>NC_085926.1:160267142-161617857 GCF_029289425.2 Pan paniscus
AAATAAAGGGCAGTAGCTGTCAGAGGATAAATGATTTTTAGTCAGCATTGGGCTGGCAAAAGTTCAAACTTTTGACCACAATGTCATAACCTTGTGTTTCCTTCACACAGTAGCAATCTCATGAGCTTATAATCTGATTGTCTTAAACTGACTTAGTCTTTCATTACATATGCCAAAACTTATCTTTCTTTGTAATCAAAACTTTTAAAACAAGTAAAAGTATTTTTCAAAGTATGTCATTTTGTAAATAAAACTTTTTTTTTTTTTTGGACAGAGTCTCACTTTCTTGCCCAAGGTGGAGTGAAATGGCATGATTGCACTTCACTGCAGCCTCAACCTCCCAGGCTCAAGTGATCCTTCCACTTCAGCCTCTTGATTAGCTGGGACTACAGGAGTGTGCCACCATGCTCAGCAATCTTTTTCTCATTTTTTGTAGAGATGGGGTCTTGCTATATTACCTGGCTAGGCTGGTCTCGAACTCCTAGGCTCAAGTGATCTTCCCACCTCGACCTCCCAAAGTGTTGGTATTATAGGTGTGAGTCATTGCACTGGTATAAAACTTCTTCTTAATTGGATATTAGCTTATTCAGGCAATAGTATACATCATCATTGTCACAAATTATAAGGTTGGGAAAAAATGCTTTGTGAAACAGAAAAATAATTGATATCACAATCTAATTCTGTTTGAATATATATTACACACTGCTTTGATTAGAACACAGTCTCTGGAATAAGATAGACCTGTATACAGACATTGGCTCCCCTCATAGCTTGATGATCTTGGGAAAAGTATTTACTTTCTTTGAGACTAATTTCCTAATCAGTTAAAATGGGGTTAATATGGAACATCGTCACAGTGTGCTTTGAACATCAAAAAGCAACTGCATATCAACTCAAAATTTGGATAGCAAGGAGACTTTCACGCTTGGTCTGAGCAGAGGCTTATAGTTAATAGCTTTTCAGCAATAAATAAGTAAATAAATAAATACATGGAATAACCTAGGTGTTCCTCAGTAAGGGGATGCATTTATGAAATATTAAATATTCATATTATTGATTACTATCTGGCAGTTAAAATGAATATATTATTTTACATGAACTACTAGAGATAATAGGAAAATATAATGCTGAATAGGAAAGCAGGTTAGTGAGAATAGACACTGACACACACATACACACTATATATATACATATATATAGTTAATTAATACATTTAAATGTGGCAGAAATAATCAGGAACTGAAAGAATACATGTCAAATTCATTATGGGAGTTTTCAGAGATGTTAATAAATAAATGAAACTGTTATTGAGTGCAAATAAGACTTCATTTTTTGTGTAACTTTCTAAAAAGTTTGAAGCTAAATTTATAAGACATATGTACACTATACACAAAGAAACATATATTTACACTAAGAATGTGTACATTTATATGAGTATATATGTATGTATATGAATACACACACAAGGGGATGTCAAACATTCAAAAATGAAATTAAAAGATAAAACTAAAAAATGTAAATTGATTTTCTCAACATAAGCTCCATCAAGTTTAAGACAGTTTTGTAAGTGATGATACCAGCAATTTAGTTCATCCCTAAAGAGATGAGCATCCTGGGAATTTATCCATGTTAATTCATTCTTTTTTACATTATGCACTGAAGAGAAATGGTTGTCCTTAAATTTTTTTTTAATATTAGAAAACAAGAAGTCAAAAAGAGCCAAATCGGGACTATGGGGAGGCTGCCTAATGATTTCCCATGGAAACTTTAACAAAATTACCCTTGTTTGATGAGAAAAATGAGCAGGAACATTGTGACGGTGGAGAGAGACTCTCTGATGAAGTTTTCCTGGGTGTTTTTTTTGCTAAAACTTTGGCTAACTTTCTCAAAACGCTCTCATAACAAGATGAGATGTTATCACTGTTTGTACCTCCAGAAAGACAACAAGGAAAATGGCTCGATAATTCCAAGAAACAGTTGCCATAATCTTTGCCCTTGACTGGTCCACTTTTGCTTTGACTAGAACAGTTTCACCTCTTGGTAGCCACTGCTTTGATTGTGCTTTATCATTGGGATCATGCTAGTAAAGTCTAGGATTTTGACCCCATTTGTTTAAATTTCAATTGGAAGCTTTGCTCTTGTCTGCAGCTGATCTGACTACAACAGTTTGGCACTCATTGAGTGAAAAGTTTGCTCAACATCAATTTTTCAGTAAGAATTTTTTAAGCTAAATCAATTGAGATGTCAGTAGTGTTGGCTATTGTTTCTTCTGTTTATCATTGGTATGCTTCATTCAGGGCATGAACAAGATGACTTTTGTCCTTGCAAATTGATGTGGATGGTCTGCCACTGTGGGCTTCATCTTCAATATCCTTTCATCCATTCTTAAAATGTGTTATTCCTTTGTAAACCCCTGATTTCTTTTGGGCATTTTCTCTTTAAACATTTTGTAAAACATCAATGATTTCACTATTCTTCCACCCAAGTTTTAACATAAATTTAATGTTTGTTCTTGCTTTGATTTTAGCAGAATTCATGTTGCTCTGATAGGGGCACTTTTCAAACTGATGTTTTATCTTTCTTAATACCTCCAACTAGATCCTATTTATACATATTTTAAGTTAGTATGAGTTTATTTTGGTACAAAAAATCTTTTGAAATTAATGTGTGTTATTATATGCATTTTCATAAACTTTTAGAAATTCTGCTGTTTGTGTGTGTATGTGTGTGTATGTATGTATGTGTTTATGTCTATACACTAAGAAATAAAGCCATAAAAAATAAAGGAATTGGAGATAAAATCTAAAAATAAAATGTCACTATTGCCTGCAATGTTATTCCAACTAAGCTTAAGCATTTCTCCTTGGAGCATATTTCTGAGGGAACAGGTTGAAAAGTACAAGTGCTTGAACATTGCTGAACAATGCAAGAATTTTCTCCAAAATGATTTAATGGGTTCAATTACTTTGGAGAAAATATCTCCTCAGCAGGATGTGAGAGCTTCTGCTTCCTCACACCTTTGCCAACACTAGATATTATCAGTACTTTGATTTGACAACATTGGTTAAGAAAAATGTTAAACAGAATTGTTTATGGTAGAAAACTTGTCTTTGTTTGAAAGGGAATTCTTTAAAATTTTATATTAGGTTTGATATTGATATTTTAGGAAAATATATGTTGTCAAGTGAAAAAAAATCCCTCCATTTCCAGTAGGATATATGTGTAATAATATATATTTATATTAAAAAGTGATGAATGGAAGCATTCTTGTCTTGTTCCAGATCTTACTGAAAAGGCATTCAGTTTTTCTCTGTTTAGTATGGTATTAGCTGTAGATTTGCCATATATGGCCTTTATCATTTTGTGGTTTGTTCCTGGTATATCCAATTTGTTGTGAGTTTTTATCATAAAAGGATGTTAAATTTTATCAAAAATCTCCAGCATCTTTTACAATAGTCATATGGTTTGTGTCCTGATTCTGTTGATGTGATCTATCACATTTATGAATTTGCATATTTTGAACTATCCTTGCATCCCTGAGATAAATGCCAATTGATTATAATAAATGATATTTCCAATATATTGTTAAATTAGGTACAACAGTGATTTGTGTACAAATTTTGCACCTATTTTCAACAGAGATATTGGCCTGTAGTTTTCTATTTTTCTTGTTTGTTTTTGTTTGGTTTTGTTATTAGGGTAATGCTGGCCTCATAAAATATATTTGGATGTATTTCCTTCTCTTCAATTGTTTGGAATAGTTCAATAATAATTGGTACTAGCTATTTTTTAAATATTTGGTAGAATTCAGCAGTGAAGCAGCAGTCCTAATTTTTTTTTTTAATGGGAGACTTTTTAATGATCTAATTAGCACCTATCTGTTTATGTTTTCTATTTCATCATGCTTCAATCTTGCTAGGTTGCATATGTCCAGAAATTTATATATTTGTTCTAAGTTTTCCAATTATTTGGTGTATAGTTATAATGGTATCTAATAATCCTTTATATTTCCATTGTGTCAGTTGTAATGTCTTCTTTTTTGTCTGTGGTTTTACATATTTGGGTCTTACTTTTTTATTAGCTAGTCCAGTTGGTGATTTGTCAATTTTGTTTATCTTTTCAACAAATTAATGTGTCATTTTGTTTTTCCTTTGTATTTTTTTAGGCTTTCTATTGTTTAGTTCTGTTCTGATACTAATTATTTCCTTTTACTAATTTGGGGTTTTGTTTGTCTTTGCTTACCTATTTCCTTGAGGTATATAGTTAGGTTATTTATCTGACATCATTCTATTTCTGTTTTTTATATACGTCTTTATTGCCATAAATATTCCTCTTAGTACTGGTTTTGCTATATTTCAAATATGTTAGTATGTTATGTTTCCATTTTAATTTGTTTCAAAGTATTTTTTATTTTTTTTAATTTCTATATTGACCCATTGGTTGCTCAGGAATATGTTTACTTTTTATGATGCATATCTATATTCTAATCATCAGCTTATTTTAAAGTCATCTTCAAGAATTGGTATCTCTTTTGGTTTCTGAATCATGTCTTCTCTGTGTAGTTTAATATTTAAGCTAGGTTGGCTGTTCATTCTCTGGAGTTCCTAGATATCTACACTTTCATAAAAGTAAGATTAAAGTTCTGGTATAATATTTCAAAATGTCAAATGTAAACAATTGAGTTAATAATAAACCTATCTATTGCAGGTAATTAATTTGACAATGTTGCTTTTGGCTATATTATTCATACAATATAATAAAATGTGCATAATTTTGTTTGCTTTGATGCCAATTTGACAAGCATATTTGTAGCTAATTAATGAGAAATAATTTCCACTTTTTATAGATGACCTATGCCATAAGCTTTAACTTAACATAATTGTATATAAACATTATGTTCATATTACATGTATGAATTATAAGCAGATAAATACTTTGAGATGAGCATTGTCTTTTATCTTATGTTTCTCCTTCACCTATGACTACTGGAGTTTGAGTGATTGTGCTTCATAAACTACTTTTTTTGAGATTCCTTTTCTGAACAACTCCAGTTTAAGCAGAAGATTGTTGTCATCTTTATTTGAAGTGCAGTTCAATACTATGTGGAGAGGCCACAAACATGCCACTGTATCATAAAAGTTGCATGAAAAAATATTTGAAAATGGTTATGGCATGATTTAAAGTTGTTTCTTGGTTTTTCCTTGGTTTACTCCTTAAGAAAATGAAAATCTTTTGTAAACATTAAGAATGAAAATAATATGTTTGATTTTAATGGAAACTATATTACTTTATAGAATCATATTTAAAAATTTAGTAAATTAACTATTTATGCTGTCTTTTTCTTCTCATAATTAGCTAGGTATAAGGCCTGAAATGAAATTCATTCTCATTAGTCTTTCACTGACAGACCACTTTTATCAATTGCAAGCTGGGCTTGTATGCAATATATCAGTATGTGTGAATTTGTCATTTTCATCACAAGATTTGACCCCTGTTGAAATGCGTCTACCTGAGTCACAGAGACTATATATTGAAATTACAGTGGGAACTCTGATTCTGAGAGTTCACCAGAGAGATAATTAAATTAAGCTTGTTCACCTTCAAAAAGGAAATTCTGTTAACATTTGGAATAGACGGCAATAATGAAAGCATAAAACTCAGTTTACTTGACATCCTGATAAGGATGACAAATTAATGCTGATTTTTTGGGGGTGGGGGAATTAAAATTGAAATGATTAGATAAGAATCTTATAAGCACTGGATCTTTTTCTAAACAGCTTAACAATTTTTTAATACTCAGTTTCACCAAGCTTTATTTTGTTTACCGCCTGCCATATGCCAGGGACTATGAAACATTTGGAGGTATAAGTAAGAGTGAAATCTGTCCATGTCCTCCTAGAGCTCATATTTGGTCATAATAAATATTTAAAGAAGTATTAATTATGCTTACTCTGAGGTGGAATGTGAAATGTAGACATGTGCTGGAGCTGCCCATTTAGTCTTGTGAGAGTTGATTATTAAATATTTAAGAATTTTGCAAGCTGGTTTGGGAGCTTGAAATTGGCCACGGTGGGAATAGACACATGTTGGAAGTTGATACATGCTGAAAATCATCTCCCTATATTCCTCCCAGCTGCTTTCCCAGAACACCACTAGGTATACCAAGTTGACCCCAAAATGGTGGCCCAGTCAAGATAATACTGAGGTATTCATTCAAACAAATATCCTTACAGTAGTTTTTAGTGTTAATTTAGTGAGGCTACTGAGTTTTGGGTATGAAAAGGATGGAAAGTTATATATGTGCTTGATAAGCTTTTCTATACACTAAGTGATTTGGCACTTTTCCAGACATTCCTACTCCATTGCAAAAATAAATAAATAAATAAGGTAATGCTACTAACCATATTACTCTCCTAAGAGGCAGTTTAACAAACTCCATAGGACCTAAAGCAGCATCTCAAATTATTCTTTCAATCACATGGTTCTCCCTCTGAGAAGAATTCTGGCACATGGATTTAGCTCCATACTGTTACACTCCCAGTCCTCTACCTAGGGCCCTATAATGTTTAGCTTCCTTTATAAAACTGATCACCAGAAGCTGCCAAACTGGCCTTTAGCTTAGCCTATATTTGTTGTAGATACCTGCCTGTGGGCAGTGGTTTATGTGGCTGTGTTGACTTCTAGTAACACCTTCTAACTAATAAATATTCCAAGGTAGTCCAGAATGTTGAGCTGTCTCTTTTATTTCACTTTTTCTATGCCTTCTTTTTAGGGCTACCAGATAAAATGCAATACAATATTATTCATTGTTTATTTGAAATTAAAATTTAATCAAGAATACTGTAATTTTATTTTCTAAATGGGACAACCCTGTTCCTCTCTAAATTGCAGTCTGACCCCCAGAGTTGCCACATAATTTTGGAAAGTGTATAAGCATTTTAGATTTGTGATCAAAGGCAGTGGAAGTGAAGAGGAGATCATCTTTTTAATCTGATGTTTTTCTGTGAAAAGTTGCAGAGGCTTACAGGCTCATCTCTAAAAATCCTGTTGAAGAATATGTTTCTTGTATACTTTGAGCTTAGAAAAAAGGAAAATAAAGTTTAAATTGGAAAATGTAACCATTTTTCTGAGGGACGGTATATCAGAACGTCTCCAAGAACAAATTAAAAAAAAAAAAAGAGTGAAATAACCTAAACATATAAAAGAAGGGAAATCTCTAGGTCATAATATATAATTTTAAATTAAAGCCTTTATATGAGATTCCAATGTAATTATTTGAGATTCCAACATGTGAGGTTTGAAACTTATTAAAAATAGCTTCTTAGTATCTGTAAGGCCTATTTCATGGGATATTGGTTAGATAGCAGGCATTCAGGTCTGTCTACGTCAGTTTAAGTTCGATCTCTGTTTTCATTCACTATGTGACCATGCCAGTTACTTAATTTTCTGGGTCACAGTTTTGTCATTTCTAAAATAAAGGTAAGTAAGTCACCTTACTCATAGAGTTGTTGTTGGATGGTAATGTGTGTAAAACACTTAGAACATTGCCTGGCACAAGATATATAGTCAATATGAATCAACTATTAGAATTATCATCATTATTACCTGCTAAAAGAAAAAAGATGATTACCAAAGAACTGTGAAAAAAATGTGGAAAATGGTTAATAAGGAGTAGTAATCAATGTGTAGTATGTTAAGATACAGTATGGGATTTTCATGGTTTATATTATTACTTGTGCAGTAAGTCTATGAAATAAAATGGGGGAGTCAGGTGAAAAGTATTCCAATTGTCTGGCAGCCTTCATGGGGTGTATATTTTGCAATGGGTAGCAATAAGTTGATGGAAAGCCAAAAGAGTGCACTTTTCATGTGAAAATTATTCATTTTTTATTGAGTCAATTTAAAAATTATTTTTACTAAGGACTTGTTGAAATATCTTGACAGCTCAGCACAGTCTTCAACTTTAATGTTATATTTATAGAAGTAGCTAAGTGTATAATATCAATAGTTTTATGTATTAATAACTATTGAGTAATACAAATCAAACTACAAATCATAAATTGACAACAACAGAATGGAAGCCTTTTAATTGACATTTAATAATCACTATTACTTTAGAGGAATAGCCTTCTAAAAAGATGAACAATCTGCTTTTGTTCACAGATAATTTTCTAATTTTAGCTAGGATGACTTTTGCAGGAAATCCATTTCCTGCAGACTCTATTATTCCTTCTTTTCAGTCAGTGCATATACACAGTATATGCAAATAGGAAGATTTCTAACAGTCAGAACACTAGCAATGCGACTTCTTAACAATAACAACTGCAGAAAAAATTTTAAATGGCCACATTTATGAAAAGGGATCATACTGTTCAAGGTCCTCCTCTCTCCTTTTGGTGATCATTGTAGCTATTTATTTATGAGTTATGGGAAATGACAACTATGGTCTTAAACTTAATTTAGAAAGTATTTTAGTTGCCCAAAAAGAAATGGTTTATTCACAAATTGTTTTTAAAGTAAAAGGAAAATAGAAAAATTCTACTGAATTCTAGACAAAATTTAATGGAATTATGTCATTTTAAATGAAGTACTTTATAGCTTTTAATGAAGTATCTTATCAGCCTTTTAAAATTCTGTTTCTGTGCTAGTTACCACTGACTAATTTTATTTCATTCTTCCATATTACCCTTTCATTTTTTCCAACCTGATTCTGTTCTTTATGAATTGAAAATCTCTGTTGAATAGTTTATTCTTACTATTTTCCCCTCATATTCTATGCTATAAAAAGCAGAGTTGGGCCAAACCAACTTTGGTTCTTTAGAGTGATATTTTGTAAGCCAGGATGCACGTAGGATTATTGTCTTTAGGGCTGTTGATTTGCCACTTATTCTTTTCTTTAAAAATAACTTTATAATGAATTTTACACAATTATTTTAGTTGCTTAGTTTTACAAGGCATTAGCTACCCAAACTTTTACAGGAGTCTAAAGGTATGCCACAATATAGTTTTTGTAACTTCACAGAGTTCCCTCTTGTATTATTTCCATGCAGTTTTTTAATTCAAGTGGCAGTTTTTGAACAACCTTTTTAGAGCTCTCCTAGCTATTTCCTCTCCTTGCCCCTTTAATCTACATCTCCTCATTTATTTTCTCCATTGTGTCATTGCTGCTCATTTTGGATTCAGTTCCCAGCAGGTTATCTTCACTGTGGGGTTTTGTCATGATGTTTGCTGGTGAAATTTAAAATGAATCTTTGAAGATGTAATCAAATTGAGATGATGTCATTACTGGATATGAACTGACCCCAAATCCAATGACTGGTGTCTTTTTAAGAGAAAGAGAGCAAGACGCAAAAGGGCCATGTGAAAATGGAGGCAGAAAGCTACAAGCCAATGGGTGCCAAAGACTGTTGGCAACTACCAGAGGGTACAAAAGGACAAAGAAGAAGTGTTTTGTAGAACCTCTTGAGGCAGCATGGCTCAGGTGACACCTTGATTTCAGATTTCCAGCCTCCAGAACTGTAAGAGAATACGTTTCTGTTGTTTTAAAACACAGTTCGTGGTAGTTTGTTATGGCAGCCCTAGAAAACTAATACAGAGCCCTTGTACATTTGACTGTAGCCTTTGACTTATTATTATAAAAATGCTATCATCAATGACAAAATCAATTCCACTTTAATATTATTACCACATTTGATCAAGAGAGGGCATATTATGTAAGACAAATGTGAAAGAGCATTGATGATATTTCTTGGGTTCCTGCTCTGTGCTAAGATCTGTGCTAAATGTTCCACACAGATTAGTTCATTTGCTATTCACAGCAACCTTATAAGGTACTAATCATTGTCATCCACCTTTTTATAGATGAAGTGTTTAAAAGAGAGAGAGGTTTTGTTTTTCGCCTTAAAGCTAGTGGAATAGCAGAGCCATGATCAAATCTCAGTTCTGGCAAGCATTAAAGTCAGAGTTTGTGAACATCGTACAATAATAGCATTTCCTTCACAGCAGGCATTCAAAGATTATTAAAAAGGGAGATAATGTTGTTGTTAATCATGCTTAGAAGTTTAAAAACTAATATTTTATTCAAATAAATAATTTCCTAGAACCACAAGATTTGAAAGAGAGGCAGAAGTTTGTGGAACTTTGTCTGCTTGTGTTAATCACTCTCACTCCCTGCCTGCCCCTAGCACTTCTTCTCTGCAGCCCCACACAAACACTGGTCTTTGCAAAACACAGGTTAAAAACTGACATCATCATTTTAGTGTAAGGCAAATGAGACTTACAGAGACAAATTGACTTTTCCACAAACGTTGTATCAGATCATGTCAGAGCTGAGATCAATGAATGTCCTGCTGTGAAGGAGAAGATGAGCCAATACTTTTACAGCATAATTGATATGGGCCATCTGGGCTTCAGATTTTTCTTATCACAGATAAAATAGGAAGCTCAGGCATTACAAAGCAAACTATCCCACAACTGTAGGCAGTACCATGAAGAGCTGTGAGCAAAGTGCATTTTATGAAATAACACAGATGTTCTTCATTACAAATATTACTGAGACATTAAATGCCATTTTAAATAAAGATGATTTACAAAGGTAATAATTGATAGTGATTGAGGATGCACACATCTTGGCCGTGTATAAAATGCACTATCTTCTATACATTACTTATTAGGCCTGATAAAATACAGATTTCTTGAGCTTAATGAGAATGAGGTGAATTGGAACTAACTGCTGAAAGTTTTATTTTACTTTCCTTGCATCTAATCATTGGAAAAATGAATTGACCTTAGGTGAGCATGAGAAATATTTCAAATTTTATTTTTGTCAAAACCCCTAAATATGTAAAGCTTTGAAATCTGGGTTTTGTAACAGTCTGGCTTCCCTAAGGCACATTAAGTTTTTCCAAGATCAATTAGTTTTAAATTTCACCTGATGAAAATGTGATAGCTGAAATGAGTTGCCCTAGTCTGCACTCCCGAATGTTAGACTATCTTTTATGATCCTATTTCTTGGAAATAAGATTGGGATAATAAATGGCCATAAAAGGATTAAAGCTAAACATTGAAAATTTTGAAAGAAACCAAAATAATTGGGGTCAATTGAGATATGTATTTAAATACAAAAACTTTTAATGCTCTCAATGTATCAAGCTATCAATCTGTAACCAGCAACCATTGATTGTGTCAGTTGCTAAGTCACTGATGTATACATTAAGCATTTTCTAATATGTCTATACCACCCTGAATTCCACTACATGGAAGATTCAAATAACTCTCTGGAACGATAACAGGAGAGGGAGGCCATTATACCATGTACATTAATTGCTTGTGCCTCAGGCTACAGGTGAGTCTGAAACAGCTTGATATCATGGTATAAAAATCAGTGCCACTGTAATAATTAGTTATTTTGACATTTCTTGCAAATTTCAGCCATATGACTCTCATATTTCTCAGTTAATAAGTAGACATTAACTGAACTGGAAACAGCTTGCACCTTTTCTTCAAAAATCTTAGCCCAGAGCTTCCATGCTCAGATCAATTTTTGAAAGTCCTGCCTTAAATAGGCATAACCCTGTCTTGACTCTGAACCTAGATCCCTGCCTGATCTGATGGCAAATTAGAAACTTCTATACAAGTCAATGGGGTTTAGACAGAATCTTTTGCCTTAATGCCCTGGGTTTACTCATAAGATACTTAAACATGCCTGGGGTACGACAGTACAAGTTTTAGAGGTCAACTTACGGAACATTTTTGTGACTGTGGGGCAGGCAAAGATTTCTTAAACAAGACACAAAAATAGCCATAAATCTCAAAAAAGATAAATTGGATTATAATAAAATTAACAACTTTTTTTTTTTTGAGACAGAGTCTCGCTCTGTCACCCAGGCTTGAGTGCAATGGCACAATGTCGGCTCACTACAAGCTCCGCCTCCTGGGTTCATGCCATTTTCCTGCCTCAGCCTCCTAAGTAGCTGGGACTACAGGCGCCCACCACCACGCCCGGCTAATTTTTTGTATTTTTAGTAGAGACAGGGTTTCACCATGTTAGCCAGGATGGTCTCGATCGCCTGACATTGTGATCTGCCCACCTTGGCCTCCCAAAGTGCCCAGATTACAAACGTGAGACACTGCACCTGGCCCTAAAATTAACAACTTCTGTAATAAAAAAAAAAAAAACCCACCATTAATAGTGTGCAAAAATAACACAGAGAGTAGGAAAAAATCTGCCTGAATGAAGGACTTATAATCTCGAATATATAAGGAATGCCTAAAAAATAAGAAAAAATCTAACAATCTAATAGCAAAATGGGAAGAAAATGTGAAGACACCATAAAGAAAATAACCAAATGACCAATATAGATATAAAAAGGTGTCCCAATTCATTAGTCATTAAGAAATGCAAATCAAAATTCTAAGGTGAAGCCATTAGAATGGCTAAGATGAAAAAATACAAAATGTCAAGTGTGATGAAGACGTGTAGCCAAACCAAATTTTTCTACATTGCTGTGGATGTATTAATTACTACAGTGCCTTGGGAAAGCAGTTAATCAGCATTTACTAAGGCTGAGTTGCATATTTCATGATGTAGCAATGCTGTATCAAGAAAAAATCCACAGAAATAGAAACAGGTATATATGCTTAACAAAAGACATGAGTTAGAATGTTTATAGTGCTACTATTCATAATTGTTTCACACTAGAAATTACCCATGTGACCATTAAGAGTGAATAGATAAATTGCAGTATATTGACACATGGAGTATTATTCAGCAATGAGAATTAATGACCTACAACTACACATGAAAATATTCATGAATATTACAAAATACTTTTGAATTAGAAAAGCCAGAGGCAAAAGCATGCATACTGTATAATTTAATTTATAAAAATATAAGAATATTCAGATAAAACTAAAGTGTGCTTTTAAGGGGTGGCGTAAGAGGGACCTTAAGGAGATGGTAGTAGATAGAAGGCATCATTATAGTGACATCTAGAACCCCAATGATGTTCTGTTTCTTGTTTTGGGTCCTGATGATGTAGGTGTGTTTAATTTGTTTAAAGTTATCAAACTGACACAATATTTGCAGTTTCATTTGTATTACACTTCAATAAAATGTTTAAAATATATATGTGTGAGATACTTAAAGGCAGGCTGTTTTTCCTATTCCTAATTTTACCTCTTATTTTCTGGACTAATTTGTCCATCTGTGGACCTTGGTTTCTGTTTATCAAACAGAGGTTCGTTCCAAAAAGCTAAGCTTATTGCTAAGAGCTCTCTCCATTCCTATGCAGTTTCTTTCTTCATCTAGATCTGGATCCTGCCTTAATAAATATTGCACATCACTTTGATGGTGTTCTTTCACCAGATGTAAATAGCTATCACCAGTGACATAAAGCCCCTCCAGTCTTGACAATTTCTACTAGTTTCCTTTGTGGATACATGGGCACTGATGTCTGGACTGGCCAGGGGTTTTCTAAGCCCCTAGAGATTTAATGATTTGAGCTATTAATTAGTGCCAGAAAGGACTAGTTTTTATGAGTTTGGTGAGTTTATATTAGTCCTATCTAAGCCACCTCTGGGATATTCTTCCTTGTTCTCTTCTACTCACACAGAAACACACCATTTATTCTTAAATTCCTATGAGAAAAGCCCCATTAGCCTATGTTATATAACTGAAAAGTTGTCTGATTAGGTTAGGTTTGGACTTTACATTTTGAGGCAGATAAAACTGGTTCCTATATGATTATTTAAAAGAAGTGAGGCTTTATAAATTCTATGATGTTGTAACAGTTGAGATTTAAGGTTTTATATAAAACATTTTTAGGTAGTATCAAATAAGAATAGAAATTTCTCCTTTTTTGATGACATGAAAAGTCAGTCTGTAGAAGAACAAAGTTTCAAAATCATGGGTGAATTATTCTGATAAGTTATCTTTCATAGTTCACCACATTTCCCATTCAATAGCTACTAAACATGCTGAATAGGATAGTTATTATCAGGGAATTACTTTATTCTTTTCTGGCCACTTCTTTCAAACATAGTTTATCAGATACTAATTCCCCATACATTTATTAAAATCTTGGGTAGATCTCATAACATTCTCTTCATTTTCAGACATCAAAATAACTTCATTTTCTGAAACTAGTATTTAAGGCAAGTCTTGTTCTCACATTTATTTCCAGTCTCCTCCTTGAACTCTCAGCTCACGCTTGATCTGCTTTTTTAGGACAAGAAGTAAGGGAGGATGTTGTAGTCCGTTTTGGACCTTCTTGTTTCTTTTAATTCTTCTCCTTGCACTCAGCTTTTGGCTAGTGCACAGTTGAGAAGAATAAGGGCAAACATCTCTGCACTTAGCTGATAGCTGTGATTTAGTATTAGCTGGTAAAAACTCCTTTTCAAAGCAGATGTTCTAGTTTTTGCTTTTCTGAGTAGTAGTAGTAGTAGCTTCTTTCAAAGCCCTCTGAATTTCACTGGCCACTGATATGGCAATATGCTCTGTGACTGCATATTTGTCCACCCACAGCTGTTACCTTGTGATGAAATTCCATATAGATTCTTTTTTTGCTGAAACTCTGTATTAATTTGGGATCTTTAAGGTGGTGAGTACCTTTTGAAAGACTAAGAAAAACACAAGTTGAAAATTAAAATGTTTTTACTTACAGGCCCTGAGGGTACACACCATGCCATAATGGAGGTGGGTCAGCACCAGGAAAGAGAGCTATAACAATCTGTGAGCCAATGCTTTTATTGAGTCTGGGGCATTATCCAAACGGGGTTCCTGCAGCAAGTTTTAATGGGTGGGTTTGAAGCAAGGAGGCACAAGTTCCAGAAGGTCATGCTGTGACTGAAAGGTGGTTACTGTGAAAATACCTACACAGTCCATGAGGGGGTCAGTGAGGCTGCTCAAGTATGTTTTATCTAGCTGTCCCACAGACAGGTGGTCATGAAGAGGAAGTTGTATAAGGCAGTCATGTAATACCACAATGAGGAACTGGCAGGGTTTGAGGGGGAGTGAGCTGAAGAGTTGAAAACTGTCTCATAGGTGACTGTGACCCACTTCTGGTATGAGAAAGTCCAACTTATACTCACAGTGGATGCCAAGGCAACACCATAATGATATGAATGCATTACAGACCCCTTTGTTCAATAGATGCTCCTTTTGGGCAGTGTCCTTTTATTATATGCCAATTCTGTCTACCTTCGTGATATGCACTTAGCCTGAGAGAACCAAGGTACTTTTTTGTCACCAACACCAGGAGTGCAGCTTTCTCCCGTTACTGTTCTTTCTTGGCAGGCTTCCCAAGGTTGCTTCTTGTCAGAATGTTCTAGATAAAAGTTGTTACAGGTAACTATGTCCCACCTCCAACTTTTATACGTAATTTTCTCTCAAAGCGCTCTTGACTTCTGGTCTGGTGCCTGCTGTGGCCAAGCTGAAGCTTCAGCAGCTCCGTTGATATTTTTTTCAGGTTGTACGATATGCGCTTCCCCTCTAGCAAGCATCCACAGTCTCGGGGAGGGCTCTCTTGATGCCTCCATCACTTGCCTTGTGGTGTAGCCAAAGAGGGATAATCCCCATCATTGCCACTGCGGGGATCAAGCAGAAATTCTGTAGCATTCTATACTTCTACCAATTATTTTACAACAGCCTCTCACACCACTCCTGTGACAATAAATCCTTGCTCTGCCTGATATATATATATATGGCTATTTATAGTTCTGCAAAAAATTTTTTAGATTATAAGTTCCTCTGACCAGACAGTACTGCTGTAGAACACAATCCTAAAACCCTAGGATAGAGCAGGCTTAAGGTTCTTAAGGATGAGACAGCTAAGTAATATGTTTGGCATTTGAGAATTTTCCAGACATTGCATTGTTGTTAGGTAAAAGAATGAAGTGGTTTTCTTTAGAAAGTTGTAGTACTTTACATCTATGCTGAAGTACACTTCAAACACCAAATGGAATGTGTGTAGTAAAAATGATGCTTATTTAGTTTTCCAGCCATGAGTTAAACCACCTGTGTTTTGAGACACCCGCACTGGCTCTTCTCTGGCCAAAATACCTAAAAATACAACTTCTTAAGTGATATATTACTTTTATTTCATTGTCCTGGGTGACATAATTGGTTAAAACATTTGCAATGCATTTTTAAGCAACTTGATCTAGAGCTAGGGAAAGGGAACAAATCATAACTTGTACTTTCCATACATTTTGATATTCTCCATATGGCATTTGGGTCAGGAAGTTGCTAGAAAGAAAAATAGAAAATAAAAAAAAATCAAAAACCAAAATCTTTATTTTTTTTTCAGTGCAGGCCTCATTACCTATTTTATATCAACTGAAAAAAGCAAACTGCAATTTTTCTTGCTATTCCAAACATCTCTCTCTTATGTCTTTACCTGAATTCTTCCCTCTGACCATGCCTGGCATATCAATTCTCTTGAAGAACATACCTTACGCTATTACTCTATATAAAGTGTTCCAATGATTTCTTTTTGTTTGACAATTACTCTTTGTTTAAACATTTCAGCTTGGCATGGAAACTTTTCTTCAGTTTATGAAACAAGTACTCCTTAGTTTTGTGTGCATTTTCCTCTAATGTATTTTACGCTTTCTCAATGAATCTGTTTCTATCCATGTTCCTTGCTACTTTAATTCTTTCCTCTTAAAAAAGGCTTTATCTTATCTTGAAATATATTCTTTTTATAAATATTTAGGTTGTAAAATGCAACAAAAATGGCAATATATCCAAAATCGCACCATCAGAAATAATGTTTTTAATATCAGCTGAACATTTTCTTAAACATTTGTCGAAGCACCTATAAAGAGGAATAAATAATCACACTTTCCACAAACTCTCCATTTTATTTGTTGCCTTAGTTAGTGGAGCAATATCTACATTATTTAACTAAAATAACTATTTTACTGTTGAGGCTATCCAAGCAAGGTAGTGGAATAGGATTCCCTCATGTTTGTGCACGGAAACATCAACTTGAACAATTATTCATGTACAAAAATACCTTGATGAGACGGAAGGAAATCCAGCAAAAGGTTACCAAAATTAAGGGTGCCACAAAAATTTAAAAAATGAAATACATTGAAGAGGGTAGGAAGAATCATTTTACATTACCCATGCCACCCCTCACCTAACCTGGGGATGTACAGCATAGAGAGCGCTAGCTACCTTTTACTTAGAAAAAAGGAGAGAGAAGTGAGCATCAGACTTTGCCTTGTACCCCAACACAAGGCCCATCCCACTAAAACTCAGCACTGAAAAGGCTCCCAAAACCCCAGACGTCAGGCTGGCACCCACAGGCTGAGCTTGCAGGCCTGACCCAGCCTCATGCCGGAACCCGTAGCTCCAAGTCCCAGGGATATTTAGGTTCAGGTCCCAGGGACTAGGTCCCTGGGGCTGCCACATCATTATGCTGACTTTAGTGGTCCCAGGTCCTGGACTTCATTGGCTCTGGACTGGCCACAGCAATGAGGCAGTCCCAGCTGCCTGGGGATCTAGTCCCACTTCTTCCAGGCCAACTATCATAGACTTCTCTAAGCCTACCACAGAGCCAAGCTAACCCTAGTGGCCCTGGGCTCCAGACCACCCCCAGCACTGGGCCAACAAGGAAAATAGAGCAGGACAAAAGATCTACAAAACAACCAGGAAATCATTAATGAAATGACAGGAATGTGTACTTATCTATCCATAATTACCTTGAACATATATTGATTAAATTCTCCAATCAAAAGATGTAAAGTGGTAATATGAGGCAGCTGTCTTTGTTTTTTGTTTGTTTTTGTTTTGTTTTTGCTTAGAGTTGCTTTGGCTTTCCAGGCTTGTTTTTGGCTCCATATGAAATATAGAATAGCTTTTCTAATTATGTAAAACATAACATTTGTAGTTTGATAGGAATAGCATTGACTCTCTAGATTGCTTTGTGCAGTATGGCCATATTAAAAATAATGATTCTTCCAATCCATGAGCATGTAATGTTTTTCCATTTGTTTGTGTCATCTGTGATTTCTTTTAGTAGCGTTTTATAGTTCCCTTTGTAGATCTCTTTGACCTATTCAGTTAGATGTATCTGTAGGTATTTTTGGGGCATGTGTGTGTGTCTGCTGTAAATGGGATTGCATTTTTTATTTGGTCCTCAGCTTTAACATTATTGGTATTCATTATTTAACATTTAAATATTTAATATTATTGGTATCAGAAATGCTACTGATTTGTATATATTGATTTTATATCCTAGAAGTTAACTGAATTTATTTATCAGTACTGGGAGCCTTTTGGCAGGGTCTTTAGGGTTTTCTAAGTACAGAATCATACCTTCAGCAAAGAGAGTTAGTTTGACTTATTTCTCTATTTGGATGCCTTTTATTTTTTTCTCTTTCCTGACTGCTCTGGCTAGCACCTCCAGAATTACGTTGACTAGCGTTGGTGGAGAGGGCATTCTTTTCCAGCTCCAGTTCTCAATAGGAATGCCTTTGCCTTTTACCTGTTCAGTATGATGTTGGCTGTGGTTTTGTCATAGATGGCTCTTATTATTTTTAGGTGTGTTTTTTGATGTCTAGTTTGTTGAGGCTTTGTATCATGAAGGGATGCTGGAGTTTATCAAAATCTTTTTCTATATATATTGAGATGATCATATAATTTTTGTTTTTAATTCTGTTTATCTGGTGAATCACATTTATTGATTTGCATCTGTTGGATCAAACTTGCATCTCAGGAATAAGCCTACCTGATCATGGCGAATTAAGTTTTTGGAGTGCTGCTTTATTCAGTTTGCCAGTATTTTGCTGAGGATTTTTGTGTCTATGTTCAACAGGGATATTGGCCTAAAAAATTTTCTTGTTTATTGTGTTTTTTCCAGCTTTTGATAGCAGATTGATTCCGGCTTTGCAGGATGAGTTAGGGAGGAATCTCTCCTCCTCAATTCTTTTGTAATAATTTCACTAAGATTGATAGTCGCTCTTCAGCCATGAATCCATTTGGTCCAGGGCCATTTTGTTTCGTAGGTTTTTCATTACTAATGTAATTTTGGGATTCATTATTAGTCTATTCAGGTTCAAACTTGAGAGATTGTGTGTTAATGGGAATTTATCCATTTCCTCTAGATTTTCTAGTTCGTGTGCATATTACAAGACAACAGCAATCAAAACAGCATAGTACTTGAACAAAAACAGACACATAAACCAATGAAACAAAATAGAGAACCTAGAAATAAAGTCATACACCTACAGCCATCTGATTTTTTTAAAGTCAAAAAAACAAGCAATGGCGAAAGGACAGTCTATTTAATAAATGATGCTGAGATATAGGATATAAATTGGCTAGCCATAAGCAGAATAATAAAACTGAACCCCTACCTATCACCATATATAAACATTAACTCAAAATGTATTAAAGACTTAAATGTAACATCTCAAACTATAAAAATCCCGGAAGAAAATCTAGGAAATATCCCTTTTGACATCAGCCTTGGCAGAGAATTTATGGCTACATCCTCAAAAGCAGTTGCAAAGGAAAAAAAAAGTTGGCAAGCAGGACCTAATTAAATGGAAGAGCTTCTGCACAGCAACGGAAACTATCAAGAGAGTAAACAGACAAACTACAGAATGGGAGAAAATATTTGCAAAATATGTATTTGACAAAGTTCTAACATCCAGAATCTGTAAGTAACTTAAACAAATCAACAAGCAAAAACAGAAATAATAAAGTAGCTTTTGTATATATTAATAACAAACTATCTGAAAATAAATTTAAAAGACAATTCCATATATACTAACATTTTAAAAACCACATAGAAATAAATTTAACCAAGGAAGAGAAAAACCTATACAGTGAATACCATAAAACATTAGTGAAAGATATTGAAGGATACAAATAAATCAAAAGATATCCCATGATTATTGATTAGAAGAGTTAATATTTGTTAAAAAGTTTATACTAACCAAGGCAATCTACAGATTTAAGGCCATCCCAGTCAAAATTCCAATGATATTTTTCACAGAAATAAAAAAATCCCTAGAATTCATATGGAACCACAAAAGACCCCAAATATTCAAAGTAATCTTGAGAAAAAAGATCAGAGTTGAAAGCATCTCAAAAGCTGACTTCAGATTATACTCTGAGGCTATGGTAATTATGGTACTGCTATAAAGACAGAAATATAGACCAATAAAACAGAATAGAACACCCAGATGTAAGTCCATGCACTTATGGTCAATTGATTTTCAACAAATTTATTTCCACATGGTGGATACTGTACAGCCTTAAAAAGGAAGAAAAGATCCTATCATTTGTGACAACATAGGTTAGCCTGGAGGATATAATGCTGAATGAAATGGGCTGATCACAGAAATACCAATACTGTACCATCTCACTTATATGTGGAATCTAAAAATGTTGAACTCTTTGAAGCAGAAAGTAGCATGTAAAGGCTAGGGAATGGCGGAAGGTGGCTGCAGTGCACATCGGGTAGATGTTGGTCAAATAATTTTTTTCATTTAGATAGGAAAAATAAGTTAAAGAGATCTATTGTACAACATAGTCATTACGGTAATTAACAAAGTATTGTATTTTTGAGAATTACTAAGAGTAAATTTAAGTGTTCTTCTCCAAAAAAGGTAAGTATGTGAGGTAATATAAATGCTAATAATTTTGGTTTAGCTATTCCACAACGTGTATATATCTGAAAACATCATGACATACATAACAAACATGCACAGTTTTTACTTGCCAACTGAAAGAATCAATTAATTTTAAAAATGAAACTAAGAAAATCCCTTTTGATACATGAAAATTGTATCTGAATTATATGGTTATTCAGACTTAATGAAGATACTCAGTTTTTATTACACATGAAGATCTCAATAGATGGAGTTCTCTTCAGCCCCGCTTAAAAGAACAGTTACAATAAAATTCATTGTAAAATGTACTATTTCTTTCCCTTTCCTTAATATTGCTTTATAACCTCACTTTAGGAGAAAATATTATTTCCACTTTATAGATAAGGCATGGAATTTGTGATAGTTTCATATAAAGAAGACAACATGGATACCTTTATACTGTGGTACTGTATCTTTGTCAGTATCCTCATATGTGCAAGCAAGTAAGCTTAGTTAGTGTTGCTCATGAGAATTATCTACCTTTGTTAAATAATGAAGTTCCTGCTCCTACTTTTCCTGAAATATGTTACTTTGAGTTGCATGTATAAGAAGAAGCTTCAATTTTCAAATCAACCCTAGCAATTCAGAGCATCTACCTTTTGGGACTTTTGGTGTAAATTGTTCTGAAATCACGCCTCTCTCCAACAGTGAATTTCATGTGTACCACATAGCCTTATGTATACCTTGTCATTCAATCTTTACAAATTGGTTGGGGAAAAAATCCAATTTTAATTTTGCGATATAGTTGCAGAAAATAGAAAAATGTATTTTTTAATAGTCTTAGGTGTCATTTTGATGGCATTACACTAGTGGACTGAACATAAATAGTCTCTCACAATTAATAGATATGTACCTTTGCTAAAATAATAAAAGTAAATTAGTATTTACTATTGGTAGAATTTTGGAATAGTCTGACACCTTCATTTGATTTATTAGAAAAAGTTTGAGTAACTGATTTGTATAGCTAATTATAGTCCCATCTAAGAACTGCAAATATATATTTATTTGATTATTTTTAAAAATGTACTCTTGGCTGGGTGCTGTGGCTCACACCTGTAATCCCAACACTTTGGGAGGCTGAGGTGGGTGGATCACCTGTGGTCAGGAGTTCAAGACTAGCCTGACCAACATGGTGAAACCCTGTCTCTACTAAGAATACAAAAATCAGCTGGGCATGGTGGCGCATGCCTGTAATCCTAGCTACTCGGGAGTCTGAGGCAGGAGAATCGCTTGAACTGGGGAGGTGGAGGTTGCAGTGAGCCGAGATCGCACCATTGCACTCCAGCCTAGGCAACAAGAGTGAAACTCCATCTCAAAAAAAAAAAAAAAAAAGCACTCTGAGATTCAAACCTTTATCTTAAATTATGTTTAGTCAAATGTCATGCATGTGCATCCCAGCCTGTGTCTGAACTGAATGAACATACATAATATTGTTTTTCACAGCCATGGAAAATCTAAAAGCCACTATGATTTATTTCACATGAGCTCTAGTTTTGGCATTAAATATACCTTCTCTTTGAATCTTGAATTTACTAATTTTTGATAATATACATTACAGAGGTTAAATAAATTTGCCTTTTCATCTGGAAAATGTAATACAACTTCTCATTTATATAATCAAAATGTTAATATGAGGGTATGCTTTCTCAGAGTAGCATACATTGATTTTTTATAGCAGTTATAATTTTATATTTATTTATGATGTTTATATTTCTCCATAAGCTGTGAGTGCCACAGAAATCTTCTGTCTTTGTTCTCATCATTATTCTTATTTACTGTCTTACGCAGGCATAACACATAGTAGGCCCTCAAAATTTATTAAATCAATAAAATGTATTGAATCAAAAAAAACATGCAAATGGCTTAGTGCAGTATCTGACACGATTTGTATTACTTTTTATTGAAGCTATTTATTCACTAAAATACTTCGTAGCCAACAGTATTTTAGAATTTAGCCTTTTGGATTATATATGACAGTACTTACACTATGAGAACAAATTTATCTTAATCTTAATATTTCAACTAATTTAAAGTGAATGATGAAATAAAAAATGTGATTCATCTAAAAGCTGATTTACTAGATTTTAGCTTGAGTCCCCAAACAGATTCATTTCCTCTCTAGTTGAATTAGAGTTATTTTTAAAAGGGTGTTACCAACAAGATACCGAGAGACCATTAGCCATAGCAATGCTAGAAGTCTAAACAATAACTATTGAGATCAGTTGAATGTCATATGCTCTTTTTGATATGGCAATCTAAAATTACTGCAAACATAGTGATAAATAATTATATCTCCTCAGATTTTAAACTCATATTGTATACTGAGAACTGAAAGCAAATCTGATATTTTATAGCAAAATGCCAAGCGGAATTTGTTGTTTTGTAAGTGTTGCCTGGAATGAGGTACTTGAAACAGGATAAAGATAAAAGGGCAATGCCAAAAAGATGATTTATTTCCCAATTGTTCATTCCTTTCCAATAGGCAAACAACAAAGCTGCACACTGAGAGAATTTACTATATATGACACAAGAAAGGAAACTTGTATTTCATCATAATTTATTTTCTTTCTTAATAACAACAACTTATTTAAGAATTTAAGCAAATTTTGAAATTTTTAATGTCTGGTCATTCCACGTATCTCTGGAGCTTAGCATTATGCCTAGCACACAGGACATAAAGAACAAATATCCATGGAAGGACTACATTTCAAATACATTTTATCAAAAAGTAAGTAGTCTGACAAATCATAAATATGCAAATATTGCTTAACAAACTCCTAATGTATAGTATTACATGCCCTTCAGTGCTCTTATTTGATTAAAATTAATATTAAGTAGTGTTCCTATAGCAGTAATATGAAACTAATGTCATCAATTGAAATCAATATCTTATTTGGACATGATAGAAGTCTGTTCCTTTTTAAGAGAAAGAAATTCCATATTCAGATTCCTTTGAATCTGATCTGCCTAGATAATTCTTATTTTATGAAGAAATTACAAACTCTAGCAACTTGCTGTTATCACTCAGATAGTTGATGGCAGAACTCAATATCCAAGTTTCTCTACTTCTAATTGTTTTCAGTACAAAACAAAGATACTACTAATTAGCAACCTGACTCAAGTTGCTTTATCAAGACAAATTATTTACTTTAAGTGAGGTGTTCTGTTTTAAATAAATCCACAGTTACCAATGAGATATAAAAATATACCAATGGGATATTGAAATTTGTTTTTAAAATTAATAGTAATATTAATATGCTCTTCTGACAAAAATGTTTTCTATTGATAGAAATTTACGGAAATTATCAAATGATTTTATGTCAGAATACAACCACAAATTTGATTTAATTATATAATTTTCCTTCCTACTTAAACTAATGGATATATAATCTGTTAAATAACTCAAATAAATATATGAAGATAAACATTTGAATCATTTCTTTTTCTTCTTAATATGCATTGGGGTATCACAACTGTAATACTTTTGGATTTTTACTCAATTATTAATTCTTGAACTTTGGGTTTCTTAAGCATTTTTTAAATGATAGATGAATTTAAACAAAGCACAGGACAAGTTTAAGAAAATATTAAATCAAAGTTGTAAATCCAAAGCTTTCCCATTTCAATTTCCTTCCATATGTTTTTATCATATGAAATTGTTTTCTCTTTATCTGTTTGTTGTGTTAATTTTCTCTTCCCACTGGACAACAAAATGTCAAAATCACTGATTTATTAATTTCACTTTAAATTACAGCTTAGATGAATTTTCTAGGCATATGGTGGTTCTCTCATTGTATATTCATTTTGTTCAGGATGTTCTCCCTTTGAACTTAAAAGCTGGCCGTTATAATGAAGTGTTTGGAGAGTAATAAATTGAAAATACAATCAGAGACACTTTTTCTGTTCCAGTTGTCTCACTAGTGCTATTATTTTGCCCAGTGCTACTGAGTTTAGGGAAATCATGAGATACAACAATGTAGTTTTACTTTTAACTAGAGGTACTTGTTTACAGTGATAAATATCTGCCTACAATGTTGACTTCTATTTTTAAGAAATATTACCAAATTAGCCTGGGGTCTGGTCCCATCACCCCCTTAACCCTCCTTTTATTTCCACCTTTCTGCTCAATTTCACAGTATAATGGTAATGCCTTCCTGTTCTTTACATCAGAGGGGACTTAAAGATAGAAACAGCTACTGCAGACTATTAATATATTTGTAAAACAATGAAAAAGAGACTTCATTATTTTCTAACAAAATATATTTAACTGTTTATTAGGAAGGGCAATACTTGATAATTACTTGTGCTTTTCATGTTTTTAAAAAAATAGCTTGTTGAATTTGTTAGATGTGCTGTTTGTGTTGTGGCCTAGGGAAATATCTCCCATGAATAATACTAAAAAGCAGCTTGGATGATATAGCTCAGAAATTCATCTAGTAAATGTAATGATAAAACTCACATACAACATACAGTTGACCTTTGAACAACATAGGTTTGAATTGTGCAGGTCCATTTATATGAGAATTTCTTTCAGTAAATATATTGGAAATTTTTTCGGAGATTTGTGACAACTTGAAAAAAACAGATGAACTATGTAACCTAGAAATTAAAAAATTGTAAAGGTATGTCATGAATATATAAAAATACGTAGATACTAGTTTATTTTATCATTTACTTCTGTAAAATGTACACATATTACTATAGAAAGTTAAAATTTATCAAAATTTACATATACTTAGACTCTACATGGCATCATTTGAAGTCAAAAGCGATAAGAACAAATGTAAAAATGCACTATTAAATTATAACTGCATGAAATTAACTGTCATATATACTGTACTACTATAATAATTTTGTAGTCACCTCCTGTTGCTATTGCAGTGAGTTCAAGTGTTTTGAGTATCCACTTAAAACACCATGTGACAATAAGCATCACATGAGCAGTCATTGCCAACAAATGTAGTAAAAAGTAATCTCTTGCACAAAACCCATATTTTTCATTGTGTTTAGTGCAATCCCAAAACTCTTGAAAAACACCAATGGAACTCATACAAAGTGCCACTAGTGGTGCTGGAAATGCTCCCAAAAAGCAGAGAAAAGTCATGGCAATATAATAAAAGTTGAATGGCTTGATAGATACCATAGATTGAAGTCTGCAGATGCCGTTGCCTGCTATTTCAAACTGATGATTCATCTTGAAAACAAATTATATAAACTTACTGTATTGATAAATACAGTACAGCAGTGTAAATGTATTTTCTCTTCCTTATGATTTTCTTCATAACATTTTATTTGCTTTAGCTGACTTTAAGAATACAGCATATAATACATATAACACAAATATGTGTTTATTACCTGGTTATGTTATTGGTAAAGCTTTCTGATAACAGTAGTCTGTAACTAGTTAAGTTTTACTCCCCCAAATACCAATTTTTGGGGGGAGTAAAAAGTTACATGCAGTTTTTTGACTTCAAGGATGTGGGAGGAGGCTCTGTGCCCCTAACCTCTGCATTGTTTAAGTGTCAACTGTAAGTCAATTCAGTACATGGCTAATGAGAGCTGGACTCCTTGTTTCCTATTGGGTTCCTTCTTTAGTTAACCTAAGCGCCTTTGCCTCAAACTCTAGCATTTTATCCTAAGTTAATTTATTTTATAACTAGTTAGTCCTTTATAATTAAAGAGAGGAAGTCAGTCCTTCCTCAGTGCTTGTTGATTTTTTTTCTCATTGTGTCTTTTCTATCCAAAATATGTATTGTTCACATTCTTAAATATCATGCTAACTCATATTGTTAGCTCTAAAACATGTATGCATTTGCTGAGAGCTGAATTATATTAACATTTGGTTTCCTCTTACGAATGACATAAAACATTTTTACTGCTGCTTTTGAAGTTGTACTACTCCTTTTTCTGCAACATATTTGGAGAAGATATTACATATTGCAAGATTCATGGCCTTCGTTATCTCTCTAGTGTTATGTTTTGCATTGAACAATACTTTTTTCTGTTATATTGATCATTTCAAGAGAGGCCAAAGATGTTCTGGGAACTTCGAAGTGACTGGAAATCCTTAGGTACATAGCTATAACATCAAAACTTATTTCAGACTTATAGAATGTGGGGCGGTGGGGGAGGAGGAGTATCCTGAGAGCACTTGGCCACAGTCACCCTGACCAGCCTGCCCTACAGTTTGTTCTTTCCAGGCGTTGTTATCATCACTGGAAGGCTTTCCTCACCCTCCTCATTGGGGAGCAGCCCTCTAGTCTGTTTTCAGTAAAGAGAGAGCTTCTCTTTATCCTTGCTAGAGAAACCTCTTAGCTTTTTAATCAGAGAATAACTCTTGTTGTGGCAATTGTTAGACTGCCATTTCAAAATAACCAAAACTACATTTTCTCTTTCTATTCTCTCTGTTTTTAATGAAATCCTTTAAATTAAATAAACAGTTTTGTAAGTGTATGCTACCTGCTGAGAAAAGCTCAGAAACACCCATAACAACTCTTTTGATCACTGAGTAATTATTTAGCTTCCTGTCATCCCTGCCACCAAAACATATACTATATGTGTTACTCATGCGTGCAGGAACACACACACACACACACACTCAGTTTCTCTCCTACAGTTAGTTATTATTTTTGGGGGGGGTTAGGAGAAAAACCACTAATGGAATGAATTAAGCTCTAAATAATCTCTCTCTCTCTCTGTCTGTCAGTAACTACCATCACGTTAAATGTTACACAATCATAATTTAAAGAGATCTTAAGTAATTTATTCAAGACCCTATAAACTAATAAGTGTTAGAGTCCAAATCTGAACTCAGATCTCTCAGTTGCTAAGGTCCATGGTGATTTACCACAGCACTAAAACTTTGTACTGTAGGAGAGGTCAGTAGGCTGATGACCATCAGATTCCCTAAAACTGAAACTCCAGCAGTGTTTTACAGTCCACAAAGTGTCGTCATCGATCTGCTCTCATCTGGGTCTCTCAATAGCAGTAGGGGATATAAATTATTTTTTTACTTTAAACAAAAGGGAAACTGTGGTTCATAGGGCTATGGGCTGAGAGAGAGAAATCCCAGATTCAGTCAGAGGATTTGGAAGTGATATACCAAATGTCCTTGCATTTCTGTAAAAGCAATAACAACTGAGGGATTTATTTTTGAGAAACTCTGTTATCACAGAATGTGTTAATGAAGAGATGACAGGACAAGAGGCTCTAGGTTATGACCATGAGGTGTTTGTCTTATCTGCATTGGATTTATTTATTTTGTGCCTTCAACCCATGGTGGCAGGACTAAACTACGAACAACCCGTGAACAACATAGAGGATGAATTTGTTTTGTCCTCCTCATTCATCACTTTCATTTTTCAATGCTTTCTTCATAAATCCTTCTATACTGTGCGTGTAAAGGAGGCCCTCTTGTTTATACTGTGCTAAGAGCACACTCTATTCACCTGCCTTGTGATTAAATCTGTTTTCCTATCCCAATCCCACTCTACATTCCTTATGTAATAAACTTGCCCATTGTGACAAATGTCATTAGATAGCCAGCTTCATAACAGACTTACACATTTGAAAGTAATTTCCCAAGAAAAAGCCTTATTCAAAATGACAATATGATAGTTATAATCATTATAACTAACATTTCACTTATCACGAGGCACTTGTGATATTAGGCACTATGGTAAACATTGTCTTATTTAATCTTCAAAAAAATCTCCTTGAATTAGGTGTGATTTCCATGTATCCTTTTTATACATGAATACTCTGATGTTAAAGAAGTTAGGGTTGCCTAAAGCCATTTGGAAAGTGGCGAAGAGAGTGTTAAAAGAGTGATCTATTGAAGTACCGTCTCGTCATATAATATCTGCCACAAGAGCATAGAGCAGAAGTTCAAATATAGACTTCCGCTGTATATTCTTGTGGCAGACATTATATGATGAGATAGTACTTCAATCATCTCACGTAAGCCCATTACAGCTTTGTAGGGTCAACTCTAATTCATGTTAATTTCATGGAACTCTAATGTTGGTTTCTACTCCTTTTCTTCAAACCACAAACATTATTTACATTTGCTACTGAGTACATGTGTGTAAGGTATACAGCCAGCACAGAAACAATTACATCATCAAGTGTCAGCACACACATGGTACAGGGCTAAAGCAATACATGTAACCAGAGGTTGCAACAGTATTCACTAACTGGAGTTGTAAATAACCCTGAATCTCAAAGGGAGAAAATGATTACCCTGTAAAGGCAATCTGGCCTGCACCATGCTCTTCAACCAGAATAACTGTATTCTGTGTCTGCAAGTGTTTATCTTTCATTCATAAACATGCTCCAGCTTGCACAATCAACTAACCCATGAAAAGTATAGAAATAAGAGTAAGCTAAATTGCCACAAAGAATCAATGCAAGGCTTGAACTTCTGGTTCTGGAGGCGTTAATGAATGATTTCTGCCTTGCTAGTCTTCTGCTGGCAGAGTTAAAAAGCAAAAGAACAAATCATGCTGCATGTCAGAGAGATTACATAAGCATAGCCATTTGAAAGCTGTATGTCTCTGTACAACATCCCCTAACAAGACATTCAGCATCAACAAACTCTACTGCAAAGCCCGTTGACATCTGTGATCTTTGGAAGCTGGCTGCTCTATGACAACAGATAGGAGCTACTTTTCTCTTAACACTTTTAGGCAGTGTCTTTTTGAGACACTCTCTGCCCCTTCCCTGCCCTAAATTATTCCAGATATCAGCCAAGTGCCAGGAACAGCCAGTTTTGGATTCACTGCCCAGACCCTTGGAAAAACACACTCATTTCAGACTGTCACTGAAACCACATTATCTGAACTACAGACCAGTAGGTTACTCACTGCTTCATCACACTTTGTTCATTTTTTCCGTGGACACATCAGCCCATCAAACCTTGTTTTTCTGGTTCTGACAATCAATCTATGGCCAGAAGATAAATATGCACTGGAATGCTGCTTTTTTAGGGGAAAAAATCCCAGCCCTAATAGACTAGCTGTTTCTCACCCTTGAGGTCTAGCTATGCCACATTTAAAATGGTTTCTGTTGATGCCGCCATTCTTCCGATTTAGGCAAGTAGTTTCTGTTGCAGCATGGCTTACAAAGGTTTCTGGGTGCAGTGCACTCTTCTAAAATTTATTGATATAGCCTGGTGTCAAATGAAAAGCTAAGCTCAGCCTCTGTGACCCTTGGAACAAGCCTGTATTGCAAATAGCCACAAAACTTCAAGCCAGGATTTGGCTTGACAACCTGCTGACACTTCTCAGATGCAGAATATCTGTCAGGCTCGTCTTTGCTGGGTCTGAGTAAATAGTGGAAAATAAAGGAGACTTGTCACTTGATTTTTCAGGCGTTTAACTCTTCAGTATATTTGTAGATTATTACTTTTGTTGTGTTCACTGCTTCCTTGTTCAGTATTTCAGTCTGAAAGTATTCAAAAAATATTTCAAGCTAAAGAATAAAGTGACCAGACATGCTTTACAGTAAAAAAAAAAAAAGTGACTATAAGATTTCTAATTTTGACTATAACACAAAGTAAAAATAATAAATTGTCAAAAGCTTAGAAATAAGAGTGAAAAATCAAATTGCACGTTTTTAGCAGATTTATTTCACCTTCCAGAGTTGTGCTTCAAAATGCATTTTGCAATTCAGAAAAAAACTATATTTTGATCCAGTTCACTTGTCTAAATAAGAAGGACATTAGACAGCAATCAACAGCAATTTTGTAAATTCTGGTGTCTTAAGTAGTGCAATATACTCTGGTCTATATAGGATGCTATTTACCCAATACATGACCCCCTCTGTGACAGAAGAGTCTCTCCTTAAATTTTTTACATGTGTAAGGCAATCATTTGCCATAACTCTAGTAAGCATTGGAAGAAAAGTTTATTTTAAAATGTCAAAAGCCAAAATGAAAACAAAACAAAGCAAAAATGAGAGACAGGCTTTTTACTTTCTCTGAATTTAGAGCATATTAAAAATAACAAAAAATATGGGCATGATATCTTGTAATGAGTATTGACTCATTTTATAGTGTATGTGTGTGTGTTTGCCCATATGTATGTGAGTTCACACACACACATGTTTGTGTGTGCACATGTTTTTGCATCCTCTTATTTAAGCTTAAAGTTTTCCAAGCACTACCATCTGCTTTTCATGCATTTTGGAATAGCACTATGCTGGACAATATTTCAACACTTGACAAGAATCAGAAAACCTGAATTTTTTTTCCTGTTCCTGCTACTTAATATTCTTTTGATCTTGGTCATATTTTTACATTCATTTTAAGCAAGTAAGTTTCATTCATTTTTATTGACATACTGTAAATAATTATTTCCTCTCCTCATCTCTCTCCCCTAGGATTCAAATTTAGAGTATGATATGATCTTTCTTAGCATTTAAATTTATGCTGTGAAATATGCTTATATCATTACTCAGTTGGACAGCTGTAAGAGACATTCCTTGCCTTTTATCATAAGTGAGGCTATCAGTAAACATATCCTGCTTGCCACATTCTTTCTCCCTTGCATTCAAATTTGTTTCTAGTTGTATTGTGTTTACATTTCCATTCCATACTATACCTGCATCCTGTTCTGTTACACTGCCCTGGACTCAGTTTATGTACCTTTCCAGATTTGTGAACTTGTTTGCTTTCGGGCTATAATAGCCCTAGCAAGAACGTTTAACATATATAAAGTTAGGTTGTTGTTCAGCCGAAAAGCCCAAGAGTATTGCTACGGTGGTTGTTCTTAGGCCCTCTCAGTCATACGAGAGGAAAATACCCAGAAAAATCCCTAAAGATATGTAGCTTGTGCCTGTTTCATTTGCCTCTCACCTTGAGTTTTTGGGTTTCACAGATGCTGCTGAGGCATGTGAACAGCAGGGAGTGCTTGTTACCCCTGCTACCAGGCAGGCCCACAAGCCTGCAGGTGGTGTGGGCAAATAGGGAGTTCACTAATCTCTACAGGCCAGGGATGCCATCATTGTTATTTTGGGCATTGGCTTCCATAGCAGCTGTTAGGGTTGCCTCATGATGCAATTCAGATGCTTAAAGGAGTTGAAGCCCTACAGGGCAAACTTTGGCTAATGGGATACAGAAACCTACAGATCAATTTCTGTCTCTAACTTCAGGACAAGTAGTTCAGGGATCGGATGCCTTCATAAGGCCTCTAGGAAGGTGTCCTTCAAGAAAAGCTGTAAGGAATGCTTCATAATGTTTTAGCCAGTAGGTAAAGCCTCCACTCATTTTTTCAAATCCTCTTGTTTTGCTATTTTTCCCTTGCATACTTGATTTTTTTTCTTTTCTTTTATTTTTTTTTATTATTATACTTTAAGTTTTAGGGTACATGTGCACATTGTGCAGGTTAGTTACATACTTGATTTTTTGCTTTGCAATTTCCTTTCATTGAGGTCGACACTTTATTATAATTTTGTTTTCCTTCTTCATGGCAAAATGCTGATCATAACTTTATTCCAATGGAAACTTTATCGAAAAATGTCTCTTTTGAGTAAGTTTACTGCATTTTTTCTACATTTTTAAATTGCATTAAAAAAATACCTCTGGGCCACTTTATTTCTATTTGTACTGAATTAAGGAGTTGGAATTTTGGCTTATTTGTAGGGAGTTGTGAGACGGGGTAAGAGCATTAGTCTTCTAGGTTTTTCATCTTGAAATTCCTTCTTCTTTGTGGTCACAGAGAAAATTGCTTCCTGTAAAAATTGTGAGTCTGCATAATTTTTGTGTGTAGCTTTGTCTCCTCTGCATCTCTGAAACCAGTTTAGCATGACTTCTGCAAAAAGACATTGTAACCTCAGTTCCATGATCTGTTGTTAAAGGAGACATGTGCTTGCATGTCAAGGTGAGCCTCTCACTTTCCATGAGGGTAGTTAGGCAGGCAATTGTCATAAACTTCACTCCTTTGAGCCCGCCCTCTTGCCACTCTTTTTGCTTCTTCTTTTATTCTCACCTGCATGGTTTCTGCCTGCATTTAACTTCCTTTATTTTGTAATGTTTTAATCATATCTAAAAACACATATTTATAATCTGCTTTTATGGATTGGCTAACTCATAGCAGGTGTTTTTCAGTCTTACATAAAATGACAGAATATTTAATGGACATTTTTGTTCAAAAATAATAATCCATGTCTTAGCAACCATATGGTTTAAAAGAAAAAAATATTCAAATATCTGAATAATCAACAAATCACAATAAAATATAGTTATAATTTATGTTTTACATATGAAGGCATAGATATTAATTCTATTTATATATTTATGAGAAGTTAAATAAAATAATGGCCATAAATTCACAGAGAATTATTGTAGAAATTAAATTAAAATACTGCATAACTTATCCAAAAGATTAAGCTTTATCAATTTTTTCAAATAAAAATATATAAATTGAAATCTATGTATATATGCACGTACACACATGCATAGCACAATATCTTGTGTGTAAGTGGTATATGCTGAATGAATATGGAAGAAACTAAGGTGTTAAAAATTTAATTACTTGTTTTCTTCACCACTAGCTTCTTGGAGTTTAACACAATGCTCTCATAAAGTAGATATGAAATACATATTTGCTACCTGATTAAACTGAGTGACTATTTTAGTTATGACAAAATACTGGTAGTCTATACTATTTTTGCTTGGGGAATTAGCAGACTTTGTGGTAGAATAATTCATCCTAGATTAGGAGCTTTAGAAACACAGATAACGTCTGGTGAGAAAAGCTGTTCAGGAAGAGATATATCATGAATTCTCAGTTACACTGATGGAAATGAATAATAGGAATTAACTTGCATATTTTCACAGAAATGAATAGAATTGATATGTTTTTATATGTTAGAATTTTATAGGATGAAATTATAATGTAATTTATCTGCAAATTTTCTACATTATTTAAGGTTTTTAATGAGAATTTTATAATCACTGTGGTGAGCAGCTCAAAGTGATATTTTTGTTTCCAAAAAAACAAACAAACTCATATATAATTTTAGAACTCTGGTGGATCTGTTATCATTTATTTCTTCATTACTAATTGTATTTATAGTTTTCCACAGAAGGTACCTATTGGATTAAAATTAGTCCTTTATGCACGCAAATCTAAATATATCCTCTTAAATGGGCTTTATGCTTCTAGTTATGCAGAACATTTTCTTCATTTTTATTGGCATTATTTTATGTTAGACTATCTTAGTATCAGAGATATTTTATAAAACAAAACATGTTGACACCTCTTGAATTACTATTCCGTGTGTGTGTGTGCATGTGTGCATACACATGTGTTCTATAGTAAGGCATTAGAATTTCAAACATAAATGTATGAAAATGATCATGGTAATTATTTCCCAAGTCATGAAGGGCATAAGATGGGATAATTCTCTTCTCTTTGGAGGAAGAAGATGTCATTATTAATCTCTTTTTTCTTAATCATGAAGTATTTCAATTAAGTAGTAAGTTGAGTCTCCCACTATATTCTGTGTTATCTATTTTCTTCAGATATTATAAATCACTTGTGTCAGAATTACTAAGGTGCTTACTAAAAATGCCTCTTCTGAGCCTCTCTCCAATTGAACACTTGCCAACTCCAAGATGAACCAGATATTGGAATCATCAGAAATAAACTTTAAAGTAGCTTTAACCATGTTCTGTAGAGTAAGAGTAAAAGTTTTTGAAATGAAGGAAAATATACATTTCTTCAGATAAATAGAAATAGAGATACAAATGAAAGCTTTATAACTGGAAAACACAGTATCTTAAATAAAAATGTACACAGAATGGGCTTAATAGGAGAATGTCAATAACATAAAAGAATCAGTGAACTTCATGGTATGTCAATACATCTAACCCAAGCTGAAGAACAAGGAGAAAAAATAAATAAAAATGAACAGAGTCTAAACGTCCTCTGAGATCATATCAAAATATGTAATGCTTTTGTCATCGGAGTTTCAGAAAGAGAGAAGACAGAGATTGGTATAGAAAAAAAGTTTAAAAAATAATGGTGAACAACTTCCCAAATTAGGTAAAAGACATAAATTTACTGATTCAAGATTAATGAACACCAAACAGTACTCAAAGAAAACCACTTCCAGATATATTATATGCATGCTACAAGTCAAAGTAATAAAATCTCACAAGTAACAAAAAAAGAAGAAAAGGGACACATTACATATATTAGAACAACAATTCAAATGACTGAATATTTCTTACCAAAAATTGTTTACCCATAGCAAAACAACATTTTTAAAGTACTGAACAAAAAAAAAATGTCAATCCAGAATGTCACATGCACCAGAAATATTTTTGATGAATAACAGCAAGACAAAGACATTATAAATACAGAAAAATAATAAAGATGGCATAGTTATGTTTCAAGAAAGATTAGAGGAGTTCTCCAGGCAGAAAAACATGAAGGAATATTTCCTTTATGTTGGGAGCAAGCCCCCCCAAAATCCGGCCATAAACTGGCCCCCAAACTGGCCATAAGCAAAATCTCTACAGCACTGTAACATGTCCATAATGGCCCTAATGCCCAAGCTGAAAGGTTGTGGGTTTATGGGAATGAGGGCAAGGAACACCTGGGCACCCAGGGCAGAAAACCGCTTAAAGGCATTCTTAAGCCACAAACAGTAGCATGAGCGATTTATGCCTTAAGGGCATGTTCCTGCTGCAATTAATTCGGCCCATCCCTTCGTTTCCCATAAGGGATATTTTAGTTAATTTAACACCTATAGAAACTGCTAATGACTGGTTTGCTGTTAATAAATATGTGGGTAAATCTCTGTTCGGGGCTCTCAGCTCTGAAACCCCTGATTTCTCACTTCACACTTCTATACTTCTGTGTGTATTTCTTTAATTCCTCTAGCGCCGCTGGGTTAGGGTCTCCCCAACGGAGCTGGTCTCAGCACCTTTATACCAAAAGACATGTGGAACTTTGCAAGTGAAGAAAGAACAACAGAATGTTACTATCCAGGAAACTATGACAAATTATTTTTTCCCTTACATTTTAAACATAAGCTGGGCACAGTGGCTCACACCTGTAATCCTAGCACTTTGGGAGGCTGAGACAAGCAGATCACCTGAGGTCGGGAGTTGAAGACCAGCCTGGCAAATATTATGCGGAACCATCCCCAGTCTCTAATAAAAATGGAAAAAAAAAAATTAGACAGACATGGTGGCACATGTCTGTAATCCCAGGTACTTGGGGGGCTGAGGTCAAAGAATTGCTTGAGCCCAGGAGGTGGAAGGTGCAGTGAGCCGACATAGCACCACTGCACTCCAGCCCAGGCAACAGAGCAAGACTCCATCTCAAATAAATAAATAAATAATGATTTTTTAGACAAAATTTGTAATACTATTTGTTCCCATATTAATATATGTGGATACAGTAATTGACTACGTCTGCCAAAGCAGAGGAGTAAAAGGACCTGCATGATTAAAAAAACTAAACATTTTACCCAAAATGGTCAAATGTTAAATGTGTATAGACAGTGATAGGTTAGGTAAGCATCTTATAGTCTAAAGAGTCAATACAACAGACATCACACAAAGAGACATAGGTAAAAACGTAATAGTTAAATTTAAATGGATTGATAAAAATATTCAAATAATTTAAAAGAAGAGGAAAAGAAGAAAAAGGAACAACTGTTACAGGGAAGAAGCAGAAAACAAATCATAAAATGATCAAACTAAAGCCAGTCTTACCAATAATTTTATTCAATGTTACTCTCCCAAACACACTAACTAAAAAGTAGATTTAAAATAAAACTAAACTATATGTGTATATAAGAAACCCATTTTAAATTTGGAGTCTTAGATAAGTTAATGGTAAAGAGATGGAGAATTATATAGCAAGAGAATGTTAATTATAGTAAACATGGAGAGGCTATATTGGTATCACACAAAGTAAACTTTAGAACAAAGAAAATTATCAGATATAAATAGTGTCATTGCATAATGATAGAAGATCAACCCTCCAAGAAGCCAATATAATCATAAATATGTATTAATATAACAAACTAATTTAAAAATACATATAATAAAAATGAATATAAATAACAATAGAAATAAACAAGTACATAATTATACATGGAGACATCAACACTCCTATCTCAGCAATTGTTAGAACAAGCCCATAAAATATAAAGGATATAAAATGTTTAAATAATACTATGAAAAAATTTGACCTGAAATTTATAAATTGTTCAACCCATATCAGAATGTATTTTTTTAACCACCAAGATAGATCATATGCTATGTCATAAAACAAACTATAATTGATTTAAAATAATGCAAATCATACAAATACATCATCTGATTTAAATAACATTTAAAAACTAATGATAGATATCTGAAAAATCATCAAATATTTGAAGATGAAGAAACATATTTCGAAATAACTCATAGGCCATGTAGGAAGTCTCAAGAAAAATGTGAAACTATTTTGAACAAAAAGAATATTTAATATACAATGTATCAAAATTTTTGGGAATTTGCTAAGGAAGTGATTGCAGGGAAATTAATATCATTAAATTCTTATATTACAAGAGAAGAAATAATTCAAGGTTTTCCTCTTCTTAGGAAAATCAACGAATTCAAAAGCTTGGTTTTTCAAAAGTTTAACAAAATGGATAACGTTCTAGTCATTCTAATAAAATTTGTATCAAACAAAGATACGAATTACCAATAGCAGGAGTGAACTGGGGATAATAGTACATTCGCTACAGATATGAGTAATAAGGAATACTACAAAATGTTAAGCTTATAAATTAAACACATTATTTTAAAAAACAATTTTTGAAAGGCATAAACTATAAAAATTCACTCAAAAAGAAAGAAAGAATTTGTATAGCTCTATATCTATAAAAGTACTGACATTAGTAGGTGAAAACCATCCATTAAGAAAAATGATCACAAATGATTTAATAGCTAATGCTCTCAAACAGTTAATGAAGAAAAAATGCCTATTCTACCCAACATCTTCCAGAAGAGAAAAACATCTCCAAACTTATTTTATGAAGCCAGAAGTTAAGCTGATACTAAAACAAGAAAAATAGATTTCCAGAAATGTAGCTTACAGACTAATAACCTTCATGATCAAGAATCAGAGTCTTTCTCTCAGATTTTTAAACCTGGCCTTAAGAAAAGACAGTGTCTTTCTGTTGATTTACTTTGTGAGACCTGAGCATGGCTGTAATTGGTGGCCTTGTTCTCCATCTCACACCCATTTGTAGATGTTTTGAAGAAGAGAAAGAATGGCCTAGCAGCAGAGGACAGAGTTTAAAAGTTGGAGAGTCCTCTTGAAATTCTAATTATTCCTAGAGTTTAGCAATCCTTATGCCCTTCCTGGGGTTTAATTACAAGTCAATACATTTCCTTGTTTTGAAAGTCGGAGCCAAAAGTTGTTATTATATCTTGTTAAAATAATTAATTAGGAGGCCTCATAAGCATTTACTCAATGTAAGTAGTAAAAGAAAACATAAGCTTAACAAATCAGAAACCACCAATTTAACTTCTAATTCAGTAGGGACTTTCCAGTTTAGACAATCAAGTATTTTATTTGTCTTGCTTCATAGAAATTTTATAAAAGTTTTTCTCCCATGCCCCCACAATGGATCTCTGAACCACTTGCTGTTTGGCACTGACCCATTCATGAATCACTGTCTCAAATAAACTCATTAAAGTTTGAATGCACCTAAGATTATCTTTTAATGCTGTAATTAATATATTGACTAATATTCCCATCTTACACTACCTTACCAACCAATTAACCAGTACGTGGGTTACTCTGCAGATTTTGAGAGTGGATCATCACTTAGGATATATTTTATCTTTTCTGACATAATTCCATTTTGTTTCTGTGAAGAGTTCCCTATTTCAAGTGTTCTCTGCAAGGTCTGATCACTTACAGAAGCTTTCCTTTTGACACTTTATAAGTCTTCTGCATATTATAATTATTTGTGATTTTTTTATTATTAACGTAAATGAAAAAAACAAAGCTATCCATTTCTAGCCAAAGTCATTTTTTAAACATTTTTTTCTAGGTCCACTGAGATATTAAATATGTCTTGTCATCCATGAAAAAATAAGATAAAATATTAAAAGACTAGACCAATAAGAAAAAAAATCTGTAAAGTTGGAGGATGCAAAATCAACATACGAAAAGCAGTAGTGTTCCTATACACTAACAACAAATTATTTAAAAAAAAGAAAACAATATTATTTAGAATACCATCCATCTCCAAAAAATAACATACTTAGGAATAAATTTAACCAAGATGATTTAGCCAAGATTCTCTTGCCTTGACCTCCCGAAGTGATAGAATTACAGGTATGAACCGCCACATCTAGCCCAGTTGATAGTTTTGTCTCAGTGTACCTCAATTTTTGATCCATGGTCCACTGCTCATGAAATAACCCCAAATCAGTAATTTGCAAGTTGGTAGTTCAAGGGCCTTGGAATTTCTGCCCAGCAGGGAATTCCTCTGATGTGTAGTCTTCACTTCGTGGAACCCCCTTGGGCTGGCAGAGACATCAGGTCTGCATTACAGTGGGACTGCTCCCCTTCACCGATTCTGTGTTCTTCCTCTCCTTCTGTAGGTTCTACTTCACAATAAAACTCTTGAAGTAACTCTGAGTTCAATATTTCCTTCCCATAGGCCATATTTAAAGTGAATAATACTTACTAGCTGCCAAGAATTATATTTCATCTGGTTTTGCGTATTCATGGAATTCCCAATGGTTGATTGAATTGTACCCCCGAATAACAATATATTTCATTGGTCTCTCGTTGAGACTGTGCTAGCATGATGTGTAAAATCATCTCTAAAGTATGAAAATAGGAGTTAAAGATGTTATTTGGAAATAAACAACAGTGTAAGATTTCTAGTAACTTTTGGTGCTCCACATTTTTTCCTCATCTGCAGATTAGCTATTGCTTAGCATAGTTTGGAAAGTATTTCATTACACAAAATTGCTTAGTAAAATATTTTCCTTTGGGTAAGGTCAGGAAATTAATCATGTTTTTCCAAAATGTCTGGGTCTTCTCTTACCATATACTGTTTGTTTAGCTATCAGGAAAAAAAAGATAGAAAAAATGTAGTGGATTTTATTTTAAAATAAAATAGCAGGCTAAGTATAAGGCTGAACCTTATACTTAAAAAACCAAACGTTATTAATTAAAACTGAGTCTGAGTTTAAAAATATTATGCGGAACAATTAATAACCAGAAACAGAAATGTCTTTTCTAGTCATTAAACAAATGAATTTATGGATACTGATTCTTTAGTTTTTATAAACCAATTTTTAATATTATATAATGATTTTTCCAAATTATAAAAATAATCTTATATTTTATTTGTCAGAAGTTTTAGATTGCTTTAATAATATGAAGATGTCATCACTCAATAAATATAATTGAACTAATGCTTGATAAATACATATATACTTGATACAAACTAGCAAATCAATAAAAAAATATTTATAATTGCAAATATATTTATCAACTTTACCAGATGTCTTGACTTTGGCTACTTGTATTGAAATCTAAATATTTGCTATTTCACATCTCTGGTATTAACATATTCATTATAATTTGAAGAGGATCTCTCAGAAAAGTAATGAAGGAGTTTGGAACATGCTACCGCAAAATATGCCACTCCAGCATATTGACTACTTTGAGCTATAGGCACTTAAAAAGCAGTAGGTTCAAGAAGATCTCTTTATTATTATTATTTTTTGTTTTTTAAGGTTCATTTCTTTCTTTTTTTTTTTAATTATACTTTAAGTTTTAGGATACATATGCACATTGTGCAGGTTAGTTACATATGTATACATGTGCCATGCAGGTGCGCTGCACCCACTAACTTGTCAACTAGCATTAGGTATATCTCCCAATGCTATCCCTCCCCCCTCCCCCCACCCCACAACAGTCCCCAGAGTGTGATGTTCCCCTTCCTGTGTCCATGTGATCTCATTGTTCAATTCCCAACTATGAGTGAGAATATGCAGTGTTTGGTTTTCTGTTCTTGTGATAGTTTACTGAGAATGATGATTTCCAATTTCATCCATGTCCCTATAAAGGACAATAACTCATCATTTTCTGTGGCTGCATAGTATTCCATGGTGTATATGGGCCACATTTCCTTAATCCAGTCTATCATTGTTGGACATTTGGGTTGGTTCCAAGTCTTTGCTATTGTGAATAATGCCACAATAAACATACGTGTGCATGTGTCTTTATAGCAGCATGATTTATAGTCCTTTGGGCATATACCCAGTAATGGGATGGCTGGGTCAAATGGTATTTCTAGTTCTAGATCCCTGAGGAATCGCCACACTGACTTCCACAATGGTTGAACTAGTTTACAATCCCACCAACAGTGTAAAAGTGTTCCTATTTCTCCACATCCTCTCCAGCACCAGTTGTTTCCTGACTTTTTAATGATTGCCATTCTAACTGGTGTGAGATGGTATCTCATTGTGGTTTTGATTTGCATTTCTCTGATGGCCAGTGATGATGAGCATTTTTTCATGTGTTTCTTGGCTGCATAAATGTCTTCTTTTGAGAAGTGTCTGTTCATGTCCTTCGCCCACTTTTTGATGGGGTTGTTTGTTTTTTTCTTGTAAATTTGTTTGAGTTCATTGTAGATTCTGGATATTAGCCCTTTGTCAGATGAGTAGGTTGCGAAAATTTTCTCCCATTTTGTAGGTTGCCTGTTCACTGTGATGGTAGTTTCTTTTGCTGTGCAGAAGTTCTTTAGTTTAATTAGATCCCATTTGTCAATTTTGGCTTTTGTTGCCATTGCTTTTGGTGTTTTAGACATGAAGTCCTTGCCCATGCCCATGTCCAGAATGGTAATGCCTAGGTTTTCTTCTAGGGTTTTTATGGTTTTAGGTCTAACGTTTAAGCCTTTAATCCATCTTGAATTGATTTTTGTATAAGGTGTAAGGAAGGGATCCAGTTTCAGCTTTCTACATATGGCTAGCCAGTTTTCCCAGCACCATTTATTAAATAGGGAATCCTTTCCCCATTGCTTGTTTTTCTCAGGTTTGTCAAAGATCAGATAGTTGTAGATATGCGGCGTTATTTCTGAGGGCTCTGTTCTGTTCCATTGATCTATATCTCTGTTTTGGTACCAGTACCATGCTGTTTTGGTTACTATAGCCTTGTAGTATAGTTTGAAGTCAGGTAGTGTGATGCCTCCAGCTTTGTTCTTTTGGCTTAGGATTGACTTGGCAATGCGGGCTCTTTTTTGGTTCCATATGAACTTTAAAGTAGTTTTTTCCAATTCTGTGAAGAAAGGCATTGGTAGCTTGATGGGGATGGCATTGAATCTGTAAATTAACTTGGGCAGTATGGCCATTTTCACGATATTGATTCTTCCTACCCATGAGCATGGAATGTTCTTCCATTTGTTTGTATCCTCTTTTATTTCCTTGAGCAGTGGTTTGTAGTTCTCCTTGAAGAGGTCCTTCACATCCCTTGTAAGTTGGATTCCTAGGTATTTTATTCTCTTTGAAGCAATTGTGAATGGGAGTTCACTCATGATTTGGCTCTCTGTTTGTCTGTTGTTGGTGTATAGGAATGCTTGTGATTTTTGCACATTGATTTTGTATCCTGAGACTTTGCTGAAGTTGCTTATCAGCTTAAGGAGATTTTGGGCTGAGACAATGGGGTTTTCTAGATATACAATCAGATATACAATTGTTCTAGGGACAATTTGACTTCCTCTTTTCCTAATTGAATACCCTTTATTTCCTTCTCCTGCCTAATTGCCCTGGCCAGAACTTCCAACACTATGTTGAATAGGAGTGGTGAGAGAGGGCATACCTGTCTTGTGCCAGTTTTCAAAGGGAATGCTTCCAGTTTTTGCCCATTCAGTATGATATTGGCTGTGGGTTTGTCATAGAGAGCTCTTATTATTTTGAAATACATCCCATCAATACCTAATTTATTGAGAGTTTTTAGCATGAAGCGTTGTTGAATTTTGTCAAAGGCCTTTTCTGCATCTATTGAGGTAATCATGTGGTTTTTGTCTTTGGCTCTGTTTATATGCTGGATTACATTTATTGATTTGCATATATTGAACCAACCTTACATTCCAGGGATAAAGCCCACTTGATCATGGTGGATAAGGTTTTTGATGTGCTGCTGGATTCGTTTTGCCAGTATTTTATTGAGGATTTTTGCATCAATGTTCATCAAGGATATTGGTCTAAAATTCTCTTTTTTGGTTGGGTCTCTGCCCGGCTTTGGTATCAGAATGATGCTGGCCTCATAAAATGAGTTAGGGAGGATTCCCTCTTTTTCTATTGATTGGAATAGTTTCAGAAGGAATGGTACCAGTTCCTCCTTGTACCTCTGGTAGAATTTGGCTGTGAATCCATCTTGTCCTGGACTCTTTTTGGTTGGTAAGCTATTGATGACTGCCACAATTTCAGATCCTATTATTGGTCTATTCAGAGATTCAACTTCTTCCTGGTTTAGTCTTGGGAGAGTGTATGTGTCAAGGAATTTATCCATTTCTTCTAGATTTTCTAGTTTATTTGCATAGAGGTGTTCGTAGTATTCTCTGATGTTAGTTTGTATTTCTGTGGGATTGGTGGTGATATCCCCTTTATCATTTTTTATTGTGTCTATTTGATTCTTCTCTATATGGGGCTATGTGAAAAGACCAAATCTACGTCTGATTGGTGTACCTGAAAGTGATGGGGAGAATGGAACCAAGTTGGAAAACACTCTGCAGGGCATTATCCAGGAGAACTTCCCCAATCTAGCAAGGCAGGCCAACGTTCAGATTCAGGAAATACACAGAACGCCACAAAGATACTCCTCGAGAAGAGCAACTCAAAGACACATAATTGTCAGATTCACCAAAGTTGAAATGAAGGAAAAAATGTTAAGGGCAGCCAGAGAGAAAGGTCGGGTTACCCTCAAAGGGAAGCCCATCAGACTAACAGCGGACCTCTCAGCAGAAACCCTACAAGCCAGAAGAGTAGGGGCCAATATTCAAAATTCTTAAAGAAAAGAATTTTCAACCCAGAATTTCATATCCAGCCAAACTAAGCTTCATAAGTGAAGGAGAAATAAAATACTTTACAGACAAGCAAATGCTGAGAGATTTTGTCACCACCAGGCCTGCCCTGAAAGAGCTCCTGAAGGAAGTGCTAAACATGGAAAGGAACAACTGGTACCAGCCGCTGCAAAATCATGCCAAAATGTAAAGACCATCGAGACTAGGAAGAAACTGCATCAACTAACGAGCAAAATCACCAGCTAATATCATAATGACAGGATCAAATTCACACATAACACTATTAACTTTAAATGTAAATGGACTAAATGCTCCAATTAAAAGACACAGACTGGCAAATTGGATAAAGAGTCAAGACCCATCAGTGTGCTGTATTCAGGAAACCCATCTCATGTGCAGAGACACACATAGGCTCAGAATAAAAGGATGGAGGAAGATCTACCAAGCCAATGGAAAACAAAAAAAGGCAGGGGTTGCAATCCTAGTCTCTGATAAAACAGACTTTACACCAACAAAGATCAAAAGAGACAAAGAAGGCCATTACATAATGGTAAAGGGATCAATTCAACAAGAAGAGCTAACTATCCTAAATATATATGCACCCAATACAGGAGCACCCAGATTCATAAAGCAAGTCCTGAGTGACCTACAAAGAGACTTAGACTCCCACACATTAATAATGGGAGACTTTCACACCCCACTGTCAACATTAGACAGATCAACGAGACAGAAAGTCAACAAGGATACCCAGGAATTGAACTCAGCTCTGCACCAAGTGGACCTAATAGACATCTACAGAACTCTCCACCCCAAATCAACAGAATATACATTTTTTTCAGCACCACACCACACCTATTCCAAAATTGACCACATACTTGGAAGTAAAGCTCTCCTCAGCAAATGTAAAAGAACAGAGATTATAACAAACTATCTCTCAGACCACAGTGCAATCAAACTAGAACTCAGGATTAAGAATCTCACTCAAAACCGCTCAACTACATGGAAACTGAACAACCTGCTCCTGAATGACTACTGGGTACATAACGAAATGAAGGCAGACATAAAGATGTTCTTTGAAACCAATGAGAACAAAGACACAACATACCAGAATTTCTGGGACACATTCAAAGCAGTGTGTAGAGGGAAATTTATAGTACTAAATGCCCACAAGATAAAGCAGGAAAGATCCAAAATTGACACCCTAACATCACAATTAAAAGAACTAGAAAAGCAAGAGCAAACACATTCAAAAGCTAGCAGAAGGCAAGAAATAACTAAAATCAGAGCAGAACTGAAGGAAATAGAGACACAAAAAACCCTTCAAAAAATTAATGAATCCAGGAGCTGGTTTTTTGAAAGGATCAACAAAATTTATAGACCGCTAGCAAGACTAATAAAGAAAAAAAGAAGATCTCTTTAAAGCAGGAGACAAATTTCCCATATGAGAGGTGCCTTCCCTGTACCAGCAGAAATTGAGGTCAAGGGAAATTTGTACAAACAAACCTTGTTAGACTAACCCTTATCTTCCTAGTTACTTCTCTATTTAATGAATTACCCTAGCCCAAGCCTCTTTGCCTTGTCCCATTTTCAAAATGTACTCGTATTTTTCCAATGCAGTATGTAAGTATCCAATTCTAACTGCATACTTCGATCTTCCTTATAAAGGTTCCCATGCCACAAAACTTGTATTAAGTAAATCTGTATGCTTCGGTATTATGTCAATTTAATTCTCAGGCTTAGCCAAATAACTCTAAGGAAGTATATGTAAAGTCTTTTCTCCCCTAAAATAAAATAGAGTTAATTTTATAATAAATAAATTTCTGTCTTTACATTTTGAGATATCTTAACAAAAATGTTTGTATAATAAAACTAAAATCTGTCATAAATATTTTAACATTATATGGTTTTTTTTTCACATTAAGTTCATCCACTTACAACTTTTTTTCATTTCATGATGGCAAAGTAGAAATGATACATTTGAAGATTTATCTTTGTCTAAAACCTAATAAATATTTATTGTTTTATAATGCAACACAATTTCACTTCATGGAAGTACTTAATTATTTCAACCTAGAAAGTTCCCTAAAAGAAAGTTTTGTCATGTTGTGTTACATTTACTAACATTAAATGCATGCATACATTGAAAAGCTTAAAATACTTTTCCTTTATTTCAACCTCTTATATACTAGTTCATTGTATTTCAGCACATCTACTTGTTAAATCTGCTATTATAAGAAGGATATATCCTTATTGCATTTTTCTTCGCAGATTCTAGCATATTCATTTGGACTTAGCAGGCACAGTAGGGATTTGGAGAATTATTAATTCAAGTCCTCTAAGATTTCCCTAGAACTTGCTAGGTACCATGAAATATAAAGGTAATGACCATGTTAGGTCGGCTGTTATTTTGTTTGTTCCTTACTGGAAAAGATGGCACTGTTTCCCCTCCCCCTTTGAATCTGGGATAGATTTGTTATTTGCTTTCAACAGTGCAAAGTGATAGAAGTGACAATGGGAGTTCTGGAGCCCTGACTTCCAGAGGTTTTGCAGCTTCCATCTTCACCCTCTTGAATGTTGCCTTATGTTATCATCTTAAGAAACCCGTCTAGCTTACTGGAGGATGAGAATGCATACAGAACTGACATCCTCCTGGCAGTCAGCTAGTACACATTAACAAACATATGCATGAGGCCATCTTGAACCTTCTAGCCAAGCTAGAATGAGGCTCATGTCTGAGCCCAGGAGAGACCAACAAAAGAATCTCTTACGTAACCTACAGAATTATGAGAAATCATACATTGTCATTTTAGGCTGCTAAGCTTTAGGGTTGTTTGTTATGCAGCAATGGCTAATTGATGCAATTGTTAACAAAAGAGTAAGTGCAATAATTTAAGAAAAAAAGAATTATCTAGATTAACTATATATAAAAAAGATGAGTTGGCATAACACTGTAAAGAGTATATAGTTCTCAAAGGGAATGTAAAAAGAAGAGGCCAGATAAAAATACACATTGTTTTAAGATAGAGAGTGTGTTAACTGAGTAAAGTTGAAGGAGTTCACATGAAACTTACATTTTCATCATTGTTATATTGATATAATTGTATGGGTATAAACTTATACACATGTATAATTATAGACCCATATATTTTCATATATATATATAGTGTGTTACTGTATGTATATGAATAATGATAATCACACACACAAGAAAACACTGTTAAAAATTATGCTGAGGTATGCATTCATTATTTGGCCTTCTGAATACTAAAGACAGAGACAAATAAATGCTTTTGTTCAAATGTTAAGATTGAAGCTAATTTTTAACTTCATTACATTGTAAAGTATATTTCTAACTGTGGGTCATGGTCAACATATATCAGTGACTTATTATAAATGGCGATACAAATGGTACATAAGTTTGTAAGATGTTTAGCAAATGAAAAGAGAAGAAAATGGAAATTACCAGGAAAGAACAAGTACTAGAATGAAGAGTGTTCACAACACTTACTTTGTATTATGCACTTTCTGTCTTCCAGTTGCAATGCCAGGCACTCTTTATACATTTTTTCTAAGTGTCCAAAAACATTATGAAATATGCATTGTTAATTCTATACTATGTGTGAAAAAACTGAAAGAGATATTTCATACTTGTTAAATGGTCAAAACTGTATAAAGTGGAAAAACCTCAATATCACATACAATAACACTGAACATAAATCATTTTCAATTCAGACATCATAAAAAATTCAAAGAGTGTGCCATAAGGAAACAGTTGATGAAAATGGAACTCACTCTACAATATCTTCTACTCCACCATTAGTATTTAATAGTTTCACAGCTGAAAGTACTGGGAAATTATCTTGAAGAAATATGTCAAAAACATAAGTTCTGATGTTTTAAATAATAAAATGTTAATATTTTCATGTTTTATAAAATTTTATATTTATTTATCATTTGCTAAATATTTCTTCTATGATAGTAGATACAATTTTGGCTTCTGCTTCAGCTTAATTTTGATTTTAAAACTTGGTCTTTTGCCAAGATTATAACACCAAGCACCGGTATAACACTTACTGTGTGCCAAACATTGTTCTAGGCATTTAATACATATTAACTAAACATAACAAAGCTCTAAGAGGTAATTACTGCTACTATTGACATTATTTGGTAAGAAAACAGAGGTAGGAAAAGGTGAAAATAATTACTAAATTGAAACAGCTAGTAAGTAATAGAACCAAATTACACCAAGCCTGCTCAGAACCAAAACACTGACTGTCTGCTCCATTCACACTCTAGCCAAAATTCCAAAGTACATGTAATGAGTCTTTCCTTCATTATGACAGATTTTTAATATAATTTTATTTTCTATCCTATTTTACTTCTAGTTTATTCTATTGATAAATGCCAATCATAATTCTTTAAACTACTGTATTAGTTTTCTAGACTGCTATAGCAAAGTACCACAAACAAGGTACCTTATAACAAGAGAAATGTATTCTGTCACAGTTCTGGAGTCTGGAAGAACTGTGACTGTTGGAGAGGCCATGCTACTTTTGAAGCCTCTCCAGGCTCTGGTAGTTCCAGTCATACTTTGGTTTGTAGCAGTACAACTGTAATCTTTGCCTCTGTCTTCACCTGGCTGTCTTCCCTCTATGTGTTTATGTCTTTTTGATCTCACCCTAATGACCTTGTATAACTTGATTATATCTACAAAAACCCTACTTCCAAACAATGTTACATTCACAGATATGGGGTGGGAGTGGTGCTTAGCAGTTCAAAATATCTTTTTGGGGGGCATGATACAACTCTCAACAACTGCTTATATATGGGTCTCAATATATTTTAAAAACACAGCCTTGTACCATGTTCTCAAGCAGTAGTATTCTTAAACTTTGGAGAAAAATAGCAGAGGTAGTTCACACATTATATTGAATGTTTCTAAAAATCATATTAATGATTTTAAAATCTCATAGATCATCAAAATTACCTGAGGGCCTCTTAAGCATATGTCTTTCTATCTTATACACACAGACACAAGCAGAAAGACACACACACACACACACACACACACATATTGCTGATGCCACCAAAGGCTTACTGAATCACGATTTCCAGATATTCACATTTTAAAGATATTTCCCAAATGATTGTTTGTCCAAACAGGTTTGGAAGCCATTGCCTTAAAAAACTTGGAGATATTTAATGAAGGAGATAGATGTGTTAAACTTAAGGCCAAAATACATCTTCTCCTTTGATGTGTTCTTGCAGCAATCCTGCTAAGCTGAGTGGTGAACACAAAATAACAAGGCAGAAACATTGGATCATTGACTTCAGGTATAGCCAAGGGAGGACTAAAGGCTGTCAAATGCAAACGTCTGCATTTTTTTTAACTTTGATCTCCAGTTTTTCAGAAATTCCACTGACCAGAAATTATATGCTATTGCAGAGAAATAGTAATGATATTTGAAGGAATTTTAAAAACCAGTCTAAATATATTTCCTTTCTTAAAACAATATACAATGTTTTTTATTATGAGGTGTTGTTTGTTCAGTTTCCTTCTACATGTAGCCTCTGAACACAAGGAATAAAAAAAGATCATTTCTTCATAAAACTTAACAAGAACTATCTTTCTTTTTCTTGTTGTCCATTTCAAAATATTGTATAAAAATATAGGAATAAATTGTTTAGTTAAAAACTCAAATAAGAAAGAAGAGCTCATCTATAGGGGTCCACTGTAAACAATATGGAATATCATCTTCTAGGTTCTATATACTTATACATAATATGAGTAGTTTCATATTTTACATAAAGTTCTAATTTTTGCCTTTATCTTTTAAAACACGCCTTGGAGATCTTTTCGTATCAGTACATTTATATTGATTTTATTCAATAGAACCACTTTCTAATATTTGTTTAATCATAGCATTTTCATTGTTCCAACAATTTGCTCATTACATAATGATGCAATTAATTTTCTCATGTGTCTCATTGTGTACAAATGCAAGGAATTACCTATGCTGTATATATTAGAGATGCAGTAAATGATTTTCCCACGTTAAAATTATACAGGAAATTACCTCCAAGTGAATGTGTCACTTCCTGCCTCCTCCCAATTTCAAAAGGCATTAGACTAATGCTTTTCCTCAAATTCACCAATAATGGATATTTTTGATCTCTCCGTCTTGGCAATTTGAAAGTTTAAGTATATTCTCCAAAACCTCAGCAGCTATACGAGATATTACCAATCTCTTTATAGTTGAACTGTAAATATTAAAATATTTTGTTGTCATTTTGGTTTTGTATTGCTGATTTTGATGAGATAAAGGTGCTTTTCTTATACTTATTGACCATTTGTGTTTTTTCCACTGTGAGTTGGTTTTTGTATTTTGCACATTTTTTGAGATCTTTAGCATTATCATAATAAATTCTAGGGAGTCTTTGTGGATTCTGGATTTTGCAAGTATTCTGAATAAATATTGCAAATAGTGTTGTCTCTTCCTTCAAATTTAATTTACTGTATCTTTGGTATAAATAAATGTTTATTACATGTTAACACTCATCAGTAATTTCTTCTATTTTCTATATAAAGAATAATAATTATAGAATAAATGCTTAATCAAAATCAGCTGGGTGTAGTGGCTCATGCCTGTAATCCCAGCAATTTGGGAGGCTGAGGCAGGTGGATCACTTGAGGTCAGGATTTCAAGATGAGCCTGGCCAACATGGTAAAACCCTGTCCCTACTAAAAAAAAAAAAAAAAAAAAAAAAAGGTAGAAAGATTAGGCAGGCACAGTGCAGGGGCACCTGTAATCCCAGCTACTTGGGAGGCTGAGGGAGGAGAATCGCTTGAACCCAGGAGGCAGAGATTGCAGTGAGCCGAGATCATGCCGTTGCACTCCAGCCTGGGTGACAGAGTGAGATTATGCTTCAAAAAACAAAAACAAAAACAAAACAAAATTAGCTTTATTTGTTTCTATTAAAAGAAAAATGAAAACTGTTCTAGAATAAAATCAAATAAGGCGACTATCCTTGAATAAAGGAAAACAACCAGTTTTTGGCCTTAACCATTTGAAGGCTCTGCATATAATTGTTTAGACAATGCGGATAAGGCCAAAATGAATCGAAAGAGAACTTGAACAGGTGTTTAAATATATCTGCTTTCATTTGTAATGGTCAAGAGACAAGACCTCTTATTCTAACTTTGTCTTGTAATTTATTTATATTTATCTTAGAAATATAAAAACATTGAACTCTCTTAAGAGTTCAAAAATTAAATGCAATTAGAGCTTGTATTTTAAAAATAGCACTGACAAATTAGAGTCATGGTAATGCTTAAATGGCTCTTTTAGGATTTAAAACTTTGCATACTTTGTTGTTAAATAGCTGATTTAATGCTAAAATACGTTTCTATTTTAAAACTCTTGTAATCTCATGCATCAATTGTTTAAGTTCCACTAATGCAATAAATAGAAGAATAAAGTATTTGTTGAGATAATGAAATTCTGATTTAAAATATACCAGTGATTTTCTTTGGACCTTGAAGAGACCGCTTATAAATTATACAGCAAAATTAGTTTTATTCATATTTAAAATTTAGGATATGGATAGAAGCATGGTTTGGGGCAGGGACAGATCACTTTAAGAAAGCCAGGTCTGCCATTTGGGCAAGTTATTTAACCCTCTCAGTCTCATTTCCTTTATTTGTAAAATGGAGATAATAATAACTTACATTATAGCACAATTTGGAGGATTAAGATGCACTTAGAACAATGCCTGATGCATAATAATAAATGCTAATTATTCATATATTTATTAATTTGTTTTAAAATTGGTTCTCTTATTCTGTTGCATCAATATTTAAAGGATGATTTACTTTAAAAGCTATTTCTATTAATTATAAAATACCATTTGGCAATTGACAAACTTTTCCATGTCTTCTGATGAACCAGAGTACTGGACTAAGGAAAAACAAAACAAAACAAAACACCATTACTAAATTAAATTGACCTGAATTATAAGTAAAGGGTAAGTTTTGAAAGGAGATAAGTTCATATAATTTCACTTACTGTTCAGTCAGTTTTGTTAGTTCTCGCAGAATTAGACAATTTTGCTCTTGCCTTGGTGTGAATAACTAATTGCAGTAATTAACCTAACTTTAAAATGCACATGCAAGTGGCTTCCAAATTTTCTTTAAGGCCTTAACCCTCAAAGTATCTAAAACATCCATCCCAACTGGAATGATCTACTTAGGTCATCTCTGAATGACAGGTGGTCTAATGCAAAAACTAACGAATCTCTGAACACTGGGGTAAAACAGATTATAAGCCTACATTTATCCTTAAGAAGTAATTCAGAAAGATATTTCAAAGCTTATCAATATTAAGTTGGATATATTTTTTCTTTTATTATTCTATTCAAGATATAATTTTTCTATGTAAGGAGTTACACTATTTCTATACGATATATATTAGAGGTAATTTTGGAGCTATGATTGTGTTAGAATAATAGAGAAAAATGGCTAATAGTGGATACTTCTGACTTCCATATGAATTTAATTTGTGAGATCTTTGCTCTCCAAGAAAAAGTAACCTTCTTCCAGTCATTTAGAGCCATACTCCGTCCCCTCAGAGTTGGGGAGGGTAATTTTCCAGTGTCTATCATGTGTGGCATCACGTTTCCCATTACTCCACCTCTCCAGTGAGGCTCAAAAACTTGACACAACATGACTAACAGGATGATGGTTGAAGATGTGGAGGGCTGAAGGGACTCTTACTCATTAAAAAGGAGTAGAGAAAGAAGAATGTGGAATAACATGCCTTGATAAGATGACTCAACTTAAAACACACCAGTTTGAAGAATGAGGAGGACAACATAACAGCGATAATTAGGTTGGAACAAAGAAATCTGTTGAGAGAAAAGGAGATCTCTCAAAACCTTTATGAGAAATTCTTCATCAGGAAAAGAAAACTGTTTTGAGTTAGAAGAAAAAAATGTTTTAAAGTGAGATATGTTGATTCTTTTCTCTGATTTAACCTATTATTGCTAGTGGGAAAAGCAAGTAACAAGGAAAGCTGCAAAATCTAGGGAAATGACAAGAATTTACATTGAGTCCACAGCACAGTTGTTTCAGGGCAATTTTTTTGCCGGTTGTTTATCCACTAGTATTCTGAAAGGTGATATGATTCATCTTTGAAAAGAAGTTTGTGTGAATCATGTTTTACAATCTCTTTATTTGTAACCTGTGAATTTGCCCTTTCATCTGACACCATTGTTACTTCAAATAGGGAAAAAAGCAAAAGCTTCTAGGGTTGGAAGGAAAGAATGTTAACAAATGGAGAATCTCAGCAAGAACTCTTGCTTTTATAAGAACTAGGACTATTAAACTATGGTTTATTTAAGTGAGTGTGAAGACTGAAGTAGAAGTCTGACTTTAGAAACTGAAGAAAAATAGAAGAGGTAATTTGTATTAGTCATTCATAGTCCTGATAGAAGACAGACAGCAAAATCTAATCTAAAAATTAATATTTAATAAAGGAACTATTTGTGAAGATATTATAAGATTAATAAGAACTATCAAGATTATCTAAATTATTTGGAGCTGAAACCACCCTTTGGCTTGAGAAACAATGGGGGGGAACAGTCATTGAGACCCAGAAAGAGAAGCTGTAGCTGTAACACATGCATTCCTCACTGAAAGAAGCTGTGGCCTTTGGCAGAGAGACACGGCCATACTGTGATGACCCTGCAGGGAGGGAGGGAGTAGAAATAAATATTTTCCAATTCTTCTATTGGGGCCAGAAAACAATGCTCCCAAAATATGATGCTTTGGCATGCTGCAAGGACTTCTTGACCTCTTCCCATCCCCACCGCCAACACAGGGTGAAATTCTACGCTAATATTTCCTTATCTACCTTAAGTCCAGACTGCCAAAGAGAACACAATTGCTTCTATCCCCTTGCTGAAATGTCATATTATCTATCACATCAAAGAAGACAGTAATGTAATCACATTTAGATGAACTTTGTTCAAATTCCAAAGAGAATCATTTACATGCTAATTTGTGTCTTCTGAGTTCATTCATTCCCCCTACAAATTGCCCCCTACCCCTTAAAATTACCACATTTCCCCCTATCTCCCTTCCCTCTGTAAAGAAGGGTATATAAGCATCTGGACCTCAGCAGGTTATTCTGTAATCATGCTCTTGTGATTCCCTTTTGCTTATACACATTGAAAACATGTGTATGTCTTTTTGTCCTATTAATCTGCCTAGTGTCAGTTTATTTTCAGTGAACCTTTAGAGGGCAGAGGGGAAGTTTTCTCTGAGCCCTACACTCACATCTCTTGCCAATGCTTCCCATACGTTAAACAAAATTGGAAACCAGAAGTTAAGAGAGCCCTTTCATGTAGTCCACAGAGTTAGCTCCACATGACACAGAGAATAATGGTGGAGTGATCAAGCAGATCTTGAGAGAAAACAGAAAATATACAGAAAATATAAACCAAATGTCTAATGATACACAGCCAGGATATACTGTTATTGAAGAATTTTTTTTCTTTGATAGGTGTCCTTATAGGTGTTGAGAACACAAAGGTGAAAAAGTAAATCATAGCCCCTGCCTTCCTCAGAGCATGTATTTAATATAATGTGTGCATGTACCTATGTGTGTTCACACTTGTATCATTTACCTGGATAATATACATGCATGTAGCCAGATAAAATCTTGAAATAAGTATTTTTATGTTTTTCATTCTCACTCACGATTCACAAATCTTCCTCTGGTAGACAGAAAAATTTATCATGCCTGAAGGCAGATTAGATGTGTTACAGCAGGAATACAGGGAGGAAGCTAATATATGGTTTGTTTTTGTTTAATTCCTTTTTTATTTTTAAGCAAGGAATTGAAATCAAAAGGGGAAGATACTGAGGGGAGAGGAGATTTCAGACAATGTCGTAACAAGATAGGAATACAAAAAATGGGAGATGAAAACAACTTGGCCCTTACCATTACTCCCAAAATAGGTCCCCAGGGCTGTAAAGAGCGTGACATGATGGTAGATCCTGACCACTAAAGAGAGATGGAAGGAGTAGAAATAAATATGTTGAGACAGCTGAGCACATTTTGGTCAGTGCCAGGATTCTTCCTTTATACTGAGCATGACTGTAGACCATGTTTTATCATTCGAGTGAACATATAGCATCCTCCTTGTGAGAACACAGAAGCCAGTTACATAGTTGTTGGGTGAAGATTTTAGTAGCTCCCTATATTTTTGCTGCCTGTGGGGCCTGATTATTGCCTGGCAAAAAAAAAAATTTCTTTATGTCTTCTGAAATTTTGCTCAGCACTCATCAACTCTTCTTTACGTCAGTAGTCCAAAAATTTTCCAAAACATCAGATGAAGTTCTTGAAGCACTCATGAATGAACAGTAATAATATAACGTTTAGTTGTATGTGTTAATTTGACTTGGCTAAGGAATGCCCACAAAGCTGGTAAAACATTATTTCAAGGTATGTCTGTGAAATGTTTCTGTAAGAGAGTAACATACGAATTGGTCGATAGAGCAAAAGAGATCTGCCCTTCCTACCAAGAAGCGCAGGAATCCTTCCTTCTTAGTTTTACGTGAAAGAAAGAATTCAGAAAAGGGACTAATTTAGCTTTAAAAAAAAAGGAGAGGGAGTTCATTGAAGGAAAATAGAGGACAGAGAGTTTACTTAGAGAGTACACTCTGAAAACATGAAGCAGAGTGGGCTGCTGAAAGGGAGTGAGCCAGCAGCACCTTGCATTGGGTTTTCATATCGAATTTTTTCTTGAAGTTCCCACCTCTGTCTTAAAGTCTCTGCCTTTTTTTGGTCTAGTTTTTCTTCTCTTGCCTTAAGTCCCCATGTTTTCTTCCTCCTAGTTCCCACCACAAGCTTGTGGTATGCTCCCTTAGTGCACATGCATGGCCTGGTGTTGGATCAAATCGTGCCTGCATATTTCTTAGGAATCTTCTCCTTTGCCCTCTTCCCCTAATTAGCAGGCACCTAGTGACATTCTGACATTGTAACTGCAGAGTGAATAATTACTGGGCCTCTTAATGGGCATTCCTTCTTGCAAATGTATTTCCACTCCTCTCTGCCTAGCATGCATGTTCTGGGTGGTCGCTGGAGTCTGAGATTTTCTAGACCTCCATTTTCTCAGGGGCTCCTCGCTTCTCCTATGTCTCACTCTCTGCCTACTCTGACACTCTCACCAATGTGGATAGGCATCATCCAATCCACTGAGGGCCTGAACAGAACAAAAGAGCAGGAGAAGCCCAAATTAATCTCTCTACTTGAGCAAGGACATTCATCTTCTCCTGCCCTTGGCTACCAGCGCTCTTGGTTCTGGGGCATGCAAACTCAGACTGAGACTCACACTATTTAACTTCCCTGATTCTCAGGCCTTTGGATTTGGGAACTGGAATTACATCACTGGCTTTCTCAGTCGTCCATCTTACACACAGAACATCATGGGACTTCTCAGCTTCCATAATCAACTCAGCCAACCCTTATAGTAAGTTCTTCTCTGTATATCGATAGATAGATAGATAGATAGATAGATAGATAGATAGATAGATAGATAGATAGATATACTGTTGGTTCTTTCTCTGGAGAACCCAGAGTAATACAATCTGGAAAAAAACCTTTTCAGCTGGATAGCGCAGAAACTCCCCAGTTTGGAGAGGCATGTGAGAGGGTATATGTAAAATAACTGTTGATGCTGAGAATGTGCCATCCTTAGAGTTTCGGAAATTGTAATTACATATATAATTTAGTTAATAGAAATTGTATGTACTTTTTCTTGCTTTTTAGTTGTCATATTTCTAGAAAACATCTTTATTATTCTCTATATATGCATTGTTGTTTTGATATTAATTGAAAACATTTTTATCTTTATTTTTCAGAATTTCTTAAAAGCAAAGAAACAAAGAAGTCTTCAGTTGTTTTAGTAAAAAGAACGATTTAGAGGTTTTGGAGCAGTCACAACTGAATTTGAATTCCGGATTGGATAATTTGTTACCTTTGCAATTTTCAGTTAATTAACTTTCATGAACGTTAGGGGGATTTTTTTGTTTGTTTGTTTTTTTAAAATAAGGGTAATAATGCCAAATGTGGATGGATATTGGACACATTAAATGTGTATAAAAATTTCCTAAGCCTACCACTCCACCATTCTCCCTTAAACTTACCATCATCAATCTGGCAATATTTTCTTGGGTAATATCAAACAGTATACGACCCAAGAACTGCTATAATTGCTACAATTTTCTCTATCCAATTCCAGATGGCCTGAAAATTTATTCTATCATTCCTGAGGGCCTCAGCAAGTTAGAGATATGAAAGCTTGAAAGAATACAAAGCTGTTTGCTCCATATCTTGCTGCCTCTTGTCTTAGTTCACATCTTGAAAACAGAAAATATTGCCTACACCCAATGTGACTTTTTTTTCTTCTAAGATCCCTTCCAGACACAAAAACTAAAAATCTCAGTTTCTTTTCACTTGCTCTCATACTAACGATGCTTCATAAACGCAGCAAATTTTGGGGAAAATCAAAGTTTAAAATGAAAACTATGTTTCACCCATCTGTGTATAACTATGAAAATGTAAATGTAAAATACACTAAATTGGATAAAGTAAATCCAGATTACTTTAGCAGGTAAATAGAAGGAAATAAAAATAAGAGGTTTGTTTTATTGTTAATTTTCCATCAGTATTTTAGATAATTGATTTCACAAAAGCTGGAATATGAAACTTGGCCATAACATTGTCATGAAAATTATAAAATTACTGATGTAAAAAATGACCTCATAAATACTGTCATGTAAGGATATTCAAACCTAACTCACAGGAAATGACAAAGAAACATTAAGCTCTAAGTCAGATTCCAGGAGAACACCATATATTATGTTATTAAATATTATTGGTTTCCTGAAAGCCTTATATGAGGCACTTGTTCCACATTCTTCAAGAGCAGACAAGCTCCTGAAGTGCCCTCCCAATTCAATATTCCTGAGGGTATTTTAGACACTCAGACACAATGTTAAATTCATTACATTGCATAAACTCTTGAATAAAGAATGCATATTATCTAGTTAATTTTTTACTGAGAAGCCTAACTTTAGAAGTAAACAAGGAAGCAAATGATAATGCTAAATATTCTATAAATAAGATATTTAAATAAGAATAGCCTCTTAATTAATTAAATTATTTTAAAGAAAAAATGAAGAAAGACTCTATTTTCGCCTGCTGCGGTGGCTCACGCCTGTAATCCCAGTACATTGGGAGCCGAGGCGGGCGGATCACAGGGTCAGAAGATGGAGACCATCCTGGCCAACATAGTGAAACACCGTCTCTACGAAAAATACAAAAAAATTAGCTGGGTGTGGCGGCACGTGCCTGTAGTCCCAGCTAGTCGGGAGGCTGAGGCAGGAGAATCGCTTGAACCTGGTAGGCGGAGGTTGCAGTGAGCCAAGATCGTGCCACTGCACTCCATCCTGGTGACAGAGTAAGACTCTATCAAAAAAAAAAAAAAAAAAAAAAAGAAAGAGCCTATTTTCAGATATTTAATATACAGTTATTTTTTAAAATTAGTTATAGAGGTTTTTAAATTGACAGATAAAATGTATATATTTATGGTGCGGAACACAATGTTTTGGTATTTATATATTGTGGAATGGCTAAATCAAGCTAGTTAACATATAAATACCTCACACACTTTTTTTTTTTTTTTAGTGGTAAGAACACTTAAAATTTAAGCAATGTTCACATACTCAACACATTGTAATTACAGTTACATGTTACCATTATAATGTATAATAAGTCTCTTGAATTTATTCATCTGATATACAGTTACTTATACAAACATTTACACATGTGCACACACACTCATACACATGTATGTAAGGTAAAGATGTATTTATGTGAAAGTCAAGAGGTTTAGAGAAAATATATTAACTCAGCAAAAAGAATGGATAAAATGTATTAACTTAGCAAAAAGAATCTTTCCTAATCTCCTGGTTTTGATATTGTAGTTTATGCAAGATGCTACCATTGGTTTAGGTTGGCTGAAGAATGCTCAGGATCTTCCTGCACATTTCTCTGAATTTGCTGTGAATCTATAGTTCAAAATAAATGTTTTATTAAGATTGAATATAGTTGGGCTAAAATGATATTTTCAAGTGCAATGAGCATTTGGAGGGAAATTATACTATGGTTGTGAAACAAAATAGTATTAAATGTGAGTTGAAAATGGATAAATTATTACAGTTACTAAATTTGACCATAGGGTTTAACATAGGAAGTAAAAAATCCATAGAAATTTAAAAGTCCAATCTTGTGTAAGAATGAAATATTGCCTTATGTGTTTATCTGGAGTTTATGGATATAATCATAATCTAGAACTTTTTGTGGGAAACATCGTAGAAAAAGAATAAGAACACTTAATTTGTGAAACTGCATGAAAAACATTTTCTAGAGAAAATTTAAAGCAGGATTATAAAAAACTTATTCCATTTCCCTCTTTCATTAGAAAGTTCATTTTGATTGTTTAGTAATATAATGAATGTTTTCTTTTGAGTACAGTAAACATCTTGAGGCTAGATAATGAACTTTTAAAATGGACTACCCCTTTGTCACACTTTATTCATCTGAAATCTAGGACAGTACTATTTTTCAAAGTATTATTTTTGTATGCTATAGTGCTACAAAATATTTGTTAACATTAATATATAAACTAAAAGAAACAGAGAAACATCTCTTAAAGTGGTTTGAAAAATCCTTTATGAAGCACACCAGAGACACACTTTAAAACTGTATAAAAGAATGAAATATAATAGCATAAGTTGATTTTAGATATTTTCAAAATTTAAGAAAAAAATAAGATATATGCAAACACAAATAATGTAGTTTTGTTTTTTTCAAACTTTTATTTGAAGTTCAATATGGTCTGTACAAAAGAAATGGAGTGAGTGGTAAAATTAGTGATTTTTAAATCCATTCCTGGGGAGTAAACAGGATTTCCATAATGCTCTGAAAGTATAGCTTTAAGGTATCATGAAAGAAAGGGCATGAAGTCACAAAGCCATTTATATAATCTCCTTCCAATCTATTAGCCATGATTTCTCCTCTTAATTTCTCTTCCATAGTGTACATTGTCAGGACAATATTTAATCTCAATTTCATGTTTTCTGATTATCACTCCACTCTGTTTATTCCGGTTAGTAAGTAGGAAATTCTGATTGAGTTACTTGTAAAATTTTTGCTAGTTTCTTTGTGAGCTTTTCAGTCCACTCTGCTTTAAAAAAGGAACAGTAGTTCTCCACATAAAGGACATTTGGGCAGCTTTGGAAACTTACGCACACATTAATATAGAAGAGTTGGAAAGAACTGCAATTGAACTGCTGAGATAATTCCTGTCAGCTGCAGCACTCAGAACTGGCTTGTGTCCCTCTGACGCCTTCTGGTCCTGTAGTCTCACTGAAGGCAGTGTTCTGCACATTATCTTTGATCCAGTTCTGCTTGAATGATTTTGGATAAAGATGGAACATTTTCTCACTCTTCAGAATTTTACTGTTACACTTGCTGCTCAAACTATGGAGTTATTTATTTGTCTTTTAACTATGAGGTAGTAATAAATTATGAGCTTAAAATTCACAAAACACATTTTCATTTCTAAGAATGGAAACAATCTATAGTGTCTAGACATAATAATCCAATGAGTCCTAGTATTTTTCAGTGTTTAAATAACAAAATTGAAATAGATAATCATTAGAATATATACCACTGTCTTGCAAAACACAAAAGACTCAGTGGCTTAAACAACAGAAATTTCTCAGTTCTGCAGGCAGAAAGTTCATAATCAGTGTGCTAGAATGGTTGGTGTCTTTCCCAGGTTTTGGACAGCCACCTTCTCATTGGGTCCTCATGGGGAAAAAAAGAGAGAAAGAGAGAGAACCATCTTTCTGGTGTCTTTTCTAATAAGGGCACTAATCCCATCATGAAGGCCCCACCCTTATGACTTGATTCTCCCTGAATAACTTCCCAAGGCCTCATCCCCAAATATCACCACATAGAAGGTTAGGATTCCATATACAAACTTCTGGGGACTGCAGATATTTAGTTCACAACATCTACCATATTAGCAATCTCTTTTAAGAAACATGTTTTAACAAAGAATAGGATATTTTTAAGAGTCCAGAGAAGTAGTATTCATAATACTCATAGCACTTGACAATGCTTTTAAGGGTACCACATCATTTTATATTGAAAATAAAAATCTGTGAGTTTATTAAGGGCTGATAAGTAATTGTGATATTGGCTTCCAGGGAATACTAGCAGAGATGAAAAATCTACCTGCTCCTTACCGTTGAAACTTGCTCTGAAAGGTACTGTGACTTGGTCACCATGCTACTGAGATATGATCCCTGATTTCCTCACTCCAGACCTCATGCTGACTTTGAGGACCCTTATGCTCCTGAATAACATTCGGCTCTTCAATAATAAAATATGTCCTTCAGCATTTGTATTTTTTCCTTCAGCTTTTCTTTTATGATAAGCAATGGGAAAAAGTTTTGGCTAGACATTGGAAATACACATTTTTCTAAATTTTATTTAGAACTATTATTTTTCCTTTAGTTACCAGTATTTTGAATAGTACTTTTTGGGCAATAATAATCTATCTAAAAATTTCAGGGTTACAGCTTTCTGGTAAGCTACTATGAGTGGGTAGCAAGATTTTCTAACACGTTTCACAAGGATGTTTTATGTGGCTAGCAGGAAATTCTCATTGTTCCGCTAAAAAGCTTGCAAAAAGTGAGGCAAAAATGTGAAAACCTAAATGTCACATATTTTTTCTATTTCTTGTTTCAGTATCCCTCTAGAATTTTCAGATTTATATATTTCTCCCAATATGCAGGACTTCAAATTAAACAATGAACATTTCACTAGAAATCTAATCTACTTTAATTCATAGGGTGCCTGAAAAGAGCACAATTTTGAAGTCAGAGAGCATTTGGTTTGATATCTGATTCCATACCTTAAGGGACAATTTAGTTGATTTTCCACTGAAAATCTGAATTTAAAAAGAATGTTTACTCAAACATTTACTATGTAGAATTGAGGCAAAGGTTAAATGGATTAAATGACATATCTCATTGGATAGTAATTATAAGGTAGAAAAGGTTATTAGTTAATAACATTACTAAAATTTTAGTACAAGCTTCTCTCTTGTGTATGACATTGCTTTGGGGCCAGTATATTGCTTTCAGTTTTTGAAGAGTTAAGATTCAGAAATTTGGAGTCACAATCTAAAAACATTATCACAGGTAAGTCGGGGGTGAATAGTCAGTATATTTGAAATATTCATTATACATATATTGTTATGAATAAAACCAGAAAAGAAGGCTAGTGTTGATGTGAACATCTACTTTAATGAGGTCTTAAGCCTTTTAGAAAAATATAATTTCTAGCCTATGCTGCATAATGATTAATGGCTATGTTGAATGATCACTCCAGTAGTTTTACCCGTATATTTATAATTTCACTTGGTTGAAATTTACAGCTATCATCAGTAGGTGTCTCAGGGTCAGAAAGGAAACATAAGCCTGTCATCATTATATGCCAGAGAACAGTTAGGTTAAAGGCATGCCAGCATGAGATATCAAGAGTTTTTGAGATTAGGAATTTATCTGGAGTGACATTTTTATATTATTATTTTATACTGACATATATGAAGTGATAGTAAAGTGACACCAACAGATAAACCTATCTGCATGCTTTCTTATTGAAGTACTACTTATGAGTAATGCCACCAATATTTAATGTCTGCTTTGGTCACAGTTTTAAGTCTGACAGAGGCTCTTTCAAACATAAAAAGATTCTCTTTAAGATGGAGTTCAGTTCCTCAATTTGCAAACATTCATATTTTTACATCTCAGCTCTAGAACTTATAAGTATACTGTACTTCAAAAATAGGCTGGAGGGGTGAATTGTGAAATATGTTCAACTTGAAGCTGATCAAAGTGAGCCTAACATACAGCAGGATGGTAATTAATTTGGAAGGGGTGGAACGGGATGAAGCTTTCAGATCTATGTGTAACTTATGAATTTTATCCACATCCTTCCAAGCCTGTTTATAAGCAAGTGAATAAAGAAATTAATGTAATTATGTCAGGATGTTTTTCCCTGCTGATTTTGATTTGCTGTGCATTTACAGTAAAAACTATTAATTGAAGAAGCCTAGTGGCTAATGTTATGCACAAAAATAGATTTATTTCTCATATCACTCTCTGTGTATATTTATTCCCTGGCATTTAAAAGAAAATATATTCTGGAGAAATTAAAGACATTTTGTTTTAAAAATGTTTTATAACGACTACTGGTGAGAATGAAATGATTTTTAACAATTTCTTCATAGGTTTTAAATTCTATTTATTAAGCTATGTTGCAACTGAAAGATTGGCCCTATATATACTTTTTAAGAGGTTTAACATGTTGAAGATGAGGATTTGGACATGTAAAGTATAATCAGTGTCAAAATTTCACCTAACAAAATGTAGGAAAGAGAGCAAATAATGAAAAATAGCATTTTTAATGTGTAAATTAAGGTAGAAATACCAAATACAAACTAAATTACTGAATTTTACTGTACTTAGTTACTGATGTTTTATATTTTGGTGCATATCTTCCTATTACTTATTTTGTTAAATTTCTTTGTTCTGCTTCTGTCTCATTTATCTATCTCTATTTATAAGTCTCAGGTCATACTACATTTAGGTTTCTATATTCTTTAATTTAAATATGTTATATCTTGTAACCCTATTTCTGTGCTAATACATTATTTTTGAAATATGTAGTTTTAATAAAAATAGATATATATCATTATATTTAACTTTGTGCAAAGCATAGAAAGCACTGTGCAAATTGCATACCAAAGTTTTTTTTAAAATTGTGCAAATTGTTGTTCAGATCCTCAGGATCAATTTCTACATTTAAAATGGCTAAATTAAGGCATGGATATAATGTCCCTAAAAACTGTAGGCTTCTTTGTATTTCATCCACAGTCTGCAAGAATTTTCATTTTATCACGTTGTTATACTTAACATTTATTTTAAGCTTTAACAATTTGATAGCATAAAAATAGTATAATTTTAATATTTTTTAGTAAGACAGAGCACAAAATACTATTCATAAGTGTTACTCTTGTTCAGAATTGCCTTTTAATATAATTTGCTTATCACTTTATTATGCCTTTTAAAGGGTATATCTATGATTGACAGCAATATAAACATATAATTTACAAGTTCTATGAAGAACTTCAGAGAATTAGCTGTTAGGCTGGAAATACTATTATCTAATTCATTTGTGTGTTAGGGTTTTCCAGAGAAATGGAACCAGTAGAATATATGCAGTGTGTGTGTCTGTGTGTGTGTGTGTGTGTAAGATAAAAATGAATAGTTTTAAAGTATACTTTCACATTATAGAAAGTAGTCTTCTCTCTCCCATTTCACAGAAACAAATATTGAAGGTATTCATCAAATTCCTCTTCCTGAGGTTTTTCTTCTGTTTTTGGTAGTTGGATTTTCTAAAGTTCAGATTCTGAAGTGCTTTCTTATCAGAGTTTTTATTTACATAATATTTTGATTTCTTTGGAGAAAAATGTAGTTTATTATTTTTCTTGGAGGTCTCTCAGATAATTCAGATAATAATCTGAATTCTATATGTGATGAATCTTCACAGTCTTTTTTCAGTTTTTTTCTTCCATTCCCATAATGCTCATGGACTCAGAGGAATGCTTTCCTATAAAAGCAGTAAGAACAGAGTAATTTTCCCCTGTATTAAAAAGAAATGGAATTTGGGTGCCCAGGATGTCCAGAGTTATCTAGGACCCCTCAATAGTAATGATGATGTTCCTGGACAGGGGTGGTGAGGAAGGCCCCAGGTCTCTTCAGACTTCATCTAATTTCTTCTTTTGTACTTCTAGAATTTGGACTGACTGAACCCCTCAGTGGGAGTGGGGACACTCAATTCTCCAGCGTAAGGGGTTGTGACTGCTGCCTTCGCATTGATGGCAGGGACCTGGTGGAGATTTAGTATAGTCCTTTGCCCAGCGCCCAATTTTCTTGCAATTGAACCAAGAGCCTTTGCTAGCATTATCATTATGGCCCTCTGAGTTTCCCTTGGATGTTCTTTGGGCATTCAGGACATCAGCAATGATGGCTGACATAATTTTGGCTTGCCAGTTTTCTTTATTCTGTTTCCTTTTTTCTCCCTCCAGGTCACAATTGTTATACACCATAAGGTGGTATCAAGAAGCGGCTTTTGAAGTATTATAATTTACTGCCCATCTGTAGCTTTTGGTGCTGATGTCTAATGTCTATGGTGGATTGGCTAATAAAATGCTGTGCCATTAATATTTTGCCTTTGGAAGAGGAAGGGTCCAGGTTGTGTCTGTGTGTGTGTGTGTGTGTGTGTGTGTGTGTGTGTGTGTGTGTGTGTGTGTGTATTCGAGATGGAGTCTTGCTCTGTCACCCAGGATGGAGTGCAGTGGTTTAATCTCAGCTCACTGCAACCTCTGCCTCCAAGGTTCAAGCGATTATCCAGTCTCAGCCCCCCAAGACGCCGGGATTACAGGAGCCTGCCACCGTGCCCAGCTAATTTCTGTGTTTTTAGGAGACACAGGGTTTCATCATGTTGGCCAGGCTGGTCTCCAACTCCTAACCTCAGGAGTGCCTTGGCCTCCCAAAGTGCTGGGATTACAGGTGTGAGCCACCTGCCTGGCCCAGATTGGTACCTTTTTTAAATGCTTCCTCCAACCTGCCATAAAACATGGTTGTATTTTCCTTCTTGCCTTGTGTAACCTCCTTACTTTATCACAATTTACTGCCTTAGTTATTCCCTTTTTCATTCCTCCAAGGAGAGTCTCAAAAAATTAAGCGCAGTTAGTTGTTCATTCCCATGGGGGTGTCAGAGTCCCAATTAGGATCAGTAGCAGGAACTGCGTCTGGGCCTATATGATTGCCCTGAGGGTTTTGGACAAATAAGTCATCTGCTTCCCAGCAAATCACCTCAAAGTTTCATTCCTTTTCCAAGGGAAGGGGGGTGCGACAGGTTGCTAGAATGAATTGAACATCTCTTGATGAGAGATTAAAGGCTAAGGTCAAAGTTTGGAACTCATCTACAAATTTCCTGGGGTTCTCAGCATACCTTACTAGCTTTTCTTTACACTGTTGTATGTCAGTTATAGAGAAGAGGGCCTGCACTCAGACTGGCCTCTCAGCTCCTGCTACTTTCCTAAGGGATAGCAGGGCTAAAGGGGTACTTGAATAGGGTGTTTCCCTCTGAATGTGAGAAGAACTTTGCAGGCTTCTTGGTTTTTGCTCTTGGGTTTGAGCCTCAGGAACACTTGGCAAAGGGTATGTGAGGGTGGTTGCTGTTCCCCCTGAGAGACACACAGCTCTTGTGAAGTGAGGTCATATACAACATCTAGTTCTGACTTAGGACTTTCATTTGGGGGACTTTCATTTCTGGGAGTTTTGCATATTGTTGGGTTTTGGAATAGGGTAATGAAGGCCTGTATACATGGGATTTCTGATCATTTATCCTGCCTTTTGGAAAATAGGTCTAATTGCGGGATGGTGTTATAATTAAGGCTACCATTGACCACCCATTGCCTGTGACTGTTCAACTGATATTGGGGCCATACGGTATATGCAGTAAAACATCAAACTTTTTTTCCTCATATTGTCAGGGTCAAATTGATTCCAGTGGTTCAGGATGAAGCCACATAGGGAATAAAGTGGAATGGATGGTTGCCCATAATAGTCTGGAAGAAGAGGACTTTGAAAAATGGAGGGCTTATTAGATTACCCAAATTTTACCTGGGGCATCCCTCTGGAAAAACTCTGGGTCTTGTCTGCGGTCTCTAGGGGCATCCTGGACCCCATCTTCTCAGACATCTTTGACCTTAGATGGGTGACAGCACCACTTTGGAATGGTTCTCTCCACCACTGATGACCCAGAGCTTGCTTTCTTGTCCTTGGATGAAGGCCTTGACTTCTAGCATCCTTATAGTTTGATAAGGCCATGCTTTCCATTTTAACTTTATTCAATATGTTCACAGGCAGAATCTCTTCTACAATTAATTTTCATAAACCTATAACTTGTTCAAACCTTTGGATTTTCCCATCTTACTTATAACAGTTCTTTAACCCTCTAAACTTAGGCAAGATAAATGTCATCAAAAAAGACAACTGCATGCTTCTTTTTAAGATTATTGCTTTATATGGTACAATTTTCGGAAACTTCTGCCACCATCTTGTTATCAACCCAAGGATGAAACATTTAACCTAGAGTAAGGTTGATCAAGGGACTCATTGGGAAATAGAGCCAGACTGTGAACTGTATTAAACTCAAGGGACCTTCTACCTATGAATTTCTTGTTGTATGAAATACTAAGTTTCGCTATCTTTATGCTAGTTAGAATCAAGGATTTTTCTATTTTTGAATCCAAACACTTTTATTTTATTTTATTTATTTATTTATTTGGTATGCCTTTTTTTTTATTATACTTTAAGTTTTAGGGTACATGTGCACATTGTGCAGGTTAGTTACATATGTATACATGTGCCATGCTGGTGTGCTGCACCCACTAACTCGTCATCTAGCATTAGGTATATCTCCCAATGCTATCCCTCCCCCCTCCCCCCACCCCACCACAGTCCCCAGAGTGTGATATTCCCCTTCCTTTGTCCATGTGATCTCATTGTTCAGTTCCCACCTATGAGTGAGAATATGCGGTGTTTGGTTTTTTGATCTTGCGATAGTTTACTGAGAATGATGATTTCCAATTTCATCCATGTCCCTACAAAGGACATGAACTCCTCATTTTCTATAGCTGCATAGTATTCCATGGTGTATATGTGCCACATTTTCTTAATCCAGTCTATCATTGTTGGACATTTCGGTTGGCTCCAAGTCTTTGCTATTGTGAATAATGCCGCAATAAACATACGTGTGCATGTGTCTTTAGAGCAGCATGATTTATAGTCATTTGGGTATATACCCAGTAATGGGATGGCTGAGTCAAATGGTAATTCTAGTTCTAGATCCCTGAGGAATTGCCACACTGACTTCCACAATGGTTGAACTAGTTTACAATCCCACCAATAGTGTAAAAGTGTTCCTATTTCTCCACATCCTCTCCAGCACCTGTTGTTTCCTGACTTTTTAATGATTGCCATTCTAACTGGTGTGAGATGGTATCTCATAGTGGTTTTGATTTGCATTTCTCTGATGGCCAGTGATGATGAGCATTTTTTCATGTGTTTTTTGGCTGCATAAATGTCTTCTTTTGAGAAGTGTCTGTTCATGTCCTTCGCCCACTTTTTGATGGGGTTGTAAGTTGGATTCCTAGGTATTTTATTCTCTTTGAAGCAATTGTGAATGGGAGTTCACTCATGATTTGGCTCTCTGTCTGTTGTTGGTGTATAAGAATGCTTGTGATTTTTTGTACATTGATTTTGTATCCTGAGACTTTGCTGAAGTTGCTTATCAGCTTAAGGAGATTTTGGGCTGAGACAATGGGGTTTTCTAGATATACAATCATGTCATCTGCAAACAGGGACAATTTGACTTCCTCTTTTCCTAATTGAATACCCTTTATTTCCTTCTCCTGTCTAATTGCCCTGGCCAGAAATTCCAACACAATGTTGAATAGGAGTGGTGAGAGAGGGCATACCTGTCTTGTGCCAGTTTTCAAAGGGAATGCTTCCAGGTTTTGCCCATTCAGTATGATATTGGCTGTGGGTTTGTCATAGATAGCTCTTATTATTTTGAAATACGTCCCATCAATACCTAATTTATTGAGAGTTTTTAGCATGAAGGGTTGTTGAATTTTGTCAAAGCTTTTTCTGCATCTATTGAGATAATCATGTGGTTTTTGTCTTTGGCTCTGTTTATATGCTGGATTACATTTATTGATTTGCGTATATTTGAACCAGCCTTGCATCCCAGGGATGAAGCCCACTTGATCATGGTGGATAAGTTTTTGATGTGCTGCTGGATTCGGTTTGCCAGTATTTTATTGAGGATTTTTGCATCAATGTTCATCAAGGATATTGGTCTAAAATTCTCTTTTTTTGTTGTGTCTCTGCCCGGCTTTGGTATCAGAATGATGCTGGCCTCATAAAATGAGTTAGGGAGGATTCCCTCTTTTTCTATTGATTGGAATACTTTCAGAAGGAATGGTACCAGTTCCTCCTTATACCTCTGGTAGAATTCGGCTGTGAATCCATCTTGTCCTGGACTCTTTTTGGTTGGTAAACTATTGATTATTGCCACAATTTCAGCTCCTGTTATTGGTCTATTCAGAGATTCAACTTCTTCCTGGTTTAGTCTTGGGAGAGTGTATGTGTCGAGGAATTTATCCATTTCTTCTAGATTTTCTAGTTTATTTGCGTAGAGGTGTTTGTAGTATTCTCTGATGGTAGTCTGTATTTCTGTGGGATTGGTGGTGATATCCCCTTTATAATTTTTTATTGTGTCTATTTGATTCTTCTCTCTTTTTTTCTTTATTAGTCTTGCTAGCAGTCTATCAATTTTTTTGATCCTTTCAAAAAACCAGTTCCTGGATTCATTGATTTTTTGAAGGGTTTTTTGTGTGTCTATTTCCTTCAGTTCTGCTCTGATTTTAGTTATTTCTTGCCTTCTGCTAGCTTTTGAATGTGTTTGCTCGTGCTTTTCCAGTTCTTTTAATTGTGATGTTTGTGTGTCAATTTCGGATCTTTCCTGCTTTCTCTTGTGGGCATTTAGTGCTATAAATTTCCCTCTACACACTGCTTTGAATGCGTCCCAGAGATTTTGGTACATTGTGTCTTTGTTCTCGTTGGTTTCAAAGAACATCTTTATTCCTGCCTTCATTTCGTTATGTACCCAGTAGTCATTCAGGAGCAGGTTGTTCAGTTTCCATGTAGTTGTGCGGCTTTGAGTGGGATTCTTAATCCTGAGTTCTAGTTTGATTGCACTGTGGTCTGAGAGACAGTTTGTTATAATTTCTGTTCTTTTACATTTGCTGAGGAGAGCTTTACTTCCAAGTATGTGGTCAATTTTGGAATAGGTGTGGTGTGGTGCTGAAAAAAATGTATATTCTGTTGATTTGGGGTGGAGAGTTCTGTAGATGTCTATTAGGTCCGCTTGGTGCAGAGCTGAGTTCAATTCCTGGGTATCCTTGTTGACTTTCTGTCTCGTTGATCTGTCTAATGTTGACAGTGGGGTGTTAAAGTCTCCCATTATTAATGTGTGGGAGTCTAAGTCTCTTTGTAGGTCACTCAGGACTTGCTTTATGAATCTGGGTGCTCCCGTATTGGGTGCATATATATTTAGGATAGTTAGCTCTTCTTGTTGAATTGATCCCTTTACCATTATGTAATGGCCTTCTTTGTCTCTTTTGATCTTTGTTGGTGTAAAGTCTGTTTTATCAGAGACTAGGATTGCAACCCCTGCCTTTTTTTGTTTTCCATTTGCTTGGTAGATCTTCCTCCATCCTTTTATTTTGAGCCTATGTGTGTCTCTGCACGTGAGATGGGTTTCCTGAATACAGCACACTGATGGATCTTGACTCTTTATCCAATTTGCCAGTCTGTGTCTTTTAATTGGAGCATTTAGTCCATTTACATTTAAAGTTAATATTATTATGTGTGAATTTGATCCTGTCATTATGATGTTAGCTGGTGATTTTGCTCGTTAGTTGATGCAGTTTCTTCCTAGTCTCGATGGTATTTACATTTTGGCATGATTTTGCAGCGGCTGGTACCGGTTGTTCCTTTCCATGTTTAGTGCTTCCTTCAGGAGCTCTTTTAGGGCAGGCCTAGTGGTGACAAAATCGGTCAGCATTTGCTTGTCTGTAAAGTATTTTATTTCTCCTTCACTTATGAAGCTTAGTTTGGCTGGATATGAAATTCTGGGTTGAAAATTCTTTTCTTTAAGAATGTTGAATATTGGCCCCCACTCTCTTCTGGCTTGTAGGGTTTCTGCCGAGAGATCCGCTGTTAGTCTGATGGGCTTCCCTTTGAGGGTAACCCGACCTTTCTCTCTGGCTGCCCTTAACATTTTTTCCTTCATTTCAACTTTGGTGAATCTGACAATTATGTGTCTTGGAGTTGCTCTTCTCGAGGAGTATCTTTGTGGCGTTCTCTGTATTTCCTGAATCTGAACGTTGGCCTGCCTTGCTAGATTGGGGAAGTTCTCCTGGATAATATCCTGCAGAGTGTTTTCCAACTTGGTTCCATTCTCCCCATCACTTTCAGGTACACCAATCAGACGTAGATTTGGTCTTTTCACATAGTCCCATATTTCTTGGAGGCTTTGCTCATTTCTTTTTATTCTTTTTTCTCTAAACTTCCCTTCTTGCTTCATTTTCATTCATTTCATCTTCCATTGCTGATACCCTTTCTTCCAGTTGATCGCATCGGCTCCTGAGGCTTCTGCATTCTTCACGTAGTTCTCGAGCCTTGGTTTTCAGCTCCATCAGCTCCTTTAAGCACTTCTCTGTATTGGTTATTCTAGTTATACATTCTTCTAAATTTTTTTCAAAGTTTTCAACTTCTTTGCCTTTGGTTTGAATGTCCTCCCGTAGCTCAGAGTAATTTGATCGTCTGAAGCCTTCTTCTCTCAGCTCGTCAAAGTCATTCTCCATCCAGCTTTGTTCTGTTGCTGGTGAGGAACTGCATTCCTTTGGAGGAGGAGAGACGCTCTGCATTTTAGAGTTTCCAGTTTTTCTGTTCTGTTTTTTCCCCATCTTTGTGGTTTTATCTACTTTTGGTCTTTGATGATGGTGATGTACAGATGGGTTTTCGGTGTGGATGTCCTTTCTGTTTGTTAGTTTTCCTTCTAACAGACAGGACCCTCAGCTGCAGGTCTGTTGGAATACCCTGCTGTGTGAGGTGTCAGTGTGCCCCTGCTGGAGGGTGCCTCCCAGTTAGGCTGCTCGGGGGTCAGGGGTCAGGGACCCACTTCAGGAGGCAGTCTGCAGGTTCTCAGATCTCCAGCTGCGTGCTGGGAGAACCACTGCTCTCTTCAAAGCTGTCAGACAGGGACATTTAAGTCTGCAGAGGTTACTGCTGTCTTTTTGTTTGTCTGTGCCCTGCCCCCAGAGGTGGAGCCTACAGAGGCCGGCAGGCCTCCTTGAGCTGTGGTGGGCTCCACCCAGTTCGAGCTTCCTAGCTGCTTTGTTTACCTAAGTAAGCCTGGGCAATGGCGGGCGCCCCTCCCCCAGCCTCATTGCCGCCTTGCAGTTTGATCTCAGACTGCTGTGCTAGCAATCAGCGAGATTCCGTGGGCGTAGGACCCTCTGAGCCAGGTGTGGGATATAGTCTCGTGGTGCGCCGTTTTTTAAGCCGGTCTGAAAAGCGCAATATTCGGGTGGGAGTGACCCGATTTTCCGGGTGCGTCCTTCACCCCTTTCTTTGACTCGGAAAGGGAACTCCCTGACCCCTTGCACTTCCCAGGTGAGGCAATGCCTCGCCCTGCTTCGGCTCGCGCATGGTGCACGCACCCACTGGCCTGTGCCCACTGTCTGGCACTCCCTAGTGAGATGCACCCGGTACCTCAGATGGAAATGCAGAAATCACCCGTCTTCTGCGTCGCTCACGCTGGGAGCTGTAGACCGGAGCTGTTCCTATTCGGCCATCTTGGCTCCTCCCCCGAATCCAAACACTTCTTAACTAATAAGCTACTTTGTTTACATTTTTTGTTTTGCAATCTGATATTATTAAACTGTTTTATCAGTTCTAAGACATTTAAATTTCTTACGGTTTTAAGCATGTCATCTTAAAATAATTATAAGCTCCAACATGTAATGAGCTTTGAAGTCATTTCTCCATTCCTTACAGCAAGAAAAAAGGTTAAAAAAGAAAAACTAAAATCAACAGCTATTTTTGAACTCAACAGAGCTGAGTTTGTAGAGCAATCTAGCACCCTGAAGTATGAGAGAACAGATAAATCTAGATAAACACATTGTAGATCTACTGACCTGGAGACGAAGTTGCTGGATTCAGAAATACATGAGTGGTAATTTTGACAAGTTCCTGGAGGCTAAATTAACTGGTGTTAGAGTGAGAAAGAATATTTAAAAACAAATGGTTTATGTAAGCAGAGAGATGGAAACTCTAAGAAAGAGTCAAAATGCAGTGCCAGAAGTCAAAACACTGTAGCAGAAATAAAGGATATCATTGATGGGATCATCAAAAGACTAGTACAGCCCAGAAAAGAATCAGTGAGCTCAAAGATATGTTAACAGAAATTTCCAAAATGTAAATGCAAGACAAAAAAGTAATAACAACAATAAAACAGAACATAGTATTGATGATCTGTGGGGTAATTATAAAAAGTAACATATCTTAATTGGCAAAAGAGAAGAGAAATAAAGAACAGAATAAAATAATTATTTGAAGTAATAATGGCAGAGAACATTCCAAAATTGACAGATACCAAAAACCAAAAAACAAAACCAAGGACAAACAAAACAAAAGAAACAAAAATAAACCTACAAGAAGCTCAGAGAACATTTACCAGAATAATAAAAAATTACACCTAGACATATTATATTCAAACTGAAGAAAACCAAATACAAAGAGAAATATCTTCAAAGGAGCTAGGAAATAAATATACCTTACCCATAGTGGAACAAAGATACAATTGTATCAGACTTCTCATAAACTAGGCAGGCAAGAAGAGTGGAATGGAACACAGAAAGTGATGAAAGAAAAAAAAATCTAGTATCCTTGAATCCAGCAAAATTACCTTTCAAAAGTGAAGGAGAAATAAAGACTTTGTTAGACAAACAAGAACTGAGGGAAATCATCACCAGCAGACATTATTGCCTTGCAGTAAATGTTAAAAGAAGTTCCTCAGGAGGAAAGTGATATAGATCAGAAAGTGATATAGATCAGAAACTTGGATATAAATTTAAAAAGAAAGAGTTTTGGAGAAGTAACAGATGAAGGTAAAATTAAATCTTTCATTATTTTTATTCATAATATAAAAGAGAACTGCTTAAGATAATAATAATAATATATTGGGTGATAATAGCACATTAATAAGTGAAATCAATGACAGCAATGTCACGAGATGAAAGACAGAAATTGAGAATACTCAGTTATAAGATACCTGTACTGTGTACTCATGAAGTGATACAGTATTATTGAGGTAGACTTGATTAGTTAAAAAGGCATTGTTACAAACTCTAGCTCAACCTTCATATGTTTTAAGATATGTATAGTTAATATGTTATGAGAGAGGATAAAATAGAATCATAAAATTCTTAATTAAAATTAGTGAATTCAGAAAAACAGAAGAAAAAACAGAGTACGATAAATAGAAAACAGTTACAAGCATGATAATAAAGCAACTATATCACTAATTACTTTAAATATGTAAATATGAATGATCAAATTGTACCAAGTCAAGGACAGAGACTGTTAGACTGGATTTAAAAACAAACAAACAAACAAATAAAAAAAAATCCCAAAGGCCCAATTCCTGATAAGTTTCAGTCCTCTGAAGTCATTTTGTTTTCTAAATTAATATAACTATTCTAGTTGTGTTTTGATTTGCCTTAGCATGGTATATTGCCCCTTTACTTCTAACCAATCTATTCTTAAAGTGGATTTCTTGCAAGAAATCAAAACACAACTAGAATAGTTATATTAATTTAGAAAACAAAATGACTTCAGAGGACTGAAACTTATCAGGAATAAAGAGGGGTTAGTGCTCTCAAAGACATAACAATTATTAACGACTATGCACCTAACAATGTACCATTAGAAATCACACCACTTCAGGCCAGGCGCAGTGGCTCACTCCTGTAATCCTAGCTCTCAGGGAGGCAGAGGCGGGAGGATAGCTTAAGGCCAGGAGTTCGAGACCTGCCTGGGCCATATAGCAAAACTCCGTTCTCCACAAAAGGGCGGGGGGGGGGGGTGGGGAAGACCAAAATAATAAAAAAAAAGGAAAAAGAAAGAAATCACGCCACTGCACTCCAGCCTGGGCAAGCGAGCAAGACTTTGTCTCAGAGAGAAAGAAAAAAAAAAGAGAAAGAAAGAAAAAGAAATGAAAAGAAAAAATAGCAAGAATTACTTATTAAGAAAGTTTCCTTGAATTCAATATAAGAATACAAGAACTTGAAAAACTATCGATATTCTACTAGTAGTTGTAATGGAGCAGAATAAAATTAGACATGACTATGGTTAATAACTAATATTTTATGTCTCAATCAGTATCAATATGCATCCAAATGTCTTGATACTTTTAGTTCCCTCTAGGCAAGGAACTTACCAATTATTTGAAAAATTTCATAACATAAAATACATGAGGGATTGAATGCAAGTTTTTCCATGCACACATCGACATTCATCTATGTGTCACTATGGAGTACTTGTTAAACAAATGCTATTTGGCCTAATGGAATAGATGTTAATATTAACAAAGGGTTGACTTGGACTGGAAAGTCAGGAATGGAAAAAGAGGGATAAAAGACCTTGCATTTTGAAGACAGGGGACTAAAGTAGGAGGATGCGGCCTCAAACTCTCTTGAGTACAATTGACTTGGACATATTTAAACCTCTTAGGACAGTATTTGAGTAATTTTTCAACTTTGATGAGATGACAGTGCAGAGAAAAAGTTTACTTTATCAACATAGAATAATTATTTTTTTTTAATTTTAATTTAATTTAAAGAGATGAGGTCTTATTCTGTCAACCAGGCTGGAGTGCAGTGGTGTGATCATAGCTCACTGCAGCCCTCAACTCCTGGGCTCAAGCAATTATCCCACCTCAGCCACCTGAGTAGCTAGGACTACAGGCATGTGCCACTATGCATGGCTAATCTTTTGAAAACTTTTCTGTAAAGTTGGGGTCTCGCTATGCTGCCCAGGCTGGTCTCAAACTCCTGGAGTCAAGCGATCCTCTCACCTTGGCATCTCAAAGCACTGGGATTACAGGCATGAGCCATCATGCCCTGCCAATAATTATTCTTTAAGTCAATTAGTGGTGAACATAACCCCAGTGCTATAATAAGATGTGTTCATATTTTTTTTATAAATAAAATGGGAACAAACCTTAGCTTCTAAGAAAAAGAGAGAAAATTATATATTTTCCAAACAAAAATTGCTTCCCCCCAACTGGTTTCCACTTCCAAATTTTTTAATTGAACAAAGATACATTCTATCAAATATTTTTGTTTGGGGGATACTATTATCTCTATTTGATACTTTAAGATTATTACAGAAAGTTTTATCTCTAATTTTCCTAAAAGATACAAGATAAAGAAACTTTTCAGATGTTTTGTGTGTTCAGGAATCTGAAAGTAACAAATACATTTTAAATTATTGTATTAAAGCTTTATTATAATACAAAGCTTATTATTATACAAGCTTATAAGCTTTAATATATTATACTATTACAGACTTTTAAATTTATACTTACACAAATAAAGCTGAGAATAGTGAAATATTACTTCATATTTAAAAACTTATTAACTATAAAATGTTTTAGGGAAATAAAAATTTATTTTGTGTTACCTATTTTGACTTAATAAAATGAAATAATTTTGAATGTATTTACTGATGCAATCATATTAGAAATTTTAAAAATAAAATATGAATTTTAATGAATGTTAATGTTAATTATATCTTATCACCCACTAAATTTTGGTTGATGAACTGAAAGGATATATTTAAATATTGTCTTTCTTGGAGGATTAGAAAGAATGCAGTTGTTGACATTAAATTAGATGCAAATGTAATATCTTAGAATATATTTTCTAGAGTAGCAGAGTCAGAAATTTGTATTCATGATTACATATAAGGTTTCTAAAAAAGTAATACACCAAATGTTTTCCCCAGGACAGATACATATTCCTTAAGAATTGCAAGTATTAAGAGGATTAAAATAATTACAAGAATTGTGAGTATTACAATTATCCCAAACTTCTTACTATTTTGTTAACTGTAACATTAATTTGAAATATATATTTTTCTAATTTTACTATTACAAAATAACTATTAAGTTTATTTTTGAGAGATGAACATTCACTGAGAGTATGAGACATTTTATGTATAAATTGCATACAGTTAATCATCTGCAATCTAGTCTCTAATTAAAGGACAATTATGAAACATTTCTGAGTGCTAATTTTAACTTTTAAGTACAATCACCAACTTTAGAAATGAGTCAATCTAAGAAATCAGTCAGAAAATGTCTTTTCATTTTTCTGGTTATCAATTTTTTTGCATCATTACTGTGAAAATAATAGTGATTTTAAAAGATATTATTATTGTCATAATAAAAATTCAGATAACATTCACAAGTACTAAATAAGCATGATTTAAATAGACATAATATAATTCAGGTTGAAGCTAAATTTAAATGGTAAAGAGATGAATGATTTAAGTATCTCCCAAATATGTCTCTTAGGTTACCTTGTGTGACAAGGAAAATGAAGAAGAGAAAGAGAAAGAGAAGAAATCCCACATTTGCACACAGAGATTAAAATATTTTAGAATTGTTTGAAGCTTTATTGAGTTTTCCAGATAAAAGTTTACCAAAGAATCTTTGAACTGCTACATAAGTGCTTAGGAAAATAAGATGACTATAGTGATAAATAAATGCAATGAATGCAATAATGAACAAATGAAAGGAAGAATATATAGAGAGAGAAGGTAAGAAAACAAAACACAGTCTTTTGAGGTATGAGAAAAACATAAGCACATAAATAAACCAAAGAAGTAAAGCTCTTGGGTACTACAATGTTCTAGGATCTGGAAAAAGAAGATTTTTACAAAGAGCATATGGTGAAACTATAAAAAACTTTGGAAAAGGATGAACAAGGCAACTGGTTTCAAATTTTTGGGATAATGGATGTTTTTAAAAATATATAGATTTCAATAGTTGTGGGGTTAAGGGTATAAAGCAGAATGAAGAAACTGAAGAAACAGAAATGCAGATTATTCCTAAAGGATTGGCAATAAAATAAGAGAGTACATTTAAAGAAAATTATAGCTGAATTAGGAGAGTTTGAACACATTTATAAACATAAATAAATAAATAAATAAATAAATACCAAAAGGAGTAAAAAACAAAAGGAATACTGAAGATCTAACAGAGAAAAGTCATTGTGGAGACAAATGAGAAGACACAAGCGAGGATGAGAACTAAGAGGTCAGTACCACTTTCTCCAAAAAAAAAGGTGGAAAGTAGTAGAGAACTTACAGAGTATTTGTACATGGAGAACACTCTTTGCAATAAGAATAGAAACATTCTCATGAGGCTAAAGTAGTAGACAAAAAGTTTTGCCATGAATTAATGGAAGTCAGATGAAATTACCTTGTATTTGCTATAGTTCTTATCTCTGCATTTTGGGAGGATTGTAGTATGCTGGAGGAGATAATAGTGGATTGATTTAACTTAAGAATACTGATACATACAAGCTAGTGATTCCAGCATTTACTTTTACTCAACATTTTATGTAATGACTCCAGCTGCAACTAGAATGCCACTATACTGCAAATATTTGGTGTCCTCCCACAATCTCCTTTACCTGATCGGGATACTCATTCTCTAGTTGTTGTGAGGGTTGCCTTCTAATGCCCTCCTTCTCTAGAGAATTCTTCTTAGCAAATGGGAGACCCCTTCCCCAGAAGGTTGTATCCCACCTATCCACCAGAGAGTGAGCGCCCCATAACCAACCATCTCGGTGTACAAAAGGGTGGCATCCTTTCCTCAGGGGAAAGGGGCGGGTGCAACTCTGTAGTGCAACTTGTGCTTCAGATCTCTCTAGAGGACCAGGTTGAAGTTAATCTATTCAACTGGGACTACATCCATGCTTAGTTCTCTTTTACTGCCTTATTTGGCTTTTTCAATTTTTGTTTCTCCCTGTCTCTCTGATGACAGCTCCCTGAGCAAATCACTTTTACAAGAATTCTTGCCTCAGATTCGGTTTATAGAAAACCCTAATTGAGGCCAGGCGCGGTGGCTCATGCCTGTAATCCCTCAGCACTTTGTAAGGCCGAGACTGGTGGATCGCCTGAGGTCAGGAATTTCAGACCAGCCTGATCAACGTAGTAAAACCCCGTCTCTACTAAAAGTACAAAAATTACGCGGGCATGGTGGCACACGCCTGTAGTCCCTGCTACTCAGGGGGCTGAGGCAGGAGAATTGCTTGAACGTGGGAGACGAAGGTTGCAGTGAGCCCAGATGGCGCCACTGCACTCCAGCCTGGGCAACAGAGGGAGACTACATCTAAAAATAAATAAATAAATAAATAAACAAATAAATAAATACCCTAATTAAAAACGCTTCAGGTGACTTGTAGAGATAAAATTTATAACATTAATTCAATCTGTGTTCTATTCTGATTTTGAACAAGTGGCATAACTTATCTATATCTGCTTTCATTGTTAAGAAAGAGGCTAATTAGTTTTATTTTCAAACATATACCAAATGCAGAGCCATTTATCAATTTGGTGTTTGAAATAGTAAAATATCCATAATCACCAATGTAATTTAAGCAGATAAATATGAATGAAAGCACCTGAAGAATCTATTCTTTGGTTCCTCATACCTATGCCCCAAGAATTCTTTTGCACATCAAATTGTACTACCCCAAATTTCCTTTTAGAATTCACTCATCCTGTATCTTTACAAATCTCTCTATAGTTAAAGAAAGTGTTAATGAAAAGTAGTAGAAGATTTGAATGATAATGATGTTTTGTAATCCCATGGTTCATTATAAACAATGACTTTTCAACTATTGCCTTTTTTCTTTGAAAGGTGAGGATATTAGTAATTTCACACTTCTTTCTATATATGCTCTTTATCAGCTTCTGATCTTTGAAAACTACAGTGTAATGTGTATATTATAAGCATCTATTATATTCAATTAGATTTTCTAACTTTAATTCTAATCTTTATCACTGTTCTCATATTTAAGTGAACCCAAATCTCACAGTGTTTTTTTTCCACATATCTCATTCCTGAGACCTCTTTGCCTTTGTCCTCTCCATAACTGACTGGATAATTATTGTTAACCAATTTTCTTCAAGAAGCACTGGTAGGTATTATCTATCCTAAATTTGTACATATTCAAGGATATTTGGCTATTGGATTCATGTTTTAGTAACATATTATCTACTTACATAACAAAATTTGTTAAAATATATCAAACCTAGGGCAATGTGAAAATTTGAAAATTATAACTTAATGGCTGAATGAATTTGCACAATTTGAGCACTTCTATATAATCATTATCCAGATGAAGAAAAAGATCTTTAACAATCCAGAAGCGCCTCCTACACCCTACAATCAATAACCGTAACTTTCTTTCTGAAGATAAACACAATCGATTTAAAACACTATAGTTTTGCTTATTTTTGAATATTTTAAAACTGGAATCTTATGTCAGGTACTTTTTTGTGTCTATTTTGTTCTCAATATTATGTTTGTGAGATCTTCCCATACTGTTCATACAGCAAATTTATTCTTTTTCTTTGCTCTACAGTGTTCCATTGCACGAACATAATATAATTTAGTTAGCCATGCAACTGTCTTTGACTTTGTGTTGTTACCAGTTTGAGCTATTATGAATTGTGCAGCCAGAAATATTTTTGTATATGTCTTTTAGCGAACATGTGTAAACATTTCCATTGAGCAAGAGAAATGTTTGGTCATAGAGTATATGTAATATCCAGCTTTAGTTGATATGACTAAATAGTTTTCAAAATGGTCAAACCAATTTACTCTTACTTACATTGTATCTGAATTCAAAATTTAAAGTCTTTTTATTTTAGCAATTCTTGTAAGAGTACAACGATGTTTAATTCTGTTTTTCATTTGTATTTACCTGATGTCTAATAAAATTTAGAAATCTTTTATATATTTATTGCATATCTTCTGTGAACTGCTCCTTTAGTAGTATTTTTCCCATTTTTAAAATTGTTTTTTTTTTGTAATGACTTCTAGGAATTTATTTTTATATTTTCTGGATATAAGTTGTTCTTTAGAAAAATGTACTGCAAATATCTTCTCCTACTGTCTGGCTTGTGTTTTAACTCTCTTAATGATAAAATTTGATGAGAAAAGGCTTAATCTTAAAATTCAATTTAACAATTATTTCCTTAATTGTTTAAACAATTCATATCCTGTTTTAGACACTTTTATCTCCTTTATTATAATGAAGGTATTATATATCCTAGAAGATTTCATTTTACCTTCCACATTTAGAATCTATACCTCTGAAAATAACATGTATCATGTTAGGTGTGAGCCAACGTTCTTTCCCTCATAGGAGAAATATAATTCTCCTAAAAGTAGTTACTGAAAAGGCCAGTATTTTGATAATTCTGTGAAGTTCTATATTTTGTTATAACTGTCTATATATGTATGCACTACTTGATTTTTATTCCATATCATTGGTTTGTGTTTCATTTTGCACAAATATCCCACTGTCTTCATTATATCAAATATCTGATTTTTATACCCATTAGAGTAAATCCTCCAACTTTGCTCTTAAGATTGTCTTGGCTGGGCTTGGTGGATCACGCCTGTATTCCCACACATTGAGATGCCAAGGAGGTCAAGAGTTCATGACCAGCCTGACCAACATGGTGAAACCCCATCTCTACTAAAAATACAAAAACAAAATTGCCAGGTGTGATGGCACTCACCTGTAATCTCAGCTACTAGGGAGGCTGAGGCAGGAGAATTGCTTGGACCCAGGAGGCAGAGGTTTCAGTGAGGTGAGAACACACCACCGCACTCCAGGCTGGGTGACAGAGCAAGACATCATCTCAAAAAATAAATAAATAAATAAAATATGTATATAGAGAGATTGTCCTTGCTATTGTTAGACTTTTGTTCACCATTTATATTTCTCAGTAATAAACTGCAGAATTCTTGCATAAACTTTTATAGACATATTTTAGATAATGCCTTTGATGCTATTGTAAATGCAATACTTAAAATTTTATTTTCTAATTATTTATTGCAAGTTTTTCTTATGATTTCCTCATTATTGTGACTTTCCTTATGTCTGTCTGTATGTATGTACTTGTGTAAAGTATACAAATATGTATTTTCTACAAATCCAATACAGTAATTGATTTTGTTTCCTTCACATTAATCTTATAATTTATTTTGTATTTTGCACAATAATCTACAGTGCAATGCTGAATAAAAGTAGTGAAAAAGGACATCCCTGACTTTTTTTAAAAACATAGCAGAAAAGACTTTAGCGTTTTCCCATTAAATGTGCTTGTTTAGAATATTTCTGCGTATTTTTAGTCATATTTAGGAAGTTCCCATTCATTAAAATTGGATAAATATCTACATTTAATAATGTTTATTATAATTGAATGTAATTATATTCATCCATTTCTCATGATTAGAAAACTTGCATTCCTGGAATAGTCACATCATAATTGTGTTTTTTATCCTATATGCACATATTATTGGCTCTATTTTGCTACCTTTTTAAGTGGATTATCTCATCATGTTCACAAGCATATTAGCCTTTAATGTTTCCTTGTAATATCCTTGAGAGGTATTGGTTTTAAATGTAATCTGGATTGACAAAATTTGAAGAATTATTTTCTCCTTTTGTTAATCTCTGAGAAAACAAATATTTTTAAATATTCCCAGGGAAGCTATCTCAGCATTAAATTAATTTATTAGAATGTACAACAACTTCATGTACTTTTCATAGACTGTATTTGGCAGTTGACTGCAGTGTTCTACATGTGTCAAGTCCAATTTTTCATTTACTTTGTCCAACTATGTTTTGGCAGATTTTTAGCTCTATTTTTCAGTTTTTGAGAATGCTTTATTCAAATTTCTAATATGATGTTGTATTTGTCAATTTTTCCTTTATGTCTGTCATGTTTTAAAATAAATATTTAAACTCTATGTCACTAAGTACATAAAAATTAGGATTTTTATTTACATAGTGGATTGGATATTTTATTATTCCAAGATAACTATCTGAAGTAGTGCTCTTGACTCAAAAATCTTCATGTTCTGACATGAATATAACAGTTTTCTTTTGTCACTGTTTAAATGGTTTACAATTTCCATGTATTTATTTCCAACCTTTCTGCTTTCTTATATTTAAAATGTGTCTCTATAGTAAGCAACATTTTAAAAAATCAAATTTTATAACCCTTTTATTATTGTCAACAAGTTTATTCAAATCTAAATGTCAGTCTTAGATTTATATTTGTCCCAGCTGTTCTGTGTTCATTTTATTACTATTTAAAAAATATATATTCTAAATATTTTATCTGTATTAACTTTTTAGTTATAAATTATTTTACCATTATTTTAGTGAGTAGTCCAGAAATGAAAATGTACACTATTGACTTATGAAAGCCTAATATCAATATTCACTTTTGCCATTTCCCAGAAAATACAAGAACCTGAAATATTTTATGTGTATTAGTTCTCTGCTTTCATACAGTTTTGCTATGTATTTTAAGACAGTATATATTTCTTAAGTCTCATAACGATAGTGTTTAACCTGGATTTATATATTTTAGTTTTTAATGTTATTTATTTCTTCCTGCACCACCATGCTCTTTCATTTGCTATCATTTTCGGGTGTTTCTTTGTTTTTTTTTTTGAGACAGAGTCTCGCTCTGTTGCCCAGGCTGGGGAGCAGAGGCGCGCGCGCAAGCTCCACCTCCCGGATTCACACCAGTCTCCTGCCTCAGCCTCCCGAGTAGCTGGGAATACAGGCACCCGCCACCACGCCCGGCTAATTTTTTGTATTTTTAGTAGAGACGGGGTCTCACTCTGTTAGCCAGGATGGTCTCGATCTCCTCACCTCGTGATCTGCCTGCCTCAGCCTCCCAAAGTGCTGGGATTACAGGCATGAGTCACCGTGCCTGGCCTCAATTGCTATCATTTTCTATTTGACTAAAACCACTTTACAGAATGTTTTATTCTGGGATTTTTATATAAGTCTTTTTTTAAAATATTATTTATGGGCTAAGGATTTTATATTGATTCTTATTGTTTTTACAGAATTTTAGAAAAATCTATATTTTCAAATTTTCTTTTGTAATGATGGTATTCATTTTTTTATTTTATTTAAAAGTAGTATGTACCACCTTCTTTCTGCTTTCTGTATTTCTTCTGTGCCTACAAATGTAGTTTTCTTTGTATTTCTCTCACTTGGAGTTTGTAGTGGTTCTGGAATCTGTGGCATTTTCATCAGAGTGAAAAGTCTCCCCTCAGATATTAGCTCCTCTAATATTCCTTCTATCCCATTGTTCTTCCTTCCTTTTCTGGGAATCCTATAAGCTTTTCATTGTTTTCTAAAAGTTTTTTTCTATATTTTCAACTTAAAAATAAATATCTGTTCTTTAGACTTGGGAAGTTCTTCTGATCAATCTCTCATTTCCTTAGGTGTATCTAATCAATGAAAATCATCTAATATATTTATTGTGTGTTTTATTTCTAGAATTTCATTTTATCTTTTATTTTATAATTTTCAGTTCTATATTGATACTCTTCTTCTTTTTAAAGTTCTTGACATATTAAGCATAGTCATTTAAAACTCCACATCTGATAACAACAGTGCTTGTATTTCTTGTGACCATGCATATTTCTTGTGACCATGCATCTCTGCCTTTTGTCTTTTAATTTTAATTAATTCATACTTTTACTCACTTTAATATTTTTATTGGATCCTGGATATATGTATAAAAACTTACGAATAAAATTTTAGGCTCTTAATGATATTATTTTCCTCCAGAGAGGATTAACTTTTCTTCTATCAAATACTAAGTGTAAGGAATTGAGCTGCTTTTGTGTAAGTCTTTAGCTTTAGTGAGGACTTTCATGTAGTTCACTCTTTAATCATTTGACCTATGGCAGTCTGAGAGCCACTGAAGGCCATCAACTGGTGGAAGGCCATCAACTCTGTATATTTGTTCTTCATCCATTAAACTGCTGACTGCTTTGCTTGTTTTCTTATCAACTATTGCTTGTTGATCAGTTTCTGTCTCTAAGACATGGTTGTAGAAGAAATAGCAAATGCCTCAAGGAACAAATAAACAAGAAATGTCATGTTTCACTCTGTAGACTTTGTTTCTGTCCAATATGTTATTTTAGAATGTACCTTCTGTTCCATTAGTTGGGTTTCTCTTATTCAGGAATACCAGTAATGCTTTGTTAGTTCCTTTTTATCTAGCTTCCTTTTCAACTCGTTCCTCTCTACTTGCTTTACTCTGTCTCTTTATTATGTTTCTTCGAGTCATCAATTCAATTTTCCAAAATATCCTTTCAATTTCCCAACATTTTTTAATTTTTTTTTTAATTATAATGATGCAGGTGCAATGGCTCACACTTGTAATCCTAGCACTTTCACAGGCTGAGGCTTTCCTCTATGATAAAATCATATTGTATTTTTTTCTATGGTATTTTTGAACATGATTGCTCTTTTCTCCTTGCTACTTGTTTCTACATGTAAAGTATAATCTTTGTTTTTTGGTGGTGGGCTGGTCATATCTGATTAAATGAGGTTTCATGTTAAATAATACTCTAGATATGGCTTTGACTGCAAAATTGATTTTTTAAATTATGAAACATAAAAGAAGAACAGATTTTTAATGAACCTAAATAAACAACTGTACTTCATATAAGGTAACTCAGTGGAATATTTGTTTACATGATTTGAATATTCTTTGATTCAGGGAGAATTTGACACTGTGTAAAAAGGATTTACATCAGTTTACATAGAATGGTATACTACAGTTTTTCTCAAGCTTTTTGGTATTCACATAACTTTATAATTTTAAATATTTTTGAAAAATCCAAAGAGTTTTTGTTTATATGGGATAAATTTATCAATATGTATAATATTAAATAATAAACCTAATAAACATAAACATAAATATTTATGTAAAGAAAACTGTTACCCAAAACAAAGTACAGTACAATGAGTAGAATTGTTTTATTAATTTTGAGAATTTGTTTGTACACCTTAATAAAAAACAACTGAATTTTCCTATCTGCTTTGAATCTATTGCAATATCACATGTTGCATATAGCTTTTGGAAAACTTTCCTGCACAACTGTTGAGAGAATGAAAGTGAAAAATAACATATTATTTAAATAACATATTATTATGAAAATAGTTTTGACTTTGAAGACATTCTGAAAGTATCTCTAAGACCTCTGATGGTTTGATAACTTGGAAGAAAAAAAAATTATAGTAGATTCATCAGAAAACAGATGGACATTGACATTCAAAATAATACAAACCAAACTCTAAATAACTAGTAGCTGTCAGGGGAAATTTGGTCACTTGATTAAGTTAGTATCATGTGTACCTGAGAAATAAATGTTTGACTGCCTATCTAATCAGAATGAGAATAAAATGCTGTAGCAGAAGAAGTTCATCCAACTATATAAAAAGCCAACCTCTTCAGAGGCCAGTAACCTGTCTGTGTTTAAAAAAAAAAAATCAGGAATATGAAAAAAAAGTCAACAGAAAGTATTCAGTTCACATTAGAATATCTGTTATCTGGGCCAATTCACAAATGGTAAATATATATATATATATTAATACTCACAGATAATAGAAGATCGATTCTTCAAGAGCAATTTTCATTTGAATAAAGAAAAGCAAGAGTCTAGTTTTGCACTAATATAATATTTGTAAGTAAAGGATTCATACTCTTCTTCTAAAAGTGATTTTCATATAAACAAACTCATCAAAACTGGTCAAACATTGCCAAAATTGGAACACATTTGATAACTTATTTTCAGAATAAAATATTAGAAATGAAGACAAATAAAATTTATTTCCCTCAATTCCCATACACACTGAAGTTTTGTCTTTCACTATGTTCTTTTATAGTCTAGAATATACAAGAACTTTAGAATATAACTACTGTCTTTTTTGAAAATCAGAAAATCATCTCATAGTTTTGCATACACAGTTGTATTTCTCTGTTAATACCAATCCTGCTGTAGTTGCAACTACCCATATTAATCATAATTTTAACCAAAGTAAATTTCTTCTATTTCATAAAGAAAATGCAGAAGTAGATAAGCAAGTAATGTCTGTCTGATATAATCACTTTGCAGAGTCAGAAAGTTAAAGTTCCAATGCCTCTTGAAAATTACTTTTGGAGCCAAGACAAGCCGTGCCATCAGATGCCGTTCTCAGGTAATTCAGTGTAATTGTCTGTGATATGTGAATCTAACGAGCATCTTCATAGAACTTCCAAAGCTGTTAACATATAACTTTTTGAAAGTTTGAAGCATGACTATTATATAAACAGAAAACACATGTGTCAAATTTTATTTATTGTATTCATCAGTGACAGAACCAGTAGTTTATTAAAACTATGTCAAAAGATAATTCAATGAACAGAGATTTATTTCATCAAAGAATTCACAAAAGCTTGTTAATAAAAATTAGTAAAAATTTTAAATGTCTGATAACCCTTTAAACTGAAATCCTAAAATCTCTGAGCTTATCTTTTCGACCTGACAAAAACCTGTGAGTTAACATTTAATTTCACAGTTTCAGGGCCCTAATAAAATAGTAAATAGGAAAGTAAAACACAGGTTCATCCTCCTAGATAATTCAATAATTCTTCAGTGAGCCTGTTAAACAATGACATTGAAAGGACATGCAGTTATACTCCTGCTTTACTTTCAACTTATGAATATTTTTTCTTAAGAAAAGTAATGGTAAAAAGAATTTGACACACATAAAAAGGCTTAAACAAGGTCGCTCAAAGACACAAAGTATAATTCATTGCAACTTTTACAACCTGATGCCACTCTTGCCAGGTTGGGCGGAAGAAACTGTAGTATACCTAGTGTCAGCTTTTTATTTTAAAAATTAGCTAGTAGTATTATTAAGTAGTAAGTATTAAAAATATAAGCAAGAACAAATTTGACCCAATAATGTATACTTTAAACCTATTCACAATCAAGCAGGTAGAACAAGATGGCTGAACAGAAGCCTCTAACAATCATCCTCCCCACAGGAATACCAAATTTGACAACTATCTACACAAAAATCACCTTCATAAGAACCAAAAATCACGTGAGCAATCACAGTTCCTGGTTTTAATGTTATATCACTGAAAGAAACACTGAAGAGATAAGGAAAGACAGTCTTGAATCAGTGATACCACCCCTCCCCAATCCACTGGCAGTACACCTGTGGTGTGGAGAGAGAATCTGCATGCTTAGGGGAGGGAAAGTGCAGTGACTATGAAACTCCACATTGATCTCAGTGCTGCCCTGACACAGTGGAAAGCAAAACTGGGCTGAACTCAGCTGATGCTCACTTATGGAGGGTGTATTTAGACCAGTTCCAGAAAAAGGGAAATCACCCTTCCCACTAGTTGGAACATGAGTTTCTGAAAGCCTCGCCACCATGACCTAAAGTGCTCCAGGGTCCTAAACAAACCGGAAAGACATTCTAGGCCAGAAGAACTGCAACTCCTAGACCAGTCTTAGAGCTAAGTCCCAGGCCTGGAAACATTCATCACAAGCTGAGTGAAAAGCATTTGGGCCTTCAGGGAACATTGGTGATAGTCCGGCAGTACTTCCCATAGAGCTGTGGTGGTCACAGCCACAGGGAGAGGCTGCTGTGCCTATGGAAAGGAGATGGAGAAGTTGCAAAATATTTGTCATGTGTTTCGCGAATAGCTTAGCTACAATAGAATGGAGCACTATGTAGATTTCTAAGGTTTCCAACTCTAGTCCCTGGCTCCTGGATGGCATTTCTGGACTCACCTGGGGCCTGGGGAATTTGCCACCCTGCAAGGAGGGAAACAATCGAGACTGGATTCACTGTCTACTGACTGCAGAGTGCTAGGGTCTTGAGCAAACATAGGTGGTAGCCAGGTAATGGTCCTCGAGTGAGACCCAGCACTGTGCTGGCTTCAATTCTGACCAAGTGCACCATCAGTGGCGATCACAGGGGTGCTTGTGACAACAAACCAATGCTCCGAGCAGCTCAACACAAAGAGAAAGACTCAATTTATTTGGGAGAACATAAGGAGAGAGAACTAGAGTCTCTATTAGAATCCAGAGAATTCTTCCAGAACTTATTCAAGACCACCAAGGTGCTAGCTCCATAGGTCTGACAGAGCCAGAGTTACTGGACTTGGGGTGCTCCCAGTGCACATACAGCTTAAATAGCAACACCGAAGCCACTGGGAATACCTGGATAGCTCCCCAAGAAGGACAGATACAAATAAGCCCAGATAGTGAAGATTAAAATAAATACTTGACTCATCAATATCTAAATACCAGCGAATATTCAGAAGCATCAGGACCATCCAGGAAAACATGACCTCACCAAATGAACTGAATAGGGCACCAGGGATCAATCCTCGTAACATACAGACATGTGATCTTTCAGACAGAGAATTCAAATAGCATCAGAATCTCTAAATAGCAGAATTGATCAAGCAGAAGAAAGAATCAGTAAGTCGGAAGACAGGCTATTTGAAAATACATAGTCAGAGGAGACAAAAGAAAAGAGAATAAAAAATAATGAAGCATGCCTACAAGAACTAGAAAACAACATCAACAGGGTAAACCTAAGAGTAATTGGCCTTAAAGAGGAGCTAGAGAAAAAAATAGGAGTAGAAAGTTTATTCAAACAGATAATAACAGAGATCTTCCCAAACCTAGTGAAAAATATCAATATGCAAGTACAAGAAGGTTATAGAATACCAAGCAGGTTTAACCTGAAGAAGATTACCTCAAGGCATTCAAATTCTAAAAGGTCAAAGATAAATAAAAAGTTCCTAAAAGCAGCAAGACAATATAAACAAATAACATACAAAGGAGGTCTAGAAGTCTGCCAGTAGACTTTTCAATGGAAATCTTACAGGTCAGGAGAGAGTGACATGAAATATTTAACGTGCTGAAGGGGGAAAAAAACAAACAAACCCACATTCACCCTACAATAGCACATCCAGTGAAAAACTTCAGACGTGAATGAGATATAGAGTTTCCCAGACAAACTAAAGCTGAGGAATTTCATCAACACCATACCTTCTCTACAAAACATGCTAAAAGGAGTCTTCAATCAGAAATAAAAATACATTAGTGAGTAATAAGAGATCATAGGAAGTTACAAATGTCACTGGTAATAAATAGTAAGCACACAGAAAAACACAGAATATTACAACACTAATTGTGATGTTTAAACTACTCTCATCTTCAGTCAAAAGACTAAAAGATGAATAAAAAAATAATAATTACAACATTTCAAGACATTTACAGTACAATAAGATATAAGTGGAAACAACAAAAAGTTTAAAAGCCAGGGAATAAACTTCAGATATTAGGGTTTTTATTAGTTTCTTTTTTGCTTGTCTGCTTGTTTATGCATATAGTGTTAAGTTGCCATCAGTTTAAAATAATGATTAATAAGATGTTATTTCCAAGCTTCATGGCAACCTTAAATCAAATACATACAACAAATACACACACACACACGAAGCAAGAAATTAAACCATACCACCAGAGAAAATCACCTTCACTAAAAGAGAGGAAAAAAGAGAAGACCACAAAACAACCCGAAAACAACAAAATGGCAGGCATATGTACTTATTATAAATCATAACATTGAATGAAAATGGAATTAACTCTCCAATCAAAAGACACAGAATGGCTGAATGGATTTAAAAAAATCAAGCCCAATGATCTGTTGCCTAAAAGAAACACACCTCACCTATAAAGACATATATAGACTAAAGAGATGGAAAAGTTAGTAATTTTGTGCCAATGGAAATCAAAAAAGAAGAAATGGCTATGATTACATCAGACAAAATAGATTTCAAGACAAAAACTGTAAGAGAAAAAGAAGATTGTTATATAATGATGACAAGGTCAATTCAGCAAAAGGATATAATGATTGCTAATATATATGTACCCAACACAAGAGCACAAGATATATAAAGCAAATATTATTAGAGCTTAAGAGAGAGACCTCAATACAGTAATAGTTGGAGATATCAACACCCCACATTCAGCATTGCACTGATCTCCCAGAGAGAAAACCAGCAAAGAATGATTGGACTTAATCTGCACTATAGAAGAAATGGATCTAAGAGATATTACAGAATATTTCATTCAATGGCTTCAGAATACACATTTTTCTCCTCTGGACATGAATCATTCTCAAGGGTAGATTATATGTTAGATCACAGAACAAGTCTTAAATTCAAAAAAAAAAATAAAATAATATCAAGCATTTTCTCTGACCTCAGTAAAATAAAACTAAAAATCAATGAGAAGAGACATTATGAAAACTGCAAGAACTCATGAATATTAAACAATATGTTCTTGTATGACCAATGCATCACATAATGAATTAAGAACAAAATTGAAAATTTTTTGAAACAAATGATAATGAAAACACAACATAACAAAACCGATAGAATACATTGAAAGCAGTACCAAGAGAGAAGTTTACAGCTATAAGCACCTGCATCGAAAAAGGAGAAAAACTTGACAAATAATTTAATGATGCCTCTTAAAGAAATAGAAATGCATGAGCAAACAACACAAATTTAGTAAAGGAAAAGAAATAATATATATCAGAACAGAAATAAATAAAATTGAAATGAATAAAACAATGTAAAAGACCAATGAAGTGAACATATTTTTGAAAAGAAACAAAATTGACAATCCTTTAGCCAAACTAGAAAACAGAGAAAAAGCAAATACAATCAGAAATGAAAAAGGAGACATTACAACCAATACTGTAGAAAATCAAAGGATCATTAGTGGCTATTATGAATGAGTATATGCCAATTGATTGGATTATTTAGAAAAATGAGATAAATTCCTAGACACATACAACCTACCAAAATTGAAGAAGGAGGAAATTCAAAACCTGAACATACCCATAACAAATACCAAGATCTAAAGCATAATAGAAAGAATCCTAGCAAAAAAAAAAAAAAAAAAAGTCTGTGACCTAATGGCTTCACTGCTGAATTCTACTGAATATTTAAAGAACTAAAACAAATACTATGCAAACTATTCTGAAAAATAGAGGAGGAATTCCTTCCAATGTCATTCTATGAGGTCAGTATTACTCAGATACCAAAGCCAGACAGAAACATCAAAACAAAAAAAAAAATAAAAAATCCAAAAACCTACATGCCAATATCCCTGATGAACATTGGTGCAAAAGTCCTCAAAAAAAAAAAAAAAAAAAAAACTTAGCAAATGAAGTTCAACAACACTTTTAAAAAGATCATTCATCATATCATGACCAAGTGGGATTTATCCGAGATGCAAGGATGGTTCAACATACACAAATTAATCAGTGTGATACGTTGTATGAGCAGAATGAAGAATAAGAACCATATAATTATTGTAATTATTCTGAGAATGCATTTAATAGAATACAATATCCCTTTAAGAAAAAAAACCCTCAAAAAATGGGTATAGAAGGAATATACCTCAATATAATAAAGGCCACATATGACAGCCCGACAGCTAGTGTAATACTGAAGGGGAAAAATTGAAAGCCTTTTTCTTCAAGATTTGGAATATGACAAAAATGCCCACTTCCATCACTGTTATTCAACATAGTGCTGGAAGTCCTAACTAGAGAAAGAAATAATGAGCATCCAAATTGGAAAGGAAGACAACAAATTATTGTTGTTTGCAAATGATATAATCCTATATTTGGAAAAACCTGAAGAACCTACCAAAAAACTATTAGATTTGATAAACAAATTCAGGAATGTTCAGGATACAAAGTCAACACACAAAAATCCACAACATTTTTATATGCCAAGAATGAACAATATGAAAAAGAAATAAAGAAAGCAATTCCATTTAAAGTAGCTACAAATAAAACGAAATACCTAGGAATGAACCAAAGAAGTGAAAGAATTCTACAATGAAAACTATAATACACTGATGAAATAATTTGAAGAGGGCATAGAAGAATGGAAAAATATTCTGTAATCATGGATGGGAAGAATCAATATTGTTAAAATGTCCATAATACACAAAGCAATCTACAGATTCAATGCAATCCCTGTCAAAATACCAGTGACATTCTTCACATAAATAGAGAAAACAGTCCTAATATTTATACGGAACCATAAGAAACTCTTAATAGCCTAGGGTATCCTAAGCCAAAAGAACAAAATTGGAGAAATCATATTACCTGACTTCAAATTATACTACAGAGTTATAGTAACTAAAGCAGCATAGTATTGGCATGAACAAAAGGCACATAGGCCAATGGTACAGAGTAAACAACCCAGAAACAAATCTACACGTCTACAGTGAACTCATTTTTCAACAGAGGTGCTAAGAACATACATTGGGAAACGAGTCTTTTCAATAAATGGTGCTGGGAAAACTGGATATCCATACGCAGAAGAATGAAACTAGCCCCCTCTCTCTTTCTATATATAAAAATCAATTGAAAATAAAGTATTAGGCTGGTGCAAAAGTAGTGGCAGGTTTTACCATCATTTTCAATGGCAAAAACCGCAATTACTTTTGCACCCATCTAATAACTTAAATTTAAGATCTTAAACTATGAAATAGTGAAAAGAAAACATTGGGAAAAATCTCCATGACATTCCACTGGACAAAGATTTCTTGAGTAACACCTAGCAAGCACAGGCAACCAAAGCAAAATGGACAAGTGGGATCACAACAAGTTAAAAAGCTTCTACGCAGCAAAAGAAACAACAAAATAAAGAGACCACCCACAGAAGGAAGAAAATATTTTCAAACTACCCATCTGACTAGAGACTAATAACCAGAGCATATAAGGTGCTCAAACAACTCAACATGAAAAAATCTAATAATCCAATTAAAAAAATGAGAAAAAAGGCTGAAAAGACATTTCTCAAAGGGCGACAGACATCCAAATGACAAACAGGTATATGAAAATGTGCTGAACATCATTGATCATCAGAGAAATGCTAATCTGAACTATGGTGAAATATCATCTCATCCCAGTTAAAATGACCTCTAGGCAAAAGACAGGTAATACAAAGTTTTGGCAAGGATATGGAGAAAAGGGAACCCTCCTACGCCATTGGTGGAAATGTAAATTAGTACAACCACTCTGGAGAATAGGTTGGAAGTTCCTTAAAACACTATAAACAGAGGCTGGATGTGGTGGCTCATTCATGTAATCCCAGCAATTTGAGAGGCTGAGATGGGCAGATAACCTGAGGTCAGGAGTTCAAGACCAGCCTGGCAAACACGGAGAAACCCCATCTCTACTAAAAAATACAAAAATTAACAACGCATGCTGGCACACACCTGTGGTCCCAGCTACTCAGAAGACCGAGGCAGGAGAATTGCTTGAACCCAGGAGGTTGAGGTTACAGTGAGCTGAGATCATGCTACTGAACTCCAGCCTGAGTGACAGAACAAGACTCCCTCTCTAAGAAAAAAAAAAAAAAAACTAAAAATAGAGCTATTACAGGATCCATCAATATCACTCCTTGGTATATATCCAAAAGAAAGGGAATCAGTGTATCAAAGAGATATCTGCACTCTTATGTTTATTGCAACACTATTCACAATAGCCAAAATTTGGAAGCAACCCAAATGTCCATCAACGCATGAATGAATAAAGAAAATGTGGTACATATACATAGTAAAGTCCTGTTCAGCCATTAAAAAGGAGATTCTATCACTCACAACAACATGGATGGAACTGGAAGTCGTCACATTGAATAAAATAAGCCAGGCACAGAAACTTCACGTTTTCACTTATTTGTCAGAGCTAAAAATTAGAGCAGTTGAAGTCATGAAGATGTGGAGTAGAAGGATAGTTAAAGAGCCTGGGAAGAGGAGTGGAGGAGTGGAGGAAAAATGAAGATTGTTAATGGGTACAAAAAACAGAGTGAACGAGACCTAGTGTTTGTTAGCACAACAGTGTGGCTACAGTTAACAATTATTTAATTGTACCTTTAAAAATAACGAGAAGAGTATAATTAGATTGTAATACAAAGGACAAATGCTTGAGGTGATGGATACCATTTTTACCCTGATGTGATTATTATGTGTTCTGTAAATGTATAGTAGCAAAATATCGCATGTCCCTCATAAATATATAAACCTACTATGTACTCATAAAAATTAAAAATTGAAAAATAATTTTCAAAAAGTATTTCCTTGATTCTTAAAAGCATGGTATGAAGAAAACAGGGCAGGTTTTACACCTCTGTTTTACCAATCATATTTCAATATTGACCAAAGCATAAGAAAAATATTTTTTCTTATTGAATTATTTTATGATGAACTACAGTGAAATAGCTCCATTGTCTAGGGTATATACCCTGGCTCTAGGTATCTGTTGAGAAAAAATTCAGGACACAGACACACATGAGGAATGGTTTTGGAGTAGAAAGTTTAATAGAAAAAGAAGAAAAGAGAGAGAGAAAAAGCTTCCTCATGTTGAGAAAGCCCAAAAGACGGCCTCCAAGCAGAAAAAAGGACTGGCTGGTGCTTTATAGTCCAGTTTGAGGAGGCGGTATCTGATTTTCATAGGGCTCATAGATTGGTTTGATCAGTTACGATGCCCACATAGAGCACAGGGAAGGCTGGTCACCCCACTCTAATCTTATTACGCAAATGGGCATTCCAGTTTATCTGCACCATCTTGTCTGCTTCTTATTGTACCCGTGACTGACCAAGAGAAGAAAACATAGAGCTGCCATCTTGAACATGATTGACACAACTGCTGGTATCTGCGTCTGCAGCTTGATTTTACAGGTGGCTCTTCATTAGAAAGGAAAATACTTTGGGGCTGCTTTTCATTAAAAAGAATTCTTACCAAGGACTCCCATACCCTTATTATCTGCCTAAGTAATTTCTTCTTAACTCCTATATCATCCCCAACTCTGGAGTGATAAACCTAACTGCTGTTAGGGGTGTTGGATGATGACTCTTTCTGGCTACTTCCTGCCGAAAAGGTGTGTCATGTGGGGAGCAGCAACTAGGGCTCCTCCTAGGGTTGATCTAAGGGTCCCCAGAAGAAAGGCAAATTGCTATAAATTATTTAGTTTGCCAAAATGATGACTCAAAAACAAAAACCTTCCATTAGCCTTTACTATTACATGAAAATCTTGTTTAGAGCCAAATTTTACCCTTACACTAGTCTATTAATGTTAACTCCAATTTGTTTAAATGAAACCTTATAGATGATTCCATCTAATTTTAACCAATTTGACCATGAGGTGAAATCTTTACAAATCCTTCATAACCCTTTTACTAAAGGGCAAATCAGTATCTTAAGACCTTCTTGCTGTGCTTTATTTGAATGCTCAATTTATGAAAAGATCATCAATACCCTTCTGAGTTTAATTAATGTTTACACATTTTTGCAAGATTAATTTTTACAATCTTTCTATAACTTGCTTAAGCCTCTAGCTCTATCTTATCAAATTTAACATAATCCGTCATCCGAGGGCAAAATTTACATTTCTATGCTTTGTTATAATCTTTTAATAAAAAACACATTTTATTGTTTTTATATGCCTTGAATGTAAAATTGTTTATTGATCTCAAATACATGTTGCACTTTTAACTTTAAGCAGCTTTCATTTTTGGTGAAAAACCTGGTTAGTAAGCGATTTTAATTATGCATCAGGTATGGAGCCTAGGACCCAGACAGAAGTGCAGATAAGGTCTGACTCTTCAATGTCTAGTTTCTTGTGTCCCAGGCCTTACCCATCTTTAAAGCAGGTAGAATACAACCTTGGAACATTTAGCAAACCTAGTATCTGAGTTTTATTATTTAGACCACCTATTTGCATTTTGATGACATTTGCATTTTACCAAAAATCCTTAAGACTATTTTTATTTCTTAAAGATTAAAGTCACATGAACTAAGAAATATTTGATGTAAATGCTTATTTTTCTTTAAGCCAATCAATTAGAGCTCTTTTTATAGACATTACACACAATACCTATACAGCAACACAGACAGAAGATTTAGCACTTGTAAGACTTTTTATTTGTCAGTTTCTTAATTGGATTACTGGCTTCAGGGTGGAGCCCTTGGAGAAACAGGGCCAGGAAGGCATGCATTTTTAGAGCCTAACAAGCAGGTACAGCCAAAGGCAAAGACAGATTCCTAAAATTAATGGTGCCATTTTATACTGGATCTTGGGTCTCCAAAAGGAGGAAGATACTATGGGAGAAGACTGTAGTGCTTCTACCATGCATTTCATTGCAAGGCAACCCAAAGCCAATCAGCTTATTTTGTAATTAGCTCACCCCCCATGGGAGTCTCATCTTTTAGTGGGGAGTGGGGATGTTTTCATATCATTCATGTGTCCAAGAGCATGCTTCTCTGATTACTATTAGGCATCCCTTAAAGTATATTTTCTACATAGTTATTACACACCAAAGCTCTATCACAATGTGAAGTAATTTGGTACCCCCAAAACTCAAAAGGGTCAGATAACACAATGCATAGCAGAGCAGAGCCTTTGATTTTGAGAGGAAACTATCTGCTTTTAGTTGTGGGCGTTTCATGAGGAAAACAGAGGGTTCCCCCCACCCAAAACAGGGTCTGTGGCACCTCCTCTGTTTTCCCATGGAGTCCCATGCTACCAGAAGTTATCTTAGGACCTCTTATGCATGGGTTAAGAGTGGCAAAACAAAAAAGTGTAGATACAAGAAGAGAAAAACCTAAAGGTCTTTAAAATATACTTATAAATTGAATATCCACTTTCAATTAAGCTGAGCGCTCTTTAGGAAAATCCTTTTTAATCCCTTGTTACTCAACTTTAGCCACGTGAAGTAGTAAAGATTTTTGGCTTTTAAACTTTACAAAAAGTAACTTCACAGGTGAAACCAACAACCCTTAATTAGGTTATGACCTAACGGTGAGTGTACAAGGTATTTTCAAAAGGATGATAGGCAGCTTTTGAAACTATCATTGCAAAATTGTGACTGAGACAATGAAAGTGATCCAAACCAAACAACTCCATTTTGTTTCTAGCCACCAAGCTGTCCTTGCCCATCCCTGGGCATAGGCTGAACCAACTTTGGGAGGAGTCTGGTTTTCAGTTGATAGTCTAAAACAAAGATGATACCAGCCCCTTCTTAAAATATACTTCCCTCTTACCTGGGGACCAGAGCAAGAAACTACCCATAATATTAGAAAACCATTAGATCCAACCCAAACAACTCCATTTTGTTTCTAGCCACCAAGCTGTCCTTGCCCATCCCTGGGCATAGGCTGAACCAACTTTGGGAGGAGTCTGGTTTTCAGTTGATAGTCTAAAACAAAGATGATACCAGCCCCTTCTTGAAATATACTTCCCTCTTACCTGAGGACCAGAGCAAGAAACTACCCATAATATTAGAAACCATGGCTTAGGAGTCATGCAGCTGGAGCCTACAAGATTTTGACCCTCCCTAAACTGCTCTCATGATCAGTGCTTAAGATATTTTGTAAACTGTGCCCTTGATGGATCGGCTGTCACCACCCAGATGGACAAACTGGCTTATCTGATTTTGTGGCTCTCACCCAGGAACTGACTTAGCACAAGAAAACCACCACCATTGTAAGATGACAGAGACTAAAAGTATTTCCATGTGGTTACAGGTCATGTTCCCAAGGACATGAAACAAGATGGAGGCCTGTAGCTGAGTTTGTTACTGGCCATTTTGTTGGGCTGCTTTGAACAGCAGGCTAATGGGGTCCTGGGCCTGCATCCTAACCTAAGATACCCTTTCTTTGACAGAACTATACAGAAAGACATGCAAAGCAAACCGGATTGTCTACAGCTTAAGACCAACCTCACAAATCCTTTTCCATTGGTTATAACTTTATAGATAATATAAACAATGATCTTTATTATCTCTTTTACTGGTTTCCATAGGAACAGAGAAGCCAAAAGCCTGACTGGTAAGAAATTTTTACCCTCTTGCCAGCATATCAGGCTTCTGGGTTCCCTTCCCCCAGCTCAACTCTAAGCCAAGCATGTTAAAGTTTGGAAAAATAACTTTTCCTAGTTTGGAAGAACATAATAAAAAAAGCCATTTAAAACTGTGAAAGAAGGAAAGACACCATAGACCTTAATTAAATTGTGGAAAGCTTCTATATACCTGTCAGTGTTGTCAGAAAATTGGCCTAAGTCTCCTTTTATTTACCTAAGGTCCTGTAATGAGAAGGGAACCTGAAGGGGCCCCAAATAAGGGGGATCCTCGGATTGTTCCCTGGAAGTTGCTTCTCTAATTTTGGAACCACTCTCTTTGGGCCTGCCCAATGTGATTGCTAAAATAAGCTGGGTTTATCTTACAACACTTGCAAAAATTTAGTAGAAATGCCATACCCTTGTGAAAAAAAAAAAAAAAAAAAAAAAAAAAGTCACTGTTCTCTTCAAAGTCCTGAGGTTAAGAAAGTTCCAGTGTTTTAGAGTGAACTCCAGAGGGGTGCAAGCTGAAGATAATCTGTTACCCATCTAGAAAGATAAATGAGGGAAGGCATCCCTTTAGTCCCCTTTTCTATATGCTCCAGTTAACTTCTGAACTTAAATTCCCTTACTATTTTAAGTACTGTTCTAATTGGAGACAGACTTGGAGTCTTACAAGAAGGTAGGGACCAAATGGTCATTCTCTTCTATATGTGACCCAGGGTGGAGAAGAGAACAGTGCGGGGGATACCTCTGACTATTTTTCCTCCCTGGTTCCTGGGTGCCAGCATCCTGTTAAATGTGCTGACCATGGCTGAAGGTGTGACTCGTCAAGCCATGGCACCAGGGAAACAAGACTTCTGGGCCAAGTCACGCTTACCCAAGTAGCCCTAGCTATCTGCCTATTTCCCTTTGGCTTCCTAGACATGTGTGACCTGCCTGGCTCCCCAAAAAATGGATCTCTGGAGAAACTCTAATGGTTGCCTTTGGCCAAGGCTTCTTTAAAAGAGGCAATGTGGTAGATTGCCTGCTGTTACAGCTCATGCTAAAACATTTACTCTTAGAAAAATGGTTCCAGTTAACTTCTGAACTTAAAATCCCGTTACTATTTAAGTACTGTTCTAACTGGAGACATACTTGGTGTCTTAAAAGAAGGTAGAGACCAAATGGTCATTTTCCTGCTGATGGGACAGTATCGGAACTAAAATTTGGCTACGGAGGACATTTTACTCCTAACTGCTGAAGGCAGAGCTTTCCGGTTCACAGAAGGGGCTTAGCGCCTGATTTCTAGTGGCACGAAAGAAAGCTGCACTGTACAACAAAGGATCAGTAATGTGCCTCATGAAGAGGACTTCTATTTCTACCAGGTGGTGGTGGTGGCTTAGAAATACCATACGCTCGCCAGAGAAACGGTAGAGAGAGCAAAAGCTTTTTGAATTATTTCCTGCCGCGTTTGCTGATCTTTCCTAACAGACCTGTTAGCTTGAACTGTAAAAATTTCCGTACATCGCATACACGGAGAGAATAGACATAGTGATCATAGATAGGAAAGAAGGAAAATTTAGTGAGAGGATAGCTGGAAAAGAGCCTTGTGATTAAAGGAGGTTTGCTCCTTACTTACCACTCCGATGTTTCTATCTTCGGTTTTGATCTGGACCCAGGAGAGAACCCAATATGAAACAACTCTGTTGTCTGGGGTCTTTACTCTGGCTTTTGGTCTCAGTCAAGAAGGAATTCAGGTCACAGAACACATGAGGGGTGGGTTTTGGAGTGGAAAGTTTAATAGAAAAAGAAGAAAAGAGAGAGAAAAAGCTTCCTCATGTTGAGAAAGCCCAAAAGAGGGCCTCCAAGCAGAAAAAAAGGATCAGCTGACATAAATGCGCCAAGTTTTATAGTCCAATTTGAGGAGGTGGTGTCTGATTTACATAGGGCTCATTGATTTATTGGATCAGCTGTGGTATCTACATGGTGCACGGGGAAGGCTGGTCGCCCCACCCTAATCTTATTATGCAAATGGCATTCCAGTTTATTGGCACCATCTTGTCTGCTCCTTCTTCTCCTTTTTTTTTTTTTTTTTTTTTTTTTTTTTGTGGTGGAGTCTGGCTGACAAAGAGAAGGGAAGATGGAGCTGCCATCTTGAACATGATTGGCACAACTGCTGGTATCTATGTCTGCAGATCGATTTTACAGGCTGCTCTTTGTTAAAAAGGAAAATAATTTGGGGCTGCTTTTCATTATAAAGAAAAACCTTACTGAGGACTCCCATGCCCTTAGCAGCTGCCTTAATTTCTTAACTCCTATATCAACATGAAACACATAATTATGGAAATAAAAACCTCAGTAATATATTATCAAAATATATTACCACATTCATCCATGAATCTATGTATTAAAAAGTTAATTTTTTAATAATCAGTTATATTTCTTAGAATAGATATAATCTCTAGGTCACATTTAAATATGGAAATTTCTTAAGCTGAGAAAAAAATCCTGAATAGATTTAAAAACTTTGTTTGCCAAACAGTTTTTGCCACTTATATAGATGTTATTTTAAACCCCTGCTGTGTAACTGATCCAATTATCATTAGCTGCCAATCCTGGGAATTGCAGAGCTCTTATTCCCCTCAGTATTAAAATCCTTTACCTGTTTTTATTTAGTGAAACCATCAACGTCCACCTGTAGAAACTCATTTTGTATTATATATGGCAGCTGCTATGAGAATAGAACTTTCATCTGACCAATTACATTTAAAATTTTTTCAATCATAACTATTATATATGTCTCATATATATTTCATATATAGTTGTATATATAGTTATATATATATAGTTATAGTTATCTGCTATGCGATAACAAGAGATATGTTTCCAGTACAATTCTCTACAATTTCAGGTTACTTTGTATTTTCTATATTTTAAAAGATTGTTTAAAATAGAGAAATAATAGAATTATTAAATCAGATTGTTCATTTGTGAAATAACTTTTAAAAATATTTCAGTGATTCTTATTTTATGGTATTCCTAGAACTAAAGAAAGATTCCAAGACAAATGAATTTTAGGAAAAAAAAGTTTATTTTAAATAATATTTTCGAAGAGGTCCATGTTTTGAATATATAATCTCAAAAATAGAAAGTAAATATTGAAAAGAAAACAAATACATTTTTAAAGGAGCAAATATTCAGCAATTCTCGCTAGATACCCAGCTTAAAATGTTCAAATGTGAGTTTGACTGTGAATTATGATGTACATTTAGAGAAAGGGTGATATGTCAGTTTTGTTTTCATAGTGGTAATAAATGTGACAAAAATGTCAATAACAATAAGTGGTAGCTATCATTATTTTTCACTCTAAAAATATTTGAGTTTCTACTTTGGACTAGTCTCTGCGAATATGGCAGTGAAAAGAATAACGATCCTGCTTTCATGGAGCTTACATTTTAGTTGTGGGTAGGCGGGAATAAATAAACAAGCAAAAGTCTGTTAAATGTTGACAACTGCTGCCAAAGTCCCTTAGAAAAGGATTTTCGGGAACACACCTGAAATCAAACAAAGTAAATTATATTCGGTTTGCTACAGAAAGGGAGGGCACACACCAGAGATAATTTGAGAGATTATCAATAAGACAAGTTAGAGGGACATTTTACATACTCTGGGTGTATGCTGGATGATTTTAAAGAGAGATGAAGAAAGTGGTGGCCATCTGCAGGTGGGATACTGCTTGAGTACCAATTATATCCCTTGTGGTAGAAATAGCACTCAGAAGGGCTGGCACACCAATGATATTTACAGCTGTATAAAGGATAAGATTGCTTTGAGAGTAATTTTAGATAAACAAGAGAGTTCCCAAGACCAAGCCCTGGAGCAATTCATAATGAGGAGGAACAAGCCAAAGTGATTAAGAAAGAATGTCCAGTAATGTAAGAGACTGATATCTTTAAGGCAGGGGAATAAAGAAAAGTCTGTAGTAGAAGAAGAATTTCTATTATTAGTGAGTAGTGATTAAGTCTGATCCTAGAGTACAATCTGGGTACATAACAGAAAGAACAGATCATCTGGGAATTTGTCTAGAGGAAGAAAATGGCTTCACTAATTTTTCTGTTGTTGTTGTTGCTTTGTTTTTAAATAATAAACACTTTTGTATCATGTATAACTTTTTTACCTCTATTTAATCATTATAACTGTTACAACAATGAGGTTTCTGAGCTGATTTAATCCAGATAACAGTTAAATAAGACTCAGTGATTTGTCCCAAGTTACCTCATTTTTAAGTGAATGGCAGGGCTCAAACTATAGTTTGATTCCAGCTGTGGCTTTTCTAATTATTGCTAATTGAAAGTGCAAACCAGTGGTTTTGAAACCTGGCAGCTATCTGTGGCAATTTTAAAATTTGGGGCCCACATATCACCACAGGAAGTTCTAAATTAATTCTATTGATTAATGGGTTTAATTAATTGGATGACTGCTAGAGTATGTTCATTAGGAAAACCACCTTTCCAGATATTTCCACAAAATTGGTGTTTCGATATTCTGCTTTTTCTAAAGTCCAATACAAGAAAACCATGCTAGACTTTCTGAATCAGAATCTCATAGGATGGAGTTTGTTAGTATTGATTAAACCAGCTTCCTAGGTGATTTTTAATATACAACAGATTTCAAAATGTTGCAGCAAACAGATTCCCAAATATTGCTGCATGTTAAAATGATCTGGGAACATTTTAAAAATCTGAATGCCCAGGTTATACCAAGGGGATAAGCACCAGCTATCAGTAAGAGTTAAAGCTTTAAAGCTTTCCAGGTGATTTCAAAGTGCAGCAAAATTTGGGAACCACTGGCATAAAAGCTCCAGCAAGATGAAAAAGCGATGCAGATTATGTAAATTGATATTATGAAGCTATTAGTGTGAAACAAACTATTACTTCACTATAAAATGACTATTTCATATAGTTTAACTTAAAATACCATAGTGTCTATTAAAATTTTTGCAGAAGAATTTATTTGCCTTTCATTACATGTTTTGCAGAAACCATATCTTTGTTCTAGAGAATACAGACAATATTAAAGTTTATAGGCAGGAAAATAACTTCTAAATTGAATTCATTTTTTAGCCTCACTTTAACTTTGTTTTTTAGTCTTGAAGTTTGGCAGAACACAGTTTAAAACCATTACATCACCTTTCTCATATGCAGATGAAAACATTGCACTGTAAGTTTGCATTTATTATTTTTTTTCAGAGTTTCAATTTGTTTTATTGAAGTGAAATTAACTGCTCTGGTTAGTAGGAACATTTTGAACACTTTGTCTTTTGATTTTAAAAACACATTCCAAGGTCGAATTCATGGCAAGTAAACTAATTGAGACCAGAGAAATTGAAAATGATGAGTAGAATTGGTTTAGCAAAATGTTACATAAATTTGCCCCTCAGCATCCTTTTGCTAATAAATCCACAGTTTACACTTCTGCTGCAAACCTGCCCTGAATGAGTTAGCATAATGAAGATGCTTTCATGTTAAGCAGTAATGTGTCTCTGCCAGAGAAGCCTCTTGGCTCTCTGATAGGCTGAAGCAGATCCAATTTATCCTGACTGCTAAACAAGTCAGGGTTCCACGTGTTGTGTGGAAGATGCTGGTGGGGCACAGGTGAAACAATCTGAAACTTAAAACATTATAGAACCATAACCATATATCATGCTTATGCTTTTTTGAATGTCAAAATATTTTCAACAATAAATTCTAATTCCTAAGTATTAATGCAAATATGTTGACAGAAGAAATGATGAAATGACCTGATTTAACTGTATGGCTCAAAAAATATTTATTAAAACCTATTTGAATATTATATGTAAAATATCATCACCTTTATTGGGATTAGTGATTCATTGTAAATTTTTATGGGTAAACTTACATTTTCAGAAGCCCCACCTAGGGACTAATTTTTTTTAATTTTTAATTTTTTTCATATATATTTTTAGATACAGAAATACAAGCAAAAGAAAAAGAGAGATAAATTAAACTAATGATTAAAATACACAATATATTGTTTTACTTTACCTTTTTTCACTTCTATAGTAGTTTTGAGCTTTTTAAAATATGACATAGGTTCCTATTTTTATTAGTTTATGTTTCAAATACTTTGGGATCCTGTTTAGTAAAAATTCCATTTTGTTCTCTTTACTTCCTTTTGTATTTGAAGATGATATTTGCTACTCATAAGGAAAATCTTTTAAACAGTCATTTCAGATGTAAGGTATGTATAGAAGCATTGGCTCATTTAGTTTAATATATTTTTCTTTTAAAATATTTTGAGGCATTCTTTAAGTAGTGGAATAACAATTAAAGGTATTATTTTTAAGTATTAGTCTGTATCAGGCAATTTTCTAGGCATTTTAAATTTATTATTTTACTTAATCATCTTAAGCTTCTAATGAGATTATTAGCTCTTGTTTTTAGGTGAGCAATTAATGCTCAGAGTTCATATATATTGTCCAGATATATCAGGTAAATTGCAAAACCCAACTTTGAACAACCGTTTATTTGACTTGAATGTCCATGTTTTCCCACTCTGGGAGAAACGGAAAATTGTATTAAATGTGTAGGAAGGTTCCAAAGAAATAATGAATACTAATGATTTATTACTGGAGATATATAAAGCTAAATGTGGCAATTTCTTAAAGTAAAAACATTGTCCGAGGGTCCAAAATGTTAAATTTACACATTTTCATGGTGATAAGTAACTACTTTTTTGTGTGTACATACAAGTGGATGTTTGGTAATTCAATGCAAAATATTTATCTTGACACAAACATTTTATCTGTGCAGTGGCTGATGTATTACAGCAAATCAGAACAGAATACTAAGTTATAAAAATTTTGGTGACTGCGTATTCAAAATATGCAATTCTGAAGAGATGTTAGTACCTTCTTTTTGCTAACCAGATATGGAAATTAAGAGCAGAAAGAGAAAATGCTACCTTTAGGGATTATAGATGTAGTCTACCTTTGTTTTGCCAAAATCCCTAAAAGGTAGGATCTGGATAAAATAAAACTAGCTGTGAGGCTTTATCTGGCTAAACGGAGAAGTATCTGAAGGAGCTGGCAAAGCTATGTCTATTCCTTCTTTGGAAACCCTTGACATTTTTCTGTCATTGAGCTTGGGGATGTCAAATAATTTTAAATTCTTGGTTGCTGGAATAAGCTACTGTAGAAACATATGCATGCATAGGTCTACTAAGGAACTTTGATGGTCAGAAGGCACCTTACACAGATGATACAGGTAACTTTACATATTTTTTTTTAATTACTCCACCAGGGCTCAGAGAGATGGTTTTTATTAAATTTCTCAAGCTAATGTCATCAATACTCTATCCATCTTTTTTTTTAAAGAAAAAAAGAGAAATGCAACTGACTTTTGTATGTTTATTTTGTTTCTTAATGGAGTCTTCAGGTTTTTTATTTATTTATTTATTTATTATACTTTAAGTTCTAGGGTACATGTACACAATGTGCAGTTTTGTTACATGTGTATACATGTGCCATGTTGGTGTGTTGCACCCATTAACTCATCATTTACATTAGGTGTATCTCCTAATGCTATTCCTCCCCCCTCCCGCCACCCCACAACAGGCCCCAGTGTGTGATGTTCCCCACTCTGTGTCCAAGTGTTCTCATTGTTCAGTTCCCACATATGAGTGAGAACATGCAGTGTTTGGTTTTCTGTCCTTGCGATAGTTTGCTCAGAATGATGGTTTCCAGCTTCATACATGTCCCTACAAAGGACATGAACTCATCCTTTTCTTATGGCTGCATAGTATTCCATGGTGTATATGTGCCACATTTTCTTAATCCAGTCTATCATTGATGGACATTTGGGTTGGTTCCAAGTCTTTGCTGTTGTGAATAGTGCCACAATAAACATATGTGTGCATGTGTCTTTATAGTAGAATAATTTTTAATCCTTTGGGTATATACCCAGTAATGGGATGGCTGGGTCAAATGGTATTTCTAGTTTTAGATCCTGAGGAATCGCCACACTGTCTTCCACAATGGTTGAACTATTTTACAGTCCCACCAACAGTGTAAAAGTGTTCCTGTTTCTCCACATCCTCTCCAGCACCTGTTGCTTCCTAACTTTTTAATGATTGCCATTCTAACTGGTGTGAAATGGTATCTCATTGTGGTTTTGATTTGCATTTCTCTGATGGCCAGTGATGATGAACATTTTTTCGTGTGTTTGTTGGCTGCATAAATGTCTTCTTTTGAGAAGTGTGTGTTCATATCCTTTGCCCACGTTTTGATGGGGTTGTTTGATTTTTTCTTGTAAATTTGTTTAAGTTCTTTATAGATTCTGGATATTAGCCCTTTGTCAGATGGCTAGATTGTACAAATTTTCTCCCATTCTGTAGGTTGCCTGTTCACTGTGATGGTAGTTTCTTTTGCTATGCAGAAGCTCTTTAGTTTAATTAGATCTCATTTGTCAATTTTGGCTTTTATTGCCATTTTATTTTTGGTGTTTTAGACATGAAGTCCTTGCCCATGCCTATGTCCTGAATAGTATTGCCTAGCGTTTCTTCTAGGGTTTTTATGGTTTTAGGTCTAAAATTTAAATCTTTAATCCAACTTGAATTAATTTTTTGTATAAAGTGTAAGGAAGGGATCTCATTATTTTATTCACTTGTCCATTTCCTTATAAATTCATTCCTTTACTTAGTAAGCATTTACATAGGGTCTACTATACTTTAGTACTATGCTAGTGTCTACCATTTATTTGCTATATGGCTATCATATATAGTGACTAACATAATATATATTTTAACCAGGTTTGTAAGATCTGTAGTCTAACTGAACTTACATTTAGTAAAAGGAAAAGCGATCATATATACATAAAACATAAACAAGATAACTCCTGACTGTGGTTACCATGAAGTTAATAGGAAAGATTATTTTGTAAAAGATGATCATTAAAGGGTCATCTGAAATATGACATCTGAGCTGAAATATGACATCTGAGCTGAGCTCCTCCAGTTATTAAGACACTAAGACGAGAAAAGGCTTGACGTTTCTTATGGCAAATAGGGAGGAAGTTAGGAAAGGTATAACATGATGGAGGAGATAGAGGTAAGCTCTCTATTATGAGATGAAGTTGGAAAGGAGGTCAGAGACCATCACGATAAGCATTGTAGGCTAGGTCTTAACATTTGGCTTTTATTTTGAGAGTATTAAAGTTTTTAAACAGGGAAATAAAATTATTGATTTATACTTTTTAAATGTTATCTTGACTGCTGTGTGGAGAATTAACTCTTTGAATCATAAGTCAATCAGGGAAACACATTAGGAAGTTATTTCAACAATCTAGAGGTGGTATAATGATGACAGTTGACAGAAAAGAGGATGACTTTTAGATATATATATTTTTAGTAAAAATTGGAGGGATAGATAAGATAGAATCTTAGCTAAAGAGGGGAATAAAGAATTTCTTTAAATTGTGTTTTCCAAAAAAATAAGGATTTAGGTACTATACACTAAAGAAAAGGTAGGAATGTAAAATGTTAGATATTTAAGAAAATAGAGAAGAGCAAGAATTCCAATGATGTACTTTTTTTTTTTTGGAGGAGGCCATTTTGAAAGGCTAAAATTTACTATTTAAGGAGTAGGTATTTATTTATTCATTTGTTTATTTATTATACTGCAGAACGTGCAGGTTTGTTACATAGGTGTACACGTGCCATGGTGGTTTGCTGCACTCATCAACTTGTCATCTACATTAGGTATTTCTCCTAATGTTATCCCTCCCCTAGCTCCCCATCCCACAACAGGCCCTGGGGTGTGATGTTCCCCTCCCTGTGTCCGTGTGTTCTCATTGTTCAACTCCCATCTATGAGTGAGAACATATGGTGTTTGGTTTTCTGTTCTTGCGTTAGTTTGCTGAGAATGATGGTTTCAAGCTTCATCCATGTCCTTGCAAAGGACATGAACTCATCCTTTTTTATGGCCACATAGTATTCCATGGTGTATATGTGCCACATTTACTTATGCAGTCTATCATTGATGGGCATTCGGGTTGGTTAAATGTCTTTGCTATTGTAAACTGTGCCACAATAAACATACGTGTGCATGTGTCTTTACAGTAGAATGATTTATAATACTTTGGGTATATACTCAGTAATGGGATTGCTGAGTCAAATGATATTTCTGGTTCTAGATCCTTAAGGAATTGCCACACTGTCTTCCACAATGGTTGAACTAATTTACACTCCCACCAACAGTGTAAAAGCATTCCTATTTCTCCACATCATCTCCAGCATCTGTTGTTTCCTGACTTATTAATGATCGCCATACTAACTGGCATGAGATGGTTTCTCATTGTGGTTTTGATTTGCATTTCTGTAATGACCAGTGGTAATGCACTTTCTTTCGTATGTTTGTTGGCTGCATAGATGTCTTCTTTTGAGAAGTGTCTGTTCGTATCCTTCCCTCACTTTTTGATGGGGTTGTTTGTTTTTTTCTTGTAAATTTGTTTAAGTTCTTTGTAGATTCTGGAAATTAGCCCTTTCTCAGATGGATAAATTGCAAAAATTTTCTCCCATTCTCTAGGTTGCCTGTTCACTCTGATGATAGTTTCTTTTGCTGTGCAGAAGCTCTTTAGTTTGATTAGTTCCCATTTGTCAATTTTAGCTTTTGTTGCCATTGCTCTTGGTGTTTTAGTCATGAAGTCTTTGCCCATGCCTATGTCCTGAATTGTATTGTCTAGGATTTTTTAAGGGTTTTCATGGTTTTAGGTCTTACATTTATGTCTTTAATAAATCTTGAGTTAAATTTTGTATAAGGTGTAAGGAAGGGATCTAGTTTCCGTTTTTTGCATATGACTAACCAGTTTTCCCAACACCATTTATTAAATAGGGAATCCTTTCCCCATTGCTTGTTTTTGTCAGGTTTGTCAAAGATCAGATGTTTGTAGGTATGTGGTGTTATTTCTGAGGCCTCTGTTCTGTTCCAGTGGTCTGTATATCTGTTTTGATACCAGTACCATGCTGTTTTGGTTACTGTATCCTTGTAGTATAGTTTGAAGTCAGGTAGTGTGATGCCTCCAGCTTTGTTCTTTTTGCTTAGGACTGTCTTGACTATATAGGCTCTTTTTTTGGTTTCATATGAACTTTAAAGTAGTTTTTTCCAATTCTGGGAAGAAAGTCAATGGTAGCTTGATGGTGATAGCATTGAATCTATAAATTACTTTGGACAGTATGGCCATTTTTACGATATTGATTCTTCCAATCCATGAGCATGGAATGTTTTTCCCTTTGTTTGTGTCCTCTCTCATTTTCTTGAGCAGTGGTTTGCAGTTCTCCTTGAAGAGGTCCTTCACATCCCTTGTAAGTTGGATTCCTAGGTATTTTATTATCTGTGTAGCAATTGTGAATAGGAGTTCACTCATGATTTGGCTCTCTGTTTGTCTGTTATTGTTGTATAGGAATGCTTGCGATTTTTGTATCCTGAGACTTTGCTGAAGTTGCTTATCAGCTTAAGGAGTTTTTGGGCTGAGACTATAGGGTTTTCTAAATATACAATCATGTAATCTGCAAGTAGAAACAATGTGACCTCCTCTCTTCCTATTTGAATATGCTTTATTTCTTTCTCTTGCCTGATTGCCCTGGCCAGAACTTCCAATACTGTGTTGAATAGGAGTGGTGAGAGAGGGAATCCTTGTCTTGTGCCAGTTTTCCAAGGGAGTGCTTCCAGCTTTTGTCCATTCAATATGATCTTCACTATGGGTTTATCATAAATAGCTCTTGTTATTTTGAGATATGTTCCATCAATAGCTAGTTTATTGAGTGTTTTCAGCATGAAGTGGTGTTGAATTTTATTGAAGGCCTTTTCTGCATCTATTGAGATAATCATGTAGTTTTTGTCATTGGTTTGGTTTGTGTGATGGATTACGTTTATTGATTTGCGTATGTTGAATGAGCCTTGCATCCCAAGAATGAAGCTGACTTGATCCTGTTGGATAAGCTTTTTGATGTGCTGCTGGATTTGGTTTGCCAGTATTTGATTGAGGATTTTCACATTGGTGTTCATCAGGGATACTGGCCTGAAATTTTCTTTTTTTGTTGAGTCTCTGCCAGGTTTTGGTATCAGGATGATGCTGGACTCATAAAATGAGTTAGGGAGGGGTTCCTTTTTTTCTTTTGTTTAGAATGGTTTCAGAAGGAATGGTACCAGCTCCTCTTGGTACCTCTGGCAGAATTTGGCAGTGTATCTATCTGGTCCTGGAGTTTTTTGGTTGTTAGGCTTTTAATTACTGCCTCAATTTCAGAACTTGTTATTGGCCTATTCAGGGATTTGACTTCTTCTTGGTTTAGACTTCAGAGGGTGTAGGTGTCCAGGAATTTATCCATTTCTTCTAGGTTTTCTAGTTTATTTGCATAGACGTGTTTATAGTATTCTCCGATGGTTGTTTGTATTTCTGTGGGATTGGTGGGGATATCCCCTTTCTCATTTTTTATTGTGTCTATTTGATTCTTCTCTCTTTTCTTCTTTATTAGTCTGGCTAGCGGTCTATTTTATTGATCTTTTCAAAAAACCAACTCCTGGATTCATTGATTTTTTGAAGGGTTTTTCATGTCTCTATCTCCTTCAGTTCTGGTCTGATCTTAGTTATTTCTTGTCTTATGCTAGCTTTTGAATTTGTTTACTCTTGCTTCTCTAGTTCTTTTAAATGTAGTATTTTAAGTTCAAAAAGCATTTGGAGCTTAAGAAGAGTTTATTAGAGGATTCAAAACAGAACCCCCTAATCAAAGCACACAATAGAGAGAATAATGTAAATAGTATTGGAAAGTAGTGGTCAGAGAGTAGACAGAAAAGCAGGGCAGTATACTGCCTGAAAATTCAAGAGAAAAATGTTTTATGATGAATGGTCAAAGATGCCAAATGCTGCACAAGCTCAAGATTAAAGATGAAAGTTTGGCCGGGCGTGGTGGGTTCATACCTGTAATCCCACCACTTTTGGAGGCCGAGGCAGACGGATCACTTGAGGTCAGGAGTTCGAAAAAAAAAACTGGCCAATGTGGTGAAACTGCGTCTCTACTAAAAAACATAAAAATAGCTGAGTTTGATGGTGGGCACCTGTAATCCCAGCTACTCGAGAGGCTGATGCAGGAGAATCACTTGAACCCAGGAGACGGAGGTTGCAGTGAGCCAAGATTGCACCACCGCACTCTATCCTGGGCAACAGAGTGGGACTCCATTCCAAAGGAAAAAAAAAAAAAAGATGAAAGCTTGTGTGCAATAAATACAATTTGTCAATGTTATTTTTAAAAAGCCTTATTCCACTATACTTCATAAAGGGCAGAGTTTGACTCATTTATTCAACTTTTGCCTGATTCTAAAATAAATAGTATCAATAGATATAACAAAAGTTATTTTGCTAGAAATTCTGAAAAAAAGAAGTATCATTAAAAACTTTATTAGAAATTAGCATAAAAAATGTATTTGTGTGTAGTAATGAAGTTATAGCCCTATCCTGTTTAAGAAGCAAACAAAACAAAACAAAACAAAAAAACAAATTTCAGGGATTAGAAATGAAACAAATTCAATTCTTATATAACAGTATAATTTCTTCAACTAGTTTTATAACAAACGTGACATACTTAAGAAAAAAAATCACAGGTTACTTGATGTTTTCTTGCTACACAGGAAAAAAATATAAATTAAAAAAAATTTCAGATTTGCAAGCCTGGTTACAATATGATAGAATAAAAACAAAATGAGAATTGCAGTTTGGGAATACAAGGGAATAAAATTCTCTTCTACTGAAGGTTTAGCTATAAGGAAAACAACTTAATTTCCAGCATAGAGAAGTAAGTTTTAATTATAGTTTTAATATTTGATTTTTCTGGGAATTTAATTGATGAATGCCATAATATCATTCTAGGCAGTCTATTAAAAAATGTGGTATTTTTCAAAGCTGTTCGTTGAAACCTTCCTTTGACAAGTATTATGTAACCAGAACAAGAGGGTAAATTGAACCATAAATCTGCTACATGTTTAATTTAAAACAAAATTTGTACCTGATAAAGAATAGAAACCATAACTTTTAGCTCTATATAGTGTTATACATAATTTATAAAAATCTTAAGGCAGTTGCAATACCTGAAATTAAATAGGAAATAAAGTTATTCCCTGAAGGTAGTGGAGATTGTTGTAAGAAATATATTGAAAAATAAATACGCAAATGGTGCATACTATTGTGTACATTACTCAGCAGCCGTGTTCTCATTACAAATCCCTCACCACATTTCTCAGAATACTACTTTATCCTCTTGAGTATGATGCTTCTAGCATAAGTAAATTTTACTCTTATAAAAATATGTTTTACATGACAAACTTGACTTTTAGAGTGGCTGAAGTAGATCTTTTGAAAATGTTGTGAAAGCATCATTATCACCAAATAATATTCTTATTCAGTGAAGAACACATGATAAGGGCATTGATTTATTTAGAAATATTAATGGGTTCAATTATTCATTTGAAAAATACATTTAGTGTCTACAACATACCAGGTACCTGCCTAGATGCCGGGGAACTATTAGAGAGCAAAACAAACATCCTCGCCTTCATAGGGTTTATAAAAGTTATACACATTCATTAAATAAAAGTTTTGCATAAAATAAAATCAAGAAGAAAATACACTGAATAAAAATTTGTTACTGTCTGACTAATCTTTACTCTTTCCCTTTCTGGTACTGTCTCATATATCCATCCCATGGACTAATGTTATATGTATCATATTAAAATCCTTTTTCGTTCAAGTCCAGACAAGAAAACAAATCTAGATCTTGTAGCTAAACTCACTCATTATGACACAAATTTACTATGTGCTAGGATCTGTGCTCAGAAAAACAGTTAGGAACACAACCAATTGGTTATAGGCCCTTATCCACACAGTTTACAGGCTAAAAGGTAGGACTGACATTCATTTCACACGCAAATTATGGCTAGTTTTTTGCAGGAATATACATGAATGGCTAGAAGAGGAAAGAAGTATTGAGACTAACACCTCAAAGTCTTAAATGCAACTGAATTTACCCCTTCACATATCCCAAGTTGACTTCCATCATGATCCAAGATATCAGATGCTCTGAAGCCCTCCCCACCAATACTCTGCTATTTACATTGCCTTATGTACTAGTTTCTCTTACATCAACTCCCATTGCTTTTATCCTTCTAAGAATTGTCTTTCCTCTGGAACTTTGTACTGTGCTATAAAACAAACAAAAAAACAGCTACAGTCTCAACTCTTTCTAAAGTTTTCTCCCCTGCCTAGTATTAAACAAAACTCTACTTTCTATGCCGACTTATTGAGGACTGCTGCTTATGCTGGCATGGTGGATGGAACGCAGCCATTACTAATGATGCTTTTAGATCATTCAGGTTCTACAAAAAAATAAATAAGAAAGAAATAAGTAATGCATTTATTTGGGACATGTGGCTAACCACCAGCTTCTCCTTATCTCTTCTAATTCACTGAAGAACTTAGCTGCATTATCTTTTTCTCCATCCTCTGCAGGTTTTGTAACTTTTGTGAGAACTGCCTATGATCCACTCAAACAAAGCTTTATGCTCTCAGTTCTTTGACTTAATTATCTTTAATGAACTTCAGATTTTTTAACATAATAGAAACTGGTTATAACTCTGAAGACTAAGTTGATTTCTCTTTGTGAGTTTGTTCTAAAATCATCTATCCTGTTATTTAAGCCAGTAACAGATGTGATCTCCTTTGACTCTTCTCTACCTTTCATCTTCACTTATTAAAAATTCCAGCTCCTAAATTTCTTTTGAATCTCAATGTTTGCTCTTATTTATTCACTGTCACCACTCTAGACCATGCCACTATATCACTATGCTGAAATGCCACTAAAGACACTTGAGTTCTCAATTATTCCACTGTACTAAATTATTCCACTGTACTAAATTATTCCAGTTCTCAATTATTCCACTGTACTAAAAATATTGGTTTCTAGCAATTTTTCCACTATACTAAAAATATCTTGGGATGCTATTGTCTTTTAGCATTCAGTAAAGCACCAAATAGAATACTGATAATTACTTTCACATGCAGCTTACCAGGGATATGAAACATAAAATATAGAAAAATTACAAACATTAGAGGTTACAGAAATACTTTGTAAACATTATTTTGTTGTATATCTTAACTGTAGATCGGCATCTATGAAATATATAGCATTTTTGTCCTTCAACATTTTAGCAATAAATGATTGTAATGGTTGTCTTGTATTTGTGAGAGGCACATTGTTTGCCGACATTCCCTAAGTTGTTCACATCTAAGCTCTATAACTTGAGCTATAGGCCACACAATCCTAGCACTCAATTTTACGTCATCGGGAATGCAAAAATAAGGTGCCTGCATTAGATAATTCCAAATATTCACATCAAAGTCAACCAGAAAATTATGGACTGAAAATTACTGTAAGCCTTTTGCTAGATGTTAAGTCTATGACTATATGACATCCAAAATTTTGATATGTGAGGGTTTCTATTTAAGAGATAGATGCTCCTTGACTTCTAATACATTACTGAGAGCTCAACCTTAATTGCTCAATATGTGGTTGTTTCTCTGTTGGTACTGAGTGAAATGCGGCATTTTCCAGGCTATATTTCTTTTGAAGAAGACTGATAGTAATTGTTTCTCTATGTCAGTGATATTAGATAGCACCAAAAATGTCATCAGGTAGAGATACTTTGCCAATAACTCATTCTTCTTTCTCTCCAAGCACAAAATTTGACATTAAATATGCTATATTGGTTTTGTAAAGTTCTTGGCATACTAAGACTTCCTTATACTTCTGAAGACTGATATTTCTGTGGTTTTGAGCTTTTCACATTTTTGAAAAACAAACTCCATCAATTTTTTATTGAAAGGAATTATTTTATACTCATGCTTCTGAGGGAAAATTTCAATTGATGTATGAAAAATTATCATATTTTATTTAAAATAATGCAAAACCTTTGTTGACTTTACATTATGGTTTGATAAAGTTTTATAACAATGTGAACTGGAGGCAAGTATATACTCCCAAAGAGAAGATCCAATTTACGGACATTGTTTATATTACCTACTTGAAATTTTTCTTTTTAAAGCTGTATGTTGAAAATCATTGACTTGCTTTAGAATACTGTATATAATCATTAATCCCAATGTAATTCTTAGAAAAGTTAAAATTATTGCTCAAAATCACAGAGCTAGAATGTGATAGAAGATGGATTGAATGCCAGGTCATTGAGTCTTTGAGCACAATATCATTTTAATCCAATTTTGCTTTTCAGCATTCCAATGGGTTAAGGAAATTCACTGTATCTCATTATCAATATTGCATGCATATTAAATTGTGGTATTACAAATTAAAACAGAACTAAGTTCTTTTCAGTAGAACAATGAATCACAAAAAAGTTTAAGAAGAAATAATCTCTTCATCAGGATATAAGGAAAAAACATTCTCAAGAAGAAATCTTTCTCACATACAATCATTTATTATTAATAAGTTTGTTAGCCAGTAGAGGGCTAGAAAAAGTAACTTTTAAACTTATTTTGGAGGCTTAATGTGAGCTCAGGCTCCCTCCCACTTATGTGATTTATAGCAGCATGCACTGGAATTCACACAGGGAAGAGACAATGCTCCAGAGTCAGGATTTGGTTAGACTTCAGGGATGCCCTCTCTCACCACTCCTATTCAACATAGTGTTGGAAGTTCTGGCCAGGGCAGTTAGGCAGGAGAAGGAAATAAAGGGTATTCAATTAGGAAAAGAGGAAGTCAAATTGTCCCTGTTTGCAGATGACATGATTGTATATCTAGAAAACCCCATTGTCTCAGCCCAAAATCTCCTTAAGCTGATAAGCAACTTCAGCAAAGTCTCAGGATACAAAATCAATGTACAAAAATCACAAGCATTCTTATACACCAATAATAGACAAACAGAGAGCCAAATCATGAGTGAACTCCCATTCACAATTGCTTCAAAGAGAATAAAATACCTAGGAATACAACTTACAAGGGATGTGAAGGACCTCTTCAAGGAGAACTACAAACCACTGCTCAATGAAATAAAAGAGGATACAAAGAAATGGAAGAACATTCCATGCTCATGGGTAGGAAGAATCAATATCGTGAAAATGGCCATACTGCCCAAGGTAATTTATAGATTCAATGCCATCCCCATCAAGCTACCAATGACTTTCTTCACAGAATTGGAAAAACTACTTTAAAGTTCATATGGCACCAAAAAAGAGCCCACATCACCAAGTCAATCCTAAGCCAAAAGAACAAAGCTGGAGGCATCAGGCTACCTGACTTCAAACTATACTACAAGGCTACAGTAACCAAAACAGCATGGTACTGGTACCAAAACAGAGATATAGATCAATGGAACAGAACAGAGCCCTCAGAAATAACGCTGCATATCTACAACTATCTGATCTTTGACAAACCTGAGAAAAACAAGCAATGGGGAAAGGATTCCCTATTTAATAAATGGTGCTGGGAAAACTGGCTAGCCATATGTAGAAAGCTGAAACTGGATCCCTTCCTTACACCTTATACAAAAATTAATTCAAGATGGATTAGAGACTTAAATGTTAGACCTAAAACCATAAAAACCCTAGAAGAAAACCTAGGTATTACCATTCAGGACATAGGCATGGGCAAGGACTTCATGTCTAAAACACCAAAAGCAATGGCAACAAAAGCCAAAATTGACAAATGAGATCTAATTAACTAAAGAGCTTCTGCACAGCAAAAGAAACTACCACCAGAGTGAACAGGCAGCCTACAGAATGGGAGAAAATTTTCACAACTTACTCATCTGACAAAGGGCTAATATCCAGAATCTACAAGGAACTCAAACAAATTTACAAGAAAAAAACAAACAACCCCATCAAAAAGTGGGCGAAGGACATGAACTGACACTTCTCAAAAGAAGACATTTATGCAGACAAAAAACACATGAAAAAATGCTCACCATCGCTGGCTATCAGAGAAATGCAAATCAAAACCACAATGAGATACCATCTCACACCAGTTAGAATGGCAATCATTAAAAAGTCAGGAAACAACAGGTGCTGGAGAGGATGTGGAGAAATAGGAACACTTTTACACTGTTGGTGGGACTGTAAAATAGTTCAACCATTGTGGAAGTCAGTGTGGCAATTCCTCAGGGATCTAGAACTAGAAATACCATTTGACCCAGCAATCCCATTACTGGGTATATACCCAAAGGACTATAAATCATGCTGCTCTAAAGACACATGCACACATATGTTTATTGTGGCACTATTCATAATAGCAAAGACTTGGAACCAACCCAAATGTCCACCAATGATAGACTGGATTAAGAAAATGTGGCACATATACACCATGGAATACTATGCAGCCATAAAAAATGATGAGTTCATGTCCTTTGTAGGGACATGGATGAAGCTGGAAACCATCATTCTCAGCAAACTATCACAAGGACAAAAAACCAAACACTGCATGTTCTCACTCATAGGTGGGAACTGAACAATGAGAACACATGGACACAGGAAGGGGAACATCACACACCCGGGACAGTTGTGGGGTTGGGGGATGGGGGAGGGATAGCATTAGGAGACACACCTAATGCTAAATGATGAGTTAATGGGTGCAGCACACTAACATGGCACATGTATACATATGTAAGAAACCTGCACGTTGTGCACATGTACCCTAAAACTTAAAGTATAATAATAATAAAATTTAAAAAAAGAAAAAAGTCATTTCCACATGCTCTCTCATGGTTATTTTGGTGATGAGATGATAAGAAGGGAGGTAGTAGCATATTTAAGTAGCTTTTACTGGATTCAAATAGGTGAGAAAACAAGCCTGTCTTGCACTTCCAAGAGTGAACAGCCAATAATATCACTCAGAGGCCTTTTATTTCTGCATATGCTTTTAACCGAAGGTTGACCTCACATAGTTTTCTAACAATGATTTGTAGTAAGACCTGTAGCATCCAAATTTAATTATTATCTCAAAGGACCAAATTTCAAGTAAAAAAATGGTCACACATATTAGAGGTCCAGGGAATCTAGGCAAAAGAGAGATCTCTATATTCAATTCTTCATTTTCTATGGGAAGAATTTCAAATTAAATTAATAATTTTTTCTCTTTTTTACCTTTATTTGTTCCTTTCTTGTTTTATTTTGTTTTGTTTTTAGAGTTGGGTATCACTCTGTCTCTAGGCTAGAGTGCAGTGCTATAATCATCCCTTGCACGCACTACAGTCTTAGACTACTAGGCTCAAGCAGTCCTCCCACCTCACCCTCCCAATTAGTTGGAATTATAAGCCTGAGCCACTGAGTGGATCCTTAATAGATTTCTCCACCAAACAGTTTCTAATTGCTATGTTTGCATAAGGACTATCCCTGACATGATATGAACCATCATTTTTCAGGAATCCTCTAAGAGCTGGCATGCACATTAATAGGATATATATAAAAATCAAATAATCAAAAAATCTTAAAGATGAAACAAAAAATATTTCTTCAACTATTTAATAGTTACTACGAATAAAATGATGATTTGAGGGCAGACTGTTTTTCTTGAAGAATAGGGAGAGCACAGTATAACTAACAAAAGTACCTATTGCTATTTATAACAGAGTTGAAAATTTAGGGGACACTGATTTATTTACTATATTCAATAAACATATTTAAATGCTCGAATTTTCTGTGTAAGTCAGAATATGTCTAGTCATTTTCAGATAGGCCTCTGATTTATAATGGAATATTACTGATGTTTTAACACATAAATGCGAATATTTTTCTATGAAGAGAACAGGAAATTAACAGATACAATAAACCATATGCTGTATAAAATAAACATTATTTGAAAAAATTTCAAAGTATAGGATCAGCAGAAGCATTTCAGGTTGTTTGGATATAGAATTCCTATATAAGCATACATATAAGCATACATATCAGGCAAAATTCCACATGTAGAAAAAGAAATCTCAACTTTTTATTTTACAATTTGCATCTCATGGTTTATTTTATGGACAATAATTTGCACTTAAAGGACTAGATGTTACAGATTATTATTTAATTACTTTGCCTTGATAAATTGAGAGGCACTAAATTTCCTTTTAGAACACATCTGAATGCTCCATTGGCACTTCTGAAAAGAGAAGTGTTAAAATATGCATATCCTGGATCATGCTTTCCAAATTGTTTTAGGATAATAAATATTCAATTATTTTGTCATGGGCTTTTTATTATTCTTTTCATTATTTGAGTTCTTGCTCTGTTGCTCAGGCTGGAGTGCAGTGGCATAATAATGGCTCACTGTACCCTCGAACTCCTGGGCTCCAGTCGTCTTCCCACCTCAGCTTGCTGAGTAGCTGAGACTACAGGCATAGGCCACCATCCCACCCTAATTTTTATGTATTTTGTAGAGGCAAGATCTTGCTGTGTTTCCCAGGCTGGTCTTGAACTCCTGGAGTCAAGCTATCTTCCCACCTCACCCTCCCAAAGTGCTGGGATTATAGGCCTGAGCCACCACATCAAGCTATCTGTTTTGTTTTGTTTTGTTTTGTTTTTCACATGTTTACTTATGTTTGTGAGTTGGCCTTCTTTAAAAATCAAGATTGCTTTAAAATGTATAATGATTGAAAAATATTTTTTGAAGTTATTTAATTTTTACGTGTGATCACTAGAAATACTGAATGTAGAAATGCTATTAGCATGCTGACAATGAATATATCTAACACAATTATGAAGGTTTTAGAAACTAGAAGGTATTTGTTTATTTTTGAATTATGTTTTATGCTTTCAAAATATCCAAGTGACCAATTTGCTCTCCTTTGGTATATTTTGGTATCCATTAGTTATTCTATTATAAATTACCTTAAAATGTAAAAATCGATACCTTTAAAACATAGTAACTCTTAAAACCATTTTATAAGTAATTTGTACAGGTAATTTTATACTCTTTAGATTTATTTGAATACTTTCTTAAACAGGAAAATGAAAAAATATAGGTCAAGTATTATCAGGCATAACAATGACACTAATTACAAAAGACTTGAAAAGTAAGTTTAATGTTCATTATTGCAAGAGATAACTTTACTGGATTCAGGTAAATTACAATATATAGAAATTCAACTTTCATAAAATAAAACATACTAAAAATACTTTTGCTTATAATAATTTACTATTTTGACATATCTAACCTTCTGATTGTCCAGGTAGAAAACAGATTTCTACCCTAATTTCATTACGATTTGCAATTCCCATATATATGAGGTTGATCAAGTTAAGCTCATCCTTAATCTGTTGATCAAGTTAAACCCAGTTTATCAGATCTATGGTAATAAGGAAGATCACTCTCTTGACAGAAGTGTAGTCTCAGAAGGGGAGAGCAGGGAGAAAGTTTATATGATTTTGCAATCGTGGCTCAAGTGACATAATGCATTATTTAAGATGGGGATCTGACTATGATTAGGTAAAGTTGTTGGCATCATATTTCAAATTGGTGAATATAGCCAAATGAGAACCTGAAAATGAGTCTGGATAAGTAAATGAATTTATTGATAAGTGAGTTGTTTGCCCCAGTTAATAATCTATTGCTTTGAGAGAAGAGCAATTTGTCTAATAAAATTAATTTGTATAAAATTTCTGCAGAAAGCAATAAAGTTATTTCTTGCTTTGTAGCCTTATCTTCCTGGGTAGGAATTTCCTGGGACAGACGTGGGTGACTTATTATGTGAATGAACAAAGACACTCTTGGTTTTCAGTGTATGGCTGGAGGTGTTCTCCCCCGTGGTCATGTTTTAGCCTGAAAAAGAGTCAAAATCATTACCCCGTAAGAGTGTGACGAATTCACAAGCTTCAGGGGGTCATTCTTAGCTCTGTAAGCACCGCACTTTCTGTTCATTGACTATTTGATAGCTCATTTAACGAGATATTGGCTCTACAATAACAGCAGTTTAGGCTTGGGATGGCATATATTTGAGCAATATGTATAAATAGTAGTAGAAAGATAGTGATAGTAATACATACTTCACTTCTGAATCATGAGCCAAGAATGTACATATTAAACCAGCAGAAGAGATCTCATACCAAATAGTCTGAAAAATCTGATGTTTGGGTATTTGCTGAAGATTTTATGATTTGTTTCTTCACTATTTTAGAAATGTTAAAGATTGCAGAGTTGTCTGAGTGATGTAAGTAAAAAAATTTTCCACAAGAAAACATGTGTTACCTCTTGAGACACCAGGATTATTTGCATAGCAGCTCTATCAGAAACCATGACTTATTCAATGTCATGGCCCTCTCAAGTGAGTAAGTCTTTGTGTGTAGTTTGCCTGCTATTCTCTGAAGCACATCATGCATATTCCTCAATATTGTAGGCTGTTTTTAATTATGAAATGAAGGTGCTTGAGAATATAATCACATTCAACATTCTCCCTTGAATTAAGTTCATATTCGAATTTCACTTTCTTCTTCCATTATTCTCACAACCACTTTTTCCATGAGACAAAATAGAGGGGCCAGAATACTCTCTTGGTCATATCAGGGACTATTGTTAAGGCAGGCAGTTGTTTAAAAAAGAGCAAATTCCTGTCTAGTGTTTGGTGTAATTAGCCAATAGATATTTATGCTATTAATTCCACACCAGTCATTGTGGACCACCCAATGGTGTGACTGTGGCCCAAACACCTTTCTAAGATTGTTGAATCATATTGTGACTTTTTTTGAAGTACTCATTGTGAGTGATCTGGCACCAGATGGTAAAATATTTAATATAGAGATAATTAGATACATTTTGAGCAAAAGAACTGAGTTGAACTAAATTGTATTCCTTACTTTAAGGTCTGTAAAACAAGAATATTTTCAAATATACAACATATGTTTCATAGTTCTTTTCCAAGATTTATTTCTATAAAACTACAGTGACAAAAAATAACACCCACGGAAGTTTCCAAGTGTTATTTAGATGTTGTAGGTACAATGCAATAGAGTGTTTAGTTTTTGTGTGATCTTTCATACTATTTTTTGTCTAAATGTCTATTAGCATTGACTCCAAATAACCTGAAAATTAAATAATTTATTTGAAAAAACTGGCACCAGAGAAAGCTTGGTGGAGCTCAAGAAAACGTGAGTGAAAAATCCAAAAATTTGTTTGATTGAATATTTTTGCCAAATCATAACTAAATCCAAGTGGTATTGTACTCCTAACAAAGAATGACTGAGAATGCCAAGATCAATATTAAAGAGCTATAGGCATTATAGTAAGATATAACAATCCAAAAAGCTTAAAAAAGCTATGAGGAAAGAAAATAAGTGGGTTATAAGGAACAAAACCTAGAAGAATAAAATGTGAAAATAGACAACTCTTGTCATTTTCATATCCATTCCATGAAATTATGGTGAATTCTATCTACTTCAGGGACTTACATATTTTATTTGAAGTCTTGAATAAAAATTTCTTTTAAAAATTGCCTTTTTCTGTAAACCTTGAAATCTTCAGTCAGAACATGTGAATCCAAGAATCAATCTTTTGAAATTTCACTGTTCTGTTGATTACTATTAACCAATAACATCCTTTCTATTTGGAGTTCAAGGGATACATTGCTTTGATTTCTCTTCCAAAAACCAGGTGTTCAAGTTTTAGGTCATTTAAGAGTTGTTTATGGAAGTTAATGAAGGGTTGCTCACTTATGTTGATGATAAGACTGAATATGTTTGATTCCCTTGCAGTTTTTGGCCATATCTCACTATAATAAGGTAGAATCTAGAAATTATGTCAATATTTACAGATGCCGGTGATATGATTTGGCTCTGTCCCCACTCAAATTTCATCTTGAATTGTAATAATCCCCACGTGTCAAGGACAGGACTAGGTAGAAATAACTGAATCATGGGGGCTGTTTCCCCCATACTGCTCTCGTGATAGTGAGTTCTCATAAGATCTGATGGTTTTATAAAGGGTTTCCTGCTTTGATAGCTTCTCATTTCTCTCTCCAGCTGCCCTGTGAAAAGGTGCCTTCCACCATGATTGTAAGTTTCCTGAGGCCTACCCAGCCATGCGGAACTGTGAGCAAGTTAAACATCTTTTTTTTCATAAATTACCCATTCTCAGGTATTTCTTCATACCAGCATGAGAACAGACTAATACACAGGGTATGATCCCCTGCTAACTTACAAGTGAAAGCTGATACTACTCTAAAGGAGTAAATCTCTTTGATGTTAATCAATAAAATCATCTTAATCCACATCAGTTTGAGGATCTCTGAGGGTTTTGCTAATTTTAGTTTCAAAATTCCACTTATTTTATTCATCCTGAATATTGGAGATGGAACAGACAGGGGATCTTCTCAACAGGTGGCAAGTATTTATAAACTATAGCTGCAGTAAAATGGATGTCTTGTAGCTGCAAAGACAAGTTGGAATTTTCCAATCATGGCAGAAGGGGAAGGGGAAGCAAGTCACCTTCTTCACAAGGTGGCACAATGGAGAAGTGGCTAGAGAAGTGGGAAGAGCCCCTTATAAGACGATCATGTCTCATGAGAACTCACTCAGTATCACAATACAGCATGAGGAAAGGTGTCCCCATGATACAATTACCTCCACCTGGTCTCTCCCTTAACCCGTAGGGATAATGGGGATTATTCAAGATGAGCTTTGTGTGGGGAAACAAAGCCTAACTCTATCATTCTGCACTGGCCCCTTCCAAATCTCATGTCCCTTATGTCAATCATGCATTCCAATCTGTCTTGCAAAGTCTTAATTCATTCCAGCATTAACTCAAATGTCCAAGTTCAAAGTCTCACCTGAGTCAAGGCAAGTCCCTTCTGCCTATACGCCTGTAAAACCAAAATCAAGTTAATTACTTCCTAGATACAGTGGGGGTATAGGCAATGAGTAAATACACCCATTCCAAATGGGAGAACTTGGTCAAAATAAAGGGGCTACAGGCCTCATGCAAGTTTGAAAGCCAGTGGGGTAGACAAATGCTAAACCTCTGAAACCGTCTTCTCCAACTCTATGCCTCACATCCAGGTCATGCTGATGAAAGAGATGGGCTTCCACAGCCTTGGGCAGCTCTGCCTCTGTGGCTTTGCAGGGTACAGCCTCCCTCCTGACTGCTTTCAATGGGCTGGCATTGAGTGCCTATGGCTTTTCTAGGTATACAGTGTAAGCTGTTGGTGGATCTAACATTCTGGGGTCTGGAGGACAGTAGCCCTCTTCTCAGAGCCCCACTAGGTTGTGCCCCAGTATTGACTCTGTGTGGGGGCTCTGACCCCACATTTCTCTTCTGTACTGCCCTAGAAAAGGTTCTCTATAGGAGCTCCACAGCAAATTTCTGCAGCAAATTTCTGTCTGGACATCCAGAAATTCTTGTAATCCTCTAAAATCTAAGTGGAGTTTCCAAACCTCAATTCTTTACTTCTGTGCTCCTGCAGGCCCAACACCACATGAAAGCAGCCAAGGCTTGGGGCTTGAACCCTCTGAAGCAACAACCTGAGCTGTACCTTGTCCCATTTTAGCCACGGCTTGAGTGGCCAAGACATAGGGCACCAAGTCCAAATACTGCACAAAGCAGCAAGGCCCTGGGCCCAGCCGACTAAACCATTTTCTTTCTAGGCCTCCAGACCTATAATGGGAAGTGCTGCCATGAAGAATTCTGACTTGTCCTGGAGACACTGTCTTGTCCATTAACATTTGGCACCTTGTTATTTATGCAAATTTCTCCAGCTGGCTTGAATTTCTTCCCAGAAAATAGGTTTTTCTTTTCTATTGCATCGTCAGGCTGCCAATTTTCCAAACTTTTATTCTCTGCTTTCCTTTTAAACATGAGTTCCAATTCCAAACCATCTCTTTATGAATGTGTAAAACTGAATGCTTTTAAGAGCACCCAGGTCATATCTTAAATTTTTTGCAGCTTAGAAATGTCTTCTGCTAGATACCCTAAATTATCTCTCTGAAGTTCAATGTTCCACAGAACTCTGGGGCAGGGGCAAAATGCTACCAGTCCCTGTGCTAAAGCATAGCAAGAATCATCTTTATTCCAGTTCCCCAAAAGTTCCTCATCTTTATCTGAGACCAATTCAGCCTGGACTACATTGTCCATATCACTTACAGCATGTTGGTCGAAGTCATTCAACAAGTCTCTAGAAGTTTCAAACTTTTCCACACCTTCCTGTCTTCTGAGCCTTCCAAACTGTTCCAACCTTTGCCTGTTATCCAGTTCCAAAGTTGCTTCTACATTTTTCGGTATCTTTATAGCAGTACACCATGCCCTGCAGTACCAATTTACTGTATTAGTCCATTTTCACACAGGTATAAAGAACTGCCAAAGACTGGGTAATTTATAAAAGAAAGAGGTTTGATTGACTCGCAGTTCTGCATGGCTGGGGAGGCCTCAGGAAACTCACAATTGTGGTGGAAGGGGAAGGGGAAGCAGGGCACCTTCTTCACAAGGCAGCAGGAAGAAGAATGAATGCAGGAGGAGCTACCAAACACTTATAAAATCACCAGATATCATGAGAACTCACTCATTATTAGGTAAACAGCATGGGGAAAACAGCCCCCGTGATCCATTTACCTCCACCTGATCTCTCCCTTGACACATGGAATTTATGGGGATGAAATTTGGGTAGGAACACAAAGCCTAACCATATCAGTTTTTATCCCAAGGCTATATGGACATATGTTTATCCTTTTTCAGGTAATGAAACAGTTATAGCTAGGTTTAAAATATTACAATAATAAATATAAATGGATAGAGGAGAAAATAAATAGGAGGAAATCCTAATTGTTCAGAAATTTTGGCTGATCCGGCTATTGCAAGATGGTTAGCTTTATGTCACTGGGTAAAGAAAACTATGATAAGTTCTGGTCTCTAATGATTCCCATAAAGATGAGTTAGCACACTAAGTACTTGACCAGGTTAATAGATTAATACATTTTAAAATATCATCTCATTTTTAGGATGTGTCAAATTCATGTCTAAGTTGGATTTAAAAATAATCTCAGGCAACTTTGAGGCCTTTAGCATCCTGTTTTAGGACTTGGGAAATTTAGAAGGATACCATAGTAAATAACTGAAGCACAGACCATTATTTGTTAGCTCTCTGTATGTAGAGGACCACCTAAAAAATCAGAACTATAAAATAATGGTACTAGAGATAGCATAGTATTTGATTCTACTACCAGTGAAAAGAAAAAATGGCTGTTTATTTATAGACCAGAGATCCTAAAACAATACAGCTTCTTGGATTTTTCAACTGGATGAAGAGAGGTTTTATTAGAACTGGTACAAATTATGGTGAGTCCATTTCCTATTAAGCTATTGACTATTGGTTTTAGTCTTGTTAACTTCTGAATTTTGATAGCTTCAGCCCTAATAGTTTTGTCAATATAAGTAGGAAATTCAATTTGTCTCCCAAAATAATCTAAATATAATAGAATAAGAAACTACCATACCTAAGGCAGTTTTTGAGAAAAGGGATGAAATGAGAAATATTATGCTCCTACTTAGACTCCATTTTTAAAAGTCTGTGATAAATAATAACTTTATCTTAAATAACAGCTTAATTTTCATTATTATAAACTAAAGAATCTCTTTGGTTTAGGTGATCAGTGTATATATATATATAAATATTCATATGACATATATATGAGATATGTGTGTATATATATGTATATAGCTATTTTGATCTATAAGTTAGGTAGAATTGTTTGATGCAAAATGTTGTTTATCAAATTTCTGAAATTATATTTATCTGTACAAGACTTTCTGTTTTATTTATAATCATTATAATGTATATAAAAGATTTGCCTACATGTGTTCACTGAAAATGTATATTGCTTTGCACTTATATATTTTTTAATTTGTATACATTTATATATACATTTTAATGTATTATACATTTACAGATGGTCACAGACTTACATTATTTTGACTTATGATTTTTCAGTTTTGCAATGGTGTGAAAACAATACTCATCCAGTAATTCTTTAACTTTCAGGAGGGTTATTTCATGATAAACTCAAGTTGAAAGTATCACAAGTCAAAGGTTAGGATATTTTGAACTTACCATGGGTTTACCCAGATGCAGGCCCATTGTAAGTCAAGAACCATCTGTATATATGTATGAATGTATAATACTATTTTTTTCTTACTCAACACCACGATTTAAAAATTAATTTGGGTTGCCACGTGTATCTCATTGTTTACTTCTAACTCTTGCATAGTAATCTGTGTCATGCACCTGCTATATTTTGCCTCTCAACCCACTGATAGAAACCTACGATGTGGCCTACTCTTCATCACCTAATACAAAGAATGTTGTAATAAATATACTTTTCTATGTACAGTAGTTATTAAATATCCAGGGCAATTTGTTCCAGGAAAGCCTATGGATACCAAAATCCATGGATGCTCAAATCTTTTATAAAATAGCATAGTATTTATATATAAACTGTGAATATTCTCCTGTATGCTGTAGGTCATTGCTAGATTACTTATAATACCTAATACAATGGAAATGCTATGTACATACTTGTACTATTTTTATCTATATTATTTATTGTTGCATTGTTGTGTTTTCTGTTTTTTTTTGTGTGTGTGTGTGTTTGTTTGTTTTTTTGTTTATTTCTTTTTTGAGACGGAGTCCCGCTCTGTTACCCAGGCTAGGGGTGTGATCTCGGCTCAATGCAACCTCCACCTCCCTGGTTCAAGCAATTCCCCTGCCTCAGCCTCCTGAGTAGCTGGGATCACAGGCAAACGCTGTCATGCCTGGTTAATTTTTTTTGTATTTTTAGTAGAGACAGGTTTTCACCTTGTTGGCCAGACTGGTCTCGAACTCCTGACCTCAGGCAACCCGCCTGCCTCGGCCTCCCAAAGTGTTGGGATTACAGGCGTGAACAACTGCACCCAGCCTGTTGTGTTTTCAATTCACAGTTGGTTGAATCCATGAATGCAGAACCCATGGATATAGAAAGCTGATTATATTTATTTATCTATAGGAGAATTTCTTACAGATATTCAGCAGTATCAGCATTAATAATGCTTGTAATATTTAAGAACACTTAATTTAACCAAGTTCTAAGAGAATAGCTGCATCTATTATATTCTCTATAGCTATACCTGAGAGTTTCTACACCCATCCCTGCTAGTACTTTGAATAATTTGTTTCAATTTTTTGATAATTTAATTGGCATAAAATATTTCATTGTTTTGGCTTGCTCTACTCTGATTACTGGTGGTTTTGATCATCTATTCATATTCCTATTTGCCTTTTGGAATTTTCTCTATATCTACCAGTTGTGCAAATATTTGCCCCTATATTTCAAGTGGAAATTCTCATTTTATGCTTACCAGTTTGCAGGAATCTCTTGTGTTTCTTCCCAACAGTTTGAGAAATTGCAAATATTTTTCCACAATGTATTCTAGGTCTGTAAACTTTGTCTATAATGTCATTTATTAAAGGAGTTATTAAGGCACTAAGAAGATATTAGTTTTGATATTATTAGCAGTTGCTTTTTCTAAGAGTTTGTATTTTAAAATTTAGGAAATCCTTTTTTGTTTTTATTTTATAAAATATATATTTCAAAGCTTAATATTATAATTACATTGACATTTAGGTTACATTTAGATTGTTATTCCCTTTATGATTAATCTGTATATCTACTATTAGGAGATTTTAATTATTTCCCTTTTTTCCAAAACAATTTACTACATCTGTTCTTTAATAATTTTTAGATTACATTTATTACATATTATTCATTATTATACATGTAATTATATTTCTTAGTTGGCTTCTTATTGGTTCTGTTGGTCTGTTTATCTGCTTCTGTGCCAATTCCACAAAATTGTTGTTCGTTTTGGTTGTCTGTAATCAGGAAAGTAATCTCTCTCCCTCTTGTTTTTTTGTTAATTTTTTCAAGATTAATTAATCTGTATATGGACCTTTATTTTCTGTATAGGATATGTTATGTGAGAACACTTAAAAATCAAATTGGAATTTTGATGAGATTGCTATTCGGTATAATTAACCTAATATAATAGAATAATATAATTAACCTAGTATAATTAATCTATATAATATTAATTTTATCTAAGTGTTTGAATTGACTCTTCTTTTATTATGAACATTTTCTATGAAATTTTTGACAGTTTAAATCTTTTCTGCATAGATATTTACACATTTATTTTTGTATTAACTTGTAGGAACTTGATAGGTTTTGCTAATATAGCAGTCTCATTTTGTTATTATATTCCATAAATGGTAATTAATTATGAACAGATATACTATTACATTTATAAGTTGATTTTGTGTCTGCTAATGTCATTGAACTCATCAGGTGTAATAGTTTTTCTATTGATTGATATAGGTAAATGATGATAGTCTGCAAATAACAACAATCTTAATTCTACTCTTAAGGTAATTAAACCTATGACTTATTTATTTCCAAAAAACTTTGTCCATAATTTTGGTGCTGTTAGTAATGGAAGAGCATGTTTCCTTTTATTATTTTAATTGTTGCTGGATGTTTTGTTAGTTTTTTAAGGCTTTTTTTTTTCAACTCAATGGAAAACACATGAAATTTTTCCATTATATTTGTTTTTGTTTTTTAATTAATAAACTTTAATTTTTAGAGCCACTTTATGTTCACGGCAAAATTGAATAGAGTACAGAAAGGTCCTGTATAACCCCTTCCCCTACTCATGCACAGTCTTGCCCACTATTGACATTGCGCACCAGAGTGGTTCATTTGTGATCAGTGATTATCTTATACTGACACGTCACCATCACCACTCAAGGTTCATAGTTTACATTAGGGTTAACTTTTAGAGCTGTACTTTCTATGGGTTTTGACAAATGTATAATGACACACATGTACCACTGTAATATTGTGCAATATAGTTTCCCTAACCTAAAACTCCCCTATGTCCTCCCTTCTCAGTAACCTTTGACAACCATTACATTTTTATTATCTTCATAGTTTTGCATTTTCCAGGATTTCATATAGTTGGAGTCATGCATTATGTAGCCATATTAAAGTTCTCCAGAAAACCAGAACCAATGAGATAGATTAGATATATACAGATAGATAGATAGATAGATAGATAGATAGATAGATAGATAGATGATAGATAGATAGATAGATAGATTTATTGTGAGGAATTGGGAACCTCACAATGGAATTATGCAATTATGGAGACCAAGAAGAAGTTCCACAATATGCCTTCAGCAAAGTGGTATGTAATTCAGCCCTGTTCTGAAGGCCTGCAAATCAGGGGAGCTGATGTAAAATCCAGTCCAAGGGCAGGAGAAGATATTTGCCAGCTAAAGTCATGAGTAAGGAATAAAGGGGCATTCCTTCTTTCTCTGCCTTTTGTTCTCTTCAGGCCCTCAATGCATTAGATGATGTCCAACCACATTGCGGAGGAAAATCTGCTTTATTAAATCTATTGATTCAAATGCTAATCTCATCCAGAAATACCTTCACAATCACATCCAGAAACAATGTTTCATATTAGCACCCCATGGCCCACTCAAGTTGATACATAAAAGTAATCATCAAGTGCAATCAAATTAGAACTCAGGATTAAGAAACTCACTCAAAACCACACAACTATATGGAAACTGAACAACCTGCTCCTGAATGAATACTGGGTAAATATGAAATTAAGGCAGAAATAAATAAATTCTTTGGAACACATGAGAACAAAGGCACAATGTACCAGAATATCTGGGGCATAGCTAAAGCAGTGTTAAGAGGGAAATTTACAGCACTAAACGCCCACATCAGAAAGCAGGAAAGATCTAAAATCGACAACCTAAGATCACAGTTGAAAGAACTAGAGAAGCAAGAGCAAACAAATTCAAAAGCTAGCAGAAGACAAGAAATAACTAAGATCAGAGCAGAACTGAAGGAGCTAGAGACACGAAAAACCCTTCAAAAAATCAGTGAATCAAGGAGCTGGATTTTGAAAAGATTAACAAAACAGACTGCTAGCCAGACTAATAAAGAAAAGAGAGAAGAATCAAATAGACACAATAAAAAACAATAAAGGGGATATTACCACTGATTCCCACAAAAATACAAACTACCATTAGAGAATACTATAAATACCTCTATGCAAATGAATGATAAAATCTAGAAGAAATAGATAAATTCCTGGACAGGTACACACTTCCAAGACTAAACCAGAAAGAAGTCAAATCCCTAAACAGACCAATAACAAGTTCTGAAATTGAGGTAGGAATTAATAGCCTAACAACCAAAAAAAGCCCATGACCAGATGGATTCATAGCTGAATTCTACCAGAGGTACAAAGAGGAGCTGGTACCATTCCTTCTGAAACTATTGCAAACAATAGAAAAAGAGAGACTCCTCCCTAACTCATTTTATGAGGTCAACATCATCCTAGTACAAAAACCTGGCAGAGACACTACAAAAAAAGAAAACTTCAGGCCAATATTCCTGATGAACACCAGTGAAAAAATCCTTAATCAAATACTGACAAACCAAATCCAGCAGCACATCAAAAAGCTTATCCACAGCAATCGAGTCAGCTTCGTCCCTGGGATGAAAGGCTGGTTCAACATACACAAATAAATAAACGTAATCCATCACATAAACAGAACCAATGACAAAAACCACATAATTATCAATAGATGCAGAAAAGGCCTTTGATAAAATTCAACACCCCCTCATGCTAAAAACTCTCAATAAACTAGGTATTGATAGAACATATATCAAAGTAGTAAGAGCTATTTATGACAAACCCATAGATAATATACTGAATGGGCGAAAGCTGGAAGCATTCCCTTTGAAAACCGGCACAAGACAAGGATGCCCTATCTCACCACTCCTATTCAACATAATATTGGAAGTTCTGGCCAGGGCAACCAGGCAAGAGAAGGAAATAAAGCCTATTCAATTAGGAAGAGAGGAAGTCAGATTCTGTCTGTTTGCAGATGACATGATTGTATTTTTTGACAACCCCATCATCTCAGCCCCAAATCTCCTTAAGCTGATAAGCAACTTCAGCAAAGTCTAAGGATACAAAATCAATGTGCAAAAATCACAAGCATTCCTATACACCAATAATAGACAAACAGCCAAACCATGAGTGGACTCCCATTCACAATTGCTACAAAGAAAATAAAATACATAGGAATAAACTTACAAGGGACATGAGGGACTTCGTCAAGGAGAACTACATACCACCGTGCAAGAAAATAAGAGAGGACACAAACAAATGGAAAAACATTCCATGCTCATGAATAGGAAGAATCAATATCATGAAAACGGCCATGCTGCCCAAAGGAATTTATAGATTCAGTGCTATCCCAATCAAGCTACCATTGACTTTCTTCACACAACTAGAAAAAACTACTTTAAATTTCATATGGAACCAAAAAAGAGCCTGTCTAGCGAAGACAATCGTAAGCAAAAGAACATAGCTGGAGGTGTCACATTACCTGACTTCAAACTATACTCCAAGGCTACAGTAACCAAACAGCATGGTACTGGTACCAAAACAGATATGTAGACCAATGGAATAGAACAGAGACCTCAGAAATAATACTACACATCTACAACCATCTGTTATTCAACAAACCTGGCAAAAATAAGCAATGAGGAACGTATTCCCTATTTAATAAATGGTGTTGAGAAAACTGGCTAGCCATATGCAGAAAACTGAAACTGGACCCCTTCCTTACACTTTATACAAAAATTAACTCAAGAAAGATTAAAGACTTAAATGTAAAACCTAAAACCATAAAAACCCTAGAAGAAGACCTAGGCAATACCATTCAGGACATAGGCATGGGCAAAGACTTCATGACTAAAACACCAAAAACAGTGGGAACAAAAGCCAAAATTGACAAATGGGATCTAGTTAACTAAGAGTTTCCGCACAGCAAAAGAAACTATCTTCACAGTGAACAAGCAACCCACAGAATGGTGGAAAATTTTTGCAATCTATCCATCTGACAAAGGTGTAATATCCAGAATCTACAAGGAACTTAAACAAATTCAAAAAAAAAAAAAAAAAAAGCAAAAAACAACCCTACCATAAAGTAAGCAGACATTTTTGTCTTCTTTTTTTAAATTGGATTAAATTTTTAACTTGGATTCTTTTCTCATTTTTTAATTGGATTACTTTCTTATTGTTATGTTTTAAGTCTTCTTTATATATTTTTGATAATAGTCTTATATCAGACGTGTCTTCGCAAATATTTTCTCCCAGTCTTTGGCTTGTCTTCTAATTATCTTACATTGTTTTTAACAGAGTAGAGTTTTCAATTTAAATAAATTCTAGATTAAGCATAATTCCTTTCTACATTTTTATAGGTTAAATTGGCTTCTTACAGTCATTTAAAACTTATTTAGTGTATGTTCTGGACCTATATCAACTTTTTTTTTTTTTTTTTTTTTTTTTGAAGCTGAGTTTTGCTCTTGTTGCCCAGGCCGGAGTGCAATGGAGTGATCTCAGCTCACCGAAACCTCTGCCCACCGCAACCTCTGCCTCATGGGGTTCAAGCGATTCTCCCGCCTTAGCCTCCTGAGTAGCTGGGATTACAGACATGCACCACCACACCCAGCTAATTTTGTATTTTTAGTAGAGATGGGGTTTCTCTATGTTGGTCAGGCTGGTCTTAAACTCCTGGCCTCAGGTGATCTTCCTGACTCAGCCTCCCAAAGTGCTGGGATTACAGGTGTGAGCCACTGCACCCGGCCTATAAACTGCTTTAATTAAGCATGTTTTTCTTTGACTTAGATGAAAATGAAGCATTGCTATCAAGAATATTTTTGGTTATTAAAACAGAAATAATCTCTTTTATATACATGAGGGTTTTTTTGACATTTATAATTCCTGGACTTTATTTTACATTATATAACTGAACAAAATGCAATAAAAATTCAGGATCTAATAAGTAGCAACATCTCAATATCCACAGAATTTTCATATTTATCCAGGTAGAATTGATAAACAGAAAATTCCACAAGAACCATAAATTATTTAACACATACACACACACACTCACTCAAATTTAGGACAAATCATTTTTTAAATTTTAGTATTATTATACTAATTAGATTTTGACATTATTTACATATTATATGTAAAAACATTACTCCTTTAACTGATTAAGTCTCATTCTTATTACCATTAATTTACGTTTTGATCTCAATTTCTAAGTGAAAGTAAAATAAAAAAAGAGTGATTTGTATCATATAGGCAGCCCTTCCTATAAACACCATAAACAATAAAAATTTAATATGTGCCAAATCTATCAACTTGGTTTGATTTAATTGGTTATTTATTAGAAAGAACTTATTTAAAGATGGAAAAATGGGCTGGGCACGGTGGCCCACCCCTGTAATCCCAACACTTTAGGAGGCCACGGTGGCCGGATCATGAGATCAGGAGTTGGATACCAGACTGACCAATATGGTGAAACCCCATCTCTACTAAAAATACAAAAATTAGCCAGGCATGGTGATGCATGCCTGTAATCACAGCTACCCCTGAGGCTATGGCAGGAGAATTGCTTGAACCCAGGAGGCTGAGGTTGCAATGAGACGAGATCGCGCCACTGCACAGGGCGAGACTCTCTCTCAAAAAAAAAGAAGGAAAAATGGGCTTACATTTTCACCTGTATAACATTATATTACAAATCATATGAGAGAAAAGAGAGACATAGCATAGACATATTTGTTTTTCCTGAAAAACACAGAACATATAAACAATCAAAACTATAATTCCAGAAAACAATGTTGAAATAAGGAATCTACATATATGTTAAGCTATCCATTTCTAAATATAGATATGAATTTACTAAAATTGACAGATATCGCAATAAATTATTGATTATAAACTCAAGAAAGAATCTTATAGAAATACAAGGAATCATCACCATTACAATAAAACCAAGTATTCTGTAACTGGAAACTTCTGCTTGGATTCATAATATCCTATAACAATATTTAATACTATACAATAATGTATGTGGCTGTCTACAATGTCCTCAGGGAGAGAATATTCTAGCAATCTTATAGCTTTTCAAACTTTTATTGAAACATAAAGGCCACAGAAATTATTTTCAAATGTAAGAATTTAGGGAAGGTAGCTTCCATAAAATTTTCTCAAATGGTATAAGTAGGAAATTTGACACCAACTTACAAAGGACTAGAAATGTAATAATAACTGTCAAAACACATTAAATCAATTTAACTAAGGGATTAAACTTGAATAGAATTTACCTTCTATAAACTATGAAGACAGTGGTAAACTAAAAATGTAACTAATAAAAGTCAGGCAAAAGAGAGAAAATATAAGAGATTGTATAATATCGATTTCCCTATATGTCAAAGCAGAAGGTCAAAATATGGTTGTAAAATCGAATCAATTATGTAATATATTCAAGGGTATCTGAAATTTTAAAGACAACAATGAAAAGAGCTAATAAGAATATATCCTAGTAAAATTAAGTGTCGGTAATAAGGATAATCAGAAGAAAAGGATGACACTAAATTTCATATTGTTTCTCATATGCAAAGTTCTTAAGTGAAGAGTAAATAAATGGACCGTTTTTAAGGTCACCAATAAAAGAAATAGAGATAAACTAAAATAATGCCCATCATTTAAAAGGAAAATAAAAACATGGACAAAAAATAAATAAATTCTTAGAAGACTAAATAAAAGCTATATATCTCGTAAGTATATTGCCAAATAGAATGATAGAACTCAAACTAAATATATCATTTTATATAAATGAGATAATTTTATCTTTCAAAATTCATATATTATTTACAAAAGACAATTCAATGATAATGTGTCACACTGAGTCATAGCTAAAGCAAAGCTATGCAGAAGCTTGAATATTAAAATCCTAACTTTAAAAAAATCTTAAGATATTTGAGAATAGCTTCTCTGTGCTTTATAATGATGAAGAAAGCACCCCTTTAGCTAGCTTTATAATAATAAAAAAGCACATCTTTAGATAGTTGTGTGAAACAGCCTATAACCTCCCTTAATGCATAGCACATCACCATAAGCCTCAAATTGTCTCGACTTTTAGATAAAATATTCAGCCCTCAATCAAAAATGACTAAACCTATAAAGAGACCTGACTATGTGGTAGAAAATCAGGCAAAATAATAGACAATAGAAATAGATAAACTTTGGATAAAGACAATGAAGACATCAAAATACCTGTGTTGCCTAGTTATCAGCAAAATAGAAGAGAAAATTGGTAATTTCAGCAGAAAACTGAAAACAATAAAAAGGAGCAAACAATTTTGGAACTGAAAATGTAATCATAAATATTAAGATCTATAATTTATGGATTTAATAGGAGATTAGACCAAGCTGAGAACTGAATTATTAAATTGGAAAAAAAAAACAGGAGAAAATATGCCAACATAGATAATGTGAGATAAATAGATAACAATGGAGATACAAACAGAAATATAAAATGGGAATAAAAGTCATATGGGATGAAGTAAAAATTTCTAACATATGAATATAATTGCAATTCCAGGAGAGAAAAAAATAGTTTAAGTAAAAGCAATATGTGAAAGGTATGGATATTTTCCAAAACTAGTGAAGACATTTAATCACAGCTACAAGAAATACAATAAACAACAAGTATAAAACATAATGATATTTTTCTGAAAACACTTAACTTCGAACAAAGCACTGAAACACCAAAGCAGAATGAAAATATCATTTCAGCTCCACAAAAAGTAGTCATGATAAAAGGTATAAAAGTCACCTAACTTCAAAGGTCCTGCTCCCTTTTTAAACATGAGTGCAAATACTAACTTGGAAAGATCTCCAAAATATATATAATGTAAAAACAGATAATTTCACAATCATATGTATATGTAGAAATATCCTATCTAGACAATAAAAGAAAAAATCACTATTTTTGGCTATGGGGAAGTTTCTATTGTATAAAACTATAAAAGATTTTTCTACTGACTCCAGGGTATTCTGATGATTGAAGCCTGTGTGTAAATTGCTACCAAATGGTAAAAAGCAACCATAAATAGTTTGATTTAAAAAAAAAAAAAACATAATGATATTTTTCAATGTCCTGGCAATCAAAAGGGTTGGGGATAAGAAAAATGCCAATAAAAATAAACAAATTAAAACAAATCCAACAATACCAAGTGAAAAGAGTCTTCACAAAGCTAAAATATTTTTTCTCAATTAAGCAAATAATTAGAAACTGGAAAGCAGTGGCCTCTGCCCCTTAAAAACATGAACTACTGATGTATCCAGCCAAAGAAAATAGAAAAATAACAGAAAATATATCCCAAAGGAAGTGGAAAGGAGAAAATATTGAGGGCAGAAAGTAGTGACATAGAAAACAAATATAAAATGGAATTTATTTATAAAAGTGATTCTTAAAGCAGATCATTAAAATTGGTAAGTATATGGCTAGAATTCTCAGCTAAAATGAAAGAAGGAATAAATAGCGAATACAAGATTACCAGAAAAGACTAATTATATATGCTACACATATTATAAACAATGTTATACTAATACATTTGATAATTTAGATAAAATTAATATAATCTTGGAAAATATATATACATTGAAATTGCTATAGAATCAACAGAAAATGTGAATAACACTATACTAAATTAAGAAATAGAATATATAATCACATACGTTCTCTCTTGTCCTCTTCTTTCACGCACAAGCGTCCAGGCCTATAATGTTTTATTTATGAATACTACCAAACATAAATATGTAAAGTAAGCTAAAATCTTCTTGAGGAATTAGTTAAGAAAGTAAAAATGTCATTTTGTTTTATAGAAAAATGTAGCCTCAATACAAACAGCATGTTTTTTTCTTAAAAGAAGAGAAAATTAGAGGGCAATATTATCTATAAGATTAGAGTCAAAAATCCCTAACAAAATATTTTCAAACCAATCACAAAAATATGTAAATAATAATAATAATAAATAACAATAGATTTGCATTTGATTTATTCCAAAAGTGCTGAATTGTACGAGTTTTTAAAAAACAAAGTAAATTATTATAATAACAGAAATATTAGGAAATAAATACATGATATTTTCAGTAAAGGCAGACAAATGGTCAAAATTTAATTTTCATTTACAATAAATGCTTTTGACAAACTAGAAAAAGAGGAATGTTTCATAAACTCAACTAGTACCTGTATAGCCCTTGAAAATCGATAGCAAACATTTTATATGATAGTAAATATTTGATAGCTTCTACTCACAAGTTAAGGATAAAGCTATCGCCAATTTACTATTTCTGTTGAGCATTGTAATTAGGGCAATACAACAAAAAAAGTGTATAAAAATATATAAGGATCAGAAAGAAAAAACTGTTGTGAGCTAAACTGTGTCCCCTTACCTGCCCGCCAATATTTATGTTGAACTTCTAACTCCTGGTACCTCAGAATGGGACCATATTTAGGGACAGGGTCTTCACAGAGCTAATTCAGTTAAGTTGAAGTCATTGAGATAGGTCCTAATTCAATATACTTGGTGTGGTTACAAAAAAAGGAAATTTGGACACAGACATATATAGAAGAAAGATGATGTGAAGATATAGGGAGAGCACTTTTTGAACATGAAGATGTCCCCTATAAGCCAAGAGGAGAGACCTGGAGCAGTTCCTTCCCCAACAGCCCTCAGAACAAACCAGCCTCAAGATCACTATGACCTTGATCTTGAACTTCTAGTCTCCAGACTTAACAGAAATATGAGAAGACACATTTCTATTGTTTAAGCTATCCAACCTATGGCACCTTATTATGAGAAGCCTAGCAAACTAATCCATTATTTGATTATTGTATATATTGTACATTGTCATATAAAACATATACATAGGTAAATATCTAAAATATTTCACATGTAGATTACTAAAATAAGGGGGCTTAGTTAAGATGTTACGTATAAAATTAGGAACAATTAAATTAAAATAAATCATTTTTAAAATATAATTTAAAATATAAAAGGTCAAACACTCAAGAATAAATGTTATAACTATCTGTAAAACTTCTATAAAAAAGCATAAAATACAATTTTAAAAACTTTAGCCAAAGGTTGATGTCATCATCAGAGGCTAGAAGACTCAGTTATTTTTTTCAACCTCTTTATGCAAAATCATTGATGATTCTTTTTGTAAATTTAAAAACCAATTTTATAATTTATTTGGAAAATTAAAGGGCCAATAACAGCCAAGACACTCTAGAAAAGCATATTAAGTGGATTTACTTTATCAGAAAAGAAGTGATATTTTAATCAAAGCTACAGTAATGAAAAGAAAGTGTGGTATTGGCCTAAGAATAGAATAACATATCAAAAAACAGAATAGAGTCCAGAAACATCCATCTATAAACATTTGAATGACAACCAAAATGGCACGACAGATTAGTGTAGAAAGGACAGGCTTTATCAAAAATGAGTCACGTTGATATATGTATTTTTTTGACGTATCATGAATGTAAATCATCAGACATGTATAAAATACAAAAGTCAGTTCTGGGGGGATTGAGGAACTATATGTGACAGGCAAAACCACAAAGATTTTAAAAGGTAAAAGAAGAATATCATTATGGTATCTGTTTAGAAAATTCTTAAGTATGTCACCAAAAGAAAAAGAAAAGCTAATAGAGAAGAAAAGAGCTGATATTTAGAACTGCACTAAAATAAAGACATTTGTTCATCAAAAGACGCCAGAGAGTGAAAAGAGAAGATATAATGGTTTATAGGTGATTAGTAACGTACCATAAAAATCACGGTCCATATGTGGGCAGGAATTTGGACAGCTTTAGATACAGAAGATATCTAAATAGGTAATTGCCTTTGGCTCACGCCTGTAATCCCAGCACTTTGGGAGGCCAAGGTGGGTGGATCACAAGGTCAGGAGATTGAGACCATCCTAGCTAACATGGTGAAACCCTGTCTCTACTAAAAATACAAAAAATGAGCCGGGCGTGGTGGTGAGCACCTGTAGTCCCAGCTACTCGGGAGGTTGAGGCAGGAGAATGGTGTGAACCCGGGAGGCAGAGCTTGCAGTGAGCCGAGATCGCGCCACTGCACTCCAGCCTGGGCGACAGAGCAAGACTCCATCTCAAAAAAAAAAAAAAAAACTTGTACATGTTTGGCATACAATAGGTTATGAGATACATTTATATAGTAAACTGGTTACCATAGTGACACAAATTAACATAACCCTCAAGTCACACATAGAGTTACCCATTTTTTTCTACCTATAGCAAGAGTAGTAATAATCTACCTGTTTAGCAAAAATCCTGAATATATTATTTATAGTTCACGTGTTGTATATTAGGTCTTTAGATTTTTTTATTCTACAAATTTGCTACTTTGTGTCCTTTGAATGACATTTGTTCATTCCTCCCTCCACCCTCCCTCTGGGAACGTTTTATTCTCTATTTCTTTATATTTGACCTTTTTTTTTTTAAGATTCCACATATAAGTGACATCATGCCATTTTTTAATGTCTGGCTTATTTCACTTAGTATAATGTCCTTGAGTTCCACCCATGTTTTGGCAATTCGGAGGATCTCCTCCTTTTTTAAGACTGGTTAATATTCTATTGTATATATATATACCACATTGCAGAATTTTTTACAGATAGATATTTATAATAATTCAGAGATTTGTCAAAGCAGTTAATTTCAAACGAGTCAACATTGTTCAGGAACTGTTCAGAATTATAGAGGCTGTAAGTAACAAATCTTTCACACCAATCTTTTCTAAACTTTTATTGTCAGTTGAATGATTTGAGAATATTGCTGAAATTCAGATTCTGACTTACTACACCTGGAGTGGCATTCACCATTCTACATTTTTTTATAATCTCCCAGAAATAAGACTCAGGTAAATAAAATCATAGAGGAAGAAGGAGACATTACAACTGATACTGCAGACATTCAAAAGATTGTTAGAGACTACCGTAAACAACTATATTCCAATGAATTGGAAAACAGAGAAAAAAATGGATTAATTCCTAGATGCATACAACTGACAAAGATGATCCATGAAGAAGTCTGAAAGCTGAACAGACCAATAACAAGTAACATGATCGAAGCCACGATAAAAAGCCAGAATAAAAGTCACAAATACCAAGATTTGGAAGTAAAGTAAGTTCCTGTCCATTAACAGACTAATGGATAAGCAAAATGTGGTGCCTTTACGTAATGAAATACTATTCAGCCATAACAATGAATGAGATCCTATCATTTGCAAGAACATGGACAAAACTGGAGGTCATTATGTTAAGAGAAATAAGCCAGGCACGAAAAGACAAACCACATGTTCTTACTTATCTGTGGAAGCTATTAACTAAAACACTTGAACTCCTTGGGATAGAAAGCAGAATGATAATTACCAGAGCCTGGAAAAGGTCATTGGGGTTGAGAGGGTTGGGGGGTGGGAAGTGGGGATGTATAATGAGTATAAAATATAATTAGAAACAATAAATAAGATTTAGCATTTCATAGGATAATAGGGGAACTATTGTTATTAATAATTTAACTGTAAGTTTTAAAATAACTGAAAGATTATAATTGAGTTGTTTGTAACACAAAAGATAAATGCTTGAGGGGACGAGTACCCCATTTACCCTGATGTAGTTATTATGCAATGTATGCCTGTATCAAAATGTCCCATGTACCCTATAAATATATATACTTACTATGTAGGCACAAAAACTAAAAATTAAAATGTATATGTGAACATTTGAGTGTACACTGTGATACATCAAAAATCTTTTTGTGAACTACCTTCACTGCAGAGTGGTGTCACTCTGTGAACATTGATGTATTTAAACCATTTAGTTCTTAATAAACAATGCAATCTGCTAAATTATATGATGTGACTGATTTGCATAAGTTTATCATTATCTGTTGAGGACTCAACCTCATTTTCAAATGTTTGAACAAGCTCATATTATAATAAGTAAACATTAAAAATTTTAATCTACTGGTAACAGATTTTCTCAAATAAATACATTTTAGCTATAATCACAGGATATTACAGATATCCTGCCATTTCTATCATCTAAATTTCAGTCTAATTTTGTAAAGCTCATTACTGAAAAGTAGATGGTTTACTAATTCACACTATCAAGAGCTTTCTTCATTTAGTGGATATCTTATCTATTAATACTACCCTTTATGTCTATATATGGTTATAAAATAAACAATGTACCCTAACATTTTAATAAGTATAAGCAAAGTTTTAGTCATTCTTATAAAACCATGCAATCTATTGATTTTATTATTATATTTTTTATGAATAGCTAGTAGATGTGACTGATTTTTCACATATTCATATATATTTTGGGAAATAACTTACCTACAGGAAGAAAATTCAAAGTTGTAATACTATGAATTTAATAATGAAACTAAATATTGTCAGCAGACAATAAAAGATAGATGGTATTGTTCAAAAGATATATAGAAAAATAATTTTGTTGAGAACAGAAATTCAATGTATCAACATCACAGACATAATGATATTTTATGAGACAACTTAAGCATCTTTTTCAAAGTTTTAACATAACAGTAGTAAAGAAGTTGCCTGCATTCAATACAATTGGAAGGGCACGCTATTTAAAAGGTATTGAAAACATAGCCATAATTTAGGTGAGGAAACAGGAAATTAAGAGGTCAGCACCAATTGGTGAAATATATTTTAGTCAATAAATGATATTGCCATATCTTGATATTAAATGAACTAAATGAATGTAAACTAGAAGTTAACTTTTTGAGAGATTATTTTTACAATAGTCACTATGGAAGTAACGAAGTTCCCATAGGTTATGGTTTCATTTTTCTTTCTTTTTTTTTTTTTTTTTTTTTTTTTTTTGAGATGCAGTCTCGCTCTGTCATCCAAGCTGGAGTGCAGTGGCGTGATCTCAGCTCACTGCAACCTCCGCCTCCCAGGTTCAAGTGATTCTCCTGCCTCAGCCTCCCAAGTAGCTGGGACTACAAGTGGGTGCCACCACGCCTGGCTAATTTTTTGTATTTTTAATAGAGACAGGGTTTCACTGTGTTAGCCAGGATGGTCTTGATCTCCTGACTTTGTGATCCGCCCGCCTCGGCCTCCCAAATTGCTGGGATTACAGGTGTGAGCCACTGGGAAGCACCACAACATATGGGAAATTCAAAGTTGGGCTGTAAATAATCACATGACATTGATGTATCTTTGAATATAATCAGCATAAAAGATCGATAAAATGTGATCCTATCAGTTCGCGTCTAGATTTTACTGAATCTAACCTCTACCTGTTTATATTGTATTCAGTTAAGTATGTTCATAAACATAATAGCACACTCATATTTACTGAGTGTGTATGATGTGTCAGACACAATGTCAAATGGTTAAGATGTCAGACGCATAGCAGACAAGTTCTCTGTTCTTGCGTTTACAGCCTATAAAAGTAGACACAGGAGACAAATAATGTTAAGTGGTGAAAGTGGAAACAAACAAATAATTTCAAGATAATAGGGGAGTGTAAATTGTTGGTAGAGGAAATGAGAAGTTGGGAGGAAAATTTTTTAATGTGGGGCTCAAAGAGTAACTTTTCAGCTAAGAACCCAGGAGTAACTAGGCACTGATGAGATACAAGGATGTGTTGTTGAGATAACTGTGTGTCCTGGCATATTCTCAAGTGAGAAAGTATGTGATGTTCAGAGAAATGCAGAAAATTTAGGAACAAAGGTCACAGGGAGAAAAGTGGTGGAAACAGGAGTGAATAAAGGTCAATCATACATGCTCCAAGCAGTAGGAAAGCTTGGAAGAATTCTAAGCTGGGAAGTGATACCACCAGATCTCTGTTTTAAGTGACGTTCTGACAGAGTGAGGAGGGTAGAATGGAGACGGGCAAAGGCACATGGGAGAATCAGAAGACCAAAGCCACAATTATGAGAAAAAAGAGTGAGGGTGGCACACGGAGATAGCAGCACCAGAGATGGAAATATGTGTGCTATTCTGAAGAGAGAAGATAAAGCAGCAAAGATGACTTACAATTTTCTAGAAGAATAATGGGGCAATTCATTAAAATTGGAATTACTGCAGAAGGGTTTAGACTTGAAGATTATGTATTGAGTTTTGGATACTTTGAGTTTGGGGTGAATGTGAAACATTTAAGTGCAGGTTCCAGTAAGTTAGGGGTGCATTTTAGTCTGGAGTGCTGAGTAGACTAGGAAGAAAATATGTGGGCATATTTGCGCCATTGAATAATTGGGAATATAAGAGATTATTAGATTGCCAAAAGATGGAAGGTAAAGTGAGCACAGAAGTGGCCTAGAACAAAGTCCTGGTAATTTTTCACGTTGACTCTGACTGTATTGATGGGCACAAAGGAAGCAACAGGCAGAGATACCATAAAAACCCACCTCAAGAACAAACTCAACTGAGTAACCTACCAGAAACCTCAGAATCCTACATTAATCAGAATCACCACATATAGTTGTGCAGTTTAAGCATCACACAAAGACCTCCAGCTCCACTTACCACACTCAGGTTCCTGGTGAGGGAGATCTATCAGCCAAAAAAAAAAAAAATGCGCTTTTATGAAATGTGTCTATAGGGAGCACTTTTTATCATTTATATGATGATACAGTATGTGCTAGCCACCAGCATTGGTCCACTTTTGCTTTCTTGAGGCTAACAAAGTAAGAAAGATCTGTGCTATATGCTTCAGTGGAAGAGGCAGGTAATACCCACAAGTAGGGGCAAGTCTTCAAAATGTCACAAAAATTATTAAAATTAAAAGATACTTGAAAAAGTATCACTGCGCCTTATCTGTCTTGCTGAATTAAATTTAAATTAATATACTAAGTACTTTTTAAATATTTAGTATTTAAAGAGAGATTGGGGAGACTACAGGACGTAATTAGAAGAAGAGTCTAATGGTAAAGCTGACAAAGAAGAAAGGGTGCCTAAAAGAGGACTTTTCAACATTTCTGATGAGTTTTATATTTAGTTTCACTTCATAGTTTGAGCACTATCTCGACACTAACGAGATCACAAGTAGTGAGTATAAGAGCCAGAAGCTTGTGATAATTTGGTACAATGTTTTCTATTCCAATTATACTATAGACAAATGAACTTTCTTATATTTCAACTTCTAACTGCAAAAGTTTGAGAATAAACTTAGTATAAAGAGGGGGATTCAGTTTTTGTTGTTGTTGTTTTTGTTTTTTGTTTTGTCACCTCAGAAGTGTATGCAGGATTTCACAGGTGTGATCTTCTGGAATGGGTAATTAAGAAATATTTAACTCATCTTGAAGGGCCTGAATACAACTAGCATAAAATTACACTGTAAGCTCATGGCAGAACCAAGAGCTGGATTTTAATTTAATTATCTAAGAAATGAGTGGATAATGTCTCAGGAGTCTTTACTTTAGATTACAGATTTAAAAAGAAAAAGGAAAAAGAAGAAAATTTTTAAAGTCTGTTGATTCAGAATAAGGCCAATAAACCTGAAGATCACTGTATTCTCATTAAATATATTTAATTATTCTCAAGATTAAAATCCCACTGCTATTTTTTGCAATTAAATAAACTGAGAGATCATTGTGTTGCAAGATTTATATTTAACAACTTAAAAGGGAGCATAACTAAATATTTCCAATTATTTATATTCTGATTTATCACAGGGAATATTGAATCACTTGTTTAAATATTAAAAAGAAGATGTAAGATACCATAGCCATAAGATGTTTGAACAAATGGAGCAATAAGGAAGTTACAAGTGTGTTAATAACATTTAATAACATAACTTGGTTCCATGTATTCCTTCAGCATCTTATCCCCAAACACAAGTAAAATATGTTGTGAAAATTTCCTTTGAATATTTCTAAACACTTTTTCCTCCTACAGTATTTTCATCAGAAGATGGCAGCAAAATATCATAATCCATAATGTTTACAAGTCTTTTCCAACAGTGTAATCAAATAGTTTGGAATATTTATAAAAATCTATTTTATTCTTATTTAAACTGCTAACGTGTTGTAATGCTCCTTGGTTGAATAATGCAACAGCACACTGATTTTTGAAGGCAGTGGGATGAGAGACACTTTATAATTTGAATAACTCCTCTGCAGAAATAACCAATTTATTTGATCCTTTAAATTAGTGGAAATGGCTGCATAGCATTTTGAAGTTGTTTTTTATTTCCTTAGAGTAGTACTTCAAAAAATTACTACAACATAAATTATTTTAAAGACAAATTTATTTGGAAATATCTAACATATTTGTACATGAAATTAGACTCAAAAGCCATTTGATTTACTTTTACTGAAGAATAGCTAAAATAATTTATATTTTACTTCCTGAATTTAAAAATGAAAAAAATGACATTCTGTGGTGAATTCAAATTTTATTTTTAAATTATCTAAATGAGTTACTTGTAAATTTATCTATTTTAATGGCTTCTTTTCTAATGATATCTAATATTCTCTCAGCAGGTAAAATTTGTATAAAGAAAATTTGACCTTGATAAGTTTATCATAAGAGTGGAAGTACCTAATGAAGAAATAGTTAAGAACTATATGATTTAAATTTCTGTACATCAAGCTACGGGATTTGAACTTCTTGCCTCAGTATTTGGAGAGACAGATTGTGTGAAAAATGTGTATGTCAGTTATTTACATATTATAGATAAAAGTATTGATTATATGTTGATTTTTCACATATTGCCTCTCAGCCATTCCCTCACCCTTCTATACTCTGCTATGTGCTACGAGGCCTGGGAGTCTGTGAATAGTATCTCCAGCTTTCTTTTAGCTGACTTCCTCTTAGAATCTGACCATGGAGCCATTGGGAAATAACTGATAGATGAGAGGAGGGAAACAGAGTTGGGTTTACTGTTCCAGGGAACTCCAGCTTCCTTCTGTACCACTAGTACCATTCCAGTGAGCTATCTTCGTCGTTTGAGAAGCAGCCATGCAGCGTCTACCCCTCCACAGGTCTGAGCACTAGCCTAAGTGTGGCTCCTCCTGAAATCCAAACACCAGCCACATGTGCAGCTACACAAATGTGTGGGAACCTCACTGGAGAATACCATGAGAGACATAAAATGTCTGTAAGATAAAGTGTCTACATGTGTCACTTAGCAGTATGATGCATCCTGGATTTCCAGGAGACGAGACCACCTCAGCACAGATAGAATTCTCATAAACCTTGAAACACAGCTTGCCCTTACAAGAATAGCTTAAACTACCTTTCTAAAAGAAACACCTGGTAACTGACCCTGCATTAACACAGATATAAAAAAGGAAGAAGAATCCCGTAATCTCTGAGAATAGTCTTCAGACAGAGATCTACCTGACTGTTTTTGGCCCATACCACTGGCCTCCTCCCACTGTCCCTCTTTTGAGAATGTTGCCATAATAAACCACTTGAATATCACATTATGTCTAAGGCTCATCTTTGACACAAATTGAATCAAAGGGAAAAAGTCACCCATTTGAAAGCTAATTAACAAGGACCACAAGAAATCCCCAAATACAACATTCACATCTCTGATTTCTTCAGCTGTGGTGATTTAAGCTGTTTCTTGCTGTTATTAATCCCCAAATTCTTCCACTTACTCTGTTGATTCTTTCAACTTCCAACATCTATGTAATCGGTTCTCTGTATTAAATTTCCTCTCTTTGAAATACCTATTATGGATTCTCGCTGGATGCGTATTACCTGATAGGAAAATACAATTAAAACCCAGGAAGATAGTTAGTTTTAAGAAAATATTGTCCCTGGCTTGTATTGTCTTATTTCCTTGTTATTTGGTTCAGATTTTTAATTTTTAAAACCATCCAAGTTATTTTTGTCCCACAAGAGAAACTGCACTGGAGAGACTAGTAACACAAAGAACATGCTCATATAATAGCATTTTTCATCTGTATGATAAGCTCATAATACCTGTGCTGAAATCCATAAGACTGTATGAGAAATGCTCTCTGATGTCTGAAAAAGCCATTATAAGAGAAGTAATTGTGTTTGTGTTCTATGAATTCTGAATACATGTGTATGCATGGGTGGGGACTGTCCTATCTTGAGATTTAATTATATGTTGTTTAATTACTTTCTGCATTATGAAACCAAAGTTGGTGCAAGTGAGAGTTCAGGCATTACAACTTACTCTTGCTCTCTGAAACAATAATTTCTATCTTAGAACCCAGTTAGTTAAGCAAGAATTTTATCTATAGGAAATAATTTAAAAAAAAACTGTAGTGCAAGTTGGTAGGTGACACATATGGTCTAAAATGACTTCACAGAGTAACAGACTAGGACTTTACAAGACGCATTACTTGGAAATCATAAAGCAAACAATTTGCATGAAAAAGGCATGTCAGGTGATATAAAAGCATCAAACCCAAGATAGATATTTAAGAATAGATATCTAATCAAGTTAGGGAAACTGGTAAGAACAACGTCAAATTCTAGTGATGCGGAGAGCTAGACAGCTTACCAGGACATTCATAAAACTGTTGACCAAAAATTGGGACCAAATCTGTAGAAAGCATGTAGTACTCAGAACATGCAGGAACATGTTTCTCAAAAGGCTGCAGAAAGTCAGCTGTGATAGGATACTGAAGCACAGAATGTGGGCTCCCCATTAACTATACTTGTTGATTCATCTTTAATACTGGAGGTAGGAAATGCAGGAAGGGAGTGATTTGCTCCAGTTTTCAGGAGATTGAGAGGTTGGGAAGTAGGTTTTGGAGAAAGAAATTTATACTTTAACAAGGCAAACTAAATTAACAAAATAATTCTTGGATATTGTAGGATGTAGAAGCTTGAGGATTAGTCATTATTCGTTTATCCAACTCAAAAGTTTCAATATTGTGCATTCTTTTTTGATTTATTCCCACCAAATTTTATTTATCTAAATCATAAGCAATTAAGATTATGCTTTGAGTATTTTATTATCTTATTTGTGTTTAAATGCCAAGGCTTCTATTAGCATTTTAAATTTAGACACAAAAATATTTAATTCTATCATTTGCTGAAATGTTATATTCCCATTGAACTTCAAAAAATGAATGCAATTTCAGTAAGCAGTTTTCTGTTTCTTTAGTTACATTTTAAGTACTGTTTTTAAAAAATAAATGACATCTAAGAGAATAATTTGGGGAATATACATATATTGGAGAAATTCAAAGAACTGTAGAAAATGAGTAAATCAAAATGATTAGATCAAAACTCTAGATCAAAATGCTAGAGTTTTTGACTCCCAGTTTGATGGTTTATTAATATTTTATACAATGGGAAATTAATTTTGCCATAACAAACCAATGTATTTTCTTCATTATATGCATATTGAACTTGATTTTATCTTGAAACTAGATTTTCATTATATTCAAAAGAAAAGTTTATTTAAATTACAAAGAGTAAAAAGAAAACTTTTTAAAGCATAAAATTGCCTTGTCTTTTGGAATTTAAAAATAGATTTAATTTTAAATTATTTAAATGTTATATCAGTCTGGTCATAGTAACATGTTATTTTAGTTCCCACCTGTGGAGGTTAATGTACAAAAATTACAGTAGCTTGACATAGAACGACCAATTAGTGAGAAGGCCACAAAGATTATTATTTTTTAAATGTTTCTGTCTTTACATAGACAGTTTTTAACAACATGGTGAAATCCCCCTGAATGGACAGATAATTATGTCATGTTGCACTTTTACCCAAGGTATTTCCACTTGACTGTGACCCCCCTCCCACCACATACATGTACACAGACACTTCCTACTCCTCTTGCCTGTTTCATATCCTCCATACCACATATCCATACATACAATATATACAATATATCTATTTATGCATTTATTGGCTTTCTTTCCCTTCCTCCTGCAGAATACACACTCATGATGCCAGAGGGTTTTGATTGTTTGATTAACTTCTATATTCTCAAAATCTAGAAGACTACCTGCACAAATATTTGTAGAAAGAATGAATAAATCAATGGCTAATAATTGCCCCTCCCTACCCTCTGTGCAACAATATGGAGAGGAACTTTGTGGGGTATCAATACCCATGAGACATCCCTGATGTCTCCAGGCATATTTTGCAATTGTAAAGGTCAAACAGTGCAAATGATTTTGCCTGGAAGTAAATACCATGCATGGGTGAACAGTGATGTCAGGCGGCAAAGCTAATCTATAGACATTTCCTAGAGAGGAATTGCTGCACATTTCTGTCCCATACTTTTAACCTACCATCTCTTCTCACTGATTCCTAATTTGTAGTCCCTTCAGATCTCTGCAGAAAGATCACCTCTAATTTCTGATTCAAGTCTCTTCTGAGCCTGTGGCTATTCTTTATTATTGTTACTGGTAACGCAACATCTCAATTTTGCTGTTCACTTTCCTCACATTCTCCTTACTATTTGGGAGTTGCTTCCTTCTCTTGTTTTCATTTATCTTTAAGTGATAGAGGAGAACATTTCCATATGCCCTGTCAGCAATTTAACCTGTGTATTGGTCCAGTCTCGCATTACTATAAAGAACTACCTGAGACTGAGTAGTATATGAAGAAAAGAGGTTTCATTGACTCAAAGTTCCACAGGCTGTTCAGGACACGTGGCTTGGATGGCCTCAGGAAACTTACAATCATGGCAGAAGGTGAAGGGGAGGCAAGCACAGTATTCACATGGCCAGAGCAGGAGAGAGAGTGAAGGGGGAGGTGTTACACACTTTTAAACAACCAGATCTCGTGAGAGCTCATTCGCTCTAATGAGAACAGTAATGGGGAAATCCACCAGCATGATCCAATCACCTTCAGCCAGGTCCCTCCTTCAACACTGAGGATTACAATTCAACATGAGATTTGGGTGGGGACATAGAGCCAAACCATATCAACCTGGAAGCCTGGTGTTTCTTTGTTCATTGATTAGCTGGACATTAGTCCTTCAAGGTAGACTAAGGTAGAAAATTATGTAAAGAATCATACAATATTACTTCTTTAGTATGCTAATACAACATGAAGAGGGATAAAAGGGCCTATCTAAATCATTAAGTCAAAAATGTATCTGACAATATGTTCTTTTCCATACATTCACTCATTACAGGATTTTACTAGCGGCACATCTAGCTACCTAGCAGACCTTTCTAATCAGTAGTATAGAGATCAGTATGCATTTTTCCTAGGCAGCAAAATACTGTGGCAAGACTATACCAATCTAATAAATGGAGAATCCATCATTCCAACCCAGTTTTGTCTTGAGGATTTAAGGAGTTCATATTAATCCAGAATGACCCCCTCAGTCTAGGAATAGTTCAGGAGAGATACTATGTCATAAATATCAGCCTGTTTTTGAATGTATTTGAGATATTTATTAATTGTGTTCAATTATAAAATATTTTTATTATCAAGACTCTAGTTTTCAAAAGTTTAGAGAAAGAAAAGAAAATTATATTCTAAAAGAGCCCCAAATTTTGTTTTCTTCATATGTCTAATTTAACAACAAGTAGACAAGGCATGGTCCTAATTTCCTTCAGATGGTACAGAACAGAGAATAAGAAAAAGCATTACTCAAGTTATAAAAAAGTCATTTGTGCTGACCTACCTTTTTAAAAATAGAGACTTCTAAAAGAATTCCATTGCTCTTAAGCACACCTTGATTCCTTTCTGATGCCATGCCAAAAGAAGTTGAGTATCATCTATCGATACATAACTTGCTGTATCATACTTAATATTTTCTTTATTTGGGGGCTTTTTAAAAAATCTATCTCTCAGGAGGAGTCAAGCATGGTCTAGAGACTGATTTCTAGTGAGTTTCTGAACTCTCTAATCTACATTACTAGAAAACATTTAAATCACCCCTAACAATTATTTAAAAAGGGCCTTTATTATACATACAACTTGCTAATGATAATGACACTGTCATTATCCTAACAAAATATGTTAATATTTATCATATACATTGCAAAGGTGAGGAATTGACATTTAGAGGGGTTAAGCAATGTTTCAAATGATATATATCTTTTAAGTGAAAGATCTGTACTTTCAACACTGTTGAGTCTGACTGCAAGTGAGTACTCTGCACCACTGTGTTTTCAATTTTCTGATAGGAGTTTTCACTGTCTCAATGTATGAGAAGTTATGTTATCTCAATATATGAGATAACCACTGTAAAAGAGCAGCAATGTATGAGGGAAGTTAATCCTCTCAATTATATCTCCTGATATAGACTCTGGAAATAATATTAACAGCATTGTTCCATGATTCTCTTTTTAAAATGGTACAGTTGTCTTAGCAATGTTACAAACTCTAATGTTTCTTACGTCTAATGAAAAAAATATCTTTCATCCTGCTAATGTACTGGATAATGATTTTGCTGACTGTTCCTTCAAATGTCTAGGAAAGATTCCTTTTAATTAAATTGAGGAACAGCTATTTCAAATTCAGAGGTTTTCATCATTAAAAAGTATCACATATAACCTTTGTATGCTGAGAAGTTAACAGTATCTTCATTTGTAAAGAGTTTTGTGACACATTTTGCTTGAATCTCAAATTTGAGTTCTAGAAAGTTTGTCACTAAAGTTACGCATGTTATTTTGTATAAAAAGTAAAAATACTATAATCTACGTATTTTCCTCTTTTTCTCAATGATTAAAGTGACAGGCATCTGAGAATACCATTACAGTGGTCTTTGATCTCATTTTTCCTCCACCTCTTCCTTTCTGAATCCTAAATTTCTTGATTTCCTTAGTGCTAAAGTATATAAACCATAACTATTCCTCTAAGACAGTATACTGTAGGGAAAAGAACATTAGACTAGGAATCAGAAGAGTGGGCTTTAAAGTAAGGTTCACCCACATAATAATGGGTATATAAAATGGTAATTTAAAAGCATCCATGTCACAAGATTGCTATGAGGATTGAAAGAGATAAACATGTTAATCGTAGCATAGAGGAGACATTCAATAAGTGATAGTTGTCCTGCTGTCCTAATTAAATGGTCTTAATAAGCAAGTAGTCATTACAAAATGATACTATGTTTATCAAACAAAACAACATCAATAACAAAGAACTATGTATACATGTGTATGTTTATATTTACCTTTTTATCTATCTATCTATCTATCTATCTATCTAGTCTAGGGTTGTACTGCAAAATGTAGTAAGCTTCATTTAATGTAAATAATATTCACATCAAAGCTTTTAGAATTATGACAATAAATCAAAGTCAGATTCTTCATAACTTTGAAATAATCTTAGAAAATAGGAAAAATATGTGCAATTAACACCATGAACACATTAACACTAATGAACTCATTGCAGGTGAAGTTATTTTCTAAGCTGTGTTTTGTCTGTACTTTCTCAACTTCCTACTTACATCTCACTCCCTTCTACTCTGACTTCTGCCTACAACACACCACTGAAAACTTATTTCCAGATTTACTGCTAGCCTCATAGTTGCTAAATCCAGGGTTATACTTTTCAGTTATTATATTATTCAATCTTTCAGTGTTAGAAGAGGCAATCTGGCATAAACCTTGCTATGGACTGAACTGTGCACCCCTCAAAATTCACATGTCTTCCAAACTCAAGAACTGTGAGAAATAAATATCTATTGTTTAAGTCATTTCGTAAATAGTATTTTCTCACAGAAGCCAGAGCAAACTCAGATGGGCCTTGAGCCTTTTTATAGGCTCTTGATGATAAATCAAGTCTCTGACCACTGTTCACTCTGTGTAGGAGAATAGGTCCCCAGATGGCCTTGGCCACTTCTGGCTTTTTCCCTTTTCTTGCAGTTGTTGGTAGAAACCACAGAATGTTCCAAGAATGCAACATCCTTAGAAAAGGATAAAGTGTCCAGAACCATCTGGAATGAGTCCTCATTCCTCTGGGAACAGGATGTTTTGCAATCCTTGATTGAGCTCAGTGAGTTTTTAGCTATATCCAGGATGAATAATCCCAGGGCAGAGCATTCTGGGGTCTCTCAGATCTCCATCTGCACTGGGCAGCTTTCCTAAGTCCTGGAAAAACCAGAGTGTCATGGATCCTAGGCTTCTTTTTATCCTTGCTGCCTATTTGTAAGTAATAAATTCACTTTTCCTGACATTGTGTGAGTGCTCAGTCTGACCAAGCTCAAGCAGGTGGTAACCTGAGCTCCTTCCAGATTTAGAAACCTTTGCACTCTGGACTTTTGACAGTGCTGCATTTGCAGTGGACACCATTGATGAATGATACAGTTTTTCTCTCGGGGATAATGAACAGGCTTGCTAACCATTTTCTGTACAAGGCAGGCTTCCCAAGCTTCATGTTCCTCAGCTGTGTTAAAAAAAAAAAAAAAGAAAAGAAAAGAAAAGAAAAGAAAAAAAAACACTGTATATGCACCATTCTTATGGGCTTAATGGCATTATCACTTAGAACTTGGGGGCAGAGAACTAATGCCCATACAGATGCCAGGAGCGTAATATCTGTTCTTGCAATATATTAGTTCCATCTCTTGAGGTCTTTATCAAAGACTTAACTCCCGCATCATTGGAGAGTGTCCTCATATTTATATATATATTGCATTATGAAACTTTATGCTCTACTGCCCTTTATTTAACCCACCTGGGATCAAGTCCTACACATCTTCTCCCGGAAACTGCTGAAATGTGTTTCCTAAGTGCAGTAGCTACTTCGTTGTCTAATACCTTTCTTCCCTCAGTAGAGTCAACACTTCCCCTGGGAATCTACAAAACTACTACTAGAATTAATTAGTAACTTTAGCAGGATCACAGGATACAAGGTTAAAAGACAAAAATTAATTATAATTATAATCTTATACATAAGGGGTCAGCAAACGTTTTCTGCAATGAGCTAGATAGAAAATATTTTAGGGTTAGCAGTCCATGCATCTGTTCACAAGCTCTACTTTGTGATTGTTGTATGAGTGGCCATACACAAAATGTAAGTAAATGAGAGGGTTATGTTCTAATCAAATTTTTTACAAAAGCAGACTACAGGCTAGATTTGGTTTATGAGCTGTATGAATTATGGATTAGAAGACTTTGCATTGTATCTAATTAACTAATATTTTAAAGCCTCCTTTAATTTCTTTCACCCATATTATATAGTTTTCAGTGTAAAGGTCTTGTACATCCTTTGCTAAATGTATTCCTAAAAATTTGATGGATCCTGATGCTATTATAAGTTGAATTATTTGTCTAAATTTATCTTCCAATTTTTTGGCTGCTAGTATACGGAAATATAATTAATTTCCACACATTAACCTTATATCTACAATTTGTCTAAGTTACCTTATTAAAGTACTTCTTTTTCTTCAACTTTCTTTTTTATTTATTTTTTATTTTCCTGAGACAGAGTCTCCCTCTGTCACCTGGAGTGCAGTGATGTGATCTCCACTCACCACAACCTTTGTGTCTGTGGTTCAAGTGATTCTCCTTTCTCAGCCTCCCAAGTAGCCAGGATCACAGGGCCATGCCATTGTGCCCGACTAATTTTTGTATTTTTAGTAGAGATGGGTTTTCGCCACATTGGCCAGGCTGGTCTCGAACTCCTGACCTCAGGTGATCCACCCACCTTGGCCTCCCAAAGTGCTGGGATTACAGGCGTAAGCCACCACATCTGGACCAACTTTCATTTGAAGTTCTGGGGTATATGTGCAAGATGTGCAGGTTTGCTACACAGGTAAATATGTGCTATGGTGGTTTGCAGCACAGATCATCCCATCACCTGGGTAATAAGCCTAGGTAATAGGTAATAAGCCTAATCCTAGGTAATAAGCCTAGCATCAATTAGCTATTCTTCCTGATGCTCTCCCTCCCCCAAAACTGTTCCCAACAGGCCCCAGTGTGCGTTGTTTCCCCCGATGTGTCCATGTGTTTCCATTATTCAGTTCCCATTTATAAGTGAGAACATGCAGTGATCGATTTTCTGTTACTGCATTAGTTTGCTAAGGATAATGACTTCCAGCTCCATCCATATTCCTGCAAAGGACATGATCTTACTCTTTCTTATGGCTGCATAGTATTCCATGGTGGTGTATATGTACCACATTTTAGTTATCTGTTCTATCATTGATGGGCATTTAGGTTGATTCCATGTCTTTGTTATTGTGAATAGTGCTGTGATGAACACACATCTCCATGTATTTTTATAGTAGAATGATTTATATTCTATTGGGTGTATACCCAGTAATGAGATTGCTGGGTTAAATGGTGTTTCTGCATGTAGATCTTTGAAGAATCACCACACTGTCTTCCACAATGGTTGAACCAATTTACACTCCCACCAACAAGGTAAAAATGTTCTTTTTTCTCCACAGCTTTGCCAGCACCTGTTTTTCTTCTTTTTTTGACATTTTAATAATCGCCATTCTGAGTGATGTGAGATGGTATCTCAATGTGGTTTTTATTTGCATTTCTCTAATGATCAGTGATGTTGAGCATTTTTTCATAGGTTTTTTTTTTTTTGGCCACATGTATGTCTTATTTTGAGATGTGTCTGTAAAGTACTTCTTAAAGATCTACAAAGATTTTCTATGTAAGCAATCGTATGATATGCAAAAAGAAATTCAATTTTTAAAATATATTCTTTATGCCTTTGTTCCCTTAACCTTATTGCAACATCTAGGACTTTTAGTACATTGTGAATCAAATGCTCAGAGTTCATATTCTTGACTTTTTAATATTAGGGGAAAGTAATGAATATTTGACCGTTAAGTACGACGTTAGTTGTAAGATTTTAGTAGAAATCTATTGTCAAGTTCAAGAAGTCCTGTCTATTCCTAGGTTGCTAAAGCTACTTACATGGGTATTCTCACTATTGTGAAATAAACCTTTGTTGCTCACTTTTCTCAAATGTTTTTCATGTGTCTATAGAAATAAATTTTTCTCTTTTATCCTCTTACTATGGCAAAATGCAAAATTTTATTTTTGATTGTTAAATTAACTTCATATTTCTTCTTGTGTACACCAAAATAGTTATAATGCATTATCTCTTTTATAAGTTTCTGGTTTCACCTCTGTTTCGTTAAGAATTTTGTGTCTATGATTATGAGGAATATTGGTCCATGAATTTATTTTATTGTTTTAATATTGTTATATAATTCTGGTATTAAGTCAATTTTGGACTCATAAGATGAGTAGGGATTGCTTCTACATCTTCTGTTTTCTTAAAGAGAATGCATAGAGTTGTTATTACAGGCAATCCCCGACTTACCATGGTTCAACTTAAAGCTTTTTAGACTTTACAATGGATTTATCGAGCAGCAACACCATCTTAAGTCAAGGGGCATCTGGGCAGGGTTTTATTCTGTTGCTTTGATAGCCTGGGTTCAAGAGATCCTCCTGTATCAGCCTGCCAAGTACCTGGGACTACAGGCACACGCCACCATACTTAGCTAATTTAAAATTTTTTTTTGTACAGACAAGGTTTCATGTCCTGTTTTTTGTTGCCCAGGCTCAACATGGTTTATATTCTCCTGAGTAGTTGGAACTACAGGTGCTCACCACCACACCCTGCTAATACAGGTACGTTATATTTTATTGGCCCTTAATATAGTAAATAATTTTATATTGTACGCTGCACATTTTAAGTGTTATATTGTAGAGAAAATACATTTTGTTATATGTTTCAGTTTTATCAGGCAATTAAATTGGTTAGGCTGAAATGCACAGTGTGATGGGTCAATGCTCAAGTCTCAATTCATATTTTTGTCTTTTTTCAAGATAGTTTCAGCTGGCCTCATGCAAGCAAGCTTGGTTCGGTGGTTTGCCAGGGGCTTTATACACACACACAAACACACACACACACACACACACACACACACATATATAAAACTATATACAATATATTATATAATATATAACATATTATATATTATGGTTTAGATTATTTTTTTAGATTGCATGTTTTAGACTATATACTTTTATATAAAAATACGTTTAATAAATATTTATATATTGTTATATAAATAAATATAAATATATGTATATATTGTTTTATATTTGTATATTCATATGAGTGTGTGTGTGTATTAACTAATTATTTCCCTTCTCTGAATTCTCTTTCCTCACTTTTTAATCACATAGATTATTCTGAGCTCTTCCTCTTATTTCCTTTGCCCAGAAAGATAAAAAATTTTTCTAGCAGTGTTTAAGCTGCCTATGCCACCACTACTGTGACTACAAAAATGAACTTGTTCCAAATTTTATATGTAGTCCAAAATATGCCTGTTTTTGTTCTAATCCAGAGAACTTTGTTTTTATTTTTACTTTTCTTTCCAAAATTTGTGATCAATATTTGTAGAAGAATTAGTGTGATAGAAACTCACCCCTCTTTACCAGATGCAGAAATTCACAGATGTCTACTTTACAGTATAAGGATTTAGATTCTTTATTATATATGAAGTAGTATTCCCTGATATTGTGTGGTAAAATCAGATTAAACACTAGTAAAGAGTCTGAAATATATAGACCTTGAATACACTGAGCTAGTTTACCCTAACTGCAGCTCCACTTCTAAAAAATAAAATATATTGCATAATTTTTAACTCAACTTTTCATTTTGAGACACCTGAGAGTCACATCTGGTTGTAAGAAATAATAGAGATATACCATGTATTCTTTACCCTGTTGATATCAATGTTAATATCTTGCCAAATTATAGTATCACACCCAGGAAACTGACGTTGACACAATGTCACATAATTTGACAAAATCCAGCAATCTTATTTTCTCAGTCTTATAGATACTCATTTGTGTGTGTTAATCTTATGCAATTTTATAATATGTGTTAGTATATATAGCCACCACCACAGTCAAGATATAGAACAGTGTCATCACAGCTTTGTGTTGTGTTAAAACGTTCTCCCAGACACTCCTAACCATTCATTTCTTCTCCATTTCTATCATTTTTGTTATTTTAAGAAAAAAACCTTAAAACAAAATTACTATTTGACTGAGCAATACCTTTAATGTGTATATACATAAAGAAATGTAAATAATTCTACCATAAAAACATATGCATGCATATATTCATTACAACACTATTTTCCATACCAAAGACATGGAATCAACCTAAATGCCCATCAGTGGTAGACTGGATAAAGAAAATATGGGACATATACACCATAGAATACTATGTAGCCATGAAAAAGAATAAGATCATGTCTTTTGCAGGGACATGGATAGAGTTGGAGGCCATTATCCTCAGCAAACTAAGGCAGGAACAGAAAAGTAAATACTGCATGCTCTTACTTATAAGTGGGAGCTGAATATTGAGTACATATAGACATAAAGAAGGGAAAAACAGACACAAGGGCCTATCTGAGGGTGGAGGGTGGGAGGAGGGTGAGAGTCAAAACTACCTATTGGGTACTATGCTTATTACCTCGGTGATAAAATAATTCGTACACAAAGCCCAGTGACAGGCAATTTACTTACATAGTAAACTTGCACATGTACTCCTGAACCTAAAAGTTTAAAAACATAATGTTATCATACTGTAACTGCACATGTACCCCTGAACCTAAAACAAAAGTTTTAAAACATAAATGTTATCATAATGTATGTAAGCATATGGCATCTTACAGTATGTGTATTTTTGACATTGGCATTTTTTTACTAATCACAGTTCCCTTGAGATTCATCTAAGTTACTGTGTGTACCAATAGTTTATTCCTTGTTTTTGTTTATTAATATTTCAAGATGTGTCTGTACCTCTCATTGTTTAACCATTCCTCTTTTGAAGGAAATCTTGGCTGTTTCCAGTTTTAGGTTATCACAAGTAAAGCTGCTATATTGGCATTCATATGCAGGTTTTTTGATGAACATGGAATTTCATTGCTGTGGGACAAATGAACAAGATTTCAATTGCTGGGTAATATGGTAATTGCATGTGCAGTTTTACAAGAAACTGGCAAACAATTTTTTCTTAGCTTTTCCTTTTTTTTCCTTTCTTTTTTATTTATTTATTTATTTATTTATTTATTTATTTATTTATTTTTTTGAGGGAGTCTCATTCTCTTGCACCCAGGCTGGAGCGCAGTGGTGCAATCTCGGCTCACTGCAACCTCTGCCTACCAGGTTCAAGCGATTCTCCCGCCTCAGTCTCCCAAGTAGCTGGGATTACAGGCACCTGCCACCATGCCAAGCTATTTTTTTTTTTTTTTTTTTTTTTGTATTTTTAGTAGAGATGAGGTTTCACCATATTGGCCAGCTGGTCTCAAACTCCTGACTTTAGGTGATCTGCCCGCCTTGGCCTCCCAAAGTGCTGGGATTACAGGTGTGAGCCACAGCTCCCAGCCCCAAACAATTTTTTTTACAAGTGGCTGTACCATTTTCCATTCCCACCAGCAATATATTTTTCTGGTTTTCTGCCTCCTCACAAGTATTTAATGTTGTCACTATTTTTCATATTAGCCATTCTGTTATTTGTGTGTGTGGTATTATTTAATTATCGGTTTAAATTTTATTTTCTTAATGTCTACTGATGTTGAATATCTTTTCATGTACTTAGTTGCCATTTTACATTATCTTAGGTAAAATGTCTGTTCATGTCCTTTGCTGTTTTCCTAACTGTATTGTTTCTTTTTTTAAAAAAGTGTTGCATTTTAAATTATGTATATATTCTAGATACTAGTTCTTCGTCCGATATCTGGATTCCAAATATTTCCCCCCACCTGCCCCCATCTGTACTTGTTTCATTCTCTTAACAGATGCTTCTGGAGAGCAAAAGTTTTTAATTTTGATGTGATCCAATTATTTTTTTTTCTTTTGTGTCTAAGGACTCTTTCTCACATTAGATCCTGAAAATTTTTTTCTTATTTTTAAAAAGGCTTTTGATTTTACATTTAAGTCTATAATCCACTTTGGGTTAACCATTATAGAAGGCATGAGACTTTGGTAGTTCTTTTTATGCTCCTTATGGATGTCCAATTGCTTCAGCATTATTTGTTGGAAAGACTATCATTCCTTCAATTAACTGCTTTTGCAACTTTGTGAAAATCAGTTAGACATATTTTAGCCATATATTTTGGGGATCAGCATTTTGTTTCATTGATTAATGTATTTATCCCTTTGCCAATACCACAATTTCTTTATCATTATAGGTATATAGTAAGCCTTAATCTTAGGTAGAGTTATTCTTCTTGCTTTCGTCTTCGATTTGACATCATTTACATATTTGGGATTTAGGCCTTTTCATCTAAATTTTAGAGTAAATATGTTTATATCTACAAAGCGCACTTAAGACTTTGATAAGAATTGCATTAAACTTACAGATTAATTTTACAAATCATGAACACAGTATAGCTCTCCATTATTTACATTGTCTTTTATTTCTTACATAAGCATTTTTAACTTTAGCATATAAAGCTTATATATGTTTTCGTAAGCTTTTACCTATTTCATTTTATTTGGAGAATTTGCAAATAATATTGTATTTTAAATTTCAGTCTACATATGCTAATTGTTGGATGATTTTACAAATTAAGTAATACATTTTCTTAATTTGTAAAATTTTCAGGATCTAATGTGAGAAAGAGTTCTTAGACACAAAAGACAAAGAAAATAATTGGATCACATCAAAATTAAAAAATTTTGATCTCCAGAAGAATCTGTTAAGAGAATGAAACAAGAAGTACAGATGGGGGCAGGTGGGGGGAAATATTTTGAATCCACATATCAGACAGAGGACTAGTATCTAGAATATATACTTAATTTGTAAAATTAAGTAAATTTTAATTTAAAAAATTTTTAATTTGTAAAATTACTAAATTTTACACATTAAGTAATAAATTTAGTTAAGTATGCGGTAGAGGATAGTTTTTGAATATAATAGATATAACCCAATAGTGCCGGAACTTCAAATTTCTCTTCAAATTTAGACATTATATTAGCCAAAACATTAAAAATTTTTTCTAAAATATTTTGAAATTAGATTGAATACATGCTTCAATACATAAATTAATTTTTTAATTCAAAACATTTAGAGTCCCATATTTATGAAGCCATTGGTTAATGCATTGAACTCTTGGTTCTGGAGGTAATTTGCAAAAGTAGGTGTCACAGGAAAAATAACTGGTAAGAGAGGTAAGAGACAATAAGGTATGTTTAAAACATTTTGAATTTGACAATTCATTTCATTTCAGACAGTTCTGTGTTTGGAAAGAGGCTAAATAAATTTCCTTAATAACTAGGCAATTCAATTATTTAGGAGCTATATAAGGTTTTAATTATTACTGGAAACCAGGGTGGAGTCAGAGCCTTGTTTTTCTGAATCTTTAAGAGTCAGCAATGTAACCACTGAGCACTAGTATCATGTTGAAGTAGTTCCCCTGGTGTATCTGGCTTTTTGAAAATCGCTCATTTGCTCTAAAAAGTATCCCCATTTAGCTGCATTCAAAAGAGAAGAATGGATTTAAAAGCATAGTCGTGTTATTTCTTTCCTGTTTGTCCCCATCATCTATTCTCTGAATGCACAGCTGCAGGATCTATTGAAGACATGTGTGGACATAACATATCAGATGCTAGGGGAAAGACTCTACAGTGAAATTATAACTATATTATGTGTATGTTGCTGAAAGTGTTGCCTAAGCAAGTCACTGATCAGAAATAAAATATTTCTCTAGTAATAGCTGTAGCAAATAACTTCTATAATTTGTGTCACTTGTCTAATGTGACACCTTAAATACTTAGCCAGAGTCAACTCTGGACTCCAATCTAAACAGTATTTACTCTTGAAAAATTATCAGAATGAGAGTTAAACCCTCCACTGCCTTAGTTTCTTCAGTTTTAAAGTTGAACTCTGATATAATATAGAGCCTGTTGGAGTATTTAGTAACTAGACGGTCTACATATTTTTTAAAAAAATAGATAAATTACCTGTTGCTAATTTAGATTTTTTTCAAATACACATGTAAATATTTTCATATAATTTTAAATGAGTGTCTTTGATACTCACCTCTAACTCACCTTTTCAGTTCTTATTTTACCACTTGAAATGGTTTTGGTTTTCTTTCAGATATACCATTGAGCCCTAAACTACTTTCTTCAGCAGTGAATACCTATAAAAAACCAGTGTGCCCCAGAATCATTTCCACTAACTGGGACTCCAAATGAAGTGCTGTATATCAATGCCTTCAGGCTTGAGATACACTGCAGCATTCTTTCTCTTGGTAAATGAAGCATGTTTTGTGGAACACTGTGCATATCAGTGAATAGTTGTCTAGGGAAAAATAAACAGTGTTGATTTTCTTTATATCTAGTCCGGAAAGAAGACATGAACCAGAATGTAAGCTTTGATAGATAGAAACATACCCAAAAATGTTTTTTTAAAGGGATAAAAGGACTTTTATGAGTTGCAATGTCAGACAATATAGTTAATTGAAATAGGGTCAGATGATACCATTTCAGTGAATAGTTTCTTGGCCAAAGGCAATGTACTTTCTTTATAAATAGTTTTTCTAGTGCAATTAAAACCTGCTTTTTGAAATCATTGGAGACACAACCAAGGAAGAATGTGATTAAATATTAGATACTGGCTTTTATTCTTCCTAAAACCCCTTCTAGTCTTAATGTACGCAAATGTACTTAAAGGCTTCATTTTACCTCTAGAACATGAACTAGAAAGGTAAACTATGCTTCATACTTAAAACACTCCAGTGCTTCTGTGCTGAGTGTTGCTAATAGCTGTGTTGTCCTAATATAATTCTCTAGGTGCTCCACGTTCCCTTTGTAATCTACCTTTCATTAATTGAGGCAGAGAGTCTTATGATTTAAATTCAGAGGTATATGAGGTGTGAAAATATATTCATATGTGTCTGCTAATGAGACTGATTTTGTGGCAAACACACCAAGCCTTATGAATCTCAGTATGTGTTTGTATTTCACAAGAGTCACTTTAGGTAAACAATACAGTATTTTTCCATTCTCTTGTTCTTCCTTGAATTATCTTTCTAAGATTTTCCTTTTGAATTGGCTTTCAAGCTTGTTAGATTTTTTTTTAATATCAACATGTCATGTTTTCAAACATTTAGAGGAGATTTACAATTAGTCAAAGGGCGTTCAAATTAGTAACTAGTCCATAAGGTTGTGAACAACTGGGTGTTTCTACACTCATGGTCCCTAAATCATCTTTATAAGCACAAGGGTGCAGTAGGGGAGAAACTAAGGCAGCAACTTCCCCAACTTAAATTGACCCTGGCGATGTCACCAGTAAAATAGTTCGCCTCCTCCTGAGATTGTGTTGTTCTGTTGTTTTATTCCATGCATAGATTCCTACAGGTAGCATAGTGTGGTTTAGTACCATTTTTCACCACTGTGAAAGCAGGAAAAAATAACAGGTATGGTACTTAGGAGGCTCTTGGGCTCTTCCGAAACTTAATACATTTTACTCAGAATATGAACAATACCACTGAACTTCATTCTATTTTCTTGAGCTTTCTTGTGTTTGAAAGGATGTCAAAACTCTTCCTTTCTCATTGTATGCCTAAAATTCTGTGTTTTGCTGACCAGCACTTTATTCTTTCTATCTGGATCATGTTCCAGTAATTACACAAGTTTTAGGTTCATTTAACAAAAATTCCTAAACTTCTATAACCAGTTACAAAATTCTCTTTAGAAATGCATTTTAACTATTTATTAGTTAATTAAATGCACTGACTCTATTAAAATATATTCTCTTCCTAGAACAATTCATTCTATTATACTGCAGGCTATAAAATTTATCATAATAATATAAAGATAGAAATTGATTATCATAAATATAGAATCTATCATCCCTTGGGAACTAAAACAAATAACAATAGGCAGTTGGTTGGATACAACTTGACAATTAAAACATTCTCTTCCCTTTTTATTAAAGCCTAAAGAAAAAAGTATAGAAATTAGAATGATGCTTTATTACCATTTGCAACCTACCTTAACTCAGGGCTAGACTTATTTCAAACACACAGCAGCAAGTCCCTCCAAAATCTTTGCAGGATATACAGTTTGAAACTTGAACTTTGCCCAAGAAAACAATATAGAACCTAAACAAGTCCTCTGACTTTTCTCTCTTAGTCCATGTATCTATGTAGAAATAATGCAAGGTCTGGTGTCTTTGCAGGTTCTGGTGTCTTTGCAACTTCCATTCCAAACTTGTTATAAACTTTTTTAAAAAATTAATATTAATACTTTATTTTTTGTTTGTTTATACTTACATTGTATATGTAATTGATCTAGAAATTTGATGGAAAGTGATGTTATTTCATGCCATGTAAAATCAATCAACAGGATCAAATTAATCCCTATTTTCGACTACTTTGACAATATCCCTTTAAAATTCATCTATGATTATTGGTGGATATATTTTTGGAATGCCATTATTCAGACGATGGTTTAGTAAAATGAAACATATGTCTCCATTCCTGACCACGAAACCTCAGGTTTTCTATCATGTCAATAGCGTATAGAAAAGAGGGGCTTTGATTCACAAATATTGGATCCAAATATATAAATAATAATAGATATTCAAATCCTATTTACCAAAGACACTGTAACGTAATGGGCTAGATTAGAGGCAGGCAATCTTTTTCTATAAAGGATCAGATAGTACGATTTTTTACTTTGGGCACATATGGTTTCTGTCATAACTACTCAACTCTGCGTTGGAGCACAAAGGCAGACTTAGAAATTATGCCAGTCATAGCTGTGGTTCAATAAATATTTACTTATAAAGAGAAATGGTGGGCCAGATCTGGTCCATGGCCACAGTTTTCCCACTCCTGGTTTAGATAAATAAAATCAAGTGTAAATATTTATTCAATGTAAAAGTATTAAATACATTTAATTAATTTTAGATATGTCCATTGGTCCAATCTTACCTTTTCCTCTTGCCCAATAAGACACTTGTTATTATTTATTCATTTATTTATTTATATATGTCTCTTTGTCATCTACAGGAATGTAAAGAGTTATAAATTCCATTTTACTTCAGAAGTTGGTTGAAATGAAGAAGTTTAGAATACTCAGAGGAGCCAAAGATAAAAGATAAATCTCTTTTTTGTAGTTTTGACCTGGGAGGGAATGATATAATAAGCAATCCATATGAGGAGGGTCTTACCTCGATTATAATTTATCTGCTTCTATTTCCTATTCAAAAAAGTTTTTCTGGTGCCTACTAGAAAGTATGCTCCCTTTCTTCCACGTAAAATCACAAATAAAAGTGAGCATAAAAGAATACATGCAATATGTGAACTATATTTTTTTATTATGTGCCTGTAGAAAATGCAAAAGGAATAAATGAATGAATGTAAATAGATGTGTTTGTGTGTCTATATATGTATATAAATTCTAAATATACTTTGCTATTAATAGGTTAGAAATTAAAATGTTAATATCTAAGCATTTAAAGTATTCCAAAATGGAACCAAAATTTTCCAAAAGTGGATTTCTTCTATTATTAATGATAGAACTATGATAATCTCCCCATAAAATGCTGATGATAGGCACTACAGGATAGCTTTAATGTTTATAACAGAAGTTTGGTTTTTATTTTATGGCTAATGGTGTTCAGTAAATTGTCTTTTTGGAATGCATTCACAGATTGAGAATCCCAAATTTAAAAATCCGAAATCTTAAATGCTTCAATATTTGAAACTTTTTGAGTGTCAACATGATCCTCAAAGGAAATGCTCACTGGAGCATTGTTCATTTGGGGTTTTTGGAACTGGGATGCTCAACTTGTGAGTATGTAATGCAAACATTTTAAAATCCCCCCAAAGAAGCCCCAAATCCAAAACACTTCTGTTCCCAAGCATTACAAATATGGAATATTTAACCTGTATTATATTCTAAACAACACTGTAGAAACTCAGTTTTCCCACTCCATCCAAAATGGAAGCATTTAGTAAAAAAATAAATAAATAAATAAAGATAAAAACATATAGTAATATAGCTCAAATATCAATCAAACAATCATTTAACTAAAAAACATATAGACAACAATACTCATTTTCCTGGTACTTAAAGAAAACATTTGCTCTAAGATAAATGACTTAAGAACAAATATAGATAACACATGTTCTCAATTCACTGGGCAAAAACAGTCACATTTTCTTTTAAATGGTACATTTTATGGTAATAATACTAACAACTGCCTTTCTTACCGCCTTCATTTTTTATTTCCTTCTGTTTTAATCACCTCCTTTGCTCCCCAGTGGTGAAGGAAGAAGTCCCCACTGGTGAAGAGGAATGAGCAAACACAAGATACCTGACACTGGACAGATGGGATGGAGAGCAGTTTATTAATCACATATGCTCAGCCAGGAAGAGGAAGACACTGTGCTATGCAGGGCCACATAGGGGGTGCATTGAGAAACAGAGTGAAAATCCAGAAGTTGTGGGTGGCAGAATTTGTAGTATCAAGAGGATGGGGTGACCCCTAGTAACCACAGGGGGTTGTGATTGGCTTCTTTGAGTAATATCGTGGGTTTGCAGGGAACTAAAAATCACTTCTCTGGAATAAGCTGGAATTGTGCTTAGTCTTCTTTATAAGGAGAGTTGTTTGATTAAGAAACATTATCTTTAGGAGCTGAGTGGGGGGGGGGTTGCCAATGTTCTTAGGTCTAGTCTGGGGAGAAATAATACTTACACAACAAGTTGGGCAAAACAGATTTATTACTCACAGATAGACAGCAAGGATAAACTGATGTCTAGGATTTGTGGTGAGTCAATTCCTAATGCTCAGGAAAGCTGTCCGAGGTGGATAGAGTCATGTCTGCATGTGCCCCACATTGCACCAAGGCTGATGGATTAAGGCTCAAGGCACTCTGCTCTGAGTTTTATATCCTCAGCACAACTTGGATTGCTGATTTCAACCATCATAGAACACCCTGTTCTCAGAGGAATGAGGCTACAGCCCTAGTAGTTCCAGACGTTTTCTACTTATCTCAGGATGTTGCATTCTTGGTACTTTTTCCTGAAAATTGCAAGCAATCAGGGATGAGCTGGTTTGGCCAAAGCCAACTTGTGCTCCTGTTGAGAAAATTGCATTTAGGCTATTTGAGGCTCTTCAGTGCCAACAGATGTCAAGGCAGGACATAATATTGATTCTTAATTTTAATCCTTGTATCACAATTGACCTCTTCATGCTTTGACGTAAATTTAAACCTTGGTAATGACTGAGATTTTTAGGGAGTCCTAAAAACCTCACTCGCAAATTTGGCTATCAAATGAAGAAGCAGTGAGATAATCACCCTTTCTCTCATTAGGCTATATATATAGTTAGCTGGGCATAGGGGCATGCGCCTCTGGTCCCAGCTACTTGGAAGGCTGAGGCAGGAGAATCGCTTGAACCCAGGAGGCGGAAGTAGCAGTGAGCCAATATCGTGCCATTGCATTCCACCCTGGGCAACAGAGCGAGACTCCGTCTCAAAAAAAAAAAATCTTGTTTGCAAAGATTGTGTGTAATGGCAAGGTTTATGAGGTACCCCACTGCTGACCTGATAAAGATGTATTTTGTCTCTTTAGAGTCTAAAAGCCTATTGAAATAGGACCTGAACAAAATATATAAGCAAATCTATAATAGTAAAATATTTTTTATTAGATGTAGTCAATGATTTCAGTAAGATTGGGCATTGAGTGTGAGGGCCTTAGTGGATGGGATAACAGCATTAAGGTTGTGGGAATCTACCATGGGGTGTTAAATCATTTTTTCCAGGTATAAGAACAGGGCAAATTTGGCTATTAAATGAAGACGCAGTGGGATAATCAATCTTTCTCTCATTAGGTCTTATATACAAAGTTTAAATACATGAAGCCTCTCTTTTAATTTACATTGGATCATATTAATTATTTTAAATGGAGGACCATGGTGTAGAATTTCATCATCAATTTTTAAGTACCAAAGTTTTAATTTAATTTTAATTTATTGCACATTTTGTCAAATTGCTCATGCCTATTATATAGGATATTTTAAGGCAATGTGTGCTATGAATATGGGAAATTAGGCAAGATAATAGTTCTGATGGTTAAGGTCAGCTATACCTATTTGCTCTGTTTTATATTCAGAATTCTCCTAAAGTCATCGGAGGTAAAATAATTAAATTTAGTGGAATCATCTAATATTCTGCTCCTGTAACTTGAGTCTCAGTACTGATTAAGGCAACAGAAATTTGCCAATTTCTGCATTTCACCAGATGTTTAAATTAACTTAAGGACTCATACTTATCTATTACAAAACTTACTACCCAGTTACAGTAATCAAAGCAATGTTGTACTGGCATAAGTAAAGACATATGGACCAGTAGAACAGAGTACAGAACTAAGAAATAAAGTTGCATATCTATAGTTTATTAGTTTTTTTAAATGATGCCAAATAAATTCAATGGGAAAAGAAAAATGTCTTCAAGAAATAGTGCTAAGAAAACTGAATAGTCATATGTAAAAGAATGCAAAACAATGCAAGATGGACGCTTACATTTTGCCATATACAAAAATTAACTCAAAGGATCAAAGACCTAAATTTAGGAGCTAAAACTGTAAAACTGTTGGAATGAAACACAGAGGAAAATCTTCCTGTGCTTAGATTTGGCAATGGTTTCTGAAACGTGGCATCAAAAGCACAGGTAACAACAACAAAAAATAGATAAAATTTACTTCAAAATTTAAAACATATGTGCAATGAATGGCACTAGTAAGAGAATGGGAAAAAAATGTTTCCCACAGAATGGGAAAAAAATCTGCAAATCCTATGTCTGATAAGGGTTTAATATCCCGAATATACAAAGAACTCCTATAATACAAAAACAAAAAGAAAAACTCTACCGTATTCATATTTAATTTTTTTTTCCTTCCAGAGAGCCTCAAATCAGTGTCAGCAAGTTAGTAACCTCCTCCACAGCAATGGTTGCTTCTTATGGATTAAAATCTTGGGTTAACTTGCTTTTAAATTAACCTCTTTGCTGGATCACATGGATGCCATGGGCGTTTTTCCCCTATAACCTTGAGTTATAACAGGATCTTTGTTACAAAAGAAGTGTAGGCAACAGAATGTTGTAGTGGAAGTGACCTGGACCCGCAGTCCAGAGACCAGTGGATTGAAACCAAACTCTGCTTTTACCATTCCCCTTCTAATGTATGGGACTTTCTTTCTCTTTTCTCTCTATAAATTCTTTCAGAATATTTTAGGTTCCTAGTTGCACATAGTCAACTACACTTGCCTCTCATTAGAATCTGATTTGAGGATCTTTGTTTCTGTCTTCTTCTGACATTCTGAGAGGTTATGGGGAAAAGTCTGATAGTCTGTGGCCAACCTCATAGGAGGTATTCTCTTCCCCCAAGGACTTCTAGTTAATCTTCCAGAAGTGATGTCTACATCTAGTAAGTTCATTTTGTCTGTGGCCCAAGTGTGGCTATCAAGTCTGGTGATCAAAAGATTAACTCTGTGGCATACTGGTAAGCAGTAGCATTAAATAAAACTTATTAAGACCAGCACATTGGATAGGGGTTTTGCATTGAGGCAACTGTTGTGTTATCTCCTCTGGTGGGTTGGATGACTAGACTAGATGCCCGTTCCACTTTTTCCTTCCTTCCCTCCGCCCCTACCTCACTCCCTCCCTTGCTTCCTTCCTTCCTTCCCCCTTTCTTTTCCTTTCTTCCTTTCCTTTCCTTTCTCCCTCCCTCTCTCCCTCTCTCCTCCCTTCCTTCTTTTCTTCATTCCTTCCTCTCCTTCCCTCCCTCCCACCTTCCTTCTCTCACTCCTTCTCTTTCTTCCCGCCCTTCTTCCTCCCTCCATCCATTCCTACCTGCCCTCCCTCCCTCACCTCATTCTTTCCTTTCTTCCTTCCCCTCTGTCTGCCTCCATCCCCTTGCTCCTTCTTTCTTTCCTTTTTTTCTTCCTTCCCTCCCTTCCTTCCCTCTTTACTTCCTTTGCTTTTTTCTCCCTGCCTCTCTCCCTACTTCATTTCTTTATTTTCTTCCTTTCTTCTCTCCCTTCCTTAATTTCTTCCATCCTTTATTTATTAATTTCATTTTTCATTAGTCCATGGGGCTCAGGCTACCATAGATGTACACCTCATACACTTGGAGGTAAAGAAAGCATACATGACAGAAGCAAGGGAACTAGCAGTACAAGAGATGAACAAGGTTTCTACTGTTGAATGAACAACTGTTCTTTTTAAGTAACTGAGATGCCATACTTAATTCAACCCAGGATGCTGTCTCCTTTCTTTCTGCAAACTTTAACATGATCTTCCCAGCCCGGAAGTGCACAATCACAACGTTCATATGACTGTCTCAGGCATCCAGTGAAGGTCACCAAGCTGAGGCAGTGACCAGAGAGCTGTAGCCTTATTATTGGTAAGTGGAATTCAAGCACTGACCAGTTAGACTGTGTTGTTACAGCAGGAAACCTCAGAGACCACCTGCCAAAGCCAAGCTGAATCTGGACATATATCATGTTAGCATACAGTCACTTAACAATTATCATCTTGCCTCAGAAGAGCATTTTAAGGTGAGAAGAAATGGTAATATTTAGCAAAGTCAACAGAGTACATAACAGGAAAAAAGCAAACCCTCTAGCAATTGGCAGTTCTGTCTTAGCCTTTGCCATATCATAGAACTAGATAGTTACCCAAGGAGCAGTTATTTAAAGCTGATGAGATGTTCTTGGTCATGGTTGCATGACCTTGTTTGTGACACCATTTGTTTTTATTGCCTTGTATTTACTCCACTGGTTATGGAGTAACCAACCATTATCCATATGGTTACCCACAGGTCCTGTCATAAATATACCTAATACAAAATATGTCAATCCAAAATATGTCAACGAAAGCATGAAGCTATGCATAATAGCTTTGACCAGAATATACATTTGTATCACAACAATTATGTATCAAATTTAGTAAGTTGGTAAACCTTTTCATAAAGTTGATATGTTTCTAAAGACATTTTAACTGAGAAATATTAATTTTCATGTGAATTCCCACCCTGGGGTTAGTGGGAGGCCAAACACACGACATGTAACACAGGACAGATGATATTGAGAGCAGGTTGTCAGCTCCATATACTGACAGTATGGGGAAATAGGACATGTGCCACACATGGGTTGCAGTCAGAACAGAGAGAACAGTCAGGGACTGTGAGAGGCAGGTTTGTTGGTGTCAAGAGGGTGAGGTGTCCGTGTGGTTCCCACCTGAGAATGTAATTGGCTTATTTGAATAATTCTGCAGGCTATCAGGGAACTGAAACCCACTACTCAGGGATAAGCAGAAACTGCACCTAGTCTCCCTGATAGGAAGGATCATTTGACTAGGGGGATTTTTTCACAGGAGCTGAGCAAGAAGAGGCATGTGCACTTATGCTATCTGAGGCTCTGCCAATTTACCAGAAGTCAAACCAGCACATCATATTTAACTTTACACTTCTTTCACTTCTTCCCTCCTTCTTTTCCTCTTTCCTTCTTTTCTTCCTTCCTTGCTTCTTTGCTTTCATTGTTATTTATTATTTCTGTTACATACTTATTCAACACACATGTACACAGGACTGATATTCTGCAGATATACACCAGTACAGCCCAATGTAATGTTTAAGACTATCATCTGTTCTAACTGGCTACACTCATCTTATGCCTGTTGTAAAATGTTTACGCTGTCACTGAAGTACATATCTACAGAAGGTAGACAATGTGAAGATACGGGGAGAACACCATATGTGAAGGTGGTCTCTATAAGCCAAGCAGAGGGACCTACATAGATCCTTTCCTTAAAGCCATCATAAGAAACCAGCTCTGCCAACATCTTGATTTTAGGCTTGTAGCCCTCAGAACTGTGAGACAATTAGTTGCTGTTTTTTGAGCCAGGGGTCTTCAACTCCCAGGTCATGGACCAGTACCTTTTTGTGGCTTGTTAGGAACCAGGACGCACAGCAAGAGGTGAGCAGCTCACGAGTGAGCATTATCGCCTGAGCTCCTCCTCCTGTCAGATAAGCAGCAGCATTGGATTCTCAGAATTCTTATGGGAGCTCGAGCCCTTTTGTGAACTGCACATGCAAAGGGTCTATGATTCACGCTCCTTATGAAAATCTAAGTAATGCCTGATGATCTGAGGTGGAACAGTTTCATCCTGAAACCACTTCCCTGCCTTCTCCCCCTGGAAAAAAGTTTTCTTGTTCCTGGTCACCCACCCAAAAAATGTTAGGGACCACTGGTTTAAGCCATCCAGTTTATGAAACTTTGTTACAGCAGCCCTAGAAGATGAATAAAGTAGTCTAGATTTTTAAAAATTCAATACAATAATCAGTTGCTAAGCTAACATAAAGAAGGTATATATTCATATTTTATTTAAACTTTAATAACTTTAATACCATTTATAAATACTCTTAAAATTATAAAAATTACAAAAAAATAGATGTATGGCTATAACTGAATGCTTTGATAATTTGATCATCTTAAATGCCTGTGTAAATTTATGGAAGATCTTGCCCTTATATCTGGTTGGAATCCACCCACACATATAACACTGTAGTTTCATGCAAGTATGTAAATGCAGAAATTTTGAAGCTTTAGAATATTTTATAAGGTTTTTTGGAACTTACCCGCATGTCCTGTCATAAATATATCTAATACAAAATATGTCAGTCCAAAATATGTCAATGAAAGCATGAAGCTATGCATAATAGCTTTGACCAGAATATACATTTGTATAACAACAATTATGTATCAAATTTAGTAAGTTGGTAAACCTTTCCATAAAGGTGATATGTTTCTAAAGACATTTCAACTGAGAAATATTAATTTGAATGTGGCACCCTGGAGAAAGCTGGCTAATGGAATAGCATGTATCATCAGGAGGGGCATAGGGGAAAGAAATTTAAGAACCGCATCACTTAGATCATGCTAGGAAATTTGGGCTTTATTCTGACATCAGTAGCGGCAGCAGGGAAAGTTTTCCAAATCAGGAGGAGTGTGGGAAATTTACATTTTAGAAGAATCATTCTGGCTTCAGAGAGAAGAATAATTTGTGGCATGGCGGAGAGAACTGATTGAAAAGAGACTTATTACAAGGTTTTTCATCCATGGCAACTTGTCTGTTGCCTAAATTATCCTTGAATTTCAAATTAGTCTTACAACCTATTATCAAAAGTTCTTCTAAAAGAAATTTCTACTTCTCTGTTATTACCCTTTTCTGACTTTTTCAATATCATCTTTTTTATAAATAAGTTCAAATGCTGCAGCCTTAACAATAAAGCCTTCTAGAAAAAAAAATAATTTCAACTATTTCATTGTCATATTCTAACCCTCTCTCTTCTGTAAGCCCTTCTACCGACTATTAATAAAGGTCATTGTTCATTTAGTGCTAAATCTGCTATTCTAGTCATCATTCCTTTGTAGCTAATCACTTTTTTCTCTGACTTCCATTAACAGCTTCTATCTTGATTGTAATTTTATGATAATAACTTTGGGTTTGGATTTATTTTGTATACTGGACAAAGAATTCAGTTTTATCTGTCAATATGAGTAATAAGTGAATTGTCAAGTCTGGAAAATTCTCAGCCACTAATTCTTCAACTATTTTTAAATTATATTTTGTCATTATGAAACACTTTTAAGAAGTATATTGGGCTTTCTCCTTCGATTTTTCTGTTTCTTAACCTCAATTTAGCTATTTTCAGATCTCCTTAAATCTCCAAGTTGGGTTTTGAGAAATTTTATCATTTATATCTTTTAGTTTTCAAATTCTGTCTATATATCTCATTTTCTGTTTCTTGACATATAAGACATATAAAAGTGCATAGATTTGTTCTACAGCAACAGTAAATGTTGACATAGAACAGCTATATAAACACTTCTAAGATTAAAATTTTAACACTTCTCATGATCAAGTTTCTTCCCCCTCGCACCACTCTTAGTGATTAACAATTGTCTCCAACCATTAAAATAATCTTGATTTTGACTTCTAACCACGTTGATTAGTTTTATATATTTTTGAAGTTTTTATGAGTATAATAATCCAATGAATATCTGGCTTCTTTTGTTTAATATTATATTTGAGATATAAATCCAAGTTTTTCCATATAGCTGTAGTTTATTTTATTGGCAAGTTATGTTCTATTGTATACTGTAAATCCATTGCATATCTTATATTCATTGTATATCTATTGTATGTTTATCCATTCTATTGTTGATATGCATTTGCAGCAGTTTGGCTTTAAGACCAGTGCAGAGACTGCTTCTATAAATATTATTCTGTACGTGTATTTTCATGCATAAGGTAGGGGAAAGTTTTCATATGAATTTCCAATCTATCTACTACCAGTTATTGAGAACATGGTCCTTTCCTTATCATTTTGCAATGACCCTTTTGTCATAATTCAGGTATCAATATATACCTGGGCTTTTTGTGAATTATGTATTCTGTTACATTGTGTCTATTTTTGCAATGCTACCTAGTGTGATTTCTGTACCTAAATAAGGATTATTGATATATAGTATCATAGGTATCAATACAATTAACGATAAATAATAATGTCATTCTGTTAAATATTTTCTAATTTCCTTTGTGAATTTATTTATTTATTTATTTATTTTGTGGGACAGCAGAGTTTTATTATTACTCAAATCAGTTGGGTCAGAGATGAAGTCATAGGGAGTTGAAGCTGTCTTCTTATGCTGAGTCAGTTCCCAGGTGGGGGCGGCAAGAACAGATGAGCTAGTTTATCAATGTGGGTGATACCAGATGATCCATCAGATGCAAGGCCTGCAAAATATCTTAAGCCCTGATCTTAGATTTTACAGTGGCAATGTTATCCTAGGAGCAATTTGGGGAGGGTCAGAATCTAGCAGATTTCAGCTGCATGACTCCTAAACCATAATTTCTAATCTTTTGACTAATTTATTAGTCCTACAAAGGCAGTCTAGTTCCCAGGAAAGAAAGGGGTTTGTATTGGGAAAGGGTTATTATCATCTTTGTTTCAAATTATAAACTATAAACTAAGTTCCTCCCAAAGTTAATTCGGCCTACGGCCAGGAATGAATGAGAATAACGTGGAGGTTAGAAGCAAGATGGGGTTGGTTAGATCAGGTTTCTTTGACTGTCTCACTTATAATTTTGCAGTGGTGGTTTCAGTTCCTCCCTTTGGGTTTTATAACATCTTAATCTCAAGGTGTTGGCTAAAGAAGATGGAAAAAGGCTGAAGACTGCTCAAACCTCTTCCTGCTGACTGGGGTATAGTGAGGGTAGGTGTAATTGACCCCAAGGTGAAAGGAGTAGAACCTCTTTGCAACAGTTTGAACATACTCATGCAGGCCAGGCTGGGGTTCCAAGGCTTGCATGACAAAGGCAGTAGTATTCTTATCTATAGTTTTAGTACAGCATTTAAGGAAACAGCATACTATAAGGTAAATAACGAGTTCTTGGATAAGGAGTGAAATTCCAAGTTTTAAAAGTAAAGATTTGAAACATTAGTTAGGAGATTTGTAGCCCACAAAAAATTTAGGATTTACTCCAAACTTCAGAAAAATAGAAAAACTCAAGAACAACTAACAACAGGTGTATTATGGATTTTTTAAGCATAATTTTTCTCTCTAGTTTCCATTTTTATTGAAAATAAATTAAGGTAGGTCAAATTTACTTGTAAAATTTGTTTTAATCTTAACATGCTCTGCCTGATTATTTGCATAAAGAGAAGTAGAAATAATTATTTTCCATATAGACTGATTTTAATATTGACTTTGCTGAAATTTTGTTCCATAAGGAATCTAAAATTGTACTTTTTTAGAAGCCTCGAAGCCCAGCCAAGGATTTATCTATGCTTGCAAATACCTGTGAATTTCTCACCTAGACATCCCAAAATAACTTGGGGGCCCTGGGCCTATCAGAAAGTGACATTCTTTACTTACCACAGATCAGGAAACTCGTACTGGGTTTGTGTAGACAAGGTATTAGGCCAGATTTTCCAAGGGGCTTTTATTGGCTCTAGAAGTCAAATTTGTTTATTTAAAGAAAGCATGCCATTCCAATCAAAGCCTTGGTAAAATAACCAGTTTCTCCAATTGTGATGTATTACAAAAGAAAACAGATTCTTATTGCACTTATGCAAATAACTATACAGCCATAAGTTGAGAATACTCACAAACAGTTTCTAAATTCTGGAGAAATCAGGTAGAGGGAAAGCAATATGTTCCAAATTTTGCTCCCAGGAGTATATTATTTACACTTAGTAAAAGTAAATAGCGCAAAAGAAATAAATTTTCTTGACTCTGAAGGCAAAAAGATTAGCAATGTTTAACACATCCCCTCTTCACGACAGTCCTAGAAGTTTTGTTTTCTCCTCTATTCTAATAGCACAATTTTTAAAGTTATCAGAGATCTGCATTTAAGAGTACCCATCAGAGTCCTACATCTGATTATAAACTGCCTTCTGAAAAGAATCAAAGCACGACAAAATTGTCTGAGACAAAAGTCTTAGGAGGGCCACTAAAAAAACTACAATAGACTAGGAATTTGTTACTTCTGTAGCATACAACAATTTTACATGACAATTATAATTATTAATAATGTACACTCAATCATATCAGAATTATAGAAGTTTCCCATAATTATGGAATACATACTGATAACATATTTATACAAATACAGCCCAAGGAAAGCCAAATGCTATTTCATATTTGAAAATGCTTCTTGTATGATTTTTATATCAAATAGGCCAAATATGTCATTTTTGGACTTCAGGGGACCTAATATCTAAAAGCATAATTAGGTTAGAAAAAGACATACATTATAATTTGATTTTGGAAAATTTTTCAAATATCAAAAGTTTAAAACACTGGATATCACAAAATAGAATCTCAGGTCACCATAAATCATTCATATGGCCAAAATAATAACTCCAAAATTTTATAAAAGGAAAAATCTTTACTGTGATAGAGGGGACTTAATTTTCCAAACAATAAGACCCAATGAGGATAGCATGAGGCAAGCTGAATCTGTCTCTTTTCTCTCTTATCCCTTTTCTCCTGCCATTTATCCAAAGGGACAAACAAAATCCTTTTTTTTTTAATATTACATAAAAATGTTTTTCAAAAGAGAAAACCTAATTTCATATTTGCATTAGTGCATCTTTAATGCTGTATTAGTCCATTTTAATACTGATATAAAGAACTACCTGAGACTGGGTAATTTATATGGAAAGGTTTAATTGGCTCACAGTTCTGCATGGCTAGAGAGGCCTCAGAAAACATGCACTCATGGTGGAATGTGAAGGAGAAGCAAGCACCTTCTTTACAAGGTGGCAGGAGAGCAAGCAAGCAAGGAGGGAACTGCCAAACACTTTTAAACACCATCAGATCTTCTGAGAACTCACTCACTATCAGGAAAACAGCATGGAGGAAACCGCCCTCATGATCCAATCACTCCTACCAGGTCCCTCCCCTGACGGAGGTTACAATTCAAGATGAGATTTGGGTGGGGACACAGAGCCAAATCATGTCAAATGCTGAAGCTAGTTTTTAATAAAATTTATGAATCTATTCAGCTTTAATTTACTTTGACCATAGCATAAGATTTGTATGAACTTTTTAGAACCCTTTACAATTTTTCATTAAACAGCAGATTAATTTTCTAAGAAAGCTATGTGATTTGGACACATAGGCCGAGATTCTGGCCCTATATAAGTGTGTTTTTAATTTTAATATTCAACCTATGAAAAAAAAATCCCCTTTAAATCTTAGCCAACTTGCTCATACCCACAAAACTTTCTTTACAAGATCCACCCTTCACAAAAACTTTTCAATTTGCTTAAACCTTCAGTTATGTCCCATTACTCTTTTAGGTTAAGACGATCTTTAAAACTCTCTGAACTAGACAAAATTACATTCCCTTTAACAAAAACCATATTCTCATGTCTTCTTATAATCTCCCACAAAATCTATATTCTACTTTCTTCTATACTTTGCAATCATGCATGTAAACATGCTTTTTCAGTAGTCCCAAGTACATGTTACATTGTTAACTTTTAGCAATTTTCATTTTTTGGTGAAAAACCTGGTAAGTAAGTTATATTGTTTTAATTATGTACAAGGTGTGGAGCCTATGACATCAGACAGAAGTGCAGATAAAGGTCTGACTTTTTTCAGCATAGCTAGGGGGCATTGTTAACTCCACATGTCCTCAGACCTTAGGTAAGTCAAACAATTTTCAAAAGTCAAAGAAGCAGTTTATGACCTTCAAGCATTTAGCAAACCTAATATCTTACCTAATTTAAAGCAAATGTCTAAATGTTGAAGACACTGTTGTTTTAACAATAATCTTTAAAACTGTCTTTATTTCCAAGAGATTACTAAAGTCAAGGAACAAAAAGACATTTAAAAGTTTCTATTTTCTTGTGTTTATTTTCTAAGACAATCAGAGCTCACCCACAACACATATAGATACATAGACAGACAAAAGATTCAGTAGTTGTAAGATTTTTTATGTGCCAGTTTTTTAATTGGATTACTAGCTTTAAGGTGGAGTCCTTGGTAGGGCCAGGAAAGCATGAAGTTTCTAGGAACTAATAAGCAGGCACAGCTGGAAGGCAAAAACAGATCCCCAGCATTAATGGTCCCATTTTTATATCACATCCTGTATCACCCAAATGTGGGAAATGCAGTGAGAGAAGACAGTGCAATGGTTTTACTATGCATTTCAATGCAAGGCAACCCCAAGCCAATCAACCCATTTTGTAAATCAGCCCATCCCCCATGAAGGTCTCATCTCTCAGAGGGTATAGTGATGTTTCCGTATCTTCTGGGTGGCTAGGAGCATGCTTCTCTAATGCAAGTGTCGAAGAGCTGACTATTCCCCCATAACTGCCCTTACCCATCCTCTAAATAATATTTCCTACTTATTTGTTGCCAAAGTTCTCTCGTAACGCAAAATAGTTTCTGATACCCACAAACGTCAAAACTGTCAGCTAACACAATACAAAATAGAACAGTCTTAGATTTTGAGAGGGATCAATCCACTTTCAATTCCTGATGTTTCATGAGGAAATCAGGCTTTTCTCAGGATGGGATCTGTGGTTCCTCCTCTGTTTCTCCCCAGGAGTTCTAGGATGTTGGAATTTATCTTAGGTTCTCTCATGTGGGCATCAGAGTGACAAGAAGACAACAAAGAGAAAAACAATTCAGTCGACTGAGAAGAAAAAAACTTTTTTTAGAAAAACACGATTCAAGAAGAAGAAAAAGATAAAGGCGTTTTAAGTATATATGCTTAGATATCTATTTTTAATTAAGCTGATTTGCTGATTTTAACCATAGAGCTCTTTAAAAAAATAAAAAAGTATTTTAAAATCTTATTACCAGACTCCAGCCAGGACAGCCAATATTTCTGGCTTTTGACTTCTACCACAGGTAACAACCTACGTTAAATTAATAATAAGTGTTAAATAAGGTTGCAACATAACCATGAATGCATAAGATGTCTCAAAGTGATGGTAAGCAGTTCCTTTTTAAAAGAATTAGAATCTCCCCAAAGGTAGTTTGGGGAAAGGAAAAATAAAGACAGGATATCAGAAGCTACCCATGAGGGGAAGAAAAAATATCAGTAAATGGCAAAGTTACACAAATAACAAACCAGAAAGAAATCAATCCAGAAGCCAAGAATTGAACCTGGGCTGCCATAGTCAAAGGACAAAGCCTTAACTACTAAGCTAAATAGCATTGAGCAGTTTCTTTTGCTGTTCCCAGGAGGAGTCTAGAGCAGACAATTTGCAAAGGCTTTTAACTGCCCAAGAATTTTTAGGGCTAACCACGATACAAACTCAAAATTCTTGTCTTCTGGTGGCAATTCCTGTCTTCTGGTGGATGATGGCAACCAAGAGAAAGTGTCCCACATGGTCACAAGGTTAAGCTCTTAAGGACACAAAGCAAAACAGAAATTACATTCAGTATTGGTTTCAGGGAAATGCAGCAAAGTTTGTAACTAATCAGCCTAATAGGCTGGCTTGAAAAGTAGGCTTATAAGGGTCCTAAACCTGCATGCTATCCTGTGATATCCCTCTCTCCATCAAAGAACACAGAAAAAAACAAACTCTTTGCACAAAGTACATCAGATTTGCTACATCATAAGACTAGTCTCACAAATCCTTTTTTCTAATAATCAAACACTTGCAGAGGAGACAAACAGTGATGTTTACCATTTAAACACAAACACACACAGAGACAGAGACAGAGAGACAGAGAAAGAATGGTTAGCAACTTGGCTGGTAAGAAATTCTTACCCTTTTTGCTGGACTACCAGGTTTCTGGGTTCCCTTTATCTGCAGCTTCCAGAAGAACAGAGTCACTTTGATGACTCTGCTCACTGTACCATAGCTGTGTGGGTCAAGCCCCATTACAAAAGAAAATCATCCTTTTCTGTTTTATGGATCCATAGGCAAAAGCTTCTCAATTTTGCAAAATGTCGCCCAATGGGCTGCATGCGGAGCCAAATTAGCATTTTCCATCTCAGACAAAGCAAAATACACATAACAAAACAGACACTAGTCATATCATTCAGCACCCAACATGCACCTGGCAAGGCTCAAACTTTCTCCCGGTAGTTCCTATCATACTTGATTCACTGAAGGTGGGGAAGGATGACTCTCACCAGGAATTCAATGGATGGTCTCCAGGCAAGATGAAGGATAGTTACCACAAATCAGTCCTTTTAAGGTTTTTTTAGGGCTCACCGAATGTGATCAGACTTACAGAGTGTTCTCCAAATTAGGCCTGATGGACTTCTGTCAGCAATTCCTTCAGAGATCCCTTCCACAAACACAAACACACAAACAAGAACAAGAGGGACAGAAGGCCTTCCAAATCAAGATCCCTAATCAAGAATTCCAAGATTATTCCTTCCAGACTAACCTCCTATTCTCTGTCTGAAAAATCTCCCCCAAATCTTTCCAACTGAGGAGAAGACTCTTCCTACTAATTAGGGAGAGCCAACTGAGACCCCCAAAGGAGCTGAACCAACTGGGGGAAGGAAGGAGGTGTTGGCAGCACCTAGAATACTTACCAAATCAGACACCTGGTAAAAGAGCTTGTATTAGTCCATTCTCGTGCTGCTATAAAAAACTTTCCTGAAACTGGGTAATTTTTAGAGGAAAAGAGGTTCACAAGGCAGCAGGAGAGGGAAGAGCATGTGAAGGAGGAACTGTCACTTATAAAACCATCAGATCTTGTGAGAACTCACTCATTATCACCAGAAAAGCATGGGGGAAACCGACCTTATGATCCAATCACCTCCCTCCCTCAACACATGAAGATTACAGGTCCCACCCTTGACACATGAGGATTACAATTTGAGATGAAATTTGGGTGGGGACACAGAACCAAACCATATTAGGACTACAGGTATAGCCACTCCATGGTGGATGGGGCTACATACAGACATTCCATAATGGGGCTACAGACAGACACCCCGTGGTAGAGCTACAGATAGACACCTCATCATGGGGCTATAGACAGATACCCCACCATGGAACTACAGTTGTGGGATGTCTCCCCAAGTCCATTTCTCTGTTGCAATTAAGTCCATGCACATTGGGTGGGCAGCGCCTTGCCAGAAGACACTGAACCCGCGTCAGCCCCCAGTCCAAGAGAACTAGGTGGCCACTTGGGCTGGCCTCTGGATCTGTCACTGCATGGGGGGTATCAAACCATGGGCAGGTAGCCACAAGGGCAAACCCTGGAGGAACCCCCAAATTTGTAACCGCTCACTGGGTTCACCTTGCCTGCTGCCTAGACAGAACCTATTTATCAAGACAGGGAAATTGCAACAGAGAAAGAGTAATTCATGAAGAGCCAGCTGTGTGGAAGACTGGAGCTTTATTATTACTCAAATCAGCCTCTGTTTATGATATTTCTCTTTGACCCATGGATTTACAAATTTTTCTGTTTTTTTGTTTTTCCTTTTGCTCATTTCCAAACATATGGGTATCTTTAAGTTACCTTTTTATTGTTCATTTTGACCTTATTTCTACTGGTGACAGGGAATATATCCCGTATAAGTTCAGTCTTCTGACATTTGTTACATGTTTATTTATACTCTAACAAACCTTAAATAATGTTAAATGTTGAGTTTGATCTTGACATAAAATGTGCAGTTTTGGCATTTATTATCAATTATGCCCAGATTTTAGTCACCTTGTTCAAATCTTCAGTTTTGAAAAAACAAAATCTATTAGTTTCTGTTAGTATTAGTTTTTAAGACAAATATGTTAAAATATGCAACTAATGTTTGTACACTCATTTGCTTTTCTCTTACTCTTAGCAAGTGATTGAGAGCATTAATAATTCCAGATCATTGCATCCAGAGTCTGTGTTTGTGACTACCTGCAAATGGTATTAGTTACTAAAATGGCCAGGATCTGTTTCCCACTTACATTTCTTGTTACCTTGAACTGTCAGCTTCCCAGTGGTTTCAGCAGTACTACATCTGTCTTTCTCTGCATCTCTGCATCATTAGATGCATGCCATAACTCTAGTTGTCAAGCCAGTAAAGCAAAAGGCTATTACGACTTTGTTCCTTTTGTTTGTTTGTTTGAGATGGAGTCTCGCTCTGTTTCCCAGGCTGGAGTGCAGTGGCATGATCTTGGTTAACTGAAACCTTGCCTCCCAGGTTCAAGAGATTCTCCTGCGTCAGCCTCCCCAGCAGCTGGGACTACCGAAGCACACCACCACATCCAGTTAATTTTTGTATTTTTAGTAAAGACGGGGTTTTACCATATTGGCCAAGCTGGTCTCAAACTCCTGACCTCGTGATTCACCTGCCTTGCCTCCCACAGTCCTGGGTTTACAGGCATGAGCCACCATGCTCAGCCCTTTGTTCCTTTTTTTATATTTCCAGTGAATTCTCAGCTGTGATCATCACACAGCCCAAAGGAAAAAACATCCCTCAAACTCAAGGTGAAGTTTTTTTCTGTTTGGGTTGTCTCCTTTACCTTGGCTGTATAATACTTACAAGCTTTTATTTGTTGTTGTTAACTATAGTTTTTTCCTAATTATTCTCAGTAGACTTTATGTAAATTTACTAGTGCATCATTGCCTGAAGATGAGATTCTGATTTTTTCTTTCCCTATGTTTTTAATTAGCTGCTTATCCTACTCATTAGCACTTAAGTTAATTTACCTACGTATGTTGTTTTGTTTCTTAATTTTTTTTTAACTTGGATATTTTTGAAAAACATGTTCATTGTGGTTTCTATTAATTAATTAATAACATTTTTAAATGTACATATTATATAACTTTTGAAATTTTTTCTGTTACATCTACTTATGGGGGTGTACTGATGCTGTCATCTTTGGTATTCTTTAATTATTTCCTTTTTTTTTAACATATTTTGTTAGTTTTTTACTTTGTATTCTTCAGCTTAACTTTTGTTTGTTTTGTTTTCCTGCAAAATCCCATGTGCCATGGATTGCAAATGAGTCTCTGCAGTGAAGTTTATTACCTGCTTTTACTAGGCAACTGCTTTTTGAGCTACCTCTAAAATTTGCGTCCTTTGGTTTTATTCCAAGTAGACTAGAATAAGCATAAGGAAGCAATCACTTTGACATCTCCCTAGTTTTCTGTTTTTCTAGGATAAAATCTAGTTTAATAGATTCTAAGAACACAAAGGTATTCTGTGACTCTTTCCAATTTTGTAGAATTTTCTTGGTAGATGGCACCTAATTTTGTGTCCTGAATATGACAAAATGGAGATATAAAAACTTATATCCTGTGGAATGTATACCCTACTTGATGTTTTTTTAGAAAATAAGAGGCATTGGAATTTTTCCATATTTGGAGTAGTCTAGACATAACCTCGTTGATTTACCCTGATTATGAAATCATCCTATACCTAAACAAATAAAGTATTTCTTAGATTTTATTTATTTTTTAATGCTATTCTCTATTGCTTAAAGTAATAACACTGGGTTTGGAAATAGTGTATTTTGTTTTGAGTTCTGAAACTGACACAACTGTATTGAGTGATATGACAAATACTTACAATATGTCAAGCCATATTATCACTTTATTTGGTGCTGAGAATATAGAAATGAGTCAAAGAGAAAGTGTTTTCATCCTAATGGATCTTGCAGCAGTATGTAATATTGGAAAGTTATTAAGTCACACTAAACCACATTAAAAATAAATTTATATTATGGAAATAATACTTTCTCTATTTAACTCAAAGGGACTTCATGAAGTGGAAATTAGCACAAGGGAAATCACATATGTAAAACCACGTAGAAGAAAACTAAAAATGTATCTTTATTTTACTTTTTATTTTCATAAATTACAGTAGCTTAAATTATTACTTTATCTTCCAGATAAAGTACTGTACTCTCCCAGAAATTTAAATTCCAAGTTACTACTACCAAGGCTAACCATGTGATTACTCTTTACTGTTATCATATGCTCTTTGACATTATCTCCATGTAAATTTTCAAATGGACCACCACCCTTTTTTTAGTAGATTGGACTGACCACCTATCTTTCAAAACACTTGTTCAGTTAGGTTTAATTGATTGTAAATTCTCCATCCATTTTTTCTTTAATTTTTAGTTTTCTTCTTTGTTGTTTTGCTGTTTGGTAAATGTAGTAAAATTAAAATATGCTTGCTATCTCTGATGTCGTAGCAACTCTTAAACTCATTGAGAATAACAGCAATTCTGTTTTCTTTATCCTTGTCAGAATGTCTTCTGAAATTCACTTTAAGTCAAAAGATGTTTATTGAGTTACTATTAAGTGTTAGACATTATCTAGACACAAGAGGTACAGAGATTAATAAACAGTTATCTACATTCGAGAAATTTATAATCTGTTGAAAGAAACAAATGTGTATGCAACTAAGTATACAATAAATAAGAGGCATATGAGCCTGCTCAAAGTGCTATTGAAGCAGAGAGGAGGAAGCAATTCATTCTGACCCAGGGAACTGGAAAATGCTTCATGGAACAGGTGGCAAAAGGGTCCAGTAATTAGTCTATCGAGGAAATAATTTTTTCAATCCATGTGCCTGCTGCTATAGTTTCTTGGATCCTTTTTGCTGTCAATGTAAGAGTTTTAAGGCTCCTTTCAGGCCCAAGTAAATCTTTAAACACCTTCGAGTTTTAAGACATTTCACTTCTGGCCCATCAATAGTAAATTTACAACCTACAGGTCAGAACCAAAAGTTTTTCAAACTGTAATTGACAAATACCAGGGAGCATCTCACTTCATCATGGAAACTTTAAAACTTCAAAATGAACCTGGAGAACATGGGGTGCATTGCCTTCAATCAGGATTACTTCGACTCTTTCTCCCAAACTCCATTGGGAGTTAAAAACAAATTTCAGAGGGTCAAAATAATCCTAAAAGCCTCTTACAATAGCATGCAGGAAGCAATACTGAGTTCTCACAGTCTCAATATGACACAAATTTATACCATGTGTCAAAACCCTAGAACTAATTTTGCAGAACACTAAATCTGGTGCAACTCCAGCTTGCAGTGTAAGATCCATTCATTATTTCCTTTACTGTAACTGTATCCAGCAGTGACTTTAACTTTCTTTCCTGTTTATTAAATTTTTGGAATTAGTGAGAAAAACATATATTGTTTTGTAATGCTTGGTAATTGAAAGCATAGCTAATATTACTGTTACTTTTATGTCATTACATATTTGTGTAGAAGCAGACAAATCTATGATTTTTATTAATTTTTTTTTAGCTTAACAGAAATGTATTTGCTCAAAGTTCTGGAGGCTAGAAGTCCCAGAGGCCTCTATTTCTGGCTTGCGCACAGCCACTTCCTCACCATGTCCTTCCACTGGGAGTGGGGAGAGTCAGCACACAAGCTCTCTGTTCTCTTATGAGGACACAAATCCTATTGGATCAGGGTCCATCCTTAATACACCACTTAATCTTAATCACCTCTTTATAGACCGTGTCCCCAAATACAGTTACAATAGGGATTAGAGCTTCGTCTAATACTGGGGGGATGCAATTCAGTCCATTAGCACTCCCCTTCCTCAGGGCTCTAACCACATCATGCACATAACTCAATTGTAGCCTGTATCACATGGTGCTCTTAAAATTTTAATTCCTAATTATGAATGCTGCTAAGTGGACAACTTGTTTTTATATTAGGCCTGTAAATTTATGTCTTTGTAAAGATTATTATATTTAAAGATGTAGTAACTCAGAGAAGTAAAATGAGTTGAAAATTTCAGTTAAGCAACCCATCCAGAAATAGAATACTATTGCTACTCTGTCTTTGCTATATGGGGGTCTGTTTTTAAAAATACACATTTCGGGATCTAATAATTGCCTTGTTATTGTTGCTGTTGTACTAACTAGTGAGTTTGTCAGTTCTTTGGATTTTGTAGTTTCTATGCTGTTGTTAGGCACTTGAGTAAATTACTGCACAGCCACAATAATATTCAATATCTTATAATTATGAATACTGTGAAAATATTCATTTAACTTGCAAAAAAAGTGAAACATAAAACATATTTTGTTTTGATTTTTTTCCTACTGTTTCTTGTATTTTATCCACAATGGCAGAAGGATTTTCACTGCTTTCCTAGATGTTCCAAGGAATAATTCCATATTTATTCATGAGGAAACAAAATGAGTTTAGCTGAACATAAATCTTTTCTTAGTAAAGATGGCATATCCTGATGTGAAATAAGTCTTTTGAAGTCTCTTCTTTCTAGAAAATATATTTTTTTAATTTTTCAGAAAATATTCTATTCTCCCACATGAATGTTTAATAAATATTTTGTACATATTTAAGTGTAATTTCCAGAGGCAATATATATATAATCATACATATAAATACTTATATAATAATGTATTAAATGAGTTACTTAATGAAATTTGTGTTTTTACAATACTTTCTTCCTCAGTCTGTAATAACAAAAAGTATGATTTTGAAATAACAGTCACAATATACACACACCCCTATGCACATAACCATGAGTATATTCTTTTCTTGATATTTAAAAATAGGTATTGAATTTTATTCAATGTTGGTAAGATAATTGGTGGCAAATGGTAATTTTAAAAGCCCTTTATTTTTACTATACATAGACTGTTTTTCTTGTCCACTAGAAGAATCAGAATTTAAATGATATCTATGAAATAAATATTACTTGATTGATATTACTTGTATCTTTTACATTAATTGGTCCTGAAATGTACAAAAAACCAAGATTTATTGTAGCTAGAAAGTGCATATTCTATATGGATAATATAGGCAATTGTTTCTCTGATATTTAGGGTGATATAAAAAATCTGCCATACAGCCCTACTCTTTTACCTCAGCCCCACCCATCAAGAACTAGAAGACAAAAACACTGTAGAGACACAGAGAGAGAGAGACAGGTTAGGTCACTAGATTGATATGAGTTGATTTTAGATAAAGCAGTTTCTGAGAGATAGCAGGAGGGAAATTGCCCTGAAGTTGTAGGAGTAGAAATGGGGATATTTGGAATACAATTATTAGAAGGGGTCAGTTCTGTGGAAATCTAGGGCATAAAAGAGAAAAAAAGAAAGGAGAAAGGAGATGATAAAAAGAATATGTGTGATTAGGATAAAAAGAAATCCTATTTGCACTCTTGCCTGAAGCTGATCTTCCCCTGAGGCTTGAGCATAATTAGAGGGCAAACAAGACAATTAGGACCTGCAGATTTATATTTTACATAGATCCCTGCTTAGCTACTTATTCTTTTATCTTTCCTCCAGGAAATCCAAATATTCATGTTTTAAATCATGTCCTAACCTGTTTTTTGAGACGGTATCTATAAAAGTACTTATTAATTATTTCTCCATAATGATGGTGTTAGAAAAAATAATATTTTAGTAGCAATTGCAATTTTACTGAGAGATGATTACATGAAACTTAATTATAAGGCAACCAGAATTGTGTTTATTTGATGAAAAATATAATTTATACCAGCACTATTTATTAAAAATTAATGCTGAAAGAGATTGAGAAGTCATTACAGAACAAAACACAAATGTCAAATCTTAAAGGGAAAGTGTGACTAAATTTTAAGAGGATTTTAATGTGAAAAGTGTGTCTTAAAATCACAAATCCATGAAAGTCTTTTTGGAGGGATGTGGATCTCTAATAGTTCTTTTTTCTAGTGGGAGTAAAGATAGCTTATCCTTTGATGTTTAAGCTGTTAATGCTAATTGCTTTTTGGTATTATGGATAAGTAAATGCTCTGGGTGATGACATTTTATAAATGATTTTGAACTTTATAATTCAACCTGGGCTTGCCCCTCTTATCTACTAGCATTAAGAACCAATATAGTATTTAATCAGCCTACCAGATTGTTCATGATTTAGAGATGTGAACCTGCCCTGATGTATCTTCTTAGGGCTCCAAGGGATGGTTTTCAGGGGTGTACAGGAAAATTCTGAGCCAGTTCAGAAAAAAAAAAAGACCTAAATTCTACATCCTAAATTTCCTGCTTTATAATTTAGATAAAACCTCTTAAGGATCTGGTTCTCTTATTGTTAGGAGTTACATGTTTGAATAATCCTTTAAGCTTCTATTGACTTTCAAAAGTTAAAAACAGAAATCTCTGGTTGAAGAACATAATTTCGAAACTAAAATTTTGAATTGCTTATCATTCATAAGTGGGTATCTCTCTGTAACTATGGTTCCTCATGGTATGCCAAAAGAACAGAAATTAGGTCATATGGTATGGGGCTGGGGCATAATGAACCAAGGGGTATATGTGTTTGTGTACGTCACAGGTATGTACTTGCGTTTCCTTTCAAAGTTTTGCTTTTATTAAAACTGACTTTTTAAGTTAAAAACATCTTACTCCCTTAAATGTTTATTGGGAAATAAAAAAAATATGACAGGCTTTCGAGTTTTGCATCATTGAAAATAGAGTAGTCCAAAGTCCAGGTTTATTTAGGTTTTATTGACATTAATTTTTCACATCACTAGAAATGGAAAAAAAATCAAACTTTCTGGTTCAACATGATTGAAACTGTATATGCAATTTATTTATATGTATGTAAGAGTGAAGCAAGAATGACACTTGATAATGAAGATCAATATAAGCAGCCATTCAAAGTCACCCATGGATAAAACATTAAGGCTGATTGTAGTTATGTGAAGAAAAGTTGTTTAAATTCAGATGTAGAAAAAATAATTATGATGGCTATAAACTCTGAAGAAAACTATGAGTGCAATGACTATTAGATATTATTTCAATATTATATTTTAAATAATGCATCTGGGTGATATATAGTGATACCTATAATTTGAGTATGTGACTAGATATAAGATTATGGCTAGTTATACTTGTTATGTGTACTTTGTTAAACATTATCATTATGAAGTTTATGTAGCAATCGAGATGAATAATTTTAATATATCAAAATTGTGTCTATGCTATCATTACAGCTCAGTAAAACATTTCTCATAAGTAAAGAATAGATTTTGCAAGGGAAATTGTTGATAGATTAGGAAACCATAGTGAATTAACATTTTTTGCAAGGTAGACTTAAAATCAAAAGAAAAGAGTGAGGTCATAATTTTACACACAGTTAATATCACTTTTTTTCTATTTAATATGCCAAATTTGTGCAATATTTTACTAGTATTAATTTAAACATTTCTCTTTTGAAGTCTGCCTATAACTACTCATTTATTTTATTATATGGCCTCCTTTATTAATGTGAAAGCCATTCACTGCACACTTCATGAAAGACTGGATAACAAAATGTTATTCATATTGAGGAATAAAGATATTTTAGGCAAAGCACTTATTGAACAATTATCCTGAATGAGTCAAGGGAGCAATGCCCCCATGAAACTAATACTCATGTGTATGTAAATAATTCAAAGTAGTTTTAGGATAAATTAGTCAAACATCATCCTCTGAGTTTGGTAGTTATTCTCACGATTTATCATTTGATCTAGGTTCATAATATATAGAGGCCTCAAGGCCCAGGCACCCATTAAGCTGGCAGAAATAGACTTATCATATAACTCCTTTTTCATCACTTATCCCTTATTCATTCATATATATGTAATCTATTAACATTCCCATTACATCAAAATTATATCTTTTGCTCGTGTCTAAAATATACTAGTCACATTTCTGAAGAAAAAGGATTAAACAAAACGGTAAATTGTTATATGCACATGAATCATTATTTCAATTAGGTTATATTATTTGTGATGCAGGATTTATATATAAACTTCAACTAATGCATATAAAAATATTTCAGTAAATCCTTACTGTATAATCCCAGCAGAGGAAAAAACCCAAAGCACCTTATGATATCTTTATTATAGAATTATCATATTGCTGTAATTGTTAATTATTTTTCCTATAATTTGGGGACTCCTGGTTATATTAGAAGTTATCTTAGTGACTGACATAGAAATAATGCTCACAAATTCTTACCAGAATAACTTCCATGTTCTTTCCTGATGTAGCCAGTTAGCCGCTTCCTTCAAATTTTAAATATGTTTTATTTTAGTATAAAATAAAAGTATGTATTTTATAGTGGCAGAAGTTTTATATGATAAAATTCATGCACTATGATTGTTCATGTATCTCACTATGTACAGAAAGTTTTCAATGGAAAGAAAAACAAAAACACCAACAAAAAGCAGATAGAACCAGAAAAAAAAAATAATAATAGCAACAAAAATTCAGACAAAAATATAGGTAAGCAAAATACACCAAATCAAATAGCATAGTGATAATTTGATAGGCAATACAACTTGTAATAAAATATAATGACTCTGTACCTTTTTATGGATTAAAATAACATGCAAGTTTTTGAGAACATGCCACTGTTTTTCAATGCAATTATAATACTTTGGGTTTTTTATTTGCTTGTCATGATTTTCAACATTTACATGATATACTAGTTGAGGTTTATCTATAATTACCAAAATATTAAATATTAAACTGGAAACCCATGGAATGATTTTGTTTTAACAAATTGCATATAGAACAAATATAAATTAATTGACATGTAAGTGAAAGAATTACACAAAACAATACAATAATGGAAATTCAAACTAAAAACCAATATAGCAGGTCATATAGCCCTTATATAAACATTCGTAAGATTAGCATTTCTGAGACATCTTCTACTACCCTGGGATACTTACATGGGTAATAATCAACGGTATTTCCTTTGCTATTGGCTTTAGGTGACCTGTTTTTTACAGTTTCATACATTTCAGTAGGGAATGAACTTTCTGAACATTTTTCTCTCTCCCAACCAGTTTGCTTACCCCAGAAGAAATATTAAAAGAAAATAACTCTTAGAACATATACAAATGATGTTTTAAAAGCATATATCTTACATACCTGTTTTAATAAAAAGGTACTAAAGTTAAATAAAAGTAGATTCAGCATGAAGGTACTAATTTAGATTATACTTTTGCTTTTGTATGTGAAAAACGATTTGACTAGTGCTATCTTAGTATATTCTTGGTCTAATGAACTAAACACCATTTAATTTGACAATTTCTATCTGGTTTATGATGACTCCAGAGATTTAAAAACAAAATGATGAATATGAGCGATAATTATTGGGGATTACTATACAAACCAATAATGTTCATTTTAAATAAGAGTTCACTGTATGTATTGAGCTGCATATCTTTATTAAACCACATTAGATCTCATGATCAATCATAACTTGTCATGTATGGCTTACATTGTGACAGTAATTGCCATTGTATAAATGTTTGTTCATATTGCTTAACATACCTGAAAATTTATTACTGCTTTATAATGAAATTTTTATTTTTTAAAAAATTTATAAAATAACATGGTTTGCCCTAGAAATCATGACTAATAATTAGAAGAATTTACCCTCTTATCACCTCCTACAGATTTTGTCTAAAAATTTGTATCAGCTAAGCAATTACGAATCTTACTTAAAGCTTATGTAAAATAATTTATAATACATTGTAGGAGATTGGTCAGGATGGTGGGAAAAATTGTAGAAAGATGTGTCTGAGTGCTTTTTTCATCTGTTGCTCAGTCAGGGTCTGCGGGTCGGACCCAGCAATACGTGACAATTGAATGAATTCTTGAAAATAAGCAATAGTAAAAGGCATTGGATATGCTGATATTGTATCAATGTTAAAATTCCTGTGTGTAAGAATTTCAATACAGCCAGGTAGGAGATAGTCCTTGTTTTCATAATGATAAATGCTAAAATATTTAGGGGTGCAGTGCTATCATACCTACACATAATTCTCATATGTTTCATTCCCAAATGATGTATGTGCAGAAGAGGCAGAGAGCGAGAAGGAAAGGTTAACAGTCAGTGAATGTTGATGAGGAGTACACAGATTGCTATTTTGCTATTTTATTATTCCTGCAACTGTTTAAAATAAAAATTGGGAAAAATGAAAGGCAAAAATATTTTTATAGATTCTATTAAATGCTTTCTTTTACAACATGTGGATGCTGGTGATTGTAAAAAAAAAAAATTCCATTGTTTCTATAGTTTTTTACTTTTGTAAAATACTTCCACAAGTTAATTTTCTTTTATATTCATATGAAACATCTATTAAAGAACAGAATAAAATAATCATTATTGATTAAAGATTTGCCAAATTCCTGGTTTGTGACATAAATTAATTCATTTATTCCCTTTCAACTTTAAGAAACGGATGACACAGTTATGCTATTACTTTTTATAATGTAAGGAGGTAAAGACAAAGTGACTGAGTAACTAAACTCACAATGTTAACAGTATAGCCTGAAATCAAAGTCAGTTCAATTAAATCCCCAAAGCATAGAGTCTTAGCCTTGTTTCAAATATAAGCAAATTTGCACTTGCCAGAACTTAATGTTCCTAGCTGTTTAGTGATCAGATGGGAGAAGAATGTCAATCACCTGAGTCTTAATCTTTATACTATTTCTGTTGGCAGTGATATTTGTGAGAATGGGTCCAAATGTAATTATTTTCAAATAGTTAGCCTAGCTGTATTGTTATAAAGATTATCCTATTTTTACAGATAGGTTGGAGAAAAACCAAATAAGTTTATAACCTTTTCTGTGGTATTCTCAAAAGTGCCTACACAGTCTGCTAAAACATTATTCAGTTAGGCGTATTGGCATATTTATCCACATGATAGCTCTGGCCACGTCTAAAACAAGAGAAGCAGTAACGGAATTACCCCATTCATGATGACCAGTCAGTGGTAAGTATGGATTTCCACATTGTTGTTCAGCCAGGGAGAAGATTATGAAATATGAAAGTAGCTGAATAATGAGGGTACAGGAGATGGTAACTGTCCAATTCATGAGCTGCTTATAATACGAATCTCAGTCACCACATAAATCAACTATGAAGACAGAAACCTATGACACTACCTATGAACATTAGATTTCTCCTCGGTAACTATGACACTACCTATGAACATTAGATTTCTCCTCGGTAACTATGACACTACCTATGAACATTAGATTTCTCCTCGGTAACTATGACACTACCTATGAACATTAGATTTATCCTCGGTAACTCTACTTTGATAAATCTCAGAAATCCTTAGGTTCTTTAACATCAAATACATGTGAGGAAAACACCTTGCAAGATTTGAAATGAATGTTATGTAATTCTCATTTTAGGTTTTGTGTTTTTTTTAATCACCATGACTGGTATATGTTCAGTAGTATTTGCATTCATTGGTGCTTTTTTTTCATGATTTAACAATAAACATTAGATTAAATCAATCTCAGCCTTACTTTGAACTGGTGCATTTAAATTGAAGGAATATTTGCACATTTATTCTTTTGGCTCAAGGTTTCCTGTACATTGTTTTTCATAATATAGGCATTTTATTTTTCTTACATATGATATACTACTTGAATGTTATCTGAAAATTGCATCAAATAATAAATTACATAACAAAAACAACAAATCTTTCAATGCCACTCAGTTTTTTATTTGGCTTTTCAAGGCCATTCATTCAATTTTTATTTCCATTTCTCCTGTTAGGTTTGCACACACTCACAGAAAGACCTCTTTCAGAAGTTTCAAAAAATAAGTAGTTGCAAAGACCGCTCCTTGAAAATACTAAGGCATTTCTTTGAAGATACAAGTATTTATGAGAGCCTAGTAAGAGACATTTATGCAAGTGTATTAAGTAAATTGCAAAATCAGCTTGCTCTATGAAGATCTAGGAATTTCCTAAATCAAGCAGAGCCAAGTGTAGAGAAAAAGGCAATATAATAATTATCTGCTTTCTAGTCCTTCCTTTTAGCCCCTAGAGAAAATAGTAACCACTTTCTGTGTTAAACAAACAAAAAGAAGAAAAACAGCAAAACTGAAACAAACTAACAAACAAATCCCCTCAATATTTGATTTCCAATTTGTGAACCACTCCAATACAGATAATTCTGAGAAGCATGTAACAACCAATAAGAAAACCTAGTATGTTTGCTTTAAAGTCATAGACTAGTTTTCAATGGATAGTCAACTAGCATTGGAAATAAAAGAGTAACATCAATGTTGTATAAATTATTGGAGGAATAGGCAACGGGTCTCCAGAGAAGTATCTGTTGGTTGAGATTCAGATTAGTATATTTGTGTGGGAAGATAACTTTACCTGCTTTGGGGTATAAGAAGGGATAATATATTGTTAGTTGGCATTGAAACACCCATCTTCATGTTTTAGGCCCATTTCAAATATCTACCATTGTCTGTGGTAACTCCTAGTAACTTCGTAATATAAACTTCTTTTTGAAAAGTAAATGATACATATTTTAAAATTGAAAGCTGAATTGCTAAAAAAAGAATGATATATTTAAAAGACTTCCAAAGTGAAACTCCAAGCATACACTAAATTAACAGCCTCCACAAAAAATGGGCAGATGGCAGAATAACCAAGGAGGTCAGATGAGGTCCAATTTTATTTCTAAATAACTAAGTGAAATAAAACATGTTCTGTGTAGCAACTCTTTTTTTACTACTGGGAGCAGTCTATGTGTAACAGACTATCACTGTCTCATTTCAAAGTGTCTTTGATTCAGAGTTGTGTACAATTTCTGCCTCCTCAATGATCATTTACAGTGTCAACTCTTTCTCTCATCACTCCACCCTCCCTCCAACCCTCAGAGGTTCAGAGCAACTTAACTTGATACAGGCAGAGTTATAAAGACTATGCAAAGATCGTACAGAATTAACAGGAGCACTTTCAACAGATGCTGCTAGCCAGAATGGAGCTAAGGTTTAGTGACTGGCCGGGTGCGGTGGCTCACATCTGTAACCCCAGCACTTTGGGAGGCCGAGGCGGTCAGATCACGAGGTCAGCAGATCGAGACCATCCTGGCTAACACGGTGAAACCCCGTCTCTACTAAAAATACCAAAAAAATTAGCCGGGCGTGGTGGTGGGCGCCTGTGGTCCCAGCTACTCGGGAGGCTGAGGAAGGAGAATGGCGTGAACCCGGGAGGCGGAGCTTGCAGTGAGCCGAGGTCGCGCCACTGCACTCCAGCCTGGGTGACAGAGCGAGACTCCGTCTGAAAAAAATAAAAATTTAAAAAAAAATAAGGTTTAGTGACTCATCAGTGGACATTCATCAGTGTCTCTTGCAGAAAACATGGATTTGCTCCCAAAGAATAGAGTGGTTTTCGTTAACTCTTACTAAACACACTCTTTATTCCAATGTAGTTCTTTCAAGTCTCTGTAATGTATAAATTGTATTTGTATTTATTTACTTTTCTATGTTCAACATTATACTCATATGTATACACATCATATACACACCCACACACATACTAATTTTATTTTCTCCTTTTCACCTCATATTATTAAATATTGTTTTATAACTCTATTTTAATGTTCTATCAGTGAGGTCAGGCTGCCATAACAATATACCACATGATGGGTGACTCAAACAATGTACATTTATCATCTCACCGTTCTGGAATACGGAAGTCTAAGATCAACATGCCAAAAGGGTTGGTTTCTGGTGAGGCTTCTCTCCTTGGTTTGCAAGTGGCTGCCTTCTCCCTGGATCTCATACAACCTTTCCTCTGTGCATGCATGGAGACAAATTTCTCTGGTGTCTCTTCCTCTTTTACAAAAACATCAATTTTTATCATATTAGAACTGCACTCTTGTGACTTCATTTAACCTAATATCTGCAAATACAGTCATATTGAAGGTTAAGGCTTCAACGTAAGAATTTTGAGGAGAAAAAATTTAGTACAGAGCAAATGGTTAAATCAAAGAGCTATTATAATATTTGACTAACCATTATCTTATGATTTCAAATGATTTTAAAATTTATTATAATTAAAATAATGTTGAATTTAGATACACTGCGTGTTTTTCACGTAGGTCTTAGTATTTACACATGCTACGCTCTAAGGTCCTTGATGCATATTGTATAATTCATTACCAGAAATAATGAATTGATTTACTTTCCCACTAGTGGGCCTTTAGGGTGTCCAAGAAAACCAAAATAGTAAGTGCAAGAATAAGGTAGGGAAGTGGCTTATATTTCTATGTCTCTCTTCCAAATCCATATCTGGACATGCCAGGAAAGCAAGTGAGAGTTAACTGAATCCAAGAATATGTCAAATGTATAAAACATCAAGTAGTTTAAGAAAAGTAAATATTTTTTAAAAACTGTAAAAATAGATTTTAAAATGTCATTTGTATTGGTTGGAGTACATGCTAAGCTGTTATAATTAAGAAATGCAATATAGTGATTTAAATAAGAAAGAAGTTTATTTCTCTCTTATATAAGTTTAGAGAATTTGGGGGGCAGTTCAGCACTTAGAAGCTCTTCCCTACATGGGTAGCTGGAGACCCAGATGGTCAGATGCAGGGGTCTGCCCCCAGACCCTGACCCAAATGATGGATGAATGAAGTACACAGACACACAGATATTGCTCTTTGCCAGTCCGGCTGAGTGGGCTGAGTGTCCCGGCCACTTACAGACCCCAAGCAGAGTGCTGTAAACAGTTGCAACCATGCCCCCGACTTGCCAGCAAGAGTAGCATTTACTCAGCAAAGATTAATTGACAAAGGTCGTGAGTAAACACCACTAGAGGGTAATTGACATTTTGGACTTCCCCAGTAGAAAGCAATTAAGCACCCTCCGTAGATCAAAGGTTAGTCTTACCACCACATGAGTAAACAAGCTAGCTAGGTAACTTCCCCACATTACTTTATACCCACTTTAAGCTATTTACTCAAGCTAAGGATCAGGTTGCCTTCAGCCATAACCCTTACTAAAGCTATGCAAACTTCTTGGACTTCCAAGAAGGCTATTCTATAACTATCTTTAATATTTTTGCCACTGGCCTGATTGAACTTCCACAATCAGACTAAATGTCCTTCAGTATATAGTTTTACATTAGTGTCTGTCAATGAGAGACACTCAAGTGAAATTAGAAGGTGAATAAAGAGAGATCATTACTTTCTAGAGGCTATTTCAAACAAGATGTGTGAATGTGAACACCTAAGTAGCTTCCAGGTGTATTTCTAGAACACATAAAGATTCAATGGTGCTGTGTATCTGATGGCAAAAAGTGACACGCTGTGGGAATTTTCTAGAGTTTTTTGAGAATTGTTGTGCTTTCAGACAGAGTCCTAGAAAACAAACTGCAACATTCTTTGGCCTTTACTTATCCAATTATAGTAAGCTTCTGATTCTTTATCCCAGAACTCTTCATATTTGTTTTTGTAAACAAACTCTAACCAACTTAGCATTATTTATCAGAAGTAGTTTCAGAAAACAGAAGCTCAGTTTCCCAAACCTGTCACTGGTTCTCTGTTCTAATCAAGTTTGAATGCAGTAATAAATTCATTACAAATACAAATTTAGACCCTGATGTTTTATTGAATTCACTGGAAAAAATATTTTCTTCAATTATTAATTGCCTGGAATGAAGTACCTATAGAAGGCAAAGTGATGGGAAAACTCTTAGCCCTTCAGTTAAATATTGAGGAGAATAAATAATACAGGTATACATGACCTGTTGGTTTGAGATTTGTACCACTTAAACTCTGAATAATTTGCAGGAAAAAAATTGTAAGTTCAGAGTTTTATATTCCCAGATTAAATCGTGAGAGGAAAACTGAAGAGCTTTTTTGATTACCCTGAAAATTTCCTAATTTCTTAAAGCAAAAAGGTTAAATTTTCAGGTCTTTGAACAAGTTTGATTCTACAGAAGACTAAATTTCATTATGTACATTTAATTCACAGCCTCATCAGTTCATTTAAATTGAAGGCACAATGTTGATTAAGAGAGACTAAGACCTTGAATTACAATGTAGACATTTGGGTGGATTCTAATGAGTAAAAGGACCTTGAACTTCCCTCTGAGCTTCCCTTGCCAATAGAAATAGCCATTCCTCCCCATTTAGAGGATTAGCTAAATCTTGCCTGACATACCTGCAATGATTTCACCTAATAAAGTAGCCTTATAGGTAGATGCCAATATTCATTTCCAACATCCATAACTTTTTTCCTGCTTTCAGACTCATATTTAGACTCAAATCCCAGCATACTGCAAAAGGACGACTGCAAAGCCTAAACTGACAGGATGCCCCATGTACAATGAAGAATGGTATAATGTTCTTGGCTATATTGGCACAAACCTGATGAATATGGGCGAGAATAATTTATAAGACCGTTATGGCCAGGTGCAGTGGCTCCTGCCTGTAATTCTAGCATTTTGGGAGGCCAAGACAGGTGGATCACCTGATGTCAGGAGTTCAAGACCAGCCTGGCCAACATAGCAAAACCCCGTCTCTACTAAAAATACAAAAAATAGCCGGACTTGGTGACACACTCCTGTAATCCCAGCTACTCGGGAGGCTGAGGAAGGAGAATAGCTTGAACCTGGGAGGCAGAGGTTGCAGAGAGCTGAGATCGCTCCACTGCACTCCAGTCTGTGTGACGGGAGCAAGCTTCCATCTTCAAAAAAAAAAAGGTGTTATATCAGGGATGAAAAAAATTATTGTTGGATATGGCTGATATTACTGATATTAATACAATTAGCAAAAATGCCGAACAATAAATTTGAGCCATTAACAATATCAAATCTGTTATCTTGAGCATATGAAATTGACTACAACATGGTACTCATTTGTTTGAATGAACCTTGGGGTCAAAAGTGACCTACATCAAATGAAGCTGAGATTTCATCATGTCCCTGTTATACTCTAACGGATTGAATCTAACGGCTTTAAATGATAAGAGTGTAAGAGTAAATTTGTTATATATGCCTGCTTCGTATCTCTTAACAATGTCTCCTGGGACTATCCAGAGGACAGTTCCCCCACCAATACCTTCAGTAAATATATTTGTGTAGGAAGTACCAACATCCTTGGAAACCTCTCTATTGGCTATTCTCTGCAAGCCAAAGTTATAGATAAAGATATTGGTATTGCAATGAGCTCTTAAGCTTTAGTAGGATGACAGGATTCTAGGGTTGCAGACTTCATATAACCATGAGAAATTAGGTCAGCATAGTCATCAAAATGGGCAGCAAGGCTGGCAATAATCAGAATGTTTTGACACACCAGACATCTTTGACATAGATGAGCATTTTATTAAAATCAAGTGTGGAAATTTCATGACTTACCTAATTCCTAGACTTGAGCCATTAATTCACAGACCTAGATTGTGGACTCTGAGTCAATTAGATAATTTGTTGCATTCTGAGTATGTGACTTCTATCTTTGCATCAAAAGTATTTTCCTCCAATTAACACCTTCTTAGACAACAGGATTGGCTGTGAGAAAATCTAGGGCCAGCAGCCCATCAAGGAAGTTTCACATATCACATCCTCTCATATCTCATTGGTTTAAAATTGCTATCATGGCAATACATAGCTGCAAAGGTGGTTGAGAATGTAACCTGTAGCTGAGAAACTATATTTCTTTTCAAAAGTCCAAGAATTCTATTACTAATTCAAAGGATTTTATCTACCACATCTGTAAAAGTGCGATGTTTTCTTCTTTGGGACTGAAATTAATATAGTTTAACATTTTTTCTACAAGTACTACAGTTCTCTGCTCACTTGACATATACAATATATTTATAATCTGGTACCCCAAATATGGAATTATACAAATTATTTGCACGAAGTTATTTAGTATGTCTAAAAATTAATCATGGTCTTTGTCATAAAGTAAGTTTCAATAAATATCAGAGAACTGAAATTATAGAATCCTGTCTCTCTGATCATAGCTAGAGAAACTAAAAATAAGAAGAGAGAACTAGACAAAAACTCTGTTTTCAAATTTTAAAAGCATTGCACTTCACATAAATAATGACGCTACAATAAAGAATAATTAAAATTAGAAAATACTTTTAACAATTATATAAAACACACATGGGATGAAGCTAATGGAGAACTTCATATCAGTTGAGTACATAAGGAAGGATAAAATTCTGAAAACAATAAGTGTTCATTATAAGAACCCAGGAAAAAAAACAGCAAAATTAAAAAGATCAATACAAACTTTGGTGTTCTATAATGAAGCCTTTTCTCCAGCATGCTCTTATTTCTCTCAACTTCTAAAAACAAATAAAAATATAACCTACCATTCTAATTGTTTTTCTAACAAGTATCTCTACATGTATGTGCCCAAATCTGAACTCTAGACTGTTCATCTTATTGTTATCTTCATTTCAGTAAAAGTTAACTCTATTGTACCAGTCACTGATGACAAAAATTTTGATGGGCAAGTTGACTTCTCTCTTTCACCTCTTCTATAGCTGATTCATATACAATATTTTCTCTTTTGGCTTCAGACTAAATCTGGAATCTGATAATTTATTAATAGTTTTATACAGTTAAAAAGGAACAAATTACTGATAAGAACAATACCACAAATAATTCAAAAAAATATTACACTGAAAGTGAGAAGATAAAAGTAAAACTGCACGTACTTTGTGATTCTATTTATATAATATCCAAAAATTAGCCTATGACTTAAAAAATCAGAAGGGTTATGAGGGAACTTTCTGGTATGAAAAGTTTATGTATATTGATTGAAGTGTGGGTTAGCCAGGTATAGGCACAATTCAAAATTCACTGAATTGCACTATTAAGATTTGTTCATTTCACTTTATATAATTTTTACCTAAAATAATGAAAATGAGTATTCAGTTAGTAAGTTTACTTTTGATGATGAGATATATTAGCATTCCTAAAACTACCATTTGTTATACTGAGCTTGAGGAAATGAGCAAATGTACTGATGATAATAAAAGTTATTTTTCTTAATGTGGCAAGAAGAGTTAAAATACGGAAGTAGAAATGCTAGCATTAAATCTATATTGTAGCATTGCAGTTGGAGGCATTGGTACAGACTCATGATACACACAATCTATGTGTGTGTGTATGCGTGTGTTCATATGTATCTTCTCCTGTCTCTGTTTACTAAAAATATCTAAAAAGAATGCTATTTCAATGGCAATAGGCATCCAACACTAGTTTTCTAAATACAATTCAACATCAAAATGAACCAAGAGTAACAGGTGGTTACAGGCATGTGGCTGGCAAAGCTAAGATGAACCTGGTACTTAATTTAGCACTGGCAAGTAAAGAAGTGCCTAAAGAGATATAAGGACATGTCAAAAGGACACAAAATTTAACTTACAGAGGCTTCAACAGACAAATTTGGGACAATTCAAACATTAAAATAAATAACCAAATTTTAATAACAACTCATTGAAATAAATAAGAACTTATGAAATCATATTGATATAATGAATAAATAAATGGCACAAAAATAAAAGCTCTTTTTATAGTTGAGTGGAAACTAATACATATAGTAGGAATGTGGAAGCCAGAAAATCATCAATGAATAAGATATCCAGAAAAACATTGATAAGAAAGAGTATATTTAAGCATTCTTATAGTTTTCCACAGGAAATTGCTTATTAATTACAAAGGAAGAAATAATAACTTTACAGAAAATCTTTGTAGATGCTGCTTCAAGTGCTCAATGTTAACATCACCCATTCAGGGCAATAATGTGCCTTCTGAAATAACACACTGGGGAGGACATTGAGAGGTAAGGCCAGCTGGGCTTCTGGATCAGATGGAGACTTGGAGAACTTTTGTGTCTAGCTGAAGGATTGTAAATGCACCAGTCAGTGCTCTGTGTCTAGCTAAAGGAGTGTAAATGCACCAATCTGCACTCTGTAAAAATGCACCAATCAGCACTCTGTAAAATGGACCAATCAGCACTCTGTAAAATGGACCCATCAGCAGGATGTGGGCAGGGCCAAATAAGGGAATAAAAGCTGGCCACTCGAGCCAGCAGTGGCAACCCGCTTGGGTCCCCTTCCATACTAAGGAAGCTTTGTTCTTTCGCTCTTCACAATAAATCTTGCTGCTGCTCACTCTTTGGGTCTGTACCAACTTTAAGAGCTGTAACACTCACTGTGAAGGTCTGCGGCTTCACTCCTCAAGTCAGCGGGACCACGAACCCACCAGAAGGAAGAAACTTTGGACACATCTGAACAACTGAAGGAACAAACTCCGGACATACCATCTTTAAGAACTGTAACACTCACAGCGAGGGTCTGCGGCTTCATTCTTGACGTCAGCGAGACCAAGAACCCACCAGAAGGAACCAATTCCAGACACATTTTGGTGACCATGGAGGGACTATCACCAAGTGGTGAGCACCATTGGACCCCTTTCACTTGCTATTCTGTCCTATTTTTCCTTAGAATTCGGGGGCTAAATACCAGGCACCTGTCAGCCAGTTAAAAGCAACTAGCTCGGCCGCCAGACTAAAGACACGGGTGTCAGGCTTTCTGGGAAAGGGCTCTCTAACAACCCCGACTCTTCGGAGTTGGGCGCGTTGGTTTGCCTAGAACCATCTTCCGTTTTTCCTGTACTTCCATGCTGAGCCAAGGGTCGACAGAGAGGAAAGCCATTAAGCTCCGGGGTCCCAACAACAAGTTGGTTGACCCTGTGGCCATCAGCAGAACTCTCAAAGTCATGTTGCCCAAGTGAGACTCGCCCATCTATCCTATCTATCCTGACCCTTGCCTCTGGGTCCTCAGGCAAACTTCCTCTCAGCTCTCTTCTCCGAGGCTAGCCCCCTTCTAAAAACAACTCCCTGTCTCTGGTGCTCTTCTAGTTTCTCCTATAAGAATGATTTCTAGTATAAACTCCAGGACTTGATTCCCTTCTTTAGGCACCAGGGCTCACCAATCAGAAAGACATAATTTTTGCCCAAAGCCCCGTCATAGTGGGGACTATCTGGATCTTTAGGATCCTTCCTCAGACTAACAGGCCTAATAAAAGCTATTCCTGAAGCTAGGATATGGGGAGCCTCAGAAATTATATCCTTCCTATTCAAGTGAGGACAAAAGGCATCACTCTTCCAACCCTGGAGATCGCTTCCCTCCCTCAGGGTATGGCCATCCACTTCATTTTTGGGGCATAACATCTTTATAGGACAGGGGTAAAGTTCCAATACTAACAGGAGAATGCTCAGGACTCTAACAGGTTTTCGAGAATGCGCTGGTAAGGGCCACTAAATCTGATTTTTCTCGGTCCTCTTTGTGGTCTAGGAGGACAGGAAAGGGTGCAGGTTTTCAAGAATGAGTGTGTAAGGACCACTAAATCCGACCTTCCTCAGTCCTCCTTGTGGTCTAGGAGGAAAACTACTGTTTCCGCTGCTGCGTCGGTGAGCACAACTACTCTGATCAGCAGAGTCCAGGGACCACTGCGGGTTCTTGGGCAAGAGGTGTTTCCGCTGCTGCGTCAGAAGTGCAACTATTCTGATCAGCAGTGTCAAGTGACCCTTGTGGGTTCTTGGGCAGGGGAAGAAACAAAGAAACCAAAACCACTGGCAGTTTTGTCTTTCAGATGGGAAACACTCAGGCATCAACAGGCTCACCCTTGAAATGCATCCTAAGCCATTGGGATCAATTTGACCCACAATCCCTGAAAAAGAGATGGCTCATTTTTTTCTGCACTATGGCCTGGCCCCAGTATTCTCTCTCTGATGGGGAAAAATGGCCATCTGAGGGAAGTATAAATTACAACACTATCCTGCAGCTTGACCTTTTCTGTAAGAGGGAAGGCAAATGGAGTGAAATACCTTATGACCAAGCTTTATTTTCATATCTTAGCCTCCCTATAACTCCCCTTCCTATTGATAAGCTTCCTCTAATCTCCCCCACCCAGATGGAAATAAGCAAAGAAATCTCCAAAGGACCACAAAAACCCCCAGGCTATCGTTTATGTCCCCTTCAAGCTGTTGCAGGAGGGGAATTTGGCAACCCGGGTACATGTACCCTTCTCCCTCTCTGATTTAAAGCAGATCAAAGCAGACTTGGGGAAGTTTTCAGATGATTGTGATAGGTACATAGATGTCCTACAGGGTCTAGGGCAAACCTTTGATCTCACTTGGAGAGATGTCATGCTATGGTTAGATCGAACCCTAGCCTTTAATGAAAAGAATGTGGCTTTAGCTGCAGCCCGAGAGTTTGGAGATACCTGGTATCTTAGTCAAGTAAATGACAGAATGACAGCTGAAGAAATGGACAAATTCCATACTGGTCAGCAAACCATCCCCAGTATGGATCCCTACTGGGACTTCGACTCAGATCATAAGGACTGGAGTTGCAAACGTCTGTTGACCTGTGTTCTAGAAGAATATGAAGAATTAGGAAAAAGCCCATGAATTATTCAATGATGTCCACCATAACTCAGGGAAAGGAAGAAAATCCTTCTGCCTTCCTTGAGCAGCTATGGGAGGCCTTAAGAAAATATACTTCCCTATCATCTGACTCACTCACGGGTCAATTGATCCTGAAAGATATGTTTATTACCCAATCAGCCGCAAATATCAGGAGAAAGCTCCAAAAGCAAGCCCTGGGCCCTGAACAAAATCTGGAGGCATTATTAAACCTGGCAACCCCGGTGTTCTATAATAGGGACCAAGAGGAACAGGCCCAAAAGGAAAAGCGAGATCAGAGAAAGGCTGCAGCTTTAGTCATGGCCCGCAGACAAACAAACCTTGGTGGTTCAGGGAGGACAGAAAATAGAGCAGGCCAATCACCTGGTAGGGCTTGTTATCAGCGTGGTTTGTAAGGACACTTTAAAAAAGATCGTCCACCGAGAAACAAGCTGCCCCCTCGCCCATGACCACTATGCCTAGGCAATCACTGGAAGGTGCACTGCCCCAGACAGCAAAGGTTCTCTGGGCCAGAAGTCCCCAACCAGATGATCAAACAACAGGACTGAGGGTGCCTGGGGCAAGCGCCAGCTCATGTCATCACCCTCACTGAGCCCTGGGTATGTTTAACCATTGAGGGCCAGGAAATTGACTTCCTCCTGGACACTGGCATGGCTTTCTCAGTGTTAATCTCCTGTCCTGGACAGCTGTCCTCAAGATCCATTACTATCCAAGGAATCCTGGGACAGCCTATAACCAGGTATTTCTCCCACCTCCTCAGTTGTAATTGGGAGACTTTTCTACAGATAGTAAGCATGCTTATCTAATCCTACATGCCCATGCTGCAAAATGGAAAGAACTTCTTCTGGGGGAACCCCCATTAAATATCACAAGGAAACCACGGAGTTATTGCACATAGTGCAAAAACCCAAGGAGGTGGCAGTCTTATACACTGAAGCTATCAAAAGGGGAGGGAGAGGGGAGAACCACAGCATAAGTGGCTGGCAGAGGCAGGGAAACACCAGCAGAAAGGAAAGAGAGAAAGAGACAGAAAGAGACAGAGAGAGAGGAAGTGACAGAGACAAAGAGGGAGTCAGAAAGAAAAGAGAGGGAAGAGAGTGTGGGGAAAAGACAGAAAGAGAGAGACAGAGAGAGGAAAAGACAGACAGAAAGTCAAAGAGAGAAGGAGAGAGGAAGAGACAGACAAAGAAGGAGTCAGAGAGAAAGAGAGATGGAAGTAGTAAAGAAAAAACAGTGTATCCTATTCCTTTAAAAGCCAGGGTAAATTAAAACCTATAATTGATCATTGAAAGTCTTCTCCATGACCCTATAACACTCCAATACCACCTTGTTTTCAGTGTAAACAAAAGCATAGCCCGAAAGCACTGAGGCCACTGACAACCTATAGCCTTCCTATCAAAAATCCCTAAACCCAGCAGGTTTCCTAACAGGGGATCAAAGTCTTAATTAATTACTATACAAAGGTCTGACCAGATCTAGGAGACACTCCCTTCAGGACAGGATGATAAATGGTTCCTCCTGGGTGATTAAGGGAAAAAGACACAATGGGTATTCAGTAAGTGATAAGGAAACTCTTGTAGAAGCACTTAGGAAAATTGCCTAATAATTGGTCAGCTCAAACATGCTAGCTGTTTCCACTCAGTCAAACCTTAAAGTACTCACAGAATCAGGAAGGAGCCATCTATACCAATTTTAAGTTAATATGGACTGAATGAGGTTTTATTAATAGCAAAGAAAAATTAAAATCCAAAACTTACAAGGTTTTCAACAAAAGTAAAGTTTGCTAAAAGTTAACAGTGTAACATGTATTATCCTACTACCACACACTCTCAAAGGATTTCTCAGACAGTTTGCAAGAAATAAAAAAATCTATCCTTACTCTACAATCCCAAACAGACTCTTTGGCAACAGTGACTCTCCAAAACTGCTGAGGCCTAGACCTCCTCACTGCTGAGAAAGGAGGACTCTGCACCTTCTTAGGAGAAGAGTGTTGTTTTTACATTAACCAGTCAGGAATAGTACGAGATGCCACCCAGGGTTTACAGGAAAAGGCTTCTGAAATCAGACAGTGCCTTTCAAACTCTTATACCGACCTCTGGAGTTGGTGACATGGTTTCTCCCCTTTCTAGATCCCGTGACAGCCATCTTACTACTACTCGCCTTCAGGCCCTGTATTTTTAACCTCGTTGTCAAATGTGTTTCCTCTAGGATCAATGCCATCAAGCTACAGATGGAACCCCAAATTACCTCAACTAACAACTTCTACCAAGGACCCCTGGACTGACCCGCTGACCCTTTGACTGGCCTAAAGAGTTCTCCTCTGGAGGACACTACAACTGCAGGGCCCCTTCTTCACCCCTATCCAGCAGGAAGTAGCTAGAGCAGTCATCGCCCAATTCCCAACAGCAGTTGGGGTGTCCTGTTTAGAGTGGGGCTTCTGGGTCAGGTGGGGACTTGGATAACTTTTGTGTCTACCTAAAGGATCATAAATGCACCAATCAGCACTCTGTAAAATGGACCAATCAGCACTCTGCAAAACAGACCCATCAGCAGAATGTGGGCAGGGCCAAATAAGGGAATAAAAGCTGGCCACCCGAGCCAGCAGCGGCAACCCGCTCGGGTCCCCTTCCACATTGTGGAAGGTTTGTTCTTTTACTTTTCACAATAAATCTTGCTGCTGCTCACTCTTTGGGTCCACACACCTTTAAGAGCTGTAACACTCACTGCAAAGGTCTGCGGCTTCACTCCTGAAGTCAGCAAGACCATGAACCCACTGGAAGGAAGAAACTCCAGGCACATTTGAACATCTGAAGGAGCAAACTCCTGACACACCATCTTTAAGAACTATAACACTCACCGCGAGGGTCCACAGCTTCATTCTTGAAGTCAGCGAGACCAAGAACCCACCAGAAGAAACCAATTCTGGACACAACATGATATTATTTAAGTGTCCCAAATGCATAACCTAAATACAGCCATGAGGAAACGTCAAAAGCACACAAATTAAAGAACAGTCTTCTAAATAACTACCTCATATTTTTTCAAAAATATCAAAAGTAGAATAGCAAAAGACTTACAAACAGATCTAAACTAAAGGAAACTGAAGAGACAATGCAACCAAATGCAATGTTTGGTCCCAAATTAGATCTTGGCAAGATAAATATATCTATAAAGTACATTATTAGGAAACTGTATGATCTTAGACAGTAGTATTGTATCTTTGAATTTTATAATTTTCCTAATTGTAATCTGGCTGAGATTCTTTTTTAAGGAAATACTGAATAATTTGGAGTATAGAAATGATATTTGTGTTTTATTTTCAAAATGTTTATAATATATTGTAGAGAGTGAAAAATCAAATGTTACAAATTATTAAAAATTGGCAGATCTGGCCGGGTGCAGTGGCTCATGCCTGTCATCCCAGCACTTTGTGGGGGCCAAGGCAGGCAGATCACGAAGTCAAGTGATTGAGACCATCCTGGCCAATATGGTGAAATCTCGTCTCTATTAAAAATACAAAAATCAGCCAGGCATGGTGGTGCATGCCTATAATTCCAGCTCCTCAGGAGGCTGAGGCAGGAGAATCGCTTGAACCTGGGAGGTGGAGGTTGCAGTGAGCTGACATTGCGCCACTGTACTCCAGCCTGGTGACAGGGTGAGTCTCCATCTCAAAAAAAAAAAAAAAAAAAAAAAAAAAAAGACCTTGGCAGATCTATGAAAAAGATCTTCTGAGAGTTTCTTGTATTATTCTAGAAAAATTTTTGGTGAGCTTAAAATTATATCAATTACAACTAATCTCATGATAAAAAGATCCTCAGAGACTATTATGAACACCTCTTGGCATACAAACTAGGAAATCTAGAGGAAATGGATCAATTCCTGGAAACATACAACCTCCCAAGATTGAATCAGGAAAAAATTAAAACCCTTAACAGACAAATAATGAGTTCCAAAATGAATCAGTAATAAAAAACTTACCAACCAAAATAAGCCCTAGACTAGATGGATTCACAGCTGAATTCTACCACATAAAGAGGTACTAAGAGAAGGTGGTACCAATCCTGCTGAAATTATGCCAAAAAAGTGAGGAGGAGGGACTCCTCTGTAACTCATTCAACAAATTGGCATCATTCTAATTCCAAAATCTGACAAAGACACAGTGAAAAAAAGATATATGCAGGTCAATATCCTTGATAAATATAGATGCACAAATCCTCAACAAAACACTAGCAAACTGAATCTAGTAGCATATCAAAAAGCTATTTCATCATTATCAAGGGGGCTTTATTTCTGGGATGCAAGGTTGTTTCAACATACACAAATCAATAAAAATAATCCACCACATAAATAGAATTAAAAACAAAAACCATGTGATCATCTCAATAGACACAGAAAAAGCTTTTGATAAAATCCAACATCCCGTCTTGATAAAAACTCTCAAAAAACTAGGAGGAACATGTCTCATGTTTGAAGGAATATGTCTCAAAATAATAAGAGCCATCAAGTGAGACCTAATTAAACTAGAGAGCTTCTGCACAGCAAAAGCCTATGACATTGTTTGGCTGTGTCCTCACTGAAATTTCATCTTGAATTGTAGTTCCCATAATCCCCATGCGTCATGAGAGGGACCCAGTGGGAGGTAATTGAATCATGGGGGTGGTTACCCTCATGCTATTCTCATGATAGTGAGTGATTTCTCACAAGATCTGATGGTTTTATAAGGGGCTTTTTCCCCTTTGCTCAGCACTTTTCCTTCCTGCTGCCATGTGGAGAAGTCGTGTTTGCTTCCCCTTCTGCCAAGATTGTAAGTTTCCTGAGACCTTCCCAGTCCTGTGGATCTGTGAGTCAATTAAACCTCTTTCCATTATCAATTACCCAGTCTCGTGTATTTCTTCATAGCAGTGTGAGAATGGACTAATACAGACTATCAATAGAATAAACAGACAACCTACAGAATTGGACAAAATATTTGCATACTATTCCTCAGGCAAAAGTCTAATATTCAGAATCTATAAGACACTTAAAGAAATCTACAAGCAAAAAAAAAATGGGTAAAGGACATGAACACTTATCAAAATAATACACACAAGCAGCCAACAAATATATGAAGGAATATTGAGCATCACTAATCATCAGAGAAATGAAAATTAAAACCACAATGAGATATATTCTCACACCAGTCAGAATGGCTATCATTAAAAAGTAAAACTATAACAGATCTTGGCAAGGTTGTGGAGAAAAGGGAATGCTTACACAATGTTGGTGGGAATGTAAATTATTTCATCCACTGTAGAAAGCAGCTTGGAAATTTCTCAAGGAACTAAAAATCAAACTACCATTCAACCCTGCAATTCCATTGCTGAGTATATAACCGAAGAAAAATAAATCATTCTACCAAAAAGACACATGCATTTGTATGTTCATCACAACCCTATTCACAATTGCAAAGACATGGAATTAACCTATGTGTCCATCAATGGTGGATTTGATTTAAAAATGTGGTACAAATACACCATGGGATACTATGCAGCTGCAAAAAAGAATGAAATCATGTCCTTTGAAGCAGCATAGATGGAGCTATAAGCCATTTTCCTAAATGAATGAACACAGAAACAAAACCAAATACCGCATTTTTATTTGTATATGGGAGGTAAACATTGGGTACACATGGACATAAAAATAGGAACAATGGACACTGGAGACAAGGAAGGGGCAAGGGTTGAAAAACTCCTATTAAGTACCATACTCCCTACTTGAGTGACTGGTTTAATTCTACCCCAAACTGCAGCATCACGCGGCATACCCTTGTAGCAAACCTGCACATATACCCCCGAATCAAAAATAAAAGTTGAAGCTTAACAAAAAAGTATGTCAAAATTTAAAGACATCCAGCTAGAGTTTTCCTAAGTGTACAGATATTAATACAAAAAGTGAGGTGAGCCGGCCGTAGTGGCTCACACCTGTAATCCCAGCACTTTGGGAAGCCGAGGCAGGCGGATCACGAGGTCAGCAGATCGAGACCATCCTGGCTAACACGGTGAAACCCCATATCTACTAAAAATACAAAAAATTAGCTGGGCATGGTGGCGGAGGCCTGTAATTCTAACTACCTGGGAGGCCGAGGCAGAGAATGGCGTGAACCAGGGAGACGGAGCTTGCAGTGAGCTGAGATGGCACCACTGCACGCCAGCCTGGGTGACAGAGCGAAACTCCGTCTCAAAAATAAAAAATAAGAAGTGAGGTGATGCCATCACAATAACTTGATACATGTGTTCAGCATTAGATTAGTATGTTAGAATGACTAATGACTGGTATGTTAAATAAATATGTTATAAGTGGGAATATAAAAGAGTCTCATAAAGTTTTGAATAAAAATATATCAAAAGATTAATATTTACAGGTCAAGATGACAGGAATCTTAAATACACAAGAGTATGTTACTCAAGGATGCACATAGATCAAAGTAGCTATTGTAAAGGTGTATTGTATAAACAGATTTAATAAACCAGAATGCACATCTATGTAGAAAGAGGCATTGAGAAGGAAAGTAGCATTGAAAAAAAACAACAGCAATAACTTGAAAATAAAACAAAAAGTGGCATTACTTTGGAAGGCTGAGGTAGGCAGATCTCTCGAGCCCAGGAGTTCAAGGCTAGCCTGGGCAACATGGCAAAACCCATCTCTCCAAAAAAAAAAAAAAAAAAAAGAAAACCAACTACGAATAGTGGTGCATGCCTGTGTTCCCTGAAGTGGGATGACCACTACAGCCTGGGAAATCAAGGCTGTAGTGAGTTGTAACGGCACAGCTGCTCACCAAATGGGGTGACAGAGCAAGATCTGTCTCGTTAAAAAAAAATATATATATATATGTATATACATAGCATTGCCTACTTTCATCAATATTATCCATCATGAAATTATGAGTGTAGTTACTTAACTTCTCCTTACATTTAGAACTATTTAGAACAATTGTTTACATTTAGAACAATCTTTTTAAAGGTAAAGACAATAAAATATGTTTATTGAAATTGCAACTGTTAGCAGGACCTTGACATTTACAACAGTATTTCCCCAATGTAGTTTCCTGCCCCTCAACTCTTCACTCATCCCCCACTTCCCTAGACCATAACAGGAGGGCTTAATAATTTCAATTCAATAAACAACATGGGCCAGATGTGGTGGCTCACGCCTGTAATCCCATCACTTTGGGAGGCCAAGGCAGGCAGACCACGAGGTCAGGAGCTCGAGACCAGCCTGACCAACATGGTGAAACCCCGTCTCTACTGAAAATACAAAAATTAGCCCAGTGTGGTGGCATGCACCTGTAATCCCAGCTACTCAGGAGGCTGAGACAGGAGAATCACTTGAACCCGGGAGGCGGAGATTGCAGTGAGCAGAGATCACACCAATGCACTCCAGCCTGGGTGACAGGGTGAGACTCCTTCTCAAAAAGAAAAAAAAAAGTAAATAAACAATATGGCATTATGCACTGTGCCACAGATATTTATGTAAGTACCCCTGTGGAACATATTGCTCAAGGTACCTGGCAAGGTGACATAAAACAAGTTGCTAGTAAATATTTGGAGTAAAGAAAATGAAATCTTTGCGGGATAGTACTTAAAGCAATAAAGTATATATGAAAGAGTATTTAATTGTTACGTCCACTACTTTATTTGGCTTCATTTGTTTAATAATTGCTAAGCTGATGTGCTGCCTTAATCTTGGAAAGCTTTCAGGCACAAACAGGAGCAAATTTGTTGTTAGTTTTAAAATGTATTTATTTTATTGTTAATATATTTTGGTAGCCTTTTGCAATACCATGGAGTAGCACTGAATATATCATGGTGACTATTGTAAAACAACTCTGGAAACATGCTGTTCTTCAGGGAAAATCATGTGGTTTCACTGTGCTTTGGTGACAAATGACAAAGAACAAACAAATCAGAAACAAATCAGTCACCAGTAACGTTTTTTCCCTTGACTGAGCTTTTGTCACTGTCACAAAAATTGCAGAACATTGGAGACTTGGACCACATAAAGCTTTAAGCATTCATTTTCTTTTTTGTGATTTTTTTCCCACCTCATTTTGTTGTATTTTAAATGGAATTTGTTTCAGTTTCCAGCTGCTGCGTATCCCACAGCAGTGAAATTCTGATATGATGCTTTCAAAAGACTTAAACAGTTTCGGTGATTATTTAGGCTTAGCAGTTTGTGGGATAATAAGTTGGAGTTTACCACTGGTAGCATTTTAAATGAGCGAACTTCATTTAGGAGTGAAGAGGTCAGTAATTCAGAATGTTCTATTTCAGTTGGAGAAGAAAAGTAGATCACAAAGAGAGTCCCAGTAGACCCCATGATCTAGCAGAAAGCAGAGGATGGAAATTAGGGAGGCTGCAAATCTAGGAATCAGAAGCATTTCCAAGGAGAGAAAAATAAAATAGAAATAAAGGTTGGTAAGGATATAGTTTAAAGGTACCCAGGAGAAATCATCCTGGAGTTTTGAGTGATGATCCTTTCATGAACAGCAGGAGGTTGAGTAATATACTTGCATTTGCTATTTTGACTGTACATACTAATCTACCTGTATTTTGCATTCCAATAAAAGAAATGATGTTTAAATTATTTCTGTTAATTTTATTCTAAATATTCCAAGGAAATCAAAGAAATTCCATACCAGTGGTTCTTTCTGTAATATGCCAGGATTAATGTATTCGATTTTGAGTGCATAAATTAAGGTCTGCTAATTTGATTAGTTTTGTTTTAGCAAGGAAAACTGATACAATCCTTCACCAGGAAATGGTAGTTCACTAATACCAACTGATGTTAATTTTCACTCATCTTGATTCTCAATATAAAGGTGAACTGAATATAAACAGAGTTTATCACTTAGGAATCAGTAAAAGTACTGTCTTAAAGATGCATTGAACCCCTGTAGGCAAGAGAGAGGTGGAGAGACAGAAAGAAACAGAGAGAGGGAGAGAGGAACGCAATATTTTGAATTGAAGAAACATTACCCAGTGCACTATATTTTACGTTTTAAATTATTTTGCTGAAGTAATTTCTCACTTTTTGTTCAAAAGTTACATATAGCCTTATTACTCCTTTTATACCCCTAAATTCTATCAAACAAGAATAGGTAACTTTTAGCATTAGTTTAGCACTTAAACACATATATACATTCAAGAGGGACATTAATTGAACTTGTTACTGTTGGTAGCTAGTCAAGCATGAGCAGGGCAGGAGAGGGCTCCCGAGGGTCAGGCGAACATCAGGTGATGGTCAGGTGGTTGTTAACTGTCTCTCTAAAATAATAATTGGTTGCAGCCAGCGCCAGGAAAAGGCATTCTCGCAATAGATAGAAAAAACCTGAAACTGGTGATCAGCAGCTTCCCAATAAGATCCCAGGAGTTGGGCCAGTGGGATCAAGCAGGCTAAGAGACAAAATAGTGTTTATCTGGTCTATAATATTGTAGGGACATTTAACTCATAGGGGAAGAATGCCTCAAATGAGCATGCATATAACCCCAGTAAACACACTGCACGTTTCCCTCCCAAATGCTTGCAGGCCACTGCATATGTAAACAGCCTACCCCAAGGGAAGACTCAAGGGAAAAGGAATGCAAAGCTCCAGACGTATGTCAACATATAAAACCCAAGTCAAAGGTCAAACACCATGCTTGATCTCTCAAGTTACCCTCAAGTTACCCGCTTGGCCCACTTCCAAGTGATTTTACTTCCTTTCATACATGATCTAAAGCTTTTTAATAAAATTTTGTTCCTGCTCTAAAACTTGTCTTGATCTCTCCTTCTGCCTTATGCCCCTTAGTCGAATTCTTTCTTCTGGGGAGGCTAGAATTGAGGTTGCTGCAGACGCATATGGATTTGCCACTGGTAACGTACTTTAGTGTCTTCTGACTCGAATATGTTCCGCTGCTAACAGACTCATCATTACATTTAATAATGTGTGTATATAACTTTGTGTTATTTATTTTTGAAGATTGCACTTAGATGTATAAGCGACATGTGTATGGTCCACTTTTACACAGCTTTTGTTCATCCATTCAAAGTATCTGCTAATTCCATAATAAACTTTCTATAAAAGAAAGTACATTTTAGGCCGGGCGCGGTGGCTCATGCCTGTAATCCCAGCACTTCGGGAGGCCGAGGCAGATGGATCACGAGGTCAGGAGATCGAGACCAACCTGGCTAACACGGTGAAACCCAGTCTCTACGAAAAATACAAAAAATTAGCCAGGCGTGATGGCAGGCGCCTGTAGTCCCAGCCACTCGGGAGGCTGAGGCAGGGGAATGGCATGAACCCAGGAGGTGGAGCTGGCAGTGAGCCAAGTGTCACGCCACTGCACTCCAGCCTGGGTGACAGAGTGAGACTCCGTCTCAAAAAAAAAAACCAAAAAAAAACAGAAAGTACATTTTAGTTAATCCAAGTCATTCTGGGTTTTAGAAGTCTAATCTGGAAAAATCCCCAATAATATCTTTATTCTCCACTTGATTTCTATAGACAAAAGATTAGCAGTAAATAGTTTTAATTAAAAAATCATTGGGGAGTACAGTGATGGCATTAGAAGTTTCTAAGTAATGGAGAATATGGTGAGATACCTTCATGATTTAAGCTATAATATACATTTGATGCCAATTTGGGGGATTTGAGAATCAATGAATCCCCATTAACATCTGAAGAGGCAGTTGATGCAGTCAGTGAAAAATTGAGTGTGTATTTGTCTTTATTTTATACTGAAGACATCAAAAATTTAAATTATAAAAACTAGTTTTAATTTTCTCTTGTAATTTTAAAGCCTTTCAAATAGCAGGTGACTTTGAAAGTCATTCACTGTCACTGACAAGGACTACTGGGCGAGATTAAAAAAAGTATGAATTTGGGGTTTAGAAGATGTGAGTTCAAGTCACTGATCTGTTGCTTTTTTTTTTTTTTTTTTTTTTTTTTTTTTTTTTTTTTTGAGATAGAATCTGGCTCTGTCCCCCAGGCTGGAGTGCAGTGGCACCATCTCGGCTCACTGTGAACTCTGCCTCCCCGGTTCACGCCATTCTCCTGCCTCAGCCTCCTGAGTAGCTGGGACTACAGGCGTCCGCCACCACACCCTGCTAATTTTTTTGTATTTTTAGTAGAGACAGGGTTTCACCATGTTGGCCAGGATGGTCTCGAACTCCTGACCTCGTGATCCACCCACCTCGGCCTCCCAAAAGTGCTAGGATTACAGGCTTGAGCCACCGCGCCCGGCCATGTTGCTTTCTTCTTCGTGACCTTGAGAAAGCTTCTATTTTATTTTAAAAATAAAATCGGAAAAAAGATAAATTGTGCATAATAAAATCTTTGAGAATACAATGCTATAATATTTCATAATTTATACAATATTTCCACACTGTTTTATTTCTGAATTTCAAAAATACGCACATATAAAATGTTGGAGAGATACGTAAAGTAAAAAAAGTAAAATTTTCCTTCTCTCGTACTTTCTTTATTAAGCATTAGTTATAAAAATTGCAGAATAAAATTTTCCTGGGAACATACAGATTTTTAGTGATTGTTTTATTGTTGTGCCCTTCACGTTATGACATACTAAAACAAACACATGAAGTTTGACAACTTGATGTTTCCACTAAATTATATTGTGTGGACGGAATTCCTTCTAGAAACCAGTAGGAGATAGATATAAGCAGAACAAGTAGGAGACACATATAGAGAGATGACAGATATATAGATGATAGATAGACATATATTGATTAATTGATAGCTGGTAGATGGATTAGACAAATAGGTAGATGATAGAGATTTCTTTTCTTTCTTTCTCTCTCTCTCTCTTTCATCCTTTCTTCTTCTCTTTCTTTCTTTTTTTTTTTTGACAGAGTCTTGCTCTGTCGCCAGGCTGGAGTGCCGTGGCATAATCTCTGCTCTCTGCAAACTCCGCCTCCCGGGTTCAAGCGATTTTCTTGCCTCAGCCTTCCCAGTAGCTGGGGACTACAGGCGCGCGCTACCACACCTGGCTAATTTTTGTATTTTTAATAGAGACGCGGTTTCACCATGTTGGCCAGGATGGTCTCAATCTCCTGACCTCACGATCCACCCGCCTCAGCCTCCCAAAGTGCTGGGATTACAGGCATGAGCCACCATGCCCGGCTGATAGATTTTTTTCAAGAAATTGGCTTACGTATGGCTAATTTTTGTATTTTTAATAGAGACGTGGTTTCACCATGTTGGCCAGGATGGTCTCAATCTCCTGACCTCGTGATCCACCCGCCTCAGCCTCCCAAAGTGCTGGGATTACAGGCGTGAGCCACCGTGCCCAGCTGATAGAGATTTCTTTCAAGAAATTGGCTTACGTAATTGAGGGGATGGCTAAAACTTGGCTAAACAAGCCACCAGGAAGGGCAGGCTGGATCTCTCAGCTGAAGCTGCTGCCCATAGATAGAATTTTTTCTTCTTCAGAGAAGGCTCACTTCTGCTCTCAAAAATTTTGCAACTGATTGAATCAGTTTCACCCAGATTATCTAAAATAATCTCCCTTCCTTAAATCATCTGATACAAATTTTAATCCAATCTACAAAATAATTTCACAGCAACAGCTACATTAGTGTTTGATTGAATAACTTAAATGGTAGCCTGGCTAAGTTGACACATCAAAAAGACCATGAGAGAGTTTGAGCCTTATTTGTCCAAAACATAAACCAACTGAGTAACACAGGCTTTGTTTGCCTCTACTGCTTTGTTCTCCCTTGACACCCCAGTCTTCATCCCTAGGAGAATATCCTTACATAAACTACCTGCATTGCAAACAGTTGTTATAGAGTCTCATTTGGAAGATGGAGGGACAATTTGAGATCATTAATATCATAGTAGCCTTAGAAAGCAGACTGTCAAGACAGGATCTTGGAAATGGATCATCCAGCGGTCAGATAGTAATAAGGACTCCATTGATATTGATGGTAGGGGAGTACTAATAACCCCTGACAGGCAGAGACGTTAACATTGCTGAGAATCTCATTGGTGGAATATATCAGTGAGATTTGTATTAGTTTCCTGTGGCTGTCATAACAAGTTACCACAAACTTGGTGGTTTATAGCAACAGAAATTTATGATTTGACAGGTTCAGAGGCCAGGAATCCAAAATCAACACATTGGCACAGCTGTGCTTTTTCTAAGGTCTCCAGGCTCCCTTTTGGTCTCTGGTGGCTACCAAGAATCCTTTGTGTACCTTGGCTTGTAACCTTCATTCACCTGACCTTCTCCTTTGTGTACATCTTATGTACCAGCAACCAATGCTATTGTCTTATAAAGACACATATGATTCCATTTAAACTTCACACAGATGATCCAGCGTAAACTCCTCAAGATCGTTAACTTGCTCATGTATTTTACCACATAAATCAATATTCACAGGATCAGGGGTTAGGACACAGACGTATGTTTTAGGGACACATTAAACATACTACAGGGTGGAGAGTGAAACTCTATATATAGAGTGAAACTCTATATATAGAGTGAAACTATATATATAGAGTGAAACTCTATATATAGAGTGAAACTCTATATATAGAGTGAAACTATATATATAGAGTGAAACTCTATATATAGAGTGAAACTATATATATAGAGTGAAACTCTATATATAGAGTGAAACTATATAGAGTGAAACTATATATAGAGAGTGAAACTATATATAGAGAGTGAAACTATATATAGAGAGCGAAACTATATATAGAGAGTGAAACTATATATAGAGAGTGAAACTATATATATATAACTATATAGTTATATAGTTATAACTATAACGTAGGGATTACACTTGAATGTTACAAGGATGAAGAAAATGGTAAGGACTAGAGTTGGAAAGCTTGAGATTCGGCTTAGAACCCCTGAAAGGGCAATATCAGGTTAGCAAACTATCAATGCAAGCCACACTGTAGATTTCAGAATACCTCCATGGGACCACTTAAAGATCTCCTTGTCAACTATAGCTGCAAAGTACACTGTGCTAAAAATCAGGCTGAAATTTAATTGTAATGGTGACAGAGGTTCAAAAGACACCGAATGGACACATTTGCATATTTATGCCTAAGTCAGGACCTTGATGGAAACAAAGTAGAATGCTGATGTATACAATACAGAAATTTTTGCCATTTAATTGACAGATGGTAGATAGATTATATAGACAGGTAGGTAGATAGATAGATGATAGATAAATAGATAGATAATCATCAAATATCCCTGATTTTACCAGCCAAAAGAAACAACTGTCTCTCTCTCGTTATAAGACAACCAGCTTGTATCACGTGGGAAACAAGCAAAGATCTCACCTGAAACAGTTGCTTCAAAGATTCTATTTGTCCACCTCAACATCTCTAATTTCAGGTTTAGCTAAATTTTGTCTTAAATGGGATTAGATTGCTACAAAGTCCAATTAGAGAATAACCACAACTTGACTGTTTCCAAGGAGGTCCCAAATAAAACTGTTTTCATCAAGGTAATAATAAATGCACTGATGGGGGTACAGGAGGATATTTAAGAAGCTCCTTAGGCTACGGTTTACAGTATGAGATATTGCCATGGAACTGGTGTCCCTTGTATGGATAGAATTGTTAGTATTTTCAAAACCCAGTGATTAAAAGACAGTACTTAATCATGAGAGGCAAAATAAAATTGATTAGCAAAATAGATTGTAAGGTTGGAGTAATAACCAGGATGTCTTGACCTACAGGGACCTAGACCAGAATGTTTCTAAGAAGTGAGATGACAACCAACTAGAGTTTATTTAGTCAACTATAAGAAATACCAGCCTACTACCTTATTATCAAAAACCTTAATAAGTAATGTTAACTGAATAAATAAAATGAGAGTGCATAAAAAGAAACCATAAATAAAAATTAATATTGAAATTGGTTTACTGCCTTATCTTTTTACGCAGAAAATTGTAGGGATGAGACCAGATATGAAGAGGTATTCCTGAAAATTAATATGTAACATGACTCTGAAGACTTTGTATAATTTGCACTTTGTACAATTTGCACTTTGTACAATTTTGAAGACTAGAGTTGCTTATTCTACATTTCCTCTCCTAATCACCCAAAGAGTTAGCCGATATCTATAACTATGAACCTGTACAATTTTGTGAACTTAGCTGTTGGCTGTTTAAGAAAAAATATGATGATAAAGAAATTTATTTTCTCAAAATTTACGAGAAATGAAACATTGTAATGCTTTAATGTCATAAACTTAGAGGATGACTATTGCTGAGAAGAGGCTCTTTTCCTAAATTTGTAATGCATCTTAAATAGGTTTTCAATTACTCCTCAAAGTATAACAGTCACATTCAAAGAAAGCAAAAATGAGTCTAAGTAAGCATAATGTCCAGAAAAAATTTTCTACCAATGGATACAATTATGCAATTTTAAATGAAAATTACCTAAGCTTTCAGTAAACAATGATAATTTTCACATTTGAAAACAATCTATATTGCATGGTATGTTAATTTTCATCATTAATAAGAGGAGTATTATACTCTATTTTTATAATTAAAGGAGTGGAATTTAAAATGTTAAATAATCTAAAACATGAGAGGCAGATTTCAAGTAGAATGTATTGTCATAATGCAAATTATCTATCATTAACAGAAGCTAACATGAATCTGTTGATGTATAAAGTAGGTACTTTAATTTTTGAAATTAATTAATTAAATTTTGCATTAATGTTTTTTTAAATGAAAAACATGCTTCTTAGGATTGTACTAGTAGCTTATTCTGAACAGGTTTATGGCCTCCTTTTGTGATTTTGGGCTCTTCTAGTCTACACTTCTTAGCAAACAATGAAGGGCTGATTCCACCAAGGTATACAATTATATTTTCCCTAAATTCAAATCTCATACTGCGATATTGCAATCAGCATTCCTCACTAGCTCTTTGAAAAAGAAATAAAATGTATACCATGCTGACCCTGAGTATTGGGGGTGGGAAACTGATTTATAATAGAGATCTAAATGAAATTTATATTTATTGTATATTTTGGAGTGCTTCATAGTATTTCCATGCTTAAAGGAAAAGATTATTAGAAAGCAACTGCTACCTAACACAAGCAGAGCCACCGAAGTTCTTATAAGTTGTTCCTATGTAAAAAAAAATTATTCTCTTCTTCCTCATGGTGATATTATGTGAGGTTTATTGCTGATGAAAACTAGAAGAGCAGCCAGTGTCATCACTTAGTGGTCCTAGACTAGGACAGCAATGTCTTCATGACATTGTCTCTTAAGACTCACTAGCAAGTTATGACTTTGTATTTTCCCTCACTGGAAAAGGAATACACCTGTTTATTATTTGTTTGTTGATGAAGAAAAGTTGCATGTTAGGTTGGAAGATTTTCTGGATTTGTTTGTATAAAAAGAAAGCTGTGAGTATGCAGTACTCTTTTTTCTTTTCTTTTTCTCTTATTAAAATTTCCTTCCATTAAAGAGCTCTCTTTCCTCCACTTGTGTAAATTTTGGACAAAGATAACTACAGTATACTCAGCTCGAAAATGGCAGAGTAGATGACTAGTTGCACTCTCTTAACGTTCTCATGTGGAAATGCATAGTATGAACAGAGACACACAGAAAATTTACGGAAGAAGCATTATCTAACGTTATAACCATAAATAAAAGATCTATAATGTCCTGCTACTGAAAGTTTTGAGTCTGCCTTATTGCCTCTTCTTCCTTCTAGTTAATCACATAATCCTTCAGTCTTGTGATAATATACCCTATATCTGCTGGGTTATTTCATTTTTGCTTTTGTTTTTTGGAGATAAATATTTCTCTTATTTTCATTATTAGTTCAAAAATATCAGCTTTAATTTTCAATCAGGACAAATAACAAGAAAATATTAGAGACATAAAAACTGAATAATACTTTTAAAGATTTAATGTTTTATATTAATTTCAGTATAGTGTGAAATAGAACAATTATAATTAACAGATCATATTATCTACTGACCACAAGCATATTTAGAATAAAACTAAGAAAAAACAAAATTATTCATTTTCAAGAAGATTTAAATAAAATTGTTAAATAGTGTATCAGTATACTAAAAAACCATCATTTTTAAACCAATTAACTTTAGAACACTTATATGTTACTAAGGAGCCAAATATAATATGGAAATATAGAACATGTCTATCTGTTTGTATTTGTGTGTATAGAGAGAACATCAAGCCAAAGAAGAAAAAATTATTGACTATCCTATTTTTAGATTGAATTACAAATAATTTCTATTCCCTTGTTTACAATTTTACATGCAAAAATATTTCCAAGTATTAAAATCAAGACCATTTTCCTATTCTTTAATTTTTAAGTCACAAAGAAACTATGAAAGGTCTTAAATTTTACCCTTGTGTAGCTGGATGTGTACATAGATAGATAGATGATACAAAAGCATACATGCATACATACTAGCAGAAACATGTGGCCCGAGTCAGAAATCAGAATTTCATTTAGATACAGCAATAGGAGGGCAGAATAACATTCTAGCATTGGTGCTATCAGTTTCAACCTCATGTATTTTGATACTCTTGTTAAATGCATAATCATATAGGATTATTTTGTCTTCCCACCTTGATAAGCTTTCTTGTTTGTGTGTCTGACTTATCTGAAATTAGTATAGATAGATACTCCAGTTTTCTTTATTAGTGGTATGTTATATATTTCTTCATCCCTTTTCTTTCAACTTTATATCTAAAGTGATTTTCTTAAAGTCAGTATAGAGTCAATTCTTGTTTTTATAAATTCACTTCGACAATTTCTGACTTTTAATTGGTATATTCAGATGATTAACAGTTAAAGTGATTAATAATGATAATATCATTGGGTGAATATCTAAAATGATTGTAACTGTTTTTTTATTCATTGCCCTTATTCTTTATTCATCCTATTTTTCTGCCTTGTCTAGTTTTAACTGAACATTTTACATTGACATTTTATCTTGCTCTTCACCCATGTGTCAAGATAAAATAATATATATACTGTTTAATTGTTGTCCTGTGTTCATAACATACATTTTTAGCCAATCTAAATCCATTTTTACTATGCCATCACCCTTTACATATAGTTCAGATAACTTTTTACAGAGTATTCACAGTTTCTGCTGTCCCTTATAACACTGCTAGTATTAATTTCCTCTATAGATGCTATGATCACACAATCCATTATCATTATTTACTTAAACATTTGTATTTAGATCAATTAATAAAAATACAGTATTTATTTACCTTCATTTACTTGTTATTTGGTGCTTTTCCATTTTTAAATGTAAGTTTAAGTTTCTATATTATTTTTCTTCTCTCTGAATAACTTCTTTTAAAATTTATTAAAAGGTGATTCTGCTAGCAACAAAATACACAAGTTTTGTTTGTCAGAAGAGGTCTCTATTTCTCCTTCATGTTTGTAGGATAATTTTACTGAATATAGAATTTAGTATTTTATTGCAAAACTTTTAACACTTTAAATATTTTACTCCAATTACTTCTTGCTTGCATTGCTTATAAAGAGAGGGCCACTGGAATTTTAATCCTTATTTCATTATAGATAAGGTAGCTTTTCTCTGATATCCCTTACAAATTTATCTTTATCTTTGGTTTCATGCACCTCGAATGTGATATGCCTTGGGGTTGGTGCGTGTGTGTATTTGTGTGTGTGTGCACACATGTGTGTGTGTGTGTATTTATCCTACAAGGTATTGTCTAAACTTCCTGGATCTATGGCTTGATGTTTGTCATTAATACTGGAAAATTATTGATGATTATTACTTTAAATATTTCTTCTGATCTGTTTTTTCTGCTATTGATATTCCAATTACTTTATGTTAAACTTTTTCATACTATTCCACAGCTTGTTAATGCTTTGTTCTGTGGTTTTCATTCTGTTTTCTTTGTGCATTGCAGTATGAGAAGTTTCTATTAATCTGTCTTCAAGTTTACTCATTCACTCCTTAGCTATGTTGAGTCTATTGATGTTTCCATAAGGCATTTTTCATTTGTATTACTGTGTTTTAGAATTGTAACATTTCCTGATTATATCTTAGTTTCTATCTGTGTACTTACATTATTTATCTGTTCTTTCATTTTGTCTACTTTTTCCATTACAGTTCTCAACATGTTAATTATAGTTATTTTAAATTTCCTGTCCAATAGTTCTAACATCTGTGTCAACCTTAGGCTGGTTCTATGATTGCTTGTTTTCTTAGGTTGTGTTTTTTCTTGCCTTTTGGCATACTAGCAAATTTTTCGTTGAAAGTAGGGAATGGAAACTGAGGTAAATTAGGCCTTTAGAATGAGAATTTAAGTTAATCATGCTAGGAATTGGGCTATGTTTAATGTTTGTTGCAGCTTTTGTACCAGAGACTTCAAATTCTTTGGTGTTTTTATCTCCTGTCTTGATTTTTGGAATAAATATATACACACATATATTTATATGTCTGTGTGTGTGTACATGCATACACAGACATATATACACAGATGAATACACATCTACTCATATATGTAGGTATATACCTCATCATAGAGAGTGTCTATTGTCAACCTGTTTCATCTAAATCCACTGTAATTATATTGGTTCCCTGTTTGTGCGATGGCAAACTCACAGGGCAGGGGAGTGTTCTATAATCTACTAATTAAAATTCAGCATTTGAGAGGCCTTTGTTTTATTGCTGTGACTTTCACAAGCTTTTTCTCAGTGATACAGTGTTGACCCCATCTCCTACTTTCTGCCCTGGCTGAAAAGTTCCAACTCTACTTCCTGGAACCCCAGTACCTTTCTGACTGTTTCTTTTTTTTTTTTTTTTTTTTCTTTCTTGTTTTGTGAGTCCATGCTGGTGTGAGCTGGACTGGAGATCAGTTCTTTTTTCCAAGCTTGGATAAAGTTTTACAATTTTGCTTTCTGGAAGTACTTTTACCCAGAGAATAGTCCTTTTTTATAGAGAAGAATATGACTGTGTTTCACAGCAGTTATACTCCCTTTCCTCTTGCCAGAGTTAAGAGAAAATATTTTTGCATCTGCGCAGTGAAAACTAAAAACTCCTGGGGTTCCTGGAAGATAGCCCATTAAAGCATGGCCCCCCTTCAAACTGTGGTCACATAGGTTTCTCACTTTCATATTGGTCTTATTCTATCTCCAATAATTGGTCAAAATAATTTTGTAATCCTAGTTCATGGGTCCAGTGGCTTCTGCATCAGACAAGCATATCTAAGTGACGATCTCTTTCTGGGTATGCTTGCCTCTCTTGTTTGGCTAGTTTACTATGCAATCTTTGTTCTTTAATATATCCAAGAAAAGTCATTGATTTTGAATTTGTTCAGCTTTTCCCTATTGTAAGAATAGAAGTAGAAGCTTCCATGCTTTTCACAGGTTGGAGCTGAATGAAACTGGGTGAGGCTGCATTTCTCCCTCAATTTTAAGACACTAACAACAAAATACTTCCCATAAACTTAAGTTGCTGTTTTTCTGTCTATCTCTATGAAATGTTCCATTTATGCAAGCATTTAGAAGTGTTTGATAACACTCTCTCAGAAATTTCTCTCAATTCTACTCCGTTCCTCTGATATTGTTTATGAATATTATAAAATAGGTATGATACATGTATATAGTATACAAGCATATAAAAATCCTAATACATAATCTGCCCTTGAGAACAGTTTTGTTTTCTCCTCTGATTCTGACCCTGGATAAGTTCTTTGTAATGTATACATTGGTCTCCATCTCCAACTGCATTTTTTCAAACTGGTAGCACGTAAGAATTGCTCTGGAAGCTCTTAAAATACATTTGTGCCTGCTCCACTTTCATAAGTGACTGATTTTATTCACATTTTATAAATAAAATAACCAGAAACAATTTTTTTGTTTATTGAACTTTTAAGATGATGAAAACATGAAACAGGAGTGAAAAACCAGTTCTATATTTGAAATATTAAGCTTCCTCAAAACTAAAAGTTTTGTGCTTCAAAAGACACCACGAAAAGCTAAAACACAAAAAGGTAAAGTTGCAAATCGTATATCTGTTAATCCACTTGCATCCTACTGGGAGAAAAGCCAAGTGTTGGGACAGAAGCTGAGGCAGGGCTTGGAACATGTCCAGGGTCCAGGGTAAAACCCCTGGTGGCCTTTGGAATGTGTCCAGACTTGCTGGCTCCTTGCTTCTAGCACTTCCATTATCTCAAGTAGCCATAGCTTTCAAAGAAAATGCTAAACCATCACAGCTGTAGCTCATTCACTTGATACACCACTTCCTTTCAACCCCCCACATCCTCACCACCTGTTTCTTTGTTTGATCACCAATAAATAGCGTGGGCTCCCAGAGCTCGGGGCCTTCACAGCCTCCATACTAGCTTTGGCCCCCTGGTCCACTTTCTCTCTTAACTTGTCTTTTCTCATTCTTTTGACTCCGCCAGACTTGATAGCCCCCACGGCCTGATGTTGGGTCTGATCACCCCAACACATCCAGAATATAGAAAGAACTATTACAAGTCAATAATAGGAAGACAAACAATGAATTTAAAACTTGTACTAACGATATGAATAGACATTTCACCAAAAAAGACAGAATGGTCAATAAACAGTTGTAAGTTGCTCAACCTTATCTCTCATTAGAAAAAACGCAAATTAAAATCATAATAAAGTACACCTCAAACTTATTAGAATAGCTATCATAAAAAGGACAGACAATAATAAGATGTTGGCAATAACAAAGAGAAAGTGAAATCTTCATACACTGCTGATGGGAGTGTAAAATGGTTCAGCTGCTTTAGAACACAGTTTGGGAGTTTCTAAAATTTTTAAACATACATTTATTCTATTACCCAGCAATTTCCCTCCTAGGTGTCTATTCAAGATGAATGAAAGCATATGTTGACAAAAATATTTAGATGTGAATATTTAGATCAGCCTCATTGAAATACTCAAAAAGGGGAAATAAACTTAAGGCTCATCAATCAGAGAAGGAATAAATATAATGTGGTATATTCACAAAATGGAAAATTATTGAACAATAAAACATCAAAATACTAATGAAAGGTGACAGTGTGCTGGCAGTACTCACAGCCCTTGCTCGCTCTCGGCGCCTCCCTCTGCCTGGGCTCCCACTTTGGCGGCACTTGAGGAGCCCTTCAGCTCACCACTGCACTGTGGGAGCCCCTTCGTGGGCTGGCCTAGGCTGGAGCCGGCTCCCTCAGCTTGTGGGGAGTGTGGAGGGAGAGGTGCAGGCGGGAACCGGGGCTGTGCGCTGTGCTTGCAGGCCAGCACGAGTTCCCGGCGGATGTGGGCTCGGCGGGGGGGCCCGCACTTGGAGCTGCTGGCCGGCCCTGCCGGCCCTGCCGGCCCCAGGCAATGAGGGGCTTAGCACCTGGGCCAGCGGCTGCGGAGGGTGTGCTGGGTCCCCCAGCAGTGCCGGCCCACCGGTGCTACGCTCGATTTCTCGCCAGGCCTTAGCTGCCTTCCCGCCAGGCAGCGCTCCAGACCTGCAGCCCGCCATGCCTGCTCCTCCCCGCTCCCGCCTCCGTGGGCTCCTGTGCAGCCGTAGCTTCCCTGACGAGCGCCGCCCCCTGCTCCAGGCGCCCAGTCCCATGACCACCCAAGGGCTGAGGAGTGTGGGTGCACGGTGGCGCTGGACTGGCAGGCAGCTCCACCTGCAGCCCCAGTGCGAGATCCACTGGGTGAAGCCAACCTGCTCGGGTCCCCTTCCACACTGTGGAAGCTTTGTTCTTTTGCTCTTTGCAATAAATCTTGCTACTGCTCACTCTTTGGGTCCACACTGCCTTTATGAGCTGTAACACTCACCGGGAAGGTCTGCAGCTTCACTCCTGAAGCCAGGAAGACTAAGAGCCCACCGGGAGGAAGGAACAACTCCAGACGCGCAGCCTTAAGAGCTGTAACACTCACCATGAAGGTCCGCAGCTTCACTCCTGAGCCAGCAAGACCATGAACCCACCAGAAGGAAGAAACTCCGAACACATCCGAACATCAGAAGGAACAAACTCCGGACACGCCGCCTTTAAGAACTGTTAACACTCACCGTGAGGGTCTGCAGCTTCATTCTTGAAGTCAGTGAGACCAAGAACCCACCAATTCCAGGCACACTAATACGTGCTACCACATAAGTAAACCTGAAAGATATTGTTAATTGAACACAGCCACATGCAACGGACCACATATTTTATAATTTCATCTTTTTAAAATGCCCAGAAATGGCAAATCTATGGAGAAAAAATAGATAGGATTGCCTGGGCAACAGGTGGGGAAGAACACTGACTGCATGAGGCACACAGGATCATTTCAGGGTGAAGAAATGCTCTAAAATTAGATAGTTATGATGACTATGCAACACTAAATTCACTAAAACTCTTGGAATCATACACTTAAAATAGACAAATTTAATATATGAAAGTTAAATTTCAATAAAACTGTTAAAAACACTGATATAGAATGTGAAGAGGCAAATTTTAAACATTCACATGAAATAATGATATTCTTCTTACCTGGCAGAAAAATAGTTATGCAATATAAAACTGCTATGTTCTAGGATTCACATATGAAAATATCAAGAGATACAACAAAAAATGTCACTATTATATTTTAACAATTGAAGATGAAATAATAAATTAATACAGTGTCCACTCTGAGTAGGCTGCACCATGGTCAAGCCATCGTGACCTCTGTGATCCACACATACACATCCAGAAGGCTTCCTGGAGCCAGAAAGTCTAGGACAACAGAAAAACCTCAAAAGAAGCAAAAGAGCTAGCTCCCGTCTTAGCTGATCAGCCAACCTTGCAATTGTACCATTGTAACATGCTCTACCCTAACTGATCAATCAACCTTGAGACATCGTGCCCTGTGACCCCGCCTGCTTTGTGACAATGTACCTTGTGACATTCTTCCCCTGCCTGCAATAAACAGCCCCTAACTGTAACTTTCCACTGCTTACCCCTAACCTATAAAACTAACTCCAATCCCACCACCCTCCTTGACTCTCTTTTTGAACTCAGCCCGCTCACACCCGAGTGAATAAACAGCCTTGTTGCTCACACTTAGCCTGTTCAGATTATCTCTTCATTTAGACGCACGCATAACACACTGTTTCTTCTTCTTTGGTCTGTGAGACCCAAGTGGCTCTGCCACAGCCACTATTGCCCTGTGACCTGCAGGACTCAATGGCTTTTGAAGATATGGCTGCGATCCTCACCCAGGAGGAGTGGGCTTTGCTGTATACTACCCACAAGAATTTCTATAGAGACATATTTCAGGAAACCTTTAGGAATCTGGCATTTATAGCAAAGAAACAACAACAACAACAAAATACCAGAGCATTTGAAGATGAGCAAAAAAATGGACAAGGAGTTCCCAAAGCTGATATAGCACATTGACAAATCAAAAATATGAAACAAAGCCAGTTGACTGAATCCACCTTCTACCACCGTCAAACCCTCAAAGGCATCTAAGAATATGAAAGCAAAAACACATCCAAAGAATAGCAACTACAAAGATTAAAGAAACATTAGCCCCCACAGATGAGAAAGAACCAGTGCAAGAACGCTGGCAACACAAAAAGCCAGAGTGTCTTCTTACCTCCAAACAACTGCACTAGTTCCCAAGCAGTGATTTTTAACTAGGCTGAAATGGCTGAAATGACAAACATAGAATTCAGAATCTGGACACAAATGAAGATCATTGAGAATTAGGAGAAAGTTACAATCCAATCTAATGAATGTAAGGAATCCAATAAAATAATACCATACATAAATGATGAAAAGGCCATTTTAAGAAAGAACCAAATTGATCTGATATAGGTTAAAAAAAAAGTCACTAAAAGAATTTTATAATACAATCACAAGTATTAACAGCAAAATAGACTAAGCCGAGGAAGAAATTTCAGAGCTCAAAGACCATTTTTGAAGTCCTTTGAATCAATTCACACAAAAATAAAGAAAAAATAATAATAAAGAATGAACAGGCCAGGAGTGGTGGCTCATGCCTGTAATACCAGCACTTTGGGAGGCCAAGGCAGGCAGATCACCTGAGGTCAGGATTTCGAGACCAGCCTGGCCAACATGGCAAAACCTGGTCTCTACTAAAAACGCAAGAATTCACCAGGCATGGTGGCATGCACCTGTAATCCCAGCTACTTGGATGGGTGAGGCAGGAGGATTGCCTGAACCTGGGAGGCAGAGGTTGCAGTGAGCCGAGATTGTGCCATTGCACTCCCGCCTGGGCAACAGAGTGAGACTGTGTCTCAAAAATAAAACAAAAACAAAAAAACAAAGGATGAACAAAACCTCTAAGAAATACGAGATTATGTAAACAGATTAAACCTATGACTCATTGCCATATCTGAAAGTGGAGAGAGAGCAAGCAAATTGGAAAACATAATTGAACATATTGTCCACAAAAATTTGTCCAATGTCAAAAGAGAGGCCAATATTCAAATGCAGAGAACCCATCTGAGATACTATAAAAAGACGACTATCCCTAAGACACAAAATCATTGGATTCTCTAAGGTCAACATGAAAGAAAAAATGCTAAAGGCTGCTAGAGAGAAGAGACAAGTCAACAACAAAAAGAACCCCATCAGACTTATAGCAGACCTTTCAGCAGAAATCCTACAAGCCAGAAGAGATTAGGGGCCAATATTCATCTTTCTTAAAGAAAAAAATTTCTAACCAAGAATTTCATATACAGCCAAACTAAGCTTCATAAGCAAATATATAAGATACCTTTTAGAAAAGCACATACTAAGGCAATTTCTTACCACTGAACTTATCTCACAAGAGGTCCTTAAGGGAGTGATTAACATGGAAACAAAATACTGTTACTGGCCACCATAAAAACACAGTTAAGTAAACAGACTATTGGCACAATAAACAACTACACAATCATGTCTGGAAAACAACCAGCTAACAATACAATGACAGGATTAAATCCACATACATCAATATTTATCTTGAGCATGAAGGGGCTAAATACCCCATTTAAAAGGCATAGAGTAGCCAGTTGAATAAAGAAGCAAGTCTCAACTGTATACTATCTTCAACAGACCCATCTCACATGCACGGACACATATAGGGTCAAAGTAAAGGAATGGAGAAAGATCTATCGAGCAAATGGAAAAAAAAAAAAAGAGAGAGAGAAAAGAGTTGCTTTTTTTTTTTTTTTTTTTTTTTTTTGAGACAGAGTTTCTCTCTTGTTGCCCAGGCTGGAGTGCAGTGGTGCAGTCTCGGCTCACTGCAACCTTCACCTCCCAGGTTCAAGATATTCTCCTCCCTTAGCCTCCTGAGTAGTTGGGATTACAGGCACCCACCACCACGCCTGGCTAGTTTTTGTGTTTTTAGTAGAGACGGGGTTTCATCATGTTGGCCAGGCTGGTCTTGAACTCCTGACCTCAGGTGACCTGCCTGCCTCGACCTCCCAAAGTGCTGGCATTATAGGTGTAAGCCACCATTCCCGACCACTATTCTTTTCTTTTCTTTTTGGAGATGGAGTCTTGCTCTGTCACCCAGGCTGGAGTGCAGTGGCAGGATTCCGACTCACTGCAAGTTCCGCCTCCTGGGTTCATGCCATTCTTCTGCCTCGCCCTCCCGAGTAGCTGGGACTACAGGTGCCTGCTATCATGCTCAGCTAATTTTTGTATTTTTAGTAGAGATGGGGTTTCACAGTGTTAGCCAGGATGGTCTCGATCTCCTGACCTTGTGATCCACCTGCCTCGGCCTCCCAAAGTGCTGGGATTACAGGTGTGAGCCGCCATGCCTCACCCTGACCACTATTCTTATTTCAGACAAAATATACTTTAAACCAACAATGATCAAAGGCGTAAATACCAGCATTACATAAGGAAAAAGTCTTCAACAGGAAGACTTAACTGCCCTAAACATAATATGCAACCAAACCTGGAGTGCCGAGATTTATATAACGAACTATTAGAGAATTACAGAGAGACTTAGATAACCACAAAATAATAATGGGAGACTTCAACGTCCCTCTGACAGTATTGGAGAGAACACTGTGGCAGAATACTGACAAAGTTATTTGTGACCTAAACTTGCCACTTGACCAAATTAACCTAACAAACATCTGCAGAATTCTACCAAACAACAACAGAAGATACATGTTTCTGGTCCTCACATGACACATACTCTAAAATTGAACATATGCTCAGTCGTAAATCAATTGTGAACAAGTTAAAAAAAAAATACGAACTTCACACTAAAAGAACAGAGCAATGAAAACAGAAATCAATATTAATGAGATATTTCAGAACCATACAATTTAAGGAAAATTAAACAATCTGCTCCTGAAGGACTTTTGAGTAAAAAAATAAAATTAAGGCAGAAATAAAAAATTCTATAAAACTAATGAAAACAAAGATACAACATACCAGAATCTCTATGAAACAGCTAAAGCAGTGTTAAAAGGAAAGCTTTTATTACTATACATGCACATCAAAAAGTTAGAAAGATTTCAAATTAACAATCTGTCTAACACCCAGAGAAACTGGAAAAACAAGAGCAAAACTGCCCCAAAGTAAGTGAATATGGTTTGGCTCCATCTCCCCACTGAAATGTCATCTTAAATTGTAATTCTTAATGTTGGCGGAGATACCTGGTAGGAGGAGATTAAATCATGTTGGCAGATTTCTCCCCTTCCCATTCTCCTGATGGCGTGTGAGGTCTCATAAGATCTGATGGTTTAAAAGTGTGTGGCACTTCCTGCTTTGCTCTCCCGCTTCTGCCACCATGTGAAGAAGGTGCTTGCTTCACCTTAGCCCATCCACCAAAATTGTAAGTTTCCTGAGGCCGTGAGCTGTTTGAAAGTCTTTTCTTCATAAATGATTCAGTCTTAGATATGTTTTTATAGCAGTGTGAAAATGGACTAATACAGAAAATTGGAACTAAGAAAGTAGGGCATTGTTATAAAGACACCTGAAAATGTGGAAGCAACTTTAGAACTAGGTAATGGACAGAGGTTGGAAGAATTTGGAAGACTCAGAAGAATACAAGAAGATAAGGGAAACTTTGGAACTTCCTAGACAATTGTTGAATGGTTTTGAACAAAATGCTGATAGTGATATGGACAATAAAGTCCGGGATGAGGAGGTGTCAGATGAAGATTAGGAACTTATTGGGAACTGGAGTAATGATCACTCTTGCTATGCTTTAGCAAAGAGACTGGTGACAATGTGTCCCTGCTCTAGAGATTTGTGGAACTTTAAACTTCAGAGAGATTATTTAAGGTATTTGGCAGAAGAAATTCCTAAGCAGCAAAGCATTCAAGATGTGGCATGGCTGCTTCTAAAAGCCTATGCTCATTTGCATAAACAAAGAGAACTTGTATTTAAAAAGGAAGCAGGGCATAAAAGTTTGGAAAATTTGCAGCTCAACCATGTGGTGGAAAAGAAAAACCTCTTTTCTGGGGAGGAATTAAAGGCTGCAGAAATTTGCATAAGTTAAGAATAGTCTAAAGTTAATAACCAAGACAATGGGGAAAATACCTCCAGGGCATTTCAGAGGCCTTCACAGTAGCCCTTTGCATCACGGGCTCAGACGCACAGGAGGGAAAAATTGTTTTGTGGACCTGGCATAGGGCCCCGCTGCTCTGTGCAGCCTTGGGTCATGGCACCCTGTGTCCCAGCCACTCCAGCTCCAGCCATGGCAAAAAAAGGTCGAAGTACATCTTGGGCCATTGCTTCAGAGAACACAAAACCCAACCCTTGGTAGCTTCCAAATGATGTTGGGCCTGAGGCTACCCAGAAGGTAAGAGTTGAGGTTTGGGAACCTCACCTAGATTTCAGAGGATGTATGGGAACACCTAGACGTCCAGGCAAAAGTCTCCAGCAGGGGCAGAGCCATCATGGAGAACCTCTACTAAGGCAATGTGGAGGAGAAATGCAGGGTTCATGTCCCCACACAGAGTCCCTATTGGGGCAATGCCTAGTGTAGCTGTGAGAAGAGGGCCACCATAATCCAGAACCCAGAATGGTAGATCCACTTGCAGCTTGGACTATGCACCTGGAAAAGCCATAGGCAGTCAATGCCAACCCGTGAAAGTAGCCATGGTGTCCATAACCTGTAGAGTCATAGGGGCAGAGATGCCCAAGGCATTGGGAACCCACCCCTTACATCAGCATGCCCTAGATGTGAGACATGAAGTCAAAGGATATTACTTGGGAACTTTAAGATTTAATGACTGCCCTGCTGGGTTTCAGACTTTCATGGGGTCCGTAGTCCCTTTGTTTTGGCCAATTTCTCCCTTTTGGAATGGGAGTATTTACCTAATGCCTGTACCCCCATTGTATCTTTGAAGTAACTGACTCATTTTTGATTTTACAGTCTCATAGGCAAAAGGGACTTACCTTTTCTCAGATGAGACTTTGGACTTGGACTTTTGAGTTAATGCTGGAATGAGTTAAGACCTCGGGGGACTGTTGGGAAAGCATGAGTGTGTTTTGAAATGTGAGAAGGACACGGAAATTTGGGAGGATCCAGGGGCAGAATAATATGGTTTGGCTCTATGTCCCCACTCAAATCTCATTTCGAATTTTGTCAGGGGAGGCGCCTAGTGGGAAGTGATTGGATCATGGGGGGCAGATTTCCCCTTTGCTGTTCTTGTGATAGTGAGTGAGCTCTCATGAAATCTGATGGCTTAAAGTGTGTGGAACTTCCCCCTTTGCTATCTCTCTCCTGCCACAATGTGAAAAAGCTTCTTGCTTCCCCTTCACTCGGAAATGTAAAAGATTGTCATAAAAAGCTACTTAACATGTATCTTGAAATGTAGCTGAAAACTATTTTTTTTACATGTTCCATCTAATATGTAGTTTTATGAGCAAGTTTCTAGTAGATATTATTTTCCTAGAACTACTATAACAAATTACTGTGTGTGGCTTAAACAAACAGATATTTATTCTCCAGCAGTTCTGGAGACTGGCAGTCCAAAATCTCAAAGTTAATAGGACCATGCTGTCTATGAAGGCTCTAAGAGTCTTTTTTTTTTTTTTTTTTTTTTTTTTTTTTTTTGCCTCTTTTTAGCTTCTTGTGGTACTGGCAATCCCTAGCATTATTTAGCCGTCAGTCACATCGCATCATTCCAGCCTTTGCCTCTGCTATCACGTGGCCTTCTTCCCTCTGTGTTTTAACATTGTCTTCCCTCTGTGCATCTGTGTATTCAAGTTTTCCTGTTCTTAGAAGAACATTAGTAATTAGATTCGGGTCCTCCCTAAACAGGTATGACAATTTTAACCTGATTACATCTGCAAAGACTCAATTTCTAAATTAGATCACATTCATAGGTCTTGGCGGTTAGTACTAGAATTTATCTTTTAGGGATAATCCAACCCACAATACAGATTAAGGAATAATCATATAAAATCTGACTTAAAAAACAAATTGCTAGTTCTATCACCAGCTAACGTAAATGGAATTATTGTGATGAAAATAATTTCCTATAGGTTTTTTTTTGAAGTGAGCTTTCTTATTAAACTTTAAAATGTATTTGAGACATTAATATTTGATTTATCCCAATGCATATGTACATTTCCTAAGGATTGTTTTGTGTCCCACATTAGGAGTTTTAAATCTCTACTTATATAAAATAATAAGAAATGACTCCAGTATAATATCTAAATTATTTACAATGATATAATATCAGTATTTCTGAAAACACTTAAGAAACAGAATTTTAGAACAATGTTTATATATATTATATATATATTGCATAAATGTAAATTACAAAAATGAAACCAAGAATTCAAATGCTCTTAATTTTTCCATGTTTTTAATGTATATTTACTGTCAACTAGTAAATATTTTGATTATAAATACCTGTATAAAAGACAATATAGTTAATTTGACAGATAGAAATTAGTTTGCTCAACATTTGGTATTTAAAAGTCCAATGCAACTCCTGTTGGGCTCCTAATATAGCTTAGTTTTCAAATTATAAATACAAAATTCTCTAGATAATTTATACCAAATTATTCAGAGGAAAGTAATATATTTTCATTTGATTTTTTAAATGTATAAGCCATAATTCTACATATACTGAATTATTGTAGGTTGGACAATGATACTTGCTTAAGGATATTATAAATTAGGCAGTTTAAAAAAATCAAAGTGATAGATTTACATAACATGAAAACAATCTCTGATTGAGTTCAAATTAGTTTTAAAATGTTAACGCAATTCCTTATTTGAAAAAAGTCAATTCATGTATATTAATTACAATTTTTGATCCCTTTAATAAAGAGTACTTGAAGCATATTCACCATTCCATATCTTTTCTAGGTTATTGAAATCGCAATTCATGAAACAGCTGACAAACATTGGAAGGGTTTAAACTTGTATCATATTTATCAGTTAGAAAATATACTTCCATTTTTGAAGTGGCTGATTTAAATCTGATTGACAAAAGGTATGTATTTTTCATAAGTGTTGTGATTTTTCAATGTCGATCTCTTCAAGTCTAATGACATATGTCAAATTATAAACCAATACGTTTTGTAATGAAACACATCAGGGACAGAAGCTCAGGACAAATCACCACTGCCGTTAGAATTTCAGTTTAACAGATTTTCTCACTACAGAGGCAGACAGACATATGCATATGCTTGTCTGCACACACATAGCTGATTTGGTAGTTTTTAACGTAGACCTCATTCAAAACAGACAACTCTATTTTTCCCAGAGATACAGTCAAATTTTGGTTGTATTTTCAGATTGCCCCCAAATAGTTCTAACACATCTTTTATATAATCCAGAACTGTTATTAATTCAGTCACCTTTCTAGCAGAACTTATGATGTAAAGTCAACATCCATGGCTTATATTCCAAGATCATTCAGTTTTGAAGGATTCTTATATAATATCAATGGGTATTGTGTGTCAATTTATACCATTCAGTTTCTTGGACACCTACTGGAACTTGGCACAAATCTCTCTTTGTTGAATAACATTTGCTTTATTTGTTGCTGAATATGTTTTTTAGATAATTGTGGACATATAAATGGTTTTTTATTTATTTATTTATTTGTTTATTTATTCGAGATGGAGACTCTGTCGCCCAGGCTGGAGTGCAGTGGCGCGATCCCCGCTCACTGCAAACTCCACCTCCCGGGTTCACGCCATTCTCCTGCCTCAGCCTCCCGAGTAGCTAGGACTACAGGCGTCCGCCAACACACTCGGCTAATTTTTTATATTTTTTAGTAGAGATGGAGTTTCACCATGTTAGCCAGGATTGTCTCGATCTCCTGACCTTGTGATCCGCCCGCCTCGGCCTCCCAAAGTGCTGGGATTACAGGCGTGAGCCACCGCGCCTGGCCATATAAATGTTTTTAAATTCATTAAAGGTCATTTGTTTTTAAGTAGTAGTATTAAAAGCAAACACCAACAAACAGAAAACTGGAAAGAATAGAAAGCTGAAACAGACCCACACATATATGGGCATCTGGTTTGTGACAACAGTGGTACTGGAAAAACCTTTTCAATAAATATTGATGGGTAACATAAATTTTCATATGGAGTAAGACAAATAATCTTGCTCCCTTATTCCACACTACTAGCATAATATAGTCACTCCTTTGGTATGACCTGCTCCAGTTTACCACAAATATATCTTTGAACCAGCATTTTTATTCCTAGATATATGTTCAACAAAAATACATGTACATATGCAGTGAAAATCATACCTCACAATGTTCACATCTGCATTGTTCGTAATAACTCCACAATGAAAACAACCCAAATGCCTACTGTCTTGTAAGAAATTTAAACAGGTTACTTGAAATGGGTATTTTTTTGATGGTCAAAATTGTTAATTTGTGCAAATACAAAATAACACCATGGAGAGGCATATGAAAATGAAAGAGCTATATTATCCTCATAGGTCTAGAAGAGGGAGGTGCCACATGGCACACAAGGGGTCGTGAAGAAAGAGGAGGTCAACCAAGCAGCTGAGGAGCCCAAGAGTAAGGGCCTATGGTTGAGTAACTGTATGGGAGTCGGGGGAAGTACAAAAGCAAAAGGCATGTGGGGAATTTACTGGTGCATTTGAATGTCAGTAGGTAACAGTCTGGAGATGGGAGGAAGGGAAGTTTGTGGCAGAGATGGACTTTATCACACTGATATGACTGGCAGCCTGGACAGAGTGTTCGTCAGCCTGTTGGTGCAGATATTGAGGCATCAGGAAAATATGAAGTACAAAAAAATTAGAATGCATCTGCCAATATGAAATAGATAAATTAATAAACTTGGAATTATACACAGCAATGAAAATGAACAAATGCTATACATAAAAATATATAATATCACATGCAAAACAAAGAATGTAACCTGTTTGATTGTGTCTATATACATTTCAAAATTAAACTTAAAAAAACAAGACAATGGTGCATTTGAGAAAGAGGAAAAGGTGGTGATTTCTTTAGTATAAGAGGTGCTTCTAGAATGCTAGAAATATTCTACAGTATTGGTCATATTATATATTCTGTATTTGATGATGGTTTAACTTGTGATAATGCAATAAGCTATAAATTTTAATGTGTACTTATATGTACTATGTTCTCATGATAAAGTATTTTTAAGCACAGATAATATTCTAATAATATTTTAGCTTCCCTAATAGAGTAAAAATTTTAAAAATTGTTTTTTTCTTATTAACCTGTTTGAATATTTTTATCACGTGTTGGTTATTACATATCAGTTTTCTTATAAAGAAAATGAAAAACTTGACAAAATATAGACAATACCAATTAAAATGCTTCTAAAAATTGAGAAAGTTATGCTGATGTAGGAGGAAATGGCTATAAGATAGAATATAATAATAGAAATGCATGCAAAGACACACACTTAAAAAATATCTAAGTAAAGTAACGCGTGGCATAAAATGTAGCAAGAACATCTGAACATTTTATTCCATTCAAGAGACTGTGCAAACATGACACCTGAAAGAAGTTTCACAGCCATGAGAGCTAAATCTACAAACTATGAAAGTGTGTGGTAGAATATTTCCATAGAAATTGCTTACAATTCAAATGGGCATAAATCATATTAAACATTTTTCAATGTGCATATATTTCTCAGAGATAAATGGCCTTTTTTTCTTGTTGGAACAATGCATGTTTTCATTTAAAAATAATGAGAGAAAGATCTGATTTATTGATTAAAGTCATTTGATTTACTCAGAATTTATCAACAAGATGAAGTATTTACATTAGCCTTATAGAATCATAATGCTTTAAATCTAGAATCTTAAAGCTCATATATTTCAAATCTCTCACTTTACAGATTTGCAAATTAAAATCTTTTGAAGTTAAATGAGGGAGTCATGATAGCAAGAGAGAACTTGTACTCTCATGAAGCAAGCCAAAATAATATTTCTGTTTGTAGAAAGTAATGTTTCTCACATATTATTACACACACACACACACACACACACATAAAATTTAGAAATTATTAGCAAATAAAATAAATTCTGTTCAAATATGTTTGAGAAATCTGTATTCTATAGCACCCTCCTAAATATTAACCATGGATATTGTTATTCATTGATCACACAATAGACTTTAAAGGATCAGAAAAGTTATATAGTTAAAAAGAAAACAATCAACCCAGATTTTTCGTCGGTTATTTGGCCACAGAACACAACCACCTCCATAACCCTTGCAAGATAGGTGTTAAAGATGAATTCCTCAATTTATGATTGATTGGGGCTGAAATACAATGGTCAGACACTTCTAAGTCCCCTGAGATTTCTCCATCCGTACCAAAGAGGATAAACATAGGAAAATAAAGAAGGAGAATAAGGCATGCTGGTGAAAAAGTTAGGAAGGCAATAATTTGTCTTAATATCTACCAAGTTAAATGTGAAAATTACAAACAATGAAAATAAGGAATTGGTTCTTGTGATATAAAGTCTGAAAAGTCCCAATATCTTCTGTTGGCGACCCGGAAACCAAGGAGAACTGATGTTGTAAGTTCCAGTCCCAAAGCCAGCAGGCTCAAAATCCCAAAAGAGCTGATATCCCAGGTCAATCAGGCAAGCAGAAGGAGTTTCCTTTTACAGTGTTTTTTTGTTATATTCAATTCTTAATTTGATCGGATGATATCCATTCACATGAGGGAGGTCAATCTGCTTTACTCGTCTAATGATTTGAATGTCAATCTCATCTAAAAACATGTCATAGACACATCTAGAATAATGTTTGCCCAAATGTCTGAGCACCCTATGGTCCAGTCAAATTGACACATAAAAGTAATCATCAAAGAAACTCCCTACATTTGTTATTTTTTTCCCTTAGAGATTATTGTCCTGTTTTTAGTTTGCCCTCGTTACCAAAGTAACAATTGGATTTTGGAATTCATCAAAGACTTTTCATGAAATTGTGTTTTCATAGAAGGAGTATGTGATTCTGCTTTGTAAAATTAAAAATAGCAAACACATATATGCATCCATTCAACAAATTATTAATGATTACTTATCCTGTGCATCGACTCTCAGTTATAAAGACAAATATGCAAAAATTATTCCTGTCCTCTTTCAAACACAGAAAAGAAGGTTTGTAAGTAAAATAAATGCTATTCATTTGGAATATCCTGGTATACAACGAGACAAGTTTTATAGAAACAGAATTTTAAAAGTCAAAGCAGAGTGAATGCAAGGAGAAACAAGTGGATCAAAAATCATTTACATAAAAAGGGTTTATTTTCTTTTATCTCCCCAACCCCTTGTCTTATTTTTTTGTTATTGTTAAAACAGCAACAAGAGTCTGTGAGTCTGAGAGGAGAATGGAAGATATATTGCATTTCGGTGCTACAGATATTTATCAATACATAAAGACAAAAAAAAAAAAAGCCAGACTTTGTTCAGTGAACTATTCTTTTTCTTGCTGTATTTACATTTATACAAGAAAAATAATTCCACTATTGCCATTGTATTTCTTCATTCTCTTAAAAAAAACAGTACTATAAGGCTTGTCAGTATTGGGTATTAAAATAAGAAAAATCAGAGTGAATCGTAAAAGTAGGAAAGAACTGAAGAAAAATTTTGCATAGTTTCAGCTCTTACAAATAATTATATTGATTATATTGGATCCAATCTTGATCTCTATGTGAGAAATAATAAAGAAATGTTGCAATAAGATACATTTCTATTTAGATATGTAAAAAACTTACTGAAACAAATAGCAAATTTGTCAGAATTGAGTTAGGATAACAGCAATCAATTTTTAAAATTTTTCAAAGAACATGGTGAAGATATTCTCAATATTAATTTCTTTTAAGAATTAAAAATAGCCACATTTAAATACCATATTAATTTATGCTGTTTCAAATTCTAATCACTATTTTGTCTAAATCTGTTTTTATGAAGTATTCTAGCACGTTTTTAATAAAATAGAATACTAGGGTATATTTTAAATGAGATCATGATTAATTAAATATTCTCAACTTATTTGACAAAGAAATCAAATGTTATTTTATGCAAACTAAAATTAATTACTAATTACCATGGTATGATTTATTGAGCAGAGTTTATATTTGAAAATGTTTTTAAAATGTTAATTTAATATTTATTTAATATTTGAGAACTCTAAAAATGAGAAGAAACACTGTTATCCATAGAATGAGAAAATTACTAAGCAAGAAAGCATTATAGCTTATATAAAACACTTTTTGAGAACAACAAACTCAACTAATAAAACAAAGGTGATAGGGTCGTGTCCTCACCCAAATCTCACCCCATAATCCCCACGTGTCATGGGAGGCATCCAGTGGGAAGTAATTTAATCATGGGGGCAGTCACCCTCATGGTGTTCTCATGATAGTGAGTGAGTTTGTACGAGATCTGATGGTTTTTTAAGAGGATTTTCCACCTTTGCTCAGCACTCCTTCCTGCTAACATGTGAAGAAGGATGTGTTTGTTTTCCTTCCGCCATGAATGTAAGTTTCTTGAGGCCTCCCTAGCCCTACAGAACTGTGAGTCAATTAAACTTCTTTCCTTATAAATTACCCAGTCTTGGGAATTTCTTCACAGCAGCATAAAAACAGACCAATACAAAGGCTTAGTGTGATTTTGTCACAGGATCCTTGGGGTGTCACTTTTCTATCTGGAAGCCTCTTTGGCTGGTGGAAAAAGTTTGTGCTGATTGGCCCATGGGCGGCCATGGACAGGCCTGGAAAAAGCACCATAAGTCCTCGCTCTGGTCCATGGAACTGACAACCCAGGCTTCCATGCTTCAGGCCATTCCCAGCTTGAAGGTGAGGCTTACTGGGGACCCACTCATTTCCACGCAGGAGCCTGTCTGCCTCCTGTCACCATCAACCTGCTGTCGACGGCGCCCACAGTGACCAGCTGTTAATGCTGAGGAGTCACTACAGGCCATGCCGAGCTGTCCTCAGCTCCCCCTTGGACTCTTTCCCATGCTCGTTGGTGCCCAAAGTCTGGAAGGGGTTGAGGAGGCAGAGTCCCTACTGGGGTGCTGCTTCCTACTGGAGCTGTGAGAAGATGGCCGCCATCTTCCAGATCCCAGAATGGTAGATCCATTGAGAACTTGCACCATGCACCTGGAAAAGCCACAGACACTCAATGCCAGCCTGTGAAAGTAGCTGGGATGGAGGTTATACCCTGCAAAGCCACAGGGGCAAACCTGCCTAAGGCCATGGGAACCCACTTCTTGCATCAGCATGACCTGGATGTGAGACATTCAGTCAAAGGAGATCACTTTAGAGCTTTAAGATTTGACTGTCCTTCTGGATTTCAAGCTTGCATGGGCCCTGTAGTTCCTTTGTTTTGGCCGATTTCTCCCACTTGGAATGAATGTATTTACCCTAAGCCTGTACCCCCATTGTATCTAGGAGGTAACTACTTTGCTTTTGATTTTACTAGCACATAGGCAGAAGAGACTTGCCTTATCTCAGATGAGACTTTGGACTGTGAACTTTTGAGTTAATGCTGAAATGAGTTAAGACTTTGGGGGACTGTTCAGAGGCATGATTGGTTTTGAAATGTGAGGAAATGAGATTTGGGTGGGCCTGGGGATGGAATGATACAGTTTGGCTGTGTCCCCATCCAAAATCTCATCTTGAATTGTAATTTCCACAATTCGCATGTGTCATGAAGGAACTTGGTGGGAGGTAATTGAATCATGGGGATGGATCTTTCCTGTGCTGTTCTCTTGATAGTGAATAAGTCTCATGGGATCTGAGAGTTTTAAAAACAGGAGTTTCCTTGCACAAACTCTCTTCTCTTGTCTGCTGCCGTGTGAGACATGCCTTTCACCTTCTGCCATGATTGTGAGGGCTTCCCAGTATGTGGAACTTTAAGTCCATTAAAACTCTTTTTGTTGTAAATTGCCCAGTCTCAAGTATGTCTTTATCAGCAACGTGAGAACAGACTAATACAGGAGACTAATACTAAAATAGTAAGATTTCAAGAAAGAGTGGAAATAAATAATAGAATTAAACACTCTTGAAATAAAAAGCACAGAAAGAAAAGAAGACCTGAATTTTCCAAATAAAAACATTCATCAACTTGTAGGTTGGATTGATAATAACAACAAAATGATTATAATAGTAATAACAATAATCATAATTTTAAAGACAATGCACTTACATAGCACTTACCATGTGTCAGGCATTGTTCTAAGTATTTGTAATATATTAACTCACTTAACCTTTACCATCACCCTGTGATTTAGATGCTATTTTACATTTGAAGAATCTATGGCGTAGACAAATAATCTGTCCAAGTGGCTGAATTAGAGTTAATGTTCTTAACGTTTTACTGCTGCATGAAGCACTCCTATGCATAGCTAGGAGTATTTTGGAATGCTAAGGTTAAAGACAAACCCTGGGAGAGCAGGCATCTCCAAAGAAAAAATAATTAGACATACATTACATTCTTAACTATAACACTGTAAGCTAAAAGGCAGTAAATTAGATATCATTTCAGATAGCTTTATAAAAGATGATTGTGGTTACACAAGAATTAAGAGTGTTTCATACTCAATCAAATAGTGGAGAAAAGTCTAATCAATTAAAATGAAACAGCACAGAGATCACAGAGATGTATAGGTCAAGATAAAGAGGAATTAGAAACATGTATAGTGCTAAAGAGGATAAAGATAAGGAGGATAAAGTTTCATGAGCAATGAAACTTACAACATATACAATTCAATTTACAGTTGAATACACATATAAATAGTAGGTTAAAATTCTTAAGACTAAAGAGACAAGCTGTACATCCTTTAAGTTACACCTGAAATATAATACAAAAGCAGCCTTAAGATTTCAACAGGTGAGAAGAAGACAAGAAGAAACTTAATTTAAACATTTATCTCATGGGATGGAAAGATGAGTGAAGAATCAATTATTTTCATGGAATAGATATTGTGTGTAGATAAATAAAATCATTCATATTTTGTGTTTAAGTGAAAGAAAGTTTATTAGGAAAGTAAAGGAATAAAAGAATGGCTACTCCATTGGCAGAGAAGCTCCAAGGGCTGCTGGTTGCCCATTTTTACAGTTATTTCTTGATTATATGCTAAACAAGCAGTGGATTATTCATGAGTTTTCCAGAAAAGGGGTGGGAAATTCCTAGAACTGAGGAATGAAGATTTCTGATAACTTTGGAGATTGTGACATCAAGATAGAGGGAAAACTTTCAGGACTAATGGACAGCCGAAGTGTTCATGAATATTGAGCAGGACAGGAATTAACTGCAGGGACTAAACTAATAGACATCTAAAGTAATATTTTTGACTTTTTGCTTAAAATGTTGCTGATCCTTTGTTTTGTTTTTCAGAGTTAAGGAAACTTTTAAGCTATTGACAATTTTTAACAAATGCATAAAATACTCATGTGAACATATTGTGTTATTAAATCAAACAGAAAAACGTAGTTGTGAAACAGAAAGTGTTTGAAAATGGTTTGAAAACTAATAATTTAATTTCCTATTTATTAATGTCTAATGATGTCAGTTTTTTAAAGGCACAAAGAGCAATGTATACATATATTTGGGTTGGGGTTGTTCTGATGGTAGAGGTTTATCAGTTTGATTAGGTATCAGAATATCAGTTACTAAAATAAATTGTAAATATTGGCATAAAAACTAATATGGATTTAGTAGAATAAAAGAGAAAATTTACCAATAGACCTTAATATATTTGAGAATTTACTATTCACTAGTCCAGAGCTCAAAGAATATTTAATAAGGTTGCTAGGGTTTTCTAAGTTTTTTAAAAATATTTATGAGTACATAGTAGGTGTATATATTTATAGGGTATATTAGATGTTTTGATACAGACATGCAATGGGAAATAAGCACACCATGGGGAGTGGGGTAATAATCCCCTCAAGTATTTATTTTTTGAGTTACAAAAATTCAGTTACACTCTTTAAGTTATTGTAAAAAGTACAATTAGGTTATTATTGACTATAGTCACCCTATTGTGCGATCCAATAGTAGATTCTATTTATTCCTCTTTTATTTTTTTTTGTACTCATTAACCATCCCCACTTCCGCTCAAGTCCTCCACTACCTTTCTCAGCCTCTGGTAACCATCCTGCTGCTCTCTATGTCCATGAGTTTAATTGTTTTAATTTCCAGATCACACAAATAAATTAGAACATGCAATTTTTGTCTTTCTGTGCCTGGCTTATTTCACTCTACATAATGATCCCCAGTTCCATTCATGTAGTAACAAATTACAGGATCTCATTCTTCTGTATGGCTAAATAATACTCCATTGTGTATATGTACCAGATTTTCTTCATCCATTCATCTGTTTATGGACACTAAGTTAAACTGAGCTATTGTAAACAGCGCTGCAGCAAGCATAGGAATGCATATATTTCTTCAATATACTGATTTCCTTTCTTGGGGTATATACAAAGCAGTGAAATTGCTGGGTCATATTTTAGTTCAATTTTTAGTTTTTTGAGGAACATCCAAACTGTTCTCCATAGTGCTTATACTAATTTACATTACATACAACAGTGTACAATTGTTCCCTTTTCTCAACATCATCACCAGCATTTGTTATTTCTTGTCTTTTGCATATAATCCATTTTAACTGAGGTGAGATGATATCTCATTGTAGTTTTGATTTGCATTTATCTAATAATCAATGATGCTAAGCAAATTTTCATATGTCTGTTTGCTGTTTGTTTGTCTTCTTTGAGAAATGTCTATTCAAATCTTCTGCCCATATTTTATTGGATTATTAATTTTTTCATATAGAGTTGTTTGAATTCCTTATATATTGTGGTTATTATCGCCTTATCACATGGGTAGTTTGCAAATATTTTCTCTCATTTCCTAGGCTGATTCTTCACTTTATTGATTGTATCCTTTGCTGTGAAGAAGTGTTTTAGCTTGATGTGATCCCATTTGTCCATATTTACTTTGGTTGCCTATGGTCGTGGAGTAATGCTACAAAAATCTTTGCCTAGACCAATGTCATGAAGATTTTTCCCAATATTTTCTTGTAGTTAATTCATAGTTTCAGATCTTAGATTTAAGTGTTTAATTCATTTTTATTTGATTTTTGTATATGGTGAGAAATTGAGTCTAGAATTATTCTCCTCAATGTGGATACACAGTTTTCCTAGCACGATTTATTGAAGAGACAATCTATTCCCCAGTGCATGTTCTTGGCAACTTTTGTCAGGGCGTGTGAAATTGTTTCTGGGTTTGCTATTTTATTCCATTTGTCTATGTGTCTGTTTTTATGCCAATATTATGCTGTTTTGTTTACTATAGCCCTGTAATATAATTTGGTCAAGCAATGTAATTTTTTTTTTTGCTTAGGATTGCTTAGACTATTCTGGTTTTTTTGTGGTTTCATATAAATTTTAGGCTTTTTTTTCTATTTTTGTGAAGAACGTCATTGATGTTTTGATAGGCATTTCATTTAATCTGTAGATTTCAAGTCATATGTACATTTTAATAATACTGATTCTTCCAATCCAGGAAAATGAAGTATTTTTTAATGTTTTGATATATTCTCCAATTTTTTCTTCATTGTTTTATAGTTCTCATTCTAAAAATCTTTCTAATTTTTGGTTAATTCTTAGGTATTTATTTAATTTTATGTATGGCTATTGTAAATGGGCTTACTTACTTAAATTTATTTTCAGATTGTTCACTGTTGGCATATAGAAATGGTACTGATTATAGTAGCAACATAGATTTCCTGTTCCTTTTTATTTGTTTATTTTATATCATGTAACATTACTGAATTTGTTTATCAGTTCTTATCTCCTGTCAGATAAGCCATGGCATTAAATTCTCATAGGAGGTTATCAGTTCTAATAGTATTTTAGTGGAGTCTTTAGGTTTTTCCAAATATAAAATTATATCATCTGCAAACAGGAATAATTTGACTTCTTCCTTTCCAATTTGGATGCCCTTTATATCTTTCTCTTGTCTGATTACTCTAGCTAGGATTTCCAGTACCATGTTGAATAACAGTGGTGACAGTGAGCATCCTTGTCGTGTTCCTGATCTCAGAGAAAAGGCTTTCAGATTTTCCTCATTCAGTATGATATTAGTGGGGGAGGGTCTGTCATATGTGATATTTATTGTGTTAACATACGTTTCTTCTATCCCCAGGTTTTTAGGGTTTTTAGAATGAAGTGATGTGGAATTTTATCAAATGATTTTTCAGCATCAACTGAAAAGATTATATAGTTTTTATTCTTCATTCTGTTTTTATGATGTATTATATTGATTGATTGGTATATGTTGAAGCATCTTTGCATCTCAGGGATAAATCCCACTTGGTCGTGATGAATGATCTTTCTAACGTATTGTTAAATTTGGTTTGCTATAATTATGTTCAGGATTTTTGCATCAATTTTCATCAGAGATATTGGCCCATGGTTTTCTTTTTTGGACTTGTCTTTGTCTGCTTTTGGTATCATGGTGATAGTGGCCTCATAGAATTAGTTTGTAAATATTCCCTCTGCCTTCATTTTTTGGGATAGTTTGAGTAAGATTGGTATGAATTCTTCTTTAAGTCTTTGGTAGAATTCAGCAGTGAAGGTATAAGGTCCAGGCCTTTGTTTAGCTGGATAGTTTTTCTTATGGCTTCAATCTCATTACTTGTTAATAGTCTATTCAGGTTTTATATTTCTTCCCAGTTCAATGTTGGTAGGTTGTATGTATCTGGGAATTTCTTCTTTTTTATAGATTTTCTCATTTATTGGCATACAGTTGTTCCTTGTAGCCACTAATAATCTTTTGAATTTCTGCAGTATCAGCTTTAATGTCTCCTTTTCATTTCTTATTTCATTTATTTGAATGTTTTCTCTTTTTCTCTTAGTTGGCTTAAAGTCTTGTCAATTTTGTTAAACTTTTTAAGAAAATAACTTTTTGTTTCATTTTTATTGCATTTATTTCTGCTATGGTCTTCATTATTTCTTCTCTTCTACTAATAATCTATTCTGGCCTATGAGGTTTCAACTGAAAAGTCTGCTGCCAGTCATATTGGAGCTCCATTGTTTGTTATTTGTTTCTTTTCTCTTGCTGTTTTGGGATACATTCTTTATCTTTGACCTTTGTGAATTCCATTATTAAATGTCTTAAAGCAGTCTTCTTTGGATTAAATCTGCTTAGTGTTCTCTAATCCAGGGGTTCTTAAACCCCTGCCATGGACCACTACTGGTCCATGGCCAGTTAGGAATTGGGCCACACAGTAGGAGGTGAGTGGCAGGTGAGAGATCATTGCCACCCGAGCTTTGCCTCCTGTCAGATAAGTGGTGATATTAAATTCTCATATGAGTACATACCCTATTGTGAACTGGGCATGTGAGGGATCTAGGTTGTGTGCTCCTTATAAGACTCTCAATGCTTGATGATCTGAGGTGGAGCAGTTTCCTCCCAAAATCACCCCACTCCCCAAGGGTTGTGAAAAAAATTATCTTTTTTAAAGCCAGTCCCTCGTGCCAAAAAGGTTGGCAATCACTGCTATGACTTCTTGTTCTTGTTCTTGGATATTGATCTCTTTCACTAGCTTTGGGAAGTTCCCTCTTATTTATTTGAATAAACTTTCTACTCCTATCTCTTTCTCTACCTCCTTTTTAAGAACACTAACTCTTAGATTTGCCCTTTTGAGGCCATTTTTTTAGATTCTGTAGGCATGCCATCTTTTTTTATTCTTTTTCCTTTGGTCTTCCCTGACTGTGAATTTTTAAATAACCTGTCTTCAAGTTAAATAATTCTTTCATCTGTTTCACTCATTTGGCTTTTAAAGGACTCTGATGCATTTTTCAGCATGCCAATTGCATTTTCTAACTCCAGAATTTCTGCTTGATTCTTTAAAATTATTTCCATCTCTTCGTTAAATTTATCTGATAGAATTCTGAATTCCTTCTCTATGTTATCTTGAATTTTCTCAACATAGCTATTTTGAATTCTCTTGGTGAAAGGTCACGTATCTCTGTTTTTCTATAATTATTCATTTGACAGCGTTATGATTTCCTGGATGGTGTTGATGCTAGTAGATGTTCTTTAGTGTCTGGGCATTGAAGAGTTAGGGATTTATTGTAATCTTCACCATCAGAGCGTATTTGTATCAGTCCATCTTGGGAAAGCTTTCAAGATATTTAAAAGGACTTGTGTGTTGTGATCTAAGCTGTATTTGCTTTAGGGAGCACCCTGAACCCAGTAACGCTGTGGTTCTTGCAGACTCGTAGAGGTCCCACCTTGATGATCTTGAACCAGGTGCAGAACAATTCTCTGGATTACCAGTTGGAGACTCCTCTTCTCTTCCCTTTCTTTCTCCCAAACATACAGAGTCTCTCCCTCCCTATTCTGAGCCACCTAAAGCTGGGGGTAGAGTGACACAAGCACCCCTGGGGCTACCACTACTATGACTGCACTGGATCAGACATAAAGCCAGGGTAGCTCTGGGTTCTGCCCAAGGCCTGCTGTAACCACTCCCTGGCTACTGTCTATGTTCACTCAAGGCCCTGGGGCTTTAAAATCAGTGTTGGCAAAGCCAGCCAGGCCTGTGTTTTTTCCTTTAGAGTGGTGACATCCCCTAGGTCCCAGCTGAATTCTGAAGTGCTGTCCACTAGTCAGCAACTAGAGTCAAAAAACGTGTAAGTCTACCTGGTGTTTTGTATTGTGACTGAGCTGGCCCTTAAACCACAAGACACAGTTCTTCCCTCTCTTCTCTCTCCTTTCCAAAGGTAAGGGAACCTCACCGCATAGCTATTGCCAGCTCAGGCCATGAGGAATACTGCCAGACTACCACTGATGTTCCCTTAAGGCCTAGAGTCTCTTAAGTCATCTTTTGGTGGATACTGCCTAGCCTGGGACTCATCCTTCATGTTAGTGGACTTCCCTATGACCCAAAGCAAGTGCAGAAATGCCATTCAAGAGTCAAGTGTTGTGATCAGCAATGCCAAGAGTCCACTTGGTGCCTATTCCCCTATGGCGCCTATTCCCCTATGGCTTTGCCAGTACCTAAGATGCAAGACAAATTTCCCTCTAATTTTTCCTCTGCTTTTCTCAAGCAGAAGAAATTTTATCCTGTAGCCACCACAGCTGGTAATGTGCTGAGTCTCACCTGAAGCCAGCAAGTCTTGGAGGCTCACCCAAGGCTACCTCGATGTAGTACCTGTATATCACTGCTTGTTATTCAGGGACCAAGGGCTCTTCAGTTAGCAGGAGATGAATGCTGCCAGGACTGAGTTATTCTTTTCAAAGTAGCAGCATCCCTTCTATCCCAGGATATGTCTAGAAATGTCACCTGGGAGGTAGCACCTGGAATAAGGGCCTCATGACTCTGACGGTTGTCTATCATGCTGTGGTTGAGCTGGTATCCTAGATGCAAGGCAAAGTCTTCCCCACTCTTTTCTCGATTTGGATAAAAAAAGTGTCTTTTGGAGCCACAAGCTGTGCAGCCTGAGGTTAGAGGAGAGGTGATGCTGTTACTCCCTTGGCTGCCTTAGCTGGGGTTTCAGTACAGCATGTGCCCCCTTAGTCCACTGTCTTTGGGCCTAGTTCAGCACGAAGACCCTCCTAAGATTTGCAGTTCTTATGTTGTAGACTGCCTATTGAGTTTACTTGGAGACACAGAATGCTGCAGCCCTCAGTGGTGAGGTTTGCTGGCACTCAATTCAGTCCATTGGAATTGGTGATTTCCCTCTGGCTAGGGCTGGTTTAAAGGCTCTCTCTGTGGGTGGGCATCAGCTGAGTTTGGTCTGGTTTTCCTTTCTGCTCTAACAGGACAGCACTGAGTTCAATGCCTTGCAATTGCTGTGATCTCCCTCCCCCAGTGCCCAGAGAATCTCTCTTCAGCATGCTGTCGCTTCCAGCATTGGGGATGTGGTGGTGTCTGTGATTCAAGGCTGTTTTCTTCTCTTCAGTCCCTCTTTCAGTGATGTAAAGTTAAAACTGAGTACTGAGTGCTCCCCTGATTTTTGGTACTCATGAAGGTTTTGTGTTGTTTTGTTTTGTTTTCTGTGTAGTAGTTGTTAACTTGGTTTCCTTGCAGTGGAGGTGATCGGTGGAGCTTTCTTTTCTGACATCTTGCTCTGCCTCTATCAGATTGCCGGTTTAACCAACTATTCATCTGTAAATTCAATATAGCAAAAAACAAAACTAAATTTTGGATGGATTTAATATTTGAAATAATCAAACTGAGTACGGTACTGGGTTTTCCAGAGAGACAAAACCAAAAAGATGTGCATGTATAAAGGAATTGCCTCACAAGATTATAGAAGCCAGTGAGTACAAAATCTGCTCTGCGGGCCAGCAACCCGGAGCTCCAGGACAGCCAATGATACAGATAAAGTTCAAAGGCACTCAACTGGAGAATTTCCCCTTGTTTAGGGAGCCTGTGTTTTTTTTTTTTTTTTTTTTCTCTATTTAGATCTTCGACTAATTAGATGAGGCCCACTCACTTTATAGAGGGCAATTTTTTTGCTCAAGGTTCACTGATTTAAATGTTTATTTCATCCAAAAAGAACCTTTAAATTGATACATAAAATTAACTATAATAAATTCACAACACAAAATACTTGAGAATAGTAAGGAGGATTAAGTAATGAGTTTCTGAGCAAATGTAGAAGTGGTGCCAACTAAGAAACCCCCTATGCCTTTTCTTTCTGCCTAGCGATGAATGTAATTGCAGTGAGTTTGGTATTTTCTCTTGAACTGTATATACTTTGCTAAAACTATATTTTTCATTGCTTAACCAAAGATGGGAGATGGGGGATTGAAATGGAGATCAATGAGGCATTAGATTACCAGGATATGTCTGTTCTTTCTGGTTCAGCCTCCCCCTCCAAGGATGTTACTGAAAAGCAAGGAGTTACTTTTTATAGAGTTGTTTACCCTTGAGAGAAATGATTTAAGAAAAAGTTTATTTTTTGTGGTTACAATAGTTCTATTTCTGAAGATAAAATTTAGTAGTTATGGAAATAATATTTTTATGGCCAGATTTTGGTGAAAAATATAATGTTTTCTCCAGTTTATTTGCTTTTCCCCTAAATTTGCATATTTAAGTGAGCACTTCTACATTCCACTCATCAATAAAATATCAGAAATGTTATTTAAAATTTATGTACTTCATTAATATGTTTATATAAAACATGTTTTTCTGTAAGATGAATTCAAAATTAGGAATACACACTAAATTTACACTATTCATTAACTGACAGAAATATGCAAATGAAAAATGACTGAAATTGGAATACTTTTATTTTTTATAATGCTCATTAAACAGATATAAATGTTTTCAATTCTGGTATCTGGTGAATATAATTGATGCTATGTTACAAAATATTACTCTTGCTGACCTTGTCATTCTTCATACTTTCTATACAATTTTATAAAATATAATTCATCCTTGACTGAGTAAAAGAGTTCTTTCAAGGTTGCCCTAGAGTAAGAATTATATTAGGAATTAGGAATGAAGTGCTAGTTGTAAAGAGAAACCAATAATTCACTTTTTTTAAAAAAAAAAAAGTAGAAGTCTGGCTTTCAAAAAGATTATTTAATTAAATTTCTCTTTATAAAATAGACTAGGTGGCTGGTATCAAACACTACTATTATTTCTTCCCTTATAAATATTCAAGAAATAGAGCCATTATTTTTATTCAGAGAGGTAAAAATCACAGAAATGAGGATCTTTTCTGTCCCCCTCCCCTTTAACTTTGCTTCAGTGAACTTGGCCTCAGCGTTCCTCCGTAAGCAAGAAAGACCATCAGGCAACAGATGTTATTTACTGTTTCAATGTATTTTTTTTCTTATTTGCCAATTCATAGCAAGTTTTCATTATCAGTGTCCTCTAACTCCCAAAGTTGACTATTCTTTTTACCATGTTCCACTTATTTCTGACTTTCTTTTTTCCTGCAGAGGTTGAGAAAAGTGTTTCTCTGATGTATCCTCTTTCTCTCACTTTCATGTATGGCTTTCTTTGTATTTTTCATATTAATTATCCTATGTGGAGGCCTCTTACATAGAGAATTTGAAAGCAGTTATCTTCCCTGTCTCTATTGTGATTAGAAAACTCTTCAACCAATCCGTAGAACCTTCTACCATCATGGAATCTATTTGCACTACTAGATAATAGTTTCAATTTTCTTTTGCTATCCTTTATTAAATTATTTTAAGTTCAGATAGACTTTCTAAGTTTCATTTTTCTCATGCTATATTTAAACATTAAAATAGAAAATGTTTAGCCTGCTGCATGAGGTCAATTATATTCCTTTGACATTAATTACATTTTATGTGTCAACAAATACATATTATGCTCAGAGAATGCTTATTTGAGCTGTCTTTCATAGAGGGTAATTACAAAATAATGAAATTTAAATGAAACATAGTCAATTTGAGAGTACAGTATATGAAGAAAAACAGAAGTGAGACTAATTTATCTCTTTATTGACTACCTCCTGTGGAGATAGATGGATGTTTGTTCTAGCTTTTCAGGTACTACTGTTCCCAGTGGTAGAGGTGATGCAGGCATACTCATCACTAATTACCAAATAAATTACATTAAGCAAATATTTGCTGAGTGCTTTACATGTGAGAGAAGAAAAATGATAGGTAAGAAAGGATATGTTCACTTAAGAGGTATTTGCTTCATTCTTAATTTGACTAGGTCAAATTTCACTATGGGGTGTCATAAAAGCACCCAAGTGAGGAGTCTATGATTTATAAGATTCAGTATTATATATATGTGAATTCTCCCTCAAGCTAATCTTCATATTTAATTCAATCCTGTGACAGAGTTAAAATATGCTGTTCTGTCATATTGACTATTTAAATTAAAGACACTTTAAAAAGAGTAGATGTGAAAAGATCATTTTGAGCTTCATGCTGTTTCTTAAGAGCAGGAGATGAAATTCCTGTTAGAAAGATTGTCTACCCGTACTCAAGCAAAAGGCAACGTTCTTATCCTCAAGAGCAAGCAGTTGAGATCCAAAGAATACGGTACAGATCTTGTTAGAATGACTGTTATCTTTTAAGTAAGCCTCCACACATAATTAAGTCACAGTTTCACATTTTACTGTATTTTGTCCAATCCACTACGTAAGTAACTGACTCTATCTGCTTCTTTAGGGCCTTTATTTCTTTATAAGGGTCCCTGTGCCATGTCAAACATATTATACTTTTCTCCTGTTAATGTATGCTATGTTAATTTAATTATTGGACACAGCTAGGATCCTAGGAGAATGGACATGAGGTTTTTCCACCCCTACAATATCTAGGGGAAAATATTTAAATGTAAAGATAAAATAAAGAGAAATTTGTTGCCAGAAACCTTGATTAAAATAAAGCGAGTGCTTCAGGACGAAACGCAATAATATCAAACATAAACATTGAAATGCACAAGAAAAGAAAAAAAAAACACTGAGAATTATGTAAGATATCTTGTGTTGAACCATATTAAATTGATATATATGTAGGACAAAATAGTAGAATATTGGTAATTATATAAAATTCCACCTAATATATTAATATGAACTATGACCAGAAACAACTGTAATGATATCTGGAGTATCATATACATTAAACTAAAATGCATGTCATAAACAACCCTAACAATGGAAGGGAGAAAATTGATTTAAAAGTTTTAGGCTGGGTGTAATAGCTCATGCTTGTAATTCCAGGGCTTTGGGAGGCGGAGGCAGGCTGGTCACGATGTCAAGAGATGGAGACCATCCTGGCCAACGTGGTGAAACCCCGTCTCTACTAAAAATACAAAAATTAACTGGGCGTGGTGGCCCGAACCTGTAGTCCCAGCTACTCGGGAGGCTGAGACAGGAGAATCACTTGAACCCGGGAGGTGGAGGTTGCAGTGAGCCGAGATTGTGCTTAGCTTGGCAACAGAGAGAGACTCCATCTCAAAAAAAGAAAACAAACAAACAAACAAAAAGTTTTAAAGTTTATGCAATCTCAGCAAAGTGACAGAATCAAAAACTTTACATTACCAAATTTATTTGGTACTTTAGGCTGAAAACATGATGTACATGATATTTAGGATAGTCACTAATAATAATAATTATATTAATATCGACTTAGCAGAATAAAAATACAATAAAATCAGTAATCAAAAGGATGCCAAAGAAAGAAAAATGAAATATACAAATGCAAATTATTTCATACTTGCCTTTAACAATGAGTGGTAGCTTAAGGATGCTCTAGGTTTGGTTTTGTGCGGAGATAGAAAGGAATGCTAATGTGGCCAGGCGCAGTGGCTTACACCTGTAATCCCAGCACTTTGGGAGGCCGAGGTGGGTGGATCACAAGGTCAGGAGTTTGAGACCATCCTGGCCAACAAGGTGAAACCCCGTCTCTACTAAAAAAAAAAAAGATAACAACAACAACAACAACAACAAAACAATAATTAGCTGGGCATGGTGGCGCATGCCTGTAATCCCAGCTACTCAGGAGAGTGAGGCAGGAGAATCGCTTGAACCAGGGAGTGGGAGGTTGCAGTGAGCTGAGATCGCGTCATTGCGCTCCAGCCTGGCAACAGAGTGAGACTCCGTCTCAAAAACAAAAACAAACAAACAAACAGAAAGGAAGGCTAATGCTCACCATTAGGATAACATTAAACTACTTTCAGTTACTGACAATTCAAAATACGGATATTAAGAGTAAATAAGAAAAAAAGAAGTTTTACTATCCTTGTGGTACAATTCTGAAAAATGACACCATGTATTACATATGAGTTCCAAGTTTCAAAATGATTCATGGAATAGAATAAGCTGACATAATCAAAATAGATTTAGGAAACGCTAAAAGTTAGCAACAAAGGCTAAAATGTTAGAAGTGTGATTTTCACACCTGAAAAAATTACATAACAATGACGGGGGACCACACCAAAAATTATATAACTGTAAAACATTCTATGGCTATTAAACAAAAAGAAGATCTACCATGATATAAGTAGCTTGAATCAGAAGGTAAATCAATGTGGTGCTTCCTTCATTGAGAAATTTTGATTTGAAAAATGTAACCAGGACTACAGTGTGATGAATTAATTGGTTGAGTTAAATTCTAGTAAAATCTGATTGACTCTATGCACACCCTATAAATCAAACTTGGAATAGCAATAGATTCTAGCATATGATATTGAGTGGAAAGATTCTCTAACCAAAATTCTGCGTCCCCTCATTCCTGGGTTAAGGTGCATTGCCTTAAAAAGTGAATTAAGAAAGGGTCATACAAATAGATTCTACATTTTCTATAGAATGAAATATAAAATATTCTGAATAAACTTATAATGATTTGTGGTATAGTTTGCCATGCTGACTTCTTAATGTGACAACCAGACTACATTTCTTAGTCTCCTTGAGTCTAAATAACAATGTGACTAGTTCTCATCAATGTAATGTGAGTGGAAGTGTCATTTCTAGGTTGAGGTACTAAAAAGTGGAAGTATGTTCTCCAATCTTTTTTAAAAATTAATTTCAATCCACTAATTAAATCAAGAGAACTCTGAGGACCTTGATGAAAGGAGAGTTGCCAAAATTAAGAAGATTGGCTCCAGAATTACATCTTAAATTCTTGTCATTCAGATGAGCCACACACCCAGAAATACCTTTGTAAGTAGTTGCATGGGGAGAAAATAATTACATTTTTTAAATACCAAGGCACTGAGATTTTAAGTTTTAGCTTCTATACCATTCAATACTACTTATCCTCACTAATAAGAAACAAAATTTTGTCTTTATTTTTCTACATTTATCTATCTGCATAAATAATATGTACACATTACTTAATCCCTTTTCAAAACATTTGTAGCTTTTCTTTAATTACTTTGCAGAAGGACACAAGTAAAATAAAAATCCTCTTGAGTATTTAATGGTGTGGAAACCAATATAGGTATTTTGCTTGATAAATAATGAATAGCCAAGTCTCAGCTCTCAGTGAATTCATAGGCTAGTAGAAGGGGAGATGAAATAGATAGGCAACCTTAATGAAAAGAAGAACAAAATGTCAGTTATCACAGAGATTAAATTAATATAAATAGGAAACAGATTTCTAAATGGAACTCAGTTGGATATCGGGATGTCAGATCAGTGTACATGGAATCTGAAAAATGCTTATTTTAAATATTTAGGTGTATTTGTAAATCTACAAAATTTGTCCCAACATAGACAACTATCATTTCTTGACTGAAGTAGAGTTTTAGCATTAGTTTGCATAGATGGCATAAATATCTATTGTTTATGTAAATCTAGGTTGGGTAATATTTATTTTGTGTCCTTTTTTTGTTGTTTTTCTGTTTTTTTTGAGACAGAGTCTTGCTCTGTCACCTGGGCTGGAGTGCAGTGGAGGCGCGATCTTGGCTCGCTGCAACCTCTGCCTCCCAGGTTCAAGCAATTCTCCTGCCTCAGCCTCCCCAGTAACTGGAATTACAGGCACCTGCCACCAGGCCCAGCTAATTTTTTGTATTTTAGTGGAGATGGAGTTTCACCGTGTTGCCCAGGCTGGTCTCGAACTCCTGAGCTCAGGCAATACTCCTGCCTTGGCCTCCCAAAGTGCTGGGATTACAGGAGTGAGCCATAGCACCCATCCCTATTTTGTGTCCTTTTTTTTTTTTTTTTTTTTTTAAAAAAAAAGAGATTATACTTATCTTTGAAATTAAGTAAATCATTTTTATATTTTTATTTATATTCTAAGAGAAAAGTTATGACAGACCAAATTATAATACATGCAAGCAATGAGAACCTACCAAAAAGAGACAACAAAACTCAGTCAAACCATAAAAAAGTATGTGTAGATTTTGGTTTGGTAAACTGATTTTTCTAATGTAAAAGGTAATTTTCTCTTGTTTAATTCCTTTTTTTTGAAAAAGGAAAGAAAAATTATTTAAAGTGAGAAATGAACTTACTGGGAAATAAAACTTAGGTATAGTTTACAAAATTAATAGTAGATATTTGGGAAAACAACACAGTTAGGTACAATACAATGTAATATACTCCCACACAAAGTCGTTTAAGCAATTATTTGTTGGCAATGAAGATCTTTAAAATCTGTTAACTCATTATCTTTAACTAGTAATGCTAATATAAAATCTAGTATCTGACAGTGTTTTTCCTCCAAATTTTCAAGTTTTGATTTTTTTTTTTTTTTTTTTTTGAGACAGTGGCGTTTTGCTCTTGTTGCCCAGGCTGGATTGCAATGGCGCGATCTCAGCTCACTGCTACCTCTGCTTCCAAGATTCAAGCAATCCTCCTGCCTCTGCCTCCCAAGTAGCTGGGATTACAGGCATGCACCACCACACCTGGCTAATTTTTTATATTTTTAGTAGAGATGGGGTTTGTCCCTGTTGGTCAGGCTGGCTCGAACTCCCAACCTCAGGTGATCCCCCTGCCTCAGCCTCCCAAAGTGCTGGGATTACAGGCGTGAGCCACCACATCTAGCCTCAAGTTTAAAACAAATCCAATTAAAGTCCTGATTAATTTTTTACATGTCATAATTGGTGACATTTTTAGTGTTTTTAGTTTGTAGAAGATATATATTTAAAAATATTTTTCCTGCATCATTAAAATTTGCAAATAAACTTCATATATTATTAACTCAAATATTTCTATTTAACAAAACCTTGGTTTTAGGAGGAGGTCTCATAAGCACACTGCTTTTAGAAATTAGTTGAGTGAGAATTTTTCAATTAAGCTTTAGAAATTGGAAACATAATTTTAATAAGAGTTTAAGTTCTGCCATTGTTTACAATGACTGTAAAATTCTGATGGCATTATTGCAATACAACTTTAATAAAGGAAGAAAACCATTAATCTCTTAATAAATATAATTTCATTTGTTTGAATTAATTTTGTTTTGAATTTTGTTTGCTATCATAACATTATTATGAATTTTATAACATCAAATATTATATATATTTTAAACAATTTCAGTTAAATTAAAAATTTAGATCTCCTTAAGATTGTCTTACAATAGTTTAAAAATTAAATTAACTGAAAGTTATATTTAGATCTAGAAAATAATGTGCAAGTTAATGTTGTTTCAGAAATAAAAAATTAAATTTAAAAAATATAGATGCCACTCTCTTAGCTATTAATTTGCTGAATACAAAGTTGCTATTTGTGTGAATTTTTCTTTACTATTTTTTAACTTTTGTTTATGAGTTGGGACGCACTCAACACTATTGTGCCAGCATATAGAATAACAATAAACATGGGATTATTTTTAGAATTGTCCAAGTTAAATATATCCCTGTAAAATGAGATCTCACCATTTTGTAAACCAGAAAGCATCTAAAATAATATCTTTGGTTATTTTCCTGAAATATGTTAATGTAAAAAAATTCAAATTTATAATATAACTTTAAATTTGCCATATTTGTATTCTCTTCAATATGTCTTATGTAAATGAGGGATAAGTTTATAAAAGTGTTTGAAATACAATTATAATTTCCATAAGTTTAGTGGGTTATTGGTTTTCTAACAATTTAAAAGTTAAATAAAAAATCTGTTTTCCAAGATTACTATCACTTTTCTGGTTAAGAATCACTATATTTGGAAAGACAGAATATGTCATACTATGTATTTGAGAATTGTTTTTAGAAGAAGCATGAATAAGCAGCAATTTGCACTGTACGTACAGAGATGAGAAATGCAGAAATAGTCTACATACATCTGGCCAAAGCTTTTGAAGTATTTTTACCTGTCTGATCATCTACACATAAACTTTTCTGAAATTTGATTTTTATTATCTGTAAGGTTCCTATTATGATTTGCTTGTCTTGTGCATAAAGATTAGTCATTCAGTATTGTTTTTCCTTCCTTTAGGAGACACTGTGCTTTTGCATGAAGCAGTGTATGAGTTTATCATTACTGTGAAATGAACTTAGTGGCTTGAAGCAACACAATTTCATAGTTCTGTTCTGCAGGTCACAAGTCTAGGCAGAGAGTAACTGGATTCTCTGCTGATGCTCTCAGGAGGCTGTGAGTAAGCTAATGTTTGCCATAACTGGGGTTTTTCATCTACAGCTTGGAGTTCTCTTGCAAACCTATTCAAGTTGCTATTAGAATTCAGTTTTCTTTGAGCTGTAGAAATGAAGTCTCTGTTTTCTTACTGGCTGTCAGCCGGGGATCATTTTCTTACTGGCTGTCAGCCGGGGACCATTCCCTGGTAAGGAATATTGCCACCCACATGACTTACCTCTACCTTCAAAGCCAGCAATGGAAAATCTCTCTCACCATCAAATTCATCTCGTGCATAGAAACTCCCTGATTTTGATCTCTCACTAGGGAGTGCTCACAGTCTTTTAAGAGCTCTCTTGATTAAGTGAAGTTCACAAAAGATAATCTTCCTATCTGAAGGTCAACTGTTTTGGGACCTTACATGCATCCACAAAACCCCATCAGAGCTTCACCTAGATTGTTGTTCAATTGAATAATGGCAAAAGGTGTCTGTTTACCATTAGGTAGGGATCTTAGAAGATATTTTAGAATTTTGCCTACCAAAAACAGTGAACAACTCAATCACAATCTCTTCTTTCTTAAAATATGAAGTCAAATTTGGTGGAAAAATCAGTGTCCAAACAATGATTTCTTTGTTTCCTTTTTTTTTTCCAGACAGGGTTTCACTCTGTCATTCTGCCATCCAGGCTGGAGTACCATGGCATTATCATAGCTCACCACAACCTCGAACTTCTGGGCTCAAGCAATCCTCCCTCCTCAACACCCTGAGTAGCTGGGACAATAAGCATGTACCACCACACCTGGCTAACAAATAATGATTTAGGCGGCATGGTGGCTCACGCCTGTAATCCCAGCACTTTGGGAGGCCGAGGCGGGCAGATCACAAGTTCAGGAGATTGAGACCATCCTGGCTAACACGGTGAAACCCCGTCTCTACTAAAAAAATACAAAAAATTTAGCTGGGCGTAGTGGTGGACGCCTGCAGTCCCAGCTACTCGGGAGGCTGAGGCAGGAGAACGGCATGAACCCGGGAGGCAGAGCTTGCAGTGAGCCGAGATCATGCCACTGTACTCCAGCCTGGGCGACAGAGCGAGACTCCATCTCAAAAAAAAAAAAATTTAAATTTATGTTTGACAAGTGTTAAACAGAAGTAAACATTGATTTCAGTGCATTTAGCCAAGATTATCTTAACTAGACATCCCAACTGAATTATTTATTTGCACCAAATGCATAATCTTTCTTTAGGGTTCAACTGAAGGCACATAATCTCCCTAAACCTTTCTTTGGTCATCATTTCTCCCCAGACTTAACATGGCATTTGGATGCTGCACTGCACTGCAAATTTTCCATTTGCCCCTCCAAGTTCACCTCCTCCCTTCTGACTCATGCTCTTTGGCAATTTATAGACTATTTTAATAAGACCCTTACCTTCTGTTTTCTGACTGGATTTGACCAGTGGCAGACACCAGCAACAGATTAGAGGTGGGAGGATAGTCATCTTAGTCCATTCTTGCGTTGCTATAAATAAATACGTGAGACTGGGTAATTTATATAGAAAAGATGTTTAATTGGCTCACAGTTCTGCAGGCTATACACAAAGCATAGTGCAAGCATCCCCTTTTGGTGAGGGCCTCAGGAAGCTTACAATCATGGTAGAAGGTAGGGGTAACCAGCATGTCACGTGGTGATAGTAGGAGCAAGAGACAAAGTGGAAAGGTCTCAGATTTTCTTAAACAGCCAGATATTGCAGGAACTAACTGAGAATGCACTTATTATCAAAGGGATGATGACAAGCCATTCATCAGGGATCAGCCCCCATGACCCAATCACTTCCCACCAGGCCCCACCTTCAACACCGGGAGTCACATTTAAACATGAGATTTGAAGGGGAAAACATCCAAATCATATCAGTAGTGATGTGGGGGAATTTATTCTCCCTTTCTGCTAGCTTGTGACAGACACAGCACCTTTGCAGGAGACCCTTCCTACAATTGTAGCTCTGTGTCTCTGGGCAACAATAACTATTCCCTCTTTTTTTTCTTAAATCTGGGCATGGTAATGGCAACTACCTGCTATTTCTGATGTTGAGGTTCTTTATTATTTCTCTTGTATTTTCCTTAATATTTTTCAAATATTATAAAGATTCTCCTCAATTATTCTATTTGAGGGTGAATTCTGTTTCCTGATACTCTGATACAAATATTTTATTACTCTCTGGTATTCTTTCTTGCCAAAATATTCTCAAATTAGTTTAGGGTGGTGCATTAGTCAGGGCTCTCTAGAGGGACAGATATATATATATATATATATATATATGTATATATATATATATATACACACACACACACACACACACACATATATATCAAGGGATATATATATGTTCCACCATATATATATATATGGAGTTTATTAAGGAGTATTAACTCAGAAAATCACAAGGTCCTACAACAGGCCATCTGCAAGCTGAGGAGCAAGGAAGCCAGTCCAAGTCCCAAAGCTAAAGAACTGTCTCTCAAAAAGACAGTAGTTATCTAGGCCGGGCACAGTGGCTCACACCTGTAATCCCAGCTGTTTGGGAGGCCGAGGCAGGTGGATCACAAAGTCAGGAGATGGAGACCATCCTGGCTAACACAGTGAAACCCTGTCTCTACTAAAAATATAAAAAATTAGCCGGGTGTGGTGGTGGGTGCCTGTAGTCCCAGCTACTCAGGAGGCTGAGGCAGGAGAATGGCGTGAACCCGGAAGTCAGAGGTTGCAGTGAGCCCAGATTGCGCCACCACACCCTAACCTGGGCGACAGAGCGAGACTCCATCTCAAAAAAAAAAAAAAAAAAAAAAAAAGAGTAGTTTTCTGCAGAAGATAGCAGGGCCTTGCTCCAAAATCCTAGTGGCCTCCACTGTGATTCACCTATAGGGGCCTGCCAGGGGCTCCAAACAGCATTCCTATCTGCCACTGACACCTCAAGCACCATTGAATCTGCTGGGTCATACGGACCAAGTGGCAGAGTAGCTTGCACAGCAGCCTGGACCTGTTGTAGAGCCTTCTTCTGTTCTAGACCCCACTCAAAACTAGAAGCCTTCTGGATCACTTGATAAATGGGTTGGAGTAACACACCCAAATGATGATTTTGTTGCCCTCAAAATCCAGATAGGCCCACTAGGCATTGTGCCTTTTTCTTGGTTGTACGAGAGGCCAAATGCAGCAACTTACTCTTCACCTTAGAAGTAATATCTCGACAGGCCCCACACCACTGGACCCATAAAATTTTTACTGAGGTAGAAGGTCCCTGGATTTAATTCTCATTATCTGGCATGCAAATGTCTCACCAATAAGTCCAGTGTGTTTGCTATTTTTTGCTCACTGAATCCAACCAGTATAATGTCATCAATGTAATGGAGCAGTGGGATATGTTGTGGAAGTGAAAGCGATCAAGATATCTCCAAATAAGATTATGACACAAAGCTGGAGAGTTGATATACCCATGAGGTAGGACAGTAAAGGTATACTGCTGGCCTTGCCAGCTGAAGGCAAATTGCTTCTGGTGGGCCTTATGGACAGGAATGGAGAAAAGGCATTTGCCACGTCAATGGCTGCATACCAAGTACCAGGAGATGTGTTAATTTGCTCAAGCAGTGAAACCACATGGGGTACAGCAGCTCCAATTGGAGTCACCACTTGGATCAGTTTACAATAATCCACTGTCATTCTCCAAGATCCGTCTGTCTTCTTCACAGGCCAAATAGGAAAGTTGAATGGCGATGTGGTGGGAATCACAACCCCTGTGTCTTTCGAGTTCTTAATGGTAGCACTGATCTCTGCAATGTCTCCAAGGGATATGTTATTGTTTTTGATTTACTATTTTTCTAGGTAGAGGCAGCTGTAATGGCTTTAATTTGGCCTTTTCCACCATAATAACTCTCAGCCAACCAGTCAGGGAGTCAATGTGGGGGTTCTGCCGACTGCTAAATATATCTATGCCAATTACACATTCTTGCACTGGGAAAATGGCCACAGGATGAGTCCGGGGATCCACTGGACCTACTGTAAGTCAGACCTGAGCTAAAACTGCATTAATTACCTGACCTTCATAAGCCTTTACTTTAACTGGAGGACCACAATGATGTTTTGGGCACCCTGGAATCAACGTCAGCTCAGAGCCAGTGTCAAATAGTCTACAAAATGTCTGATATTTCCCTTTCCCCAATGCACAGTTACCTTGGTAAAAGGCTGGAGGTCATCTTGGGGAAGGATGGGAAAAAGATTAACAGAATAAATTGTTGGTAGTGTAGTGGGGTCCTTCCTCAAGGGGATCCGACCTTCCCTTCATTCAAGTGGTTCAGGCTCTGTAAACTGGCTCAAGTCTGGAAATTGGTTGAGGGGCAGTGATTCTATGTTTTTATAATTCAAATTAGTCTTCTGTCCACTAGACATGGAAGTTTTCTGCTTATATAAATTAGCTTGGAATTTAGTAGACTTCCTATCAATTTTTCTTCTAGAAACACTGTGAATAATTAGCCAATGCCAGAATGCTACACCAATCAGACTGTTCTGATTGCTCTTTTGCCTCTGCTGCCCTTCACGGTAGCTATGCCCACCGTGCCATTGGTGGTTGAGTGCCACAACTTGGCCCCTGCCAACTCAGGATCCAATTATTCACATGGAATTTATATTTTGTGGTTGAGTGACTGTGGTTCCCACTGTTAGAGCTGACATACAGAGAACAGCAATTGCTGGGCTCTTCAGAGATGCAGCTGCTGCTCTCTCAAATCTATTTCACAAAGTGTTGGTCAAGGGTGTATCTTCTGGACCCTCCCAGCTGGGATGAGTAGGTCTAAAGTGACTAATCCACTCCACTATCCCAATCTCCCTAAGCCTTTGGCTCTCTTCCTCTACATTAAACCAAGGGAGATCAGGCTTTTCCATCTCAGTCACAGTGAGCCATCTTTTAATCCATATTTCAGCTAACCAAGCAAATAAACTATTAGACTCTTTTTTAACTCCCCAACTTGCAACATTAAATGCAGAAGCCCTACTTAGTAGGCCCAAATTAACAAATTCAGCCTGATTCAACTCTATATTCCCTCCACCATTATCCCACACCCTTAATATCCATTCTGATACTTGTTATTCAGATTTTTGCTTATATAAATTAGAAAACTAAAGCATTTTTTTTCTGAGTGTAGCACACCTCCTCATGGGTCACAATCTGAACCTCACCTTCAGGGGCCCACCAGGACTTTAGTCTAGTTGTAGGTCTAGAAGCAAACAGGGGTATTCGGGGTGGCTCCTGAGGAGAATCAACATTATCTTGCCTGGCAACTGCCTCACGGGAGGCCATCACTGTTGCCTCAGGCAGCACAGAGTTTATCTCCTCAGACAAAGGTGGAAAGGCTGATGGCAGCATGGGTCAGGGAGGGGATGTTGCCAATCCTGGGGATGAGGAAGCTGTTTCTTCTGGGAAAAAAAGATTCCTCAGTGTTTACAAGCTCAGCTTCCCCAGCTTCACCAGGGTCCTCTCACACCTCCCCATTCCAAGTTGTAGGGTCCCATTTTTTTTTCCAGTCAATGCCCTCACTTTAACAGTAGACACTTGGGGAGGCTGTGCATGCACCTTTCATTGCAGGTCAGCCACTCACGCGATAAGAGCTTGTGTTTGTGTTTCCACAATTTCAGCTCTTTCTCTACAGGAGGTATGACCCTCACTCAGGGCAAACTTAGCAGATTTGAGGCTCAGTATCTGTTTCTGAAGCTGGGAATTAGAATCCCTGAGTTTATCATTTCCTTTCATCACTTTGTCCAGTGAACTTAGGCACAACCAACCAACTTCATTATGTTTCTTCATTTTTTACATATGGTCAAAAGTATTAAGAATAGAGTCACTAAACTCCTTGCCTCTCAGGAGCAGTGAATCAGGAGTGTCAAATGCATTATTTTGCATAACTCTCTAAACAGTTTATGCCAAGGACTACTAGTGTTCTCCATACTATTAGAAGTAGAGTTCTGAACATTTTGGGGTCTAATCATATTAAGCAGCCAGCTCCAGAACTCCCAAAACCAACACAAGAACTCCATTCTTAATATACTGTTCCTCTAGAACTACTCCTGGTATCAAAATCTGTACTAGTCAAGGTTCTCTAGAGGGATAGAATTAATAGGATATATATATATGTATCCTATATATATGTGAGGATATATATATATATATATCCTATATATGTGAGGAGGATATATATATATTATATATAGGAGGATATATATATCTTATATATGTGAGGATATATATATATATCCTATGTATGTGAGGAGATATATATATATATATATTCTATATATGTGAGGATATATATATATGAGTTGATTAAGAAGTATTAACTCACACAATCACAAGGCCCCACAATAGGCCATCTGCAAACTCAGAACCAAGGAAGCCAGTATGAGTCCCAAAGCTGAAGATCTTGGAGTCTGATGTTCAAGGGCAGGAAGCATCCAGCACAGGAGAAAGATATAGGCTTGCAGGCTGAGCCAGTTTAGTCTTTTCACGTTCTTCCGCCTGCTTTTTATTCTGGCTGTGTTGGCAACTGATTCGATTGTGCCCACCCCAACTAAGGGTGGGTCTTTCTTTCCCAGCCCACTGACTTAAATGTTAACTTCTTTTGGCAGCACCCTCACAGACACACCTAGGATTAATACTTTGCATCCTTCAATCCAAGCAAGTTGACATTATTAACCATCACAGGTAGCAATGTGCTATGTAAAATATATGAGATCATGAAACACTATTAGTACCAATGGGACATAATCAGATGGTCATTTCAGCTTACATTCCCATTACAGATTGAGAGGTGACAGCGTGCTGGCAGCCCTTGCAGCCCTCGCTCACTCTCGGCACCTCCTCTGGCTGGGCTCCCACTTTGGTGGCACTTGAGGAGCCCTTCAGCCCACCGCTGCACTGTGGGAGCCCCTTTCTGGGCTGGCCAAGGTCGGAGCTGGCTCCCTTAGCTTGCAGGGAGGTGTGGAGGGAGAGGCGTGAGCGGGAACCGGGGCTGCACGTGGCGCATGTGGGCCAGCTGGGTTTCTGGGTGGGCGTGGGCTTGGCGGCCCCGCACTCGGAGTGACTGGCTGGCCCTGCCAGCCCCAGGCAATGAGGGGCTTAGCACCTGGGCCAGTGGCTGCAGAGGGTGTGCTGGGTCCCCCAGCAGTGCCATCCTACTGGTGCTGCATTGAATTTCTCACTGGGCCTTAGCTGCCTCCTCGTGGGGCAGGGCTTAGGACCTGCAGCCTGCCATGCCTGAGTCTCCTCCCCCCACTGTGGGTTCCTGCATGGCCTCAGTCTCCCCGACAAATGCCACCCCCTGCTCCACGGCACCTGGTCCCATCGACCACCCAAGGGCTGAGGAGTGCGGGCGCACAGTGCAGGACTGGCAGGCAGCTCCACCTGTGGCCCAGGTACGGGATCAACTGGGTGAAGCCAGCTGGGCTCCTGACTCTGGTGGGGACTTGGAGAACCTTTGTGTCTAGCTAGGGGATTGTAAATACAACAATCGGCACTGTATATCTAGCTCATGGTTTGTAAACACACCAATCAGCACCCTGTGTCTAGCTCTGGGTTTGTGAATGCACCAATCGACACTCTGTATCTAGCTACACTGGTGGGGACTTGGAGAACCTTTGTGTCGACACTCTGTATCTAGCTAATCTAGTGGGGATGTGGAGAACCTTTGTGTCTAGCTCAGGGATTGTAAACGCACCAATCAGCGCCCTGTCAAAACAGACCACTCGGCTCTCTGTAAAATGAACCAATCAGAGGATGTGGGTGGGGCCAGATAAGAGAATAAAAGCAGGCTGCCCGAGCCAGCAGTGGCAAGCCGCTGGGGTCCCCTTCCACACTGTGGAAGCTTTGTTCTTTCACTCTTTGCAATAAATCTTGCTGCTGCTCTCTCTTTGGGTCCACACTGCCTTTATGAGCTATAACACTCACCGCAAAGGTCTGCAGCTTCACTCCTAAAGCCAGCGAGACCACAAACCCACCAGGAGGAATGAACAACTCCAGATGTGCCGCCTTAAGAGCTGTATCACTCACGACGAAGGTCCAAGCTTCACTCGTGAGCCAGCGAGACCGTGAACCCCACCAGAAGGAAGAAACTCCAAACACATCCGACATCAGAAGGAACAAACTCTGGAGACACCGCCTTTAAGAACTGTAACACTCACCGCGAGGGTCCACGGCTTCATTATTGAAGTCAGTGAGACCAAGAACCCACAGATTCCAGACACAAGATGACAACGATGGCATTTTCTTCCTTCTTGCTTCTTCCTGCCTGGTTAGAAAAAGGAGATATATTACCACAAAATCATAAGCCCGTGGTAAAAAAACTCAGCCTTAAAGTGTGAAAGTGAAAAGATGGGAACAGACTGAATTTCTGAAAACAACTTTGAGTCACCATGCTAGTTGTGCACTTCATGATACAAACAAATCCTACTGTCAGTAGTTTTTTTAATTGCAGAAGGCAGATGAATGTATTCCTTATGAATGTATCCACCCACTCTGTTTTGTTCATGCTCCTTTCCATACAACAATGTAATCAGCAGGTTAAGTGAAGAAATATACGTTCAAGGAACATTTACTATTTCTCTTGACCATGACCAGACCAGAAGCAGATAAAATAGGTCAGTAGCTCCCAAGAGATTCTTAAACATGCACTTTCAAGTTAATATTTTAATACACATATTCTTCTAATTTAGTTTTATCAGTAGATACCCATCAAGACTCTTCTCTGGACTTTCTCATGATATATTGCAAAAGTTTGACACCGTCAGCTTCTAAATTATAATTATTAATTTACTTATATTTATTTTTACTTTATAATCAGGAAGTAGAGTGGAGATCAGAGCATAATACTATTTTAGTAAACTATTTCATTGTTTTCAGCTCATCTCACACTGTACTTCTGGTAGCAAGAAAGCAAATCATTACATCTTCTTGTTTGATTGCTCCTCCATATCAACGTGATGATTGTGTATATTGTCCTCAATTTGCTTGCATGACTCATTACATTTCTGCCAAATATTCCAGTGGATGTTTTCTGTTACTAGATTAATGCACTCTCTGATTCTTTCTCTGATAAGTATGTCTCACTTCACATTTTATCTCAGACAGGTTAATAGCTGCCCTCCTTAGTAACATTTAGAAAATGAGATGAACAGAAACCAGCATGTTTTATTATTATTTCCAAGAAACTTTTATTCCTTTACCCACATTTGGGGTCACATAAGAAGTCTGAGATTTTGATCAGACATCTGCCTTTATAGAGGCTTCCGGTAATTAAGCCTGAGAATGTTTTCAGCATATAAAGAGAGGAATGAATTTAAAAGATAGCAAGAAGGAACAATCAAGATGTTAGTGAATTGTATTTTAAAACATTTGGGGAGAAGAAATTTCATAGTACATGATATCTGACAATTAGTGATATTTGATAGAGCAGTATCAGATTTTGTAAAGAAATAATATTTTGAAATTAGAAGACTAGATAATAAGGCCATGTGAGCCTTTTTTAATGGGATATTATTTGACATAACATTCACCTAATTCTGATTTTTGAGGCTGAGCTTTGCTACAGACCATTAGGCTTTGACTGTGAGCTACTGAGATGAGATAGCAATAAGATAAAATAAACCAAAAATTTAATGTGAGAAGGTGAAATGCTTGGCTTGTTGAACTTGGTTGTATTTTACTAATATGATATAAAATAAAGCCATTTGCTGAATTGATAAGAGAATGCTAGGTAATGTTTTTATAAAGTTCTAATTTTTTCTCATTTTTATAATGGTAACAATTAAAACTGAAATTGCATTACCAGTATTGTTACTGCTATGCTGATATTTCATAGATACTATTTGGTGCTTTGGTATTGAGTCATTAGAGTGATAAAAAGAAACAATACACGTTTTATGCTTTTGTGTAATAAAGAGTTTTCATGCTTCTCTTTAAAGTCTGAGATTTTTCTTATTAACAAAATTAAATAAAACAATAATTTTACGAATTCTGTCACTGCTTTTCCCTGGTTTATTTGTACTTATTGAAAAGTTTATGTAACTACAGCAATAAAGTATACTACTAAGATCAACTTCCTTTTCTTTCCAAATTTAAGGCTTTTAAAAAAATATTTTTGAGTCATTTTCAGAGATGTGTGAAATTAACAGCAAAACTGCCCCCATTTGGGGATTATAATTTATGATTGGCAAGACACATTAGATCTTCAGGTGTTGGAAATAAAAAATTAAATATAAATACAAAAGGATAAATGGTGAGTGATACCACGTGGCCAAGTGAAATTACACAAGACTTGGTAATGAGATTACAATGTGAATCTTGAGACATAAGTAAAAACCTCAAACCCATATAAGGCCTGGAGCTGAAACTCAGCTACCCAAATTCAGTACCTCAGCCTCCCTAATGAATGTAAAGGATGTGTTGCCTGAAACACAGTGAGATACATATTCAAATACAGTACACAACTGTAAAGAACAGTTAGGGTAGTGGTAATGGTGCAGAGCAGTTGAGCCTCAACACTGGGGCTTAGCCTTGGAAGGGATTTTGGCTTTGCCCAGGAAAGAATTCAAAGGCCAGCTGATGGTGTTAGCAACTTTTATTGAAGTGGCAGTGTACAGCAGCAGCAGAGGTACTGCTGTTTGCAGAGCAGGGCTACACCAGAAATAGTGTGCCCACAGTAGCAGCTCTGAGGCATTTCTGCAGTCATATTAATACCCAATTTTAATTATATGAAAATTGAATGGTGAACTATGTAGAGATTTCTAGAAAAGAGGTGGTAACTTCTGGGTTGTCCAGTGGTTGACATGGAAAGACGTAGTAACTTCCAGGTGTTGCCATGGCAATGGTAAACTGCCATGGTACACTGCTGGGCACGTCTTATGGAAAGCTGCCTCCACCCTGTCCCTGTTTTAGCTAGTCCTCAATTTGGTCTGGTGTCCCAGTCCCACCTCTGGAGTCAAGCCCCACCTCCTACCTCAGTACCCTATCTTCTGCCTATATATTTTTGTTGATAAACCAAAATATGCCCAAGATGAGCATGGCACATGTTCAAGTGGTGACTCACTTTGATCCTATTTGATCCTATCCCCACTTCCAACCAAACTAAAATAGGTCCTGGAGGTCCAGGATTTGTATTTGTTATATTTATGGCAGTCACTTCAGTGGCTTACACAAAATTCTGCCTTACATGGAGTAGGTACTCGGTAAATTATTTGCTGAATGATTAAATTTTTTTTATAGTATAGAGAAATTACATGCAAAAGACAAATATCTAGACACACTAAAAAGACTGACAGGAGTGACATCGTATCATGTAAACAAAATACAGATGTCCATAAATTTATTACAAAATTTGAGCTTATTTAAATTTTTTATGTCAAAATGAAGATTTATTCATTTCATAAGAAAAATTTATAGTTAATCTTACTCTCAAAAATAAAAATATAAAAGTTTTTACTTTAAAATTATAGTTTCTGTTGAAGGACTTACACAGATCTCTTAATGATTTCTAAGAAAAATTATTTCATTTCAGAGAAATTAAATTTTGTCCCAATTATATGTTGTTTTTTAGTATTTATGAATTTGACAGTTATTTTAACAGCTCACTTAAAAGTTTTCCTCTATATTGTTAGAACATTCTTGGCCTATAGCTCCTTGTTAATAATAATAATAATATCACGTCTGTAAACCCAACACTTTGGAAGGCCGAGGCGGGTGGATCACAAGGTCAGGAGTTCAAGACCAGCTTGGCCAACATGGTGAAACCTCATCTCTACTAAAAATAAAATAAAATAAAAAATTAGCCAGGCATGGTGGCAGGCACCTGTAATCCCAGCTACTCAAGAGGCTGAGGCAGAGAATTTCTTGAACCCAGGGGGCAGAAGTTGCAGTGAGCTGAGACTGGGCCACTGCACTCCAGCCTGGGTGACAGAGCGAGACTCCATCTCAAAAAATAACAATAATAAAATCAATAACAATACATAATGTGGTTAAAATGTAATTCTGTTTTAAATATCAATCTCAAATACATATTATTAGATCTCTCTCTTATTTTATTATATTTCCCTTGATAGTTAATTTGTAAATGTCTAATAAATTTGAAATGCTGACAAAAGTTAAATAACATGTAATGATCTTAACTGTAGTATTATCTTTAATAACTTAATTCAACTGCTGGAAAAATTAATTCATAGAGAAGGCATCATCTGAGAACAATTTCATTGTGTTAAATTGCTTTGTATTCAATATGCTCATTTAGGCATGCACACCTTTTCATTTAGGGGCATTCATCTTACAAAAGTTCATAAACTTAGAGCGTTAAGTTGACTATGCTATTTTTGTTCTTGCTAAAATTCCAGAGCTAATACAGCTAAAATAATTGCTTTAGGATTGGAGCATGAATACACACTTATCTCAATAATAATATCATGATTTAAATTAAATACATTTTACCATCTACTTCAGAATAATTACGGTTATGAATGACTACCTATTCTCAGTAAATTATTTCAAAGACATTGATTTTACCAATTAAACATTTCTATATATGTCTAAGAGCAAAACATTTTTAATCTGTGCCTCAGCTTTCTACAATCATTAATTTTAATCCTGATTGGTTACATGCACACTCATTTTGTCTATGTTTTTTCACATCTATTTTTGAGCATTGGAGCAGAACACCCCAGCTCACAGCCTTTTAAGTTAAAATTTCTTTTGATACGATAAAGAGTCACTGGCTAGTCACTCATTTGAATCAGATAGCACTTTCACCATTTAAAATGTTTTGATCAGTAAAGGCAGAATTGGATATATTAAAAAAATTTTTAAACTTTAATTAAAAATTATTTTAGTAAATTAAATATTGGTTGTATATTATTTTCTCATATCTCTTCTCTCTCCTCCTGTCTTTTTTCTAGTTAGATTATACCTAATAATAGCATGTTAAACCATATTCATTCATGTTATAAGTTTTAAATTCTAAGAAATGAATTCATTTGGAGAGAGTAACTGGAAATTTTAAAAGTAGTCATCACTACTTAATATAATATTTTATCAAGTGTTAAAAAAATTACTTTCAATAATTAATGTATTATGACCAAAGGGTCAACCTTTCTATTAGACTTTATTAGTCATACAGGAAATATCACTTTGGCAAATAAGCTTATGCAAAATGATTGAGTCAAAATTTTTTTGAGGGTGTTTAAACTTTAATCCTCTCTGTTTCAATCTGTCTTAATTATGATGCAAGATTATAACTAGCCCCTAGCAACAGCTCATGATTTTGCCAGTAATATGACTTAAGGAAAGTTATTTCATTTATCAAATATTTTACTTTGTATATTTACATGTCCACTTGAAAGTTATGTTTTATTTCATCATTGATAAGGTTTGGCTGTGTCCCCATCCAAATCTCAAGTTGAATTATATCTCCCAGAATCCCCATGTGTTGTGGAAGGGACCAAGGGAGAAGTAATTGAATCATGGGGGCAGGTCTTTCCCATGCTGTTCTCATGATAGTAAATAAGTCTCATGAGATCTGACAGGTTTAGCAGGGGTTTCCACTTTTGCTTCCTCCTCATTTTCTGTTTGCCTGACACCATCATGCAAGATGGGACTTGCTCTTCCTTGCCTTCTGCCATGATTGTGAAGCCTCCCCAGCCATGTGGAACTAGAAGTCCAATAAACTTTCTTTTGTAAATTGCTCAATCTTGGGTATGTCTTTATCAGCAATGTGAAAACAGATTAATAAAGTCAACTGGTATGAATAGAGTGAGGCATTGCTGAAAAGATACCTTAAAATGTGGAAACGACTTTGGAACTGGGTAACAGGCAGAGGTTGGAACAGTTTGGAGGCCTCAGAAGAAGACAGGCAAATGTGGAAAAGTTTGGAACTTCCTAGAGACTTGTTGAATAGCTTTGCCCAATATACTGATGGTGATATGGACAATAAGGTCCAGGCTGAGGTGGTCTCAGATGGAGATAAGAAACTTGTTGGGAAATGAAGTAAAGGTGACTCTTGTTATGTTTTAGCAAAGAGACTGGCAGCATTTTGTCCCTGCCCTAGAGATTTGTGGAACTTTGAATTTGAGAGAGATGATTTGGGATATCTGGTGGAAGAAATTTCTAAGTAGCAAAGCATTCAAGAGGTGACTTGGGTACTGTTAAAGGCATTCAGTTTTAAAGGGAAGCAGAGCACAAAAGTGGAAAATTTGCAACCTGATGGCAATAGGAAAGAAAACCCCATTTTCTGTGGAGATATCCAAGCCAGCTACAGAAATTTGCATAAGTAGCAAAGAGCCTAATGGTAATCCCAAAGACCATGGGGAAAATGTCTCTAGGCCATATCAGAGACCTTCACGGCAGCCCCTCCCATCACAGGCCTGGAGGAACAGGGGGAAAAAATGGTTTCATGGGCCTGACCCAGGGTCCCCATGCTGTGTGCAGCCTAGGGACTTGGTGCCCTGTGTTTCAGCTGCTCTAGCCATTGCTGAAAGGAGCCAATGCACAGCTCAGGTTGTGGCTTCAGAGGGTGGAAGCCCCAAGCCTTGGCAGCTTCCACATGGTGTTGAGACTGTTGGGTGATCAGAAGTCAGGAATTGAGATTTGGGAACCTCCACTTCGATTTCAGAAGATGTATGGAAATGCCTGGATGCCCAGGCAACATTTTGCTGCCCAGCTGGTGCCCTCTTGGAGAACCCCTGCTAGGACAGTGCAGAAGGGAGTTGGAGCCCCCACACAGAGTCCTTAATGGGGCACTGCCTAGTGGAGCTGTAAGAAGAGTGCCACCATCCTCCAGACCCCAGAATGTTAGAACCACCAACAGCTTGCACTGTGTGCCTGGAAAAGCCACAGACACTCAACAGCAGCCCATGAAAGCAGCTGGGAGGGAGGCTGTACCCTGCCAGGGTGAAGCTGTCCAAGACCATGAGAACCTACTTCTTGCATCAGCATGATCTGGATGTGAGACCTGGAGTCAAAGGAGATCATTTTGGAGCTTTAAAATTTGACTGCCTTGCTGGATTTCAAACTTGCAAGTGCCCTGTAACCCTTTTGTTTTGGCCAATTTCTCCCATTTGGAATGGGTGTATTTACCCCATACCTGTACCCACATTGTATCTAGGAAGGAACTAGCTTGTTTTTGATTTTTCAGGCTAATTGGCAGGACGGACTTGCCTTGTCTCAGATGAGACTTTGGACTGTGGACATTTGGGTTAATACTGAAACGAGTTAAGACTTTGGAGGACTGTTGGGAAAACATGATTGGTTTTGAAATGTGGGGACATGAGATTTGGTGGGGCCAGAGGTATAATGATATGGTTTGGCTGTGTCCCCATCCAAATCTCAACTTGAATTGTATCTCCCAGAATTCTTACTTGTTGTGGGAGAGACCCAGGGGGAGGTAATTGAATAATGGGGGTAGGTCTTTCCCATGCTATACTAGTGAGAGTAAGTCTCATGAGATCTAATGGGTTTAGCAGGGTTTTCTGCTTTTGCTTCTTCCTCATTTTCTCTTGCCTGCCACCATCCATGTAAGATATGACTTGCTCCTCCTTGCCTTCTGCCATGATTGTGAAGCCTCTCCAGCTATGTGGAACTGTATTAAACCTCTTTCTTTTGTAAATTGCCCAGTCTTGGGTATGTCTTTATCAGCAGTGTGAAAACAGACTAATGCAATCATTAAGTATTTGGTTAGTGGTAAATCAAGTTAAAAATGACACTATTTGTAGAAAACCACTTTATAAAGGGCTAAGAAACTACAAAAATGTATTACTAAGTAAGAGGGAGAAATTGGTGGACATAAGTCACATATTTAAAGACAATGTGACCTATCACTTTTGAACTTTCCACTTCATTATTTTCCATAAATTAGTTTTCTTTTTTTTTTTGTCACTACATACTCTTCTTTTGGCTTTATTATTTTTTAATTATCAAAAATGTAGATAGTTTAATTGATATGGCCTGGTAAGTTTATTCTCATTTGCCTACTCTGGGATCCAAACATATACATACACATATGTGTTGTCTGTCTATGTGTCATATAAAATGAGAAAACAAAAACAAACAGAAAAGTTTTTAAATAAAATGTGTGTTTTTTTCTGAATTAAATTGATAGAACAGTGTGAAAAATATGTTCCTATTTAAAAATAAGCATATATTTAATACCAGGTGGTTCTTAAAAAAGGCTTGTGAAAATGCCCCATATTATAATTTAAGAGATCATATCCATTTAATAAGACCAAAAAAGAATAAGAAATGAAAACTAAATAAAGTCTACAAAAAAAAAGAATATGATCCATTATATATTAATCTTTCTTAGCAAAATAAGTTTTATATGTCTTTCCCAAGTTTAGGGTTTGCTTTCATTTTTAATGATTTTTTTTTTACTAGAAGTCCTCTTAAGTTTAGTGTAGACACTTTTATCTCTCTTTTTAAAATATATAGTGCTTTTGCATTTGTTATATAAAAACCTTTCCTTGCTCCAGTGTCAGAAATATTCACTTTGTCCTTACTTTTAACAGTCTGTGAGATATCATTCAACTTTTGTCACTGTCTTGATTTTGCGAACTAATTGCATCTTCCCAGGTTTATATGAGATGCTTTTTATTTCCCTTAAAATTCACCCAGAAATATATTGTTTCTTATTTATTAATTTTGCCTATTGTATCAAACATTTCTTAATGAGCTATTCGAGATCTCCTTGCCCTCAGTTTTTGTTTGTTTGGTTGTTGTTGTTGTTGTTGTTTTTGATTACCACAATAATCAGCAAGATGTGGGGTCTAGCTTACTTAATGAGAGCTTAACATACAAGGCCCCCCAGAAATGCTGCAGAATTAGTAAACTTTGGGGCCAATGTTTAACAAATGTGAGATAATAGCCATATATAAATTCTCTATTTTTATCTAGATGGACTGAATTTTAAAACAGTTTACAAGAATATCATTTGTCAAAAGATGATCCCACAAAATACAACAATCAATTGCACCTGATCGGGTTAGGCCAGGCTCAGTGGCTCACACATATAATCCAGCACTTTGGGAAGCCAAGGTGGGAGGATTTGGAAGATTGAGTTCAGGAGTACAAGACTAGGCTGGCCAATATAGCTAGATGTGGTAGCACATAGTGTTAGTCCTAGCTACTTAGGAGGCTGAGGTGGCAGGATTACTTGAGCCCAGGATGTGGAGGCTGCAGTGAGCCTTGATCCACCACTGCACTATAGCCTGGGCAACAGAGCAAGACCTTGTCTCAAAAAAAAAAAAAAAAAAAAAAAAAAAGGCGCTTTGAGTGAATTCTGCTTCCTTATCAGCCTCACTTCTATTTCCTGTTATTACCTACTTACATAACACAGTACCTCAGGCTTTGACTGAGGCTCTGATATTTGAGGAATCCAGTCTAAGACTTCTACTATACTTTGCTCACACATGATTTGAAAAAAATGTGTATTTTTTAGTTCATATTTCTATTCCAAAACTAAAATAATTTGTGCTATATTTTGTATGATGTTCTTTCTCCAAGAAAATATCTCTATATTATTTTGTATATTTACTGTCTGATTCTATAAGTCTTAGTTGAATGGGAGAAATGAAAAATAAAACCAGCAGTAATAAGAAATCAACTTAAGCAAACTAATTATTTTTCTAAATATTACATTGCATGAGAGTCTGCAAAATATACAAGATACTGCAGAAACCCAAATTAGTACCCTAAGGAACAGATATGAAAAAAACACACAGAAGTTAGAAGAAGAAAGTTTGTTTTCTGGAGTAAACTTTCAAATATATGCTCTTTATCACTTAAATGATATATTAATCACAAACTGTTACTGTTTTGTTTTGTTTTGTTTTGTTTGATACGGAGTCTTGCTCTGTTGTCCAGGCTGGAGTGTAGTGGCACAATCTCGGCTCACTGCAACCTCCCCTTCCAGGTTCAAGCAATTCTTGAACCCAGAATTGGGTTCTGGTTCTTGCCTAGGCCTCCCCAGTAGCTGAGACTACAGGCATGTACCACTATACCTGGCTAATTTTTGTATTTTTAATAGAGACAGGGTTTCACTATGTTGCCCAGGCTGGTCTAGAATTCCTGACCTAATGAATCGCCTGCGTCAGCCCCCCATAGTGCTGTCATTACAGGCGTGAGCCACTGCACCTGGCCACTTCTTATTTCTTAGCAAAGCCTACTTAAATGTTATTTCTACCAGGATGATGTCTGAGTAAATATATCTGTAAATTACTTTGCATTCACTAAATACTAGCGAATTATAAAACTGGGCTTTATAAAGGGGTATAGGTTTATTTTTTCCCACATATTTAAATTGAGCACAAATTTTCGGTAGCTGTGTTTCTAATCATATAAATAAAAAAATGCTTTACTTATCTTCCATCTATGACACTTTCAATGTATTCATGCAAAAAATATAATTGCTCTAAACTGGAAATAATATTGCTGCATATTATATAGAAAAGTTAAAAGAATATGGCTCCTTGAAACAAATTACTTCACAGATAATGAGGTACTAAAGCATTTTTGTTGCTGTTCTTACTGAGCATGCAGAGTGACTTTACTATTGCTAAAATATAAATGAAACGTGACAAATTAAAAAGTCTGGTTAATACTCTGAAATTGCATTAAATTCCCAAACATATTTTTATGATCCAAACTGTGGGACTTGCAAACAACTATCTGTAATGTATTAAATAAACAAGTAAGTCAAATTTTACCACTTTATCTTTAAAATAATTGAGCCACTTTTCTTTTGTGGTTACTTACATTCACTTTTAAGCTATGCCAAGAGCCTGATTTTAGTGTCCTGACCACTGATTAGAAAATTTCTGCAGAATATACTGGAAACAATTTTATCTAATGTACTTTAGTGTACATTAGAGTTTTAGAACTATTTTAAACCGAATATATACAGAGTCTTATTTGTTTCTGCACAAGTTACTTAATAAATTCAAAAATTAATAGCATAAATATAGAGTAGCAAAAGCAGGCAAGATTTCCTCCAAATGGTTGAAATTAAAATAAACGATAATGGAAAAACAGGTATCATGCGATACTCTGTGAAGGAATAATCAATTTTATTTTGTTGTAGCCAGAAATACGTATCTTGAACCAAATAATGAGGAAGAAAAACAGAAAACAACTGAAGTCAAATTGAAATAACAGTTATTACTGAAGCCCAGGAAGACACGACAAGACTGAGGAAAGTTTCCAGATTAAATGAGACCAAATGAGCATGGCAAACAATGGCAAGCCTTTGTCTTGATTGAATCCTTTTGGGTAAAGCAAATAAAATTGGAAATTGTTGTAAAATTTGATGAAATTTTAATATATACTTCAGGCTAAAGTGTTGTGCCAATGTTGCATTCTCTAAACATGATAACTATAGCATTGTTACTTAAATAAAATACTTTGTTTTTAGGAAATACACATAAACTATTAAGGAGTAAATGGGCATAATAGAAATTGCTGAACCTGGGCAAAGTGTATATGAAATTATTCGTTTGTTCTACTGTCCTGAATGTTAAAAGATATAAATAGAAATCTAAATAAAATAAAATGCATAACTTTAGAATTCAAAAGTTCTTAGCAATTGAAGTGTAGGCATCCCAGTTTGGATTATTTATTTTCCTTTTAAAAGTATGTGCATTTTCTGAATTTTTAAAGAGGGATATGGCAGGTTTATTTTCATAAGATCTTGGCAGAATCCATTTTATTCAGAAGTTTATGCATTAAATTTTTCACGTATCCTTACAACCTTTATTTGTAAGGTTACCATAAAAATTAAAAGAAACAGTGAAACAAAAAATGAAGCATATGAAAATGTAGAAGAAATCTTCAAATCAGGAAAAAATAAAAATAAACCCCACGTTATTTCAATATAGTTGTTATTAACCATGTACTTTAATGATTATAACTTTATTCAAGGATATGAAAGGAATATAAACTAAAGATATGCAGAATTAAAGAGTTTAAACAAATAATTAGAACCTAATTTTTCTAGAATTTGAAGAATATCTGAGATCAAGAAATTATTGGATATGTTTAATGGCAGAATATAGGACTGTTAGTCTGAAAAACTGCAAAATGAAGAAATAAGCATAAGAGAGCTGTGGAATACCAGCAAAAGCTCTAAATCTAAATGGAATGCTAGAATGAAAGTGATATTGAGGCAAAATAGATATTCAAAAAGGTAATGTCTAATGATTTTCCAGAACTGAAGAAAAACTTTAAACCACAGAATCTAGCTTGGGAGTCTCCATAAAGGAAAAATACAAAGAAAACCACGCATAGATATACCATAGTCAAACTTCCTAAGACAAAAAATTAATGTAAAATCCTTATAGTAGCAAGGATAAAATGACAAGCAACTGTAACAAAAACAATAATAAAATGGTTTACTTTTCAACAGAAACCACGTATGTTAACAGTCAAAGGAAACACATTTTAAATGTTAAAAGAAAAATCATAATCTAACATTACTATCAAAATCCATATTCATATAAGGTAAAGGTAAATTATATATATTTTCTGATAAATTATGTTAAAATACAAAAGCCTGAACATAAAATTTTTACTATTAAAAACACATAACGTGTTTTTCCATATTTTGTGAGAAAATATGGAAAAAAATGAAACCAAAGAAGGCATATGGAAAAAATAAAGATGAGCACAGTAACAAACGAATAAAGTAGAAAAAAAAAGCTAAATATGGTTCTTTCAAAAGATTACTAACATGATGAATACCTTTAAAGACCAATCAAAACAAAAAGTTGATTACACACCATATTGCAGAGCTACAATAGCTTTATAGTAAATGTGCTCTTAATATGAACATATGTCAGGAGGAAAATGAAACATAGGCAAGGAAAAGACATATACATTGTTTTTAATAACCAAAATACACCTAGAGCTGTTGTACAGATCATTATTGTCTGGAAGCATGATCAATCCAGATTTGCATTGTGGTTTGGTGTGTTGTGATAGCATATCAAGTTTTAAGTTATAGTCATTTTAATCTATATGAGGATCAGATTATTTCATTGTTATTACATAATTATTTATTGGGTTAGTTGGCAAAACAACAGCTATATTACAATATTTAGGATTCTAGAGATCACACCAGTGTACATGACAATGATCATAGAAATTAACAAGAGCATAATTATTAAAAACCGGAGGACCCTTCTGAGCCTGTCACCTTTGTTTCACAAACCCCACCAATGAGCTAGGTCTAAGGCAACCTAGAATAAATTTCTTGCCTTGGTGTCAGTCTGTTTGAGAAGTCATCTATTTTTCAAATTTTAGTATTTCTACCTAAAATTTATTTGACAACTTTAAAGTTTTTAGAAATGCCTCTAGGACTATAAGTACAAAATCCTTCACCAAAGACAGCAAAATAACTTGCCTGTAAGACTTAACAAAGATAGATGATGGTTCTATTATATTCAGCTACTTGCCCATTTTTGACTAGTGTTCTAATAGGTATGTCAATAATTGTTTTGTTGGAATTGCCTGTGACTGGGTAATTCTTTTTTATGACATGAATAATCCTCCTAGCTTTTTGAACTTCTTTCATAGCTTGAATTGAGGCAGCACTGGGACAGAAAATGGCAGTTTAAAATCCTTTATTTGTGAAAAGGTGGAATGATTTAGCACTCATTTGTTAAGTTCTTATTGATCTAGAATATCATCTTTTTCCATAATTAGTCATCTACATTTCTCCACTTTCATGCCTTAATGGTTTGTATCTGTGAGGATACCCAAAGAGGCTGTGAGTTCTAACTGGCCCTGTGAGATAAACTTGAGGCAATACTCCAAGGTAACATGTACTCACTAGACCTGAGTAATATGTTATTTTTCTGGGAAACCAAATGTAACTCAGTTCCACAAATGCAGTATTTAAAAATTAGAAGCTACACTTGAATAATTTTCTTGCCAAAATGTTGCAGTTGAATTATTTAGTAACTTTGTTTCCATTTTGCATTATATAAAGAAAGTAGTTTCCACCCATGCACCTACTCCCTAACCATATCCCCAGCTAAAGACGAGGGAAAAAGAAAGGAAATATCATGTCCTTTGACTCAGTATCTCCTGTTAAGCTTTCCTCTTGGCACAGCCATATGAAGGCAACTGTGTTTGCCACCAGTAGTACCCACTCCATTGTTTACTTTTGTGTGTATGACATCACAATGTATGAAGGAGATAGGAGCATGCTACTTCAAATGTGCTACTTTCGCATGTTAGTCATTTTGAGCTGAAGGCATTTGGGAAACATCAGATGCAGGGAAGGCTCTCTAATCTATTCTTTTCTACCTAAGAAGAGGCCATAAAATGTCTCATGAGAAAGGTATTCTCCCCATACCAGAATGAGAACATCCTTATCACCAGAGACTGGGTATCAACACTGAAATGAATCTATACAAACAAACTTACCAAAATAACTCTTACCTTCAACTAATTTTAACCTCCACCCCCATTATTTGTCTCCTAGTCACTTCTAGGAGTGAAAAAAACTTATTGCCCCAAGCACCTTTGTCTTGTATTTGATCACAAATTTAACATTTCTTTGTCTAAGACGTTAACTAGCTTTCTGTTCTAGTGACTTCTTTGAGTATTCAAGGTCCCATATATGTATAAACATTTAATAAAACAGGAGCATTTCTCCTATTAATTGGTCTTATGTCAGTTTAATTTTTACACCCAGCCGAAAATCATAAGAGAGCAGAGGATTTCTTTTTCTCCTCAAGAAGTACATTAAGCCTGCCTTCTTCACATCTATAATGATCTTGACTTTAGAAAAGCCATGAAGGACATTTTTCCATGCTTTGTCTCAGAATGAGTATTTGGATCTTTCTGACAACAGTATAGAGACTAACGAGTCTTTAAAGAGAAATGGAAGCATATTTAAAAACCTGTATTTTTCTGGGCATTTCAGTATTCAGTGGATCATTTGTAGCCCACTAGTGCTACCATACCATAAAATAACCAATGGCATCTATAAAAATAAGTAAAAAAAAAAAAGGTTAGCCTGAAAGAAAAATTTTCCTCATTTACATGACAAGAAGTGAGCACCAAAGAAGGCTGAGTAGAATGACTGCACTAAGAAATAAAACACAGAACAGAACTAAAACCAAACACAAGTAAAATGATACAGAAAGAAACAACAACAGAAAAGACAATGTCTTGATCTAGTGTCTTAGGTGGAAGATGTGTACCTCACTCTGTGGTTAGCCTGAGTTATGTTCTTGGGATAACTCTTATAATTTCCAATGTCTTAGGTTTACAGAGGACTTTCTGAGAATCTATAGTTTTAAAGCTCTCATTGGTATAAAGACATAGATGATGACGAGTGAAAAATCTTTGTCAGAGAACAGATGAAATTCATGAATCCAAGGCCTTATTTCTTGGTGAGTAACTACTATGCCAGTAGTTGAAAGTATAAGTTTTTTTTTTAATGTGATCCCAAGAAATATTTTTTATGTCTTTTCCAGAAGATGAAGTCCCCAGGTTTTCAAGCATGTGGAGGCTACCTGGAAGTATCCTGAGGAAAGGCAGGTTGTATTTCAATGCCCTATGGCTCAGTGTATTTCCTAGGTCCCCTCAAAACTTTGTCATGTCGTCTTGAATGAATGTGGAGTTCAAAATTAGGGGAAAAAAATACTGAATGTCATAGGATGACTCCTGATTAGTTTTATGTGAGAAGCAATGGTTGTTGGAGATCATAAGGTCCATAGGTATCACAGTCGTGTCAGACTGTTTGACAGTACAAATTTAAAATTTCTGTTGGTTTTCTGTACGCTTCATGAAAATTGAGGTGAAAAAAAAATACAATGTCTTTACCAGGGGCAAGGCCTCCCAAAGCTCTTTCCTGCTGTCTCAACAAAGTGGTTGCCCTTGTCATTAGCATAAGAGGTTGGAATTTCTTAGGATGAAAACTCAAAATATAACAACATTTTTGCTTCCACCATGACCATACCTGTCCAGCAAGGTAAGTTTTCAATTCATCTTTAGAATAAGAAAACAATTTATTAAAATTTTATCCCAGGCATAGTTTTATGAAATCTATCTAGAGGTTTTTAAAAGAATCCTGAAGCTTGGGTTCTTTCCATGTTATTCCCTTGCAGTTTAACAATATTATGTTGGTGATATATGAGAGATTCACCAGAGATGGCCTTAGTAATATTGGTAAAGTTTGCCCAGTGGCGTTGATTGAATAAGTGGATTTTTTTTCTTTTTTTGGCCTATGGTGAGTAATTTGATGCAATTTTTTTTGTTTGTTTGTTTGGTTTTGGTTTTTTTTGCAAGACTCCATTTGATGCTATGTGGTGTTATCAAATGTGCTAAAAAGGCTGGTGGCAATTAGAGATTACAATTATGTTTTCCCAAATACCTCCTTCCAGATTCTGGAGAAATTGTTGACATTTCATAATGGGCTCTTTGAAACTCTCCAAAAAGCATTTTGGAGTATTATAGGACAAGGTCAGTGAATGCTGCCTACATGGTATAATGATCAGCAAAGACATTTCTTCTCTATTACTCTTTTTCGTATGAGCCATTATCTTTATAGATTTAGGCAGTGTAGTGCTTGAATATCTTTAACATGTTGGTCAGTCTTAATGAAGATTCAGCTGAAATCAATAAATCCTGTTATTTCCACAACATTCCAAATTATGGACTATGTTAAAAAATAATAATAATAATAATGAAATTTAAAAAGCATTTCTCCTATCAGGAAATACATTACCTTCTTAAATTTTTCATTTCAATTTATCAATTCATTAATATTTACCGAGACAGAGTCTTGCTCTGTTATCCAGGTTGGAGTGCAATTGTCTTATAATGGCTCACAGCAGCCTCGATCTTCCAAGACCAAATAATCCTTTCACTTCAGCTTCCCAAGTTGCTGGGACTACAGGCATGCACCATCATGGCTAGCTAATTTTTTAATTTTTTTGTAGAGATTGGGTCTTGCTATGTTTTCCAGCCTGGTCTTGAACTCCTGGGCTCAAGTTACCCCTTAGCCTCTGCCTCCATTACAGATATGAGCCACTGAACCTGTCTTCTCTTATTTCTCAATATTCAGCAAGCTGCAATGAATGACAGGAGTTATACAATCCAAATAGAGTTTGTCCGGTGAGGAGAAATATCCTAGGGGTTAGTTAACATCTTTTTTATTGTGTCCTGCCTATTATTTTCATGTTCCTGTCATAAAGTATGGCATCTCAAAATGCAAGACTAAATAAAGTTTCCAGTGAACAGATTTTTGATAAATGTACCTGGAATATGAACAGCTTTACATAGAGATAGGAGAGCACTTATGAATTTCCTCTTATTTTGGTAGTAAAAGAAAAGTTGGATGGAAATGTGTGAGGACGAAAATGGTATAAGAATTTTTGCTTCCTAGGTATAAATCATGCCCTAGAGAATTTATTTATTTTTATAATAGTAAAACATAAATTTGGAATTTTAAGATTCTTTCTGAGCTAAAACAGCAGATAGATTGCTGTAATCAGTTTTAGATACTCACCTCATATAAGAACATACCAATAGGCCATTTGCATATTTGGACAAGAATAGAATTTAAGGGAGATTGAAGAGTCTTCAAAGTTCTGGCTAAGGGCTTATAAAAACTAGAAAAGTACTTCAATGAACTCCTGAGATGTAACTGTCCTGGTATATTCTTCTGTTTTCTGTAAAAAAGAAAGTGGATGTTTACTTTTTGTTGTAAAGAGACACTAATTGTAAAGGATATAGGCCAGGAGACAGGGAATATAAGTGGGTTATTAGAAACAGACTCTGAGGCACAATTTATGTAAGAGTGTCAGGAGTTTAAGGTAGATATTTCCTGTCTATATGTATCAAAGTGTGTAGGGTTTTCATTTAATATTTAGGCATTTTTTTTTTTTTGTGAGTGTTTAGGATAAAATAGGAAACGGGGCACTTGGTTCTCACTAACAGCTTCATTAATCAGCTGCCTAATTTTATTTATCCTTCAGCTTCTTATTGAACACAGTATATGGACAATTGTTTACCCAAAGTTGTTTTCTGCTTACAATTCTACAGGTATCTTTACCAAAATGCTCTCTTCCTTGGTATATAATGTCTAGATGGAAGCAGGTACCTGTTTTGTATATAAGGTCATCAACATCGATTTTTCCTGGGTCTTATGCTCTTTTTATTCTAAGGCTCTCAAACTACTCGGAAAATAATTGGAGATTTGGCAGGAGGATTATTTCCCATTCCAGGTATTGCTGCATTTAAAATTTTCTATTTCTGGCTTAAGGTTGGTCACACACCATGAAGAGAAATGTTGGGAACATCTGTTTCAGAATTTACACCTGATTGTTACATAAAAGTATTAAATAACCTGTTCCTGAAGTCTGCTAAGGAACTATCATTTTGTTGGCAGAACTATATTAAAATATAATCTAGTTTCACAATAAAGAAGTTGGAAAGAGGCTCCAAAGACATTATCTAGCTTTTGGAAACCAGTTTAAATTCTTATGTAATAAGAAATCTCTTAAATCAGTCTTAGGATTTTTCTGCTCAGCATTTGCCATCCATTATTTGCATGTGAAGTTCTTTGTGTTTCTAGAACTGTTATAAATTCTTCTATAAATTCCCATCCATCTTTCTAGGTTTTGGACTCAACTAGCCTTTGCCTGTGGGCAGTGGCTCACACCTGTAATCCCAGCACTTTGGGAGGCTGAGGTGGGCGGATCATGAGGTCAGGAGATCGAGACCATCCTGGCTAACACGGTGAAACCCCATCTCTACTAAAAATACAAAAAATTAGCCGGGCACGGTGGCACACTGCTGTAATCCCAGCTACTTGGGAGGCTGAGGCAGGACAATGGCTTGAACCCGGGAGGCGGAGGTTGCAGTGAGCCGAGATTGCGCCGCCGTACTCCAGCCTGGTGACAGAGCAAGACTCCATCAAAACAAAAAAAAATGTTTTAAAGAGCTTGTTCTATTTTAATTATGGTTTAACTTTAGCAGGTCATTAAGCATTGGGAATTGGGAATTTCTGGGTGGTCAGCAGGGTTAGTCAGATGGAAGAGTAGAAGCAGAGAGTGATGGAAATATAAAAGCCATTATGTCCAATTTATTGTTTGGGTATCTAAAAGAGAGGTAGATTTAAGTTTTGCACATTTTTAAAAATTTGCCTTGCTGACATAATTTAAAAAAAAACAAAAAACTGTAATCTGAGTTTGTTTTGAAGCATTCTCATTTACATCAAAATGCAGACCAATGGATGTTTGAGATTTTGCCGTTTTTCATTTCAAGGTGTATTTCAAAATAATAATTTTGTATAAGTTAATTATTGGTGAGCACAATAAGAAAATGGCTTAGTGAGCAATCTATTTTTTGACAAGTGTGTGATTGATATGGTTTGGCTGTGTCCCCACCCAAATCTAATCTTGAATTATGGCTGCCATAATCCCTACGTGTTGTGGGAGCTACTTGGTGGGAGGCACTTTAATCACGGAGGCAGTTTTCCCCACATTCTTGTTCTTGCGATAATGAGGGAGTTCTCATGAGATCTGATGGTATTATAAGTGGATTTTTCCCCTTTTTCTCGGCATTTCTCTTTGCTGCTGCCATGTGAAGAAGAATGTGTTTGCTTCCCCTTCCTCCATGATTGTAAATTTCCTGAGGCCTTCCTAGCCATGCGGAACTGTGAGTCAGTTAAGCCTCTCTCCTTTATAAATTACCCAGTTTCGAGCAGTCCTTTTTAGCAGCATGAGAATGTACAATTTTTTTCCTTTTTCTTTTTTTAGTGTACAGTTTATTGCCCCATAAGGTAACGATTGCCCAGAAGAACAAACTGCCTGAACAAACTGTTTTTTAAGAATTTTCCAGAGCAAATTTTAAGATTATTTAGTGATTTATGAACTTATTTTCTGGATAAGTATTTTCTGAAATAAACACCTACAACTTACAATTATGAAGATTGTTTAAATTTTAAGTCCCAATAGTTGAATTATATTCATGGTCTTAATTCCACAGAAAAGTCAACTTTTTGATAATGAAAGTAGGTTATTTGTATCATTTGTGTCATTTGGTCTTAAACTTACTTACAAATCAAAGGTTGACTTTGCATACTATGTGGCCGAGACCTTTTCCAGGTCTAGGAAACACATAAATACTGTGTAGTAAAGAATGTAGCCATTCCCAAAGAGAAGTCTGGCCTTTGCGCTCAGCTCCTGGGAGAAATCACTAATGCCTTTGAAAGTCCTGCTTAATAAACTGTTTGTTTGCTTGGGGCCTTGGGCATGCCAGGTAATCTAACAATATGATATATGGTAGAGACTTTGGGTCATACGGCATCAGCTGGACCACTGGAGGGCCTGGAGAGTGAGGTTGGCCATGTAGTGACAGAGCCCGATAAAGACTCTGGGCATCATGTTTTGAGTGTGCTTTCATGGTTGCTACAGCTACACATATATCATGACATATAATTGCTTGATGAAGTTAATTCCATGTGTTCTTTCCATGGGGAAAGTACCACTGGAAAATCTATGTTTGGAACCTTCTGAATTCTGCCCATGTGATTCTTCCTTTGGATGACTTTAATCTGTGTCTTTTCACTATAATAAAACATAATCATGAGTATGACAGTTTTCAGTGAGTTCTGTGAATTCTTCCAGTGAATTATTGAACTTAAAAATGGTGTTAAAAATCCCCAAATCTGTAGCTGGTGTCAGAAGTGAGGATGATCTTGTGGACTCTTTCATAATTTCACATGCAAATATATACGTATTTATATACACATATATATATTTGCCTTTCTCACATCTAATATGTGAGATAGATTTATAAATCATGTTACTCTTTCAGATGCTACATAGTACATGTTTGTCATGCCTATGTATCAGGAACTCAATCACGTATATCTGAAAATTCAGCTATTATAAAAATATTATAGAAGCTTTTATTTGAGAATAAATACTAAAATTCATTAGTTATTCTCAGATTTTCTAATTTAAGTTAAAATTTATTCAATGGCACTGGCTAAAGCATGGTAAGGCAAAATGTAGTCAGGACCACCTCAGCAGATATAGGAACCACTCTAATGGGATTTTGCAGTGGGCAAGAGAGAGTGTGCTTAACTCCAAACACAGCATGGGCAAGTGGGAATTCATATCCAAAGAGCAGGGTGAGGATCAGTGGATGGAAAATTACTAAGAGGAATCATCAGAAATAAAGGGGATTCTGGCTAAATGGATTTTCAACAGGATTCTTGCTGAAGACAGGCCAGTGTGTGCAGATATCACTTGAGAGATTGTAGAGAATAAGAAACCTGATCAGATATTCAAGGTGATCAGATACCGAGTGGGGTGTTCTTGCTGAACCGACAGTAGAGTTCTTGTTAAAACGGAATTTTTAAGTGAAGTGCACAGATGTCCTTAGGACAAGTTTCAGGAGTCAGAGAAAAAAACCTTTGTGTGTGTGTGTGTGTGTGTGTGTGTGTGTGTATAAAACTGTAGTTTAGTCAAAAATATGTAAAATATTAATACGAGCTCTATTTAAATGCCTCCACATAGTTAAATTTCTATGCATTGTTGTTCCTCTGCCTCATTCTAAATGTTAATTTGAAAAATTTCTCTATTATATTTGCCAATATTTCTTATAGAAGGACCTTCATGACCAATTATTTCTTTAATTGAAAATAAAAGAAACCAATCTTATCAATACAAAGAAAAATGAATCTGGAGAGGATATTGTTTCTGAAAAAAATTTATTAATATTATACTAAATGCCAATGCAAGTTTTCTGAAACAGAGCAGATGATTATTTGCTCACAGCAAATAATGCACCAGTTTTCCTGTGCCACCATGTCAGGGTGCCAATCTCCTATTCCTTTCAGGATGATGTAATGAAAATCAGATGTCATCCTAATATACCAAGTTGGTATTAGAATGTAGGAACTGTGCATTTATTAGGAATGAGAGGAAACTGCTGTCCCCACTTTCCCCTTCTGAGAAAGTCTTCATAGAAATATAATGAGAAGGATCCTAAAATATTATACTTTAAAATGTAAATAAATCTCTTCAAGGGAAGGAGATAAGACTAGAGTCTCCAGCTTTACCAATCAGGAATATCTATAGGGTCCCAGGGATCTCAGGCTGCTTTGAAAATATAAACATATACCTCTAGAGTAGTAAATCTCCTTGGTGTTCTCAATGGCTATGAAGTCATTAATTAAGTTCTAAGCCTTGTCTTTTAGCACTGTTCTCAAATTGTACTAAAATTTTTCGGGAAGACTTAGTTATACAGAAACATAAAAAATATTTACAGCCTCCAAATGGGTAACATCTGACTCCTTTCTAATATTTGGTTGCTTTTGTTTTGTTCTAATAATTATATAAACTACATTCTTGAATAGCAGTTACAAACACAATGGATAAGTAGACCTTCAACAGAACATCTTACATGTGGCTAAATGAATTCTGAATTAATTCCACTCTAAATATTTGTCTCTTGAAAAGTGTCTGTTCATGTCCTTTGCCAAATTTTTAATGGGGTTGTTTTGCTTTTGTAAATTTGTTTAAGTTCCTTATAGATGCTAGATATTAGACCTTTGTCAGATGCATAGTTTGCAGATATTTTCTCCCATTCTGTAGGTTGTCTGTTTACTCTCTTGATAGTTTTCTTTTCCTGTGCAGAAGCACTGAAGTTTAATTAGATGCCATTTGGCAACCAATAAGCATATGAAAAAAGCTAAATATCACTGATTATTAGAGAAATGCAAATCAAAACCACAATAAGATACCATCTAACACCAGTGAGAAGGCTATTATTAAAAAGTCAAAAAACACCAGATGTTGGCGAGGTTGCAGAGAAAAGGGAATACTTATATACTGTTGGTGGGAGCGTAAATTATTTAAATTATTTCAGCCATTGTGGAAAGCAGTATGGTGATTCCTCAAAGAGCTAAAAGCAGAAATACCATTTGACCCAACAATCCCATTACTGGGTATATAACCGGAGAGATCTAAATTATTCTACCATAAAGACACATGCACAAGAATGTTCATTACAGGACTATTCATGACAGCAAAGACGTGGAATCAACCTAAATGCCAATCAATGACAGATTGAATAAAGAAAACATGGTACATCTACACCATAGAATACTATGCATTCATAGAAAGAATGAGAGCATGTCTTTTGCGGGAACATATATGGAGCTGGAGAGTATTATCCTTAGCAAACTAACACAGGAACAGAAAACCAAATACTGCATGTTCTCACTTGTAAGTGGGAGCTAAAAGTGAGAACATATGAACACAAAAAAGAGAACAACAGACACTGGGATCTACTTGAGGGTGGAGTGTAGGAGGTGGGAGGAGGGAGAGAAGCAGAAAAAATAACAATTGGGTACTAGGCTTAATACCTGGGTGAAAAAATAATCTGTATAACAAACCCCCATGACATAAGTTACCTATGGGCAGAGAGCTAGGGAATGGGTGCTGCTGATTGGATGAGGATGAAATCACAGGTGTGTGGAAAAGAGTTCTCCTGCATGGAGTCCACATCTGGGTGTGGACAGGGAACAGGTTGAGTCATAAGTCATGGGTCTGGGTAGATTCTGTCATTTGCCAGAATGTAGACATCTAAAAAATATTTTCAAAAGACCTATATTAGGTTCTAATGAGACAGTCAGGTGGGAGGAGGTCCCTGGAGCAACTCCAACCAGCTTACCCAATGGGGTGGGGCCTCAGGAAGTTCCCTCCGTTAGCACCAAGGAGGAGCCTGGCTCCTACTCTTCCTGTGTGGAACCTGCGATTCAGGCTGCAAGTATGGAGCACTCTATCAGGGACTCTGGCCTAGCTAGAGTTCCTGTTTCCCCGTTTTCTTCCTTTTCGCCCAGTAAAACTGTCTTACTTACCATTCAAGTTGTCTGCGAGTTTGAATTTTCATGGCTATGGGACAAAGAACCCTGTCTTCAGCTGAATCAAAGAAAAGTCCTACAACAGTTCTGGCATGCAAGGTGGCGCTCAAGAAGTGTTGAGTGAAATATGGATTCAAAACCTCTCACTGTTGCCTTTTTATCCTCAGACTTCCGAGGATGAGGGAACCAGGCCCCCAATACCTGTGCCTCCCCCACCTCCCCACTTCATTCCTGGGCCTTTTTATGGCCCGTTCCTTTTTTGGGGGGGAACTAACCTTCCCCTCTTTGCCATGGCTAGAACGCATGGCCCAAGGGTCCCTCTGGTGGGCGTTTTCCACCACTCACCACCAGAGCCTTCCCCTTCTCCAGCCAAGGGGCTTTACTGCATCAGACAGTAATTAAGCTTGTATCTTGGTGGAGGAACCAATGGCGTAAGAATAAGAGGTTCTTCTCCAGGCATTTTTAAACCCCTTCTCTACCCCATCAGCAATAAGTTTTAAGCAAGCTTTTTTTTTTTTTTAGAAGATGCTTACTAGGCCAGGGCCCCCCAATTATCACTGTTTATATTGTCTGTAAAGCTTTAATTGTGAAAAGGGACTTGTGGGGCTAGTCTTGGTCTATGGCCAATCTAGTGTGCCTTGTGTATCTGTATGGTTTGTGCTGCAAACCTCCATCTTGATTTACCTGCTGGGGGAATGGCCAGTAACTGCTTGGCAAGGCTTTGCTCAGCAGTCCTGCCATAGGGAATGAGCTCTCTCTGGTCCCATATCTGCATGTTTTCCTAGCCTTGTCTTTTATAGTGCTCCACCCAGCAACTGGGTTTTCTCCTGCCTGTGTGTGTACTGTGTGTGATGTCTGTAAAAAGAGCACTAATTAATTTGGCCTAAAGAAAGACAAGCACTTGGATGAATTATTTTTTTAAAGTTAAACACTGTGGTACCTTTCAGTTCACATGACTTTAATCTTTGAGAAATAAAAACATCCCTTAAAACTATTGGTAAAATGCAGGTCAGATGCAAGGTTTGCTAAGTGTTTTAAGGTTACAAACTGCTTTTTGGGTTTTGGGAACTGTCTGTATTGCCAGCTTCACAGCTGGTAAGGCCTGAGGACATGTAGAACTAACCACGCCCTTAATTAAGGAGGCAAAACCTGACTGCATTCAGCACACAGTTAAAACAACTTACCATGTTTTACATTAAAGTTAAAAATTGCTAGGCATTACCATTGCAACATGCAATTGAAACTATTAGAAATAGATTTACATTCAAGGTGGGTAAGAACAGTAAAATGTATATTTTAGTAAAAGATTATAAGAAAACATGAAAGTGTAGTTTTTCCTAGGGTTAAAGGATTGTTTTGACGTAGATAGGGAAAAACTGAAGGTTCGAACAAGTGGTGGAACAATTTTGGAAATTAATCTTGCAGAAGGGGTTCTCTATGTGAACATATTGACTGAACTCAAAAGGGTATTATATGGTTTTTCTGTAAATTGATCATTGAAATAAAAACACAACACACTATTTTTAAAATGTTAATCTGCTCTTTGGCAAAATATATAAAGGGTTATAAAAGGCTTTTGCTTCTTTCAAATTTCTGGGTCATCATTTTGTTACCGGTGGGTCTTTGTTCTTAGAGCTCCCAAGATGGTGGTGGGCTGCTCCCAAGATGGCAGCAAGCCTTTTGTTCTCCGACCTGGGGTTCTTGGCCTCACGGATTCCAAGGAATGGAACCTTGGGCCATGCGTTGAGTGTTATAGTTCTATTAGAAGCTGTGGGTCATGGAAGAGAACCGTGGAACCCATCGACTAGTTGGGTTCCTAATCAGCTCGATTAGGATGAATCCGGGCACTTAGACTCACAGGAACAGTGGTGAGCCTCTAGCCCGATTGGGAGCAGCAATGGGCGCCTTGCTAGATCAGAAGCCAGTGGACACTCTGCTGGATCTGGAGGGGTGGAAGTCAGCGGCAGGTCTGTGACGACAGTGATCAGCAGTGGTGGACAGTGAGTGAAAGCTCAGCCCAAGCCAGAACAAACACGGATCAGAAGAGTGTGCAGTTGCAAGATTTAATAGAGTGAAAACAGAGCTCTCATACAAGGGGAGGGGACCCAGAGGGGGTTGCCACTGCTGGCTCAAATGCTTGGGTTTATCCTGATCATTGTCCCTCCCCCTGTGCTCTCAGGGGATAGATGATTGGCTATTTCTTTACCTCCTGCTTTTAGCCTAATTGGTGTTTTAGTGAGCTCTCTTTACTACCTGATTGGTCGGGTGTGAGCTGAGTTACAAGCCCCTTGTTTAAAGGTGAGTGCAGTCACCTTCCCCAGCTAGGCTTAGGAACTCTTAATTGGCCTAGGAAATTCAGCTAGTACTGTCTCTCAATTTTGGCAAAATAAATATCTTATGGTAATCTGAAATTCCATTTCATCACATCAAGTTTTTAAAACTTACATATTTAACAGCCTTCCCAAAATCAAACTTAAGTTTCAAAATTGCCTTTCCTGACACCTGGCTTTTTGGATACTTCGGAGGACTCTTAAAGTATCCAAAAAAGAGAGGTAAATAGGGTCATTTAACATATTTAGGTACATGGGACTGCCAAAATGATGTTCAATCTTTAGGTTATATTTTGGTGAATAGTGGTAATATATGTTCTCAAATTGTATGGGATTTCTAAAATTCTAAAATCTAAGTATATGCTATCAATCATAATTAAGGTTGTTATGTTAAGTTATTGTAAACCAAGGAGATAACCAAATTTCTTTGTCAATTTTGTTTCTAACTATAACTACTCTGGACATTTAGCTATTCACAGAAAATTGTTGTCATGTTTTAATCCTTTGCAAAAGATGGTTTAGAACTTTAACAGGTGCTTTCAAATACAGGCTTCTGATAACTTTGGATATTTTGACATTAGAATACAGGAAAATATACAGGATTCATGAAGACCTGAAATGCTTACAAGTATAAGCAAAACAAGAGTTAACTAAATGGACTGGACTCAGAAAGCTGAAGCAATCTTTTTAACTTTTGCTTGCAATATTGCTGATTATTGTTGTGTTTTTCAGAGTCACAGAAACTTATTTTGAAATATTTGCACCCTTTAATAATTAAGCAAGGTATACTTTTATGAAAAAAAATTAGAGCATGTTTATTTCTCTCTTCCTGGCCCCTCTAAAATTTGGAAACTATCTGTGAATATTATTATGGCAATATACTTGTTTGCATCCATGCAATAATAATCCATTTTTCTTTTGCAATAGAACACAATTGAAGAAAGTTGGCATTTTACCGAGGCTTTGACTAGAAAGGTATGCCTCCCTTTAAGGAGTCAATCTTGAATTGCAGAGCCAATAAAAGCCCAGTGGGGAAACTGGCCTCATACCCTTCTCTATGCAGTCGCTGTACAGGGTTCCTGACTTGTGGTCAGTAAAGAGTGTCACTTTCTAACAGGTCCAGGAGCTCCAGGTTTATTGTGGGACTTTAAGAGGAGAGAAGCACCCAACTCAGAGGTATTTGAGGATAAATCCATGGTTGGGAATGGCTTTAAAAGGTCTCATCCGAGATTCCTTGTGGAACAAACTTCCACCAAAGCCAATCCAAAAGACCTATGTAGAAATAATTATTCTTTTTGCACTTTATGCAAATAATCAGGCCAAGTATAAGACTAAAGTCTACTTTGCAAACCACTCATTTCTATCATAATTTTTTTAACAAAAGTGAAGACTAGAGACAGAGAAATCATGTTTCAAAACATATATTTGTCATGAAATTCTAAACTCATTAGTTGTTTTTAAATTTTTGACTACATTTTAGAATAACCCTTCTCGTTCCTGTGAATCTACCATCAATCTCCAGCTGTAGCTCAGAAAGAACAAGAGAAATGAGTAATGTAAAAATCTGGATCAATATTCTAGTTCTGAGCAATTATCCTGCAAATCCTGCCTGATGACTGGAATAAATAGGATGCCCATCACCTAGAGGTTTCCTTTTTCCTTTTTGGGAACTGAAGACCAAGGGAATCAACCAAAGCCATCAACATGAACCCAAACCCTAGTAAGCGTAACTATAGCTACCATTTATCTGAATGTATCACAAGACATACTTTTCTCTCCCTTGTTGGAAGAGGACTCAGTTTCACAGTTTTACCTTATTATTTGGCGTATGATAATGAGTCCATGCAACCCTCTGAGGAAACGCTGTTGTCCCAAACTTAATTCCAAGCTTCGAGTCAAAGCCCTAGGAAGGAAAACTGGATCTGAGAGATCCAGAGGCAAATGGCAACAGAGGTTAAAAGGCACAGCACAGGTAAGCGTGGCTCATTCCTGCCAATTAAGCCAACCCCAAGCTTCCTGTTTCATGGATAAAGTCCTTGTTGATATCCATGGCATAAATGAAGTCCAGGAAACTTTAAGGCTACTGACAGTAGGGGGGATAGAGGCATAGGTGAGAGCAGATAATTCCTACTCTCTAGGCCCTCCCTGCTTCATGGGTGCAAGCCACTCTGCCACTGATGGAGGGATCTGCCAAGGTCACTGGGACTCAGGAATGCAAGGACGGAATACAGAAAGAGGATGCTCTTCCTTCCCTCCCTCACGTATGCCGGGTATCTGCTAGAAAGAGAAGAGAATGAGGGATGCCTGCCTCACTCTTTCTAGATGGGTAGCCATTCATCTTCAGTCTGTACCCCTTTCAAATGCATCCTGAACCTCTAGGGCTCCTTTAAAAGGTGCATTCTTTTTTCCTTTGTTCTCCTCAGTTCTCTCTTCACTAATAGGTAATTGTATCTCTCTACTATGAGACACTCCCCTCAGATGCATCCTCCAAACTGGAAAGAGTTAATTTCCCAGTCCTTAAACTGTTGGTTTAGGATTGGGCTCAGGGGAAGGGAACCCAGAAGCCCAGCGTGGCAGCAAAAGGGTGAAGTTTTTTGCAAGTCAGGCATTTGTCCTTACCCCTCCCCTTGTTTTGTTTTGATACCTGCTTTCTAATAACCCACTTTGTCTCTTCTTGCCTTCAGGCAATCACCCTCCAAATGGTCATGCAACCAAAGCCTCTGATGGTGGCCCCTTCTGCTGGGAACCCTTAAGTAGGCCTCTGAGGGGGCTCTGACTGCCATTTCCCCAAAACAGTGCTCTCTGTCAGCAGGAAGCAGTTAAGATCTGTCTTCATCCTCATCCTTAATCTAATGGCTGTTAGATGTACTTCTTTAGAGGGGTAAATGAGACAGCCAGGTGGGAGAGGGTCCCTGGGGAAACTTCAACAGGCCTGTGCACTGGAAATGCAGGCTGGGGTGGAGCCTCAGGAAGTTTGTCATTTGCAGCAGGGAGGAGCCTGGCCCCTCCTCTTCCTGTGTGGAACCTGGGATTCAAGCTGCAGGTGTAAAGTACTCTAGCAGGGACTCTGGCCTACAAGAGTCCTTGTTTGCCCCTTTTCTTCCTTTTAACCAAATAAAACCCTGTCTTACTCACCATTCAAATTATCTGTGAGCCTGAATTTTTGTGGCTGTGGGACAAAGAACCCTGTCTTTAGCTAAACTAAGGAAAAGTCCTGCCAACACTACAATATTGATGTTACCATTAGACTCAATTGGGATAGTCACAAATCTTGTGACCTCTGGCCATACGACTCGTGAGTGATAAGGGACTATAGAAAATACACCTACATTTTAGCAGAATTCAGGTCCCTTCCATAATCCTAATCTTGTGGCCTTACATTAGTCTTGCAAAGGTGGTTTCAGCCCCTGAACAAGAAGGGGATTAGTTTTAGGGAGGGACTATTATTCTTATTTCAAAATTAAACTATTAACTAAAATCTGGCCTACACCCAGGAATGACCAAAGACTGCCTGGAGGTCAGAAGCAAGATGGAGACAACTATGTCAGATGTCTCATTCTGTCATAATTTTGCAAAGGTAGTTTCAATTCCCAATCTTGGGCTTCCTTGTTTCCACCCTTTTTCTTTCAACGTGCTTATATTGGTATATTTGAGGTGAAATTCATGTAAACAGTGTATTTTTGGGTCATATTTTTTAATACATTATACTAATTTTTCACTTTTTTGAGTGTTACATTACCTTCAATGTAATTATTGCTATCGTGCTTACCCATAGTTTTACCTTTCCCTGCTGTTCTTTATTGCTTCCTGATGTTCAAAGTTTCCTTCTTTACCATTCTTTGAGAGTGAGCCTGCTGGCACCAACTCTCATAGTTCTCATTTATCTGAAAATATTTGGATTGCCCTTTTAACTCTTAAAGAGTATTTTATATAAACATAGGACTCTGGGATGCCAGTTCTTTTCTTTTAGAACTTGAAAAATAGTTTATCACGTTCTCTACCCTTCATGATTTCCAACGAGCAGTTCACTTTTGTTTGAATTGTTTTTCCCTTAGTGGTGAGGTTTTATTTTTTCCTCACTGCTTTAAGAATGTTATATTTCTCTGTAGTTTGCAGATGTTTGACTATGATGCATCTTGGTGTTTCTAACTCCTGATGTGTTTACCCTGCTTAGGGTTTGCACAGTTTCTTCATTGTCTAGGTTTATATCTTTTGCCAAATTTTAGAAGGGCTTAGCCATTACTTCTTCAAGTATTTTTCCTTCTCCCATTTTTCTCCTCTCATATGAAATGTTAGTGACACAGAGGTCAGATTTTTTTTAAAAAAAGACATTCTCACAGTTTCCTGGGGATATGTTAATTTTTTAAAACTATGTTATCTCTTTGTTATTCAGGTAGGGTTATTTGTTTTAATCTATTTTTTCCTTACCTGATTCTTTCCTCTGTCTCTCCATTTTTCTATTGATTCCATTTGTTGAATTTTTGAATGTTTTGATCATTTTGTTGATTTTTTTAAAAAATTACTTATTTCTTGTATCTTTTATACTTTTGCTGAGACTTTCTACTTTTCTTAATTTCAAGTATACTTATAATTACTTAAAATATAATTGAAATATTTTAAGATGCCTGCTTTAAAATGTTTGTCATGTTTTAACGTCTGTGTTATTTTAGTGTTGGCATCCATTGGATGCCTTTTTTCATTCAGCTGGACATCTTTCTGCTTCTTGGTATGCTGTGTAATTTGTATGCTAAACTACATATTTAGGGTATTGTGTTATGAGACTCTGGATATTATTTAAACTTTCTGTTTATCTGGCTTCCCCTAACACCACTCTGACAGGGAAAAAAAGAAATGCTGCCTGGTTATTGGTAGATGGAAGTGAAACTCCATTTTCCCCATTAAGCCTCTGTTGGCCACCGAAGATGGGGACTTTTCATTACTGTTGGGTGGAGATAAAATGTTTCATTCTCCTTTAGGCATCCACTGATACTTCTTTGGCTGGAGGAGAAAGAGTACTTCATTACTGCTCCCTGTGTAGCCTCCACAGACACCTGGGACTGGTGGCCTTGAGACTAGGTGGTGGTGAAAGCCCTGACTCTCTACTAGGTCTTACTTGACATCACTTTATCAGAGAGGGAGAGTGGCAGTTTATAACTTCGCAGGGAGGAGTGGGGTTTAGTTGAAGTTTGAGCAACTTACGTGGTTTTCGCTAAAACTCAAGGGGAGAGTGATGTTTATCACATTCCACCCTGACCTCCTCACCCACCTCCCTGACAGAGGATGAAAGTCCAAGCTCCCTACATGGCTCTTTCTGACACCATCTAGACAAGGGTGAGAGTGGATTGGAGAGCTACTCTATGACCTTGCAAGGGTGAAATCTAGCCTCTCCACTCAAGCTTTGGTGGTAGAGATTGGGGTGGGAATCTATTTTCTGAGCCCTTTTTTCTGTAGTCTAGCAGTTGTCTAAAAGGTTTTTATATTGCTAGGCTGCTCCTTTCCTGATTCTTAGGCTAAAGGCAGCAGAAATTTTGAGGGGCTTTTAAAATCTACTCCTATTGGCATTTCTGGGTTGCTGGCTTCTTTAGTACCACATCGGACATTTAGGAGGCAAAAACAAAACCCTAAGAAACTTACCAGATACCTTTCCATGGATGGTAAGGTCTATAGTCAGTATGTCTTATTATCTCCCCCTTTCAGAATTGTCTTAGGTTAGTTTTATATATGATGTGTAAGGTTTCGAGTTGCATTTAATGAGAGAAATATTGAAAGCTATTTTTCCTCTATTTTTCTGGAAGTAAAATCCTAATATTGGCTTTGTAAGTGGTGTTATAGCTATTATACTTATCTAAATATCATCTATTTATTATGTATTATCTGTCTTCAAGATGTTTATTAGTGTTCTTAAAGAATGTTTAGTTCATTATTCTATAATATTTCATTCATTTTCCCTCAAAATGTCATTTTTAAACATAAATGCTATATAAATATTTTTGAATAAATCTTGACTTACCTAGCTTTTTTTTTTCTTGGAATTTGTATGCAGAAAATGTATGCTCAGTTGGCTAGTTTGCGTATATGGCACAAAAATAGCTATATTTATTTATAGTCTATTATTCTGCAAAATAATCTAAACATAAGAGGTTTAAGTGTTCAGTGACCTCCAACAGGTATCTAGGTAATGTAATCTAATCAGGCAACTAAGATATACCCTCCAGCAAGTAGAGTATATAAAATTGTTGACATAAGGTTAGAAATAATTTCAGAGAAATTGATTTTCAATTAAATGTAATTCTTGTCTCAGCACAGGTGGAACCAGCATTGTAGGTGCACTTTTCTTCATTGCAGAAATAAAACTTAACAAGTAATCAAAGATTCTAAAGCCCCTGTGGCCTGTGTTTTTTTTTTTTTTCATTTTTGTTTTCTAGATAAACTAAGTTTCAATCTATTTAAGACCTTGCTAATAATATGGAACTATTGCTACCAGTGATATCTGTAATATGAAACCTGACAGACTTACAGGATCAGCATGTTATCTGATATTCGGTGGTCAGGACAAGAAAAATGTCCATTGCCAGAAATACCATATGAACAATGCTGCTCATGCTCTGGTTCCATAATGGTGACCAGCTGCACCTACTGAACAATCTCATTAGGCTTTTATTACTTCTTATTTTTAACTTTAGTACTAAAATGCTGAGGCAGCTAAGTAAGCTCAGGAGCACATTTTTGAATACTAATAGACAGCAACCTGTTATATCAAATGCTTTTTAATGGAAAAAATAAAATAGAAAGTTTCAACAGTAACTTAATTTAGAATTTACCATTTTTTTCTTATGAGATGTAAATTTCTGCTACATGATTATTCTTTTTATTACTTTAGTAGAGTAAATGTCATTTGCAGAACTCCTGATCTGCTACAGAGCACTATTTATAGCAAAAAGCAACTGGTACTTTAATCGTATTGACATATTGACACATTTTATAGCTGTGCTGTAAAGTATTCTTTATCCTTGACACTTATGACAGAAAACCAAATCAAGCTAAGCCTTAATGATTGCTGTTCTTCTCTGAATATATGAAACAGAAGAATGCAATAATGACTGAGATATGTTTTCTGAGATTTTTAAAAAAGAATCAATTTGCTATTTGAGAACATGGAAAAGAAATGTCTAAGTTTGATCAGAAACAATATATGATTAGATAATGAAAAGTATAAAATATCCATCAAGTGTGTGGCTATGTAGGTTATATTTATTAATACTAATTAACTTTTGAGATAGGGCATAGTTTCAATAGTTTTCTGTAACAGAGCACAAGAGAAAGCTAGAATTAACCTTCTAAACATCATCATACAAAGTTAGTTTCTTGATTTCGTGGTCTTTATTGAAATTAATCACATTAATTAGTGCCTAAGCTTTTAAAATACCAATTTAAATGCCCATTATATTAACCATAGGGGTTCATTATAATCAAATCTAGCAATTTTTTCCCTATTATTAGGGGTGTGTGAATTTCCCAAGAGCTCTTGTGTTTGAAATACCCCCATGGATTTGAAAATTATCTATTTAAATTTGTTATGTACATCTCTCTGTGATGGGTATCAGAATATAAATAAATGGGAACTGGCCAAATTCAGATGTTCTTTCTAACAATTGATGTCATTTAATGGTCCAATATATGAATAGCTGAAAGAAAAAATAAAATCTCTATCAAATATTCAATGTTGCTCTAGCTAATTATTTCACCTGAGCAAATCCAACAGTTGGGAGGCACAAATTCTGTTGACCTTTATGTTGTATATTATTATTATTGAGAAAATTTTTTATATAACATAAGCTTTGATACCTACAGGGAGAAATTTCAGTTTCTATTTTGGTTAGCATCCAAAGTAATTTTCTAATTTCTGAAATACTTTATGATTATCATATGATATATCATAATGCATGTATATTATGTATTATTATTTTAATGCTAACTCTACATGAGTTGGGGAATTTTATATCTTTAATTTGTAATATTTGCTCAATAGATATAGGTTTAAATATTTTATATACTTGTATATAAATATTTTTATAGCAAAAGACTTATGTTTTACTTAGCTTTTATGCTATAATAGTGAATTTAGAGTTTTCTTTCACTTTTTATAACGGAACTTAGTTTTTAATGACTAATATTCCTGAATTTAACAGATTTGTTAACAATGTTACAAAGAAGACAACATTACATTATGTAACAAATAAATAAAAGAGTAAACTCTTGGATAGTTTATTTTTATTGCTGTCATTATTTTGCTTACCTAGTTCCTGGGTCTCAGTTCGAATGATATGCTTATTGGAAATATTCAGAAAATGACTGTCGATTTTGGAATTGCACATAAATAGAAGTGTTTGAATGAATGTTACTATTCTCTTTGTTAGAGTTTTAAACATTTTATTTTGAAGTAATTATAGATTTACAAAATATTGTAAAAGTAGCATAAATAATTCCAATATACCTTTCAGTCAAGTTCACTCAATGATGCAAAAAGGAAATATGCACACTGGAGAAACTCATCCCTGATTTCATCTCAGAGGCAGCCTTAACCTGGATCTTGACCCTGCAAATGGTCAAAGCTATAGAACTGAACTCTGCTACATGATTTAAAGCTTTTAAAGAAATTATGTAGCAGATATGATTTTGCCTTAGCTCTTTTCTAGTGTATCATTTTCATGAACACAAGTAATATTTTACTCAATCTATTATCTTAAAAATGAATATTAAAGTAAAACTAGATATGCCTCCATGTTAAGAGGTGACAGATGAGGAGGTGATTAGGATTCATCGTGACAACATAAATTCCAGAAGAAAGGTAACTTCTTAACATTCACTCCTATTACTTGCTTAATCCTTAGGGCATTCATAGTTCAGGAACTTCCTGAGACCTAAAGGAGTAATTTTATTCATTAGATGCTCTTTCCTTTTGTATTGTATTTTACAGTATAAATTTAATGTATTTTTGCACCAGGTTTTCATCATATAGAAAACACAATTTTACCAGTAACTCACTTAGTTAAAATAATTAGAATATAGGTAATATTTGATTGTAATATCACTTATTTTATTCATACTATAATTAATAAAAACTATTAATTCAAAAAGTGTTCATATTAACCATATAACCTATTAGCTCCTGCATGTGGTAACCTTTTGTAATACTCTTCTTCATATAGAAATATGATGAAACTCTTTAGCGTAATATCATGGACACTTCACTATCTGACTCCAATTTCTTTTTCCATGCATGTAATTTTATCGTCTGCTTTTTACCTTAGTTCTGAATGCCTTGGCCTCTGTAACAACTTGTCCACATTGTACTATTCCTTTGCCCTCCATTGTAGATTCAAATGTTTCCTGTTCTGTACTTGAGATTACTGTGGTCACAAGACAAGAATAGCACTTATCACATTTTATAATATTTAGTTTTATGATCTTCTCTTTCCTCTGATAGACATTGAATTTCATCAAGAGAAGGCCACCTATGCTTTTTACATCCAAAGAGCACTGCATCATTTTTGGAATGTTGTCAATATTCAGTGTAGAGATTTTGATTTGATAAATAAATAAATGGGATTTCATAACAAAGATATGAGGATAAAATGATTGCCAGTATACAGCTTCTTATTAGAAATAGTACATTTTAGAAATTAACCAATTCAATGTTAAGCAAACTAGATGATTACGTGGGAATTTGCACTATGTAGAGGTGTTACCTGGAAGGTTGACTTTTTTTTTTTTTCTCTGATGAGTTTAGTATTACATTGGCTCTTTTGTGTTTAAAGTATTATTTTAGTAACCCTGCATACAATTAGATGAGACAAATAAAGAAATGGGCCAGGCACGGTGGCTCATGCCTGTAATCCCAGCACTTTGGGAGGCCGAGGTGGGCGGATTACGAGGTCGAGAAATCGAGATCACCCTGGCCAACATGGTGAAACCCCGTCTCTACTAAAAATATATTTTAAAAAATTAGCTGGGCATGGTGGCAGGTGCCTGTAGTTCCAGCTACTTGGAAGGCTGAGGCAGGAGAATCGCTTGAACCCGGGAGGCGGAGGTTGCAGTGAGCGGAGATCGCGCCATTGCATTCCAGCTTGGGCAAAAAGAGTGAAACACTGTCTCAAAAAAAGAAAAAAGAAAAAAAAAAAAAAAAGAAATGCAGCAGTGAATCTCTTAATTTCTCTCTTACTACTAAATATGAATAATGGTTAACATTGTTAGAGTGCTTTCAGTTGTATAGTCTCAACTAACTCTTGCATGCTTTCTATTGTTAAAAGATAAACTGAGGCATGATATTTTTTTTCACAGTTTATTTTTGGTTCTCTAGCTCCATGTGTTCCTTTAGTTCATGAAGAAGTAGAAGGAACAGACTTTTACAGGGTGAATGCAGAAGCAAAACAAAGGAAAATTTTGAATTATTACATTTATACAGTTGCCTTACTTTATCTATTTTGCTGGAAAAGTTCCTGGTTATACAACTATGTAAAGTTAGTAGCGTCTGATTGGTTAAGCTTAAATTCTGTTTTTCTTTAATGTTGTCATTTACAAAAATGGCCCAAGTTAAGTTTTGCTTATGTTTGCAAGTCAAGTATGGTTAAGGTCACTTATGAGGCCTAATTGGCTTTGTCTGCTCAGGTATTCTTCAAGTCTGGTCCTTACTTTATGTTATTTCACAATATAATAAAGATGTGATTATTTTTCCAGTTTAAAATATGCAGAGCTTTGGCAGATAGAGGCTAAACAACTTGCTAAAGGACAGTCAGATAAGAAGTTGTAGGGCTCAGCAGCCAGGGTTCTCGCTTTGAGTTATGTGTTTTCACTCATATAGTGCACTCCTTCCCAGTACTGACAGGATCAAGCTAAGGAAGGAGCAATGGGTGAAATAAAGACAGTGACAAAGAAACCTGCTCAATTGTATCTTAATTGTCTAGGCAAAATTACTTCAGATTATTAGATTCATTATATGATTTTCTGAAGTTTCCTCTATTCGTTTTGTTTTGAAATTTTCTGAATCTTACTTGTGTCACACTTTGTCTCTATGATAATGATTTTCTCCCTATATAATTTTTTCTCACACCAAGAAAACAAAGCAAATCGGTGAAAGCCAGAATATTATCTCTTGATGCTATTGGAATTGCTTGTACAAATAATGTGGACTTCTTAGTGAAAAAAAATTATGAGTATTAGATAGTTTTAGGTGACAGTCCCATTTCAAAATGTTTGTCTTCTCACTCATCACTGCCATGATAAGATCTATTTTTTTATGACAAGGATATTTCAATTCCATGTATACATTCCACAAAAGCGCTAATTTTCTTTGCAACTCAAAAATAGAACATCTGCTTATATTGATCCTCTGGCTGGAAAACAATAAGAAAACCTTATTCTTTTCTTTTCCTCTGCTGTTGATATGATTGTAATGCCCTGTTGCATATTAATGACTCTTGAGATGCTTACTTGTTTGAATTTGAATGGTCAGATATAAAATGAAGCAATATCAAGTTATAAAAGAGAAATAAACCATATTTGCTAAATACTTTCTTTACAAAATGAAAACATACACATATGATATAAAAGGCAAAATGAATGAAACATTTTAAAAGGAAGTTTTTCTTGTTTATAATCTTCCTTTCCAAGTACATGACAGCTAATGTAGTATTCGTGGTCAAATTTAACTTTTGAGACCATCTGCTGTATGCAAGATGTCATGGAAATAAAAGCTGTTTTGAAATGAAGACAGAACAAAATCTTATTCAGAGAACACCTCCCAGCTGTGTTAGCAGTTACTGTGTAATCATCTTTCATTATACATGCTGTATGGGGTACGGAGGAAGATTAGAAATGCAAACCTAATGTTCTCAATTTGTACATTTCTTTTAAGACCAGATCTGCTCAGCAAAGAATTTAACCTCAGATTCCAATTGAATCTTATAAAACATTTTGCTAAGTTACTGAATATTAACTTATTGATCATTTTAATATTCTAAAAGACACCCTAAAGACAAGGATACATGCTAAAATTCTTACATTTATGTAATACTAGGCACTAAGCAGTGTAAGACTAAGGAAAGTCAGGAGTATACTGGGATTAGCTTTGTTTTGTTTAATTTTGTTTTACTTCCCATTGATTTCTACTAAAAAGGTAATACACCGTAACAAAAGGTTTAATGCTACAGGTTCTGCACTACATATGCATGTCTTTTTTTAACCTCGACATCTAGAATTTATTATTTTTCCTCCCAAAGTTGAGCTCTGTTGTTAGTTTTATGGGCATCTTTGAAGATATCCTATTGCTTTAATTATACGGCTGTAACATATAGCTAGATAATATATAATGTTTTAAGCAGAAACATAACATAGATAATATTTTGCAGCTTACTTTGCACTTATCTCACAGATCATCCCATATTGGGTAATAAGAGCTAACTTTTACTATTTATAGTTGCTTATTTTTTCATTATAAACAGATTGTATCCAGTTTTTCCAATTATGTATTGCTGCATAACAAACTAGCTAAGACTTATTTCTTAAAGCAATTACCATTTTATTCTCTCTAAGTATTTTGTGGAAAAGGAATATGCACAGGACTCAGCTGGTTGATTTTTCTGATTCATATTGTATCAACTGGAGTAACTCATTAATATTTAGATGATGTTCGGGCCAGGCTGGATTATAGAGAACGGATGATCTCACAACTCTGGGGCCCTGCTGGACATAGCCAGAGGCCTGTGCTTAATTGGCCTTTTCCAAATGAGATAGAGGCTTTTCCATATAGTACGTACGGCATGGTAGTTGACCTTCCTACAAACAACTCAGAGGTCATAATACCTAGGTGGATGCTTCCAACCTTGTTAGAGGCAATGCCTCAGACAGGCAAAGCATCATTTCTTTGATAACCTGTAACCAGAGCAGTCACAGAACAGGTCAGATTCAAGCAGACGTAGAAAAGTTCTTGATTCTCAGTAGCAGGAGTGTTATAGAATCTGTAGTCATTTTTCATACGTCATACCAGTGTTTTGTTAAACACAACAAATGCCAATAATTTTGTTATATAGTTATTTTGTGATTATATTTGTAAAACACATCATTAGAAATGATATTTATGAGTGATTTGCATTTATTATTTTGACAAATATTGCCAAATATTTTGCAGAAGTATTTTACTATGTCTTACTCCTCTTTATTTATCACAACAGAGCCCAACAAAAAAATAAGGTGTTTCAAAATATTTGAAAAAGTAAAGAACATAGGACTGGAGGGCAGGACGTAGTGTAGTGGTAAGAAAAGAAGAGCAGGAAGAAAGAGTTATGAAAAATTAAAAAATAATAGGGCAAGAGAGAAACCCAAGATTTGAAAGTCATTAAAGTTCCTCAAATCTGTTTGTTTCTTTTCTGTTAAAACACAGAGCTGAATTAGATAGTCTCTGGGGCCCATTTTATCACTGACATTGTATAATCCCATGATTATGTTTTCTTTTTATAATTAAAAAGAAGTTCCACTAAAGTATAACTTTAACATATTTTTACATTTGAAAGATTAGAGAGAATATGCAAAAACTGAAGGCCTTGCACACTTGAGATGTTCCCCCTCCTTAACACTTACGACTCTGTTAAGTATGACTGGTACTATTCATGTTTTTATCAAAAGCTTAACAATTACACATGTTTAGATTTTATAATATCATCTTTACCAGACAAAACATTGATAATAACTTTCATTTTATAGGATGTAATAGGTATAGTTTTATTATTTTAATGTTTTTTAAATACTATTCATTATAACTTTCAAAAGGAGATCAAACCTTCTAGAGATCAAACACAAAGTAGGCAGAAGCACATTATGTCAAGAGCTTAACATCTGCTTCATTTAAGCTAGAAGAAGTGTTTTACAATGTGAATTTCAGCTAAATGTATTTAATGTGTATATTTGCAGTTGAAGATAAGACAAAATTGATTGTATTGTATCATCATAAAAATATACATTAAAAGCAATATAAAGTAAATTACTTGAATATAGATTATATCTGATAATCTCACAAAAGTTAAAAAGTTAATCTTCAGGATGCCTACAATTGAAGTAACAAGTGATCATAAAAATCACACAAAAATAAAAATATTTGGTGAATGTATCTCAACTGCTGATGTTCTAATTTTGAGATACTATTAAAAAAAGTTAAACTGATACGTGACACCTTATAAAAGTAATGTGAAAAGGATTTTCTTATTTTTAAGACTTGTAGCTCAGTTAAAATATTATTTTATTTATGTAAAATGAGGTTTGGTCAGATATTATGTAAAAAATGAAATAATGGAAAGTTGCAATTGAAGGTTACGAATAAAACTTAAATTATCCTGTATCTGCTTTAACTTTTGTTTTATATTTTAAACATAATCTACATGATGGCCATAATCTAGGCTTGTGTTTTAGAAACTTCCTTGTATTAACTTATTAAATTGAGGAATTAAGGTGGAGGGAAGATGCATGGTGACAGATGTCATTGGCTAACTGAGATACATTTATGAAAATGATATGTAATGCATAGTACCTTTGAAAGTTTAAAGTTTGCAAATAACAATAATTCTATTAACAACATGACTTTTTTGCCTCGTATTCTACTATTTTTTTTTCAAATAAAATCTTAATGATAACCTATGCAATAGTCTGGCTTATAATTCATTAGAATCTTGTTCTTTAACTTATATAACTTGAGCCCTTCTCTTTTAGTGGTTTGTCTCAAGTCTTTGATGACTTTACTTTTCTCTCCAAATAAGCTGTACTAGATTTCTACCAAAGGCCCCCTTGAACGATAAGCTGCAGTAGCTTATGCTTTCCTAACTGCCCATTATTTATCAACTCCCATTTAAAATGTATTTGCTTTCCCTTTCATGCTGCTAAACACTATGGCAGAAAATCAAACCGCTTTGTTAAGTGAGTAGTTCACAATTTAATGTGATGTTTTATACACTGACACTCCCCATGCAGCCCTTCCCAGTGCCTTCTTGGTTGGCCATTCTTTCAGAAATGTCTTCTCAATTTTCTATTGTACCCTCTATGGCAGTGGTTTTCCATTTTTCTTTTTAAACAATGTATTTCTGAAAATGTTTCTAAACGATGATAGCATGATCATTCATTGCTTAATATATATAAAGCATTTAATTGTCTTTATGTCTTTAATCGTTAGCCTTAGAAATTAATAAATTACTTTCTTTATTATTTTTATTCCAATGAGGAAATTAAGGCCAAGAGAAGATAAACGGCTTGGCTAGGTTTTTGTACCTAGTGAGAAAGAGGGACTATAAACCTGTGTCTATACAGCCTCCCTCCTTTTCATTCATCCATTCAACATGCCATATATTGATTGACTGTGATGTGCTTCTGTATTAGTATTAAGTATCCAAGAGTCTAGACAAATATAGTACCTTGACTGGTAAAACTGACAGTCACTTAGAAAGGATTGAAATTGGTCAAGTGAGGACAATTTTGCCCAAATGTAACAAGGAAAAGTCCACTGTATGCAAATTTGGAGTGGGTTTGAAACAGAAAGCTTTCATTAATTTAAAACATGTAAGCTGAGATCTGAATAACAAATAGGATTTAGCTACCCAAATTATGTTTATGGGAAACAGGAGACACTGGACAATGCCTAATAAAATGATATTTTTCAAGGTCAAATGTGTCCGGTTTCATAAACTGAAGAAGATTTGCATGGGGCACAAAGAAACTGGAAAGAGGTTCATTTCTCTCCCTCTCTTTCTCCTTTTCCAAGCCTCTTCAAGCGGTTGCTACTATAAACCGCCTGTTTGCAGTATTTTAAAAATAAATATATTTTCTTATCTTATAATATGTGTTTTAGAGGAGAATGAGAAAATATTATTTAACAAAAATCAAAACACATCTCTAATTCTAACATTAAATGATAATCACTGTTATCTCTTTCTGTGTATATTTTCAGATATTTATTCTATATAAGAATGTGTATATTTTTATAGAAAAAATATGAACATAAATATATTGTTTTGAATCCTTTCTATTAACATAATATCTGAAATTATTTTCTATGTTCATAAATTTTCATCTCTGACACAACACTTGAACAGTGTAGTACTGATAGAAGAATGCACAGTCAGATCGATTAAGCAGAATAAATATTCCAAAAATGATGCTGCTGTGCTGCTATGAATAAACATCACAGTCTAAAGAAGAAGTAAGTTATTTAACAATGATTTGGGGACATTTATTAAGTACATAACAAAAATCAATTTTGACCCTTGACTTCTCGTTCTCTTACACTCCACAGATTCCAAAATTAGAAGTGACTGTTTTATAAAAATTTATATCCACAAACCTGGAGTAAGATTTATTGGTATGCATATTGGTATACAATACACATAGGCTTTGAAGTGAGAAAAATCTATGAAATAAACAGCAGAAGTTTGATGCATTTGAATATATACAAATAGGTGTTATTTTATAGTTTTAAATATATCATAAATAAAATATAAAAAATTCAAGTGAAAACTAGAAACTTACTAGCAACCTAGGCACAGTTGAGGAGTTGATATATAAGCAGCTTGTATGAAATAAGAGGGAAACTCTTAATACTCAAATAGGATAGTTGGTAATGTCATGAGCAGGCAATTCTAAAAATTTAAAAAAAATAAAAAGGAAGAGAGAAAAACAAAAAAGAATCCTCAAATCTTCTGTGAAATTTCTCTTTACATTCCTGTTATATGAAATAAAGCAAATTTCTGATGATATTATTTTTCTTGCAGCTCTCTCAAGGAATGACACTTTCTTTTTTTTCTAATACACCCTGATCTACACTTTGTGGAGGTGGAGCAAGGGCTCTTGCTCCTCACTGCTGTTTCTAGGTTATTCTCCTTTCTCTTTTAAAAAATCTCATGTTATCAAATTAGCTATGTGCTAATCCCTGTTTGATGCCATCATCAGTTCTTCTATGGCCTCCTCAATGCCTAATAACTCCTGCCATAATATGGATGATGACAACATGCAGAAAGATGTTCATTACTTTGTTACTCTTACTCATGTTTCCCTGATCTACTCTCATGCAATGATGTTGTCTTCCATCACCAGTAGCCACTTAACGAATGTCATTACCATTAACTGAAACACTTCTGTAATCTCAGTTTTAAATATCTCATTCTCCGGCCACAAGTTCTTATCTTTCCAACTCATTCTCTCTAATGTTCCACTTCTAACACTATTTAACTCCAGCTGTACCAATGCTCCCCTCTTTAACTTCAATTGTACCAGTGCTCCATTGATGCTACACCATCTCTCGAAACTCTTGCTTCCTTACTTTCCTCTTATTCATCATAATTCCCAAGGTGAATCATCATATTCACTTATCTCCATACATACTCATTCCCTTTCCTTTCCTTCACTTCATTTTAATTATATGAAGAACTGAAACTTTCTGCCCACTGCAGGCCTATATTGTGTTACTGAATGTAACCGGAAAAAGTACAATCATGCTGACTATGTTATACACACACACACACACACACACACACACACACACACACACACACAGAGAGAGAGAGAGAGTATTAGTTTGTTCTCATGCTGCTAATAAAGACATACCCAAGACTGGATAATTTATAAAGAAAATAAGTTTAATTGACTAACAGTTCAGCATAATTGGGGAGGCCTCAGGAAACTTACAATCATGGCAAATGGGGAAGAAAACACGTCCTTCTTCACATGGCAGCAGCAAGGAGAAGTGCCAAGCAAAATGGAGAAAGCCACTTATAAAACCATCAGATCTCGTGAGAACTCACGATCATGACAAAAACAGCATAGGGATAACCGCCTCCGTTATTCAATTACTTCCCACTGGGTCCCTCTCAGGACACATAGGGACTGTGGGAACTAAAATTCAGTATGAGATTTGGGTGGCGAAGCAGGCAAACCATATTATATTTGTATGTATGTATATATATGTATGCATGTAGGTATAATATATGTATGTATGTATGGACATATAATTACTAAACCAAAACAGACCTTAATGCTACTGCCAAACTAAACTATATGTTCAAAACCATTCATTCTTTCTACATGGTTTCTACATTCTTTCTACAACTCTTTTATACATGGTCTTCTCTTTAATCTGGCTATATCTCTGGTTCAACATTACTCTCAGATGATAATTCTAATTCATACTAAATAAAGAAAAAATTATAGCAACTTAAAGACAATTTCCATAAGCTTCCACTGCTTCGTCCTTCATCATTATTATATACTCTACTCACTCCTCTTTATTCATAGACTAATATCTAGGATTCATAGCTCCCATGATGATATTCCATCGACTCTTACATTTTTAGGAATATTGTTCCACCATATTCTCTCTTTTTCTATATATCCTATATAGTATATAGAAAGGATATACTGTACCATTCTTTCTGCTGTAAAATTAATTTTTATATCTCCTTCAACTTGAAACATGGTGCTGTTTCTCCCAACTTAGAAACGGAACAAAGTAAAAGCCTTTCTTGAGCTTATATTTCTTCTAGCTGCCACCCTACTTTCTTTCCTGTTATAGCAAAAATCTTTTTATAAGTTCTCTATATACCATCTTTCATTTCTTCCTTCTGTTTTTCTCTTGAATCTGCTTCATTTTTATATCAAAATCCTATAGCTATAATCCAGTTGAAATTCTGACCTATTTCTAGTCATTATGTTACTTTATGCATTGGCAGCATTTGATAGAGTTAGTTACTATTCTCCTTGAAATACTTTTGTCCCTTAGCTTTACAGTCACCTGAATTTTCTACTATTTGGCTGCTCTTTCTCTTTATCTCCCTTGTTCATTAATCTAAGATCCTTGAACTTTAATCATTGTATATCCAGTAGCACAGTCCCTGGCCTTCTCTTTTCTATCCAAATAAACCTCTTGGGTTAATCTATGCTGTTCCAGAGCTTTATGCATCACTTTTACACTAATGATGTATGATAGTGTATACATTTACATCTATCTGTAACCTAGATTCTTGTATCTCTTCTTGGGTATCCAAGTGTTTTGAAGTTAAAGTATATCTAAAATAATTAATCTCCCCCTGCCAAACTGTTCCCTACTATATATTCATCATGTCTGCTAATGGCAACTCTCTCCTTTTAGTTGCTTAAGGCATTTGATTTGTTAATAATCTTAAAATCCCTGCCTTCAAAATATTTCTCCCTCTCACCAGCTCCATGGCAACAGTCTCTCCTCTGCATATTTTTGTGATAATATTGTAACAGGTATCTCTCCTCCTGCTCTTCCCTCTCTACAGTTCATTCTAAAATCACCAGCCAAAGAGATCCTTTTAATACATAAGTTAGATAAAATAAGTTCCCATATTAAAACATTTCAGTGGATGCCAGTCTCACTAAGAAATTAAAACAATAACCCTTCTAATGTCCTACAAATCCCTACATGGCTGGCCTTCCAGGATTTTGTCTGCAGCCTCATCTCTGATACTCTCTACCTTGTACATCCAGTTTCCTCTACTCTCCTTCATAGGCCAGCCATACTCACATTCACGACAGTTGCACCTGCTCTTCCCTTTGCCTGAAATGCCAAATCTAAATGAAACTAGAAAGTTCACTCACAACTGTTTATTTATCATTTTTTATTTGGGAACAATTAATATACTACACTATTCAATCAGTAAGTTTTAGTATATTTAAAAAGTTTCACCACTAATTCCAAAATACTTTTATCACCCCCCCAAAAAAAATCCCCATACCAATTTTCACTCACTTGCCATTCCTCCCGCATACCTGTCCCAGCTGCTGACAACTGCCAATCTTCCTATGTGTATGGTTTTGCATATTAAGCACAGTTTACATAAATGGAATGATACAATGTATGATATTCCATGATGAAAATATATAATACTACTTTTTGTTTACTCATTCACTCATTATCAGGCATTAATGTTTCTGCTTTTTGGCTATTACAAATAAGGCAGCTATGAATATTAATGTATAGGTTTTTGTGTCAAAATCTGTTTTTAATTATCTTGGCTATATACGTGGAAGTGAAATTTTGAGGTCATATGATAACTCTGTGTTTTATCTTTGAGGAACTCCTAGACTGCTTTCCAAAAAAGCAATTTAGGAGGAATATATAAATAAATCCTTCAACTCAACAACAAAAAGACAACTGAATTTTAAAGTGAGCAAAGTATTTAAATAGACATTTATCCAGAGACAATATAAAATATTCAAAAAAGTATGAAAAGATGTGAAACATTATTAGTTGTTAGGAAAATATAAATCAAAACCACAAAGAGATATTACTTTATACCCACTAAGACGGCTATAATGAAAAACATAGACAAAAATTTGGGGTTAGTATATAGAGAAGTTTTAACCCTGCCTTGCTTCTTAAGGTTTTTCCTCAAATGTTACCTCCTCAATTATATTGTTTCTGTTCACTACGTAAAAATTCAAATTCCTTTACACCAAACTCACTCAAAACTTGCCATCTCCAATATCATATTTTTTGCTTTGTTTTCCTTCTCTACTTGGTACCTATGATCACTTGTGTCAGTCAGGGTTCTCCAGAGAAGCAGAACCAGTGGAACCCATGCACACTCACACACGCACAGACACACACACACGAGAAAAAAAATCGATTATAAGGCATTGGCTCATACAGTTATAGGGGATAGCAAATCTGAAATCTATAGGGAAGACCTGGTAACTGGAAACTCTATAGGACTCAGAATTTCTATATTACAGCCCTGATGCACTTAGTTCACTAATGCTAAATGTTAGCAATACTTACCACGTGTTTTTGCAACAACATCTAGAGTAGTGTTTGATGAAACAACTGGGAGAAAGTCCTAGTTAAGCTGACACATAAAATAAACCGTCACATTATTGGGCTTATGTTATATTTATTTTATTTAATTTCCTGTGTCCCTGACTGGAATGTAATATAAGCAACATGAGGGTAGGTTTGTACTTTTATTTTGTGTGTGTTGAATCCATAGAGTTTAGAATAGTACCTGGCATATAGTGGGTACTCAGTAATGAGTCAATGAAAGATAAAACAAAAGGGAATGAAATGCTATTTTTACTAATCAAATGTCATAGCTTAATGTCATAGCTTATCTGTCAAGGGTGGAAAAAATTACTGCTTCCATCCACAGTATATAGGCATATAAAATTAAACATTTTGTAAAAGCAATTTGACAAAATATTTTACAAAAGATTCATAGAATCAAAGCTTTAATGGAACGGTCCTGCTGCTTGTAGTCTTCTCTAAGTAACAAGGACAAATATCAATATACAAGAATACTTTTGTTTATACAGCGTGTCAATTTGAGTGAAAATTGAAAATAAGGCAAATATTTAGACAAGTTGCGATTAATCTACGTATTTAGTAATTATATGTTATTGCAATCACATCCACAAAGCACTTCTACTTACTTTGGAAAGTGTTTGAATATGACCACCTTGTATGACACTCAAGGCGTGGCCATGTTTATAGCCTATTCTGTAGTCCTAATATGAGCAAATTGTCTAAGAAGAGGTTTTGAGGATTCTTCATTATTGGCGGTCAAGTGTAATACCACCGACTATATCTCTCTTTGTGACACTACTTTCCTCTCAAGTCGGATATGATTGAATTCTGCAAAAATTCAGGTTAATAATCTGGTGAGCCAGCCAGCTACTAACAGGGCAACCAAACAACTCTTTGAGTGTGAATGAAAGAGCAATCGGATGGTTTCTAGAGAAGATATACAGAAACCAAGACCTGGTGTCAAAAGTGTTTGCTCAGTGAGAAAAAGAAAATAATTTATGTTTGTAATAATCTTGCTAATTATTCATGGTCATACATTCAACTGAAATATATCCCAAAAGGAGTTTTGAATTAATGCATATATGTATATGAAATGAATATGCATGAAAGGAAATATATATGTGAATTATTATGTATATAAATATATTCACATATATATTTGCTTTCATGCATTATATATATACATATATATATACATGAAAAATGTAACAATGCAAGCTGCTAGAAAAGAAAATAATAAGAGAAAGACATTTCCTTTTTGTAAAATCAAAGTTGCAACATCTGCTTGCTTCACCTGCTGAAGAGAATACTCCAGCTTGTACTTTATGGCTAACAAGACTGAACACTCTGAAATACACTTTTCTAGTCACCCAACCTGTAAATTAAATACATTAGCAATGCAACTATTGCATTGTGATTTATTCACAGGAATAAATCACGTTTTAAAAAGTTACAATGCTGAGTAACAAAAAAGTATAATCTATGTTTTACCATTAGTGTCTGAAACTTCACAATGTAAACCAGTGTTGCTGAAGTTGCAAATAGCTTCCATGACAGCTGCAATGATATGACTTTTGGACTAGGAAAGAAAATCATGCTAGAAAGCAAAAACCTTTTCTGCAAATTCTCTCTACATAGCATGTTTCTTTATTAGCATTTTTACACCTTTAATAGAAAGGCCATAACATTTTCTATAGTTTAAACTGTTGGATTACATAGTAACTTTTAAATTTAGAATATAAATAAAACACACGAGTAGCCAATTCTAAAAAACACCCACTGGAGAGAGTCATTGTTAACAATTAAATATATATAAATGCACACATATACATGTATATATATAAACACAAATATATTTATATACTTCTATTACAATTGCATATGTACCCTGTGTTCAATTCAGAGAACATTAAAAGGGTAAAATATCTAAGATACAAGGCAAACATAGCTCCCATACAATCATCACAAGTCAAAGACTTTACCATTGACTTTAACATTGACAATTTTCTTTGATTCAGTTTTCTTTTTCTGAAGATTTTTCAAACAATTGTTCACATTTCAGGTTCATATTTTCTTTCACTTTTTTTTTTTTTTTAACTTTATCATTATCCTTGCCAGAGGGTGGTGCAAGTATTTTATCTTTTCAAAATCAATGGTCTGGCTCTTATTTATCTAATTCCTCTTCATCTGATTTAATACTTTCTAGTTTTTCTCCGGGTTCCTTTGGAATTAAATTATTATTATTTACATATTGAGTTACTTAGCTCTTAATGAAGACATATAATTACAGGGGTATAATATTTTCAAGAAAATAGACTATGTTTCTGTTTTATGTTTGGTTTTTCTTCCTTGTTATTCCCAACTTCCCAATTCCCATTTAAACATGGAGTAAGTTTTTAGACCATCTCTCAAGGTGGAAATTTGAGACTCACCTGAATAGTAAAATGAACTGGCAGGGAAAAAATATCGAACATATCAGGTATGTAAGCCCTAACCTTAGATTCTGATTTAGTTCCCTTCTTTCAGACTCAGACACAGGTATTTTTTAAAAAACTCTCTAAGTAGTTCAATCATACAACCAGGATTAAGAATTATTCAATTTAGGAACACAAAGAGAAATTGGGATACATTCCAAATGATTTGGATAATTAAGGCCTGAAAGTACGAACAGATTGTTCCATTTTAAATTACTTCCTGACCCAGGGTTTATTTAGATGATTGTTTTATTAATTTTTCAATTTTATTAATTTTATAAATTTACATCAGAATAAAAAATTATTCTTGTTAATTATAGAGTACACTGAAAATGCAGACAAGCACTCATTGTTCCTGGGGGTGGACAACCGAGTTCTTTCAAGTTCTTCATAACTAAATTTTGCCAGATGTCTGGTATTTTGAGAATTTACCACATGATATGCCAAATGCCAAAGACAGTTCTATTTCTCTTTTTCTTACTAATTTATTGTAGGATAAGTCTTCTATTGGTTTAGAAATAAGAAGCAAAGAAATCAATGGCCAACTAAAAACTCAGCACCTATTCAACGGAGCAGCTATTTTTTACCCTATATGAGCCTGCAATTTCTATTTCAACAAAATAAAGATGCTAGGACTATACACTCAGAGATTCTGTATCAGTAGGTCTGGGTTAAAATCCTGATATCTGTCCTTTTCTTAAAAGCTCAAATAGTGATTCTGATGTGCATCCAAAAAAAAAAAAAGAATCAAAATTATGAAGGACTAAATACACAATTTATTATGAGGAATTCAAATCACAGATTTCTATTACAGTAAGTGAGCTTGGAGGCAAAGATAACTATCTTCTTTTCTTTTTATGAGGTGTACAAAATTGCTTTCTTTCAGTTGGTAAAATATGTGAATGCACTATCTGCAGATTTTGAAATGATTTTCATCATTTATAGTTTCCATGTTAACTTTAATCTTTATATAATTGCCATTTACCAAAATTTGTCAAAGACCATGAGGAATTGGCAGTTTGTCTTGCATTTTCTAGGTCTTAATATTTGTCTTCTTATTATTAATGGTATACTTTGCTTTTGAGAATTTTTAAATAGTATTTTAGTTGAAAATTGAGAGGTGATTTCATGTTTTTTTTGGCTATGAAGTTTGAAGAGCTTTTTCTAGTAATACAATATATGTTTTAAAAGTCATATCAATATTGTATAATTAGATCCTGAACAAATACTCATTCAAAATATAGAGTATCAATTGTCTTTTAGGATGAAATTGAATATTCTCTGGTTTCTTTTCTTTCTTTCTTTTTTTTTAAGATGGAGTCTTGCTCTGTCACCAGGCTGGAGTGCAGTGGTGCGATCTCAGCTCACTGGAACCTCCAACTCCCTGATTCAAGCGATTCTCCTGCCTCAGCCTCCTGAGCAGCTGGGATAACAGGCACGTGCCATCATGCCCAGCTAGTTTTTCTATTTTTAGTAGAGACGGGGTTTTATTATGTTGAGCAGGATGGTCTCAATCTCCTGACTTCGTGATCCACCTGCCTTGGCCTCCCAAAGTTGGTCCCCTTTTCTTCAAAGTACATAGGTCTAGTATACTATAGTGTTCATCCTTTCAGGCTGTGTAATTAGACACTGTGACTACTCTTGCCTTACGTATGAAATTTTACTCAGAATTTTGGACATTTGTCTTTCTATCTAAATTATCCTTTGGAACATGATTTATTTAAATATGATCCAAAAGACAGTTTTGGTTTCTATTTACGTTGTAATTACTGAAATTATATCTATCAGGTTCAGTATGTTGGAGAGTTAACATAATTTTGAGACCGCATAATGCAGAGATAATAATATACTGTGAGCAAAACCAAAGTATAAGTTGAAATATCAAAACAATATATTCTTTATGCCATGTACATGAGATCAATTATCAGTTCTCCTAACACAAATAGACAGCATCAATGAATATTAGGTAATACATAGGAAAGCATAATAGATGTTCATGTATGCATACACAGACGTCATTATTGCAGCACCCTCAAACTGATTATATTTCCAACATTATTATAAACATAACATTTTGTTTGTACTGAGTACTATAATTAAATTTAACTGATATTTACTGTGAAATTGACCATTTTTCTATGTAATATATAAACACTTTCTGCCAGCTAGCATCATTAAATTGCTTTATTCTTGAGTACTCTATATATTTCAGGTAATAAAATAAAATAACTTTGTGAAACCCTCAGAGTGGATATTTAGTAAATGAAATGGTAGAATATGTTGATGATCTTAGTTTCAGCCACTGAAAAACTTTGTCAGGTTATAAAACTGGAATATCTTATCTGTTTCATGAGAAAAAAAGTAAGGATATATAAATTTATAAATAAATAAATTTAAAATAATTTAAGGGGAAAATCTTTTAACTCTACACTAAAAATATTGAAACAATCACAATATTGTTATTTGACTAATTTAATAAAAATATTTTATCACAGTAAAAAAAATCAAAGACCTATAGCAATGTATTTTTCTATCATCTTCTCACTCAATCTTTTCCTCAACCTGCATTATCTTCTTTTCTTATTCTTTTTAAAATTGTTCGGTGAATATAGTACTTGTCAAAGGCAGTAGACTGACATTGAAAAGACTCAAGTGTTCATCTCTTTGTTCAGGATTATGTGAGTGTGGAGAAGAGTTCAGCTTTTTGTCGTTCTTCATCTCATTCTACTAGGTACATATTGAAGGACAAAAAAAATCAGTTTTATTCTGTCCTTACTGATTCTTTCAGTCTTTCAATCAAATGTGTCATCCATTTGTGATTTGAATTTTACACATAACTCTTTGATAGTATATGGATTTTTTATTTTATTACTAACAAGAATGATAATAGCAAAGTTAGATATGCATTGCTAACTAAGCATTATATGACTAACAATACTTTTTTCAAAATAAATGATCATTGTCGTGAAGTTTAACACTTGAGTTCATGAGAACTAAGTATTTAATATGTGAGCCCATGGATGAGCAAGGAGTGAACATATACATACGTTTGTATATATGTACATATAACAGATTTACAAATATAGAAAGATGAAGAAAAATAAATATAGGGCTGGATTTAATCCACCTTCTGATACATACTACTGTAGAGCAATGTGTTATTCAAAGATATGGGAATTCATTTTGACTGATTGAAAGCCTTCAATTTTAGTTTTCCATGGCCTATCCACAGGTGCTCATGTGATCATTAATAAAGGAAAAACTTTATTAAACACGGGGATTACAATGCAAGATGAGATTTGGGTGGGTACACAGAGGCAAACCGTATAACACAATGTCTAGAATTGTAAAAGCAATTTTATGACCAGAAGAGAACAAAATATTTGAATAAATAACAAATACAAAAAAAATTACATTGGCCCTAGCCTAAAGTCCTATGGGACTTGTTGCTACATGTGAAATTAATAAAGCACTAAAGTCATGTAATGAGTGGGATCCATTCTGAGAAATGGGTTATTTGATGATTTTGTTGTTATGCAAACATCATAGAATGCAAGTACACAAACCTAGATGATATAACCTGCTACACACCTATGCTATTGTACAGCCTATTGCTCCCAGGCTACAAACCTGTACAGCATGTTACTGTACTATAAACCGTAGATCATTGTAACACAATGGTAAGTGTTTGTGTATCACTAAATATGTTATGTTTAAGCATAGAAAAGCTATAGTAATAATATGGTATTATAATCTTAAAGGACCACTGTTATGTATGTGGTCAGTCATTGACGAAAACATTATTAGGTGGCACATGACTATATTTGGTAAAGTTACTCTTATTTGTATTTTCTATAGCTTGGGAATAGAATGATGTATAAGTGATACATGTATGCATGTGTTCCTGGTGATTCTTATAATTTTCAAAGACATACAGTGAAAGTTTGTCTTCGAGATACCAAATATTGAGATGAAGATTGAGAAGTCCAATCATCAATATGCTCTACATGGTGCTAGATATTTTTATATTTAGAAAAAAATAAGAAAGATGTGAAAATTTAGGATGATAAATAAAAATTATATGATAATATTCTGTCAAATAGTTACATATATCCTTTTTATTACACTTTATAGGCAATAGTTCCTGTAAATCACTCTGTACTTTTAACTCTGGTTCTTTTGCTATTTGTTTTTATCTGTTTTTCTTCAGATGGTTATGTCTAAGTGTTTCTGAAATGCTATTCTTAGCTGCAAATATTACTATAGCTTAATGACATTTGTACATATCCATCATTTTGTTATCCAAAATGTTTTGTCTAAACTGAGGGTTGTAAAGATCATATCAACAGTCTTTGCTAGTAGCATTGATAAGGCATAAATATTTCTTCGAAAGCTAATTTAAAACACATATGTAGTATTCACAGATGGTCTCTGAATCTAGGAAAAAAATGATAGACTGATTTTTTCCTTTTTGTAAGTTTAGGTTAATAGATTTTCAATTGAGACTGCTAGACTGTCTTCAGAAATTTCACTTAAGGAATACCTTACTAACCTACTTTGTGTTAGTTATTGATTTTTCCTGTGTTAAACTAAAACTCTGTTTAGAAATACAAAAGTTTGTTTGTTCTTTTTATATTTATAAAACATATTTTGGGAAATTTAAATGTAACTAAAATTAGTGATAGAGACAAATTTCTATACTTTGAGAAAATAAATTTTTCATCCAAAACTAATGTTTATTTTATAGGTGCATTCATTCAAAAAATGAACAAAACTTTCCTGTAGAATTGGCCTACAGCTCAGTAAACTAATTTAGAAAAATATTTGCCTTAGATTTTACTAGAGTTCCATAAACTAATCTGCCTTTAGTTCAGTAAATTTATTTTGAGATGTTACTGTTTATTCTTGTTAATTCTAGTTTTTTTTTCTTTAATTATCCTCTTGTTTAATTATTTCAGCCCTTGTCACTGCTCTCGGCACTTGCTGATTATCTAAACATAAAAATGTTTAATTTGCACTAAGTTAATTCTAATTTTCCCCAAGTGGTTGTTGATAATATCATAAATGAAATACTGGTGAAATTATCTATTTACAGAAACGTTGTATTTTATTAAAATTATTTAATATATCTCTTTAAAAATCCTTTCATGCCTGAAAATGCCTTAATTTTAGCTGGAGAATCCTCTTTAGAAGGTTCCTTCTTTAGGGTCCTTCTTTTGGAAGATTTCTGATATTGAGCATTCTTATAGATTCATAAATTCATAAATCCTATAAATTTCCCACAATTCCTATTGTTGATCTCTTGTAAGAAGACCGAGTGGTGCTATTAAAAATAATATTGTGATTATATATATAGAAGGAAATCAATTTGTGTGTGTATGTATATAAATATATACATAATGAAACAATTATCCCCTTAGGCCTAATCTTTTTCAGATCCAATATATAAAGCAGGCACAGGAAATTTTTGTAAAAATTTGATCCTTGAAATCTATCATTGACAGTTTTTTTTTAAAAAGCCTTTCAAATATGAATTAACCCAAGTCCATTCTGTTCAGGTGTTATGGTCTGAATGTATCCCCCAAATTTCATGTGTTGAAACGTAATGGCTAATGTGATCATATTAATAACTTGGGCCTCTAGGAGATAAATAAGTCATGAGGATGGAACCCTAAGAGATGGGATTAGAGCCCTTATAAAAGGATTGGAGGAAGTAGGTTCACTCTCTTCTGTCTGTTCTATCATCTCATTACATCAGAGGAATGATATTAGAGAAAGCTATAAATTTTTCAGTTTGTATATGTTGTTGAAGTACTAATGCCATTGCTCACTGTCTTTCTACTATAACAGATGAAAAGAGATTTCGTTCTCTTAAAGCAACTATTCAATTAAAAATGAGACACAGTCTGGAGGGATTGCATTCCTAACCATGAATGGCCCAAAAAGGTGAAGATACTATCAGTAGTAAACAGCAATTTTATTTCCTAGAATCACCAGAAGTTATAAAAACTAAACTGACTTTTCCTTCCAGCTATTTTATATACCTTTTAAATTAGATCAAACAAATTCACTTACTATTTGTTAATAGTCTAAATTTCTTTTCAGTAGTGAAGTCCCCAAGTAGAAAAAAAATTATTATTTTATCAAATCAATTTTGGCAACTCTATATATGACAATTAAAAAGATATTTTATACATTCCATAGTCTATGGATGTCAACGTATCATTTAAAACATGTAAAATAAAACCTGAGCTGGGAGTAATGTTTTAATAGGAATAATTTGGGCATGTTATACTTAAATTGTCTCTGTTGTCTCTGAGTCTCTGGTGGTTATTATCTTCCTGCTAAGAACTTCTTCTGGACAGCCTGGTTTCCTGGTAAAACACCCTGTGCTCAGTCAATATCTCTGGTTTCTAACTCCAAGAGAAGTTTCCTCTCTTTATGTACAAAATAGTCTCTCTTTTATTGTAAAATTGCTATTGAATACAGGTAAAGAGAAATAATTTAAGGTCTAGGTAATAAATATTTGTTCTTACTAACAGGTCTTAACTCTTGGGAAGGCAAAGATGATTGGTTTGCAGAATCAAGCACCAAATCTGGAAACTCAAAATCAGAGGAAAATAATGGAAATTTCAATTATATAACCCATCTTTTTGAGAATAACATATAGAAGGTTATAAGACTATGTGCCTAAATAAATATGGTTTTCTCCCTTAATACTCATATTTCTCCTTTGAAAACCCAGAATTAAAACAGCCTTGGAGTTTTCAAGCATTTTTAAAATTTATGACATTTTCATTAGTTTCAATTAATTCCAAATACACTAAAGAACATAAAGAAATGAAATCAACATAAACCTAAGGAAAATTTGATAGTACCATTTCTTATATTTAAATGGGTATATTATTTTTTGTTACTGTTCTAAAAATTACCTCAAACTTCGTGGCTTAAAACAACACTGGCTTGTTGTTGTTTGTTTAATTTGTAGTTCTATAGATGAGAAATCTTACTTGGCTAAATTCAAGGTATTGGGAGGGTCACGATTTCTTCTAGATGCTCTAAGGGAGAATCTATTTTCTTGCATGTTCCAGCCTCTAGTGGCTGCCTGTTATCCTTGGCCCACAACTGACCCCTTCCATCCATCTTCGGCACCAGCAGCAGTGGAGCTAATCCTCACAGAATCTTTCTATACTCTTATTCTGCTTCTTTTTTTTCTTTTTTTCAATTTTTAAAGACAGTCATGCTTACACTAGGCCTACTCAGATAATCTAGAATAATCTCCTTACTTCAATGTCAGTGTATTAGCAACCTTAATTCCATCCGCAACTCTAATTCCACTTTATCGTGCAAGTTATGCAAGGTAACAGATTCACAGGTTCCAAGAATTAAGTCAGGGACAGCTTTGAGGAGTCGTTGCTCTGTCTATCATAATGGATATTTAAAATCAAGACTAAAATAATCTGTGAATTGTGTCTGCAGTCTGGATTTAGTATTTTTTTGAAAAGTAGAAATTCCATTTCTAGATCTTCATATAACTTACACAAACATATTTGTAGCCATTTTTGAAATTTATTCTACAAAATCATTTGAATACTGTTTCTATTAGCCAAACTGCATGTCTCTAATATGTTCAGAAAAATGCTTCTCTTCCTCCATGCTTAATAAGTAGATCTTCTTCTGGTCAACTTTTGTAATAAATTATTTTATGGGAAACTATTATTTAACAAGTATCTAAATTTTAAAAAGTATGCAAGAGTGTGACTGCATATAATGCAAATATTTATAAAAGATACTTTACTCCAGTTTTTACTTTAAGAAACCTGTTAGGTATGATGTCAGCAGATATTACACATGTCAAGTTTTCAAATGTGGAAATCTGACAAATAAAATGCACTTCTTTCCAGTTTTATTTATTATGTTGTCATGCTAAAAATGCCACACATTCTAAAAAATACAGTATATACTACAGCAACAAATTAAAATTAATCATCTCCTAGCCTTGAGATTTTTCATATTGTGCTGAAAAAGACAGATATAAAAATTGAAATATTTTATAATATAAATTTATATGATGGAGGAGGAGAATTGAGTCATAAGAAGAAAGCAGGTCACTATTTCTATTAGAGAAATACTAAATCTATTTCTTTTTAATCTTTTAAATATATTTTATCTATTTTATGTTTTGGTGTCTTAACTATAGACTAAAATTGTGTGCTAATATAATATTAGATATTCACAGCACATTGATGGACAGTTTCCATACAAGGGAGTAGAACCATCTGGACCACAGTATTTATTTTCTTACCAGCCACACTTCACTTATAAGGCAATGTGTCAAGCAAAGGATAGCAGCAGAAAAAAAAATGCATTTTGCTAAATATTTTGGAAAGACATTTCAGATAAAAGTTGCTTTTTTTTTTTTTAACAGAGAATTTAGTTTCTGGAAAGCAAAACAGATGTCAGTGTCCAGAAAAAAACACAGCACAAAACAAAACTTCATCCCTACTACCAAGGTTTTAATTATAGGGTTTTTGTTTGTTTGTTTGAGTTTCTAAGCAGCCACCAGAAGCCAATGATTGTTTAAAATTCATTGAGAAACAATTCATAGATAACATATGCTGGAAAGTAGAAATTTTTTAGTGGAAATATGTGAGGTACGATTGGTTAGTTTTTGGTACCCATTATATTTTTCTGACAGTAAATATTTTAAAATGGCATGACATATGAAGTTAGTACTTCTTTATAACGAATTTTGTGCATATATCACTTAAAACGTTTATTTTCTGTTAAATACTTCTTAGTGCCTTATTTTAATAGTTTAAATAGAATTACATGTAATGTTCTATAAATTTTAGAAGTTTCATTTGATTTATGCGAAATCCTTACCACAGATGAAATGTGATTAGTATTAAGTGATTGTGTAAACCCTAAATTTTATATTACAATTGTTTGTTAAAATAGGTATAATGTTTTTTCAACTCTAGAGGGAGAATATACTCATATATCCCTGGATATTGTTTAACGTTACAGAAAGTTAACAATAGTGACCAGAAGATATTATCATCTCCATGATCATTGCTGTCTCCTAATGGTGCTGTCCAGTGAACTTAGAAACTTGGACTAAATCTCTGAAAGGTATCACAAATTTGTGTACATTTTAAAAGATGTCGACAGACACACACACAAATAAAGTGATTTTTTTTTTAATTTTGCTATCTGACTGACAGAAGTAATTTTCCTTTCTTCTTTTAATTATATACATAACTTTGCAACAAAGGTACCTGACAAAGAAAACAGAAAAGGTGTTTTTCTGTCCTAAGAGAAGATAAATCTTTTAGAATGTGTTTTTAAAATATTCAGACCTCCAATTATTTTTAGTTCCTTGAGCTATTAAAAGTTTAGTCATGTCACAACAAGTAATTGCTTCCGTGTGGTTATAGAACCAATTGTTTCCTTTAATATTTTGTTTTAGCCTGTATATTGATTTATCGGGATATGTCTCACCATGATGAATTACAAAGAGGGTGAGTCCTCCTTGCTGAATGCTGAAAGGCATCACAGTATGTATATGTTGTGGCATATGCCACCTGGTTCTGCTGTCTTGGAGCATTTTGAGAAGGCTTATATAGCCAAATCTTTAAGCACATCTACTGATCCACAGAATCACAAGAGAGTGACTTTAAAATTATTCCCCTAAAAAAACACACACACGTACACATGCACACACACACACACACACACACACAGTGTTTCTTCTCATTATTATGAATAATAAAAACAACCAAGTGGCTCGCATAACATTTTAGAAATACAAGAATATCAATTTCACATATGCACACCAAAAACAAAGTAGGTGACTATCTTGCTTGTATTGTTTAAGATTTCTCTACTTTTGTTTAAAGAAATAACTGATGGAAACAGAAGTAAATATGCCAGTACTTGATAATGAATTAAGATTCAAATAATGCATTACGAAGTTTGTTTTATCCCCTTCCAAATGTACCAATATCATTATTTCATGTCTTACTAAAATTGTCTTTTTCCTCCCAATGATGAATTAGGAAGAAAAATATCTAGGTGACAGCCACGTGGAATTATTTTTAGAGTATTTTCTTTTACTGAAATACAAACATAGGGTTTAAATCATAGGGAAGGGTAGTTATTAATGATCATTTTTGATCTACTCTTCTTTTTGCTGCCTTTTATAAAACAAAGTAAACAAATAAAATGCCCAATTGTTTTGAACAAGCTAAGGGCAGCAGGACAGATTCTACATGAAATCAAATGATTTTTTCAGGGTCTTGTGTGTATATTATAGTCTTAGTAAAGATTGGTCCAGGCTATGGGCTAGAGCTGAGCTTCCAGGACAGTGTTGGGTTGAGCAAGCTGATAAAGTGTAAGGGCAGGCCTGGGCCTTTATGGGAATATACAAAGTAAAATGAAGCAAAGCGATCCTTTGTTTGAAAATAATCGTAGGCAGATATTTTTAACGTTGCACAATTTAAATAGATGGATAATCTTAGAAGATGGTAAGATTTATAAATTAATTCTGTCTATATAATTATGACAAAAATTCTACTTAAAAAATAAGTATATGTAAATGATACATGCTTTACTTATGTAACCATTGCATAATTTTAAGCATGTCAGTTTGCTTGCTTCACATAAGCAAGCATCAAATGCTTATTGAAAGCATGTGGCTTACAATAAGGACTTTCTTCCTTATTATGCTACATCTACATTTATAACACAATATTTTCCCGTGTTTAAAGGGAAGTGCATTGATCAATCTGAATTAATTTGGCAATAAAGAGGACAGAATAACAAAGCCATAAACACAGATCCTTTTGTGTCCTGAATTGGTGGGTTCTTGGTCTCACTGACTTCAAGAATGAAGTCGCGTACCCTAGCGGTGAGTATTACAGTTCTTAAAGGCATCGTGTCCGGAGTTTGTTCTTTCTGATGTTTGGATGTGTTCAGAGTTTCTTCCTTCTGGTGGGTTTGTGGTCTCACTGGCTTCAAGAATGAAGCTGCAGACCTTCACAGTGAGTGTTACAGCTCATAAAAGCAGTGTGGACCCAAAGAGTGAGCAGTAGCAAGATTTATTGCAAAAAGCGAAAGAACAAAACTTCAACAGTGTGGAAGGGGACCCAAGCTGGTTGCCATGGCTGGTCCAGGCAGCCTGCTTTTATTCCCTTATCTGGCCCCACCCACATCCTGCTGATTGGTCCATTTTACAGAGAGCTGATTGGTCCATTTTACAGAGAGCTGATTGGTCTGTTTTGACAGGGTGCTGATTGGTGTGTTTACAATCCCTGAGCTAGAGCAAAAGTTCTCTAAGTCCCCACTAGATGAGCTAGATACCGAGTGCTGATTGGTGTATTTACAAACCCTGAGCTAGACACAGAGTGCTGATTGGTGCATTTACAAACCTTGAGCTAGCTACAGAGTGCTGACTGGTGTATTCACAATTCCTTAGCTAGACATAAAGGTTCTCCAAGTCCCCACCATATCAGCTAGACACAGAGAACTGATAGGTGCATTTACAAACCTTGAGCTAGACACAGGGTGCGGATTGGTGCATTTACAAACCTTGAGCTAGACACAGAGTGCTGATTGGTGTGTTCACAATCCCTTAGCTAGACATAAAGATTCTCCAAGTCCCCACCAGATTAGCTAGATACAGAGTGATGATTGATGCATCCACAAACCCTGAGCTAGACACAGGGTGCTGATTTGTGTGTTTACAAACCTTGAGCTAGATACAGAGTGCTGATTGGTGTATTTACAATCCCTTAGCTAGACATAAAGGTTCATCCAAGTTCCCACTAGACTCAAGAGCCCAGCTGGCTTCACCCAGTGGATCCCGCACCTGGCCGCAGGTGGAGCTGTCTGCCAGTCCCACGCCTTGCGCCCGCACTCCTCGGCCCTTGGGCGGTCGATGGGACCGGGTACCATGGAGCAGGGGGTGGTTCTCGTCCAGGAGGCTCTGGCCGTGCAGGAGCCCACTGCAGGGGTGTGGCAGGAGGCTCAGGCATGGCAGGCTGCAGGTCCTGAGCCCTGCCCCATGGGGAGGCAGCTAAGGTCCGGTGAGAAATCAAGCGCAGCGCCAGTGGGCTGGCAATGCTAGGGGACTGGGCGCACTGTCCACAGCTGCTGGCCCTGGTGCTAAGCCCCTCACTGCCTGGGGCCGGTGGGGCAGCCGGCCACTCCGAGTGCGGGGCCCGCTGAGCCCACGCCCACCTGGAACTCGCGCTGTCCCGCAAGCGTGCAAGCAGTCCCTGTTCTCGCCCGCTCTCCTTCTACACCTCCCCGCAAGCTGAGGGAGCCGGCTCCTGCCTCGGCCAGCCCAGAAAGGGGCTCCCACAGTGCAGGGGCAGGCTGGAGGGCTCCTCAAGTGCAGCCAGAGTGGGTGCCGAGGCCAAGGAGGCACCGAGAGCAAGTGAGGGCTGTGAGGGATGCCAAACGCTATCACCTCTCACTTTGATTAAATTTCTGTTACTTATTTTGATTATTATTGATGTCCACATAAAATGAGCTATTTCTGGAAAGTTCAATTTTATAATTGATAAAACAGAAATTGTCAATAATGAGAAAATACTTTTATGCAGGAATAACTAATAATTGTCAACCTAGTAATTATATACTAGTTATAATTTATATTATGTTTATTCTTACTGCCAACTGTGACAGAGATAAATATTTAGGAATTTTCCATGTATACTAAAGTTTTGTGTTAATTATATAAAATCATATTTAAAAACTCAGATATTTTCAGATAGCATTACTTAAATAAAATTCTTAATATTGATTGCTTAAAATTACTTGCTTTACAATTTTAGTCTTCATCATCCTTGAGAGTTGTGTATTTTGCATTCCATCTTCACACATGAAGGTTTGTGAAGAGTAGATTTATACTGGATGATTATAATCAAGAAATATTTAAAAGATAATTTTATCCAAAGACTAAAGAATTTATTTAGTGAGAACTCAAGGCAGCAAATTCACTGGTTTTTGTTTGTTTTGTTTTGTTTTGAGATGGAGTTTTGCTCTTGTTGCCCAGGCTGGAGTGCAGTGGCACGATCTCGGCTCACTGCAACCTCCGCCTCCTGGGTTCAAGTAATTCTCCTTCCTCAGCCTCCCAAGCAGCTGGAATTACAGGTATGCACCACCATGCCTAGCTAATTTTGTATTTTTATTAGAGATGGGGTGTCACCATGTTGGTCAGGCTGGTCTCAAACTCCTTAACTCAGGTAATCCACCCGCTTCAGCCTCCCAAAGTGTTGGGATTACAGGCGTGAGCCACCGCACCCAGCTGCAAATTAATGTATGTTTTAAATTTTTCTCCTCTCTTTCGAGAGTTTCCAGGGCACCAGCTCCTCTTTTAACATTTTCAGAATCTTTAGAACTCTTTTTCCTACTTCGTCCATTCCCATTCAATACAATCCAGAGCAACAGGTAAAACTACGTAAATCCAACAATGCTCATGCTTAACACTATATACATTTCAAATGGGTTAAATGTTGAACATTAAAAAAAGATCGTGACCTAGTCATAGAGAAATGAGAAATAGTCTCATGTCCTTACGTGTATAAATACTTTGTTTTTATGAAAATTGTGGTTATTTTAATATGATAATAACAATGATTCAAAACCCAAATAAAAATTAAAGCAACCAAATGTTATGTTGTATAGATTGAGAGATAAAGAGAAAAAAACTTTACTGTATAATGGTTTAAGCATATATATTCTAGTCATTCTTGAAGAAAGTGATAAACTTTATAATAAAAATTGTGAAGTTAATTATGTTTACATTTTCTTATGTGTTTCTATTGCATTGAGAATTGAGTTTCTGTATAAAGGTTTTTGATAATATAAAACTTAATGTCAAAATTAATCATATTATTTTACAAAGTAAATTTACAAGTAAGCAATTCAGAATGAGAATATAAACAAATAATAAACATTCTTAACTTTCTTAAACTTTTCATAAAGTTTGACATCCACATCAGCAGTAAGAAATACATTAATCTTCCATGTGTCAGGCTTTATTAATGGTCATGCAAATCATCATACTTAATTTCCTCCCCTAACTCTTCTTAAGATCTCCGGGATATCCCTTCCATCCACCAGGCTTTGTAATGTTTTTACTTTTTATCCACACTCATCAAATTTACTATAAAATAATTATTATCAAAATGCTGAGTTTGCTGGTCCTATGTAGCACCCTTATTATACATGTGGATTTATTCTCATTACATTTTTGAGTTCAGAGAATCAAAAGTATTGAATGTATTGGATGTACAAAAAATCTATATATAAAGATAAGATACTATCATAACTAAGGGGTTGTGAGGCTCATTTTTTAATAATTTCTTTTTTGTGTGTTATTTTATGTATATTCAGATCATTTCACAATTATATATATAATTGTATTATACATATTTACATATAATTTTGCATGCACACACACATATATATATATATATATACACACACACACATATACACACACAGTCAGGTGCCATGTAATGTTTCAGTCAATGAAAGACCACATATATGACTACAGTTCCATAAAATTACAATATCATATTTTTACTGTACCTTTTCTATGTTTAGATACACAAATATCATTGCATTCAATTGTCTGCAGTATTCAGTACAGTAACATGCTGTACAGGTTTGTAGCCTAGAAGCAATAGGCAATAACATATAGCTTGTGTGTATAGTAGGCTATACTATCTAGGTTTTCATTAAGTACACTCTAGGATGTTAACACAATGACCACATTGCCCAATGACACATTTCTTAGAATGTATTGCCATTGTTAAGCAACACATGACTGTATATACATACACATATAAATATGTTGAATGAATTTATTGCTAGTATAAGCTATAGTCGTCTTTCTCAGGTAGCTTATTATTTTTAAGACAAATAAATATAAAAACTGAAAAGAGGAAGAAGACCCTTATTTTTTCCAACTGCATCATTAAGTATTTGTAGGTCTTTTGTTTTCTGGCATATTTCTAAACCTTTGGTAATCTATATATATACTCATACATAGTCATATATGAGTATAAATAAATATGTATGAGAATGCGACATAGAATAATATAATGTAGGCATCAATTCTTTTTAAGACAATAAGCCTCAGAAGTAGTTTTATATTTGCATTTCCACTGGAACAGTTCTACTGAACACACTTTGTTTATCTGTTTGTTGAGAGAAACACATAAACACTGGAACCAAAGAATACGTTCTGTGTGATAGCTCCACTGTCAGTATAATGAGGGCTAGATTAGTTGAATACTATGAACCACTATTTCTTCATCTGTGGAGCTGAAATTAATGAGGTGGAAGAAAGTATAAATTTTCAAAGACTCGGAGCCAGTAAGGTGGCTGGGGTCAGACTATATTGTTCTTCATTACAAATTCTGGTTTACAATGGTATTTTATTGTCCCTTTCTTCAGGTATAGAATAATGTTTTCTCTTCATAGGCCAAACTTACTCTCTGTGGACCTGCTCCTTTGTAAAAATAGAGAATATAACATGTTCTTATGGTATTTTTAATATACCCATAACAGAAGGTATTTAAGAAGACAAAATATGTTATCATGCCTAGAGAAGTCCCAATATGCTGCAGGGACTCATTGAAAGAATTTCAGTCTTGACATTTTTCTAAATATCAGACTAAGGTTAAAGAAGGAAAATGTTCAAAAGAAATTTTCTTTGAAATAAACGTTAGTATTGTGGTGCTATTTAAAACATCACTCTGATAATCTCAATAATTTTAATGAGTGATTTCTACATAAGACACAGTTCATTTTTGCTACATATGTAAAGCTCTTCTTAATCTAAACTCCTTTAGTTCTTTTATTCTGGGTCAGTTTTCACAGCCTTAAGCAGTCCTAGATTTCCTCCTGCAGTTTCTTAGTACATCTACAATATTTCCATGTACATATACAATTTTGTTTCCCATATCCTTTGATTTGGGAACTATCCCTTAAACTCATCTGTAGATTTGTGCATATATTAGAAATTTATTCAAAGTGAGTAGAAAATGATGTGTTCAGCAAAGAAAGGTTGGATGCCTTGGATCTCTAAAATCTTTCAGATCAGGTGCCACAAACCCTCCTACGTTCTTATATATCACATCTGTTTTAAACTCTACTTCTTAAATGTAGCCTCCTCTTTACATAGTTACTCATTAATAAGTTTAAAATTTCATATTGTTATAGTTAAGCAAGTGAGACCTGGATTTTGATATAGTTTTCAAATTGGCCTCCATCAGATTATTTGTCAGATTTTGAACAACTTTTTTTTAACTTTTCTATACTATAATGTTTTCATGTATGAAATGAGAAAACAATAGTAACTCACTACTCATTAGAATTAGTAATAATTATCACTTTTTTAACTTTTGTGGGTACATAGTTGGTGTATATATTTTGGGGGTACCTGAGATGTTTTGATACTGGCATACAAGGTGAAATAATCATATCATAGAGAATGGGGTATCCATTCCCTCAAGTATTTATCCTTTGTAGTACAAACAATTCAATTACACTCTTAGTTATTTTATAATATTATTACTGATGACAGCCACCCTGTTGTGCAATAAAATACTATATCTTATTCATCCTTTGTAACAATTTTTGGTACCCATTAACCATCCCTACTTTTCCTACAATACCCCACTACCCTACCCAACTTCCAATAACCATAGTTCAGCCTCTGTGTCCGTGAGTTCAATAGTCTTGATTTTCAGATTCCACAATTAAGTGAGAACACGCAGTGTTTTTCTTTCTGTTCCTGGCTTATTTCACTTAGCATGATGATCCCCAGTTCCATCCATATTGTTGCAAGTGATAGAATATAATTCTTTTTTATGGTTGAATAGTACTTTTTGTGTGTATGTGTGTGATTTTTTTTTCTTTTTTTTTTTTTTTGGACAGAGTTTCGATCTTGTCACCCAGGTTGGAATGCAATGGCACAATCTTGGCTCACTGCAACCTCTGCCTCCTGGGTTCAAGCAATTCTCCTGCCTACGCCTCCCAAGTAGCTGGGATTACAGGTACCTGCCACCACACCCGGATCATTTTTGTATTTTTAGTAGAGACAGGGTTTCACCATGTTGGCCAGGCTAGTCTCGAACATCTGAGCTCAGGCAATCTGCCAGCCTTGGCCTCCCAAAGTGCTGGGATTACAGGCATGAGCCACTGTGCCCGGCTGAATTTTTTCTTTATCCATTCTTCTGTTCATGAACAACAGGTTGCTTCCAAACCTTAGATATTCCAAACAGTGCTGCAACAAACATGGGAGTTCAAATATCTCTTCAATAAACTGATTTCCTTTCTTTTGGGTATATACCTAGCAGTGGGATTGCTGGATGATATGGTAGCTCCATTTTTAGTTTTTTGAGGAACATACAAACTGTTCTCCCTAGTTGTTGTACTAATTTACATTCCCAACAAAAGTATACTAGGATATCCTTTTCTCCACATCCTCAACAGCTTTTGTTATTGCCTGTCTTTTGGATATAAGCCATCATCTAAGGTGAGATGATATCTCATTGTAGTTTTGATTTGCATTTCTCTGGTGATGAGTGATGTTGAGCACTTTTTCATATTCCTATTTGATATTTGTATGTGTTCTTTTGAGAAATGTCTATATAAACTTTTGCTTTTTGATTGGATTATTATTTTTATAGAGTTGCTTGAGCACCTTATGGTATTCTGGTTATTAATCCCTTGTCAGATGTGGAGTTTGAACATATTTTCTCCCATTCTGTGGGTTGTCTCTTGACTTTGTAGATTGTATCCTTTGCTGTGCAGAAGCTTTTTAACTTGAAGTGATTCCATTTGTCCATTTTTGCTTTGGTTACCTGTGTGTGTTGGGTATTACTAAAGAAAATTTTTGCCCAAACCAATATCCTAGAGAGTTTCCTCAATGTTTTCTTGTAATAATTTCATGACTTTAGGTCATACATTTAAGTGTTTAAATCATTTTGAGTTGATTTTTGTATATAGTGAGAGATAGGGATCTAGTTTCATTCTTCTCCAAATGGATATCCAGTTTTCCCAGCACCATTTATGAAAGAGGCAGTCTTTCCCCAGTGTATGTTCTTGACACCTTTGTAAAAAATGACTTTACTATAAATGTGTGGGTTTGTTTCTGGGTTCTGTATTTTGTTCCCTTGGTCTATGCATCTATTTTTATGCTAGCACCATGCTGTTTTGGTTATTGTAGCATAAAGTCAGATTATGTGAGTCCTTCAGTTTTTTCTTTCTCCTTAGGATATAGTTGGCTTTTCCTGGGTGATTTATTGTTCCATATAAATTTTAGAATTTTTTTTCCATTTAGGTGAAGAATGTCATTGGTATTTTGATAGATATTACATTAAATCTGTAGATTGCTTTTGGTAGCATGGACATTTTAACAATATTTATTCTGTTAATCTAGAAATATGAAATTTGTTTCTATTTGGTGGTGTCCTCTTCGATTAATTTCATCAGTGTTTTAGAGTTTTCATTATAGAGATCTTTCACTTCTTTGGTTAATTCTTAGGTATTTAATTTTATGTCTGGCTATTGTAAATTGAATCATACATTTATTTCTTTTTGAGATTGCTCGCTGTTGATATACAAAAATGCTACTGATTTTTGTGTATTGATTTCCTGTGCTGCAACTTTACTGAATTTGCTTATTCAATTCTAATAGTGTTTTAGTTGAGTCTTTAGTTTTTTCAAAATATATGATCATATCAACTGCAATAAAAGGAAAAATTGACTTCTTTCTTTCCAATTTGGATGCTCTTTCTTTCTCTAGTTTAAATGAGCTAGTTAGGACTTCCAGTACTGTGTTGAATAGCAGTAGTGACAGTTGGCATCCTTATTGTATTTCAGATGTTAGAGGAAGGGCTTTCAGATTTCCACATTCAGTATGATATTAGCTGCAGGCCTGTCATATATGGCCTTTACTATGTTGAGGTATGTTTCTTCTGTCCACAGTTTTTTTAGGGATTTTATCACGAAGGGAAGTTTAATTTTATCAAATGCTTTTTCAGCATCAATTGAAGTAATCATATGTTTTTTATCCATCCTTCTGTTGATATAATGTATCACATTGATCGATTGGTGTATGTGGAACCATCCTTGCATCCCATAGATAAATCCGACTTGGTCATGATAAATGATGTTTCTAATGTATTGCTAAATTCTATTTGCTGGAATTCTGTTTAGGGTTTTTGATTATTCATCAAAGATACTGGCCTATAGTTTTCTTTCATTGATGTGGCTTTGTCTACTTTTGTTTTCAAGGTAATACTGGCCTCGTAGGATGAGTTTGGAAGTATTCCCTCCTCCTCTATGTTTCAAAACAATTTGAGTAGGATTGATAGTATTTCTTTAAATGTTTGGTAGAATTCAGCAGTGAAACCATTGGGTCCCAGGCTTTTCTTTAGTGGTAGACTTCTTATTTTGTCTTCAATCTGGTTATTTGTCATTGATCTGTTCAGGATTTGGATTTCTTCCTGGTTCAATCTTGGTAGGTTGTATATGTCTAGAAATGTGTCCATTACTTCTAGGTTTTTCATTTTATTGGCTCACAGTAGCCATTAATGATCCTTTAAATTTCTGCAGTATCAACTGAAATGTTTCCTTTTTCATTTCTGGTTTTGTCAATTTCTATCTTCTCCTTTTTTTTTCTTAGTCAGTCTGGCTAACAGTCTGTCGATTTTGTTTAACTTTTCAAGAAAACAATGTTTTGTTTTTATTGATTTTTTTATATAATTTTCTTCATTTCAAATTCATTTACTTCTGCTCTGATCTTTATTATTTCTTTGATTCTACTAATTTTGTAATTGGTTTGCCCTTGCTTTTCTGGTTCTTTAAGATGCATTGTTAGATTGTTTATTTGAAATGTTTGCTCTTTTTTGATGTAAGCACTTGTAGCTCTAAAGTTTCCTATTAGTACTGCTTTTGCTGTATCCCACAGGTTTTGGTATTTTATGTTTTCATTTTCAATGTACTTGAATATTTTTAGACTTGTTTTGTGACCCAATATATGGTCTATCCTTGAAAATGATTCATGTATTGAGGAAAAGAATGTGTATTCTGCAGCAGTTGGATTAAATGTTCTGTAAATATCTACTAGATTCATTTAGTTCATATTACAGATTAAGTCCAATGTTTCTTTGTTGATTTTCTGTCTGGAAGGTCTGTTCAATGCTGAAAGTTGGATGTTGAAGTGTCCCACTATTACTGTATTTGGACTTATATCTCTCTTTTGCTCTAATAATATTTACTTTATATATCTGAGTGCTCCAGTGTTGCGTGGATATTATTTAAAATTGCTATATTCTCTTGCTAAGTTGACAACTTTATTATTATATAGTGGCCCTCTTTCTCTCTTCTTATAGTTGTTTTTTCCTGAAATCTATTTTGTTTAATATAAGTGTAGATACTCCTGCACTTTTTTGGTTTCCATTGTCATAGACTATCTTTTTCCATCCCATTATTGTCAGTCTATATGTGCTTTTTATAGGGGAGATGTGTTTCTTGTAGACAAAAGATGAGTGGGTCTTGTTTTTTTTTTTTTTTCTTCCATTCAGCCAGTCTATATCTTTTGATGAAAGAGTTCAGTCCAATTACATTCAATGTTATTATTGGTAAGTAAGAATTTACTTCTGTCATTTTGTTATTGTTTTCTGGTTGTTTGTAGTGTTCTCTTCATTTTATATTTCCTTCCTTTCTTCCTTTAGTTAAGGTGATTTTCTCTGGTGATATGATTTTGTTTAATGCTTTTTATTTTTTGTGTATCCATCATGTTTTTTGGTTTGAGGATACCATGAGGCTTGCAAATAATATTTTATAACACTTTATTTTATCCTGATAACAACTTAACACTATTTGCATAAACAAACAAGCAATAAGAAAACTAATAAAAATTCTATGACTTCGTCCCTTTGCTTTTTAACTTTTCGTTGTTTCTATTTATATCTTGTTGTACTTTCTATGTTTTGAAAAGTTGTCATACTTATTATTTTTAATTGTTCATCATTTAGCCTTTCTAGTTAGGATAAGAGTAGTTTACACACTACAGTTACAGTGTTATAATACTCAGTGCTCTTCTGTGTACTTTTTATTACCTGTGAGTGTTGTACTTTCAGGTGATTACCTATTGCTCATTAATGTCTTTTACTTTCTAATCAAAGTACTCCCTCTAGCATTTCTTGTAGGACAGGTATGGTGTTGCTGAAAACCCTAAGCTTTTATTTGTCTGGGAATGTCTTTATTTCTCCTTCTTGTTTGAAGAATATTTTCACCAGATATATGATTCTAGGATAAAAGTTTATGGTTTATTTTCCTTCAGTGCTTCTTTAAATATGTCATGCCACTCTCTTCTGGTCTGTAAGCTTTCTACTGAAAAGTCTTCTGCCAGACATATTAGAGCTCCATTGTGTGTTATTTTGTACCTTTTCTCTTGTTACTTTTAGAATTATTTCTTTATCCTTGATCTTAGGGGATTTGCTTATTAAATATCACCATGTAGTATTATTTGGGTGAAATCTGCTTGGTGCTCTATAACCTACCTGTATTTGAGTATTGCTATATTTCTCTAGGTTTGAGGTGTTCTCCATTTTTATCTCTTTGAATCAACTTTCTACACCTCTTTCTCTACCTCCTCTTTAAGGTCAATAACTCTTAGGTTTGCCTTTTTGAAGTTGTTTTCTAGATCCTGTAGGCATTTTGTTTGTTTGTTTTTTATTCTATTTTCTTTGGTCTCCTTTGACTGTATGTTGTCAAATAGCCTATCTTCAAGCTCACTAATTATTTCTTCTGCTTAATCAACTCTGCTGTTAAAAGAATAATTTATTCTTCAGGATGCCAATTGCATTTTTTCAGTTCCAAAATTTCTGCTTGATTATTTTTAATTATTTTAATCTCTTTATTAAATTTATCTGAAAAATCTTAATTCCTACTCTGTGTTCTCTTGAATTTCTTTGAATTTCCCCAACACAACTATTTCAAATTCTCTGTCTGAAAGTTCATATATCTCTGTTTAGCCTGGATTGGTCCCTGTTGCCTTATTTAGTTCATTTGGTGAGGTCATATTTTCCTGGATGGTGTTGATGCTAGTAGATATTCTTCAATGTCTGTGCATCAAAGAGTTTGGTATTTAGCTATATCTTCCTTAGGGGGTACCCCAATCCTAATAATTCTGTGGTTCTTACAGACTTGTAGGGGTAACACCTTCATGATCTTAGACAAGATTCAGAAGAATTATCTGGGTTATCAGTTGGATACAGGTTCTCTCCTCTTACTTTCTTTCAAACAGAGTTCTTTCTTCATTCTGAGCCACCTAAAGCTGGGGATGGAGTGACACAGGCATTCCTGTGACCACCACCACTATGACTGTGCTGGGTCAGACCTGAAGACAGTGCATGCAGCACTGGGCCTCACTCAAAGCCTGCAGTAATCATTCCTTGGCTACTGCCTATATTTGTTCAAGGCCCTTGGGCTCTGCAGACATCAAGTAAAGCCAGCGAGGCCTGTGTCCTTCCCTTCAGGGTGATGAATTCTCCCAGGTCCCAGCTGAGTCCAGAGATGCAGTCCAAGAGCTAGAGACTAGCGTCAAAAACCTTACAAGTCTACCTGGTGTTCTATTATACTGCAGCTGAGCTGGCACTCATTCCACAAGATGCGGTCCTTCCCACCCTTCCCTCCCTTTTCCAAAAAGCAGAAGAGCCTCACCCCATAGTAACCACTAACATAGTCCATGGGGAATTCTTCCAGACTATTGCTGATGTTTCCCTAAAGCCAAAAGTCTCCTACGTCATCTTTTGGTGAATGCTTCCTGGCTTGGGACACACCCATTCGGGCAATTGGCACACACCCCTGACCCAGGGAAGGTCAAAGATGACATCCAAGAGTCAAATCCTGAAATCAGTGACCCCAAGAGCCCATTTGGTGCTGTAAACCCCTGTGGCCAAACTGGCACCTAAGGTGCAAGACAAAATCCCCTTTACTTTTCCCTCTGCTTTTCTCGAGCAGAAAGAGATTTTTCCTGTAGACACCACTGCTGGTAATGTGCTAAGTCTCACCTGAAGCCAGCAAGTTTCAGAGGCTTTCCCAACGCCTTCAACATAGTAACTAGGTACCACTGCTGATTTTTCAGGGATCAAGCACTTTTTAGTTGGCAAGTAATAAATGTTGCCAGGATTGGGTCCTTCATTTCAAGTCAGTAGATTCCCTTCTAGTTCAGGGTGTGTAGAAGTGTCATCTGGGAGCTATTGCCTGGAACAGGGACCTCATAACTCTGACCAGTGCCCTATCCTGTTGAGACTGAGCTGGTATCCAAGATGGAAGACAAAGTCCTACTCACTCTTTCCTCCCCTCTCCTCAGGCAGAAGGAAGGGGTCTTTCTTGGAGCCACAGTTTGTGCAGCCTGGGATTAGAAGAGAAGTGATGCCAGCACTCCCTTAGCTGCCCCAGCTGGTATCTCAGTATGTTGTGGGCTCCCCAAGTCCACTGTCTCTGGGCCTAGTTCAGCCCCAGTACTTGCCTAAGAGTTGCAGTCTATATGGCCTAGACTGCCTTTCAAGTTTACTTAGAGTCCCAAAGCATTTTGGCCCTTGGTGATGAGGTCTGAGGGAGCTTAAGTTCGTACTGCTGGGATCAGCAATTTCCCTCTGGCTAGGGCTAGCTTAAATGCTTCCTTTATAGATGGGCATCAGCTGAGTTTGGTCTGGTTTTCCTTTCTGCTCTAACAAGACAGTTCTGAGTTTAATGCCTCACAATTGCTTTGTTCTCCCTCCCCTGATGCCCAGAGACACTCTCTGCACCACAATACCAGGGCCAGAGGGTGTTGAGGAGGTGGCATCAGCAATTCAAAACTGTTTTATCTACCTCTTTATTGCCTCTTTCAGTGATACATTTTTAATACCAGGTACTATGAGAGTTCACCTGATTTTTAGTTGTTATCAAGGTGTTTATTCTGGGTAGATAGTTGTTAATTTGGTATACTTGCCAGGGGGACAATTGGCAGAGCCTTCTATTCTGCCACCCTCCTCTGTCTTTCTTCCGTAGAGCTACAATTATTAAAGGATATAATGCATCTAAAGTACTACCTGGCACAGAGCAAATGTTTTGTACATATTATTTTATCATTATTAGTTATTTACCTTGTGCATTATCTTTTACCTTAAACAATAAAAGGAGATATTAAAAATGAAACATCATGACTCAACAAAGTATTTTATTTTAATACGCTAGTTTGCTGCATTTTCCTTTTAATATTATACTCAGTGAGTAAAATAATGTTATTTGAACTGGTCACAATTGATTTGTATCAGTTTACAAGCCAAAGTTTGCACTTTACTTTTTAGTTTTATAACATGTGTGATGTTCACATTCATAGAACATCCATTGACGGCCCAAATAGGGAATTAATTACAAAAGACAGCAAAATAATAATACTAAAGGTGTTACCAATTCAGTTACAATGACTATAAAGAAGTTTGTGAAGACACCACAGTTACATTGTGTTTTTCAGAGTGACATTTAAAGCTTATTAAGGGTCATTTGGGGAGATATAATATGCACTTAAAATACTTCTCAAAAAATATAGGAAGCTTGATGGAGCACGTGTATAAAATCCTACTTTCTAATTAAAAAAATAATGTGCATATAAATCAAGTGAAAGTTTTCCTGGAAATTTGTATAGTTGAACTAGTTAATCAGCAACTAGCTTCCCCACTTAATTCAAAAAGGGCCTAAATGATATACTAGAAAAAAGCACAGGATGGAATGGGGATCAATAAATCAAGAAAACTTGAAAGAAATTCAAAGGGTTTTTGAACACAATCTGAAGGGGCTACGTAAAGAGACCGAATTAGATACAAAGCAATCAGAGAAAAATCTTTGTTTCTAGAAAACTTGAGGTTAAAACAGGGAGTATTGGAACCCTTGGAAGATTCCACGAGGAGGAGTAGAGGATTCAGGAAGATGACTATGAGAATCCAGCTTCCTTTCTACTATTGATAATTTCCGTCTGTCTGCCTTTCCTAAGCCAAAGGACCAACTGAGGCTTAAAGATATGAAGTTCAAATAAGGCTATTTGCTCTGTGATCATTGAGGTAGAGAGAACTGGTCTATGACTTTCTCCTCCATGGCCTGGGTTAATTGTGGAACGCTTGAGTGAAGAAGTACAGATACGAGGTCCTCAAAGTAAAGGATCACAGGAAGAATGTGGGCCACCAGCTGTCTGGCATTTCTGACAGCAGATGATATAGCTTGCTGTAATCATTCCCACAGCAATGTGACCAACAGAAAAATGAAAGAGCAGGTTAAGATATGCGGCTACCACTGGGAATGGAAAATTTCGATGGGGGTGCAGAGTTGGGAAAATACCCACGGCCTTGCAAGTCTTACTTCAAACTGCTGGACCATGCTAAGAGACAATGTTTTACTCTACATCTACTAAAGGTAGGGAATCTGGGCCCCAGTTAGTCAACAAATAACAATAACCATGTGTTTAAGCAGGCCCAGTAGTTGCAAAGATCTGTCACAAGTTTGACATATTAAAGCAGGTGAGGAAGGAAGATTAAAACCAAAACAACATCCCCCTCCCAAAAAAAGTAGCAATAAGGGGTATTCTGAAGGTTAAGTAGACAGAAACCCAGACTATTTTTCAAATATATTCTTCATGTAATTAAAAAAAATGATCATTATTGTTACTCAAAGTAGTGGCTTGAGATATTGAAAAGAATTGCCAAGAGAAGAAGAAAAATATAAAAAGTTGGAATATACGAGAAGAAAAATAAAACACATAGAAGGAAAATACAAAACACCTAATATGCAAATAATATTTCAAGGGGGAGGGGAAAAAGAACAGAGGAAGGATAGGTAATGGTAAATAAATAATGAGAGAGAATCTATCTGACCTTTAGAAAGACCTGAGTCTGGATATAAATGCATCTATCCGGTCTTAAGGTAGATGAATAAAAGAAATAGATCTAGTCATATTTTGACAATTTTTTAAAATCTTTGAGTTCCTATAGCATAATAATGTTATGTTACTGTTAATGGCATTACTAATAATAAATAATGTTAAAATATTACCTACACAAGAAAAAGGAATGGCATCACATTTTTTTACTTGTAACATTTGAAACCAGAAAAGGGTAATAAAATATCTGCTGATGAATGAAAAAAAATATGTTTTCTCCAAATCCTATACCTCCTGACAATGTCAGCATCTCACAGAGAAGATGATTAATAGTGTACAATAATGTATTCAATTCCATCTGAGGGAGATGACTGAGAAAATACTTAAACCAAATAATGATCTGACAGAGAAAATGCAAGCTTTATGCATACTTTAAACAGTAGGACCACGGTAAGTTGCAAGACAACTTAAATCATAATAAGGAATTGAAATTTTTAACTAGCTAAGCAAAACAGGAAAAGAGGAACATTCTAAAGCTATCATAGTAGGGACAGAGAAGGGAAGAGATAGAATAAATTAATGTGTTTCTATATGTCTGATAAGGATGGGATGGGTAACACATCATGTTGGTGAAGAATCAGTATATTTTCATGGAGAAATTAATTTTCTTTTCAAACAATAATAAAAAATGCACATTATGTAGTTACAAATGCATGGTCTGGTAAGGGAAGAGAATGAAATTTTAATAAGAATATCTAATTAAGTAGCAAAAACATGGAATAAATAGCAACTTGATTAAAATAATGCAAGATAATAAGGGAATACAGGAAAGGATTTTTTTTTAAAAGAAGTTAACATGAAGATGTAAGGAGCACCGTAACTGTATAGGATTCTTACCCTGTATATGGATAGAATGATGACTTCTATCAAAAGACAGAGTACAAATTCATCTGTCTAAGTGCAGGTCATACACAAAAGAATTAAAACCAATCATAACAGCAAAAACTTGAAAATGTAAAGATTGTCAATTAAGCACCTCAAAAATAAAATGTAGAAAATAATGGCTCTGTTAGCATCACACAGGCATATGCTGCAGTTTAAGGTTAAAGGCACAACACAGTATTGTGTCATGAGAAAATGCACACTTTACAAAAAGATAAAACACTAGTAAACAGGTATATAGACTTGGTAGCTCAGCAGCTAACTTCACAAAGTGAAAATCATTAAAAATGCAAGAACTTCATTTTCCAAAAGACTTTAGAAAGGAAACTTCGAGAGAACAGGGGAAGTTGGCAAAGAATATGCAGATTCCTTGAGGAACTGGCAGCTGATAGTTGGAGTCCCAGAAGCTCACTTATGAATAAAGAGGAAGAAGTCAAGATGATCTGCCAGTTCAGATAATCAGTGGAAAATCCTCTGCATAAAATCACTTTAGTGATGACGGAAATAGAAAGCTAAGACACTGAATACCCAGTTGCAATATCCAGTGTGCCAGAGGCATACAAAGAGAGCACTCATTGAAACAGAGTAAGCTGAGCTGTCTCCAAACAGAAATGTGGTATGCTTTTGTCATATTAAGGAAACTGTCATCCTTTTAAAAGGAAAGTATACAGAGTGGAAGATTATAGTGCAGACCTATCATAGGAAAGCTTAAAATTAAATAAACCTGAAACACTTTTTTTCCTACTACAAATCAGAATTAAAAATCACAAGTTAGAATGCTTACCTCAATCTATACTAATGATGCACTGGGCACCTTATTAAACAAACTGGAAGTAAAAATCAAAATACATGATATTATTTTTAGATGATTTATAAGTTCCAAGTAGTGAAGAGGAAAAATGACTTATTTCAATAGTTACTAAATCACATTGAACAGTAAACACTTAAGAGGAGCTGGAGGAGGAGGAAGAATGCCTTACTGACCTCTGTAAAGAAAGGGGAAAAAAAAAAAAGATAACTGCAGCCTGTCTCTCTGGTCTCCTGTACCTTGTACCTGGTCCTAGGACAGGAACATTTTACATTTCTAGGGTTCTGCCGCAGAATGGGTGTGGCTGAGGACACATGTGCTTTTAGTATCCCCATGCCTTCACCATTTGTTTGCCACCAAGATTCTCATCACAGAAAAATCAAAGATGTGAGACTAAATTCTGGAAAAGCTGAAAACAGAAGGGGTGTGTCTGCCATAACAATCCCAGGGAATGCATTCTTTTCTAGGCAGCTGTCCTTTCTCTAATCCAGCGCTTGTTTCTCCAAGCCTATATCTCTCAGGTTATCATTAAAGCTTCGTTCATGTTCACTTAGTCGCACAGTGCCTTCATGGATTTCATGCTCAATTACCATTTGCTAAATTCTTTATCTTAGGAAAACATTTTGTAATACTAGAAACTCAATTATTTATTAATATTAATTTTATAGAACAAATACTATTTATTTAAGTAAACATATTCTTATTCTAGTATACTTTGCATTCTCAATACTTAATGTTTGGAAGATAGCAGGTTTTCTATAAAAAATTTAGCGACTGAGGAACATTTAGTTTCATTTTAAAAATCTGTCACTTACTTTTCTGGTATCAGGCCCTTAGAAGAGATGACTTCCAAGACAATTTTACAGATTCCTGAAAATGTAAGCTCTATAAGAATAAGAAAATTATTTGGATTTTCACAGCTATAGCCGCAGTGCTAATGGCAGTGTGCGGTATATAGAAAGACTTTAAAAAATGTTTGTTGAGTGAAGTGGAAATATTTATTTTCACATTTAATTTAACTATAAAATATAGCAAATGTATGTGAAAGAATATGGCAGCCATGCATCTAACTTCCACATATGCCCATATTGGATCCAGATATTTTTATTAATATTTGTTAAAAGAAATAGCTTAATTTCGATCATCTCTAACTTTTGACTTCTTAAGCATACTTTTTAAACTTGAGTGTGTCATTCATAAATATACTTTATATTTTTAACACAAAATAGTACATATTGATTTTAATATCGTTATTAATGTATATTTATATATGAAAATAAATACTTTTAATTCTAGGCTAGTCAGACTTTTAGTCAAAGATCGTAAGCATTTTAAGATTTTAAGGCTATAACATTAAAGATATTTTTTCCCCCACATCCTAAAGTTGCTTTTAGTCTTCTTTCCTTAATAACACAGAATAACTCCTGTTTGTCTTCAGCCTTCATTATTTTATTTCTCCTTTTTACCTTTCTTCTTTGTCTGATCTTAGATTCTAAATGATAAAGACAGAAAGAAAAGTCCCGGAGAAGTAGAATAGGAGAGAAAGCATAATCACATTGATATTCTGTGATTAATATTCACTGGAGAATCTTGAGAATGACAGAATGATTTTAAGGTGACACTCAATATCTACTACCAACCATATGGGTATTATATACTATGTTTGCATTTTAATTTTTTCATCAAATAGTTGTCCTTAGTATTTGCCCATAGTCTCAGGCACTGCACTAGGAACAAATCTCCTCCACCTAAGAAGATACATGGGATGCTTGCCTCAGAGAGTTTATTGTCTAGTGAAAAGAAAAAAAAATAGAGAAAAGTTTAAATGCATTGAAATAAGGATACAGATATAGAAAGATAGGAAATTTTGGGCTGGCCTGTAGCAGAGATGCAACACATTGGAAATTAAATGGTCTAACAGAGACATGAAAGACTTTGCAGAGGTAGTTGCCCTTTAAGCACAGGTTGAGGAGGAATGTAAAGAAAATACCATTTGGGTATTTTCTTTGGGAGAAGATGTAATTAGATGAGATCCAAGTGTATGGTGTTGAAGACATATTGCAAGACATTGTGAATAATATATTAAAACTCTTGCACTCTTTCATCTTTTTCCCATGATCCTTTCTCACAAGTAGTGAGAACCTGTGAGTGGTGGAGTTTTATGTTGAATGCTTGAGCTCTAGCTCAAAGATCTAGATTCTGTTCATTTTCTGAACTTTAACAGTGTCTGCTTCTACAGAGGTTAATTAAATGGCATTGTAAAAAAAACAAGCAACTAAAGAATGTCTATTTCTTTTTCCCCAGGAAAGATCATTTAGCAAGAAAAATCTGATTAAGGGGAAATACGCAGTGACAGAAAACGGTAATCAAATCTAATTTTCAATAGCTCTTCCACAAATAAGTGTTAAATTAGTTTTCAGGTATCATCTCTATTTCCAAAAGAAATATTTTCAGGAAAGGAACAGAAACACAAAAATTATTGAGCATCTACTTTGTGTTAGAAACTGTTTTAGATTAACGCTGCCACCCTTTATCTCTATACAACTCTCTGAGGCATTTCTATTTTTAAAATAAAAAGAAAAAACTTAAGACTGATAGTGTTTATGTAAATGTAGAGAAGGGGTGGTATTAGAATTAAAATACAAGCTTGCCTCTTCACATTAGACACTTTCAAAAATATTCAAAAATATTTCACAAAAATCCAAAAATGTTTTAATTTTTAACTCCCATACATATCAAAATTTAACCTGTAATTAAAAGACATTAAGGTTCCACAAGTAAGAGCTTGGAATGTAGGCAATAATAATATTAAGAAATTAAAATAATGAGGAAGTCATAGAAAAGCTTTTCTCAGTATATAACTGGAGGCTAAAACTTGTTGAAGTAACTATAATAAACTTTTAAAAGTTACCAAAATGTCAGTAAAATAGAAATTTTGAGGGGTTAAATGTAATTAATAAATGACATATTTAGCATAATTTAATGTGTTTATATTTTGTCATTTATTATAAAATGTTATACTTGATTAATTTAAATAAATATAAGAACAAAAAGTAATGATTAAAATAAACAGTAAAATTCTATATTAAACTATTAGTGTATTAAAATGTGTTTGTTTCTTCTAAAATCAAGTATGTTTGCTTGTTTTTTAAACAATAAATACTTACATTTTAATGTTGATTTATACACCAGGCACTCTAAGCAAGTGACAATGTAAATTAGGTAGTTTTCCATTTTAGAGTTTACATAAATTAGATCCAGATTAATTAATTAACTTGTTTTAAGTAACAAAAATAGTAAATTACTGAGTTAGAATGCAAACCTTTTTCTGTCTGACTGCAAAGTAAGTGTTATTTACTAGTATTTGACCCTCCTATTGTATTTGTAGTTATGCTCAGAATAATCCAGATTGGAATTAAAAAAAAATTAAAAACATTTAATGGGTAGATAGTGGGTGTATATTTTTATGGGGCACAAGAGGTATTTTAATACAGGTATAAAATACATAATAGTCACATCAGAGTAAATAGGGTATCTAGTACCTCAAGCATTTATTTTTTTTTGTTATAAACATTCAGATTATAGTCTTATTTATTTTGCAATGTACGATACATTTTTGTGGACTATAATTGTAGAGGACGAGCTGCAGACAAAACCTCTCAGACACCGAGTTGTAGAAGGAAGGGCTTTATTCAGCTGGGAGCATTGGCAAGCTACTGCCTTAAAATCCGAGCTCTCCGAGTGCACAATTTCTGTCCCTTTTAAGGGCTCACAACACTAAAGATTTCATAGGAAAGGGTCATGATTGGTTTGAGCAAGCAGGCAGTATGTGACAGGGGCTGCATGCACCGGTGGTCAGAGAGAAACAGAACAGGGCAAGGAGTTTCACAATGTTCTTCTATACAGTGTCTGGAATCTATGAATAACATCGGTTTCTAAGTTATGAGTTGATTTTTAACTACTGGATTTAGGCCAGGCAGGCCCAGGCCTGGTTTCAGGCCTGGCACCAGGCTGCCTGTCTTTGGCTTTACTTCTTTGTTGTTTCCTCTTAAAACAGGTACTGAGTATAAAACAATATAAAACAACATGAGAAGGTCTCTCTCTTCCTTCATAATCACATTGTTGTAGTAGCAAAAACTAGATCTAGTATCAAATACTAAATCTTATTCATTGTATATAAGTATATTTTTATACTCATTAACCATCTCTACTTCCCACCACTGCTACCCTTCCTACCCTCTGATAACCATCATCCTACTGCGTCCGGAATTGGTGGGTTCTTGGTGTCACTGACTTCAAGATGAAGCCGCTGACCCTCGCGGTGAGTGTTACAGTTCTTAAAGGCAGCGTGTCTGGAGTTTGTTCCTTCTGATGTTCGGATGTGTTTGGAGTTTCTTCCTTCTGGTGGGTTCGTGGTCTCGCTGGCTCAGGAGTGAAGCTGCAGACCTTCCTGGTGAGTGTCACAGTTCTTAAGGCGGTGTGTCTGGAGTTGTTTTTTCCTCCCAGTGGGTTCGTGGTCTCAATGGCTTCAGGAGTGAAGCTGCAGACCTTCATGGTGAGTGTTACAGCTCATAAAGGCAGTGTGGACCCAAAGAATGAGCAGTAGCAAGATTTATTGCAAAGAGCAAAAGAACAAAGCTTCCACAATGTGGAAGGGGACTCCAGAGGGTTGCCACTGCTGGCTGGGGCAGCCTGCTTTTTTTCTCTTATCTGGCCCCACCCACATCCTGCTGATTGGTCCATTTTACAGAGAGCTGATTGGTCTGTTTTACAGAGAGCTGATTGGTCCATTTTGACAGGCTGCTGATTGGTGCATTTACAATCCCTGAGCTAGACACGAGAGTTCTCCAAGTCCCCACTAGATTAGCTAGGTACAGAATGCTGATTGGTGTATTTACAAACCCTGAGCTAGACACAGAGTGTTGATTGGTGCAGTTACAAACCTTGAGCTAGATACAGAGTGCCAACTGGTGTATTCACAATCCCTTAGCTAGACATAAAGGTTCTCCAAGTCCCCACCAGATCAGAGTGCAGATTGGTACATTTACAAACCTTGAGCTAGACACAGGGTGCTGATTGGTGTATTTACAATCCCTTAGCTAGACAAAAAGGTTCTCCAAGTCCCCACTAGACTCAGGAGCCCAGCTGGCTTCACCCAGTGGATCCTGCACTGGGGCCACAGGTAGAGCTGCCTGCCAGTCCTGCACCTCGCGCCCGCACTTCTCAGCCCTTGGGTGGTCAGTGGGACCAGGCACCATGGAGCAGGGGGCGGTGCTTGTCAGGGAGGCTCTGGCTGTGCAGGAGCCCATGGCATGGAGGGGAAGTGCTCAGGCATGGGGGGCTGCAGGTCCTGAGCCCTGCCCTATGGGGAGGCAGCTAAGGCCTGGCGAGAAATCGAGTGCAGCACCACTGGGCCAGCACTGCTGGGGGACCTGACACACCCTCCACAGCTGCTGGCCCGGGTGCTAAGCCCCTCAGCGCCCTGGGCCGGTGGAGCCGGCCGGCCGCTCTGAGTGCAGGGCCCACCAAGCCCACGCCCACCTGGAACTCACGCTGGCCTGCAAGCGCTGCACGCAGCCCCAGTTCCCGCCCATGCCTCTCCCTCCATCCCTCCCTGCAAGCTGAGGGAGCTGGCTCCAGCCTCGGCCAGCCTAGAAAGGGGCTCCCACAGTGCAGCAGCAGGCTGAAGGGCTTCTCAAGCGTGGCCAGAGTGGGCGCTGAGGCCGAGGAGGCACTGAGAGCGAGCGAGGGCTGCGAGGGCTGCCACCATGCTGTCACCTCTCACTACTGTACCTCTGAGTTCAATTGTTTTAATTATAACTACCATAGTGAGCAGAAATATCTGTTTCTTTCTGATGTGTGCCTAGCACTTAGAATAGTGACTGGCCTTAGTAGTACTCAATAGATATTTGTGAAATAAATAAAAAGAAAGAGTTATAACATTGCAATATTATAAAGTTCTTAAGCATTAAATAATATGCTGTGGCTAAGTATTTTAACTTCCCCAGACATAGGTTTTATAAATCATATACACATTTGTAGAAGCTATAGCAGAGTCAATACTATTGACCAAATGTAAAATTCAATTGTTTAGTATTTTCCAAAAGTTAGCTTTAAAATTGTAATATTTTATCACATAATATAGAAAAAATAATGAGAAGACAATTGTATACATGCACACCCACATCTGTAAAATTTAACATTATTTTAAAATTCAAATCAATATATTTCAATGTTATTTTTAATATGAAAATATTTGAAGCACAATATTACTGCACACCATTATCTATTCATGTTTATTAGGCATGTTGAAGTTTGATTTCTTTACCATAACCTTGAAGAAAGGTACAGTCAGAGTGATGCCCTACTGATGCCAAAAACAAAATTTAAACAACCTGAAAATATTTGTAGAGTCTATTTTTAAAACTAAATAGTAAACCTTATGAAAAAGCCACTTTCAAAGTAGAAACCTAGATTGATGTCCATTTTCTCTTCATAGTTTTAACATTAAAGTAAACAAATGATGTTTTCCTGTCATACTTAAAAAGGGCAATTGAATAAACTTCAAAGAATTCTGGAATCTTTATTGCTTTGTTCTTAGTGACAATGACAACAGCTGCTATGTAAAGCAAATAAATACCTTGGACATCAGACAGGAGGCTGGAAGAACATATCCCTGGGGTTGCTTTATTTGTTGGCTGCCTTTCTAATTATCTGCTATGCTTAAGATACTTCTTTAATAATTGATCTTCCTGTGAGGGGTTCGTTCTGGAACAGCATCATAAATGCAAATATAACTGAAACTCAAAGTCTTTCACGTCTGCTTATGTGGATCACAAAGCCCAGTAGAACATTAGATAGTTAATGAAATCTATATTTTATGGATTCCAGAAAAGTGTGTTCTTTAAAGTTTGTGAAGATGTGCCCAGAGATAATCACACCTAACTTTTGGGAACTGAAGCAATAGACTGAAATTAACACATAAATAGAATTTCCACAATACACTTATATGCCAAAACCTTTAAAAGTTCATTTTAATTGTACAAGATGGGAACATTTTGGTAAGCTATATGACATGTTCTGAAATTTTAGAAAGAGGATACCAGCATATTGTAATCTGATTGTTTATTACAAAAGTATTAATATTAATCATTATGCTGTAATGTAGCTGTCAGGCCTCTGAGCCCAAGCTAAGCCATCATATCCCCTGTGACCTGCACGTATACATCCAGATGGCCTGAAGTAACTGAAGAATCACAAAAGAAGTGATATTTAAATGGCCTGTTCCTGCCTTCACTGATGACATTCCACCACAAAAGAAGTGAAAATGGCTGGTCCTTGCCTTAACTGATGACATTACTTTGTGAAATTCCTTCTCCTGGCTCATCCTAGCTCAAAAAGCTCTCCTACTGAGCATGTTGTGACCCCCTACTCCTGCCCACCAGAGAACCCCCCTTTTTCCTTTACCTACCCAAATCTTATAAAACAGCACCACCCCTATCTCCCTTCGCTGACTTTCTTTTCAACTCAGCCCATCTGCACCCAGGTGAAATAAACAGACCTGTTGCTCACACAAAGCCTGTTTGGTGGTCTTTGTGTGAGGGACGCGAGTGAAATTTTGGTGCCGTGACTCGGATCAGGGGACCTCCCTTAGGAGATCAATCCCCTGTTCTTCTGCTCTTTGTTCCATGAGAAAGATCCACCTACGACCTCAGGTCCTCAGACCAACCAGCCCAAGGAACATCACACCAATTTTAAATCAGGTAAGCGGCCTCTTTTTACTCTCTTCTCCAACCTCTCTCACTATCCCTCAACCTCTTTCTCCTTTCAATCTTGGCGCCACACTTCAATCTCTCCCTTCTCTTAATTTCAGTTCCTTTCCTTTCCTCATAGAGACAGGAGACGTGTTTTATCCATAGACCCAAATCTCCGGTGCCAGTCACGGACTCGGGAAGACAGTCTTCCCTTGGTGTTTAATCACGCGGGGATGCCTGCCTGATTATTCACCCACATTTCAGAGGTGTCTGACTACACGGGGATGCCTGCCTTGGTCCTTCACCCTTAGCGGCAAGTACTGCTTTTCTGGGGGGCAAGAACTCCCTGAACCCTTCTCTCCATGTCTCCACCCCTTCTCCACTTTTCTGGAAGGCAATAACCCCCCGACCCCTTCTCCTTCACCCTTAGCTGCAAGTATCACTTTTCTAGGGGGCAAGAACCCCTCGACCCCTTCTCTCTGTGTCTCTACCCCTTCTCCACTTTCCTGGGGGCAAGCATCCCCCACCGCTTCTCTCCATGTCTCTACTCTCTCTTTTCTCTGGGCTTGCCTCCTTCACTATGGGCAGCCTTCCACCCTCCATTCCTCCTTCTCCTCCCTTAGCCTGTGTTCTCAAGAACTTAAAACCTCTTCAACTCACACCTGACCTAAACCTAAACACCTTATTTACTTCTACAATGCCGCTTGACCCCAATACAAATTCAACAGTGGTTCCAAATAGCCAGAAAACAGCACTTTTGATTTTTCCTTTCTACAAGATCTAGATAATTCTTATCATAAAATAGGCAAACGGTCTGAGGTGCCTGAAGTCCAGGCATTCTTTTACACATCAGTCCCTCCCTAGCCTCTGTTCCCAATGCAACTCATCCCAAATCTTCCTTCTTTCCCTCCCGCCTGTCCCCTCAGTCCCAACCCCAAGCGTCGCTGAGTCTTTCCTCTTTCCAATCTTCCTTTTCTACAGACACATCTGACCTCTCCCCTCTTCCCCAGGCTGTTCCTTTCCAGGCCGAGCTAGGTCCCAATTCTTCCTCAGCCTCTGCTCCTCCACCCTATAATCCTTTTATCACCTCCCCTCCTCATACCCAGTCCAGCTTACAGTTTTGTTCTGCCACCTGCCCAGCAATTTCCTCTTAAAAAGGTGGCTGGAGCTAAAGGCATAGTCAAGGTTAATACTCCTTTTTCTTTATCTGACCTCTCCCAAATCAGTTAGCATTTAGACTCTTTTTCATCAAATATGAAAAACACAGCCCAGTTCATGGCCCGTTTAGCAGCAACCCTGAGAGGCTTTACAGCCCTAGACCCTAAAAGGTCAAAAGGCCGTCTTATTCACAATACACATTTTATTACCCAATCTGCTCCTGACATTAAATAAAGCACCAAAAATTAAATTCCAGCCCTCAAACCCCACAACAGGACTTAATTAACCTCACCTTCAAGGTGTACAATAATAGAGTAGAGGCAGCCAAGTAGCAATGTATTTCTGAGTTGTAATTCCTTGCCTCCACTGCGAGACAAACCCCAGCCACATCTCCAGCACACAAGAACTCCAAACGCCTAAACTGCAGCTGCCAGGGGTTCATCCAGAACCTCCTCTCCCAGGAGCTTGCTACAAGTGCCAGAAATCTGGCCACTGTGCCAAGGAATGCCCACAGCCTGGGATTCCTCCTAAGCCATGTCCCATCTGTGCAGGACCCCACTGAAAATTGAACTGTTCAACTTACCTGGCAGTCACTTCCAGTGCCCCTGGAACTCTGGCCCAAGGCTTTCTGACTCCTTCCCAGATCTTCTTGGCTCAGCAGCTGAAGACCAACACTGCCCAATTGCCTTGGAAGCTTCCTGGACCATCACAGATGCTTTAGGTAACTCTTACAGTAGAAGGTAAGTCTGTCCCCTTCTTAATCAATATGAAGGCTACCCACTCCACATTACCTTCTTTTCAAGGGCTGTTTCCTTTGCCTCCATAACTGTTGTGGGTATTGACGGCCAGGCTTCTAAACATCTTAAAACTCTCCAACTCTAGTGCCAACTTAGACAACATTCTTTTATGCACTCTTTTTTAGTTATCCCCACCTGTCCAGTTCCATTATTAGGCCGAGACATTTTAACTAAATTATCTGCTTCACTGTTCCTGAACTGCAGCCACATGTCATTGCCGCCCTTTTCCCCAGTTCAAAGCCTCCTTTGCATCTTCCTCTCATATCCCCCCACCTTAACCCACAAGTGTAGGATACCTCTACTCCCTCCTTGGCAACCGATCATGCACCCCCTTACCATCTCATTAAAACCTAATCACCCTTACTCCACTTAACGCCAATATCCCATCCCGCAGCACGCATTAAAAGGATTAAAGCCTGTTATCACTCACCTGCTACAGCAAGCCCTTTAAAGCCTATAAACTCTCCTTACAATTCCATTTCACCTGTCCTAAAACCAGACAAGGCTTACAGGTTACTTCAGGATCTGCACATTATCAACCAAAATGTTTTGCCTCTCCACCCTGTGGTGCCAAACCCATATACTCTCCTATCCTCAATACCTCCCTCTACAACCCATTGTTCTGTTCTGGCTCTCAAACATGCTTTCTTTACTATTCCTTTGCACCTTTCATCCTAACCTCTCTTCGCTCTCACTTGGACTGATCCTGATACCCATTAGGCTCAGCAAATTACCTGGGCTATACTGCTGCAAGGCTTCACAGACAGCCCCCATTACTTCAGTCAAGCCCAAACTTCTTCCTCATCTGTTACCGATCTCGGCATAATTCTCATGAAAGCACACCTGCTCTCTCTGCTGATCATGTCCAACTGATCTCTCAAACCCCAACACCTTCTACAAAACAACAATTCCTTTCCTTCCTAGGCATGCTTAGGTACTTTCGACTTTAGATACCTGGTTTTGCCATCCTAACAAAACCATTATATAAACTCACAAAAGGAAACTTAGCTGACCCCATAGATCCTAAATCCTTTCCCCACTCCTCTTTCCATTCCTTGAAGACAGCTTTAGAGACTGCCCCCACCCTAGCTCTCCCTGACTCATCCCAACCCTTTTGATTACCCACAGCCGAAGTGCAGGTCTGTGTGGTTGGAATTCTTACACAAGAACCAGGACCGTGCGCTGTAGCCTTTTTATCCAAACAACTTGACCTCACTGTTTTAGCCTAGCCCTCATGTCTCCATGCAGTGGCTGCCACTGCCTTAATACTTTTAGAGGCCCTCTAAATCACAAACTATGCTCAACTCACTCTCTACAGTTCTCATAACTTCCAAAATCTATTTTCTTCCTCACACCTGACACATATACTTTCTGATCCCCAGCTCCTTCAGCTGTACTCCTTGTTGAGTCTCCTACAATTACCATTGTTCCTGGCCTGGACCTCAATCCGGCCTCCCACATTATTCCTGATACCACACCTGGCCCCCATGACTGCATCTCTCTGATCCACCTGACATTCACCCCATTTCCCCCTATTTCCTTCTTTCCTGTTCCTCACCGTGATCACACTTGGTTTATTGATGGCAGTTCCACCAGGCCTAATCACCACGCTCCAGCAAAGGCAGGCTATGCTATAGTACAAGCCATTAGCCCACCTCTTAGAAGCTCTCATTTCCTTTCCATTGTGGAAATCTATCCTTAAGGAAATAATTTCTCCGTGTTCCATCTGCTATTCTACTACTCCTTAGGGATTATTCAGGCCCCCTCCCTTCCCTACACATCAAGCTCCGGGATTTGCCCCTGCCCAGGACTGGCAAATTGGCTTTACTCTACATGCCCTGAGTCAGGAAACTAAAATACCTCTTGGTCTAAGTAGACACTTTAACTGGATAGGTAGAGGACTTTCCCACAGGGTCTAAGATGGCCACCACAGTCATTTCTTCCCTTCTGTCAGACATAATTCCTCAATTTGGCCTTCCCACCTCTATACAGACGTATAATGGACCGGCCTTTATTAGTCAAATCACCCAAGCAGTTTCTCAGACTCTTAGTATTCAGTGAACTAATGGTCTTTTAAAAACACACCTCACCAAGCTCAGCCACCAACTTAAAAAGGACTGGATAATACTTTTACCACTTGCCCTTCTCAGAATTCAAGCTTGTTCTCAGAATGCTACAAGGTACAGCCCATTTGAGCTCCTGTATAGACACTCCTTTTTATTAGGCCCCAGTCTCATTCCAGACACCAGACCAACTTAGACTGCGCCCCGCCCCCCACAAAAAAAAAAACTACTTGTCATCCCTGCTATCTTCTGTCTAGTCATACTCCTATTCACCATTCTCAACTACTCATAAATGCCCTGCTCTTGTTTACACTGCCGGTTTACACTGTTTCTCCAAGCCATCACAGCTGATATCTCCTGATGCTATCCCCAAACCGCCACTCTTAACTCCCTCTTAAAGTAAATAAGTAATCTTTCCTGGCAGGGCTATGCTGAAACTCCTTAGGCACTCTCTAGTTAGATGTCCTAGGTCCTCCCAATTCTTAGTCCTTTAATACCTGTTTTTCTCCTTGTCTTATTCCGTTCTTTTTTCAATTCATACAAAACCATATCCAGGCCATCACCAATAATTCTACACCACAAATGTTTCTTCTAACAACCCCACAATATCACCCCTTACCACAAAATCTTCCTTCAGCTTAATCTCTTCCACTCTAGGTTCCCATGCCACCCCTAATCCCGCTCGAAGCAGCCCTGAGAAACATCACCCGTTATCTCTCCATACCACCCCCAAAAGTTTTCTCCCCAACACTTCAACACTATTATGTTTTATTTTTCTTATTAATATAAGAAGACAGGAATGTCAGGCCTTTGAGCCCAAGCTAAGCCATCATATCCCCTGTGACCTGCATGTATACATCCAGATGGCCTGAAGTAAGTGAAGAATCACAAAAGAAGTGATATTTAAATGGCCTGTTCCTGCCTTAACTGATGACATTACTTTGTGAAATTCCTTCTCCTGGCTCATCCTGGCTCAAAAAGCTCCCCCACTGAGCACCCTGTGACCCCCCCACTCCTGCCGGCCAGAGAACAATCCCCCTTTTTCCTTTACCTACCCAAATCTTATGAAACGGCCCCACCCCATCTCCCTTTGCTGACTCTCTTTTCGACTCAGCCCACCTGCACACAGGTGAAATAAACAGCCTTGTTGCTCACACAAAGCCTGTTTGGTGGTCTCTTCACATGGACACGAGTGAAAGTAACTATTTTGTTAAACATATTGGTCTCAATATGCAAGTCATAAGGCAAATTTTTCTTTTTCCATTCCCTTCAAACATACTCATTAGCTTGGTTCTGTGTGCTTCTGGGATAAAATCATCAATAGGTCTACAGGTATTTCCAAGCCTCAAAAGAATTTCTTTTATTGAGATGAAATTCCGAGTTACCGTGATAATCATGACTCTCAACTTCAACAAAATTAAAGCTTTCTTTCTTCTCCCACTGAATGCTGCTTCAAGATTGGAGGTCTGCACTTGCTAAGAAAAAAAAGTCAATTTGTCTCCTTATTTTGCCAACTCCCTCCTTAAGCCCCAGCTTCATTTTCTGAGCCCATAACACTCATTAAGAGTTTAAGAGTGCAGGTAATTTGGGGTAAGAGATGCAGCCTAATTCTATTTTGATCTGATATTGGCCCTCTTTCAAATTGGCAGATATTGAATGCTGACTTTTCTATTGAGGGATTTTCTCTGTGTTTCTCAGAGGATCCCTCCCCTATCCCCCAGGCAGTTCCACCTGCAGCTTGCTTGTTGATGTCTCCTCCAGCTGACTTTTTATGATTCCTTTTCCCAGAACTCAGCCTTGGCTTAACAGGAAACTCAAGGTAGGTTTCTCAGTCCTAGTTCAATTGGGTGAGGTCCCCTGAGAACCGGCATATTCTCTTGTGGTTGTGCATCTGGTCCAAAGAAAACATGACACTTTGCCCTGCTCTCAGTTCTGTGAATTCATGAAAATAATAATATTCTTTTATCTTTATAACTCTCAGGTGTGTTTAAAACTCACTTCTGTGGCTTTCAATACCTAGAGATATATAAAAAGTTTTGTTAATTGTTCCTCACCAAAGTCTTCTCAGTTGGTGTAAGGATGAAAAGAACACAGCATTCCAGCACTTTTGCTAATGAAATTCTGTTTGCCTTTTTTAGCTGAATCCTCAATTAAATAACCACTACATCCATATCCTCAAAATAAATAATGAACTAAGAGTTCAAAATCTTTTGTATGGTCCTTCTTTGCAATTTCCTTATACATCTTCTAGCACATTCCATTGGCATATACATGTTCTTGGTCTTACAGACTCAACCAGTGAGAATCATGCCATTTTAATCAGTTGTTGACTCCTTCAAATGATGGTCACACAGTAAAGCAGCAGCAGCACCACCGAAGAATATGCTTCCACTATCACCACATTTGCTATGTTCTGAGCCTCATAAATCCAAGCAAGGACTGTTTGATGCCATTTTCAGAGGAGGATACTATTACGGATTGAATGCTTGTGTCCCCCCACACTCATATATTGAGGTCCTAGTGCCTAATATGATAGTATTTGAAGATGGAGCCTTTTGGGGGTAATTCGGGTTAGATGAGATTATGTGTGTGGCCCTCATAATATGATTAGTGTCATAAGATGAGTAAGAGAGAAAAAGCCATGTGAAAATACAGCTAGAGGATGGCTCTCCACAAGCCAGGAGGAGAACTCTCACCAGGAACTGAATGAGCTGATGCCTTAATCTTGGACTTCCAACCCTCCAGGACTGTGAGAAATAAATTTCTGTTATTTGAGCCACCTAGTATATGGCATTTTATTTGGTCAGCCTGAGCTGACTAAGATACCATGACTTAAAAATCTTGGGAACTTGCCAAAAATGTCACAGCTTAGAGGTTGAGTCAGGATTCAAACCTACTAGGGCAGTTTAAATGCAGTCTCCTGCTTTTTTGATATTGCCCTCTGTTTTCTCCTGTTGTTTTGAACTGCTTGGATGAGGTTTTGTGTTAATGTTAACAATTTTTCTGTTCTTTTTATATTGTATCCACTCTTTCATTAAATACTTCCCAGTATCTCTAGATTGGGCCGAGACTTACTCCCATTGCCTACCCCAGCAGTACCCCTGTTCATCTTTTTGATTTGAATTTATATACTGTTTTAGACAGCAAATATGTGCACATGCACTGTCTATATTGTATGCATATATGTGCTATGTATTTTTATTTATAATATGTTAAAGTAATGTCTACTGTCATGTTTTATTAATTACTAACATCTAGAGCCTGAAAATTGATGTCTATTCCTCTGCAGGTAATTACATATTTGAAACCCTTCTATGAGCCACATGTACAGACCTGAACATACAATCTTATTTTTATTAACATGGCTTTTCAGATATCTTCAAGGATTCAAGCTGTTTTGGGGTAATTCATGTTCATGTTAAATGATGATTGATAAAGCTATGTAATGATTAACATTTTTGATAAATATATCAAATCGACAAAACAAAAGCCAGGAATATAATAAGATGGAGAATATAATGCTGTAAATCCTAGCAGGCCCTCTCTACTGTTTTCCAAGTTTAGGAAGTCTTCTTTTTACAGAAGTGAATAAATTGGAGTAGCACCAGCCCACTGTTAGCATTATGCTTAGCGACCCTGCACAGAAAATCTGTTCAAATTCCCTGGATCCAATTAAGTTGCTGACATAGTTTCTTATTTGATTACAAACAGCTTAAATTGCTGTTAAATGATTTCAATAATCCACATATAACTTGAAATCAGTTAAGTATTTTTATTTTTTTCTTCAAAGATGAAATTTACTTGGCATTTATTCAAGTATACAAGGAAGAGCAACAGAAAAGTTGAAAGGCTTAGATGTAATGATCACAAAACTTATTATAATTAAAATATACCTGTGAAGATCCTGGTGGGATGTTAAACTTCAGAATGTGTAATATATTTCCGTTTGCCTTTGATCATTCATGTGTTTAACTTACTGAGAAGTAAAAAAAAAAAAAGAAAATACATTTTTTTCTGAACACCTAAGTTTACTTATTCGAATGAATTACATTTGAAAAAGAAAACTGACAGAAATCTACTCTATAAAAATGAGTTGAAATAAATCACTTAAATTTATTTCCAGCTCAAGAATTATTTTTAGATATGACTTTTTCATTTCTTTCAAAAACTAGAAAGCACTCCTGAAATCTGATTGATATTTTTTGGAAAGAAAACTAAAAAGACAAGAGGTTGTACGAATGTAAGGCATAGTCTCAGTTTCCTGACCAAATGTTGTTCAAGAGAAAAGCTAGAAATCAGATACTGAGGTCACAAATGTTTTCAGCATTTCTAACTGTATATTTTGTGTCCTATAACCTAGACCACATATTTTTAACTGCTAAAACTTAGGCAATTTTTATTATGGGATAATACTGACAGGATAAAAAGCAGTTTGAACAGCAAGCTGTCATTAGCAACAATGGAAAAACCACATCAGAAACCTGACCTAGTGTATATATGATATCCTCCTGTGTGTTAAAACTTTAAAACAGTGTTTATTGCCCTAAGAATAAGGAGGGGGTAGAAGGACATGCTGTTGTTGTTTCATATTTTTACTCCATTAGCAAGTGACATTATTCAAGCCTCATTATTGCTCCTAATGAAGCAATACAACAAAGCTAAACTTCAAGACAGTTTAAAATATTTGAGTGAGTTCCCGCAGTGCATTGAACTTGGTGAGAAAGCTTTTGCAAAAAGTGCAAAACCAGAGAACAGTCTTTCAAGTATCTTAATTTCCATGATAAACAGAGACACTTCTAGTTCAATATTTGGCTAAAACTGGTAGTGATATAAATAACACAAGAGCTATTTGCAAGGCCATTTATTTTTCTTGCTGCTTCTGCTAATAGCACTTTTGTGATAGGGTTTGTGGACAAGGCAACAGACAACAAAACTACTTCCTTGAAATCTACATGTCACCAGGAAGGTATGCTTGTCAAGGAATACAATGATGAAGACATTGATGCAAAATATACAAGTTTAGAGTACTGTTAAGCTGCTCTGGTTGTAATTCCTCACTGTATAAACTTTCCATGAGGCAGCAAAAGGTACAGAGGCCTCATTTTTATACATTCCCATTACCATATGTAAAAAAGACAATAGTAATGTTCTAAAATGTAACTTAAATTTAAAAAAAACCTCCTGTTATCAGCCTTCAAAGTACAACGAAGTTAAGTTGAATGAAATTATCTCCGAAATACGTAATATTAAAGTTAAGATATTCACATATTAAATGGGTAATTAATAAGACCAAAAGTGAAAAACTAATCTAAGCCACAGAATAGTTACATAAATAGATGATAAAGTTGAAAGTTGTAGAAATTTAATAAAAGAAACAGAGAGCTGAAAACCAGAAAGGTAGAGTAAAGGAATATATAAAAAAGATCATAACCATGCCATTAAGGCATAAATATGCTATTGATTAATGCAAGTCAGCAGAATAAATGAAAATTTATGGATTGACTACATTTCAGATTGAAGTTACAGTGAGATGTGACTACATCCTTGGACTCCAAATTTCCATTTGCAATGTACATATATTTTTGATGTAAAAGAAAATTTAAAATTAAAAGTATTATTTGGAAATTTATTCCAAAAATTTATTCTTGGTATATGAGAAAATTTTTGATAAAGAGAAGGAATAACAGGCAAAAACACAAACAAAAACAAAAAGTGTTAGTCTTTTTAAAGACACACTACATTGTTTCCTTCATGCGCGTCCGTGTGAAGAGACCACCAAACAGGCTTTGTGTGAGCAATAAAGCTTTTAATCACCTGGGTGCAGGCGGGCTGAGTCCGAAAAGAGAGTCAGCAAAGAGAGTCAGCAAAGACAGACAGGGGTGGGGCCATTTTATAAGATTTGGGTAGGTAAAGGAAAGTTACAGTCAAAGGGGGATTGTTCTCTGTCGAGCAGGAGTAGGGGTCACAAGGTGCTCAGTAGGGGAGGTTTTGAGCCAGGAGAAGGAATTTCACAAGACAATGTCATCAGTTAAGGCAGGAACAGGCCATTTTCACTTCTTTTGTGGTGGAATGTCATCAGTTAAGGCAGGAACTGGCCATCTGGATGTGTACGTGCAGGTCACAGGGGATATGATGGCTTAGCTTGGGCTCAGAGGCCTGACATTCCTGTCTTCTTATATTAATAAGAAAAACAAAACGAAATAGTGGTAAAGTGTTGGGACGGCAAAAATTTTGGGGGATGCTATGGAGAGATAATGGGCGATGTTTCTCAGGGCTGCTTCAAGCAGGATTAGGGGTGGCATGGGAACCTAGAGTGGAAGAGATTAAACTGAAGGAAGATTCTGTGGTAAGGGGTGATATTGTGGGACTGTTAGAAGATACGGTTTTGTATGAACTGAAAAACTAAATGGAATAAGGAGAAAAACAGGTATTAAAGGTCTAAGAATTGGGAGGACCCAGGACATCTAATTAGAGAGTGCCTAAGGAGATTCAGCATAGTCCTGCCAGCAAAGATTATTTAAGAGTGGCAGTTTGGGGATAGCACCAGGAGATATCAGCTGTGATGGCTTGGAGAAACAGTGTAAACCGGCAGTGTAAACAAGAGCAGGGCATATATGAGTAGTTGAGAATGGTGAATAGGAGTATGACTAGACAGAAGATAGTAGGGATGACAAGTTTTGTGGGGCACAGTCCAAGTTGGTCTGGTGTCTGGAATGAGACTGGGGCTTAATAAAAAAGAGTGTCTATACAGGAGCTTAAATGGGCTGTACCTTGTAGCATTCCAAGGACAGGTCAGAATTCTGAGAAGGGAAGGTGGTAAAAGGCTAAACCGAGGAATTATGTCTGACAGAAGGGAAGAAATGACTGTGGTGGCCTTCTCAGACCTTGTAGGAAAGGCCTCTACTTATCCAGTGAAAATGTCTACTTAGACTAAGAGGTATTTTTGTTTTCTGACTCGGGGCATGTTGAGTAAAGCTAATTTGCCAGTCCTGGGCAAATGGTAATTGTGGGACTTAACAAAGAGTGAGTACAGCTGAAGGAGCTGGGGATCAGAAAGTATATGTATCAGGTGTGAGGAAGAAAATAGATTTTGGAAGTTATGAGAGCTGTAGAGAGTGAGTTGAGCATAGTTTGTGATTTTCAGGGCCTCTAAAAGTATTAAAGCAGTGGCAGCCACTGCATGCAGATATGAGGGCTAGGCTAAAAGAGTAAGGTCAAGTTGTTTGGACAAAAAGGCTACAGGACACGATCCTGGTCCTTGTGTTAGAATGCACAGCTCTGCACTTCAGCTGTGTGTAATGAAAAGGGTTGAGATGAGTCAGGGAGAGCTAGGGTGGGGGCAGTCTCTAAAGCTGTCTTCAAGGAATGGAAAGAGGAGTGGGGAAAGGATTTAGGATCTATGGGGTCAGCTAGGTTTCCTTTTGTGAGTTTATATAATGGTTTTGTTAGGATGGCAAAACCAGGTATCCAAAGGCGAAAGTATCCAACCATGCCCAGGAAGGAAAGGAGTTGTTGTTTTGTAGAAGGGGTTGGGGTTTGAGAGCATGTGTGTTTTTATGTAGAATTATGCTGAGGTAGGTAATGGATGGAGAAGAAATTTGAGCTTTGGAGGGGGATACCTGATATCCTTTGGAGAATAAATGCTGAAGGAGCAGAATTATGTCTTGTTGAGAAGATTCAAAGGAGGGGCTACAAAGAAGAAGGTCATCAATATATTGAATAAGGTGAGAAGCAGAGGGGTGGAAAGAAAGTAAATCATGAGAAACAGCCTGGCTGAAGTAATGAGGGCTGTCCATGAAACCTTGCAGCAGCACAGCCCAGGTAAGCTGCTAGGACTGATGGGTGTCATGGTCAGTCTGAAAGCAAAGAGAGGCTGGGATGAGGGGTGCAGTGGAATTGTGAAAAAAGCATCTTTAAGATCAAGAACGGAATAGTGAGTTGTGGAGGGAGATATTGAGGACAAAAGAATGTACAGGTTGGGCACCACAGGGTGGATAGGCAAAACAATTTGGTTGATAAGGTGCAGATCCTGAACTAATCTGTAAGACTTGTCCGGTTTTTGGACAGGTAAAATGGGGGAACTGTAAGGAGAGTTTATAGGTTTTAGAAGCCCATGCTGTAACAGGTGAGTGATAACAGGCTTTAATCCTTTTAAAGCGTGCTGTGGGATGGGATATTGGCGTTGAGCAGGGTAAGGGTGATTAGGTTTTAATGGGATGGTAATGGGCGTGTGATCTGTTGCCAGGGAAGGAGTAGAGATGTCCCATACTCGTGGGTTAAGATGGGGGGATATGAGAGGAAGACGCAAAGGAGGCTTTGGATTGGGAAGAAGGGTGGCAATGAGATGTGGCTGTAGTCCAGGAATAGTCAGGGAAGCAGATAATTTAGTTAAAGTGTCTCAGCCTAATAAGGAAACTGGACAGGTGGGGATAATTAAAAGGAGTGCTTAAAAGAGTATTGTCTAAGTTGGCCCCAGAGTTGGGGAGTTTTAAGAGGTTTAGAAGCCTGGCCTTCAATACCCACAACAGTTATGGAGGCAAGAGAAACAGGCCGTTGAAAAGAAGGTAATGTGGAGTGGGTAGCCTTCATATTGATTAAGAAGGGGATGGACTTACCCTCCACTGTGAGAGTTACCTAAAGCTCGGTGTCCGTGATGGTCTAGGGAGCTTCCGAGATGATCGGGCAGTGTCAGTCTTCAGCCGCTAAGCCGAGAAGATCTGGGAAGGAGTCAGAGAGAGTTGGGCCGGAGTTCCAGGGGCTCTGGAAGTGGCTGCCAGGTGAGTTGAACAGTCCGATTTTCAGTGGGGTCCTGCACAGATGGGATGAGGCTTAGGAGGAATCCCGGGCTGCAGGCATTCCTTGGCCTGGTGGCCAGATTTCTGGCACTTGTAGCAAGCTACTGGGGGAGGAGGTTCTGGAGGAATGCCTGGCTGCTGCAGTTCAGGCGTTTGGAAGTTCTTGTGTGCTGGAGATGTGGCTCGGGTTTGTCTCACAGTGGAGGCAAGGAATTGCAACTCAGAAATATGTTGCTACTTGGCTGCCTCTATTATTGTACACCTCGAAGGCGAGGTTAATTAAGTCCTGTTGTGGGGTTTGAGGGCTGGAATTTAATTTTTGGAGTTTTATTTAATATCGGGCGCAGATTGGGTAATAAAATGTATATTGAAAATAAGACGGCCTTTTGACCTTTTAGGGTCTAGGGCTGTAAAGCGTCTCAGGGTTGCTGCCAAATGAGCCATGAGCTGGGCTGGATTTTTATATTTGATAAAAAAGAGCCTAAATGCTATCTGATTTGGGATAAAGAAAAAGGAGCATTAACCTTGACTATGCCTTTAGCTCCAGCCACCTTTTTAAGAGGAAATTGCTGGGCAGGTGGGCGAGGGCTAGTCACGGAACGAAACTGTAAGTGGGACCAGGTGTGAGGAGGGGCGGTGATAAAAGGATTATAGGGTGGAGCAGCGGAGGCTGAGGAAGAATTGGGACCTAGCTTGGCCTGGCGAGGAGGGGAGAGGTCAGATGGGTCTGTAGAAAAGGAAGATTAGAAAGACTCGGGGACACTTGGGGTTGGGACTGAGGGGACAGGCGGGAGGGAAAGAAGGAGGATTTGGGAGGAATCGCATTGGGAACAGAGACTAGAGAGGGACTGATGTGTAAAAGAATGCCTGGATATCAGGCACCACAGACCGTTTACCCATTTTACGACAAGAATTATTTAGATCTTGTAGGATGGAAAAATTGAAAGTGCCATTTTCTGGCTATTTGGAACCACTGTCAAGTTTGTATTGGGGTCAAGCGGCATTGCAGAAGACAATAAGGCATTTAGGTTTTAGGTCAGGTGTGAGTTGAAGAGGTTTTAAATTCTTGAGAACACAGGCTAAGGGAGAAGAAGGAGGAATGGAAGGTGGAAGCTTGCCCATAGTGAAGGAGGCAAGCCCAGAGAAAAGAGAGTAGAGACATGGAGAAGGGGTGGGGGGTTCTTGCCCTCCAGAAAAGCAGAGAAGGGGTCGGGCTGCAGTAATAAGGGGTTAGGGCACAGAGATAAGAGGTTGGGGCGCAGAGATAAGGGATCGGGGTGCAGAGATAAGGGATCGGAGCACAGAGGTAAGAGGTTGGGGTGAGGAAATAAGGGATCAGGGAGCAGAGATAAGAGATCGGGGTCCCTGCCCCTCCCCCTACTCAATTTTACTTCTGTTTATTTTTAAATTGTACAGAAATCAAACATGAATATGTGATACCTGATGTCATGGTTAGTGCTCTGAATAAAATCAGGTATCCAGAGGTTTATTTTAAATAGATCCCTAAGATTTTTTTTTATTATACTTTAAGTTCTGGGATACATGTGCAGAACCTGCAGGTTTGTTACATAGGTATACATGTGCCAGATCCCTAAGATTTTTGACATTTTGGATACTTGGTTATACAGCATTATCATCCTCCACCACAGCTTTATGAACTAACAGACTGCTATGGCATAAATATAGGTACAGTTTTCAGTTCCTTTAGCTATTGACTTGTGAATGCATTCATCTTATTTCAGCAACAATTTGTCACTTACAGGTATAAATCAATCTAACTTGTGCATTCACAATATAAATTTGAAAGTGATTTTCTCTGTGACCTAGTGTTTTGTAATGTATGTCAATGGCTTAGGCTCTTGATGGAATGATGACATTAATAGAAAAGTTATTGTCTCTAAATTCATGCAGTGTCCTTATCAAATAGAAAATAATATTCCCTGACATACACACTATAAAGTTGCATTTTTACTGTGAAATAGACCCTAAAGTAATAAATTGCTGATGTATAGGTATACTAAATGTAGAATTTCTGGAGTATTTTGCTTCGTGGATCATTATTGTCCACAGAGCAATTAATGTTAATCCATTAATTCATTAAACATACATCTATGGAACACCCACTACTTATCAGCCATTGTCTGGGTTTCAACTTCAAAGAGCTTAGAATTTGTTCAGTAGGTATGTACAAAGCTGTAATGAAATGCTATAGATGGCACAAACTAAGTATTCTGTTAGGAGTGAGTACCTAGTGATGCTTTCTCAGACAAAGCTTTCCAAATAAATATTAATAGAATATATTTTAGCTATTTTCTGAAAAATAAATATTATTTTGATAGTCATATAAAATGGTTATGATTATGTTGATAATCATCTTTCAAGTAAAAAGAAATTATGCATCTACTCATGAAATCACTGTATAACTCTTTCACTTATTAGACACATGAGTAGGACCGATAGAAAACACTCTTATCCATGTGGAGCATATATGACAAGGGCAATATTTTAGCAGATAGAAAATACTTATCTTAAAAAAAAAAAGTTGTGATTGGAAAAAAGTACCCAAGTACTCCCACACTAGTAACTTACTATAACATCACTTAATCTTGTCTTTTTATTTATTGCATATTATCTTTTCTTCCATCTCTTGTCTTTATATCAACTCCATGAGGACAAAGCCTTTTCCATCTCTGCATCTGCCTCACATTTTAAATGAATGATGACTTACTGAGTGACTGAATAAGGGAATAAATATTTCCTTTGCTTAGAAACTAATTTTATGACTTCAGAAATTATACATCTAATATCACACTTAATGTTGAAAACCTTAGGCCTAGCAACAACAAACAAAAATGTCTATTTTTGCATGGAATAATTTATGGGATCAGAAGAAGGAAACCTAAAGTACTAAGTGAATTGTCAAGTTTGTATGATTCAGAGTCGGTAGCAATAATCGTATGCATTACTATGACTAGCTGTAATTAGAAATTAAATTTTAAAGATACTACTTAAAATAGCATGAAACATATCAAAACTCTAGTAAAAAGTAGAATAAAAGGTGATGTTAGACTTCCATAAAATATGTTTGAAAAAAATTTAAAAAGATCTAAATAAATAGAAATATATACACCGTATTACCTGTCAGTCAACACAAAAGAGAAAATCTGTTTTAATCCTTACTTTGAGGTAATGAGGGGATTAAAATTCTACAAGGAGAATCTAAAGTGAAATCTAAAACTTCTTGATCAAATTGTGCAATATTTTGCAATCTTTGGGAAGACAAAAAATTCTTAAATCAGACCCAAAAGCATTCATCATAAAAAATTAGATTTAATCAGAACTATAAACTTTTGTTAATCAAATAACATTGTTCCAGAAATGAAAAGCTAAGTCCCATACTGAGAGAAAAAAAATGCAATACCTTAAGTCTAGCTAAAGACTTATATTTAGAATATGTAAATAACCATTCTAATTTTACAGTAAAATGAAAAACAACCCAATTGACAAAATAGACAAACTATTTGAATAAATCCTTTATAAAAGAAGATATGTAAATGACCAACAAGCACATGAGAGTGCTCATTATTACTGACCACAGAGATAAACAAGTTTATACCACTATAATGATATACTACTTCATACCTACTTGAATGACAACATGTGATTGATAATACCAAATATTGGCAAAGATATGGAGAAACTAGACTTTTTATATATTATTGGAGGAAGAGTGAAATATTATAACCACTTGGGAAAAGTGTTTGGGTATTTCTTATAAAATTAAACATATATACTTACTCTATAACTATCAATTTCAAAAGAATACTCATGTGAAATAAAGATCTATATCTACAATATGACCTGAACAGAAACATTTATTTCATAATGTCTAAAACATCCTTTGATAATGACTAAAAGCTAGACAACACCCACATATTCATTAACCAGGAGAATGGATAGCTAGGTCATGGTGTAGTCATACAAAGAACAGTATTTTGCAATAAAAAGAATAATGATGCGATAGCAAGGATGAATCACAAAAGTATATTGAGCAAAAGAAGGATGACACAAAAGGATGACATTTACTGTGTGATTCATTTTATATAACATTCAAAATAAGCAAAACTAGTGTAGGAAGATAGAAATCAAAACACTGAATGACCATGAGAGAGGACATTGACTGAAAGGAAATAGGTGAAAACTTTCTGGTGTGCTGGACAATGTCTTACATTGTGGATTTTCACTGTAAGGGTATATAATTTTGATAAATTTAATCAATCCATACACTATAAACTTGTGTATTCTACTGTATGTAAATCTTACATACACCACACCCATTAGTGACATTTAGTAACAGATGTGACATGCTGAAAGAAATTAGTGAACATAAAGTAGTTTAGAAAAAAATGGACAGAAAGAAGTACAGAGAAAACTGAAAAATAGAGAAGACAGGTAAGAAATATAGAAAATACACTGAGAAAATCTAAAATACATTTAATTCAATTCAAAGAAAGCAAATAATGACAGAAAATGGGCAGAGGTCATAATTAAAGAGGTAATGGCTGGAAAGTCTCACAAACTGACCAAAGAAGTAAATTGAAGAAGGATTCTCCCACGAACAGTGTAAAAGCGTTTCTGTTTCTCCACAGCTTTGCCAGCATCTATTGTTTCTTGACTTTTTAATAATGGCCATTCTGACTGGCATGAGATGGTATCTCACTGTGGTTTTGATTTGCATTTCTCTAATGATAAGTGATGATGAGCTTTTTTTCGTATGTTTGTTGGCCACTCAACAAATATCAACTAAGATGTGTAAAAAGAAATGTATGTTCAAAAACCAACAAAACTTTTGAAAACCAAAGGTAAAAAGAAAATCTTCAAAGATATCATAAACAAACAAACAAAAATCAGATTACCTTCGAAAGCCTAACAGCCAGTCTGACAACTGGCTTTGTAGCAGAAATTAGGCCAACCAGAAGATAATATCTTGATTCCTTCAGGGGACTGAAAAATTTAAAAAAAATCTGCAAACCTCAAACTATGAAATGAGTAAGAGAAAAACATAAATGTGCTTTAAGAAGAAAAGTGAAATATAAATATTTTCACATGGACTATGGTAAAGAAAAACTTATCAGTGTTCTTTTTTAAAATTTTTTATTTCAATAGGTTTTTGAGGAACAGGTCATATGTGGTTACATGAATAAGTTCTTTATGGTTATTTCTGAGATTTTGGTGCATCCATCACCCAAGAAGCATACGCTGTACATGATGAATAGCCTTTTATTCCTCACCCCCCTCCCACCCTTCCCCGAGTCCCCAAAGTCCATTGTATATGCCTTTGTGGCCTCATAGCTTAGCTCCCATTTATGAATGAGAATATACAATGTTTAGATTTCCATTCCTGAGTTACTTCACTTAGAATAATAGTCTCAAATTCCATCCTGATTGCCACAAATGCCATTATTTTATTCCTTTTTATGGTTGAGTTGTATTCCATGATATGTGTGTGTGTGCGTGCGTGTGTGTATATCACGTTTTCTTTATTTACTTGTTGATTGATGGGCATTTGAGGTGGTTTCATATAATTGCAATTGCAAATTGTGCTGCTATAAACATGTGTGTGCAAGTATCTTTTCTGTATAATTACCTCTTTTCCTCTGGGTAGATACCTAGTAATGGGATTGCTGTTGGACTTCACCTTTCTCTGGTGTCTCCTTGATTAGCTTAATAATTAACCTTCTGACTTATTTTTCTAGCAATTCAGAGATTTCATCTTGGTTTGGGTCAATTGCTGGTGAGCTGGTTTGATCTTCTGGGGCTGTTAGCCTCGTTTTGTCATATTACTAGAATTGTTTTCTGGTTCTTCTCATTTAGGTAGATTATGTCTGAGGGAAGATATGGAACTCAAGGGCTGCTGTTCAGATTCTTTTGTCCCACAGGGTCCTCCCTTGATTTGGTGTTCTCCCCCTACCCCTAGGGATAGGGCTTCCTGAGAGCCCAACTGCAGTGATTGTTTTTGCTCTTCTTGGTCTAGCCACCTAGAAGACCTACCAGTCTCTGGGCTGGTATTGGTCTGCAAAGAGTCCTGTGATGTGATCCTTCTTCAGGGTTTTCAGCAAAGTATACTGTAAGGTCCTCTGAAAGGGCTACACCATGATTGAGCCATTGTGACCCCTGTGACCCACATGTACAGGCCTCCTGGAGTCACAAAGCCTGGAGCAACAGGAGAACCACTAACGATGAAGAAACAGCTAGTTCCTGCCTTAAATGATAACAGAGCTTGCAACATTCCACCATTGTGGAATCAGTCGACCTTGTGATGTCGTGCCTTGTGACCTCCCCCCACCTTGTGACATTCTTCCCCTGCCTGAAAAATCTGCCCCTAACTGTAACTTTCCACTACCTACCCCAAACCTATAAAACCAGTTCCACTCCCACCACCCTTCCCTGACTCTTTTCAGACTCAGCCTGCTTGCACCCAAGTGAATAAATAGCCATGTTGCTCACACTTAGCCTGATTGGGTACTCTCTTCAATTAGGCACACACATAACAGATACCAGCACCTGCTCCAATGGAGGTAGCAGGGGAATGAACTTTTTGAGGGTCCTTGGTTGTATTTTTGGTTAATGCACTGGTTTTGTGGTTTCTTTTTGGCCTCCAGCCTGAAGGTGGCCCTTTCAAAAGCACATCAGCTGCTTTTGTATAGGGAGGAAGCAAACTCGCCTGTTTAAATATTCAGGTTTCTCAGGCAGTAGGCAAGGCCATAGAGCTCTCAAGAGATTATGTCCTTGGTCTTCAGCAACCAGGGCAGGTAGAGAAAGACCATCAAGTGGGGTCAGGGATAGGCTGAGCTCAGACTCTCCTTGGGTGGGGCTTGCTGTAGCTGCTGTGGGGGATTGGGGTGTGGTTCTCAGACCAATGGAGTTATGTTTCCAGGGGGACTATGACTGCCTCTGCTGAGTTATACAGGTTGCCAGGGAAGTAGGGGAAAGCCAGCAGTCACAGGCCTCACCCGGCTTCCACGTAGGAACAGAAAGGAACTTAATGTGACGAAGTTACCTATTAAAAAGTTAAAGCAAGTGGCCTATTGAATGATTAAAAATTTCCCTTGAAATCAGAAATAAAATATGGTGGTTTATTTTCAGCACTTCTATTTAGCATTGTATGGTACTTGAAGCTTGAGCCAATGCTAATGGGGGGGAGGCAAAAAAAAAAAAAAACTCTGTATGTGTAAAATAATTAAGCATTTATGGCAGAGAACATACCAATGAATGTGAGGAGCCTCCAAAACCTCTCGTGTGTGGCCAGGCTGGCAAGCTTGGGTGGGGGCAGTTATAGGTTTTAGAGGTACCTGATAACATATTCAAGGGCTGGGTCTCACAGAGTGTGGAAAGAGGACACATTTTTCAGAGCAGATTTTTATTAATCATGGTAATTTCAAGATCATCAGAGAGCCTGAGGATAGCCACATTTGAGGGATATACTAAATGAACATTTCAGACATACTTAGAGAAAATAACACAATACAGCCTGGGTCCTAGAAAGTAGTAAGGGACTTTGGAGCCCTTGTGTGTAAACAGCATATGCCAGGTTTCTGGTCTGGACTGCTGCACAGACTGAAGATGTCTGATGTGAAGAGTCCACTGAAACCAGGGGCAATGGCTCACACCTGTACTACCAGTACTTCAGGAGGCCAAGGTGGTAGGATCGCTGGAGCCCAGGAGTTTGAGACCAGCCTGGGCAACATAAGGATGTCTCTACAAAAATTTAAAAAAAAACAACAAAAAAAGCCAGGCTTGGTGGTGCACATCTGCAGTCTTAGCTACTCTGCTGGCTGAGGTGGGAGGATCACTTTAGCAAAGACACTACGGAGAGGGCAGCCCTAGAAACCGAGGCAATGGAAACTCCAATTGCTCACCCACAGATGAAAGCATCATTCCGTAAGGCAGGTAAGAATCACCACGTCAGTGGAGACTAATTCGAATGGTGAGTGTAACAGGCAACACTGACACAGGGGCCAGCAGTGACACACTGGATGATAGTTATTTCCAAAGCTTCTCCTGACACTAACATGGATTTGTTTTCCCAGTGACCCACCATTCACAGATGGGAGGAGAGAAAAGATCACTCCCAATCCCTGGAGCTTTAAGTCATGACAGGAGGTATAAGGGCCTATAAAACCATCCTAAAAAGTGTCTTTGACCCTGTGTAATTAGAGTCCTCTAATTGGCAAGTTTATAGGCCCTTCCTCCTGTTCATCATCTATTGTCTTTGATAATGGGAGCTCCTAAGTAAAATGAATCCGCTATATAAAAGAAGGACAATTGTGCTTTTTAAAAAATGTGTTCCAAACTTCAAATTTTGACCACTGTTCTAGATGAAATATTTTATGGAAAAGAAAATCAGTAAAGACAGGTGAGTGGTGATAGGTAGAGAAAAAAGTGTTGGGGTCATGGAATAGCTTAATGGATGAAGAAACTAGAATAAGTTGAAAGGATTGGATACAAATGTCAGAGTTAGAGGAATGCCACCTTGATTGACTAGGATGATGATAGCTTTCACTCACTTGGCAAATATTTATTGAGTAGAGATATTTGGAAGTTACCTTGTTAACTGCTAGATATACAGCAGTGAAGAAAAATGACAGACACCAGCTCCTAGAGGGATATCAGCATCTATATTATTAACAGCATTAAGACACACAGCAAGAGATATAGCATCTTTGAAAAAATATGATAAATTTGAAAATTGACATTTCCTTAGGATATCTACATGGAAAGTACAGTATACTATTGGGATTGAATTGCTGACACCTAAGAAAGTATTAAAAATAGTTATACTTGTTTAATCATTTATAAATTTCATTTCAATTGATATTTCATATGTAGTATTAGGAAAAAAAGCAATAGAAGTGAATATAGTATTTAAATTCCTAATAAATGGCAGTAGGATTGTATTATCATTGGAGGAAAAGAAAAGAAGAGAGAAACTGATATTAGACTTCAGTTGATGCCAACAGTTTAGCTTGAAAATATACAGTTGTGTTTATATTTATTTATGGAAATTGATTCCCTGTTTTATCAAATCTGTAAGTTTAAATATTTTTTAGGTAGCTCTTTATGATAAAGACAAGTAAACTTTTATTTGTATAACTTCACTTTTTATCATGTATTCATTCCAAAATATAGTAGGCACCATTTTATAGACAGAAAACAGCAGTGAACTAAACAAAAAATCCATTTCTTATAGGTTTATATCCTAGTGATATATACTTTGTGTTTTTATTTCAACTTCTAAAACTAAGCTTTAACCCATTCCTCTTATGAACCTAGAAAGATTTCAAGTATGATGGGAAATGGGTAACTATTAAAAACTAATAATTACAATAAGGATAACAACAATGAAAATGCAAATTTTAAGTGGGTGACAAATGTAAATGCTTTACATATATATCTTCCCTTCAGTCATTTCAATTCTTCAAGAGTTAAATATTATTGCTTTCCACTTTTTTTTTTTTTTTCTTTTAGCAGTATAGAAATACTGAAGCAATGAGTGGTTCGGGAATTTGCCAAAATTCACAAGATTAAGTGACAGAGCAGGAATTCAAATTAGAAAATGTATTTTAACTACTCTAAAATAAATGTTCGTTTAATGCTTCTGGTTTGTAAATCTGGTAGCTATGATTTTCCAATCCTTATTATGCATATATCAGTTAAAATCATCTGTGATATGTTTTAGAAGAACTAAGAACACTGGTGGGTGTCAGAGATATGGAGGCCATCCTAGTTCTGTCATTATTCAATATAGTCATTCTGGACAACATTGTTTTTGTTTTTTTTGTTTTTCATTTAATTAAATTTTATTTTTTTGGTTTTTCATTATTCCTTTTTTTCTATTCTGGACAACTTTGTAACCTCCCATCTCTGCATCCTTAGAGACTGACAAAATCAATAATTTTAAAATACTTTTCTGAAAAGGAAATCTTATGGTAAAACCTGATATACAAGAAAGATAAAGTATTATTTTCAGTTGAAAAAAGCATATATTTTTTAAAACACCAGAATTAATGATCGAAGACAGTTTAAGCTATGATGTTTTATGAATTTGCTAAACTTTACAATAAAATTATTATAAATACCTGTGGTGGTCAGAATGTTAAGCTGGCTCTCAAGCTTGATTCTCTCTTTCTAATGTCCACATATGTATGTTAGTCTACTTTTTGTATGAGGAGGAAAGGAATTCTCTCTCGTGGATTTCTCTCTCGTGGTTAAGTTATATTACACGACTAAAGTGAAAGGTTTCATGGATATGGTTAAGGTCCCATATTCACTAGCACTGAGTTCAAAAGAGAAATCTTCCTTGGTGCTGTTGACCTACTTAGGTAAACCCTTACAAGGAACTGAGCCTTCTGAAACAAGGGATTTAAAGTATAAGAAAGATTCTTCTGCTGACATTGAAATAAAATGTCCTGTTTTAAGAGGGCTACGACCTGAGGGTGGCTTCTCGGAAATGAGAGCCACACCTGACCCAAATTCAGCAGGAAAATGGGAACTTTAGTCTTGAGAGGAACTGAAATCTGTCAACAACCTGAATGAGCTTGGAAGAGAGACCCAAGCTCCAGATGAGAACGCAGCCTGCTGACACCTGATTTCACCTGCTGAGACCTAAGGTTGACTTTTGACCTACTGAGATAATATATTTATGTGGTTTTTAATCATCTAAATGTGCAGTGATTTGTTACATGGCAGTAGAAAACTAATAGAATTGCCATAAAAAGCCTTTTTTTATAATTCAGAGAAAAGCCTTTATATTTTATAAATTCATTAAACAAATAAGACTTGTTATATTTATAATTGCTGACTGATAACTTTCAAATGTTGAAAAACTCATTATTGCAAGAAAATTGAATTATAAAATAGCATATAATACTTTGTTCTTAAAATATACTTTATTTGTTGACATCCTGTTTCTTATATTAGGTTTATTTTTATGACTCACCTACAGTGGTAGCTTATTCAGTTTTCTGAATGTCTTATGGATCTCCTTGCCAGTAGTACATTACTGTGATAATGACTTGAAAATAAATTCTGTCTGTGTTAAATTACTAACTCAAAATGTGTCGTGGAACTAATGATGTCAGAGGAGAGTCATGTTAATAATAGCTCTTCAAATTAAGCGGTTAATAAAACTCCACTTCTTTTCAAGACACTATCCTCAAAGCTTTTTAATTCTCTGTCTAGATCTCAATTAGTTATATGCATTTTTTTTCAGATTGTTGAATTTTTTCAAATTATTTCACTTAAAGAAATTTCAGCATGCATTTTTTTGTGTGTGATTCTTAAGAGTTCTAAATGTTTTCTATTTCGGTAATAATATGGAAACAGCCTAAATTTTTTTGAAAATGGAATTGAACCCACACTATCATTATTGGGCTATGTCCACATTCTCCAGTTCTACTTCCTACAGAGTTATTCTCATACTTAAAATACTGGAAAGGTCATACATACCCTTAAGTGCCAAGTATAGCATTTCTATGAAATCAAGCAAAGCTTTTCATTAAAGTAAAATTTATAGCAAGTAAAGCCAGGTATTCTGCTGATGTGTAAATAAGGGCCTAAAACTTTGTTGTTCAGAGAATAAATCTTAATCACTTCTCTGCTATATATCACTGTATTACTTCATGACCTGCAAATCAAACTGTGCTAGGAATTTCTCCTCAATAGAACTATACTGTGGCAATAAGGGAAGGGATGAATTATATTGTGATCTTATTGTGGACTCTATCAGAAATTCTATTCTCTTTAATTTGAGATTCAATCTATTTCAATTTGAGAGTTTCAGAGCAAGGAAAATGGAATTGAAATTAATTGATAAAACTCAATGTATCTTCTATTAAAGTTCTTGGTATAATTGCCCACATTTTAGTCTGATCTCATTTAAGCTTCTTTGTATTATTAACTTTAAATTGTATGGTAATTAGGTTAATAGCATGACAGCTGGACAAATTAAGATATTTTCACTGCAGGTTTTCAACCTGTATCCTACTGTTTGTGACTCAATTCGTTATTCTTTTTGATGAAAGAGAATATATATCAAGCTACTGACCCATAGAATTTTAACTACAGTCTTAGCTGAAACCATGCCTCCTGACGTTTGAAATAAATATTTTATTAGATATGATATTAACCAGCATAATTTATTAACCAATGACAAATATTTGGAAAGGCTTTGCATATTTATAAATTTTGCAAAATGTCATCCTGCTGGGAGGATAGAAACTTTAAGGATTTGTAATAAGCTGCATATTCCCATATCTGTTTCCAGAGGGAAAAGTCATTATCACATTGTGATTGTTAAATAATTTTTGTATATTTGACACATTAAATAAATTATCCATTGGCTTTAATTTAAAAAAAGTAGCTCTGAAACAACCTGTAACTTGCAATGTAGTTTTTAAATAGTACTAGATTTCGAGCTTAAACCTAACCTTACCTATGAGTATAAAACATAAATTTTAAATGAGAACGAGATTGTTCTATTTTGCCTCAAGTGCACATTTGCACCAAATGCCCCTTTCCAAAGTTGTTACCATGTAAGGTCTTCAAAAACTGGATTCTCAAGTTTTAAAACTCAGTGCAATTGAGAGAGAGAGACACTCAGTTGGCAAAGAAACCAGTGTTCACCAATATTTCTGGTAAATGGTGCTGTTAGTTAATTCCAGTTCTTATTTGAATGATTCTATTTCTTAAAGTGGGTAATTAAATCAATTTATTATTTTAAATAATATAGAAGTAAACACAAGTTATTTGTTGCATTGAAGTAGTTACAGATTCAGTGTCAGTAGACTTAGGATAAAATTCTAGCCCTGCATTTACCAACTATATGATCAGGAATGGATCAATTAAAGCACCACACAGAAAAAGAACACAGTTCAGAGATGCCCTCACAGAGATGTTGAGAGCTAGGCGTGGGAGAAATCAGACTGTCCTAGGAACAAAGCTAAAGGAGATTCTACTTAAAATGTAAAACTCTGACCCTGTGGTATGTTAACAAAACCTCTGAGGTTTTTCAGCAGAAATTATTATGAGGCATGGAAAGCAATGAGTCACTGATGCTAAGTGAGGATTAGGGTTATGTTTACACCGACACATTTATTTCCTTTAGCCCCACCTGCAAGCTAACACAAGACCAGGTAGTATTTATAGTCACTTTGTATTTACTCATTTAATTAATATACAATTATTTTTAAAATAAAGACTTTGGAGGAAAAGTACAAAGCTCTAACTTCACAAATGTGTCATTCATTTGTAATTAAGCACTTTTCCTAATAAAGAACAGAGTAAAGAAAATCCACCAATGATAAAAAATTATCTCTATCACCCCAGACACATAATAAATAATTCTGCAGAGCCACAGCTAGTTGGCTGATTATCATGTCCACTTATTTTAATACACTATTCATTTTAGCAAATGGCTGTTGTAAATGTAATTGTGAAGCCTTTGTCTAATCTCAGTTACCAAAATCTTAAATAACTAGTTTTATACGTGCTAGTTAATGTTTTCTTATTGAAGTTATCTGTTACTGAGATTTAGTGAATTGTAATAAAAATGGCACAGTATCATATTTTAAATGTATTTATTATTATTATTAATGTATGTGTATATTTATTTATTTTAAATTTATAGAGACAGGGGTTTCACCATGTTGTCCAGGCCTGTCTCAAACTCCCGGGCTCAAGCAATCTGCCTACTTCAGACTCCCAAAGTGCTGGGATTACAGGCATGAGCCATCGTACCTGTCCTTAACTGTGTATTTTAGAATTTAAGTTGCATCCTTAGTACATTTGGTTCTTTGTTGAATTTGTGCTGAAATTTCCTAAGTAAAACAGTTTCACAAAAAATTATAAGCCATCATCCTGGTGAAAATTGCTGTGAAATTATTGAAAGCATATGATAGAATGTGTTTTATAGCTTTAATTCTACTGCTTGCTATTAATCTGGAATATGTACAGATAGATTAATTAGCTAGTTGGTCACAATACTCATAAATGGCAGAACTCTGGACAAAAATCTTGAAATATGAATCATTGCTATACAATCATTACTGTGAATGTTTATATACCATACTGCTCTCCTTCTGCTGACAATAATTTTAAAATAATACTCATTTTGCTCTTTTGGAGCTCAACGTTCAATGAGAAGAAAGAGAAATAAAAAGGGCAGAAACATAATTTATTATGTCACATCTTTTATAAAATCAACCTTCTATCCTAGATATAATAATCTAGAGGAAAGTGTGGTTTTTGTCCCACAATAAGATTAAGATGTCCAATTGAGTTGAGTTGGACATTGGAGTTTGAGACACACACACACACACACACACACAGATGCACACGCACGTACACACTTTAAAAATACTAGGAACAATAACAAGGAGTAAAATGAATCAAATAATCTATAAATTTTAATACAAGATAGTAGATATGTAAAGTATCTGAATTGATACAGATATCATAACAAGAGCTAAAGATATCATCTCAATATATAGGTCACTCAAGGTTTTTTCAATCTATCTACAGCATTTTAATCTCCTCTTTTACCTTATTCAGCCCACACTAAATTTCTACTACTTATTTCCAATCTCTTCCCTTAACCAATTGTAGCTCATATGTTTGTCTTTGACATGTGAATATTTTAAATTCTTAATTTTAGTTTAAAGATCTTCAGAAACTTCTTTAATCTCTTGCAAGCCATCTTTAGGCTCTTTACTATTCCTCTAGACATTCTTTGCATTTCTATCCAATTGTATCCCTGCTCTAATAAACTTTAGACACTTCAATTCTGGGAAACCTTCAACATATCTTAAGGTGATGCTTGGACCAGTCAATTTATTTTAGAAATGCAGAAACTGAAATATCTTCTGATATTCTGATAAAATATGCATGTGTTAGTTATGATGAATATTATGCGAAAAGCAGAGGTTCTCTTTTCTCTCTAGCAAGCTTGTTTTCAAGTTATTGTTTTTTCTTTAATTGTGTTTAATAAAATGACCCTTACTTCAAATGAACTGTAAATCAAAGATAGAGCTGTGATTTTTGATTAGAGAAAAACTTAACATGAAGTATCCTTATAATGCATCATAAAATTAAATTAGTGTTTAAACTACAATAAATCAGATTAATATCACTTAATGTAGAAACTTGCAAAGGCTTCCTATAAATTCAAAAGTTCATCACATTCCTGGCTTAAGAGCATTACACACCCCTTTCTATTTCTTGGATCTCATCATTTTTTTTACTCTAGGTATACTCGACTTCCTTTCATTCCTCAAAGACCCTGACCTCATCCTTGCCTTGGAACCTATTTCCTCTGCCTGGATTCCTCTGCCTGGTGAATTCTTTACCTTTGTCTTTACATAACCACCCTTTGTCATTAAACTGCCAGTTTAAATGCATTCCACTCTAACTACTTCATCTAGTCATTCTAATTTTAATTTTCTTTCTTTCTCTCTTTCTTCCTTTCCTTCTCTTCTCTTCTCTTCCTTTTTTCTGAGTCTGTCACCCAGGCTGGAGTGAAGTGGCGCAATCTGGGATCACTGCAACCTCCACTTCCCAGGTTCAAGTGATTCTCCTGCCTAAACCTCCCAAGTAGGTGGGATTACAGAAGCCCGCCACCACGACCAGCTAACTTTTGTATTTTTAGTAGAGATGGTGTTTCTCTATGTTTGTCATGTTGGTCTCGAACTCCTGACATCTCAGGTGATCTGCCTGCCTCGGCCTCCCAAAGTGGTGGGATTACAGGTGTAAGCCATAGCACCTGGCCTAATTTTAATTTTCTAGTTAATGCACTTCTCCAGGCAAGTGGTTCTTGGTCTTCCCTGCATATTTGAGTCATACAGGGCTTTTAAATTTCAGACATCCAGATCTCACTCTGGATTATCTGGGGGTGGGATGTAGATTTTGGTAAATTTTAAATCTCTGTAGGTGTGCACCGAAGTTGGAATACCCTTGAACTAGCTTTTGTTTTTCCTGTTGATTAATTGTTCAGATTGTGTTCCTCATGTCTTCTACCACTATAAGGCATAAGCCACTAACTGAAGGCATTTAGGCTGTCTTTACTTGCCCCTATAATTTGGTGCCTAGGAGAATGCCTGGCAGAACATTTAGCAAACAAATGTTTGTTAAATGAACAAATGAAGAAATGAAAGTTAGTTCAACTTTAGCAGATGTCTCTGATTTTGTGATATTACCATGGTTGAGATTCTCTTCCTCAGATTTGCAGTTTTAGGAAAATAATTTTGTCAAGTATCCCAGTAAGGCCTATGTTCACATATTAACTGGGTTTGCAGATTATTAAAACCCAATGGCATTTAATTAAATTAGCAGAGTGATAGATATTTCCAGGACTCTGAACATGATGCAGAGCATCATTTTTCTGTCTCTGGAATATTTGCAAGACCACAGTAACGCAAAAGATTCTGTGATATGCACGAAACCACAGCATAAACACTCTGATATTCATCTCATAATGATGTATTTATATGTGTTTTCCTTTCAAATTTCTATAAATGTTTATAGGATTATGTTGTAGTCACCATTTAACTATTATCTTATTGAAGTATTTTTTATTCTTCATATACTTCATCGTTACTGAGCCTATCATTGTGAGTGATAGGAGAAGGTCATGGGGAAAGTGAGAGATCTTGTTAAAGCAGCCTGGAAATCCATAGGCAGTAATCTATTATTAATCACTAATAGAAAACAGTTTAATGCATTATCAGATTCACAACGGAAACTGAGCAAATCTTGTCTTTAAATAACAATTTTGAATAGTTTGAAGAATTTTTTTTTTTTAATCAGATATCCTACTTTATAGGATTCACATGCCAGGGGGCTTTTATTCAATTTTGTGAAAAAAATAAAAATAGCATGCACTGAACAGTAGGAAGAAGTGCGCCTATCTCCCCTAATAAAATCTTTTATCACTTCTGCTTCCCATGAGAGCAAGATATATAATAACGAACTTTCAAGAATATTTGTGGTGCACTTCTCACTGTTACCATGAGTTACCGCTTAAAGCAGAGTTTGCGGAGTCAAATGTCCAGAGGGGGTAGGCAGGTAATAGGAATGCTTGAGATATGACAGATTGAAAAACAGTCTTCACTTACAGGGGGAAAAAGCACTCCTTATCTTTTCTTGAAACATGTAGCCCTCTGGGTCAATTTTTACTCTTCTCACTTCTGAAACAGATAAGAATAGAAGTGGTAATTTGCTTTTCTCTTACCTCTGCTATGGGAGACATATAAGTGGAAGGCTGATGTGGACAGCCCCTGCAACTTGACCTAAGTGCTGCCATGACAACAGGGACTAATGGGGAATGTACCAACCTGGCCTCTTGGTTTCTTATCCAAAAGCACAAGAGCTACTAGGCTCTGGGAAAAGTGTGGGTGTGCTGACAAGGCCAAGTTTTATGAAGTGTCAAGGCAAGCTATAAGACTACCTCTTTATATAGAAGAGCCAGGTTTTTATGAAAGTAGCTAAGTCCATTTTGTTTTTAAATACTCTACAGTGTGAGTAAAGTAAAAGGCAGTGTCAATTAACCATATCTAGCTCTTGATCCATCATTTTATACCTGTATGTTGGAGATTAAAATTTTGTAAATAAAATTAACTACTTTTAAATAAAGTGTTACATTTTAGAGCTGTTTCATCTGAGTAATCACAACAGCTTGGAGGACATTTTTAGATTTAATGTAATAATTTCCTTCCCTTTTTTGACATTTATTAAATGCACAATATATGTGTAAATGATCTAATTTAAACAACAAAGAGAGATAGCTATTTGAGTCAAACATGAGGAATTTACCAAAAGGCTTTTTACCACTGCTTCGTGACTAAACCCATTTTAATGTTATAAAGAATTAATTATGAACTCCAGTCAATGACATCACATAAATTTATGTTTCATAAATGTACGTAGCCACTTCTAAAGGCGATGTTGTCATAACTTTCAAGCATAAACCTGCCAGTACCTTTAATAGAAAATAAGAAACACTCTTTCTATAATAGCTAAAAATCAGTCCTGACTTACAAGTCCTATTCTGTGTTTATCACTCAAAATGTGTTCACAGATTCAGATGTTGAGGATCACCAACTTTTCAAAAGAAAATGTCATATAAGAAATTTTACTTATACAAATATAAGGATGGGAAATACCAGATTAAATTGCTTGAGATGGTTTCATTTAACTTTTTAAAAATAAAGTGGGTTACACACACACACACATGCCATTCAACATGGGCTTTTCCATAACTCCATTTTTGGTATCTGATTATAATATTACTTTTTATATTGAGAATATTATATTGAAAAATTCCAGGCCCTTTCTCTCTAAGGAATGCTAACTCTATCTCCACCTGTTTGATTCTATTGCTATTTAGAAAGAAATCCTTAGAAAGACAAATAACTTATTTCTTCTTTAAATCGACACAATCCCAACATCAAAAAATATCTAAACTCAGCATCTAAAAGCACATAGCTCATTGTATTGAGCTGTTTTCTGATTACACATGAGAGGCAGCTATGGCTTAGAATCAGGATTTTTCATGAACTCTTTCAAAATTTTTCTCTCGTTGTTCCTTGAAATCTCTCCTGTTTTCATTCTTTCTTTTTTTCTTTTCTTTCTTAGCCATTTGGGAACTGCATTTTTCTATTTATAATTTTTAATTTTTACAAGTTCATAGTAGGTAAATATATTTATGGGGTACATGAAATACAATGGGCATACAATGTATAATAATCACATCAGTGTAAATGGTGTTTCCATCACCTCAAGCATTCATCATTTATTTGTGTTGTGAACATTACAATTCCACTCCCTGAATTATTCAAAAATTTACAACAAATTATTTCTGACTGTATTCATCCTGTTGTGCTATCAAATACTAGATTTTATTCATTCTATCTGACTAGTTTTTGTATATATTAACCATTCCCATTTCTCAATACCCCCACTACTTTTCCCAGCCTCTGGAAAGTAGAATTGCTTTTCTACTCCCTACCTCCATGATTTCAATTGTTTTGATTTTCAGTTCCCCAAAATAAGTGAGAATATGTGAGGTTTCTTTTTCAGTGCCTGGCTTTTTTCACTTAAAATAATGACCTCCACTTTCATTCATGTTCTTGCAAGTGACAGATTCTCATTTCTTTTTATGGATACATAGTGCTCCATTGTGTATATGTACCACATTTTCTTTATCCATTCATCTGTTGACAGACACTTAGGTTGATTCCAAATCTTAGCTATTATGAATAGCACTGCAATAAACAGGGGAGAACAAATATTTCTTCAAGACACTGATTTTCTTTCTTTTGGGTATATACCCAGTACTGGAATTTCTGGGTCATATGGTAGTTCAATTTTTAGCTTTTTGAGGAACCTCCAAACCATTCTCCATTGTTGTTGCACTAATTTATATTGCCCTCAGCAGTGTACTAGCATTCTCTTTTCTCTTCATCCTCACCAGCATTCATTACTGCCTTCATTCATACAGCATTCATTACTTTTGGATAAAAGCCATTTTTACTTGAGTGAGATGTTATCTCACTGTAGTTTTGATTTACATTTCTTTGGTAATCAGTGATGTTGAGCAACTTTTCATATACCTGTTTGCCGTTTTTTGGGGTTTTTTTGGATAAGTGTCTATTCAGATTTTTGGCCATTTTTAATTGAATTATCAGGTTCTTTTCCTGCTGAGTTGTTTGTGCTCCTTACATATACTGGTTATAATATTAGTCTGTTTTCACACTGCTTATAAAGACATATGCAAGACTCGGCAATTTAGAAAAGAAAGAGGTTTAATTCCACTTACAGTTCCATGTGGCTCAGAAAGCCTCACAATCATGGTGAAAGCAAGGAGGAGCAAGTCACATCTTGCATGGATGGCAGCAGGCAAAGAGAGAGCTTGTGCAGGAAAACTCCCCCTTATAATAACCATCAGATCTCGGGAGTCTTACTAACACAAGAACAGCATGGGAAAAACCTGCCCCCATGATTCAATTAACTCCCACCAGGTCCTTCCAAAAACACATGGAAATTGAAGATGAGATTTGGTTGGGGACACAGCCAAATCATGTCAGTTATTAATCCTCATGCAATAGATACTTTGCAAATATTTTCTCTACTTTTGCAGGTTGTCTCTTCATTGTTGATTGTTTCCTTTGCTGTGCAAAAGCTTTTTAATTTTATGTGATCTCATTTGTCCATTTTGCTTTGGTTGCCTGTGATATTTGAGTATTACTCATGAAATCTTTGCCCAGACCAATATCTTACGGAGTTTTCCCAATGTTTTCTTAGTGATTTCATAGTTTGAGGCCTTAGATTTAAGTGTTTAATCCATTTTAAGTTAGTTTTTGTGTATGGTGAAAGATAGGGGTCTCCTTTCTTCTGAACTATATTCCAAGCACCATTTATTGGAGAGACTTTCCTTTATCCAATGTATGCTCTGGGCACCTTTGTCAAAATGAGTCTATTATAGATGTACGGATTTGTTTCTGTGTTCTGTATTCTGTTCCATTGGTCTATGTGTCTGCCTTTATCCCAGTAACAGGCTGTTTGTTTTTTTTTTCTATAGTATAATTTTGTTTCCGTAGTGTAATTTGAAGTCAGGCAATGTCATTGTTTCACTTTTCTTCTTTTTGCTCAGGATAGCTGTGGATATTCTGGGTTTTTTGTGGTTCTATATAAATTTTAGGATTATTTTTTCCTATATCTGTGAAGAATGTCATTGACACTTTAATAAGGAATGCATTGAATCTATACATTGCTTTGGATAATATGGACATTTTTACAATATAGATTCTTCTAATCCATAAACATAAAATGTATTTCCATTTTTTAATGTGTCCTTTTCAGTTTCTTACATCAATGTTTTACAGTTTCCTTTACAGAGGTCTTTCACTTATTTGGTTAAGTTTATTTCTAGGTATTTTGCTTTATTTGTACCTATTGTAAATAGGATTACTTTTTTTTTTTTTTTTTTGATACAGGGTCTCACACTGTTGCTGAGGCTTGGGTGCAGTGGTGCAGTCATGGCTCACTGAACCCTCAATATCCTGGGCTCTAGTAATCCTCCTACCTCAGTCTCCAAAGTAGCTAGGACCACAGGCATGTGCCACCATACCTGGCAAATTTTAAAAATTTTTTGTAGAAAAAGACCTCACTATCTTACCCAAGCTGGTCTCAAACTCCTGGCCTGAAGTGATCCACCAACCTTCGCCTCCCAAACTGCTGGCATTACAGCATGAGCCACTGCACTCAGCCTGGGATTACATTTTTGATTTCTTTTTCAGATTATTTGCTGTTAGCATATAGAAATGCTATTTATTTTTGCATGCTGATTGTGTATTCTGAAACTTTACTGCATGAGTTTATCAGTTCTAGTAGTGCTTCAGTATCTTTAGGTTTATCTAAACATAAAATTATGTTTTCTAGAAAAAAGGATAATTTGACTTCTTCCTTTCTAATTTGGATGTGTTTCATTTCTTTCTCTTGTCTGATTGCTCTAGCTAGGACTTTGAGTACTATTTGGAATAACAGTGGTAAAAAGAGGCACTCTTCTCTTGTTCCATATCTAAGAGAAAAGACTTTCAGTTTTTCTCCATTTGGTATGACAATAACTGTGGGTCTCTCATACATGACTTTTAATACATTAAGGTATGTTCCTTGTATAGCCAGTTTTTTGAGTTTTTTTTTCTTAAATCATGAAGAAACACTGAATTTTACAAAGTGATTTTTTCAGCATCAATTGAAATGGCCATAGTTTTTCCCTTTATTCTGTTGATATGATATATCACATTGATTGATTTGCATACATTGAACCATCCTTGCATTTCTGGGATGAATCTGACTTGGTCGTGAGGAATAATCTTTATAATGTGTTAATGAAATTCAGTTTGCTAGTATTCCATTGAGTATTTTTGCATCAGTGTTCATCAGGGATATTGGCCTGTAGTTTTGTTTTTTTTTTTGAGGTGTCTTTGGTTTTGTTTCAGGTTAATTCTGTGCTCATATAATTTGTTTGAAAGTATTCCCTCCTCCTCTATTTTCTGAAATAGTTTAAGTAGGATTGCTATTACTTCTTTAAATGTTTGGTAGAATTCAGCAATGAAGCCATCAGTTCCAGGACTTTTCTTTGCTGGGAGACTTTACTGTGGCTTTTATTTTGTTACTTGCTATTGGTCTATTCAGGTTTTGGATTTCTTCATGGTTTAATCTTGGTAGCTTATATGTGAATAGAAATTTTTCCATTCCTTCTAAGTTTCCTAAGTTATTGGCATATAGTTGCTCAGAGTAGTTTCTAATGATCCTTCAAATTTCTAAGATATTAGTTTTCATGTATCCTTTTTCATCTCTGATTTCATTTAAATCTCTCCTTTTTCATATTCTGGCTAAAAATTTGTCAATTGTACTTACTTTGCAAAAAAAGCAACTTTTAGTTACAAAAATATTTTGTATTGTTTTCTTCATTTCAACTTTATTTATTTCTGCTATGACTTTATCATTTATTTTATTCTACTAATTTTGGGTTTGATTTTCTTTTGCTTTTCCAGTTCTATAAGATGAATTATTAAATTGTTTGTTTCAAGTTTTTCTGCTTTTTTAATGTAGGCACTTGTAGCTATTAACTTTCCCCTGAGTACTGCTTTTGCTGTATCCAATAGGTTTTGGTATGTTATGTTTTCACTTTAACTTGTTTTAAGAAATTATTTCATTTTCTTTTAAATTTTTTACTTTACTCACTGGTCATTCAATAGCATATTGTTATTTTTGTTATTCATTTCTAGTTTCATTCTGTTGTGGTCAGAGAAAATATTTGATAGACTTTTAATTTTTTAAGACTTGTTTTGTGGACTAACATATGGTCTATACTTGATAATGATCCATGTGTTGAAGAAAAGAATGTGTATTCTGCTGTTGGATGAAATGTTTTGTAGATATGTATTAGGTCCATTTGATCTATAGTGCAGATTAGATCTTTGTCACTTTGGTGATTTTATTTCTGGATAATCTGTCCAATGCTGAAAGTGGGGTGTTGAAGTCTCCAGCTATTATTGTATCGTGTTCTCTTTTGTTTCAGTAATATTTGTTTTATGTATCTGGGTACTTCAGTGTGGGGTACATATATCTTTACACTTGTTATATTCTCTTGCTGAACTGATTTTTTTTACCATGACAATGACCTTTTTTTGTCTCTTTTTATAATTTTTTCTTGAAATCTACTTTTGCTTACATAAGTATATCTACTCCCATAACTTTTTAACTTTCCATTTGCATGAGATACCTTTTTCCATCCTTTTTTTCAGTTTATTTGTGTCTTTATAGTTGACATGCATTTGTAGGCAACAGATTGTTGGGTCTTATTTTCTTTATCCATTCAGCCACTCTGTCTCCTTTGATTGCATAATTTAGTTCATTTACATTCAATGTATTATTGATAAGTAAGAACTTAACTTCTACCATTTTGTTATTTGTTTTCTGGTTGTTTTGTGGTCTTGTGTTTCTTCCTTGTTCCCTGTCTTCCTTTCTGTGAAAGTGATTTTCTCTGGTGGTATGTTTTAATTTCTTGCTTCATTGTGTGTGTGTGTGTTTGTGTGTGTGTGTGTGTGTGTGTGTGTATCTATCATAGGTTTTATGATTTGAGGTTAGCCTGAGGCTTGCAAATGACAAAACTTGTTATTTTAAACATACAACTTAACTCTGATTATGCAAATTAACTAACAAGAAAAGAGAAAACTAATAAAAACTCTAAACTTTAACATCGTCTTCCTATTTTTTGACTTTTTGTTGTTTCTATTCATATGTTATTACACCATCTATGTCTTAAAAAGTTGTTGTAGTTATTTTTTTGATAGGTTTGCCTTTTAGTCTTCCCACTCAAGATATAAGTAATTTACACATCACAATTACAGTGTTATAATATTCTATATTCGTCAGTGTACTTACTGTTACCAGTGAGGTTTTACCTTCATATAATTTCTTATTACTTATTGAAGTCCTTTTCTTTCAGAATGAAGAACTCTCTTTAACATTTCTTGTAGGACAGTTCTGGTGTTGACTCTTGATCTCTTTAAAATGGAAATGTGTGGCCACTATGGAATCATCAATAGCCACAGGGCTGTTCAAACTTTGGTTAACTATACCTGTTCTTTTAGGTATGATCGAAGGAAAGGAGATGTAAATCCCCTTTGCTTAGGTCAGATATTTTATATTGAGGTCACTTTCTATGAGATAAAACAGATAATGCTTAGCTTCAAGAAACAGATACACCAATGATTTTCTCTTGGATAAATCATGGCCACCAAATCAAAGGAAGTGCATGCGAGTTTACGTGGCAAGGAAAGAGTGCTCAAAGAAAGCCATAGGAATTTAATTCCTTCTATTTGGATGCTTTCTCAACCCCCCAAACTTCCTCTTGATCATTTTAAGTTTGTATGTAGATAGAAAATATTATATGTTAACCAATCTTTAAACATTTTCTTTGTTACTAGAAATAATTATAAGCATGAATATCTTTTATTTAATCAGGGATAACCCCTTATGTATCCTAGTATTTGACTTGGTTATAACATTAAATATATAAAATATAAAGAGTCAGACTAAGTGAAGCTGTTTTTAAGAATTCATACTGTCACGCTAGTAATCCCAGCGCTTTGGGAGGCCTAGGCAGGTGCATCACCTGAGGTCAGGATTTTGAGACCAGCCTGGCCAACATGGCGAAACCATCTCTACTAAAATATGAAAATTAGCCAGGCATGGTGGCAGGAGTCTGTAATCCCAGCTACTTTGGAGGCTGAGGCAGGAGAATCACTTGAACCTGGGAGGCAGAGGTTGTAGTGAGCAGAGATTGTGCCATTGCACTCCAGCCTGGGTGACAGAGTGAGACTCCTTCTCAAATAATAATAATAATTCATACTGAAACTTCTAAGTTAATGCTTATGGCTCTCCTCAAAATAGGGGATAAAAAGTTATTTACTATAAAGAACATTCAGTTAAACTCTTCTTATTTCTAAGACTATTTTTAGATTATGATTTTGGAAGTGGAACATGGTAAATACTAAGAAAACAAGGTAAGGATGAAAGGTAGCTTCCACTTTGAATATAATTATGCTACTAGAAGTTTGATTAATTCCCAGCATATTGATATGTAATAATCAAACCAAGTGATCTCATATTTAGCTCTTCTATTTTTAATTTTTATTACAACATTAATAACTATAACTAGAACCAAAATACATAATAAACCATGCTTCATTATATTTTTTGAATAACTATGTTGAGCTTTATCTTATACTGACAAATGATTAATTCAACTGTTTGGTGTTTTATTGTAACATTTATTTTCAATTCGATGTTAGTAATCTAATTTCTTTATACAATGATGGTACTTCTTGAAAAAATTTTTTCATAAAGTCTATGAGTGTAAGAATGAACTTAAAACATCTAGTTTTTCATGAAATACCTATAGATATTCAGCAAGGAGAAATAGATATTTGATGAAAACTTGATGGAAAAGGCCGTAGGAAAACCCAGTGATTGCAATTGCATAAAGATAATGAGGTTATTTTTCATTCCTCACTTTTTGCTGGTATAGAAGCTACAAATGGAAAAAGAAAGACCTCAGGAATAGTCATAGGTCATTAATCACACCTAGAAAATATTTTTGCATCTCTAACATATGCATAATAACAAGTTAAAAATATTTGGAAATACAGAAATGATTACATGGGTGCATTTTTAAAATGTATAGTGCCAGACTAAATTGTGGCCATAGCTGTATGTTTTTTCATCTTCCTGATCAATTATTTTTACCATTTGACAAAAGTTTAATTATGTTACACTAACAACACATTTGTACAAAGACAAATTTACAAACTGCCTTAGCAAGAAATTATTCAGAAACATTAAACAAAGAGAAATTAAATGTTTTTTTAGATAGATTGCTGTCTAATTTGATCCTAAGTATTTATCCTGCATAGAATATATTGCTTTTAAGCAATGGTATATATCCTAAATATCACAATAGACAATTAAATTGATTATTTTAATCCTTGGTTCCAGTACAAAGCTATTATGTTTTCTTCATCAGTTTGAACTTTGCTACCCTTAATGATAATAATATTGCTAATAATAATAATTGGAAGCATATATTGCGCACTTATAGTATGTCGGCACTGTGCTAAAAAATATGTTATTATACTTTATTCTCACCATGATCGTGGCCAGGTGAGAAGACTCCAGCTTACAGGTAAGCCTTAACTTTTGCTTACATAACTAGTGAGAAAAAAAACAGACCAACACAAAGTCAAATATAATGATTAAGAAAACTATACTAATGAGTATTGAACCCATCTTTGCAAACATTATAACTGAGACAATTATTACAGTGAAAGACAGCTGACTTAACTGACTCCATCTTGTTTCTAATCTCCAAACTGTCCTTGTTCTTTCCTGGGTGTAGGCCAAACTAACTCTAGGAGGAACTTGGTTTATGTTTTAGCTTTGAACTAAAGACGACAATGGCCCTTTCCCAAAGTAAACCTCCTTCCTGGGGACTAGACTGCCTTTGCAGGACTAACAAATTATCCACAAGATTAGAAATTATGGTTTAGGGGTAATGGAGCTGGAGGTTGCAAGACTCTGTACCTCCCCAAATTGCTTTTGGGGATAACATTACTATTGTAAAACCTAAGATCAGTGTTTGAGATATTTTTCAGACCCTGCACTCATTGGATCAGCTGATACCACCTGGATTGATGAATTGGCTCATTTGGTCTTGTGGCCCTCAAGAGGATGGCTGCAACTTCCTATGATTTCATCTCCAACCAAACCAATCAGAAGTCCCAACTTACTGGCCCCCTATCCACCAAATTATCCTAAAAACTCTGATCCCTAAATGCTTGGGGAGATTGATTTGGGTAATAACAAAATTCCCAGTCACCCACAGAGCTGGCTCTGTGTAAATTACTCTTTCTCTATTGCAATTCCCCAGTCTTGATAGATTGGCTCTGTATAGGGAGTGACAAGCGGAACCCACTGGACAGTTAACAGTACATCTGAAAACTTTCAACATAAAATATATATACTAAAATCTAATGTTAATTTCAAAATTTTCAAAGAAACATTGTTTAAATAAATTTTCCTCCATTTTTATTTAAGTTATGAAAATAGATAGATTCTACCTTGGAGTTACATTTTTGTCTACCTTTGCACCTGAAATAGAGACAAAAAAATAAAAATGAAAGCTCACATAAGAATTCATAATGACAATCACCTAAAATTACATAGATTTGAGGCTTAAATTGACACTGCTTGTGAAGTAATTTAAAATCAAAACACCCGATAGGACATATCAAAGACAACGTATATCAGAGCCTATGACAAAATGTGAGAAGGGTGTTGTACCACTGTGGTCACTTTTGCTAAAACCTATTAGCTCAGTGTAACCATGAGAAAATCATCAAACAAACCCAAATTGATGAATATTCTACAAAATGCTTGACCAATACTCTTAAAGAAAACTGCCAACATCATGAAAAGCAAGGAAAGCCTGAAAAGCTGTCACAGAGCAGAGGAGACTGAGGAGGCATGATGGTTAAATGTAGCATGGCATTTAGAACAGGATCCTGAACAAAAAATGAACAGTGGTGATGAAGCTAGTGAAATGTGAATAAAGTTTGGAGATTAATATACCAACGTTGGTTTCTTAGTTGTTACAAATGCACCATAATAATGTAAGATTTTAATAAATGGAGATACTGGGTACGGCATATGGGACCTATCTTTTCTATATTTATAACATTTTCTGTGAATCTAAAACTATCCTAAGATGCATATATATATATATATATATATATATATATTTATTTATTTATTTTTATTTTTATTTTTATTTTTGAGACAGGATCTCACTTTGACACTCAGGTGAAGTGCAGTGGCGCGATCTCGGCTCACTGCAGCCTCGTCCTTCCAGGTTCAAGTGATCCTTCTGCCTCAACCCCCCAAGTAGCTAGGACTATAGGGTAAGGCCGCCACATCCAGCTAAATTTTGATTTCTTGTAGAGATGAGTTTTCACTATGTTGCCCAACTCCTGAGCTCAAGCAATCCACCTGCCTCAGCCTCTCAAAGTGCTGGGATTACAGGCATGAGCCACTGTGCCCAGCTCCCTAAGATATATTTTTATTAAAAAAAAAAAAAAGCTCAGGTTTACAGTAAAGTTGAAAATAATTCTGAGTTTGTAGAGCCGTACCTTTTTGGTAGAAGCAAAATTAAATTCTCTGTTAAAATACACAATCACAAATCAGGCTTCAAGTGTGCCCACAGAAAATATTCAAAGGATACATTCACAAAAAAGGAGAAAAAGTCCTACTGTGGTGGCTCACACCTATAATCCCAGCACTCTGGGAGACCAAGGTGGGAGGGTCACTTGAGGCCAGACATTCAAGACCAGCCTGGGCAAAATAGCAAGACCCCACCTCAGAAAACATAAAATAAAATAATTTTTATAAATTTAAAATTTTTTAAAAAGGAGAAAAAAAATCAAAACACAGAAGAAGGCAAAGAGCCTTAAGTCACAGTCTTCAAAATTAGGAGCAGTTATTGGATTTATCAGATACATAGTATATTTAGTTGAATGGAAATGTTTCAAGTTTCTTATTTCCAAATTTCAAGATCATATATTTCAACATAATGTAATGAATATATTTACATTAAAAAATAAAAAAGATATTGAAAATAGGATAAAGAAAAATTTATCAATAGAAAGTGACCAGATAGATCTGTATAAAAAACAAATTTAATTTCTAGAAAAGAAAATATTATTCAATGTGACAACTAAATTATTTAAACAGAAGACTAGACCCAGCCAAATATCAAATTATTGAATAAGAATTAAGAGTTAGATTATTATATGAATACAGCTGTTATGCCTAGACTGTTAGTTCCTCAAAGAAGACCACCAGAGTCCAGAGTCAAAGCCAAGCGGCAAGGATCTTTACTACAAGTTCGAACCTGGTCCTTCCATTCCACAGCATACAAGAGGGCCCTGAACAATGCGAGTGTTTGCTTTTTATAGCCTGAAAGTTACAGGGGAACAAAGGAATTCTTTTGGTTCCTGCTCTTTCAGTAAAACTTTGAACGGCTGTCCTCTTATCGGAGACTTTCCTGGTGGTGTTTGTACTGGGCTCAGGAAGTTTGAGAGATATATGGCGATATGTGGTGGGATGGGAGGATGGGATGTGTTTGTACTGGGCTTGTTTGTTTTGAGCCCGGGGCTGAGGAATGTGCCCGGCTCCATTCATTCCCTCCTTTTCTTTTCAGGTATTTTTTAGAGCTAATCTTGGGTCTTATAAGTCTGATTCTGTTTCAGCGTTTACAGGTTGGTATTGGGCTCTGAGGACCATGAGTTGTACATTGTTAAACCTTTCTTTAACGAACCGCAAAATTCTGTTAACAACACAAGGTCCTACGGTAAGCAGAAATAGTAGACTCAGCAGGGGTCCAAGGAAGGGGGCTAACAGAGAAAACATAGATGAGTTCCACTATTGGTCTGCAGCTGAAGCAAACTGCCGTGTTCTTACTTCTGTGCTTAACTTGCGTAACTGTTGGACCTGGTCTTCTACAAGCCTTGATTCATTTATGTAGAAACAACAGTCTTCCTTTAGAAACGTACACGTTCCTCCTTTTTCAGCAGTGAGTAGGTCTAAGGCCCTCCGGTTCTGCAAGGTTACCTGTGCTAGGGACGTGAGCTGCCGCTGGAGGGAGGCAAGGGACTTAGCTGACTTCTCCATAGCAATGGCAAATTGTTGGTACAGCTTGTTACTTTCTATGAGGGTGTGACCTAGGGCTCCCCCAGCCAGTCCGGCCGCCATGAAGGATGCGGTGAGGGAGATTCCTGCAATGAGGGGGAGAAATATGGCTCGTGCAGGTCTCGGTCTAGGGTCTGGGTGAATAACAGCACTAGTCCAGTTACCAGTATACCTTAGGAACTCGCCAGCAGTAAGTAGAGTTAACCGGGGAACTAATGTGACAGGAAGACACAGTAGGTTGGTAACAGAGGGGCTTGATAGGTTTTTAGATAATGTTCTATTACACCAGAAGAATATGCCTGACAGAGCCTTTAAGGTGATATTAGGGGGCGTTGCAGTGATGCTGCAAAGGCTGGAATTAGTTCCTGAGAAACAGTAGGGAAACTTTTCTTGACTGGGGTTTAGGTATAGTGGCACATTAGGGATAGGGGCATATGAGAGGTTTCGGTGGTTGTTAGCTTGGGCAGAGGTGGAGGATCCTTATGGCAGGGGGACAGCGGTTAGTGGTGGATGCCTTAGAGTGGCACACAGAAAGCAGCCAGACAGGCTGTGAAGTCCTGTAAGGTTAGCAAGTTCTAATCTTTCTTGCAATAATTTTAACCAGGAAAAAGGACGTAAATCTTGTGTTAGGCGGTTTTCTTGTCGCTGGATATTTCCATGGACCAGGGGCCGTACCTGCACTAGACCTCGCCACAGATAGAGGTGACTGCTAGGCCATGTGGAGGCGGAGGAGTAGTATACAGCCTCGTGTTGAGGCGTGGTCTAGTGGGAGTTCCAGGGGTCTCTAACTATCCATGTATATGAAAGGTCTCTATCTCGTCTGCGATGGAAGGGCCATCTGGGATCTATCTGTTCTTTTCTACTTTACCATTGGTATTTATGGATGTTACAATAGTTATAAGGGCAGCCAGCACTTTGGTGCCACCAATAGTGCTTACAATTGTATTTAGTCTGATCATACTCGAAGCATATTATTGGTGCCACTGGTTTGGCTACTGGGAAATCGGTAAAATTTAGTAAAATTGGGCTATTGCACCTTGAGGAGGGGCAATCTGCACTGGCCACTAATTTCCTGGGCTTATGAGGTTGCCTAGGGTGGGTTTGGTTTTCATAAAGCCAGAATCTCCAGACAAAGGGATTAGGAGCTGGCTTTATGTTTTCCCTAGCGGCCACTAGGGCGACTAATGTTAGAGTTAGACTACCTAACTGCATGTTTGCAGTGAGCTATGCTGCCGGCGCAGGGTGAGTTTTAAGGGGTTGTTCTTAGCTCTGTCCACAGTCCACATGTCCGGTGCTTCAGCCGCCGCCGTGATTGGCCCCAGAAGGTCGGAGGTTGGGTCCACTGGCTTGACGTGGGTGTAGTGGATCCACGACGCAATGCCTTCTACTTTTAGGGCGGTGGGTGTGGTCAGGAGTACTTGGAGTGGTCCTTTCCACCTGGGCTCTAGGGTCTCTTGTCGGTGTCGCTTAACCAGGACCTAGTCTCCTGGCTGGTACGGATGGGGTGTCGGTGGGGGACTGGTCTTATATAGCTCTTTCAGCTTGGGCCAGATTTCTTGGTGAATTTTCTGTAAGGCTTGTAGGGAAAATAAGAATTCAGAGACATTTTCTGTTTCAGACTTAAGCAGATCATCTTTTAAGCTAGGAACCAGGGGTGGAGGTCTGCCATACATGATTTCGTAAGGGGTAAGGCCCAGTTTGTAAGGGGTATTACGGGCCTGGAACAGAGCATAGGGGAGAAGGACTACTTAATTAGCGCCAGTCTTTATAGTCAATTTAGTTAAGGTCTCTTTTAAGGTCCGATTCATCCTTTCTACCTGTCCTGAACTCTGGGGCCTGTAAGCGCAATGTAGTTTCCAATTTGCCTTAAGGATGGAAGCCAAGTCCTGACTTACCTTAGCGACGAAAGCGGGCCTATTATCTGAGCTTATCTGGATGGGGAAGCCATACCTGGGAAGGATATCTCCAGAATTTTCTTTGCTACGACCTGAGCAGTTTCTTTTTTGGTTGGGAATGCTTCAGTCCACCTTGAAAAAGTATCTACAAAGACAAGTAAGTACTGGTACCTGTACTTTCCTGGCTTTATTTCAGTAAAATCTACTTCCTAGTAGATACCGGGCCTGGTTCCTCTGAGCCTTGTTCCTGTTGCAGCTTGAGATTGGGGGTATGCGTTGTTAAGCTGGCAGACTTTGCAACTTGTCACGATACTGCTGGCCGTCTCAGCTATATGTCTGATTTTGAGCTTGGAGCGTCTGATCAGGTCTATCATCTGCCGAGCCCCCAGGTGGGTGGTTCAGTGGATGTGTTCTAACACCTGTTGTCGTAATTTTTCTGGTAGGATGGTTTGGTCATTAGTATCAGTCCACCACCCATTCTGGATTTGTTTCAGGGGAAGTTTGTCAATCTACTGGAGATCTTGTTCTGAATATTCAGGGAAATATGGCAAGTCCTGGGGGCCTGGGTCAGGGAGCTGGAGTGCAAGGAGTTGGCTGGGAGCCTTCGCCACATTCCTTGCAGTTTGGTCTGCCAGAAAGTTGCCTTGAGCAGTTGGAGTAGTTAGTTTCTGATGCCTTGGGCAATGTACAATGGCTAATTTTTCTGGCCTTCATAGGGCTGTTAGCAGGGCTGGGATCTCTTGCTTGTTTTTTTATCTTTTTTCCTTCAGCCGTCAGTAACCTTCGCTCCTTGTAAATGGCCCCATGTATATGCGCCGTTGCAAAAGCATATCAGCTGTCTGTATATACTGTCAGCTTTTTCCCCCGCCCTTAAGGTAAGAGCTTGGGTGAGCGCTATCAGTTCGGCCTTCTGGGCCGATGTCCCCGGGGGCAGGGGTTCCGCCCAGATTACCTCAGTCTCTGAAGTTACTGCCGCTCCAGCGTACCTCTGGCCTTGATGCATGAAGCTGCTCCTATCAGTGAACCAGACGAGGTCGGCGTCAGGAAGTGGGCGGTCCTGCAGGTCTTCTCGAACTCCCTGCACCTGAGCTAGTATCTTGGTGCAGTCATGGAGTGGGGCAGCCAGGTCCGGGTTGGGCAGCAGCGAGGCAGGGTTTAAGGTCGTTGGGGGCAGGAAAATTATCCTGAGAGGATTTAGTAGTAGTCCTTGGTAGTGGGTGAGCTGGGCGTTACTCATCCATCGATTAGGTGGCTGTTTGAGTACACCTTCGATGGCATGTGGAGTAACGACCCACAATTCTTGCCCCATGACAAGTTTATCAGCATCTTGCACCATCAGAGCCATGGCCGCAATCATTCGGAGACAAGGGGGCCACCTGGCAGCCACTGGGTCTAACTTCTTTGACAGGTAGGCAACTGGCCTCTGCCAGGGGCCTAAGTTCTGAGTTATTACCGCCTTGGCGACACCTTTATTCTCATCCACGTATAAGTGGAAGGGCTTGGTAACATCAGGTAGTCTTAGTGCAGGCGCGGAGAGTAGGGCGGTTTTAATCTGTTGGAAGGCCAACTCGGCTTCGTCTGTCCAATTAAATGGCTGTTGCCTCCGTGTTGCCTGATACAAGGGTTTAGCCAGTTCTGTGAACCTAGGTATCCATAGTCTGCAAAATCCTGCCGACCTCAGGAATTCTCTCACTTGTCGGGTGGATTGTGGCCTGGGGATATGCAGAACAGTTTGTTTCTGGGCGCCTGTTAGCCAGCGCTGCCTTCCTTTAAGCAGGTACCTTAGATATGTTACCTCTGGCTGTAGATGCTCTTTCTGTACCACTGCTGCCAGGACCTTGGTCATTTTTTTCAGTGGCCTTAAATTGCTTTTCCTCTGGAGTATCTCTGTTATTGTAAACCTGCTGGGCTATCTGAAGGAGGTCTTGAATCTGCTTTCTTTCCAAGTCTTCTAATTTCTGGAGTTTTCTCTTAATATCTGGGGCTGCCTGATTTACAAAAGACATTACAACAGCTGCCTGACTTCCTGGAGCCTCTGGATCTATGGGGGTGTACTGTCTAAAAGCTTCCATTAATCTTTCTAAGTAGGTAGCTGGGCTCTCTGTCTTTCCTTGCAGAATAGAATATACTTTAGCCAAATTAGTGGGCTTGCGAGCAGCTGCCCGGAGACCTGCCATTAGAGTCTGGCGATAAAGGTGTAGCCGTCCTTTACCTTCTGCTGTGTTGTAGTCCTACGCCGGCCTGGTCAGAGGAAAGGTTGCGTTTATGAGGTCGGGGTTGGCAGTCGGTTGACCGTCGTCCCCTGGGACCAGCTTTCTAGCTTCTATCTGTATTCTCTCTCACTCTTCCGTGGTGAACAAGATTCGGAGGAGCTGCTGACAATCATCCTAAGTGGGCTGGTGGGTGAACATGACACTATCCAGTAAAGCCAGTAAATCTTTGGGGTTGTCTGAAAACTGAACACTCTGAGTCTTCCAGTTATACAGATCACTGGTGGAGAATGGCCAGTACTGGAGCCTGGGGATTCCTGTGTCATCTGGGGGTCCTATTTCCTGAAGGGGTAAAGCCACCGTGGAGTCAGGCGGCTGAGGGGGGCTGGTCCGCGAAGTGCGCCTTCGCGTCCGCCCCGCCGGCCTTTCAAATTTACTTTCTTTTTCAGCGGGCCCGTGTGTGCCGGCCGCCTCCCGTCCGCCTGCTCCTTCCTGCAGCTCAGCCAGGGGGGCTGGGGCCTGGGGCCCGGAGGGGTACGGAGGGGGTTCTGTGAACAGTGGGTCCCCGCTGTCAGGTAGAACAGGATGGGGGGGGCAGTTGGTTGCTTGGATTTTAGTGGTCGAGCAACCAGTGCCTTACAGGGTTCAGAGGCTAATTGGAAAGGGGACAGCCAAGGAGGCGGGTTCTCAACAAGGTCCTGCCATATGAGGATATATGGGATTTGATCTAAGTGGCCCGCACGCCTAGGTAGGAAAATCTTGGACTTTACCTTAGTGATGACAGCAAGTCGGAAGGTCCTTTCGGGTGGCCACCTTACATCAAAGGCAGGCCATTTGGAGTGACACAGAGTAAGCTTTCTTTTCCTGATTTCTATACTAAGATCATGGCCCTTTGCTCTAACTTCTTTGAAATTACTCGTAAGGAGAGATAGAGGAGTGCTCTGGGTATTACTTATCCTGTAATAATTTGTAGTCTCTTCCTGTAAAGGAATGTGGGTTAGAATCCCTGTAAAGGAAATCTGATCTGGCTTATTAATGATATCTAATCGCAGGCACACTTTGGCAGCCCTGGTCAGAGTTAGCTGTCTGGATCGCGATCGCACTGGGGCAGCCTAGATCAGAGATAGCTGCTGCCCGCCAAACTGGGGCAGTTCAGATTGCAAGCGCGCACCGGAAGCCCAGGTCAGAGTTAGCTGCCTGGATCGCGATCGCGCTGGGGCAGCCTAGATCAGAGATAGCTGCTGCCCACCAAACCGGGGCAGTTCAGATTGCAAGCGCACACCGGAAGCCCGGGTCAGAGTTAGCTGCCTGGATCGCGATCGCGCTGGGGCAGCCTAGATCAGAGATAGCTGCTGCCCGCCAAACGGGCAGTTCAGATTGCAAGCGCGCACCGGAAGCCCGGGTCAGAGTTAGCTGCCTGGATCGCGATCGCGCTGGGGCAGCCTAGATCAGAGATAGCTGCTGCCCGCCAAACCGGGGCAGTTCAGATTGCAAGCGCGCACCGGAAGCCCGGGTCAGAGTTAGCTGCCTGGATCACGATCGCGCTGGGGCAGCCTAGATCAGAGATAGCTGCTGCCCGCCAAACCGGGGCAGTTCAGATTGCAAGCGCGCACCGGAAGCCTGGGTCAGAGTTAGCTGCCTGGATCGCGATCGCGCTGGGGCAGCCTAGATCAGAGATAGCTGCTGCCCGCCAAACCGGGGCAGTTCAGATTGCAATTTAGATCAGATGAGAGCCAGGGGACGTCTCCTACCAGTCTCCGCTGATTGTCCTATAGCGCGTCCGCCAGGACTGTGCCAGCTCCAGTTTCAGACCTCGCGAGTCACAGATTCAGATTCAGAACAGACACAGACAGACAAACGGAGACGAGCCAGCTCACCTATCAGTAGATCGATCCTAGCAGATCCGTTGACCAGGGGTCTGGTGGGCTTGGGGAATCCCGGACGAGCCCCCAGATGTTATGCCCAGACTGTTAGTTCCTCAAAGAAGACCACCAGAGTCCAGAGTCAAAGCCAAGCGGCAAAGATCTTTACTACAAGTTCGAACCTGGTCCTTCCATTCCACAGCATACAAGAGGGCCCTGAACAATGCGAGTGTTTGCTTTTTATAGCCTGAAAGTTACAGGGGAACAAAGGAATTCTTTTGGTTCCCGCTCTTTCAGTAAAACTTTGAATGGCTGTCCCCTTATCGGAGACTTTCCTGGTGGTGTTTGTACTGGGCTCAGGAAGTTTGAGAGATATATGGCGATATGTGGTGGGATGGGAGGATGGGATGTGTTTGTACTGGGCTTGTTTGTTTTGAGCCCGGGGCTGAGGAATGTGCCCGGCTCCTTTCACAGCAGAGTAAAATAAAGAGGCAGAACTTATAACATGGTAGTTAAAGGTTATGAAGAATGAAAAAGGGGGAAAATGTCTATCATAACCCTAAAGAAATTACCAGAAGAAATGAAAATAAGGAGATAAGAAGTAGAATATTTGAAGAGATCACATTTAAAAAATGTTCCCAATTGATGAATGACAATATGGCAGTTTTGTGTTTGGAAATCACTGTGAATCTTGAGGAAAATAAATACTAAAAATCTATGTTGTGGATTCATTGAAATTTTAGAACTCCAGAGAAAAAAAAAATAAGAATTCTAAATTTGCAGAAAGAAAAGAATGGCAATTTGATAATTCTTATTTTGACAGAACAGAAGCTGAAGATAATGAAATTATTTATTTAAAATGCTTAAAATATTACACTCCAGAAATCTAAATCCCATAAAACTATTTTTTTTTTCAATAGAATGTTTCAGTCAAAAACTAAGGATACATCATTGAGAATACTATCAGGAGACACTTGATAAAATTACTTTTGCAAGATGTATTTCAGGAAGATGGTAAATGACCTACAAAAGAAGAATTGACTTGCAGGAAGAAATGACATGCAAAATAAAATGGTAAACATGAGAAAAGATAGATGAGCCTGACATTTACAGAACAGTAGTAATAAATCATAGTTGGTGGTCAGGTACAGTGGCTCACGCCTGTAATCCCTGCACTTTGGGAGGCCAATGTGGAAGGATCTCTTGAGCTCAGCAATTCAAGACCAGCCTAGAAAACACAGTGAGAACACTAAAAAAGAATTAGCCAGGCAAGATGGTGGGTGATTATAGTCCCAGCTACTCAGGAAGTTGTGACAGGAGGATCACTTGAGCCCAGTAGTTTGAGGTTGCAATGAGGTGTTATTGTGCCACTGCACTCCAGTCTAGGCAACAGAATGACACTTAGTCTCTGCAAAATCAAAATAAAATTTAAAAGATAAATCACACTTAGTAAATTTAAAACAAAACTAAAATAATAAACCAGAAGGGTTTATTGAGTTAGTTGAGAAGTGAGATGCCAGACATAATAGCAATTTATTTACTATTCACTATTTTTTAGGGGGTGAATTAACTTTAGATTCATTATCCTAAATATGTGTATTTAAATTTATAACATAGCAACGGGAAAAATAGAAAAGCAGTGTATAATTTTCCAAACAGTGAAGGTAATGTGGAATCAAAATTCAATTCAGAAATTGACTAAAAACAAAACAATAAGAGAAAAAGAGGGAAAAGAGCACAAATAACATAATAAAAATTAATCTAAATATAATCAGTAAATATATATGTCTAAACTCTCCAGATAATAATTAAAAATTGTCAACTATATGCTGTTTGCAAGATACAAACATAAAACATAAAAACATAGCAAATATTTGAAGTCAAATGATGGAAAAGTTGTGGAATTTTTAACCAAATATCAACTGTTAACAAAATGTTGGCATCAGACAAAAATACTTCAAGGGAAATCATTATAAGAAAAAAACCACTATATAATGATAGAATTTTTATTAGCCAGGATGACATAACAATTCAAAATATATTTCCCTCATAAAGTAACTTCAAATATAAAACACAAATATTAGTAGAACTATAAGAAGGAATTAATAAGTCTACTATCATATTATGAGTTTAAAACAATTCTCTCAGTAAATGACAGCTCAAACATGAAAATTCAATAAAGCATACATTTAAAGAAATCATTTATGACTGCCATAATATACATGTATAAAAAATGATTTCACAACCTGAAATAACGTATGCTTCCTAAAGCACATAGGAAATGTTTTGTCAAATTTTAACCTATTAATCCAAAGAGAAAATCTGCACAAAACACTAAGGCATAGGGACATCCAGACTACTTGTTCTATACACCAGATGAAGGCATTGAAAATCAATGACATAAAGATAACAAAGAAAAGATCTTTTACTTAAAAACTAAATAACAGATTTTAAAATAATACTGAATTTATATCTGCAAAATAATATACTAACACCCGTTTAAGTGTTATAACTACAAATATTTAAACAATCTTTACATCATTTATGATCATACCACTTTAAATTACAAAATAATAGACTATAGTAAAGTAAATTCACAATATAAATTATTAATTTCATGTAAATATTTTACCAAATTTCATAATGATAAACTGAAACATAGCTATTTCAGTTTGTATATTAGTGTGCAAAAATATATTTATATAATAGTTACAGACAAACGTAAAATTAAGGTTTATTTTTTCTATCTTGTCTAATCTATGATGAAGGTTTTAATTAAAGTCCAAATTAAATGTTTTATAAACAAAACTTCTCAAATAAAAATTATTTTAAACACTATTAATACATGTGAATATTTTTTCTCCCTTACAATAGCTCTAAATCATAAAACCCTGTATAACTTAAAATTTATTCTAGGTACTCTTTATTGAATTTTTGAAATAATTTTTATTCATTGAAAATGAGACAATATCATGGACACAAACATTTAAAAATTGGCCACACTTCAGTAAATCTTAACATTATGCCTTATTTGTTTTAGATCTTTAAGAAACAAAACCAAAAATTAAATGTAAAACATACAAATGAGGCCCCATTTCCTCTTTCCTTTCCAATTTTGCTTTGCTGGGAGGAAATCAATTGAGCAGTTTTCATATTTTTGCTACTATGAACAAAACATGATGTTATGAACTTCTTGTGCAAATTTATTGAAGCACATTTGTGAGTGTCTCAAGGTTGCGCACATAGAAGAGGAAATACTAAGCCATGGGGTTTGAACATTTTCACCTTTACTAGATATTATAGATACTGCTCTTGAAAAGGTTGTATCTGTGTTCACTCATTCAATAGTGTATAAGATTTTTTTCTTCTTCCTTTTCACTAACATTTGCTATTTTTTAGAGTTAAAACTCTGTCCAATAAAATGGTGGATAAATATTATCGTATCATGTTAATTTAGTTAACTACTTCTAGTTTGAGGTGGTTATTGTAGTTTGTTGCAGATCAAAGATGGTCACGAACTCTGAATCTGCTACCAATGTTGAAAAATAATAGTGCTAGCGGAGCTTCTGATCTTTTCTCTGACATAATGAATGAATTCTAGAAAGCTTCCAATTATTAAAATAGTTTCCCATGATTTTAGAAGACGTTTCATATAAGATTATGAAGCATTGTGTATGTGCACATTTTGCTAAGTGTGTATAATTAAAGAGTGATGACCGGGCGTGGTTGGGAGGCCCAGGTGGGTGGATCACGAGGTCAGCAGATCGAGACCATCCTGGCTAACACAGTGAAACCCCATCTCTACTAACAATACAAAAGATTAGCCGGGTGTGATGGCAGGTGCCTGTTGTCCCAGCTACTAGGGAGGCTGAGGCAGGAGAATGGCTTGAACCCGGGGTGCGGAGCTTGCAGTGAGCTGAGATCTCGCGACTGCACTCCAGCCTGGGCGACAGAGCCAGACTCCGTCTCAAAAAAAAAAAAAAGGGATAAAATTTGCCATGTCTTTTCTATATTTATTTGTATGCTCTTCAGAGCTTTCTTTTTCAACCGATTAAAATGGTGCATTGCATTAATTTTCTACACTAAAGCATCCTTACATTCCTAAAATAACTATCTTTAGTTATGATTTATCATACTTCACCTAATCTAGCATGCCACTGATTTTGAGGTTTTGTTATTTAATAAACCTCTAAGGAATAACAACAAAAATAAATAGCACAATTTAAATTACCCAATAATTTTGCATCATGCAGAAGTATTATTTCATACTTATTGAAGGATGTTAAATTTATGTAAATACAGATTTGTTTTACTTATAAAACTTTTGCATATGTAAATAAACAATTTTCTTAGTATATTTTATTTACTTATTTTACATTCTGAGTCAGATGTATTGCAGTAACAAACTAAATCACATATTTATCTGTGGAAATTTTTATTTCTTAGGTCTCATAAAATACTTAGTTGTTTTGAAAACAATAGTGGTCATATCTTCAATAATAAATCTTTGCTTCGCACATATTTACAGTTATCCACTCCATAATGACATTTTGGCCAACATGCACATATGATAGTAGTCCCATAAGATTATAATGGTATTGAAAAATTTCTATTGCCCAGTTCTAATATGATATTGCAACATATTATTCACATCTTTGTGGTGGTACTTCAGGAGGTATTCTAGAAGTAGATACTATTATAATAGGCGATGATAGCTCCATGCATGTTATTGCCCCTGCAGAACTCCCAGTGGGACAAAATGTGGAGATGAAAGACAGTGATATTGATGATCTCAATCCTTTGTAGTCCTGAGCATATGTGTGTGTCTTAGTTTGTAACAAAAAAAAAAACTAGAAAGTAAAATAAATGAATAAATACATTTTTTAAACGAAAGACAAAAGCTTACAAAGAAAGATATTTTTATATACAGCTGTACAATATGCTTATTTTTAAACTAAGTGTTATTACAAGCCTGTAATCCCAGTACTTTGGGAGGCCTAGGCGGGCGGATCACCTGAGGTCGGGAGTTCAAAACCAACCTGCACAAAATGGCGAAACGCCGTCTCTATTAAAAATACAAAAATTAGCTGGTCATGGTGGTGGGTGCCTGTAATCCCAGACACTCGGCAAGCTGAGGCAGGAGAATCACTTTAACCTGGGAGGCGGAAGTTTCAGTGAGCCGAGAGCTCACCATTGCATTCCAGCCTGGGTGACAGAGTGAGACTTCGTCTCAAAAAAAAAAAAAAAAAAAAAAGTATAAAAAAATACAAAGTTTCGAAAGCAAAAAAGTGTCAGTAAGAAAATGTTATTATTGAAGAAAGAAAAATGCTTTTTATATATTTGGTCTAGCCTAATTGTACAGTGTTCATAAAGTTTACAACACTGTACAGTAATGTACTAGTCCTTCACATTCAGTCACCACTCACTCATTGTCTCAACTCCGGGAAACTTCCAGTTCTGCAAGCTCCATTCTGATAAATGCCTTATACAGGTATACCATTTTTAATTTTTAATACCATATTTTTACTATAACTTTTCTATGTTTACATACACAAATGCTTACTATTGTGCCACAATGGACCACAGTATTTAGGAGAGCAGCATGCTGTACAAGTCTGTAGCCAAAGAACAATAGATTAAACCATATAGCCTAGGTATGGAGTAAAGTTTGTGTAAATGCACTCTATGATGTATGCACAATGATGAAATGAAACATTCATTTATCAGACTGGATACCCATTATTAAGCTACTCATGACTATAATTCTTTCTGAATTAATTTGTTTCTGTACCTCTAATATAAACAATAACTTTTGTTCAAAAGCGAATACATTTTGTATTATTTTATTTTTTGTAACTTTTATGTTAGATTCAAGGGTAAATATGCAGGTTTACTATATAGGTGAATTGTGTGTTGTAAGGATTTTGTGTACAGATTATTTTGACTCCTAGGAAATAAGCACAGACCCCAATAGTTTTTTTATGATCTTCACCCTCCTGCTACCCTCCACCTTCAAATAGGTCCCAGTGACTGTTTTTCCCTTCTTCGTGTCCTTAGGTACTCAATGTTTAGCTTGGACTTACATATAAGAACATGTGGTATTTGGTTTTCTGTTTCTGTGATAGTTACCTTAGGATAATGTCATCCAGCTCCATTCATGTTCCTGCAGAGAACATAATCTCATTCTTTATATGGCTGCATAGTATTCGTGGTGCATATATACCACGTTTTCTTTATCCAGTCTACCATTGATGGGCATCCAGGTAGATTGTATGGCTTTGCTATTGTGAACAGTGCTGTGGTGAACACACACATGCATGTGTCTTTATGGTAGAATGATTTATATTCCTTTAGGTATATACCCAATGGGATTGCTGGGTCAAATGATAATTCTGTTTTAATTTCTTTGAGAAATTGCCAAACTGCTTTCCACATAGCTGATCTAATTTACATTCCCGCCAACAGTGTGTAAGTGTTCCCTTTTCTCTTCAACCTTGTAGCATCTGTTACTTTTTTACTCTTTAGTAATAACCATTCTGACTGGTATGAGATATTATCTCATTTTTGGTTTGCATTTCTCTAATGATTAGTGATGTTGAGCATATTTTCATATGCTCGTGGGCTGCATGTATCTCCTTTTCTGAGAAGTGTCTGTTCATATCCTTTGCCTACTTTTTAATTAAGTTGTTTGTTTTTTACTTGTAAATTTGCTTAAGTTCCTTGCAGATTTTGCATATTAAACCTCTATTGGGTGCATAGTTTGCAAATATTTTCTCCCATTCTGTAGTCTTTGGCTGTGCAGAACCTCTTTAGTTTAATTATATCCTATTTGTCAATTTTTGTTTTTGCTGGAATTGCTTTTGGCATCTTTGTCATGAAATCTTTGCTAGGTCCTATATCCAGAATGGTATTTCCTATGTTATCTTTTAGAATTTTTACAGTTTTAGGTTTTACATTTGAATCTTTGATCCATTTTCAGTTAATTTTTGCATATGGTATAAGAAAGGGATCCAATTTTAGACTTTGGCGTATTAATAGCCTCTTATCACAGCAGCACCATTTATTGAATCTGGAGTCCTTTCCCCATTGCTTGTTTTTGTTGACATTGTCAAAGATCAGATGGTTGTAAGTGTGTGGCATTATTTCTGGGTTCTCTATTATGTTACATTAATCTATGTGTGTATTTTTGTATCAGTACCACTATGTTTTGGTTATTGTAGCCCTGTAATGTATTTTAAAGTCTGATAATTTGATGCCTCTAGATTTCTTGTTGAATTTATTTTAAATTGCAAATCATCTTGAGAGATGAAGTTCCAACATTAAAAATTAATACAAAATCTAAAGTGAGAGTAATAAAAGCAGTTGTTAACAAGGTCAGGCATGGCATGTGTGGTTCATGGGAACTACTTACAAATTTAGCAACAGTTAACATAGGCATCCCTTTAATATCTGCAAGGATTGAACAGACATACAAAAGGATGTGCATTTACCATATGCGTACATATCAAAGATATAAATTAACCTAATAAGCTATTAAATATAACAGATTCTATCATCCTACTTGACAGTTACGATTTCATAAAGAAAAAAATGAAAACATATGTAAAGCTGCTTTTATACAATTAAAATTTAGCAAATTACCAAATTCTGAATTTAGTTTTGTGCATTCTTTGGAGTCTCTTAATGAGAAGATTTTCTGCACTAAAGTGAAAACTATAAATCATAATTGATAAATATAAAAATTCTAATTATATTTTGAATAAATATGAAATCATTTATTTTACTACAATCAAATTGTATTAGATATTAAAAATATGTTCACAGTTTTAGTATTCAAATACATCTAGCATCCTATGCAAAATATTGGTATCACACATATGAATGTCACACTTAGGTCTATTCAAGACATTTGAAGTTACTCTAACGTTTTACCACCACAAAATATTCTTTAGCTTTGATGTACAATTGTTACTAAAAAGCGGTCCTGATCCAGACCGGAAGAGAGGGTTCTAGGATCTCATGCAATAAATAATTTGGGTGGGCCCACAGAGGAAAGTGAAAGCAAATTTGTTAAGAAAGTGAAGGAATAAAAGAATGGCTACCACGTAGGCAGAGCAGCTCCAAGGACTGCTGGTTGCCCATTTTTAAGGTTATTTCTTGATTATATGTGAAACAAAGGGTGGATTATTTATCCACCATGTAGTTACCATATAGGGTAACCTCGTGATGTTGTCATGGCATTTGTAAACTGTTATAACGCTGGTGGGAATGTAGCAGTAAGGACAACCAGAGGGCACTTTCATCCCCATCTTGATTTTGGTGGTTTTTAGCTGGCTCTATACTTCAACTTTTTTTATTAGCAAGGTCCTTATGGCCTGTATTTTGTGCCGAATTCCTGTCTCATCCTGTGAATTAGAATGCCTTCACCATCTGGAAATGCAGTCCAGTAGGTCTCAGCCTTATTTTATCCATCCCCTATTCAAGATGGAGTTGCTCTGGTTCAAACCCCTCCGACACAGTTGTTTCATATGCTACTAAACCAGAAATTGAAACTGGAAGAGAAACAACAAAATGGGCGTTCAGCACAAATAAGAAGTGACACTCTGTTATATAAGAATCAGTTGCATCTATGCTATTCTAGAGGTAAGATGTGACAAATTAATTCATCTGCCTTTTCTCTTACTGCTTTGGTTTTCTATTGTTGCTCTAATAATTGCTACAAACTTAAAGGCTTCAAAGCAAATTTATTATCTGACCTACACAGTTCTGTAGGTCAGAAATTCAACATAGATTGAACAGGGCTTTGTTTCTTTCTAGAGGTATTGGTGGAGAATCCACTTCCTTGCCTTTTCTCTTTTCCAGGACTATTGGTGGTTCATTGTCTCCTTCCTCCATCTCAGAAAGCCACACTGTTTCATTTCTCTAACCCTTTCACCACAGATATCTTTCTCTTTGATCCCATCTGGGAAAGGGCTCTGCTTTCAGAGACTCATGTGATTAGTGTGGGCCCACCTAGGTCATCCAGCATAATCTCCCCATGTCCAGGATTTTGTAATTACACCTACAAAATATCTTTTGTCATGAGTCTGTCATGGCCAATGCCTACCATATTTACATAGGCCCTTTTGCTACAAATCCTTCCCATACCCTAAAACAGTGTTTATTTCTAACATTCATAGCAGCAGATCCCAGCCATATTCATAGCATTCAGATATAATAACATTGGTTTCAAGGAAAAGAGATGTAGACAAGTGTTATCTTGGGACCTGAATGTTTTTAGTCCAAGAACAGATGTTATGTTTATTAGTTTGTGTAGTGGTAATGCTGAGCACTACATCATAATGACAGAACTCTCCAGATTTTCTTTAAAGACTTGAATTTTTGTATTTGTGATATATAGGATTCATTAAGGGATAGGACTCAGAACTTTTAAGGTCCTTGCGTATCTGGGTCTAAGCAGACTATTAAATATAAGAACAGGGTTGCTATAAACAAGATGCCTCCTTTGAAATAGTGAGAAACCAATAGATCGAAGAAATCATCCCTAGTTTATTTACCATGTGTTAGAGTCATCTCAGTGGTTTGCTGCCATTCCCAGATCTCTTCTTTCTAGGTACATGTTAAAATTGTACTTCACTGACTCAAGTTGGTGTTAGTTCAGAAACTGAAGGTTTAGGCTGGGTGTGGAAACTCACGCCTGTAATCCCAACACTATGGGAGGATTGCCTGAGCCCAGGAGTTTGAGACCACTCTGGGGAATATGGTGAGATCCTATCTCAATTTATTTAAAAAGATAAAAAGGTGGAAACTGTTGGTTCTGAGATTTTACTCTATTTGCAAGATAACAAGTTAGCCTGCCTGCGGAGTTTTATATCTATATGCTAACAAAATCTGAGGCCTCTGGGTCAGAGACAAAAACAGTTTGTTCCTAATGGAAAAAGCTGCAGAAGCTAGAATAGTATCATAGTCTCTATTCCCAAGCCCCAATTCATACAATATAATATGGTGAGGGCTAGACTGTATTTGCACGTGCATTAGACTGTACAAGAGAAACTCTTTTAGTTTAGGAGATTCTGATCTTGTATAGGGTTATTGATAATATGCCCATCTTTACCACTGGGAGAGAGAGAGAGAGACCTTATCTTTACACTGAAAGGTAAGCTAATCTTCTCCAGAAATAAAAAGAAAATATCTTTACTACCCTGGAATAGCTTCAAAGAGAAAGACATCTCTAAAGTTTACTACCCTTTAATATATTGTTGTGCTAACGTCCTTAACTTAGCTGTAAATGCCTTTTTTTATTATGCAGAAATGTGAGATAATCTGGGAGAATTATCTCTCAACAGTTAGGCATGATCTTGTGACCTATTTGGTTAATAAATTACAAATGGAAATAGTCCGTAATACTTCCAGATGGAATCTTTTAAGAATCAGTGTGTGACTCACTATGTCCTTCCTCTTTCCTGAGTGACATGATACTTGCCAGAATTACTATAACATGAAACAAAGACTATAATAATTTGGGACTTGTGCATAAAGACAACAAACAAACAAAACAAACATATTTTTTATTTGAGTTACTGAAACATAATTGAACCTATTCTGATTTATACAACATAAAAATTAAGTGCCATGTTCTCTGAGTTATGACTCAATCTACTTTTTTGGTCTTCTGATACATATTATTATTTTACTTAAAGATAGCAAACTCAAATACAGTCAGTCCTCAATTTATAATGCTTTGACTTGTGTTTTTTTTAATTTACAATAGTATGAAGCAATATGCTTTGAGTATAAATTATACTCCAGTACAGTATTCAGTAGATTACATGAGATATTCAACACTTTATAATAAAATAAGCTTTCTGTTAAGATGATTTTGCCCAACTATAAAGTAAGTGTTCTGAGCATGCTTAAGATAGGTTAGGCTAAACTATGATGTTCTGTAGGTTAGGTGTGCAAAATACATTTTTATTAAAATATTTGAACTTGTAACGAGTTATTAGGACTTAGCCCTATCATAACTTGAGGAGCTTCTGTATTCACCATTCTTGAAAGTATTTAGAAATTACATGCATTTTTTCCTTTGCTCAGAATGATCATTTGTCTTACCTATTCGTATCTCCAGTAGTAAAATCCATCTTATCTTTCTGACACAATGTCTCTCGGTCACTTTGCCAGCCAGAGACTTTCAGCTGGTGATGCCCCTGCCCAGGCCTTGCTCAAGCCCAGGTTCACTGCAGGAGATGCCTTGTCTACTTGTCCCATGGGACTGCACCTGGCTTTCACTCTGGCAAGGATCCTGTGGCTGCTGAGGCAGTGCCTTCAGCCCCTGGCAGGAGATGGTGTGTTAGTGAGCAAGTGAGGGGTCCAGCTGGCTGTTCAAAGAGGTGTCACAGGAGCAGGCTCTGTGTGAGGCTTGTGGCTAGACCAGGCATGTCACAAGCACCTCCCATGGTAGAATCTGGCATCCAGATCAGGGGAACAGGATAGCACTCAGGCAGGGTTGCCCATGACCCTCAAGCCCTAGAGGGGGTTTTGCAGCATCCTAATTAGCTCTTATAGTCTCTCTGCCTACAGCCCGACAATGGTGGCGTGTTAACAGCTCTGTCAGCCTTTTGCCCTGCACCACCCTGTGGCTCTAGGGCTGGCTCGGCCCCAGCACTGCTTCCCTTCATATGGGGCAGCTTCCCTCCACAGGCGGAGGGCAGAGGGCTACAGTATTACAGCCTTCTTTGTACCCACATTTGATGGGTACTGAGTTCTTGTCCTGTGTCCAAGAAGAATGAGGATACACTGATATTTGGAGGGTGAGGAGGGTGGAGAATTTTACTGAGTGATGAAATAGCTCTCAGCAGAGAGGGGATGTGAAGGTGGTCTCTCACCCAGAGTCTGTTGGTCTTTCTCCATGTGGCTGGGTCTGGGGCTTTTATGGGATCAGAATGAAGAGTGCATGCTGATTTGTTTGTGAGTATGCAAAAAAGGCTAAAACAAAGCCACCACTCAAAGAGGGGCACAACCATGTAAAAAACCAATTAGGGAAGAGTAGGTATATGTTAAATAGGTGAAGGGTAGGGATCAATGAAAGGAAATTGCACCAAACAGGAAGAGAGATTCAATCTGGTCCGTGGATTCACCTGGCACTTGTAGCTTGGCTTTAAATTGTCTTCGACTTGAAGGTCAGGGTTCACTGGAGACCCACCCTTGTCTGCTAGGATTTGTCTGCCTCTTGCTGCTATAGTTTCAAGACAAAGATTGTGTCACTTTTTAAACAAAGTCTTATACTATTTTCTCCGGAAATGTTATAACTTTTAAGCATGCCACTACTTGATAATTATATTTTATATATTTTTTCAAATTCTGCTTTTTTTCATAATCATATATAAAAATCTCTGGTACTGCTGATCAGGAGCTATACCAAAAAACTAAGAACGAGATTTTGTACCAATAGAAATTAAGAAATGCTTAGTGAGTTGCATGATCTTCAATTAACATAGTTGTAAGCTTCTAAAAGGTATACAAAATAATTTTCTAATAAATGAGTTAAAATTATTCTTTGTTTTATATGAAGAGTCTGCATTTCTTATACACATTTATATTGTTATAAATTGAAGACATCTAAATTGCAGCATGGAAACATATTTATGATAAACCCCAAATTATTGATGCATTAAGATAATGTTTGCATGTATGCCAGACAAGAATAGAAATTCAGATGATTAAGGTGATTAAGTACATATCCACTGGTGGAAGGGTGAGGGACTGTGGCAAACTAAAAAGTATATGCTTGCTTTATAAAACGCAATCATTAATGAGTTCTCATAATTATGCAATGAGAGAAGGTAGGGGCTAGTATTTTGAAATCTTTCATGTGATCAATCAATACTGAGCATAGGAAATTTCAGCAAAATATATATATTTATTTTAAAAATCAAGACAAAAATGAATATTGACTGTATATTTGTGTTAAATTATCAATTACATATTTTATTACAATAAGGTAATTAGCATAGCCAACTAGTACAAATAATTATCCAAAAGACAATTCATCAATTTTGCAATGAAATTAGGAGACTATGAAACTTTTGTCTATTACAAATTGTGTTATTCTCATGATTTTGTCTTTAATGAATGAATTCAAAATCATATAGATTTCTTTTTAATTTTTAAATTACATAACTTTCAATAACAAAGAGATTCTGTCACTCTTATTCATATTATATAATTGTTTTTGCTTTATACTTTGGCAATTCTAGTCAGCCTAAAGATTATATTTCATGCTTAAAACTCCTGAGAATTATATCCCATTTGGATTTTTCTTACTTAAGAACTTTATACATATAAATATTATTTCTGTGAACTCCCATTTTTTCCTGTCCTATCCAGTTTCATTTTCTGAAAAGAAAACAATGGCTTCAATACCTTTGACTTTTTTTCAAAATCTTAATTTGTTCTGAATTACAAAAGATGCATAGAGAGCTATCTTTTGGGAAGTGTAATCCTAGTTCTCAGCATGAAAAATGAAATGATATAAATGTAACATTAATCTACTTGACAGGAAAAAGGGGGAGTTATACCTTTCTTTTATTCTAAAGTTAATTTTCTGAACTTACTCTCAATACAAGTTCTGAGGTTTCTGAGAAAATCGAATTTAAGCTCAGATAATATCCTATAGCATGACAAAATTAATATTTTTATACAGATTTTGCTTGCAATACAAATTATAGCCTCAGGGCATTTTTGAAAATAGTCTTAATAAAGAAGATTCCATGGTCTAATATATGGAAAAAATGTTGACCCAGTGCTTCTACTACTCTTTAGCTGGAAACCTATATTTCAACACTGCCTGAACCTACTTTTCCAAAGCTGAATCCTCATAATGTCCACAATTCACTGGATGGAATTATGGAACTTTTCTTCTAGAATAGGAAATCAGTTTTAGGAATCTCTCTTTCATCATTGGTCTTAGGTCTTGTTCTAGCATGGGGCCAATAAATGCTTTTGATTGAGCATTTTATTTATTTCACTTTAAGTCTTCAAAACACATAGAATCTAATCTTAAATAATGAAGCTCAGTCTTAAGGTCAGCCTAAAACATGTTCATGCAAATTTTTTGATGCTGAATGATATGCTTGTTTTCTAGACATTTCTGGTATGTCAGTAAGGTAGAGAAATTGACCTCATTGTGATTAGGTATGGTGTAGCAGTTAGGATCACTAAATCTGTAGTAAAATAACTTACCTTCAGATTCTTATTATTTATTCCTAGATTTGTTTTAACTATTAAATTAGATAATACAGGCAAAATATTAATCTCAGTGCTTGGCACATGAGAAGCTCATGTTTTAACTCCAGAGACTTCTATCTCTTTCCATTGGCATTTTCTCTCCATCACTCCTTTTCTTGCGTCAGGTACACTGGTGTGGCAGTGGACAGTCAGGTACACTGGTGTGGCAGTGGACAATCAGGCACACTGGCATAGCAGTGGACATTTTTGAGATCAAGCCAAGGAAATATTAACTTAAAATATGTTTAGTTTGGAGTTGGGGGATATATTTATGGGCTTTATAGAACTTCTTTGTATAGTTATTATATTAAATTTCTATCACTATATTACAAATTACTACAGACTTAGTGATTTAAGACAATATTGATTTATTTTTTAATCTAAACATTGATGTGAGTTGAAAGTTGTGCACTGTTGACCTGTGTTCTATGATTGTATTTCACACAAAGCTAAAGTCAGCGTGTTGGCTGAGCAGCATTTCTTTCTGTTCCTTTCTGAAAGATCCTCTTTCAAGATTGTGGGCGTTATAGAGAGGCAAAATGCAATTCCTTGCATTTGTAGGACTGAGACCTCCATTCTGTTTTTGCTTGTCAGTGATGGATCACTCTCAATTTCTAGGGGCACTCAAAGTTCCTTGCCAGTTGGCTTCTTTTGTAGGCCTTCTCACATCCTCATGCTCTGAATCTCTTCCTTCAGAAAGAGCTTAGTCCCTTTTAGAGTTTACCTGATTATGTCAGGCCAAACCAAGATGGTCACCTTTTGATCAACTCGAAGTTCACTGATTTAGAACTTTATTACATTATAGAATCCCTCATCTTTTTAATGTAATGAAAACTAATCATGGGAGTAATATCTATCATATTCACAGTTCTGTCCATATGTTAGGGGAAAGGATTATACAGGGTGTATACACCAGTAACCTAGACTCTCAGAATTTATCTCGGAATTCTCCCTACTTCAATTAATTACTACCAGTCATCCCACAGGAGAAATGACTTTCAGCAACATGCTTAACAAGTGCTTTGATGACTCATCAGGTACCATGACACTTAAGAGCACAGCCAGATATATGAAAGTGGCCTACAGTACCTGATAATAAAAATATGGGAGTATATAAATGCAAGGTTGCACAAGAAAACTTGAAATGCCCTGAGGTTTGACAGCATATCTGAAAATTGGTAGAATTTCCCTCAGCTTTGATAATAATCCCCCAAATTTTCTTCACACTAAAGAGCTGTGAGGATAAAAGAAACTCAACATTCTAAATTAGGAAAGATTACAGTCAGCAATGTTAAAAGAAAGACTACATTATTTTCCTTTAGAAAATTTCATCATTAAAGAGGCAAAGAATATGCACCTGGAACAGGGAAGTAAACATGTATTGTAATTTGTATTTTAATTTTGGATATATGTGTGACATTTGGCAGCTTTTAAAAATTTGTGATGTGTTTGATTTTTTTAACTTATGGAAATAGTCACTTTAATTTCTAATTTTTATTCTTTTCCTTGAAGAGTCCCTATATTTTGTAAACTTTAGTTCCTAGAAAATCTGTTGCTCTGTTATTATTGTTATTAAACTTTGAGCATATACAGCTTGGGGTAATAAACCTTAAGATCTCTGCATGTTGTAGAAACAGAAAATTCACCCATGTTTATTGTTTAAAATATTAAAAACATATAAAATATAAAACATAAATCCATTAAACTTACTTCAAAACCCACCACACAAAGATGAATACTATCATCTTTCATGGTGGAGCAAAGCCATCACCTCCTATGTAGTCTGGAGATGTATTTTATTGGTTATCTTATTATGAGTATAGATCCACCAGTTAGGGATTTCTTGTAGGTTTTCTTATTAAACTCATCCCTAAAATGCATCTATGAGAGGAAAATAAAAATCTCAGAACTCTAAACTCCCTGTGCCAAAGGGAAAATTCAAGCTTGGGAACTGAGTCATGTGAAAGTGCTTCCCGTTTTTTCCTAAATAGATAACTATAAAGACAGAAGGCCACGTAACTCCCCATGAGGCCTCCCTCATAATTTGCTGATGAGGAAATTTTTTGTGGGCCCAAGATGTTTAATCTAAAAAAGAGTTCTGTTAAATTTCAGCCTGACAATGTAAATTAACAGTTTATGTTCAGTTTTACTTGTATCATCTCCAAATAATAACACTTCTCGCTGTAATAATCGAACCCAGCCACTCTCTTCACCCTTCTGGTGAAACCCTTCATGACTGTATTCTGATGATTGACAAACTTCTGACCCCCAGGGTAGACCTCCAGGGGATACCACTGGTTGGTATACAACTGGATCTTATTTGATAGAGGAGGATAGACATTTTAGAGTGAGATATGATGCGGTTTCCTTATTAGAGGAAATTGAAGCTGGTCCTCTTTCCCAGGCTACATCAGCTCAAGTGGACAGATTGATTGCCCTGACCTGAGCTTGTCAATTGGCAAAAAACAAGACTGTGAAGATATATACACTGACAGCTACTATGCATTCACCGTTGCCCATAACTTTGATGCTATGGAAGAGGAGATAATTTAAATCTCCTCATGGAAACCCATAAACAATGAACAACAAGTATCGGAGCTGTTAGAAGCCATTCTAAAATCAAAACTTTTGGTGATTATAAAAGTCCCAGGCCACTTTAAATTGTACACAACTGAAAGTTGGGGTAATCAATTTAATGGTGATACAACCAAAAGAGCAGCAGCATTCAAGACAATAGCCCCAATCTGGGGAGTATCTGTAAAACCACAAACACTTGAAAACATGTTAAATGAAACCAAGAGCATGGCCCCAACAAAAGAAAAATCTACTTGGAAACAAAAAGGAGAATACTTTTCTCGTGAAACTGAAATATGGTGTGGACCTGATAACAAATCCATTTTTCCAATGGGATGAAAGATGCTTCTTATGGGATATATTCACAATCTGACTCATTGGAATTCAGATAAAATAAGATCCTGATATGGACAATGTTATTAGATGCAGTCCATCACAGTGGCACTAAAAGTTTACTCCTGATATGTTATTTGTCCCAAATATCACGCAAGGAAGCCCCTCCATGGAGCCCAAGGTCATTTCCCCCTTCCAGCTGGACCTTTTGAGGTATGGCAGCTCAGTTTAATCCAGCTGCCTTCATCTCAAGTTTACAAGTGTGTTTTATTGATAATCTGCATGTTTTCCCATTGGATTAAGGTTTTTCTCTGCAACCAAGCAACAGTGATGGCAGTTGGAAAAAAAATCCTATTAGAAAATAATTACTCCACTCTGGGGAGTTAGTTCCCTCTGAACTTCTCAGTGATAGGGTAATTCATTTTACTGCCCAGCTCATTCAAAATATTTGTAATATTTGGCACATATTTCAACTTTTCCATTGTGCCTATCACTCCTAGTCCTCAAGACTGGTGGAATGGACCAATAGAATAATTAAAACACAATTGGCTAAGTTTGTAGAGGCTTTTCACCGCCCCCGGCCCAAAGAACCTCCCTCGTGCTACTTACAGTCATATTCACACCTTTTGGAAAACATCAACTACCCCTTTATAAAATTACAACAGGAAGGCCCATGTGCATGGGAACTAAAATTGTGGAACCAACCTTTCTCAAGAGACATCCACCGCAATATTGTAAAGGACTTATTCATCATCTTTCAAAACGCTATGTTTTGGTAACAGATTCTATTCACAGTATGCTCCCTAAAGACACAGTTTCTGGTCATAATATATAGCCTGGAGATTTTTTTGTGTTGGAAAAGACCTTTAATAAAAGACTTTCTCTAGCCCTGGTGGAAGGCCTCATATGAGGTACTATTGACTAATTCATGTGTGGCAAAATTAACGGCATAGACTCATGAATCCATATCTCTCCTCTTAAAAAGGCACAAACTTCCAAGTGAACTGTAACTTCTACTGAGGATCTTCACCTTCAGTTCACTAAACAACTATGGCCTTTGACCTAGAACTAGAAGCAGACTACATCTGTTGTGGACTGCTTTAACTCAAGACCCTGGACCAGGCCTGTATACAAATGAACACTTGTGTTTATTGTATTATAGCCATCGTAATGATTTTCCTGGGGATACAGGCAATTGCTACTATCTGAAGCAGGACAGGACACATGTCAGGTCTGTTTTAATGTCTTTTTTAGTAGTTAAAATGAATTTCACAATCTCACTGCTATTTATTCTTTGTCCCTATGCCTTCTTACCACTGCCGCCCACTGTTGCCCATGAAACAAAACTGTTTTTACAATGAGCTCAGGATTATGCAGACAGATTACAAAAAAAAAATAAAAATAAAAATAATGCCTCTGTATATGCAGACTCATGCCTCTTTTCAGTGGCTCTGGCCTGCCATGGTGGGTATCTCTCTTCCAAGGTCAGAACAGAACAGAATACCAACAACTTATTTCATAAAAAAAGCTTGGCATTCTTAGTGTCGCCATAACAAAAGACAATAAGTATACTCAGCACACTAATAACACCCTAAAGAGCAAGGGACACGGAAAAAGCTTTTCAGTGGAAAGGACCGGCTCACTAGCCCTCACCTTAGTGTCCCCTTAACTAAAGGAAGAAGCAATAACCACATTCCTGGTAACTGCCTATTTTCAAAATGTGATAAATCCAATTTGGGATGGTTTTATGTGGCTCACTCCTTCATTTGGCCAACTCAGTCAAAATTCTCCTTTATGCTGGGAACAGAGAAACCATACCAAGGACCAATGACCAGGCAGTACAACAGATATAAAACGGCTACCTAGAGAACTTTGTGACCACATTATTATATTACAAACACTGACTGGCATGTCACCAATATGGTAAAGCAACTATGTATTTATTGGCTAGCTGCAAATGGGACATATTGGCTCTGTAGCACTCACTTATGGCTGTGGATTCCCCAGGATGGTTAGGATGATGTCATTTTAGTCATTTACTAAATGACTAAAATAACATTTTATGTGATTCCTTCCATTAGTTTTGTTCTTGTCACTTCCATCTACATAGGACAGAAAAATACAGTTTTCTATAACACTAATGTAAAACCTCCAATTTGTTCTTTCCATGCTAAAATATAATTTGCAAAAAAAAAAGAGGCACTATTATATTAAAATAACTTTTTCAATTTTAAACATCTCAATAAAGTATTTAAAATCCATTTTAAAATTTTATGGCAACTTCTCTATTTATAATTGGAGAGAATTTGAGATTTTAAAGGTTCAATAATCTAAATGCTATTTCTTTTTCTGTGCACAATTTGTAAAGGCAGAAAGTACTCAAAGTTAACACTCTATCAAACTTTACATACAGGAGTATGTAAATACTCATGTATTTACATAGTTTGTAACGATGTATAAATAAACTCATGTTAAATATAGTTGTGACAGTATTTTTACATTTTCATTATATATTCTAAACATTTTAAACATAAGTTTCTAAGATTCAATCTGTCTTCATTCTGTTACTTATAATAACTCTTTGCAAATGACAAATAAAATATGATTAGCTGCCATGAGCAGGTTAATTTCAATAGCTTACTGAAATGCTTGTCAGATGTTACTAAGCATTAAAACACCTCAGGGGTACAAATAGTATCAAATAATTGTTCCTCTGAAAATTGTAGAATATGAGATGTGTTCAAATTCCAGATGGTTATAACAAATAATGGGACACTAAGCCAAAAGAATAACGTTTTATTGGCTTTTCAGAAAGGAATAACATCTATCTTCTACCTCTAAAATGATTTCATTTTAGAATATTTATTATGGTATAATCACCCCTCTTGGATTTTGAAGACTTTACTTGTCTCTTGTGTCTTATAATACATAACTGTATTTCTCCAGTAGCTTATAATAATCAGACAGTATTCACTGCCTTGTTTGTATTATTTATTATTCTCCTGGTATCTGAAGTATACAATTAAATGGGAAACTAAAACCCTGTTTTTTAAAAAATAAGACAGCTAGCTAACTTTCAGATGACTACCTTAAGTTTGCCAAAATACAAGACATTCAATTAAGAGGCTTATAAGTTATTAATAATTTTTAGCTATTTTAAAAGGGAAAGAATGGAAATTCCCACTGTTACTTTGAAGTAACTTATCACTATGACAAATTAATTGGTGTAATTAGTGACTATTATCTCTCATTATTGAAATAAGATATCTTCGTGGAATACATTTAATGAAGGAGGTGTTTATTATATTCAAGATGTGATCTCTGAACTTTTAGAAGTCTGTAGGTGAGATTGTTATTTAATACAGCACCTATTATGAACAATAGTCAAGCAATTTTTGAACCTAGTAATTTAAACAGAAGATTAAATTTAATGTTACAATGTAGTGAAACCAAAATAAAAAGCTTTTGAAGCCATTTTTTTAAAACTTCATGTAATTGCGGGGGTGACAGTGGCAGTATATATGTTATATTTAATGAGATGATGTTCTACTGTTAACAACATTGAACTGAGTAAATATTTTCTAATGATATTTCATATGTTTAAGGCCTTCAAAATTGCCTTATGGCATTGTAAACAAGCAAGCTACTGCTTCTCAGCCATCAGAATTCCCACTCACTAGAAGGACAATATGTGAAGGTCAGGAGGACCCAAACATTTTTGCTCAAAACTCAAAACAGTTAGGCTGTTTTAGAAAACTTTGACTGTAAGATATCTAATAATGAAACCACTCAGCATTCCAAAGCCCACAGAAAGTTTCAGAGGCCTTCTGAGGCTATTTTATTAAACCATTTAATGAAAGTCTTGTAAATTGCAAAGCTAGGTGTTTACTATTGTTCCATTTACTTATTTCTGCCTGGAAAGTGCCCCAAATTTAGTGCCTTAAAACAAAAAATATCATTTCTCATGGTTCAGTGTATTGACTGAGCTCAACTGGGTCATTTTTCCTTTTGCTTTCCTGTGAGGGTACAGTTCTAAAGGGTGGCCCACTAACTTAGCTAGCAATTGTTGTTGTGGTGGTTGGCACAGGAACGAAGCAGCTGAGCTCTTAGATCAGAGTTTCTGCATATGATCTCACCACATGACTGTAAGCTATTGTATTGTACTGTGAGTTATTAGACACTAATATGTTGAGTTATCTAGATAAAATTAAGACATTTCTAGAAATACAAAATCTACCAAGACTAAATTACATAGAGATAGAAAGTCAGAACAGACTTTCAATTCAAGAAGAATGAATCGGTAATCCAAAATCTCCTGACAAACAAAAGCCCTGGATCTGATGGATTTGCTGATGAATTCAAATATTTAAAGAAGAACTAATACCAATCTTTCTCATACTTTTCCAAAAATTTGAAGAGGAGGTAACACTCCCTAACTCATTCTATGAAGTCATCAGTACCTTGATCCCAAAGCTGGATAAAGAAGGTGCATTAGAAGAAAACTAGAGACCAATATCTTACAGACATCCACACAAAAATCCCCAACAAAATACTAGCCAACTAGAATTATACACCATGGCCAAATAAAATTTATTCCTGTAATACAGGGATGGTTCAACTTATAAAAATTGATCATTGCAATACACCACATTAATAGAAGGAATACATAAAACCTTCAATTGATTTGCCACCCTTTCATGATAAAAACACTCAACCCACTAGGAATTTAAGGAGACAGCCTCTGCATAATAAAACCCACATATAAAAAAGCCACAGCAAATATCATACTCAATGGTGAAAGAGTGAAATCTTTTCCCCTATGATCAGGAACAAGGAAAGAATAATTATCTATGTTCATAGATAATATTATATTTAGAAAATCCACCCCCCATACACACAAAGTATTAGAACTAATAAACAAATTCTGCAAAGTAGCAGGATACTAAGTAAACAACAACAACAACAGCAACAACAAATTAGTTTCATTTCTATATTCTAATAATGGGCATTCCGAAAAGGAAATTTAACAAGAAATTTCCTTTACTATAGCAGAAGAAAGAATAAGATACTTAGCAATTAACTTAACCAAGAAGATGAAAGTGTTGCGCAGTGGAAACTACAAAACACATTGGAAAAAAAATAAAGAAAACATAAATAAATGGAAAGAAATCCTGTGTTTCTGGATTGGAAGATTTAATATTGTTAAGGTGCCCCAACGACCCAGCGATCTACAGATTCAATGTAATTCCTACCAAAATCCCAATTTTTTTTTTGTAGAAATAGAAAAAACAATCCTAAAATGTACATACTATCTTATAGAATACCTAATTTTCAAAAGAATCTTGAAAATAAAAAAAAACCTGGAGGACTCACACTTCTGATTTTAAAACTTACTCTAAAGCTACAGTAATCGAAACAGTGTAGTATTGGCATAAAGACAGAAATATAGAGCAATGGAATAGCCTAGAGATTCCAGAAACAAACATTTACATATATGGTCAAATGATTTTAAACAAGGGTGCAAAGATTATTAAATTGAGAAAAACAGTCTTTTCAACTAATGGTGCTAGGAAAACTGGATATCCACATATAAAAGAATAAAATTGGACCATTACCTAACACTGTAAACAGAAATGAACTCAAAGTGGATCCATAACATAAATGTAAGAACCAAAGCTGTATAAGTTGTAGAAGAAAACACAGGTGAAAGCTTCAAAACACTGTATTTGTCAGTGATATTTTGACCATGATTCCAAAGGCACTAGCAACAAAAGAAAAAAATAGACAAATTGGGACTACATGAAATTTTTAAAAAGTTGTTCATAGAAAGCCACTAATGACAGAGTTTTAAAAAGACACCCCACAGAAATTGTCACCACAGAATATACTTGTAAATCATATATCTAAAAAGGGATTAATGACCAGAATATATATAAAACTTAACAATAAAATGTCCCAAACAACTTAGTTAACAATTGGAAGAAGGATTTGTAAAGCCATTTCTTCAAAGAAGATATATAAATGGCCAGTAAGTATATGATCAGCAACACTAATAATTTGAGGAATGCAAACCAAAACTACAGTGAAATTCCATCTCACAACTATGAAAATGGCTACTATCAAAAACAAAACCAGAAGTAAGTGTTTGTAAGGAAATAGAGAAATTAGAATTATTGTGCACTGTTGGTAGGAATGTAAAATAGTATAACCACTGTAGAAAACAGTACGGCAGCTCCTCAAAAAAATAAAAAATATGAAACTGCCATCTAATTCAGCAATTATTCATAATAAATACTCCAAAGAACTAAAAGCAGAGTCTCTAAAAGGTATTTACACTTCCATGGTCATAGCAGCATTATTCACAATGCTACAACATGGAAGTCAACCAAGTGTGTATACTGGAATGAATGCTCTAAATATATGTTGTGTGTGTGTGTGTGTGTGTGTGTGTGTGTGTGTGTATACTGGAATGCTAAGCAGTCTTAAAAATGAAGGAAATTCTGACATATGCTACAACATGTATGAACCTTGAAGACATTCTGCAAAGTGAAGTAAGCCAGTCACAAAAGCATGAAAACTATATGATGCCATGTATATGAGATACTCAGAATAATAGAGACAGTGTGGAATGGTTCGTTGCCAGGGGATGTGGGAAAGAGAAATGGGTAGTTATCATTTAGTGATTACAGACTTTTAGTTTTACAAGGTGAAAGAGTTCTGGGGAAACATAGTATTGATGGTTGCACAGCAATTTATATGGCCTTGATAACATTGAATTGTACACTTAACAATGGTTAAGATTGCACACTTAACAATGGTTATGTACATTTTATGTTAATTGTATTTTAACACAATAAAAAAATAGAAAAAAATTGAAAACAATCTAATATTTTCTATTTAAGTAAATATTTTATTTGTTTTTCATCTTCCCAGATTTCTTCTCAGGTCATTGAGAAACTATGTACTCAATAGATGATGATGGGTAGATTCCAAAATATATGCAAAAAGATACTATTTCAATCAATTCAGTATATATCTCTGGTTCTTTAAGCCTATTTTATGCACTTTATTAAAAAGAGCTTTATTATTATTTTTTCTCTTAGAGAATATTATGACACTGTGACAAATACACTTGAATATATGTATACTGAAGTTGGTATTTTAAGTTACGCCTTATTAGAACTGGGCATATGCTAGGTACAGATGGGCTACTATGAGCACAAAGTAATGGAGAAGAGCAAAGCAGGATACATTTGTGTCAGGAGGTTTTTATTGGATTTACTTGCTTTGGACTAATTGTAGTTGTAGGCATCTTTATTTTCTTACTCTTATTTTACTCCTGGATCCATCTTTGTCTGACTTTTTAATCTGACATATGCTACAAGATGTATGAACCTTGAAGACATTCTGCAAAATGATATAAACCAGTCACAAAAGGACAAAAACTATATGATTTCATGTATGTGAGGTACTCAGAATAATAGAGGCAGTGTAGAATTGTTGGTTGCCAGGGGATGGGGGGAAGAGGAATGGGTAGTTATTGTTTAAGGAGTACAGGGTTTTAGTTTTATAGATTATAAAATGTAGATTTACAGATTATAAAATGTAGAAACCAGTTTATATGACATGTGATTTGCATATCAATGCTTTTTTGGGAATTACCAATGATTTGCAGTTTCTGTTCTTAGATGCTTCTCTCTTCTTGTGGGCTACTTTGTATTCCCAATCATCTGATAAGGCTTAACTCACTTTGTCTTTAAGTCTCAGGTTATCTCCAGATGACTTCTAAATCTAGCTGATGAAGTGTCAAGAATTCAGTTCATTTCAACAAAAACTCTCTTTATAGTCTCATCAGAGTTATTAATTCTTGTCTACTTCAAGTGATAATTATAAAGTCAATAAAATGTGTGTGTAAAAATACTTTGCAAAATTCAATGGACTGTGAAAAATGTAAGTTAATGTTATTGATATTCTTGTACAGGTACACATGAAGCTGGGATCACTGTAACTGTCAGATACTGACTTATTTCCCATTTCTATATTTTATTCTTTAGTTTGCTATTCTCCTATAACTATAATGAGAGGGCTCATTTTTCCCCTCAAAACTTAAAATAATTTTGATCATGTTATGTCATCTTTTATTGCCATCCAATGAAATTGTATATTTTTGGAATGATAATTTAATTAACATGGCCTACAAGATGACCCTGAAGGAGGAGCTTTTCCTACCCTGATCTGTCTCATCTGAGGCCTTCTCTTACCACCTTATTTTGCACTATTCAAGCTATGGCCTTACCAGTCACTTTTAGTTTTAAAAAAAGAAATCAATTTCCCACTACTTGAAGATTTCAGGAAATCTAATTTTTTTTTAACCTGAAATTGTCCTTTCTTCCCTAAGGCCTTAGCTTAATTACTTTCTAATAAAACCTTAGACAATTTTAAACTATAAATTGCTTTTATAATTACCTGGCTCAAAATTCTTAACAGTGATTTTCAAAATGTGGTCCCTGCACCAGCAGCATCAGAATCATCTGGGAACTTCTTATAAATGCAAATTCTCAGGCCTCACATTCAAACTACTGACTCAGAAACCCTGAGGATGAGACCCAGAAATATATTTTAACACTAGCTCAACAGGAGACTCTGATGCTTGCTAAAACCTGGGAGACCTTTTAGTCACAGCTGGAGCTGAAATAGGTGGAACACAGGGTACCATGTCCCAAGGCTGCATAGAGTAGGGGGACCTGGGCCCAGGCCACAGAATAATTTTTTTCTCCTAGGCCTCCAGGCCTGTGATGGGAGGGGCTACCATGAAGGTCTCTGACATGCCCTGGAAACATTTTCCCCACTGTCTTGGTGATTAACAGTTGGATCCTTGTTACTTATGCAAATTTGTCCAGCAGGCTTGAATTTCTCCCCAGAAAATGGGGTTTTCTTTTATATCATATTGTTGGGCTGCAAATTTTCCAAACTTTTATGCTCTGCCTCCTCTTGAATGCTTCACCATTTAGAAATTTCTTCTGCCAGATGCCCTGAATCATATCTCTCAAATTCAAAGTGCCACAGACCTCAATGGCAGGGTAAAATGCTTCCAGTCTCCTTGCATAGCAAGTGACCTTTACTCCAGTTCCCAGCAAGTTTCTCATCTGCATCTGAGACCACTTCAGCCTGGACTTCATTGTCCATATCACTATCAACATTTTCGTCAAAGTTATTCAATTAAGTCTCCAGGAAGTTCCAAACTTTCCCACTTCTTCCTGTCTTCTGAGCCCTCCAAGTCTCTATGAATTTCCAAACGTTCCCACATTTCCTTGTCTTCTCATGAGCCCTCCAAATTGCTCCAGCATCTGCCTGTTACACTGTTCCAAAGTTGCTTCCACATTTTAGGGTATCTTTACAACAGCACCTCACTGTCTGCAGTACCAACTTACTGTATTAGTTCATTCTCACATTGCTATAAGGAAATACCCAAGACTGGGTAATTTATAAAGGAAAGAGGTTTTATTGACTCACAGATCCACATGGCTGGGGAGGTCTTGGGGAACTTACAATCATAGTAGAAGACAAAGGATGAACAATGCACTTTCTTCAGAAGGCAGCAGCAGGAAGAAGTGCAGAGTGAATGAGGGAGAAGTGCCTTATAAAATAATCAGATCTTGTGAGAACTTACTAAATATTATGAGAGCAGCATGGGGGAACTGCCCACATAATCTAATCACCTCCCACAAGGTCCCTCCCACGACATGTGGGTACTATGGGAACTACAATTCAAGATGAGACTTGGGTAGGGGCACAGCCAAACCATACTAGCTTTGAGCTATTAAGATGAAAATATCCTGGAATGTGGGAAGGGCTAGGGAGAACGTGGCCAGGTCACCAGGTGGGGTGCTAAGCAAAATGTAGGTTTCTGTCCCAATAAAAACCCCTCTGAATCAGACTCTTTTGGAGTTAATCCCTGGAATCTAGTAACTGAGATTAATGTAGCAAATTCACCAAATGATTCCTGTGCATAATTATGTTTTAGAAAAATTGAACTAGAGTAGTTTTGCATACCATGGTCAATGCAACGGAAGACCATCTGAATATGTAAAATGTTTTGCTTTAAATTATTCTCCCTACAGGACATGTAAAGGAAAAATTGAAAAAAGCTAGAATAGAGACTTGAAAGAAAAATTTTGCCTATTTTAATAGTAGAGGTAAGGATCTATGACTCCTCACCTAATTCTAGTATTATCAGTAGATATGAAAGGAAGAAAATAGTTTGGAAAAATGTTAAGAATGTAAAATCAACAAAATTTTGGTAACAGAAACATGGAGTTATTAGGGAAAAACAGGATTCTGATGATCCAGATGACTACCAGGTGCCTGAGGTGGAGAACTTGAATAAATGATGAAAATTGTAAAATGTTACGCCTAAAAATGGCAGCATAAGAACTTCATGCAGAATAGATTACAATTATTACTTGAGCCCACTCACTGTAATACTGGAGGGTGACATTGCTAAATACAAGTCAAAATTTGTTTACTGAAAATTTTAACAACACCTGGTCTATTAACACACTTTCCGTTTTATTTCCGTTGAATATTTTGACTGAGAATTTTTTAAATTATTGGATTAATACCATAGGTTTAATGATAAGCTAAATAATGATGTATTCAGCTCATTTATATGCCTTATGAATTTAAAACCAAATTTGTACCAAAAGCAATCCTTGGTAAAACTATTTCCAAACTATACAATTAAAATTTATTAGAAATAATACTAAAATAATATATAGGAACATAAACTATTTTTATGCCAACCTTTTTGTAAATTTTTTGGCAATAGGTAAAAATCGAGACCCTCAAGATAACCTTCTTTGATCTTTTAACATATAAATCCTATTACAATTGAAAGCATTGTACTTCATAGCTTTGTACTATCACATTCCCTTTGCTGTTAAATTTAATAGCGTTACCATTTCAGTCATTTTCATGGATTACTCATACTCTTGAATGCCAAGGTTATTCTCAGAGATAAATCATTAAGTGTCTAGTTCTCAGAAAACCTAGAATTAGGAGTTATATTTTGATGCTATGTTAAATTAGGAAGAAAAGGTACAAAAATAACTATTTCATTTGTAACTGAATTATATAAACTTATTTATTTTGTGTCTGTGTAAACTCCATTTTAATAAATGGCATTTTTAACATTTGTTTATACATTAATTAAACCATTCTCAAGTTTATTTTATTTCCAATTTAAATGTGAAAGATACATATGTGTATGCATACCTGTGTGTGTGTGTGTATTGTGATATTTTTCATATTAACATGCTAGATTCCTAAAAATATTATTGAGTCACTTATTTTTATATGAGCTTTTATTTCCTTAAAGACTTAAAATATAAATTATCCCTTTAAAATTTCAATTATGAGCCTTACATAAACACATATTAAGTCTATACATTTTCCTGAGTACAGATTTCACTATTCCATAGGTTTGCCTATGTAGTGTCCTTCTCATTACGTTCTAGAAAATTTTTAAATTTCTTTTAATTTTCATTATGTTCTGTAGTAATGGTTCTCAAATGTTAGCATGTATCTCAGTCACGCAAAGCTTGTTAAAACACATATTTCTGGCCTCACTCTCAGAGATTATAATTCTGTAGATTTGGGTCAGACCCAATAATCTGCATTTTTCACCAACTCCCATATAATCTAATGCTTTTGAAGCAGGGACCACCACACTTTTAGGAACCACCACTGAAGGATTGCCTAGCAGTGCTTTTCTTCATTTGCATGTAAAAAATTTTGTTTGTTTGCTTTTGGTTAATTTTATTATTGATTTTTAGAGGATTGACTTTTCATCAAAAATTGAGCTCACGCTAGGCATCTCAGGGACAAGTGAGACAAGGAACACATATGAGGGCTAATTCTTCTCCATGGCACCTAGCTCTGCTCCGTGAATAATAGACCTAACACTACTTTTTACCTGAGAAGAATAGTACAGTGTATTTATCAATGACCTTAGTTAATTCAGGAATGAATGGCTTCCTTTTGTAAGTTAGGAGTGTGGTATCTGGTTGAACTATAAATCTAGCATTGAGTACTAATTGTATGTGAAGTTATTGTTTATAATCTTTCAGAAATTTCTTGTATCTATGTGATTTCACATAATTCTAATGGTGAAATATTCATATATAATTGTTTTATTATCAAAAGTGTCCATAGCTATGTAACTTTTGTTGAAAATTATGCTCAGAATTCATCTTTAAGCACTAGATTCTTAAAAAACATTTTTAACTTTTTTTTTTTTCCTTCACATGGCAAGACAATGTATGCAACTTGGCAAACATGCAGTTTATTTTATTTATATTGAACCATCTGGTTGCTGGACAGTTTGAGGCTTTTGTTCCCACTGTTAACACATCTATCTAAAGAAATTTTTTTAACAAGCTGCTCTTGAAAAGTATCGCCCATTAGTTTTAACTTCACAAAATGAATGACTACCTGATGAATGCCATCTCAGAACACATAATTTCTTGAAAATTTAGCAGTTATAAAGGAATTCACAAAGACAGTAATTAAAATTAGCAGAAAAAGGCAAACTGCTTCAACTTGGTGTCTTCAACAAAAACATATCCTTATATGTTAATGATGGCTTTCAGTGAAATTTTCAACAACATTTCTACATATAGTGTAAATCTTCTTCTTTTATTTCCCAACTCAATCTTCTAAAATGAATGAAAATAGAGTGCAGTGTTAGCATTTCAGAAAGGAATAACATAAGGTTATCTTAATATTGGAATTATTTATATCTCTCTTTTATTCTAAAATGCTATTTATTGTAGCAGTGGTATGGCATCATTGTTAAGTTCTCTGTATCTAAAATTTGAAGAATAATGTAGAAGCATAAATAAGTCTGATGTGAACTAATTGGAACTAATGACAAGTTAAGTCATATTTCAAACTCAATGCATAGACATTAACATTTTTCTCAGTATAAAGTATATATAGGCAGAGGGAAGTGAGAAATACCCCTTACGGAGAAAGACAGGGGTAAAAGGTATTACCAATTTGACACGTGGAACTACAGGGCATGGTGGCACGTGCCTGTAGTTCCAGATACTTGGTAGGCTGAGGGATGAGAAACACTTGAACCCGTGAGGCAGAGGTTGCAGTAAGCCAAGATCACGCCACTGCACTGCAGCCTGGGCAACAGACTGAGACCATGTCTTAAATAAATAAATAAATAAATAAATAAATAAAGTATTTTTTAGAGTCTATTTGAAACAGCCTTTCAACATTTAAATTGTGCTTCAGCAACAAACTTGATAGCACATAATTTCAATTAGAGTATACAAAATATGTTATTTTCACATAAATACAACATATTTCTAAACAGAATGTTCAATGTCAAGCACTAGTGAAATATGTGTTGTTAATTTCTGTTTGAATATTATTAACTGATTTTTAATGGTATATAAGGAGTAACCATTTCTTATATAGATCAGTCAGTGAAATAAATTTTAAAACGGAATAAAAGTTTTTAATGTAAAATAATAAATTGCATGTCGGAAAAAAGGTGAAGTTGAATACTATCCATATCAGCTAATGGAAGACAGCTAAAGCAAAACTTAAGGCAAATTTTGAAACAAAAGGAAAAAACAAAGGCAATCAATGTATTAATTTGAAATAGGAAGTACAGAAAGCAAGTGAAAATGAAAGACATTTAGCTAATTTTTCCAAATGGCCATCCAGGCATCTTAAAACTATATATTCTTAAGTTTTTTCCAAAGGCAATATATTGCATATTATATTTAATTAATTTAATTAAATTTACTCAATTTTATTTCATATAAATATAATACATTTCTAAATAGTTATTATGTACTACTTTTATCATATAATACATCTTTCTTTATTTTTGGATATCAGTCTACTTTTGGATTCTCCATTATCAGCCTATTTTAGGATTCTCCATTATTTTCATGGGTCAATGCCACATTATTTTAATTATAGAGTTTTCATAGTTATTGTAGTATGTGGTAAGGCTATTGCCTTCCTTATATATTTTCCCTTTAAGGACATGCATAGCTATTCTTGCATGTTTATTTCTCCATGTAAGTTTAGTATCAACTTAAGTAGCCCCATTTAAAAAAGAACTTTGGTATATTTATTAGAATTGCATTAAATCTAACAAATCTCTTAGGTCACTTTTTTTTTTTTTTTTTTTTTTTTTTTTGAGACGGAGCTTCACTCTGTTGCCCAGGCTGAAGTGTAATGGCGTGATTTTGGCTCACTGCAACCTCTGTCTCCTGGGTTCAAGTGATTCTCCTGCCTCAGCCTCCTGAGTAGCTGGGATTACAGGTGCATGCCACCACACCTGGCTAATTTTTGTATTTTTAATAGAGATGAGGCTTCACCATGTTGGTCAGGCTGGTTTCAAACTGGAGACCTCAGGTGATCCACCTGCCTTGGCCTCCCCCAAAGTGCTGAGATTACAGGTGTGAGCCACCACGCCCAGCAAAGTCAATTTTTTTTTCTTTTTTTTCCCCCACAAATTTTATTTGCCTTATTTCTACACATCATAATGTTCATTTAAGACGTGTAATTCCCAGACTCCCAAACTTTATATACCTGTTTTAGCAATGACACTTCTTTTCATGGACATTGGCATTTCATTCATTGCACTTTGAAATGAAGAATTTATAGTCAAGGATAACTAGAAATAGAATGACAAAAATTATCACTCATTAAAAAGTAAACACCACTGAGATAGCTCAACTTATTTTATTAGGATGCTAGTAAGTCAGTATTTGTCAACAAGCCAAAAACAGACCATAACATACATTTTTGGAATGTTCTAAACAATATTTTATAGTATAAGTATTTTCTTAAATATACTACTATTTACCACATTAAAACATTCTTTTAAATTTTCACTTCCAAATATTAGTATATTTTTAGCTACAAATATTTTGACTAAAATAATATGATTAAAATAAATTGTAATATTTCCTATTCTTGTGAATTGTTAATTCTGAAAATACTGATTCATTTGGTAGTGACTGCTTTAAATCAGGAAGCAAATGTAAATTAATGCTACAGAATTTATCCCATGATCTCTTGAAAATGGCAAACAAAATTGCTTTAAATATTAATGAATAAGGCATTATGCTTAAGGAAGTAACTCTAGTCATAAAAATTTTAAATATAATTTATTTATAGAATAATAAAAATTATAATATAAACAAAAGAAGTTACACAGCAAAACAACTCACAAAATACATGATGAATTAATCTGTTGTTTTTTATATTAATAAAATATTCATATTTCATTCCACCTCTCAAACATACAGTGTCAGTGTAAAATTGCCTTATTCACTAATGATGAAGTCAAAATATCTTAATTATTAATATGAAACACAAAGGCTGTTCTTACAATTTAATGTTTGAATTAGAATTTCTAATTTAAAAAATCACATACTATATGAAAATATATTACTAAAATATCGTTAAGTTCTACATTTTCTACTGTGAGTTAGATGATAAATAATCTTTTTCAATCAGTTTGAATTAATGGTTGACATAACCTGATATTAAAATATAGCAAACAATCTAATAGAACTATACATATCTATGTATTTATACACACTCATAAATATAAAACATAATTATGTTTGATTCATTTTTGTAAAATTTAACTTACGGAACTCACTTCTGTCGCTCAATTGGCTTGAGCCTTTGGTTCTATTTCATTGAGAGAACTAAGGAGATTATTGCAAGTTATTTTAGCACAAAGTGCTAATTCTCTAAAAATGAGATCCATGAAATTTAATTTTCTTATCAAGAGACACAGTCTAAGATAAAGGAAACAAAAGCTATAATTTTTTAGCAGGAAGAGGAAGTGACTGTTGCCAAAACCAAGTTTGTAAGTTGCATTCAAAATTACTGCAAATTCTCTTATTTATGTCTGCCTTCCAGAAACATTTTTTTCTACTGGCTGAATATACTGAATTATAATTGCACTGGTCAGTGATCTGTCTACTTCAATATAAATTAAACAAACAAGTTATGTTTTTTGAAGTCTTGGCTCAAATATTATTACCATCCATATGCATAGCCTGATTACTCTTTTAGTCATTGTAATGAACACCACACATATATACACGAAAAAATCTTAAGCTGGATTATTTTATTTTTTCATCATGTTTATCACATTTTAAACTAGCATACAATTTACCTGTTTATGATGTTTATAGTTTTTAATCTGACTAATTTTTTGAGATTGTAACGGCCATGAAGGCAGGCTATTTTATTCTGCCTTATTTACAGGTTTGTATCTCAAGAACTTAGAACAGTCTCTGGCACTCAGTAACTATTTATATATAAATAAATAGTATATTACAAGGGATGGTAAAGGAATCAAACAATCCACATAATCTATATATAGGTTTAAGCAACTTTCTATCACTTTAAAAATCCTGCACTATTTCCTTAATGACAAATTATGGGAAAATGAAAATTTATAAACCTCAAACATAAGAGTTTAATGGGGTAATAATTTGGTGCATTCCAAATTGGACAACTACTGATTGGCATAACAAGCAGGTGAGAACAGTTGTTAAAATTCAATCTAAGTGATGGTAACCAAGATTGGGTATGATCCATTTTAAGAAGGAAGTGAAAAGAGAAAAAGTTTAAATTCAGAAGGAATATGGAGATATCAGATTAGTAGGATGGTAAAGCAAAAGCCTAGAGTGAGCACTTTGTTTTTGTTTGAGTGAACAAAACTATTAAGTGTGCAATAGCATTATGTCTAAAAACAATTTAGATACCTTAATTAAGAATACTTTATTATTTAAAATATTAAAAAATAATCTCAGCTGCCAGTGAGTTGTAATCATTTTGCTGATGAAAGGTTTTGCTTCAATGTTGATAGCTGTTGACTGATCAGGGTAGTGGTTACTGAAAGTGGGGGTGGCTGTGGCAATTTTTTAAGATAAGGCAGCAGTAAAGTTTGCTGCATTGATTGACTTTTCCTTTCACAAAAGATTTCTCTTCGGTAGCATGTAATGCTATTTGTGCATTTTACCCACAGTAGATCTTCTCTCAAAATTGGAGTCACTCCTCTCTGACCCTGAAGCTACTTTATCAACTAAATTTATGTAATATTCTAAATCCTTTATTGTCATTTTAATAATGCTCACATCTTTACAAAGAGTAGATTCCATCTTAGGACACCGCTTTGCTCATTCATAAGAAGCAACTCTTCATCCATTCAAGTTTGATCATAAGATTGCAGCAATTCAGTCACATCTTCAAGCTTCATTTCTAATTCTAGTTCTCTTGCTCATTCCACCACATCTGCAGTGACCTCCTCCACTAAAGACTTGAACCCTTAAAAGTCATTCATGACTTAGTTCATGGGCTACGAATAAGATGTTGTGTTAGAAGGCATGAAAACATTGATTTCCTTGTACATCTTTACTAGCACTCTGGAGTGATTAGGTACATTATCAATGGACAGTAATATTTTGGAATATTTTCCTCTGAGCAGTAGGTCCCAACAGGGGGCTTGAAATATTCAGTAAACCATGCTATAACCAGATGTGCTGTTGTCCAGGCTTTGTTGTTTCATTCACAGAACACAGTCAGAGTAGATTTAGCATAATTCTTAAGGGCCCTAGCATTTCAGCATGATAAATGAGCATTGGTTTCAATTTGAAGTCATCAGCTGCATTACCCCTTATTAAGACAGTCAGTCTGTTCTTTGTAGCCTTGAAGCCAGGCATTCACTTCGTTCTACCTATGAAAGTCCTAGATGGCATCTTCTTCCAACAGAAACTACTTCATCTACACTGAAAATTTGTGGTTTAGTGTAGTCTTCATCAATTATCTTAGGTCGTTTGGAGCTGCAGCTTCTGTATCAGCACTTGATGTTTTACTTCGTATTTTTATGCTATGGAGATGGCTTCTTTCCTTTGACCTCATGAACCAATCTCTGTTAGCTTCAAACTTTTCTTCTGCAGTTTCCTTACCTCTCTCAGCCTTAATAGAATTGAAGAAAGTTGGTGCTTTGCTCTGGATTAGGCTCTGGCTTAAAGGAATGCTGTGACTGGTTTGAATCTTCTGTCCGGACCACTAACAATTTCTCCACATTAGCAATAAGGCTATTTCGCTTTCTTATTTGTGTGTTTGCTGTAGTACAGCTTTTAATTTACTTTAAGTACTTTCCCTTTGCATTCATAGTTTGGGTAACTCTTCGGTGTAAGAGGCTTAGCTTTCAGGTTATCATGGCTTTTGGCATGCCTTCCTAACTAAGCTTAATCACTTCTTCCTTTTGATCTAAAGTGAAAGATATGTCATTATTTCATTTGAATACGTAGAGGCCATTGTGGGATTATTAATTGGCCTAATTTCAACATAGTAGTGTTTCAGGGAATAGAAAGGCCTGAAGAAAGGGAGGGAGATGGAGAATGGCTGGTTAGTGGAGCAGTCAGAACACACACAGCTTTTATTGATTAAATTTCATTGCCTTATATGGGTGCAGTTTGTGGTACCCCCAAACAATTACAGTAGCAACATCAAAGATCACTGATTGCAGATCATCATAAACAATATAATAATAATGAAAAAAATGGAAAAATTACCAGAATTACCAAAATGTGACGCAGACATGAAATGAGCACATGCTGTTGGAAAAATGGTGCTGAAAGACTTTCTTGATGTGGGGTTGCCACAAACATTCAATTAATAAAAAATTGCAATATTTTTGAATTGAAATAGTGATTTGCAATAAAATAAGGTATGCTCATACTTGAAATAAATATGTTCAGAAAGATACAACATGATATGGTGAAATCTGTCTGTGAAATTTAAACACAGCAAAGATTTAAATGTGTATCTGTGCTGTCTAAAAGAATATGCCAAATAAATTTAAAGTATGACAGCATTTTAAATGAGATATCTAAGCTAATTACGATAATAATTGTTTTGAAGAAATTATAAAAAAATCTATCTTTTACCACTTTCTCTTTTTCATCTTTGGTCAGACTATTGGGCTTTTTATCACTATAATGTACCATATCCTTTGAACTTCAGGGACTCTGCTCTTACTGCTTGTCTGGCTGAAATACTTTTTTCTCCATAGTTCTGTCTAATTTCCATTATTTTTCTCTCAGTTCACATGTTCACCCCTCTTGAAAATCTCTTGTGAGCATTCCAGCTAATGTAGTACCACTCAAAGCCTCCCTCTATCAGTTTATATTTCCTTCATAAATTATGTAACTATGTAGTTAAACATATTTAAAATACATTTATTTGTTTATATTATTTTCTATCTCTTCATCTGCCCTTCCATAAAAATATAAGTTCCACTATAGTTTAAAAGTTATTTTCTTCCTGTCTTATTCACCAAAATATTCCCAGTACCCATAACAATACCTGGGACATAATTGGCATTTAATGCATTATTCTTGAATCGATGAATTATTCTGGTAAGTCCATTAATTCTGATTTCAGGAAGAGCAACTTGCCACAATACCGTAGAGAGGTTTTGTTGATGTAGTCCATGTTAATATTTCCACATCAGAATAAAAAACCTGTATTTTGTTTTTGAAAAAGTTACATAAAAAGACTCAAAAAATACAGAAGCTGTCCCAGTAATTTATGCATGTTGAAGTTTTAGTTTATTATATGTAAAAATATGAACATGAAAATAATTGACATCATTAATATATACATATTACTATAAAAGTTGATTCCATTTACTCTTTAAAAAATGTGTTAAACTACAGATTTGGTATAGTATTTTATAACAGAGAGGATAAGCCAGGCAAGATCATTCAAGCAAAATTAATGGATGAATTACCAAGGAATCTTGTTATACTGTTAGTCTGTATACCAACGATTGTTTTATGCCCTTATTATATCAAATAGATTTTAGGCAGATTTACACGTGCACACACACGTACACACACACACACACACTTTCCTATTAAAGATTTTTTTGAAACTATTCATCTAGATCAGTGGTCTCAATTAGGGTAGTTTTGATCCCCCATCATACACTTGGAAATGTCTGAAAATATTTTTTTTTTGGTTGTCACATCAGAATTATCTGACCTAAATAGTCAATAGAACTAAGGTCGAGAAACCTTTATCTAGAGAGACTTTTAAGTATTTGGATATTTTGCTTCCTTTGTAACACACAGCTCTGATATTAAAATAGGCCAATTGTCTAACGGGGCAGTTTGATTTTCACTGCTTATCAGTTTCACTTAGTTGGCATTGTTCAACAAGACAACCATACGGCATTCTCATAATCATGGCATTTATAGTGGCAACCAAATACTTTCCTTAACTTCGGTTTGATACAGCTGTTAATTCCATAGACGTGCTTTAGCTTGCATTTCAATGCTCTTTTTGAACAAACTTTCCATTTTATTTTCTAGGTTTTATATGTATAGTGCTAAGACATAGATTTCAGAATTTGCATGCTGAGTTTGTTTATCTGGTGTGAATAGTAATGGATTTTTAGAGGAAATAACCTAGGTGTTCTGCTAAGATATTTTGATGATTTTCTGCACAGTGATTTTTGTCCTGGTATCCTTGGTACCATTCTGGGTACCAAATGTTTGTTTCTTAATCAAGACTATCTACTTGGCTTCTTTGATGTGTATTCCTATTGATTTGTTGTCACTGAAGAGATGATCAATGGATCTAAACATGATACTGGTGGCTATAAATGGACAAATGTTTCATTTCATTGCACTGCTCAGTGTGTTTCTAAACTATAGTCTATGTGATGGAATGAATAGGATTTCAGCTGCAGTCACTGTCATTCACAGTGAGGTATTTCATGAAGCCAGACACAAACCAAAGAAACCCAGAGGATTTATTACCTGCTGCTTCCTTAGTGCAATAAATGGTGGTACAGTATAACATTTAAAAAGAAGCAAAATAAAGAAAAACAACAACTGCAAACCTTGACTAAATGTGTCCAAGGCAGGAGAGGAAGCCATGTGGGGAAGGATTGAACATCATTAGCAAAGACAGAGTACTTAAATCCTGTCTATTAATTTTCATCAGCAAATGGGGACAATAGCAGCTTGTATAGTGTAGGATTATTTTTTGTCCCTTTTTCTGGTTGGTTTTATTGCTGAAAATCATCAAACTCTGTGCTATATTTCTGTTTAACATTAATGAACATCTGGAATAATATATTAAAAAATTAATGTTTCCAGAAGTGTTTTTCTTTTAACATTTAAAATATCTTTTAGGAAGAAGAAAAGAGTGGAGAAGATAAGGAAGACAAATATGACAAAATATTTTGCAGTATTCGTTACCTCTGCTTCTATCTTATCTTTATCAACATATTTAAAAGTGCCCAGATTGTTTATAAAGATTTATGCTTTTCATATGATAGTCCTTTGTACCATCTTTTCTTATATGAGTGAAAAGTTTAATCACTCTTTCTTTCTAATAATTGCAAATAATTATGATTCTGAAATGAACCAAGTCAGCAGGTGTATTTGAATAACATAATAAACAAAATAAAATTTCTAATTAAGAATGAAAACCTTAACATTCAGATAGCTAACTAAGTTGAACCCAAGACAAAGATTCTTACACTTAGGTAATAAATACAGATAAAAAGCTTCTATATTCATCTTTGTATGACCCATTTTCTTTCAGGTAAGAGTCAAAATTTATTCTTTCTGGAGCCTACTAATATTTTGCATTCAAAGAAATTTCAGTCATCTACATGATTTGCTTTTGTATCAATATTTTAAGGCAATTGTTTATTGTTTCTGAAACTAGTTGCAATGTTTAAACATCATAACTCATTTTTGCCTTCAAAAATGTTTAGTAATTGATTAGCTCCAATTTGAGCAAAAGTAAGTGAGTGTGCAGGTATGCATGTCCTTATATAGGGGTGTATCTTTAAAAATTATCTCAATATAATAATAAAATTTCTTTAACATTGTAAGACAAGAATTTAAATATAAGACATTGACTAATTCATCTCAACAAATTATGATTCTCAGCATCAAGTTCAATAGAAGGAAATACACTTTTTGTTAGCTAAAGGATTCTAATAAACTGATATTATTCTTGAAAATAAATTGAGACTTATTAGGTTATATATTATACTTATGAACTCTTACTTTGTGTATTTGTATATGTGTTTAGATGCTTCTTCACCTATGATGAGGTTATGTCCTGATAAAATCACCATTAGTTGAAAATGTCTTAAGTAGAAAATGCATTTAACACACCTAACATACCAAAAATCCTAGCTTAGCCTAGCCTACCTTAAATGTTCTCAGAATACTTACATTAGTCTACAGTAGGGCAAAACCATCTGGGGGGTATACTATTCTCTAGAGAATTGGTTGCTCACTCTTGTGATCACATGGCTGACTAGGAGCTGTGGCTCACTGCTGCTAACCAGCAAGGCAAGAGAGAATCATACCACCTATTGCAAGCCCAAGAAAAATCAAAATTAATGATTCAAAGTATGGCTTATACTGAATGTGTATTGTTTTTGCAGCATGGTAATATTGAAAAATCATAAGTCAAACCATTTCAAGTTGGAGACCAATTGTATTTTTAGAATATATTTTCCATTAATCTTTGCTAAAAAAGACTAAGCAAGAAAACATATTCCACATAATAAATAATAATTTAGTAATACAATAAATATTGCACATTTTTATTTCACAGAATATGTAAAACTAAACAAATTCACATCCATAGACTTTAGTGCAGATTTACATTTGTGACATTATATTATTAATTCGTTACCTCTATTTTTGTAACCAATTTCCTTTAACTGTACTCTTTCACTTTGCATATAACATTGCATGCAAATGCTTGGCACTTATACTTTCATGTCTGAAATTTACCTTTGTTTTTCCTTTCCAATTTCCCTGCATTTATTTAAGGCATCATCGGTGCCATCCTGACATAAGTAACTAGGAGTCAATTGTGATATCTACTTTGACTCCATTTGTAGAAGGAGTAAGTTTATCTAGAGGATATTGTTCTCTGTGGGAATGTACAAAAGTTTTTTGTTACTTTGTGTTATTATTCCCTTTAGGAAATTTTAGCAAATTCTTCAAAAATATACAAATAACCTTATTTTCTTCAAGGATTCCATGGTAATGAAGGTTTGGCAACTCTTAAAAATGCCTGGGTGATGAAAAGTCTGTACAACAAACCCCCATGACACAAGTTTACCTATGTAACGAATCTTATTTGTACCCCTGAACTTAAAATAAAAGTTAAAAATAAATAAAGAAACATCACCAAGAAGAAAAAAACAAAACCCAAGAAATTTACATAAATACTTTGGGCAGCTGTGAAAGTGATTCTACCTGAGCCAAAAATTTAGCTCCATAGTTACACCTCTTTGGGACTTTCCCAAGATTGGTCTTTAAGGCTCTCAATAATTGACCACAATCTCAACATATTCAGGACTCCCTTTTGTACTGTGTATACTTCAACTCAACTAAAACACTTAATGTCTTTCCCTGAAAACACTCTGCACTTTCCCCATCTATGCTTATGATTTTCTATTTTTTTCTTGTCTATGGAATAATTTATTTCCCCAAATTTACTGTCAATTAAATTTCAAACTTCAATAGTACCTCTATGCTGCCACCTTCCAGTTCTCAAGTGAATTTTACTTCCGACTTCACTGATATTTTCTAATATAGGGTTTTCTTTTTTCCTGTGGACTTTGTCATAAATAATATACTTAGTGAAACTACTTGTACATAACACAAATTTTATCTTAAGTCTCAGTTATTTGAGAGTAGAGATTGTGCATCATTCATTTTTTACATAGCTGTTCTTAAAAAATTGATAAATGCCAAATAACATATTTTCACAGGACTTTATCATATATATTTAATTTAAAAATATTTCAAAAAATTATATACATACATAGTAAATATATTTCACCCAGTTAAAATGGCTTATATCCAAATGATAGGCAATAAAAAAATGCTGGTGAGGATGTGGAGAAATGGGAACTTTTGTACACTGTTGATGAGAATGTAAAATAGTACAACCGCTATGCAATACACTTTGGAGGTTCCTCAAAGAACTAAAAATTGAGCTACCATATGACCCAGAAATCCCACTACTGGGTATATACCTCAAAGAAAGTAAATCAGTGTATCAGAGATATCTGCACTCCTGTTTTTTATGCACTGTTTACAGTGGCTAAGATTTGGGGGCAGCCTAAGTGACCATCAACAGATAATTTGATAAAGAAAATGTGGCACATATACACAATGGAGTACTATTTAGCCATAAAAGAGAACGAGATCTATTTGCATTTGCAACAACATGGATGGAGCTGGAAATCATTATGTTAAGTGAAATAATCCAGGAACAGAAAGACAAACATCACATGTTCTTACTTATTTGTGGGATCTAAAAATGAAAACAATTGAACTCTTGGACATGGAGAGTAAAAGTATGGTAATCATGTTATAGAAAGCACGTTATATGTAATTTATAACTGTGGCAGTCATGGAGCTAAACTGCTTTATCTCCTCTCAAGAGACAAATTCTCACAAGGAGGGTGGCTACTAGCCTCCTAGTTGTGAGATCTCCCATTGAGGATGAGGCTGTGAGCATCCTGGGAAGCAATGGCAAAGGATGGTAGAGGTACAAAGGGGGAAGGACGACTTGTACAATTTGATAAATGAAGTCTTTGAAAAGTTCAGAAAGAGAAATACATATAAGCATAATGGAATTGTCTGGGTCTGGTACACTGATGTCCTACAGAGAGATGATAACAAACTGGGTGTGGCTGAAGGTGCAAGCCAGAAAGCCGCCACTGCAGGTTTCAAAGGGGACTTTTTTTGTCTCTTGAAGTGTGAGGTAGGACCTTTTGTAGCTCAGTGACCTTAACAATAATATTAAGACTCTGAGGAGCAGACTCACAATATTACTCTTAGGTCATTGAGGTAAAAAGCTTTAGAATGCTCTATCTAGGCAGGTGTGTTATGCTATGTGCACAGCCCTAATTGAGAAAATATGAGTTACTGAAGCTTAGGACGCACTATGGTCTGAAAGTTTGTGTCTCCTCAAATTTAATATGTTAAAATCCTCACACACAAGGTGATGGTATTAGGAGGTAGGGCCTTTGGAAGGTGATTAGATCATGGGGGTGAATTCTTCATAATGGAATTAATGCTGTTGAAAAAAGAGGCTCCAGGAAACGTGTTTGTCCTTTCATCACGTGAGGATGCAGCAATAAAGCACGATCTATTAAGAAAGGAGTCCTCACCAGGCACTAAACATGCCGGTGCCTTGATTTTGGGCTTTACCAGTTCTAACACTATGAGAACTAAGTTGCTGTTATTTGTAAGCCATCTAGTTTATTTTATTTTGTTAGAGCTGCCTGAAAAAACTAAGACAGATTGGGAGCATTTCCATGAATTCCTCTGATAATTGTAACTCTGAACCCTGAGTCCTTAGAGGGGGCTCACCCTTTCCTATCATGAACTAGCACTCCGGAGGCCGCCTCCCTACAAGCGCTAGTTCTTCTCAAGCGGTGTTCCTACTTTAACTTCTGGTTGCCAAGTTGATGAATAGGATAAAATCTCTGAATAACCTTAATCTATTACATATATGTCCATTTTGATCTGGGTTTTAGCAGATTAATGAAGTCTTCAAATTAAGCAGATCCAGTAGCAGTTCATTGCAGTACGGAAATGGCACATTAAGGATCCAGCCTGAGAAGGACTAGAAGGCATAAATAAATGGCATGAACGTACAGCCTAGATTCCCATGTCATCTACCACATTTGCATTTCTCTCTCACCTTGTACTTTTGGATGTATGAAAGAAATAGAAAAAATCCAACCTTGGTTTATGAATACATTGGCTCAGTATATAAATGCAAACCAAAAATAAATGGAGTCCACATTACAGCCACACTCAGTGGTGGCTTTGAATGACAGTGAGTGAGAAAAAAAAAAAAATCCTCCTAATGGACAGAGTTTCTAGGGATACAACTGTTCATCTACTTTACATAAATCAGATGTGGCCAAAACTGAGAATATATATGTAATTACGAGCTGTTGTGAATGTCCCGGAAGTTAAAGAACTGAAATATTAGATAAAATGAGGTATAGAGAAGAGGCAAGTGGATGGACATATGCAAATGAGCAACAAGAATGAAAATTTTTCTGTCAGATATTAATGGCAACCAGAGCGTACTCACCATGGAAGAGAGGCACCAAACAACCAAGTAGACAAATTACTCAGCCAGCTGACCTTAAATAATAGCCTTTCTCCTTGGCTTCTCTGGACTTGGCATGACAATCATAGAAACAGAATAACAACCATGGTGACCACACATAAGCCCAACAGCATGGACTTATATAACCTAGTTTCTGCCTTCTCAGAATATTCAATATGTCATCAAAAGAGACAAATTTTGAGCACTATTATGGTAATTTTCCACTGGAAGGCAAATAATCCATTTGGTGGTAAATAGATTCTATTAAGTTTTTCCATCTTGGATGGGGTAAAAATTAATTCTCACAGGAATTAACACCTATTTGGTATACATATTGTTTGTCATTTTGTTTGTTTAGTACCTAAAGCACCTAAGCCAGCACCACTCTCTAGGGACTTACAAAATGCCTGATGCACAGGCATGAAATTTTACACAATAATGTATCTAGTCAGGGGAGACATTCATAGTGAGGAAAGTGCAGGACAATCCAATTCGCACATACACTCAACAGAAAAAAAATAGTATGGTTATTTCTTAAGGAAGAAATCCCAATAAAATTTACATTACTATTATACACATATTAAGCTTTCCCTATCTATTCACAAAAAAACAGAATTACAGTAATAGTGGCCCTATGTAATAATTACAGTGGAACTGTATGTTCTGGGTATAAGATTAAAAATAAAATTTGGTGGTACAATCACATATTTTCTAAACACAGATTATGATTTAATACCAAGAAGCCTCCCTGGGCTGCATGTGGCCCGTGGGTTGGACAAGCTTGATTTAAAGCATTCTTTCAGGTACAAGCATGATTTGAGGAGCTTTAGAGAAATTATGTCTGCCCCAAATATCTCACCCAATGTCCCTAAATATGACCTTAAACTCTAACATTTTTAAATATTAGTGCATTGCTACACATTTGCATATTCAATGTAAGTGCAAAATTATTAAAGATGTGTTAGAAGTAGAGGTGTTGGTTGCAGAAACAGAAATCTATATCGCTAGAGTCAATTCCATATATATATTGATGAGAAACATAAATTATTCCACCAACAAAAATCCTCTCTCTAGCAGCATAGAAGAAAGAACCATTTTATAATCAGGTATTAACTGAATTCATGCATGTAAGGTAGCACAAGAGTAATTACAGATTCTGGACAGAATTTTACACAATTTTTACAAAAAAAGTCAAAGAGATAAAAATTAAAATTTCTCTCATTCCTTTGAGAAACAAGAGGGCATACCTTGTGACTGCTTCCAATACCTCTCCCAAGGGCCTTACAAATTAATTTTGGAAGTATGTGTTTACAGTTTAAGAATCAAACTCCTCAGTACCTCTTGTTGTAAAATCAAAAGGCCTTACATTTTCAAGACCCATAGAAAGTGGAGAGGCAGTGCCACCCTGTTCTTTAGTAACAAAGAAGTCCTAATCAATACACATTTTATATTCATACACACATTTTCACTATGGCATTAAAGAATATAGGTATAAAATATTCAAATATTCAAATATTTTTCTCCCCCATGGATCTTTCTTTTTTCTTTTGCACCAATGGATCTCAAATTCCCTTTGGTAATGCTTTGTGTTTATGAATAAATATTTATTAATATAGATAGAGAGCAAAGGTTTTTCACCAGTAATAAAGTTCTGTTTCCTTAGGAGACTATTTCCTTGAGCGGAAGAGTTGAATGAAAATACTGTTTAAAGAAGGTGACTAACGGAATAGGTTGATTTTATTTTCAAACTCAAAGAATTGGAAGTAGGCTGATCATTAAATGCCACAACAAATGTGACTTCTCCCTGACGACCCAATATCACAATACAAGGCCTATCACTTCCCAGACAAATCACTTCTTTTATTGTTTTATTCTAGACACAGAGGCTGGTGCTGCCGGGGTTTTATTTTCCTGAAAATGTAGAAAGAATGAAAGATCTAGCTCTGCTATTCACTATCCAGTCCTTTGTTTAACCTCCTGAATTTCTCTCACACAATCCATTCTTGTTTTCCATACTGAACACAACTCTGTGACATTTACTCCACTTTCATTGAACCATCAGTGGGATTTCTGCCTTTTGGGAAAAAAAAAATGGTCTTGTACTGTTTCTAATGTTTCTACTCTCAACGGAATTCTGCATTTATCACTTTTTCTCCTCATTTTTTTGTCTTTTTTCTGAGATTTGGGTAGGAGGGAATATAAAGTTCCAGAGTTTCCATCTTAAACTAGAAGCACAAACTTCAGTTCCGACCTGTGCTGGATCTGGTGCTTCATTTCTACCATCTGAAATAGTCTCTATTCTCTGCCATATCCCTTTCACATGCTTGAGAAAATCCTTATGTAAACTTTCAGACACAATTAATCTTCCCTCTAGATTGGCATCAGATACACCTTCCTATATTTGAGACTCTACCAGTGTATAGTTCTCAGTGGAAAGCAGTGGTCTGTGTTCTACTACCAAACCCAAATGGTTCAGATGCTAGATTTCCTTGTACCTTTGATAACTGGCATGCAGAGTGTAGATATTTGAACCAATATTTGCAAATTTGATAAACCATCTGGGACTTCGAATTCAGGAAACAACAGTGCACAGAAGCATCATGCTATCTAGGCAATATATTTCTAATATGTTTATCTTCTGCATAGTTAACTTTACCAGATTTCTCATGTATTCAACCAAAATCACTCACTGATACAAACAAAGGCAACAGAGTACAGACTTCTGGAAAGAGATCCTCAGAAAGTAGTGGTAATTTGGGGTTGGGAATTTTGCTTAATTCAGGCTGAATGTAGTATATATTTAGTTTTATTTTTATATTCTGCCAGTCCAAGGTATGCAGTAGTGAAAGAGTTAATTAAGTTGATGTATAGAATCTCCTAGAGTGAGGCGCTCATTGAAACTTTTGGCATTTTAGTTGGCTACTCCCTAAATAGCAGAAAGGACAGGAGAAATTCAATAAACTACAAGGCGAATTGGCTACCATCAATGACACAAAAAAACTTAGAGGAAAAAAAAACATTTTAAAATGTGTTTATTATTTCCCAACGCAGGAACTATCTGTGACCTTGCTAAATAATATCTTTCCTCTTGTAGTTTCAGAGTAAGAAAAACAAATTAAAAGTTTGATGCTATGATTTGCTGAATTACTCCTTTATTTTATCAAATTGAAACACTGGGAGATATTAAAATAATACACTATTACTTTCTATACCACTGTGAAAACATTAAAACTGCAAATTAAACTGTGATACAAGGCTTTGATATAAATTATTATTTTTTATTTATCAAAGAGCCCTAGATTTATTTAGACAAAATCTTATATTTATCACTCTTATAGTTCATAACAGAAACTGTAAAGAGTAAATTAGTTGAGGCATGAGTAAATGTCTTTAAACTTAATACCTGAATTTTCAGATCACCTTTCAACTTGGAGTCCATGATATATTGGTTTTCCCTTGTACCCCCGAGACTGTTGATTATGCTGCAACATTTTTTTTTCCTTAAAAGTTTTAACATTATAACTTCTGGGATGTTTGTCAAAGCTTCTGACACAGAAGTTTTATTGCTAGTTCTTCCAGATTGATTAAACTCTTATCCATTTGCTAATTTGAATTTCATGGAAGTTAAGCAGTTCTGTTCAAATTTTCAAATTTTCTGAGAAACTGATAGTCAACAATTTAACCATAGTCCTACCTGTCACATTAACCTATCACACCAAGTTCTTGATTCATTAACATTACTTCCTCTCTTCTAAAGGATGTGGCAAATTCTCCTGCCTCCATTTGTATTATCTGATGCCTGAACAGGTACTCTGTTACATCCAATTTAGTGACAAAGTTAACACAACTTTTATTTGTAGGATGTTTTATTTCTGTAGTACCTTAAAGCAGTGCTTCTCATAATGTACATATAACTCATAAGGATCTAGATAAAATGCAGATTATTATATATTAGGTAGGATTGGGAGTGGAGGGGTGGAACGCTAAGATTCTATATGTTCTGCCTATCCCAGATTATCCCAATACATAAGTAGCAAGTATCAGAGCATAAGTCACCCAGATTTTGCTGTGTAATGGATTATGGAACTGTAGTAATATCCCCATTAGAATAAAATATACATTTTCTATGCAAGTGGTGAACTTTATTTTTACAAACATATTGATGAAAAGCAAATTGAGACAACATGTGTCTGAAGATTTTCTTGTTTGTTTCAGGAAAGATGAGACTGTAAATTCGTAGGTGACTTTGTACCTTGCTTTGGGAAAGTTCTTGAGACACGTGTGAATGAAAAAAGGCTTACAAACTTTGCCAAATTCCCATCCCATCAGTTTCTTGCCATAAAGGACCCATCTTAAACTACTTGAGCTCAAACTCCTCAGAACCCTAAATAATCCCACTTCTGACTCCCCTTCTGTGACAGTTCAAAGACCTTGTCAAGGTGGTGTATTCCATTACTGAAGTGATGGTGAATAAACTAAGGTTTGCTTTATAACAGGCTATCTGGTGATAATTCATTGAGCTTTAAAAAGCTCAACCTAATCTTTTCGAAGACATTTTGAGTGGCAATTAAATACAACACATGTTGTTTCAACAGTGTAGGTAAATCATTTTAATGATAACAATATAAAAGACAATGATTATATTTGCACAAGTATAGGTAATAGCAACTAAATCAGGATCTCTACCTTACAGTGTAAGATGTCATGTTTTTGGAGGGGCATCCAGAAATTAGTGATGTTATAAAGTGATATTAAAGTATGCATTTTAGAATCTTTGATAAATAGATTTTTAGTTATTTCTATATGCCACACACATATAAGCACGTTAGTAAGTGAAAAACACTTGAGAATATAATTAAACTACTTAGAAGAACTCTGAAGGCTAAGAGTAAGATTGGCTATATAATTTGTGTGTTCCATAGCAAAATGAAACTGTGAAGACCTCTTTTCAAAAATTAAGAATTTCAGATGCATTAAACCAAACAGAACTTTAAACCAATCATAGGGCTCTTCTAAGAGTGGAGCTCTGCAACTGCACAGGTTGCATGTCCAGGAAGGTGGCCTTGGCTCACCATATCTCGTACATTGAAACCTCAGAGTTCCCATTGCTACAGAGCAACCTTGTGGATCAGAGAACAAATCAAGTAGCTAAGTGATCTGGCTCGAATATTATTTGAGCCACTGACATTTCCATTACATTGAGCAAGTTAGATAGCTATGCTGAGCATCATTTCATGATCTGTCATTTAAATTAAATTACTTTACAATACACGAAGTGCTAAAGCTTCATAAACTCTGATACCCGGAGAGATTTATTTGTGCCCTTCATTTAGCAAGAAGCTAATTCAAGAGTGTTTCTTACTAATTGCAGCAACAGTGATATGCAAACTCTCTAACTGAGCTTCTGAAATTGCTGAAGATTATTTTCTGTGTCACAAAGCATCCATTGTTGCATAGTTGAATGTGTGCTTTTAGCATCTTTGCCATGCTTGACGTCTACTAGCAATCCTTGGCATTCCTTGGCTCTTAGCCACATCACCTTAATCTCTGTCTCCATCTACACATGGCTTCTCTTGTCTAGCCTCTCTTTGTCTCTAAACTTCCTCCACCTCTCCTCTATAAGGATACATGTGATTACATTTAGTTAGGAGCCACCCCAATAATCCAGGGAAAGCTCTTTCTGTCAAGATTCTTCACCAGATCTTTTGCCATGTAAGGCAATATTCATTCTTTTTACCATATAAGGTGATAGTCACATATTCTGGAGATTAGCACTGGATATGTATTTTGGGGACCACCATTTAGCCTACCACACTCTCCGTTTATCACTATCATTAGTCTAAAAAGCATTTCTCAAGCTTGTCTGCGGATTGGAAGCTTTAAAAGTTACTAATGCCAGGGCCTCACTCCAGAGATAATCATTTAATTAGTTTAGAGAATAGCCTGAACATCAGAAATCTTTAAATCTCCCTAGCTGATTCTCAAATTTAACGAAGATTGTAAAACATTGAATTAGGTAACAGCCTAAAATTCTCCGAGGATTTTCAATTAAAGACAACTTTGAAAAGAGTGATGATACAAAAAGACCTGCAGCACTTTATATTAGGAACTTACATTAGTAATTCATATTAATGAACATCTGGAGGCTATAAAAAGGGAGGATATTGAGAATGCAATGACAGACTTAGCTGACTTAATCAATACAGGTCTATCTTTTGGAGCTTCTGGATTCACTGTAGTAGCATAAACAGCTGTGGGGGTTCATATTATCGGTGAGATTGCACTGATATCCCATGGCAAATTAAATGAAAATGCTATCAATTCCAGGACAGTAAGTTGAGAAATAAATCCAAACAATTTTGACAGAGAAAAAAATGCTAGAGTGAATTTAACATGGCCCACCCACTACCTAAATCTCCTATGAGAGCCCAGAGGACACTCTACACCAAGGGCCAGGATATGCTTTGGGGACAGTCGAGGATGTCATCACCTTTGAAAAATGCTTTGTGGTGGTAATTCTCTATAGATCATAGATACTGATACAGGTTCTATTGGTAAAATGGATTCAACTCAACTGCATTCAAGAGAATGAGAGGGCCCCAGGAAGGCGGAGATCAAATACTGGCACAGTAATTCCAGATGCAAGGTAGACAATGTTGCCACAACAGACTGAAGAGCTGGTAAAGTCATCAAAATGGTTTGCCTTAAGGATCTTTGTAGGGTCGAATTTTTCTTGACCCTAAGGAGTAAAATAGCAGGCAGCCTTCCAAAAGGTCATCTTTATTTTAATTAAAAATTATTTCAGTGTGTGCAACTGAGAAAAATATATATATGTACATATGAACAAATTTTGAGTCATACCACCTAACTCAGTTCCCATCAAATCTGTGAATTCAGAGAGAAATCATTGAATAAAATGATTAAATGGGATAGACACAGTGGCTCACAACTGTAGTCCCAGCATTTTTGAAGTCCAGACAGAGTAGATTGCTTGGGCCCAAGAATTTAAGAACAGACTGAGCAACATAGTATATCTTCCTCTCTACAAAAAATGCAAAATCTAGCTGGGCATGTTGGTGCACGCCTATAGTCTCAGCTACTTGGGAGGCTGACATAGGAGGATTGCCTGAGCCCAGGAGGTTGAGGTTGCAGTGAGCTTAGATCAAGCCACTGCACTCCAATGCAGGTGACAGAGCAAGACCCTGTAAAAAAAAAAACAACAACAACAACAACAGATAACTGTAAGACTTTCCTATAATTTCTGAACTATAGACTTAAGTTCTTCCGCCTAGGCTTTTCTCAATGATACTGAGGGACATTCTTCAAGTTAACTGACTAGGAAGAGCAAAACATCTAGGCATTTTAAGGAATTTTAATCACAGGCTGTTGGTAACACTTTAGACATTGTCACATTGTTAGGTCAAGCAACTACACCATTTTAGAATATCACGAGAAGTATAAACTAGGTCCTATTACTCCACATATTTTCCAATTAATTGTGATTATTATTAACACTGTGTCTGAATAACTTGTCAACTCATTTGAGAAAATACAGTTTTGATTCACATTTTCCTTTGTGGATATACCATATTTTAAAATCAATTTATATTTTCTCTCTTGAATTTTTTAAATGTCCTAAGTTTTTGATTGGGTTGTGTGTCTTTTTAATTTTACATTTAGAAATTCATTTTATGTGCTAGATATTAATTAACTTCAGTTATATTTTTGCTATTTTCTCTAATTTAGATATTTAAATAGACTTTATTTTTAGAGCAGCTTAGATTCATGGCAAAATTAAGCGGAAAGTACAGAATTCCTTTATACTTGTTATCCCTAACCTTCCACAGCCACCCCACTATCAACATCTCACACCAGAATAGTACATTTGTTACGATCAATAGACCTGCATTAGCACATCATTATCATGCAAACAGCATTGTTTACTTAAGAGTCCACTCTAACTGTTGTACATTCTATGAGTTAAGACAAATGTATAATGACATGTATCTAGCATTTCAGTATCATGTGCAATAGTTTTACTGCCCTAAAAAATGCTATGTGCTTCACCTATTGATCCCTTCTTTCCCCTAACATCTAGCAGCCTCCAATCTCTATTGTCTCCAAAGTTTTGCCTTTTTATGTAATGTCATATAGTTGGAATTCTATAGTATGTAGGCTTTTCCTGTTGCCTTTTTTTACTTAATAATATACACTTTAGTTTCCTCCATGTTTTTTTCATGAATTGATGACTCATCTCTTTTAGAGCTGAATAATATTCCATTGTTTGGATGTACCACAGTTTATCCATTCACTGACTGAAGAACATCTTGGTGACTTATGTATATATACACATGCACACAAAATAAAAAGAAATTCCTAACTATAATATGGTCTAGGATTACTAATTATAATATGGTCTAGGTTTTCCACCTTATATATGGTTTATATATTTTGCATCTAATTGAGATATCTTTCTTCCTCTGAGACGGTAAAATTGCATTCATTTAAAATATTAAAATTGTGTATTCAAATTTGATTATTTCATATACTTGGAATTAATTTTTGCATAGATTACACTGTAGAAATACAATTTATCTTTATTCCATATGTATAACTTTTTCTTCTAGTCTAATTTATCAAATAGTCATCTTTCCACATCATTGTGCAATGTGCCCTGTCATTAATCAAGTTCCGTAAGTGAGTGGATTTAGGACTTGGCTCTCTGTTTTGTAGCAGTAATATATCTGATTATACTATATTATTTTACTGTATGGTATTGATATTTTTAAAAATATATTTTGATACCTAGTAAGGCAAAACCCCATAATATGCTCTTTTTCAGGGGTGTCTGCAGATACCTTACTAAGTGCATTGTAGAATGCGGTCATTGTATTTCATAAACAACAACAAAAAAATCTGTTGGAAATTTTCTTGGGAATTTAATGGATGTGTAGATTTATTTGGAAATTACTAAAATATTTTGAATATTGAAACTTCCTTTTTAATAAATTTTAATAAAATTCTTACATACATTTTAGAGGGTTTGTTTTGTAAATATGTGTGTTATAACTATAAACAGTATATTCATTAAATTCTTAAGTAATATTTTCTAATTTTTTGATTCTTGAGTACAGTTTGTGTTTGTGCATGGAATTGCAATTATTTATTTATCTTTTGATTCTTGATACATGATGATTGTGACAAACAAGACAAAGAGCGTTCTCTCATAAAACAAAACTTTTGTTTGATACAGGACAATTAGAAAAGTAAATAAATTAGTAATTAGTAATTATAGATATTAGTAAGTATTATAGAAAACTAATAAAAAACATTAGGTTTTGATTTGGGCAGCTCATTTCTGATAGAATACTTAGGAAAGTGCCTCTGAAAAGCTGGCTTTGCAGTAGTCTTTACGAAATCTTCATTAATTAAATGTTCAGAAGACAGTTCTTGGTCTTTTCTTAGTCGTAGTCGCAAAATTGGTAACCCCATTTAATCTTGTAGATATGAAAATCACCTTTTTCCAGTGGCAGACTCTCCATGTCTCTCTCCCAAACCAGTCAACATCTCTACTTGGACATTCACTAGATCATTTAGACTTCACATGTTCAAAATTGATTTCTAGACCCCCACCATTGTCCACTAAAATCGGTTTCACTCACTCTTCTTTCTTTCTGTTTTCTTTTTTCTTTTTTTTTCAACTTTTATTTTAGATGCAGGGGGTACATGTGCAGGTTTCTTACACACGTCTATTGCATGATGCTGGTGTTTGGCATGCAGATCCTATCACCCAGGTAGTAAGCACAGTTCCCAATAGGTAGTTCTTCCACCCACACCCCACTCCCTTTCTTCCCCTCCCCTCTATTAGTCCACAATGTCTATCATTCCCATGTTTATGTCCGTGTGTGCTCAATGCTTAGCTCCCACTTATAAGTGAGATCATGAGGTATATGGTTTTCCGTTCTTGTGTTAATATGCTTATGATTATGGCCTCCAGCTACATCCATGTTGTGGCAAGGGACATGATTTCATTTTTTTTTTATGGTTGCGTAGCATTCTGTGTTATATATACATCACATTTTCTTTATTCAATCCACCATTGTTGGGAACCTAGTTTGATTCCACATGTTTGCTATTGTGAATAGCACAGCAATGAACATATGAGTGCATGTGTCTTTTTGGTAAAAGGATCTATTTTTCTTTGGGTATATTCCTGGTAATGGGATTTCTGGGAATAATGGTAGCTCTGTTTTAAGTTCTTTGAGAAGTCTCCAAACTGCTTTCCAAAGTGTCTGAAATAATTTACATTCCCACCAACAGTGTATAACCATTCTCTTTTCTCCACAGCCTCGCTAACATTGTTATTTTTTTGACTTTTTAACAATAGCTGTCTCACTGATGTGTGACGGTATATCATCGTGGTTTTGATTTGTATTTCTCTGATGATTAATAATACTGAGTGATTTTTTTATGTTTGTTGGCCACTTACATGTCTTCTTTTGGGAAGTATCTGTTCATGTCCTTTGCTCATTTCTGAATGGGGTTATTTTATTTTTGCTTATTTATTTGTTTAAATTATTTATAGATTCTGGATTTTAGACATTTGCCAGATGCAGAGTTTGCCAATATTTTCTCCCATTCTGTAGGTTGATAGCTTCTTTGGCTGTGCAGAAGTTCTTTAGTTTAATTATTTCCCACCCTTTTATCTTTAATCCATCTTGAGTTATTTTTTATATGATGAAAGGTAAGAGTCCAATTTCAGACCAGCCACGGTGGTTCATGCCTGAAATCCCAGCACTTTGGGAGACCGAGGTGGGTGGATCACTTGAGGTCAGGAGTTTGAGACAAGACTGGCCAACATGGTGAAACCCCGTGCCTACTAAAAATACAAAAATTAGGTGGGCATGGTGGCATGTGCCTGTCATCCCAGCTACTAGGGCAGCTGAGGCAGGAAAATTGCTTGAACCCGGGAGATGGAAGGAGGTTGCAGTGAGCCGAAATCGCACCACTGCACTCCAGCTTGCGAGGCAACCGAGAGGGACTCCTTCTCAAAAAAATAAAAATAAAAATAAAATGAAATCTTGTTTCATTTTTCTGCCTATGGCTAGCCACTTATCCTAGCACCATTTATTAAATTAAGAGTTCTTTCCCCATTGCTTGTTTTTATTGATTTTGTCAAAGATCAGATTGTTGTAGGTGTGGAGGTTTATTTCTGGGTTCTCTATTCTGTTCCACTGGTCTATGTTTCTGTTTTTACACCAGTACCATGCTGATTTGGTTACTGTAGCCCTATATTGTAGTTTGAAGGCAGGTAGTGTAATGCCTGCAGTTTTGTTCTTTTTACTTAGGATTGCTTTGGTTATTTCAGGCTCTTTTTTGGTTCCATATGAATTTTGGAAGAGTGTTTTTCCTAATTTTGTGAAAAATGACATTGGTAGTTTGATAGGAATAGCATTGAATCTGTAAATTTCTTTGGACAGTATAGCCATTTCAATGATACTGATTTTTCCTGTCCACAAACATGAAATGTTTTTCCATTTGTTTGTGTCATATCTGATTTTTTTCGAGTTTTTTTGTAGTTCTTTTTGTAGAGACCTTTGGCCCCCTTGGTTAACTGTATTCCTAAGTATTAATATTTAATTTTCTTTGTGACTGTTGTACATGAGATTATGGTCTTGATTTGACTCATCGTAGATGTTATTGGTATATAGAGATGCTACTGATTTTATATATTGATTTTGTTTCCTAAATCTTTACTGAAGTCATTTGTCAATTCTAGGAGCCTTTTGGCAGAGTCTTTAGGGTTTTCTAGGTATATAATTATATCGCCAGTGAAGAGGGATAGTTTGTGTTCTTTTCCTATTTAGATGTATTTTATTTCTTTATCTTGCCTGATTTATCTGGCTGGGATTCCTGGTATTGTGTTGAATAGGAGTGGTGAGAGTGGGCATCCTTGTGTTGTTCCAGTTCTCAAGGGGAATGGTCCCGGTTTTTGCCTGTTTAGTACGATGTTGGCTGTGGGTTTGTCATAGACAGCTCTTATTAATTTGAGATGCAATCTTTTGACAGTCTGTTGATGGTATTTATCATGAAGAGATGTTGAATTTAATCAAAAGCCTTTCCTTTGTCTATTGAGATAATCATATGGTTTCTGCTTTAATTTTATCTAATGAATCACATTTATTGGTTTTCATATGTTGAACCAGCCTTGCATCCAGGGAGTAAAGGCTACTTGATCGTGATGTATTAACTTTTTGATGTGCTGCTGGATTTGGTTTGATAGTATTTTGTTGGGGACTTTTACATTTATGTTCATGAGGAATATTAGCCTGAAGTTTGTGTGTATGTGTGCATGTGTGTATGTCTGTCTCTGCTAGATTTTAGTATCAGGATGATGTTGGATTTGAAGAATGAGTTAAGGAGGAGGCTCTCTTCAACAGTTTTTTAAGAACAGTTTCAGTAGGATTCATTCCAGTTCTTCTTTGTATGTCTAGTAGAATTTGGCTGGGAATCCATCTGGTTCAAGGATTTTTTGTTTGTTTGTTTGATGGGTTTCGTTATTACTGATTCAATTTCAAAGCCTGGTATTGGTCTATTTGAGGTTTCAATGTCTTCATGATTCAGTCATGGAGATTGCATGTTTCCAGGAATTTATCCATTTTCTCTATTCCCTTCCCTTCCCTTCCCTTCTTTTGACAAAGTCTCTCACTCTGTCACCCAGGCTGCAGTGCAATGGTGTGATTTTGGCCCACTGAAACCTCCCCTCCTGGGCTCAAGCAGTTCTCCTGCCTAAGCCTCCTGAGTAGCTGGGGCTACAGGCACAAGCCACTGCATCCAGCCAAGTTTTGCACTTTTTGTAGAGACAGGGTTTTGCCATGTTTCCCAGACTGGTCTTGAACTGCTGAGCTCAGTTGATTTGCTTGCCTCAGCCTCCCAAAATGTTGGGATAAGAGGCATGAGCAATCACACCTGGTCCATTTCCTCTAGATTTTCTAATTTGTGTGTATAAAGTTGTTCATAGCCTTCTCTGAGGATTTTTGTGTATTTATATGGGATCAGTTATAAGGTGTCATCTTTGTCTTATTTATTTATTTATTTATTTATTTATTTATTTATTTATTTAAGACGGAGTCTTGCTCTGTTGCCCAGGCTGGAGTGCAGTGGCGCAATCTCGGCTCACTGCAAGCTCTGCTTCCCGGGTTCTCGCCATTCTCCTGCCTCAGCCTCTTGAGTAGCTGAGACTACAGGCACACACCATCACACCTGGCTAATTTTTTGTATTTTAGTAGAGATGGGGTTTGACTGTGTTGCCTAGGCTGGTCACGAACTCCTGAGCTCAGATAATCCACCCGCCTCAGCCTCCCAAAGTGCTGGTATTACAGGAGTGAGCTACCGCACCAAGCCCTCATCTTTGTCATTTCTAGTTATACTTATCTGGGTTTTCTCTTTTTGTTGTTAACCTGCTAGCAGAATATCAATCTTGTTTATTTTTTGAACAACCATCTCATGGTTTAATTGATGCTTTGTATTGATTTTTGCATTTCAATTTTATTCAGCTCTTTTTAAATTTTGGTTCTTTTCCTCTGCTAGTTATAATGTTGGTTTATTCATTTTCCCTAATTACTTTAGGTGAAAAGTTAGATTGTTAATTTAAGATCTTTCTAACTTATAGATAAAGGCATTTTAGTGCTATAAACTTTCCCTTAACACTGCTTTAGCTGCATTCCTAAAATTTTGGTGAGTTGTGTCCCTATTTTCATTAATTTCAAATAATTTTTTGATTTCAGACTTAATTTCTATCTTTATCCAGGAGTTATTCAGAGCAAGTTGTTTAATTTTCATGTATTTATGCAGTTTTGAGAGATCTTCTTGATATTGATTCCTATTTTTATTTCATTGTGGTTCAAGAGTATGGTTGGTATGACTTCAATGTTTCAAATTTATTGATACTTGCTTTATGACCAAGCATGTGGTAAATCTTAGATTACATTCAATGTGCCAGTAAGATGCATCCATACTCTGTAGTTGTGGAATACAGTGTTTTGTAGATATCTACTAGGTCTAATTGTTCAAGTGTTGAGTTTAATTACACAGTTTCTTTGACAGTTTTCTGGCTTGATAATCTGTCTAATGCTTTCAATGGGGTGTAGAAGTCTCCAACTATTATTGTGTGGTTGCCTAAGTGTTTTCACAGGTTAAGAAGAACTTGTTTTGCGAATCTCGGTGCCGCAATATGAGGTACATACGTATTTAGAATCATTAAGTCTTCTTGTTCTATTATATTCTTTATCATTATGTAATGCCATTCTTTGTCCTTGTTATTTTTATCATTTTAAAGTCTGTTTTATCTGATGTAAGAAAAGCAACTCTGTTTCCTTTATATTTTTTGTTTGCATGATAGACCTTTCTCATCCCTTTACTTTGAGCCTGTGGGTGTTGTTATTTGTGAGATGGATCTCGTGTAGATAGCAGATGGTTAGGTCTTGTCTTTTTAATCAGCTTGACACTCTATGTGTTTTAAGTGTGGGCATTTAGCCCATTTACATTCAGGGTTAGTATTGATATGTGATATTTGGATCCTGTCATCATATTGTTAGCTGGTTGTTATGTAGACTTCATTATGTAGTTGCTTTATCATACTTGTGGGCTATGTGTTTAAGTGTGTTTTTGTGGTAATAGGTGTCATTATTTTGACTTCATATTTAGTACTCCCTTAAGGACCTCTTGCAAGACTGGTCTCCTTGAAGTGAACTTCTTAAGTGTTTGCTTGTGTGAGAAGGATTTTATTTCTCCTTCACTTATGAAGCTTAGTTTGTCAGGATGGTAAATTCTCAGTTGGAATTTCTTTTCTTTAAACATGCTGAACATAAGGCTCCGATCGCTTCTTAGAGGTCTGCTGCTAGTCTAATGAGGTTTCCTTTGCATCTGACTTGACCCTTCTCTCTAGCTACTTTTAAGATTTTTTCTTTTGTATTGACCTTGGTGAATCTGATGATCATGTGCCTAGGGGATCATAATTTTGTGTAGTATCTAGCCAGGGTTCTCTGTATTTTGTGAATTTGCCCATCAACCTCTGTAGTGAGATTAGGGAATTGTTCACCGACTGTATCCTGAAATATATTTTCCAAGTAGCTTATTCTCTCTCCTTCTCTCTCAGGAATGCCCATGAGTCTCAGATCTGTATCTTTACGTGGCCTCATATTTCTTGGAGGTATTGTTCATTTTTAAAAATTCTCTTTTCTTTATTTTTTTCTGACAAGTTAGTTGAAAGAACTGGTGTTCAGGCTCTGAGATCCTTTCCTCAGCTTGGTGTATTCTGTTGTAAACATAGATTGTACTGTGGGGCTTGTATTGTATTATGAAATTCATGTAGTAATTTTTTCAGCTCTAGAATTTGTTTAGTTCTTTCTTAAAATGATTGGTCCTTCTTTCAGCTATTGGGTCATTTTACTGGATTCCTTGAATTAGTTTCAACTTTCTCCTGAATCTCAATGAGCTTCCTTGCCATCAAGATTCTGGATTCTAAGTCTGTCATTTCAGACTAATCATTGCTGGGGGGCTAGAGGACTCATTTGGAGGTAAAGGGATGCTCCATCTTTTAAAATTGTCAGAGTTATTTCACTGACTTATTCTCATCTGTAGGTGTTAGTGTTCCTTAATCTGTGGTAAAAGTTAAGTTATAGATAGTTCGTTTCATTTTTGGATGTTTTCAGAGGGCCAAGACGCTACACACAGCCTTTCTTTGTGGCTGAATTCATGCCCTTGGTTTCACAGGGGCGTGTATTCGCTAAATATTTTTGGTGTTGAAGTTTGGGCTGCCATCCAGTAGCTGCCACTTAAAAGTAATGGGTGGTAAATAGGTTCTTACTCAGTTGTGTGGCTCCTATGTATTTCCTCCTGTTTGCAGCCGTGCTCTGCAGTGCAAAGGGAAGGAGGTGACTCCTTCAGTAGGTCTGCTGCTGGCCTATCTCTAATCACTGGCATCAGGCCCATGTTTCTTTTGCTAGGTGTTCTAGGCTGCGGGGCTCCCTGGGAAAAGGCCACATCACAGAGACATGCCACACCGTTTCTAGGCTGGACCTGTGGAAGGAATTATCTCCCATCTTGCTCAAGACCACAGGGTCACACATCTGACCTCTAAGTGCCCTGAGAGTTTGGGCTTCTCTGCCACTTGAGTACTAGCCACAGATCTCAGCTCAGCACTCCTGAGCTACTTGCTGCCACCCTGGGGCACTAAGATGGACTTGTGCTGTATCCTCCAAACACCTGGAGTTGGGTTCAGGGTGGACTGAAGGATCTGAAGTGCTCCCAGCCTGCCAGGAATGTAACCAGGTGGAGTGAGGGACCCAGGCTGAGCAGTAGAGTCTGCATTGTGAACATGCTCCTGTAGGGCTGTCAGGAAGGGAATCTGGGAGCCGTTGGCAAGCAGGAAGACTTGCAGAGAATGCATGTGCTGTAGTCCCATGGGAAAGTCATCTCTGCTTTTTCCTGTCCTAGTGGCCATCTCTTCCTTTCTTACCTGAGGGTAACTTCATCTTCTTGGTTTTTAGGCCAAAAACCACAGGATTGGGAAATCTGTGAGAGACAGGTGCTTTCATGCTCCAAGCACGTTCTGAGAATCCATCACACACACACTGTCCTACATTTTTGTGATTCCAAGTCTTTAACCATGCAGCACAATCATTAGTTGCTAATAATTATAGATACATATTCTTACTTCAGGCCGTTTCTCAAATCATGGCTGCTCGACATTAAGACAACTGCTTGAATTAAGCTCATTAGAGTATTTTTCCTTCACTCTTCTTCAGAACCCACTGTATCTAACTCATCAACAAGTGTATTTACATATGATGCTAGTATATTGCATAATGCTATCTTTAAGCCAGCTTATTTTTTTCATTTTCTTTCAAGAAACTTAATGTGAGTAATGTCCCACACAGCTGCAGTTTTCAATCAAAGCACAGATTTTATTAAAAATAGTAAATCAGTCGTAATGAAAGTATAAGATATCTATTCATACATTTCAACTTAGGTATCTGCTCAGGTCTAAGCCTGTATTTGCCAACTTGGACTTTAAGTGAAACAATGTATAAAAAAGCCAGTTTTTTTTTTCTTATGAACGTTGTAACAAAAGGACATTAATCAAAATGACATTATTAAAGGACCTGCTGTATGTCATTCCACTTAAAGTAGAAGTTTGAAAGACTCTATGATAATGTTAAGTGAGAATTTACTGCACACACTTAATATGGTGATTTTAATGTGTAACAGCATGGCAAATTTAAATTTCTCTTTTTTTTTTTTTTTTTGAGACGGAGTCTCACTCTGTCGCCCAGGCTGGAGTGCAGTGGCACAATCTCAGCTCATTGCAAGCTCCGCATCCCAAGTTCAAGCCATTCTCCTGCCTCAGCCTCCTGAGTAGCTGGGACTACAGGCGCCCACCACCACACCCGGCTAATTTTTTGAATTTTTAGTGGAGACAGGGTTTCACCGTGTTGCCAGGATGGTCTCGATCTCCTGACCTCTTGATCCGCCAGCTTCAGCCTCCCAAAGTGCTGGGATTACAGGCATGAGCCACCGCGCCCAGCCGCAAATTTAAATTTCAAAACAGAATGTTCAAGCTCTTGCCAAAAAGTTATGTACTATCCTTTATCCCTTTGTTTCCCTAAACTCCAAAAGCAAATCATAATCTAGTGCTATTGAGTTGCCTTTTAAAATATACTATATACTGTAAATCTGACTACATCCTACCCCTCTACTAAAGTTTTAACCATCATCATCCCTTATTTGGAATGCCTTATTAGCTCTCAAATGTCTTCTCTGCTTCCTGTTTTTGTGTGTCTCTCTGCTCTTTTCCACAAAGTAATCAAGCTTTCTGTTTAAAAAATATATATTTCTTTTGCACCAATGCTGTGACATACACTATTTTATCACACACACACACACAGACATAATTGATGAGATAGACAAAAACACACACACAGACAACAAACTTGATGGGATAGACAAAATTCTCTATCCTGGTGTAGGTTTTCTTTATGGGAAGGAGAGGAGGCAAATAACAATAGATAAATATAGATAAAATGATAAATTGTCTGTTGATTTGTTCCATGGAATAAAATACAGAGAGTTAGTGGATTGAAAATGACAGGGAAAAAAAGAGATTGTATTTTGAAATGGGGTAGTCAGTACAGAGTTGAGAAATAACAGGTTCACCATGTGGATATTGAGAAAGAGCCCTCTGGCAGAGGGAACAGCAAGGGAGAAACCTGTAAAGTGGGAATATATCTGCCTTTATTCAGAGACAGCAAAGGGGCCAGTAGAATTGGAGGACAGTGGAATTAACAGGAGGCCAGATTACTTAGGGTCTAGTATCAACCAATTCATTGAGCTTTGCCAAGGATTTTGGTTGTCTTCTGAGTGAAATAGCAAGATATTGGAGAGTTTTGAGCAGAAGAGTGACATGATTTTACTTATTTCAAATTATCACTCTTGATGTGCCATTGAGGGTACAGAGCAGTGCATTACGTATAAACACAGGGAGATCAGTTTAGGAGGCCTATTCTAATCCATGCTGGAGATTATGGTATATCAATCTGGGAGTACAATGGAGACAGTGAAATGTAGCAAAATTCTGCATATATTCTGAAATGAAAGGCAAGAAGATTTCCTGAAGACTCGATGTGAGGTAAAAGAGAATGTAGAGTCATTCATGATCCAGTCTCACCAAATTCAATTTGGAAAGACTGATGAAAAGAATTTGGAACTCTTTAATGCTCATTTCACTGTGAGAAACATCCAGGGCTCAGCAGAAGCTATGCCAGCAGGACCAGCAATAGCGGTGGCAGCGTCAAGGTCCAGTGGAGGTCATGCCATTGGAGGTGAAGCTCAGTCATCAGCAGCAATGATAATGGCATCCCAACTTGACTCTTGTTTAGATTTGTTTGCAGATCAGCCTATCTGGACATCTTTTGTTTCTGCACATTTCTCAAACTGTTATTTGAAATATAGAATATGTTTCAAATGAAATTCATTGCTGCTAAGTTAATTAGAATCAGTTTCTGTTATTTTCAAATAAGAAACAAGTTATACAGTGACTCTTAGTCTCTAAGCACAAGGACAAAATTATGTTTCATTCTATTTGTGTGTAGGGCCCAGTTACACAGTAATGTTTCAAATATGCTTTTTTTGTTAAATAATGAGATAAATCATTAGTAAAGGAATGAATTGGTGGATGAATTAAATTAATTGACCAAAAATATTAGGAGTTAACTTTTTTCTCTAAAACGCCTGTTTTTTCTCTTCTTTCTTCCTTTCTTTCTTTTCTTTTTTTTTTTTTTTACCATACAGCTTCCTATTTATTGAAAGTATCATATTAGTTCAGAATGGAATTCTTTTGGAAAGGAAAAGTAAAGAACAGATGATTCAAAGTAAAAAAAGAGAAGTAACCTGCTTTCAAGTGTATGTGATGACCTGACATGTGTTGTTCTATGTGTATTCTTGATTTTCATATCTTCTATTACAGCCTTTAAACCATAATTTGCTTTCAAAAGTTTCCACTTTTTGGTTTTTACCTAATTTTTATACTACAAAACTTAAACACCTATTTTTATAATTATTTTCTGCTTTTATTCTATACACAAAAACACACGATGTTTATTCAGTGCACTATGATAACTATGGAAGTGTATAATTTTGGCGTGGCAATGTTGCAACATCTTAGATGGCATCCTTACCAGTGTATTAACAAAATTGAAGATGCCATTGACTATAACATAAAAACTTCAAATAACACTCATAGAAATTTAAAACATTTTTATATCAAATATCTCAATAGACTAGAGGATATAAACTTGGGCTAAACATATCTTATTAAATTCTTATAAATCACACTGCCTTTATTAATAATTATAATGATCAATAAGACTACTTCATTTTTACATCATAAGTTTGAGTTATGCCCATCAGTACTTACATAATGTAATATTAACAAGGGCAGTAAGAAAACTCTATAATTAGGGTCATATCTCAATTTAGTATTTTTAGGTTAGAATTTTTTGTGTAATGGAGTATAGTTTTAATCTTTTTAAAAATAAAAATATTTTATATAGTTATTACCTCAGCTACCTAATATCTCCATTAAAGTCTTGTCTTCTATTGGGAGCAAAAGTAGAATGTGTGTGTAGTAAAAATGTATGACAAGGTATCTCTTAACAGCTGGGATAAACACAGCTTTAATTTTTGCTACTTACATAGTTTTTATTTTCTTATACTACTAATCTTAATAAACTTGAGGCTATTTAAATTGCTACATGCAGATCTAGAAGAAAACTTTGATGATGGGGTCTCAATGCCCTCATCAACAATGCTATATTGTTATAATTTTCTAGATTTATAGAAGATAGAAGTCTAGAAGCTTGTAGCATCTCAAATATCATAGAAGATAGCTGGAAATAGCAGCCTCCAAAGACAATAATTTTTGGTTGTCAAATCAGTTCTGTAATTACGTATAAGTGAGATTGCTGAATTGTATTGTTTGTAAAGTCCTTCTATTGTTTGTAAATTCCTTGTTTCATCTTAATTGTCCTTGTTTCTTTGCTTTGTCAATCTCTTTTAGTTGTTGTATTTAGAGAATACACATTTAAAGTAATTTTTGATAGATTTGGATTAATGTCTACTATGTTTGTAACTGTTTTCTCTTCCTTGCACTTGTTCTTTTTTCTTTCCATATTTTTTGGCCTCATTTGTTATTAATTGAATACTTTACATGATATTATATTTTCTCCTCTATTAGAAAATCAGTTATAGTTCTTTATGTTTAATTTTTTAAGTGGATGCACTAGAGTAAGCCAACTTTCAAATAGAACGATACCACTTCATAGACAGTGCAGGTACATTATAACTGAGTATTCATTATTCTTCCTTCCCTTCCCTTATAAAGTTGTGTTGTTCCTTCATCTACTCTCATATGCTACAATCTAATACTTCATTGTTATTATTATTGATCTGAATAGCTATGTACTAGATTAGTTAATAATAAAAATACCAATATTTTAATTTCAGCTGTTGCTTTTCATTTGCTTTATTTTGTTATTGTTCAATGCAAGTCTGATATTCTGACCTATGTCATTTCCTCATTCCTGAAGAACTTTCTTTAACATTTTTTGTAGGTTAAATCTGCTAATGTTGAATTTCCTTAGTTTTTGACTGAGAAAGTAGTTGTCCTTCACTTTTAAAAGATTTCACGGGATACAGCATTCTAGGTTTTGTTTTCCCTACAACCCTTTAAAATTTCACTTGCCTGCATGGTTTCCAAACTTTCTTGCATGCATGGTCTCTGAAGATAAATATAATTTAATTCTTCTTGCTTCTTTATAAATACGATATTTTTGTTTTTCTACGTTCTTTCAAGATTTTTCTTTTTCTTTGATTTTCTGCAATTTGAATATGTATGCTTAGTTGTAGATTTTTAGTATTTATGCTTCTTGGTGTTTAACTGAGCTTTGTGGATCTATAGTTGGGTGTCTGTCATTAATTTTGGAAAATAACGTGTCATTATTACTTTAAATATTTATCTGCTCCATTCTTTTTATTCTACTGTTATTCTTATTACACATTTACATCTTTTCTATTTGTCCCACAGTCTTTAGATTCTCTTTGTTTATTTATTTTTCTTTTATTCTTTTTTCACTTTGCATTTAAGTTTGGGGAAGTATGGGGAAGTTTCTGTTGATATATCTTCATGCGCACTGATTTTTTTTTCCTCAGCTGTGTTCAGTTTACTGATGAGCCAGTAAGAAACATTCTTCATTTCTTTTAAAGTGTTTTTGATATTTTTGTTATTTTGATTTTTCTTAGAATTTCTCTCTCTCTTCATTACACATCTGTTCTTTCAAGTTGTCTACTTTTTCCAGTACAGTCTTTAACATCATGGTTATTTAAAATTTCCCATCTGATGATTCCAAAATTTATACCATATTTGGGTCTGGTCCTGATGTTTGCGCTGTATCTTCAGTTTTTTTTTCTACTTTTTATTATGAGTTGTAATTATTTTGTTGAAAACCAGGTATGATATATCAGATAATAGAAACTGGAGCAAATAGACCTTTTGTGTGAAGTTTATGTTAATCTGGCAAGGATTTGGGCTACTTTAGTTGTTTGCTGTAGCTGTAGGTTTCAGGGGGCTTCAAATTCCTCTATTGTCCTTATTTTGACCTCCCTTTCTGTCTTTGTGTTTTTGTAAGAACTTCTTTCTAAATACAGCCTGTTCCTGGCATTTTTGTTCTCCATAATTCTGTTATCATACTATAGCCCTGCTAACGTGGTGGTAAAGAGTTGGGTGGGGGGAATTGTTCTATAATTTTTTAGTTAACTCTCAGTCTTTTTAGTGGGCCTATGACCCTTGGCTGACATTTTCACAGATGCTTCTAATTCTTTTTTCTCTCTGCCATATATATGAGATTGGAAGGCCAGTGAGTATTTGTGTTTGGTAACTGAGCCCCTGCCTATGTGGAATAAGGCTATTATTCCACAATGTTGTAAAGTAGGACTTTTATTAAGTATGCACTAGTAACCATTTCACGATGGTTACTTTTTCCCTTGTCAAAGACAGGAGGTGCATTTTCTTAACTCTTCAATATAAAAACTTGGTGGATTTCGGAATCTTAAACCGACAAAAGTGTAAGAATCACCCCAGCCACAAGACCGCATGCCCTCAAGAGTTTATGACTCCCAAGATAGTTTAGACATGGCTTCCAGCAATTCATCAAAATTACCATTGAAGTCTTTCCACTAGTGTATGGCCTGGCGTGGTGGCTGATGCCTGTAATGTCAGCTCTTTGGGAGGCCGATGAGAGTGAATCACTTGAGGTCAGGAGTTCAAGACCAGCCTGATCAACATGGGGGAATCCTGTCTGTACTAAAAATACAAAAAAAAAAAAAAATAGCTTGGCATGGTGGCGATTGCCTGTGATCCTAGCTACTCAGGAGGCTGTGGCAGGAGAATCACTTGAACTCAGGAGGCAGAGGTTGCAGTGAGCCAAGATCGCACCACTGTACCCCAGCCTGGGCAACAGAGCCAGACTCTGTCTCAAAAAAAAAAAAAAGTGTTTTTACCGGTGTATGGCTCTAGCAGCTTCTGCTCCAGGTTGGTTGCGTTTCCCTGTTGTAACCCATCTCTCCAGATATTGATCTGGGTGTTTTTTATCATATTGTTTCAATGGGAGTGATGACTTCTAAGCTGTTTATTTCACAGAGCTAAAACTTAAAGTCTTATCTTTACATTTTTGATCCCAAGAAAATAAGCTAGTACTTAGCACATAAAAAATAGTAAGTACTATTATGTGGAATACATAGATGGAAGCCCTAATCAAAGAAATGGAAAGTGAGGTCTTCAGTAAAAGAGAGTAATAATAGAATCAGTAGACAACGGAATAATGAGAATAAATGCAACAACTAGATCATGTATCAACACTATAACTTCTAACAGTGAGTGAACCGAGGCTTAAAAAAAAGTGTACAGAATGTCATAGTTTTTCTGTTTGTGTGAGTAGAGGGATTTTAGAGAGGCCACAATGTGGGAGCTCTTTAAATCAGGACATCAAAAAGGAGAACATTTTTAAGATGATCACTCAAAGTGATGCAATAACACCACTGATTCCACATAATTACTGTTTAAGCATAGTTTTTGTTGCTTAGAGTAAATTTATTATATTAGTATCATATTCTTTCCATTTTAATGTTACTTATATGAATCACTTTAATTTAATTAACAAATAATTATTAAACATGGCCTATGCTGGAGGTGAGTAGGTGATTGAGAGAAGATCAAATGATTATTTAAAATAAATGGAAATAACTTTGTATAATTTCTTCTTTTTTTGTTTTTTCTCTATTGCTGGAAATTATCACATGATGCTTAAAGTTTCACAGGTTAGGTTTCCTGTATTAATATATCTTTATACCTATCAGGATTCTGATATTCATTATATAAACAAAAATATTTAATAGGTAGAAGTATATATTAAGAATTATGATATGGCAATATAAAAATATTTAAAAATATACATATAAGCCCTTCAAGCAAGAATAAGGACAATATTATGTTATTTTGATTTGTGGCTTGCAAACTATTGCTTTCAATATATTTTATATATGGTATGTTTAAATCATCTTATTATTTCATGATCATAAACTTATTCCATATTTCTTAGTACAATAAAATATTCATTTTTAAAATGGACTAAAATATCAAGACACTAAACATTACAAATCAATATGAACACTGTTTTCTTAATTATGGTGTAAATTGGTTATATTTTTGTACATACAAGATGCCAATTCTTTGATAGTTTATTTAAAACATATAAAACACAATAATACATTCTGTTTAATTCTGGAGATTAACATTTATATTTTAGTGCTTATTAGGTTTGCTTTGAGATGATGAAGAAATTTTAAACCTATTTCAATGGTCAATAGACTGAAATATTTGAAAATCGTGAGTTGAAGAAAACTGATATACTATTTAATAAACTATGATGGTAACTAAAAACCACAAAAGAAAGATTAATACATTTGGCTACATTAAAATTAATATATATATTGAGTCTCTCGGGGGAGTAAGTTGGACAATTAGAAGTCTTTTAGCATTTCCCTCTGTATTAGTCTGTTTTCATGCTGCTGTGAAGACACACCTCAGACTGGGTAATTTGTAAAGGAAAGAGGTTTAATTGACTGATAGGTCAGCATGGCTGGGGAGGCTTCAGGAAACTTACAATCATGGCAGAAGGGAAATCAAACATGTCCTTCTATACTTGGTGGCAGGGAGAAGAACGTGTACAAGGGGAAAAGCCCTTTTTATAAAACCATCAGATCTCATGAGAACTCACTATCACGAGAGCAGCATGAGGGAAACCACCCCCATGATCTAATTACTTCCCACTGGTTTCCTCCCATGACATGTGGGGATTATGGAAACTACAATTCAAGATGAGATTTGAGGGGACACAGCCAAACCATATCATCCTCCTCCACAGGAATGCCAGACTAAACAACTATTCACACAAAAGAGCATCTTCATTAGAATCCCAAATCAGGTGAGCAATCACAGTATCTGGTTTTAACATCATTTTTAGGAAGGAAGCACTGAGAAGGGTAGAAAAGACTGTTGAATTGCCTACACGACCCTTTCCTCAACCCCTGGCAGTGGCTGAGTGGTGTAAAGAGAGAATCTGTGCCCTTGGGGGAAGAAAAACGCTGATTCTCAAGCTTTGCGTTGAAACTCAGTGCTGCCCTATCATAGTGGAAAGCAAAAACGGGCAGAACTCAGCTGATACCTACGAAGGGAGCTTTTAGACCAGGCTTATTCAGAACCAATTTGTCCATTCCAGCAGTCAGAACCTGAGTTTCTACAAGGTCCCCCACTACAGGTTAAAGTGCTTTGGGGTCCTAAATGAACTTGGAAGGCAGTTTAGGGCACAAAAACTGCAAGTCTTGGACAAGTCTTGGTGCTGAGCTTGTCTCAGAGCCTGTGGACTTGGGGTGAACACAACCTAGTGAGATACTAGAGGGGGTCTCCAAGGGAGTGGTTTCATTATACATAACCCATCCCAAAGCAGCCAAGCTGTCAGCTCCAGGAGAGATTCTTTCCTTCTGCTTGAGGAAAGGAGAAAGGCGAGTAAAGAGGTTTCTGTGTCGCAACTGGAATACCAACTCAGCTAAAGAATAGGGTACCAGTTAGAGTCTCGAGGCCCCCATCCCAGGCCCTAGCTTCCAGATGACACTTCTAAATACATGCTGGCCTGAAGGAAACCTGTTGCAATGAAGGCAAGGACTTAGTTCTCACAGAATTCATCACCTGCTGACTAAAGGACCCTTGGGCCCTGAATAATCAACAGTGGTAGTCAGAAAATACTTGCCACCAACCTTGGGTGAGACTAAGAGCTGCACTGGCCTCAAGTGTTATGCAGCACATTCCCAGCTATAGTGGCTATGAAAAGAGACCCATTCTGCTTGAGGAAAAGAGAGTAAAGGGACTTGGTCTTGCAGCTTAGATAACGGCTCAGATACAGAGAGATAGAGCACAAAGTGGGATCCCAGGGTCCCTAATTCCAGGCCTTGGTTCCTGGATAGCACTTCTGAATGTACCCTGGGCCAGCAGGAGTCTACTTCCCTGAAGGGAGAGAACCAGAAGTGGCAGCATTCACCACAAACTGATCAAAGAGGCTTGGCCATTAAGTGATCATTGGTAATAGCAGGGCAGTACTTGCCATGGGCATGGGGTGGTGGTGGCCTCTGGGAGAGACTACTCCACTTAAGAAAAGGAGAGGGAAGAATGGAAAGAACAGACCTTCCCAGGACCAGGGGGAACTCATTCTCCTAAAGGGAAGGACATAATCCTGGCTGGATTTGTGACCTGCTGATTGTAGAGCATTTGGGCCTTGAGTGAACATAGGAAGGGACCAGACAGTGGTCATTTTGGGCCTTGAGTGGACTCAGTGCTGTGCTGGATTCACATCTAACCCAGTACAATTTACGTGGCGGTAGCCACAGTGGTGATGCAAGCAGCTCAGCTCAGAGGGAGATACTCTGTTTATTTGGGGGGAAGTATGGAAAAAGAACAAGAACCAATGCCTGATAATCCACAAAATTCTCCCAGGTCTTACCCAGGAAGAACAAGACAGTATCTTTGTAACTTTGCAATAGCCACAGTGTCACTGGGCTAGGAATGCCCTCTAAAACCTTCATAATTGCAGTGACCAAAGGCTTAGAACAAAACACTCAAGCTCCTTTGAATACCTGGAAAACCTTTCCAAGAAGGACAGGTACAAACAAACTGATACTGTAAAGACTACAGTAAACATCTAACCCTTTAATGCCCAGACACCACAATGAAAATCCACATGCATAAAGACCATCCAGGAAACCGTGATCTCATCAAATGAACTAAGAAAGCCACCAAGGACCTATCCTGGAGAAACAGAGATGTGTGACGTTTCAGACAGAACTCAAAATCGCTCTTTTGAGGGAGCTCAATACAATTCAGGAGAACACCCAGAATAAATTCAGAATCCTAATAGATAAATTTAACAAAGAGATTGAAATAATTTTAAAAAATCAAGTAGAAATTCTGTTAGTTCAAAATGTAACAGATATACTGAAGAATACCTCAGTATTCTCATAATAGTAGAAATGATCAAACAGAAGAAAAATTTAGTGAGCTTGAAGACAGGCTATTTGAAAATCCAGTCAGATGAGACAAAGAAAGAATGAAAAAGAATGAAGCATGCCTGTGAGACCTAGAAAATTCTCTACAGTGCAAACCTAAAGGTTATTGGACTTAAGGGGGAAGTAAAAGGAGATGTTGAGGTATAAAGTTTATTCAAAGGGATAATAACAGAGACATTTCCAAACCTAGAAAAAGATATAAATATTAATAAACAAGAATATTATAAAACACCTAGCAGATTTAACCCAAATAAAGTTGCCTCAAGGCATTTAATAATCATACTCTAAAAGATCAATCATAAAGCAGCTATATAAAGTAAAAAAATAAAATAAAAATGATCTCCAATATATCTGACAGCAGCCTTCTCAGTGAAAATCTTAAAGGCCAGGAGATAGTGACATGACATATTTAAAATGCTGAAGAAAATAAACTTTTATCCAGAATAGTATATCCAGTAAAAATGTTCTTCTAATATGAAGGAAAAATAAAGAAGTTCCCAGACAAACAAAAGCTGAGGGATTTCATTAACACCAGAGTTGTCCTACAGGGGATGCTAAAGGGAGTTATTCAATCTGAAAGAAAAGAATATTAATGAGTAGTAAGTAATCACCTGAAGGTACAAAAGTCACTGGTAATAGTAAGTACACAGAAAAACACAGAGTATTACAACAGTGTAACTGTGGTGTGTAAATTTTTTCATATCTAGAGTAGAAAGAATGAAAGATGAGCTGATCAAAAATACTAACTACAACAAATGCCTGAGACATAGGCAGTATAAGATATAAATAGAAACAACAAAAAGTTAAAATGCAGAAGAATAAAGTTAGAGTTTTTATGAGTTTTCTCTTCGCTTGTTTGTTTGTTTATGTAATCTGTGGTAAGTTGTCATCAGTTTATGATAACAGGTTATATTATTTCCAAGCCTCATGGAAACCAAATATCAAAAATATACAACACATATTTGTATAATTGATAAAAAGAGAAACCAAGCTCAATGTTCTATTATCTAAAAGAAACACATTTCATCATAAACACATACATAGACTGAAAACAAAGGGATGAAAAAAGATCTTTTCATGAAAATGGAAATCAAAAACAAGTAGAAGTACCTATACTTATACCAGACAAAATGGATTTCATGACAAAAGCTATATAAAAAGACAAATAATATCTTATTCAATGATAAAGGGGTCAATTCACCAAGATGATATAACGATTATAATTATATATGTACCCAAAAATGAAGAACCCAACTATATAAAGCAAATATTGTTAAAGAGGGAGATATACCACAGTACAATGACAGCTGCAGACTTCAACATCCCACTTTCAGTATTAAACAAATCATCCAAAGAGAAAATCAATAAACATGTGACTTAATCTGTACTACACAAGCTAATAGATATGTACAGAATGTTTCATCCAAAAGCTGCAGAATATACATTTCTCTTCTCAGTACATTGATAATTCTCAAGGATAAACCATGTATTAGGCCACAAAATCAGTCTTAAAACATTTTTAAAAAATTGAAATATTATCAAATATCAAATATTTTTACTATAATGAAATAAATTGATAATAATTTTGGAAACTAGATGAAAGCATGGAAATTAATATGCTTCTTAATAATCAGTGATCAAGGAAGAAATTAAAAAGAAAATTATAAAATGTCTTGCAAAATGTGATAATGGAAATACCTGTTAGAATACAGTGAAAGCAGTTCCGAGAGGGAAGTTTAGAGTTACAAGCACCTACATACCTACATCAAAAAAATAGAAGAACTTTAAATAAACAACATAAGTATGTATCTTAAAGAACTAGAAAAGCAAGAGTGAATCAAACCCAAAATTATTAGGCAAATGGAAAAAGTAAAGATCACAGTAGAAATAAATGAAATCGAAACAAAGAAAATTGAACAAAACATCCACAAAATAAAGTGTTTTGAAAAGATAAACAAAACTGACAAACCTTTAGCCAAACTAAGAAAATACAGAGAAGATCCAAATAAATACAATCAGAGGGAAAATAGGTGACATTGCAACTAATATTGTAGAAATTCCACAGACCATTAGAAGTTACTATGAGGAATTTCATGCCAAAAAATTCTAAAGCCTAGATAGAATGGATAAATTCCTAGATACATACAACCTACTAAGATTGAAACATGAAGAAATCCAAAGCCCAAACTGAGAAATAATAAGTAAAGAGATCAAAGCTGTAGGAAAAAATAAAATAAAATTAAGCCCAGGACTTGATGGCTTCATCCAATATTACCCAGATGCCAAAACCAGACAAAGACACACTAAAAAAGGAAAACTATAGGCCCATAACCCTGATGAATGTTAACCCAAAATCCTCACCAAAATACTCACAAACTGAATTCAACAGTAAGTTTAAAAGGTTATTCATCATGACCAAGTAACGAATGTTTCATCCAAAAACTGCAGAATACTTACTGCTACACTACAAAGCTACAGTGACCAAAACAGCATGGTACTAGTACCAAAACCAACATATAGACCAACAGAACAGAAAAGAGACCTCACATCTACACATCTACAACCATCTGATCTTCACATAAAACTACACATCTACAACCATCTGATCTTCAACAAACCTGACAAACAAATAACCAATGGGGAAAGGATCTCCTATTCAGCAAATGGTGCTGGGAAATCTGGTTAGCCATATGCAGAAAACTAAAACTGGACTCCTTCCTCACACCTTATTGAAACATTAACTCAAGATGAATTAAACACTTAAATGTAAAACCCAAAGCCATAAAACCCCTAGAAGAAAACCTAGGCAATACCATTCAGGACATAGGCATGGGCAAAAACTTCATGACAGAAACGCCAAAAGCAATTGAAACAAAAGCCAAAATTGACAAATGGGATCAAACTAAACAAAAGAGCTTCTGCACAGCAAAAGAAACTATCATCAGTCAGCAGGCAACCTACAGAATGGGAGAAAATTTTTGCAATCTATCCATCTGACAAAGGTCTAATATCCAGAATCTACAAGGAACTTTACATATTTATAATAAAAAGAACTAACATCCCCATCAAAAAGTGGGCAAAGGATATGAACAGATGCTTCTCAAAAGAAGACATTTACATGGCCAACAAACATATGAAAAAAAAAGATCAACATCGCTGATCATCAGAGAAATGCAAATCAAAACCACCATGAGATACCATTTCATGCCAGTCAGAATGGTGATTATTAAAGTCAGGAAACAATATATGCTGGGAAGGCTGTGGGGAAATAGGAACGCTTTATTACTGTTGGTGGAAATGTAAATTAGTTCAACCATTGTGGAAAACATTTTGGTGATTCCTCAAGGATCTAGAACCAGAAATACCATTTGACCAAGCAATCTCATTACTGGGTATATACCCAAAGGAATATAAATCATTCTGTTATAAAGACACACACACATATGTTTATTGCAGCACTATTCACAATAGCAAAGACATGGAACCAACCCAAATGCCCATCAGTGATAGACTGGGTAAAGAAAATGTGGTACATATATATCATGGAATACTATGCAGGCATAAAAAGGAATGAGATCATGTCCTTTGCAGGGACATGGATGAAGCTGGAAGCCATCATCCTCAGAAAACTAACACAGGAACAGAAAACCATACATTGCATGTTGTCACTCATAAGTGGGAGTTAAACATTGAGAACACATGGACGCAGTGGGGAGAACAACACACACCAAGGCCTGTTGGGGGATGAGGGGAGGGAATTTAGAGGATGGGTCAATAGGTACAGGAAACCACCATGGCACAAGTGGCACAAGCATACCTATGTAACAAACTAGCACATTCTTCACATATATCCCATTTGTTTTTGTTTGTTTTGTTTTAAATAAAAAGAAAAGAAAGTTTAAAAAATGTTATTATCATGACCAAGTGGGATTTATTTGGGGGTGGCAAGGATGTTTCAACCTATGCAAATCAATCAATACAACATATCAGATGAGTAGTTTACACACCACAATTAAAGTGTTATTATATTCTCTGTTTTTCTGTGTAGCTGATATTACCAGTGAGTTTTGTACCTTCGGATGATTTCTTATTGCTCATTAATATCCTGTTTTCTCAGATTGAAGAATTGTCTTTAACATTCTTTGTAGGACAGTTCTGGTAATGAATTCCCTCAACTTTTATCTGGAAAAGTGTTTATTTTTTCTTCATGTTTGAAGGATGTTTTCACTGACTATACTATTCTGGTGTAAAAGGTTTTTCCTTCAGCACTTTAAATATGTCATTTCAACCTTGCCGGGCCTGTAAGGATTCCACTGAAAAGTTGGCCGCCCGGTATACTGGAGTTTAATGCATGTATATTTTTTATTTTGCTGCTCTTAGGATCTTTGTTTCATCTTCGTCTTTTGAGAGTTTGATTATTAAATACCGTAAAGTAGTATTTCTGTTAGATCTGCCTGGTGTTCTATAACCTTCTTGTACTTGAATATTGAAATGTTTATTTAGGTTTGGAAAGATCTATTATTATTCCTTTGAATAAACATTGTACCCCTATCTCTCCCTCTACCTCACCTTTGTATCTAATCACTCTTAGGTTTGTCTTTTGGACAGTATTTTCTAGATCATGTATAGATGCTTTATTTTTGTTTTATTCTGGTTTCTTTAGACTCCTCTGATTGTGTATTTCCAAATAGCCTGTCTTCAAGCTCACTGATTCTTTGTTCTGAATTAATTCTGCTATTAAGAAATTCTGATGCATTCTTCAGTATGTCGGTTCCATTTTGAACTCCAGAATTTCTGCTTGACTCATTTGAATTATTTCAATTTCTTTGTTTAATTAATCGGATAGAATTCTGAGTCCTTTCTTTGTGTGATCTTGAGTTTTGTTGAGGTTCCTCAAAACAGCTATTTTGGGTTCTGTGTTGAAAAGTCACATATCTTCTTCTCTGAGATTGGCCCTTCGTGGATTATTCAGTTTATTTGGTGAGGTAATGTTTTCTGAATCGCTTTGATGTTTGTGGATGTTCATCTGTGTATGGGCATTGAAGAATTAGTTATTGTAGTCTTTGTAGAATCGGCTTGTTTGTTCCTGCCCTTCTTGGGAATGCTTTCCAGATATTTGAAAGGACTTGGGTGTTGTGATCTAAATTTTTGGTCACTGTAGTCATATTTGCATTAGTGGTTACCCCTAAACCAGAAATGCTGTAGTTGCAAGACTCATAGAGGTAGTACCTTGTTGTTCATGGATGAGATCCAGAAGAATTCTTGGTATTACCAGAAAGAGTTATGTGTTCTCTTCTCTTAGTTATTTTCTCTCAAAAAAAAAAAAAATAAATAAAGGAGTCTATCCCTCTGTGCTGAGCTGCCTGGAGTTGGGAGATATGTGACACAAGCATCCCTGTGGCCAATACCACTGGGACTGTGCTGGGTCAAACCTGAAGCCAGCATTGCACTGGGTTTTGCCCAAGGCGCATTGTAACTGCTACCTGGCTACTGCCTACACTTGCTCAAGACCCTGTGGCTCTTCAGTTAGCAGCTGGTGATGCCACACAGTTTTCTTTATTTACCTCTAGGATGATGAGTTCCCCTGGGCCCCAGACAGGTCCAGAGATGCTGTCTGGAACCACGGCATAGAGTTAGAAATATTAGAAACCTATCTGGTGCTCTATTCTACTATGGCTAAGCTGGCACCAAAACCACAAGACAAAGTCTTTCACACTCTTCCCTTCCCTTTCCTCAGGCAGGAGAGTCTCTTCCTATGTCTACCACTGTCATGGACCCATGGGGAGTACTGTAAAAGTACTACTGATGTTCACATAAGTCCCAAGCGCTCTTTGGTCAGCTTGTGGTGAGTGCTGTTATTCCTAGGACTCTTCCTTCAGGATAATAAGCACTCTAATGGTCCAGGGTAGATCCAGAAATGCTGTTCAATTCCTCTCTGGCTAAGGCTGGTAAGTTTGGTCTGTTTTTTCTCTCTGCTCTAACAGGACAATATTGAGTTCAAGCCCTCACGATGTCTGTGCTCTCTCTCCCCCAGTGCCCAGAGATGATCTCAGCACCACACCTTCAGGGGCAATGGGGAGGGTAACCTCGGTGATCCAAGATTTTTTTTTTTCTATTTCTTAAGTGCCTCTTTCAGCGATATGAAGTTAAGTTCAGCTACTATGAGTACTCAACTGATTTATTGGTTCTTATGAAGGTGTTTCTTCTGTGAAGATAGATGTTAAATTGGTGTTTTTGCAGGACATGGGGGACAATCAGTGGAGTCTTCTATTCTGCCATCTTGTTCCACCTTCTCTCTCCTGTGGAAATTTTTATGAAAGACTGACATCTCAGAACTCCCAGTGGTAAGTAAGCTGACTGGTCAGTTTTAATTTTCTTGGTGAATATGATAAGTCACATATAGTCTCTGAAAGTCAGGAAAAGTATTGGAAAATCAATATTCATATTTCAGCCTTAAAGATAGGTTAAACATAATGTTTCAAGTCAGAAAAAGTTAGTTGGATCCTCTATTTAAGTTCAAAAAGTCTTGTACAAGTAAAGCACAGGGACAAAAAATAGATCATGGGCTAGTGTTGTTCAGGTAGCTCAGTTTATTCATGTTTACTTGAACAAGATGACAGAGCTGCTTACTCCATTTGGAGAACCTACATTCAGTGTTAACTTTGGTTACTTAGTTATCAGGCAAGCTAGGTCCTCTCTGACTTTCTTATGGGTTTTGTCTTTGTCTCTTTCCAAACTAAGTTGAGATCTCTTTCCAAACTAAGATGAATAATGGTAAAGAGATAATTTACTTCTACTATACTAAAATTTGGTACTATATGATAGCAAAAGTATGTTTTAGAATTATGATTGAACACTTTCTTGTCATCCTCTGGCTGAATAATCTTGGAAAATGTGTAAATAAATCATTCTGATTTTCAGTTTCCTCATCTGTAAAAGAGAGAATCATGAATTCATTCCTTTAATTAAACAAACACCTGTTTATTTATGAAACAAGTGATGATAAAAATATCTGTTAGAATATTTCGAAGAATTTAATATATATATTTATTTATTTATCTTAACTTTTATTTTAGGTTCTGGGTACATGTTCAGGTTTGTTATATAGGTGAACTCATGTCACAGAGTTTGTTGTATTAAGCAAAGTGAAAAAAACACACTTTCTTTAATATATTAACAATAAACATTCAATAAATGTTCATCTTCTTCTGACCTTTTGTTTATTCCATATCTCATTTTTACTTGTATTCAGGTCATTTATATTTGCTCCTGTGTCACTTCATAGATTTAATAATATTTTTACATAAAACGATTACTTATGCCAATATTATATGACTTATGGTAATTCTAAACTACTTATAATACGATACTTGAAAGTCACAAATAAATACCTAAACTAGATATTTATGCAAATTTATACTCTTTGTCCTTCAATGTGAGTTTTAAGGGAAGCGCAGCACAAAATATGAACCCTGGATAGCTCTTTGGAGGATGTGCAATTTTTTAATTTATGTATTTATATGTCAATATTTTAAAAAATGAAATAATATTATTTAAAATTAATATATGTAATATTGGAAGAGATAGAACTTTTAAATCATTTTGGTACATCATTGTACTATTGATATTTTTCTACAATTTTAATAGCAATTATTCAATATATCATTGTATGAGTAAACATTAAAACCTGACTTGTTACAAAGCATAAGTTTATGTCAATAATAATTTAAAAATTTAAATTTTTATTTACTTTTCTTTATTTTATTTTCTTTCTTTATTTTTTGAGACAGAGTTTTGCTGACTTACAGGCTGGAGTGCAGTGGCACAATCTCAGCCCACTGCAACCTCCGTCTCCCAGATTCAAGCAATTCTCGCACCTCAGCCTCTCAAGTAGCTGGGGTTACAGGTGCCCACCACCAAGGCCAGCTGATTTTTTTTTTTTTTTTTTTTTTTTTTTTGGTGTTTTTAGTAGAGACGAGGTTTCACCATGTTAGGCCAGGCTGGTCTCAACTACTGACCTTAAGTGATGTGCCCACCCTGGCCCCAGTGCTGGGATTACAGATGTGAGCCATTGTGCCAGACTTCAAATTTTATTTTAATTTCTCATTATTTAAGTGAGAATTTTTCCGTTCCAATTTTTGATTTTTCCACCTGGTATAAGTCAACTTCTAATTTCAATTTTATTATTTTAGCATTAAATGTGATTGTATTAGATATTTACCATGCAGAAATCCCTGGAAGAAATTGACTTTTTTTTAATAATGAGGAAGCAAAAGGAGTAAAAAAATACACTGAAAGCCCCATTTACATGTATGCAATGAATCAGTCTTTATGCCATTTAATTAACTTGGAACTTCATAAATACTAAAATTATGACTGCGTTTATATGAATGTATTAACCTTCAGGAGTATATACAGGTGGTTAATTTGTACTTAGCAAGATACAAATACCAAATTAGATGTCAATTAATTGATTAAAATATCTTATATTTGAGTAGCTATTTTAAATCTGACATTCAATAAACACCTTTCAAGAGCAGATGGAGTTTTGACGGGCATTTCCCCATCTATATTCAGTCTTACATTTTATTTATCATTTGTTAAACTCCAAATATGTGTCCGGTGCCATGTGATGCTCTCTTTCTGCCCTAAAACACATTTCTCTAATTTTAACTCTAACCAATTATGACCAATTCCACTGCTAAATGTTTATTTCTTTCCTAAGCAAACTTGAATGTTATGGTCCTAGGAATATTTCCAGAATGGAAAACTTTTCTAACTTTTTATTTTTAATTTTCTTAGATAATTGATTTCAATTTATCCAAACTTTACTCCATCATCTCTCTATAACTCAATGTTAAATTAAATTACCCCAAAGAAAAGTTAGTTATAATTATATTGGTATTAATCATTGACAATCTTTCATAGCATCTTTTCCTGGCAATCATTTGTTAATAATTTATCTCTTTATTCTCTTTGTCAGTGATTCATTCTTGATAATTTCTTCACTAACATTCTATGGCTAGATATATAAGACATAGAAAGTTCTTAACTTGGCTCAGTATTTATTATTGTTTGTTAATACATCTGATGTTTTAAATGAGATCTACTGAGTTAATTAAAACTAATATAATTTACAAAGTGCTAATATTTATCAAGTGTTTTTGGCTGTCAGAATAATAGAAGGAAACATCATTGCCAGATTGATACAAAAGCACTGTGGATTACTTATTTAGACAATAATTTGATTTTGTTATACAAATGGAAATAGAATGGTAATTACTCATCACCTAATCCTTTCCTTCCAAAGAGTCCCACAGCCCAATGGGATACGCCATCTTAATTATTTACTTAGCTAACTCTCTTATTTATTATCAATAATGTAATCCATAAGAGACAAGGGTTAAGCTGCATAAAGTGATTTAAGTTTAAGTTGTATTTCATAATATATAATGAGGATATAACAGGGATTATTCAATAAAATTTATTTCAATGATACATTCTTTTATTTAAAATGTTGTGAAACACATTTGAATAAAATATGCAGGAAGCATCTATTAAAAAGCTCTGGTTTATGCTATGGCCGTACTTAACATTACACTGCATCAAATAGTTTTTTTTTTTTCTCCTAACTTCCAAAGCATCCAACTGCAATTCTATGTGGCAGGACAGACCTGCCACATAATTGCATACTTTCATAAACACACTTGTATGCTCATGTGTCTGGGACCAGTTAAAAGTGGTTTCCAGTGTTAAAATCTTTCCCTCCTCTTCTACTTCAAAGTAAAGATTATTTTAAATTCTTTCTAAAGCACGGATGAAGGTATGAAGCTATTTTTATTATGATCTAATATAATTTTGAATCAATTAAAACTAGAATCAAGATATATTTCTGATACAAAGTTTTTCAGAATATAACAGCATACATTCAATCATATTTAGAGCAATTGAGGCAGATATTACTTTAAAGTTATCTTTATATTATATCTCTATTTGGCAATTTCTCCCCATTTCCAAAGTCAAACTCTAATTCTTGTTATTCTGCTTAAATTTGTCTTAGTTTGCTGCATTTTTATTAAGCCAAGGATTTCATCTACTTTCTCTAGAGAGAAGAATTTAAAGGCTATTTGTTTTCAGATTAAAACAGAAAATGGAACATTTTGTAAAGTGAGAGTAAATCCACAGAAAGATGATTATGCATCCAAAGCATATATAAATCCACTTTTGTTAGCTTTTTCTTGTTGTTAATATCACCCTATTTGGTAAATGACATAGATAACGTAAATATTAGACATTTATAGCCTCCTGTACTTTTAATTAAAAAGCAATATTAAAAAATAGAAACAAAAATAATTGCAAGCATGGTAGAAAAAGGGTTATTATCCTTAATACATGAGTTCTTGAAAATATGTAACTAATCACTGTTTTTCATTAAAATACTAAATAAGTGTATGAAAAGATAATTGTTAGGGAAAAATACAGATAGACAGCACACAGCAAAATATGCTCTAGGAAAATGCACTAGGAAACAATCAAGAATAGAGATTTCCTATGACTAGAACTCATAAAATTTACAAAATTTCATTTTACTTTTTTATTTTTATTTTTAACATTCTTTTATTTCAATACTTAAAAAGTACAAGTGGTCTTTGGTTACATGGATGAATTGTATAGTGGTGAAATCTGAGATTTTAGTATACCCATCTCCTGAGTAGTGTACCTTGTGGCTCAACAGGTAGATATTCGTCCCTCACCCCTTTCCTACCCTCCACCCTCTGAGCCCCAATGTTCATTATACCATTCAGTATGTCTGTGGGTACCTAAGGAGTGGATAAAGAGCATGTGAGATATATATACATATATACACACACGCCATGGAATACTAGTCAGCCATAAAAAAGAATGAAATAATACCTTTTGTAACAACAAAATATTATGTATTAATTATGATAGTCAGATCTATGCAGAAATGAAAATGTTCATGAAATGGTGGAAAGCATTCTAACAGTAGCATGTTTTTTTTTTGGATTTCTCTATCTAATTATTCTAAAGATGCTAAGAAATATCAGTGAATGTCTTCTGTAGTATTTTTCATAACAGTAAAAAATGGAATATATCACACATATTCAATATTAGTTCTGTTAAATTATGGTGTGATTATATGATGTGATATTATATTGTCATTAAAATTAATACTCAAAGACTAATGGCATGAAAATTGGTTGTTTTAAAACAGTAGCAAGGCAGGTAATAGAACCCTGAATTCAATTTTACCCTAATTTTTCAGTTGGTTAAATGTATTCAAATAAAATTACAAGAAAGGAATTCACCAAAATATTAGCCTTGGATAGCTCTTTGGAGGATGTGCAGTTTTTTAATTTATGTATTTATACATCAATATTTTGCAAAATGAAATATTATTAAAAATTAATATATGTAATATTATTGGAAGAGATAGAACTTTTAAATCATTTTGGTACATCATTGTACTATTGATATTTTTCTACAATTTTAATAGCAATTATTCAATATATCATTGTATGAGTAAAAATTAAAACCTGGCTTGTTTCAAAGCATAAGTCTATATCAATAATAATTTACATTTGAAAACATATAAAACATTCTGTATATACTTAGATCTCAGAATATGAATGGAATAAATCTGCATTTCCCTAGACATTGAAAGAAAACTTGTATAGAATTTTAGCTTTCTTCTCTAAAACTATATTTATAGCAAGCCTACAGATGTAAGCCTAAACACACACACATTGTTTAGAATTAGTTGAGTGTATTATAAGCTTTTACAAATACAAAATCTTGATTTTCTGATGATCTTTTAGAGAATCTGAAGATATGACAAAACTTAGCTTTCTGATTTCTGTAGGACACTGATGGCTGATGGTATCTGCTTTATTTTTGATCATAGAACCCAACTCTCTGAACTTAGGTTATCTGCCTAAACCTTGTTGGCATTTATACTTAAAAACTGTGCTGACCAAAATATCATGAAGTAGTAGTATGCCATTAAAAAACTGAGATTTTTACATAATCAAGTTTATGAAATTAAGAAGTTATAAGGCTTCCAATTTTTAAAACATTATATTTGTATGTATGTATTCCTTGAAGTGGAAGTGACTTATTTGTGTTTAAGGTATCTAGCAAGATAGCAAATCAAAGGACAATGAAGTGAAAGTTTATTTTAATTTAAAAATAAAAGGTATGTAAGGAGACAATCTAGATGTTCTTTGGTATTGATAAAATTAGAGGCCGGGCATGGTGGCTCATGCCTGAAATTCCAGCACTTTGGGAGGCTGAGGCGGGCAGATCATGAGGTCAGGAGATCGAGACCATCCTGGCTAACACAGTGAAACCCCGTCTCTACTAAAAATACAAAAAATTAGCTGGGCATGGTGGTGGGCGCCTGTAATCCCACCTATTAGGGAGGCTGAGGCAGTAGAATGGCGTGAACTGGGGAGGCAGAGCTTGCAGTGAGCCAACATTGCGCCACTGCACTCCAGCCTGGGTGACAGAGCGACACTCAGTCTAAAAAAGGAAAAAAAAAATTAGAGGTTACAATTAACCTTTGAAATGTTTCTTCACAGAATACTTGAATGTGTGCCATAACATAGTTTGCATTACATTTGCCAGCCACAGATTATTATATTCATATTGTAAGTAGATGAATTAGTAATATTAATTTAAGTTTATATGTGACATAATTTTCCATGTCCTTATGTGTAAATTGTTGGAGTAATCTCCAATGTGATTTTCTTTGATAGAAGAGAAGATAGTGCTTTTCTAAGAGGTGTATGAAGTGATTCAGATAAGAAGAAATTCAGGGACTTGTAAGAATATTTCAACTTGAAGCAGGCTAATATCCTTTACCTCAGTCTTTAACTTTCTCTTTCCAAGTCTCACTGCATGAATTCCTCCCTGATGGACAGCATGCATATTCATCTCAGTGTGTAGAAGTTTAAGACATGCTAAAGCCATTCATCTTCTCTGAATGCCTGGATGATTATAAGCACAGACATTTTGTGTTCAACAGAGGATTACACCAGAAAGATTGGTTGAGTACACATTTGTTTCATTGTCAGATCTGTACATGGAGTCCTTCATGTGGAATATAGTATGCTGTCTTCAGCTACTGGATTCTATGAAACAGACAGTTAGTACCTGGATTACGTTTTACTGCACCACCCCGCCACTCCTACAGAATTGCTTTTGTGAATTTCTTATCAGTCAATATTGGAGAAAATGCTATGACAAATGTACAGGAAGCAAAACCTTATCACAGCTGTTCTAAGACAATGTCATCAAGAACTTTATTATAGCAAACATTGTCTGAGTCGATTCACTCTTGTTCCTCCAAGAGCATATTTAATTTTACAATCACTGTGAAATGTGTAAATGAGTAGACTAACTTCTTACAGAAGTTTTTAACAAACTTTGAGCCAAATTTGTGGTCCATGGAAGTAAGAAGGTAATTGTTATGAATATATTCAATTTTATTACTAATTTCTGTCCTTACCCTAGCTTTTCCTTTTTTTAGACGTATAAATATATAGATATACATATATAGACATATATTCTAATAAGCCATTCAAATACATCTGTAATAAAAACTTTATATATTCTTTAACATGATTTCTGGTATAATGTGTGTAAACAGCAAACAAATGCATACATAATGTAAATCTTACCAAGATCACGAGATTGTGTGTTTAACAGTAATGTTAAAAGGAAAATGCCAGTGTGTCTCATGTGCAATTTAAAATAACTTCACCATCCATATATCAAAATAAGTCATATTGTGTCTGGAATTGGTGGGTTCTTGGTCTCACTGACTTCAAGAATGAAGCCGTGGACCCTCGCGGTGAGTGTTACGGTTCTTAAAGGTGATGTGTCTGGAGTTTGTTCCTTCTGATGTTCGGACGTGTTCGGAGTTTCTTCTTTCCGGTGGGTTCGCGGTCTCGCTGGCTTCAGGAGTGAAGCCGCGATCTTCACAGCAAGTGTTACAGCTCTTAAGGTGGCGCATCTGGAGTTGTTCGTTCCTCCTGTCCAGAGTTGTTCATTCCTCCTGTCCAGAGTTGTTCATTCCTCCCAGTGGGTTCGTGGTCTCGCTGGCCTCAGGAGTGAAGCTGTAGACCTTCACGGTGAGTGTTACAGCTTATAAAGGCAGTGCAGACCAAAAGAGTGAGCAGCAGCAGATTTATTGCACAGTAAAAGAACAAAGCTTCCACACTGTGGAAGCGGACCCGAGGGGGTTGCCCCTGCTGTCTGGGCAGCCTGCTTTTATTCCCTTATCTGGCCCCACCCACATCCTGCTGATTGGTCCATTTACAGAGGGCTGATTGGTCTGTTTTACAGAGAGCTGATTGGTCCGTTTTGACATGGTGCTGATTGGTGTGTTGCAATCCATGAGCTAGACACAAAAGTTCTCCAAGTCCCCACTAGATTAGCTAGACACAGAGCACTGATTGGTGCATTTACAAACCTTGAGCTAGACACAGGGTGCAGATTGGTGTGTTTACAAACCTTGAGCTAGACACAGAGTGCTGATTGGTGTATTTACAATCCCTTATCTAGACATAAATGTTCTCCAAGTCCCCACTAGATTAGCTAGATACGGAGTGCTGATTGGTGCATTTATAAACCTTGAGCTAGACACAGAGTGCTGATTGGTGTATATACAATCCTCCAGCTAGACATAAAAGTTCTCTAAGACCCCACTAGACTCAGGAGCCCAGCTGGCTTCACCTAGTGGATCCTGCACTGGGGCCGCAGGTGGAGCTGCCTGCCAGTCCTGCGCCATGCGCCCACACTCCTAAGCCCTTGGGTGGTCAATGGGACTGGGTGCCGTGGGGCAGGGGGCAGCACTTTTTGGGGAGGCTTGGGCCACGCAGGAGCTCACAGCAGGGGAGAGGCTCGGGAATGGTGGGCTGCAGGTGCCGAGCCCTGCCCCGCAGGGAGACAGCTGAGGCCTGGTGACAATTCGAGTGCAGCACTGGCAGGCTGGCACTGCTGGGGGACCCAGTGCACTCGCAGCTGCTGGTCCGGGTGCTAAACCCCTAACTGCCCGGGGCTGGTGGTGCTGGCTGGCCACTCTGAGTGTGGGGCTCGCCGAGCCCATGCCCACCCGGAACTTGCACTGGGTGTGCAGCCCTGATTCCCACCTGCACCTCTTCCTCCACACCCCCCTGCAAGCAGAGGGAGCTGGCTCCGGCCTTGGCCAGCACAGAGAGGGGCTCCCACAGTGCAGAGGTGGGCTGAAGGGCTCCTCAAGCATGGCCAGAGTGGGTGCGGAGGCCGAGGAGGTGCAGAGAATGAGTGAGGGCTGCCAGCACGCTGTCACCTCTCAGTATGATAGCTGCGACTTTTAGATAGACTTTCCTTATATCGATCCTTCAATTTTTGCATAGTATTTTTAATTTGTTGAATAAAATAATTTGATTTAGTATAAAAGAAAACATGTATTCCTCGTACTTCCAGCATAGATGGAGAATCATATAAATAAAAATTTAGCAAAATCAACTCATTTTAAATACATGTTATAATAAAATACTTATATTAATGATGGCTGTTCTAGTCCATATGAAATTTCATTGCTAGATCTAAAACTTATGGTTTCTTTTCTTTATCTTCTTGGGAACTGTATTTTCCTGATTTTACTCCCTTCTTCCTGTCTTCAAATTCTCCCCTAAACCTGAAAACGCTAAATAGTTCCTTAACTTTAGACATGAACGCCCACATCCTAGATAATAATCTAACATCCATCTAGATAGTCACAGATACCTCAGAACCAATTTGTTCTAAACTGAATTCATCACTCTATTACTCTTCACTTATTCAATATCATCCCCACACTGATAAAGTATCTCTTGCCAATTTCATGCCATATCTCAGAACAACACTGTTTCCAGTTTCTCAAGCCAGAAACTATAATTCTCTTAATCCATCTTCTCACTTGACAGCCTCATTTTCAATTATTCATTGAATACTGAGAAGTCAAACTTTGACATACCTATTGAGTCTATAATCTTCTTTCCAACATGATTATTTCTCCTCTGAATCAGGCAGCAGTTTCCAAGTTAATACCTATGCCTCCAACCTTGTCTTTCCTCAATATATTCACACTGCAAAATGCAAGTTCTAAAATGCAATTAAACATTTCATTGCTTTCTGGATAAAATCCAATATTATGGCATGACCAGTAAGTTTCTTTATCTCTTTACGTATTACCTTTCTTTCAGAATATTGAAATTGCCTTCCGTTTCCATGATGTATTGGACACTTGCCAGAAAAATCTTCATAAAACCTTACATTATCAAGTTATATTGTGATTGCCTACGCTAAAGTTTGTACTCCTGGCTTTCAAATCTTACAGCTTGCTACAAGAGTAATTTATGAATTCTTTCATTTTCCTGCAGCATTATAAGTGACCTTTTAATTCTATTGATCTACTCAGTGGCCTCCAGATTCTGGCATGTACAATTCCTCTCTCTTTAACTTCTCTATGGCTTTAACTTTGCCTGGAATTTGTTCTATATTGTATCTCTACTTTTATTTATAGATTCATATACTCAAAGACTAATCCATCCCTCTGTTATTTCCACAGCTCTATACACTCAGATTATGTAGATTTTATTATTTTCCCTTTAAGTGTTTCTGAAAAGTAAACAAAAATAACTATCTAAATTCTTGTCCTTTAATTGGATGCAGACACCTTTGCATTCAGAATAGCACATGACAAGTTTGGTGAGTGTGTGTTTGTCTACAAGCTATGGTTTGTATGACATTGAAACAGACCTTTTGAACAACTATGAATCTGTTTTCTTTATAAAGTTATTTAAGTCTCCACCAGTCATAACCTCTTCCCCATTTCTTCTTTAAATCTATGAAATAGGTATGTTTACTACTTACTGCCAATATGTGCACTTTCATATCAATCATACTATATTTTAAAATAACTTTCATTTTCACTTGATATCGCTCTCTCTGTCTGTCTCTCTGTCTGTCTCTCTCTCTCTCTCCTCCCTCTCTCTCTCCTCCCCACCACACTTTCTCTCTCAAAACTAACAACGACTTGAGAATAAATGTATGTTTCTTTACAGTTTGGCAGACTATAACCAACAATATCTTTGGAAAGAAATTTCTCTGAAATCTCATGACCTATTTAAAATTATATGCTCATCTGCTTTCTATTTTAAATTAAAGTAGTATTGTTCTTATAAAATAAAGATATAAAAATATAAAGCTTACTGTTACTTCCTATTAGCAAAAGCAAGCAACCAAAATATTCTTAAATTTCCTATTTATGTTCTTAATCAATAGGTGATGTGGTTTCACTGAGTCATATTTCTTCCAGGCATTTTTTCTCATCTGCCTAATTGCCAAAATATTACACTATACTTTTACTAAATATGAGTATACAAACTGAGCAATGTAAATGTTGCTGTAAAATAACAGTCCATAGGTTTATATTTTGATCTTTTCCATATGAAAGCAGCAAGACTTAGAGTCAATGTAATCTACAGTGATAAAACTCATTTCAAAATAAACGTCTAAGTACATCTCATGCTTTTCATCACAAATAGTACTTATAACTGATTTATTTATTGTAATTGTGATGATAATAGCATTTTTAATAAAAAAATTATTATTGTGATCTTCTGGAACACTATTGTTTGACATAATTTGAAGATTTCAAGTTTAACATGAATCATTGAAATAAATAATTCATTGATATTAATCTGTGGTATTTTAAACTTCTTGTTTTCAATAATTCATGTTTCCAGTTAAAACACAAACTAAACATTATTAAACCTTGAATGGTTAATATGAAATTTATCAAACCAACGAATCACACAAAGTAGTATTTTATTTGGTAAAAATATTTTACCAAAAAATGTTTCTTGGTAATTTTATATTTTATTCCCCTTGTGGTAGGGAGTGGAATAGAATTTAAGATTAATTGAGGAGTTATAATTATTTGTAAGTAATATATCTTTATTTACATAGAAATAGTTATCTATATATATTCATTCTTAAAGTATTACACTCATTTTTTAAAAGTTTATTTACAAGCTTCTATTGAGTGATCAAAAATCTTAAATTGTCAAGTTTTTAGACCAACATTAGCTGGTCATATAAATAACATTAGATCAATTATCTGTTCTTCCTATAAAAACAGGCTGAGCATACGTATAATTGCAGTATTGGAAACAACACAGATAACAAGAGCCATGAAACATTACTTATTCAGAAAGCAAAAATTGGTTTTCCCTCACAACTCTTTGGAGATTCTTACATAAGATCCTTAATATGTTGAACTATATTTTATTTCTCTTTCTATGAGCTTAATTATATCATTTTCTGTATAAGATGACTTTTCTAGGTTTTTTTTTCCCCCTGTGAGTTGCTTCATACTTAGGGAAATATTCTATTGTTAAAAAAGATAATCACTTGGTGATGTGAGACAATCATTTATATCTCCTGGCTTGATACAAGAATTAAGATGATGCACAACTTATTTCATCCAAGTGAAGTTTCAACTCAGAATTTTAAATGATGCTTGCAACTTTTACATTTTTACTTGATATAACCACTTGAACTAGTTACCTGTCCAATCCAGCCAGTGAAGGTTTATGAACCAAATCTGTTAACATCACTTAGTTATTGTACCCTTTGATTTTTCACAGTGAGAAGAAAATTAAGATAAACAATTTTTGAAAGAAAATGGCTGTGAATTTCCAAAACCATCAAAAGGTTATGAAATCACATTTTTAGGAAGAAACTCTCTATAGGATAAATAAAAAATAACAGCAAACCTAAATACACAATAGTAAATTTGCTAAAACAACACAAAAAATTAATAGCAGCCAACAAAATAAAAGTGAAATGATGAGAAGAATGTATTGCATAGTCTCAAACAAAGTGGTAGCTGGTGTAGCTATATTAATGTTAAATCTATTAGAATTTAAAGTAAGAAACACTACTGGAGTTGAATGAGGCATTTCATACTTAAAAAAAGATTATCTGGGAATAAAATAAGAAAAAATCTAAATTTGTATGCTTTTAATAGCATAGCAGTAAAGTTTTCAAAATCTAAAATTGGGTTAATATATAAATATATAAGTAAACAAATTAATTTTCCTAATTTGAGATTTTACACAGTATCAAGATTTCTTCACAGTGTCAAACCAAAAAAGCAAACAAAAAGTTAGAAAGGTTGGAGATTTGAAGAATAAAATTAATAAATTGACTTAAATAGCATATATAGGACCATGTACAGCCAAATTATAAATTATGTAATCTCTTTAAGTATACATATAACATTTCCTATGACTGATCATGCATTGTGCTTAAAATTAAATAACAAATGTCAAAGAATTAAGATCACACCGTTTGTTTACTTATTTATTTATTTATTTTGAGAAGGAGTATCGCTCTGTCACCCAGCCTGGAGTGCAGTGGTGTGATCTTGGCTCACTTCAAGCTCCGTCTCCCGGGTTCACGCCATTCTCCTGCCTCAGCCTCCTGAGTAGCTGAGACTACAGGTACCCGCCACCATGCCCGACTAATTTTTTTTTATTTTTAGTAGAGACAGGGTTTCACCATGTTAGCCAGGATGGTCTCGATCTCCTGACCTTGTGATCCACCCGCCTCGGGCTCCCAAAGTGCTGGGATTACAGGCATGAGCCACTGCGCCCAGTCCATACAGTTTATTTTGAAGTCACAAAGTTTTGAATCAAGGTACAAATCAATAATAAATCTGAAGGCTTTTATATATGGATTATACAAGCCAGAATTATTCTATTTAACTGCCAAATCAAATAAGAAACAATAGTGAAATCTATGTACAAGAATGTTTAAGCATCAGGCTGGCTTTTACAATAGTAAAAAACTATGTACAGGAATGATTAAGCATCAGGTGGCTCAAGCCTGTAATACCAGCACTTTGGGAGACTGAGGTGGGCAGATCACTTGGGGCCAGGAGTTCAAGACCAGCCTGTCTGGAAAACATGGCGAAACTCTTTCTCCACTAAAAATACAAAAATTAACTGGGCATGTTGGTGAATTCCTGTAACCCTGGCTACTCAGAAGGCTTAGGCATGAGAATTGCTTGAACCCGCAAGTGGAGGTTGCAGTGAGCTGAGATCACACCACTGTACTCTGTAGTGCAGCCTGGGCTACAGAGCAAGACTCTGTCTGAAAAAAAAAAAAAAAAAGTTTAAGCATCAATATACATGAGTCAATATCTTACAACAACAGTAGAATGAATAAATAATACTTAATATATTCCACAATGAAATATACTATGCAATCATGAGAAATAAATAATGGCAATGCATGCTTAACACTGGATTAATATCAAATATAATGTTAAAAAACAGATATAAAATAGTAGATATGTGATTTAACTTATATAGAAGGTTTTTAAAGGGGCAAAACTAATCAGTAGTATAGAAATCAATATAGTGGTTAATTTGGGGAAGAAAGGAAAGGCTTATATTTGATAATGGGACATTTACTTTGTACAACAACAACAAAAAAAAACTTTCTTGAATACATTAGGAGCTTAATTTGTTCTTCTGCCTCTTAAAATACCTCTGCCTGTATTAGTACACAAAAATGCTTTGTAAAATAAAATGAACCAGCAGGACATGACCCTACACCTCACTGATATAGGTGACATCATCTATAACTTGGTGCCCTGTACAACAGGGTTGTCAGCATTTCTACCTGACACTGTCATTTTCCTATGGATTCAGAGAAGACAAGGAAACTCCTGGAGCATAGTTAAAACCATTCAGTGTTTTTCCCTCTCGTGCGTGATAAAATCTAATACACTTAACATTATCTAGAGTCCCTGAATAGTCTGTTTCCCCTCTTCTTTCTACTTTGTTTTCTTTCTTTTTCTTTTTTTGAGACGGAGTCTCACTCTGTTGCCAGGCTGGAGTGCAGTGGCACGATGGCTCACTGCAACCTCTGCCTCCCGGGTTCAAGAGATTTCCCTGCCTCAGCCTCCCAAGTAGCTGGGACTACAGGCAAGTGCCACCACGCCAGGCTAGTTTTTTGAATTTTAGTAGAGATGGGGTTTCACCATGTTGACCAAGATGGTCTTGATCTCCTGACCTTGTGATCCACCCTCCTCGGCCTCCCAAATAGTTGGGATTACAGGCATGAGCCACCATGACCGGCCTCCGTCTTCTTTCTATGAACTCATCTACTCCCTCCTTTCCCCTCAAATTGTTCATAAGTGACACATCTTGTCTCCTTTCTTACCCTCAAATATTACAAACACACTTATTCCTCAGGTCTTTTACCCCTTCTATTCCCTCTGCTTGAAATTGTGTTCCCTCAGATGTTTGTTTGACTTACTTTCATTCTCCCTTTAGGTCTCTGCTCACATATCACAATATTAGTAGGACTTCCCTAATTACCCCCTATCAAATAGCACCTTTTCCTTGGCACTTGCTTCATTTTCTATCATGATATATAGCTCTCTTGGTTTACTGTTTTTTGTTTGTTTGTTTGTTTGTTTTCTCTCTGGTTATTTATGAAATGTAAATTCTGTCAGAGTAGGAAATTTGTGTTTCTTAACTACTGCCTCACCACTATCCAGAAAAATGTCTGGCATTTAATAAGCCTCAATATTATTGAATAAACAAATGAATTAATTCTTCTCTCTCTTCCTCATTATTTAACTTGCTTAATTTTCAGTGACAGCATTATAAAATAAGTTTAAAAAGAAGACAAACTGAAGAAAGAGAAATAATACTTAGCAGATGACTCCTATTGTTCCCATTGTGGGTTCTAAAATAGAAGAAAGTAGAGTCTGATAATACATAAAAAATAAAAAAACAACATTGTAGTAACTACTTGCTAGTGACCTGTTTGTTGGAATTTGAAAAATAATTTCATTTCTCAACATTTTGATATTGATTTGAAAGAGACATATTTTCAGTCATTAAAAGATATGTTCAAGTCAGATATTATAAATTACTATTTTCTTACTTTAAAACAGAATTTTTAGCTGTGCACTAGGCTTCTCAACAAAAGGTTATTTATTACCTCTTTTGCTTGTACGTGACCAGGGGATTATATTCTTGCAAAAAGAGTAATGTTTAGAAAATGCATAGGATTTCTGGAGCATGCCCTCATGATCGTGATCATTATTCAATAATGATAAAAAAAAATCATTCCTTTCTACTTTCTCGTTTTCCCTTTCTAAATGCACATATGATTACAGGATCACCGGCCACTTCAGACCACCAGGTGTAACTCACCTAGAATCTAGGTTCTTAATTTTATACAGCATTTCAGCCCTGTATGAAATTCTACCTGGAATTGTATGGTAGAGGAATTATTCCCATCTTTCAAAGCCACTATGTTCTTAAGCCACTTTGTTACAAAGTGGCTTTGAAAATCACTATATTCAGACTAACCTATATTCAAACTAATAAAACTGCCAACCATTTTATAGCTTGCAAAGATACTGGTTGAGAATGAAATGACTTGTGTTGTTCAGGTTCTTCATGTCTAAAATAATGACTGTTGTTTTCACTTCCATCTATAGTCAGCCTATATAAAAATAGAGAAAAAATCATAAATATAAAGTAAATGTAACACATATATCAAGGAACAGTTGTGCAAGACAATGATCAAAGTAGTTTAAATCACAGGCCCTATAGTAAGACTATGGTTTCAAGTACAAGTTTCAACTAAGGCCTTGAAAAACCTTACCTTTCTAAGGCTAAATATTGTCATCAGAAAAAAATAGAAATATTAGGCCTACCTATATAAATGCCCTTGAGGAGGGTTTGTGAAACATTTAGCGTATCATGCAAAGCATGCTATGGGATATATGTAATTCTAATATGTGGCAACTGAGTTATTACTGGTAGAAGTTGTCTATTTAATGCCATAGTGCACATCAATTCACCATGAATAGCCACTGAAAGGTTTTCAAAGGTGCTGGTCATTTTTCCCAAAGACTTGGACTTGGATTATGGAGAAAGTACTGGCATTGTTTTTGTTTGAGAGAGAGATATATATATATGTTATATATATAGTTATATATGTTATATATATAGTTATATATGTTATATATATAGTTATATATATATTATATTGTGTGCAAATGTTATTGCATTTTAAAGCTATATTCTTATTATTATTCAATAAATGCTGATTTTCAACATCTTAGAAGATAGTTTCTCAAAAATATTGTTGCTGAAACTTTTATTCCCAAAATATTTTAGGGCAGCAATGTGTGAAAACATAGATATGTACTACAGTTTAAACGCTAAAATAACCAAATAAAATAACCAATTGCAAAGGAATTGAGAAGCGGCTATCTTGTCAACATACTTTAGTTAAGATGAGTGAGATGGTTCATTCACCACAAACAAGGAAATACTATAGTAAAACCTAAAATGTATAGCAGAAAGATCAATTCTGTAGCATGTGTAACCTGCAATATGCCTTTCTAATTTGAACTTGTCAAATATATACAAAATACTGTAACATGGTGTGAGGCTAATACATCGATTAAAGATTTAGTAATAAATCAGGTGCTGAGAAATAAATTTATTTGAAGGTGAAAATGACATCAGCAAGATGATGTAATAGAAAAGCCCCTGGCAATACTGCCCTGACAAAAATGCAAGTCAAAACTATTCAAAGGCAGGAAAACCATCCTGAATACATCAGAACTCCAGGAAGAAGCAGAGAAACTTTCTGGGCCCACAGAATCAAAAGAAGCTACAACCGGTAAGATAAATAATGATTTTAGACTGTACCACTCCCTCCTCTATGTTGGCATAATGCCACTCACAGAAGGTGAGAGAAGAAAATTGGAGGTGGATATTCAGTCTCCTCACCAGTGTGGAAATCTTGACAGGAAGCACACTTTTTCCCAGTCACACAAAAACTGTCAGAGCCCCAAGAGGGCTGAACCATCTGAGATAAATTAGGGACAGCCACTGGGGTGCACAGCTCTTGGCAACTGTTCAGCACTTTGATCAGTGGGGAATGCCATGTTGAAGAGACTTGTTGGTGTCACAGCACTGCACAGGGCACGACCAAAGGAAGACTCAAATTTCTAGCCTGATTTCCTGTAAAGCCTAGGTGCTCCTGTGATGCCTTTGCCTGGCCTGGAAACAAGTAAAAGGTCAAGACTAAGACCCAGTGCCTGCTAAGTCTTACTAAGACTAGGAAACAATGGCAGGGCAGAAGTATAGTTCCAGGGAAGCATTTAAGCTTTAGTGTTCACTGTAAGTCTTCCTCAGACTGGGAAACATTGATACGGCAGTGAGTTAGTTCCAATGCCATACTTCAGTTCTAATGCTCGCTATAAAACCTGCTCAGAATGGGAAGCAACAAAACCTAACTTTTAAGTTCCAATATTAAGAAGTAAAGGTCTAACATGACAGAAGAGCACTTGCAAATCTGAAAGAAGTTGTTATCTCTTGAAATGTACGGGCATCAACATGAAGATGCAAGAATTGTGAAAACTCAGTCCACTAAAGAATCCAACAAAGTTCAAGCAATGGACCCAGAAGAACTGAAGATCTATGAAGTGTCTAATAGAGAATTCAGAATAATCTTCTTAAAGAAGTTTAAGAAAATCAGAGAAAATCACACAAAACATGTGGATAGAAAACTAAATGAAATGTAGAAAACAATTCAGAAACGATATGAGAAATCTCACCAAAAAAAATTCAGAATTGTTTAAACACAAGTAGAGATCTTAGAAACAAAGTATATAGTAACTGCAAGACTTAGTAGAAAGCTTCAATAATAGACTTGGTCATATAGAGGAAAGAATTGGTGAGCTCAAAGAGAGAACATATGAAATTAGCCAATCAGGGTGGCAAAAAGAAAAAAATAATTCAAAAGAGTGAAGAAGACTTACCAGAAGTAAGGAACACCATCAAATCTACTGACCTCCATATAATTGGAATTTCCAAAGGAGATAAAAGAAAATGGCATAAATGGCATGTTTAAGAGGACAATACTAAAAAAATTCAAAATCTGGACACAATGGCATATAGGTACAGAAAGCACACAGGTCAGCACTGAAATTCAACCCAAAGAAGATATGCCCAAGCACATAATAATAAAACTAGCAAAAACCAAAGTAAAAGAGAGAATATTCAAAAAAGCAAGAGGAAGGGAAGTATCACATTCAATGGCACCCTAAAATGGCTCTTAGTAGATTTCTCAGCAGAAATCTTGCAGTTTAAGAGTGAGTGGAATGCTATATTCAAAATGCTGAAGGAAAAAACTAACAATCAAGAAAACTATCCCCAGCAAAGCTATCCTTCAAAGAAGAAACAGAGAAAAAGACTTTCACATACAAACAAAAGCTGAAAGAAATTATATTTTACAAATCTGTCTTATAAGACATTCCAAAAGGAGTTATTCAATCTAAAATAAAGGAATGCTTACATGCAGCAAGAAAATATCTGAAGGTATAAAACTCACTGATGGATTAGGAAAATGTGGCACATACACACCATGGAATACTATGCAGCCATAAAAAAGGATGAGTTCATGTCCTTTGCAGGGACATGGATGAAGCTGGAAACCATCATTCTCAGCAAATTTTCACAAGATCAGAAAACCAAATACTGCATGTTCTCACTCATAATTGGGAGCTGAACAATGAGAACACATGGACACTGGGAGGGGAACATCACACACCAGGGCATCTCTGGGGGTTGGTGGCTAGGGAAGGGATAACATTAGGAAAAATACCTAACGTAGGTGACAGGTTGAGGAGTGCAGCAAACCACCATGGCATGTGTATACCTATGTAACAAAATTGCACGTTCTGCACATTTAACCCAGAACTTACAGTATATATATATATATATATATACACACACACACACATATACCTATATATATATAATAGTAAAGATAAGTCTTAACATGTAAATCCTTGGAAGGGGTTTCATTCAAAAAAATGAACTTCCTATTACAGAACAAATAAGCAATACTTAATCAATTCCTCTTTAAAGGTAACATTTGAGAGGGGAGGATAGCAGCTCCTGAAAGGAGAGGAGGTTGAAAGAGAGACTTTTGTGGAAGCCACAGATTCATCTAGATTTGCTGCCCAGTTTCCTCATCCATGTCAAAGGTAAACATTAAAATGAAGTGCATTTCTATTCCTGTTTTCTTTTCTCTAAGTTTCAAATCCAAGTTGTCATTGGATAGCTTCACTAAATGGGGTGCTGTTTTGTTTTCATTTTTGTTCACAGAAAAATCTTTATTTATGGTTGGCTAGTGAATTTGAATAAATAGGGTTTAAAATGGAAAAATAAACTCACTGATAGAAGCTAGAGAGCAGACAAATTCAAAATATACTAACAGTGTAATTTTGGAAAATAAACAACTTATATCTTAAGTATGATGACTAAAGGAGAAGCTATTAAAAACAAAAAAAAGGCCGGGCGCGATGGCTTGTGCCTGTAATCCCAGCACCTTGGGAGGCCGAGGCAGGCAGATCCTGAGGTCAGGAGATCGAGACCATCCTGGCTAATGTGGTGAAACTCTGTCTCTGCTAAAAATACAAAAAATTAGCTGGGCGTGGTGGCGGGCACCTGTAGTCCCAGCTACTTGAGACTGAGGCAGGAGAATGGCGTGAACCTGGGAGGCGGAGCTTTCATTGAGCCGAGATTGTGCCCCTGCACTTCAGCCTGGGCGACAGAGCAAGACTCCATCTCAAACAAACAAAACAAACAAACAAAAAAAACAAAAAAAGCCCTACAGAAATTGGTTAAGAGATTGATAACAACAAAAAAAAAACATGTAAATTGAAATTTCAAAAGATCACAATATGGTGAGGTGCAATAGTATTAAAGTGTAGAGTTTTTTTTTTGATACTTTTCTTTGAAATATCAAGTTGTTATGAGTTTAACATAACTTACTATAACTAAAGGATTTTTTAATCCTAATGGTAACCATAAAGTAAAAACCTGTATTACATATACTGAAAATACACAAGACATAATGAAAACAATGCTAGGTAAAAATTAATCACAATAGATGACAATAAGAGAGAAAAAATAAAGGATCTATAAAGCAAACAAAAAAAGTAACAAATGGGCAGTAATAAACACATACTAGTCAATCATAACCTTGAATGCAAACTGGTTAAATTCTATGATTAAAAGATATAGAGTGGCTGAGTGAATAAACAGGTAAGACCCAAATATATGCTATCTACAAATAAACTTACATAACCTATAAAGACATGCACAAACTGAAAGTAAAGAGGTGGAAAAAGATATTCCATGTTAACAGAAGCCAAAAATGTGCAGGAGTAGCTGTCTACATATCAGATAATAAAGGAATTTAAGCCAAGAATAGTAAAAAAAAAAAAAAAAAAAAAAAGACAAGGTAATTATATAAAGTGGTCAACTAAACAAGAGGATACAACAATTGTAAATATATATGCACCAGATAGAAGTGCACCCACATATATAAAGCATGTATTAATAGTTCTGAAAAGAGTGGCTGCATGCAATAATAGTAGGGAACTTTAAACACCCCACATTCATCAGTGTACATATCGTCTGGAAAAATATATATACACAAAGAAATATAGATGATAAACAGCATCCTAGAACAAACGGATCTGATAGATATTTATAGAAAATTTAATTTCATTCTACAGCTGCAGAATGAACATTTTTTCCCAACAGCACATTCTCCAAAATAGACTATGTTACACTTAACAAATTTGAAAATACCAAAATTATACCAAGTATCTTTTCTGACCACAATAGAATCAAACAACAAATTAATAATAACATAACTTTGGAAACTATACAGACACATAGAAATTAAACAAGGTGCCACTGAATAATGAGTGGGTCAATGAAGTAATTAAAAAGGGAACAAAAACATTTTTTGAGACCAACGAAAATGGAAACACAATTTAAAAAATTAGAGGATTATAGCAAAATCAGTTGTAAGAGGAGAGTTTGTGGCATTAAATTCCTACATCTAAAAAGAAGAAAGACTGCAAATAAGCAATTTAATGATATACTTCAAGGAACTAAATAGGAAAGTTGAGAAAAAAAACTACAAGGAAAATAAATAATAAAGATCATGACAGAAATAAATAAAATTGAGACAAAAAATCATACACAAGATCAACAACACAAAAAGTAGGTTTTTTGAAAAGATAACCAACAAATCTTTACCAAGTTAAATAAGAAAATGAGAAGACACAAATAAATAAAATCAGAGACAAAATAGTAGACATTTTACCACAGATAACACATAAATACAAAAAAATCACCAGAGACTGTTTTAAATAACTATATACTAACAAATTGAAGAATGTAGAAGAATGGATAAATTCCTGGACACCTACAACCTGAATCAAGATTGAATCAGGGAGAAATAGTAAACCTGAATAGGCCACTAATCTGTAACTAGCAGGAAGCAGTAATAACAATTTTCTCATCAAAGAAAAGTCTGGAACCTGATGGTTTCACAACTGACTTCTACCAAACATTTAAAGAACTAATGCCAATCTTCCTGAATCTATTCCAAAAGATTGAAGAAGAGGAACTACTTCAAAGTCATTTATTGAAGCCAGCATTACTCTGGTAACAAATCTAAATGAGGCCACAACTAGAAAGAAAATTGCAGGCCATATCCCTGACTAAAAATATATGCAATAATCCTCAACAAAACATCAGCAAGATGAATTAAGTAACATTAAAGGAAATCATTCAACATGATGAAGTGGGATTAATTTCAGGAATGTAAGAATGATTTAATATACACAAATTAATAAACATGATAGATCACACTAACAGAATCAAGTACAGAACCATATGATCATTCTAATAGATCTGAAAAAGCATTTCACATAATAAAATGTCAGTCATGGTAAAAAAAAAAAAAACTCTCAAAAAAACTGGATATAGAAGTACCATACCTAAGAACAATAAACTCCATATACAAAAAACCTGTGGTGAATATTATACTGAACAAGGAAAAATTGAAAGCCTATTCCCTAAAGCTTTGGACTAAGACAAGTATTTCCACTTTTTCCACTTTTATTGAGTGTAGTACTAGAAGTTGTGGCCATGGCAATTAGGCAAGAAAAATAAATAAATTGCATTCAAATGGGAAGGAAGAAGTCAAATGATCCTTGTTCTCAGATGACATGATCTTATAGATAAACATGAAAAGTCACCAAAACCTATTAGAACTGATAAACAAATTCAGTAAGGTTGGAGGATACAAAATCAACATACAAAAATTAGTACCATTTCTATACACCAACAGTGAACAATCTAAAAATGAAATAAAAAAAGCAACTGCACTACAATAGCTACAAAAAATACCAAATACCTAGGAATATGTGTATTCAAAAAGTGAAAGATTTATGCAATAACAACTATAAAACACGGATTACATAAATTGCAAAGAATGCAAAATTTGAAAACTATTTTACACTCATAGTTTGGAAGAATTAATATTATTAAACTTTCTATACTACCCATAGTGACCTACAGATTCAATGCAATCTCTATCAAAACACCAACTATATTCTTCATATAAAAAGAAAAAACGTTTAAATTCCTATGGAAACAAAAACCACCTTAAATATCCAAAGCAATCCTGAGCAAAAAGACCAAAGCTCTAAGCATCACACTAACTGACTTCAAAATATACTACAAATCTGTAGTAACTAAACCAGAATGACACTGGCATAAAAACAAATACATATACTAATGAAACATAATGCAGAATCCATAAGTAAGTCCACACATTTACAGTCAATTGACAAAGATGCCAAGAATATTCATTGAGAAAATGAGAGCCTCTTCAATAAATGGTCCTGAGAAAACTAAATATCTGTGTGCAGAAGAATAATACTAGGCCCTTATTTCTCATCATATACAAAATTTATATTGAAATGTATTTAAAGACTTAAGTGTAAGACAAACTATTAAAACGTTTTTTTGGTAAACTGAAAAGCTTAGGCAATAAATGCAGAAATAGACAAACAGAATTACATCAAGCTAAAGAACTTCTACAACACAAAGGAAATAAACAACAGTATGAAAACAAAACTGAGGAAATGGGAGAAAAATATTTGCAAACTAGCCTTCTGAGAAGGAATTAATAATCAGAATATATAAGAAACTTAACGTTATAGCAAATAAATAATCCAATTTAAAAATGGTCAAATGATCTAAACAGACATTTATCAAACAAAGACATGCAAATAGCCAAAAGTTATATGAAAAATTTTCAATATTACAAATTATAAGACAAATGCAAATCAAAACCACAATGAGATACCTCACCTCAGTGAAAATGGCTATTACCAAAGAGACAAAAATACAGATGCTGCTGAGGATATGGAGAAAGGAAAATGCTAGTATAATCTACAGCATGTAAATTAGTGCAGCCATTATAGAGAACAATATGGAAGTTCCTTGAAAAAACAAAAATAAATCTACTATATGATCCAGGAATTCCACTGTTGGGTGTATATTTAAAAGAAAGGATATCAGACATATCTGCTCTCTCATGTTTATTGCAACACTGTTCACAATAGCCAAGATTTAACTTAACTGTTCATCAACAGATGAATGGATAAAGAAAATATGGTATTTGTATGTATGTACATATAATATATAATATAACATTATAACAATGTATATATCATATATACACACATACAATGGGATATTATGCTATAAAAGAACAAAAATCTCATCATTTTCAGTCATTTATTTAAGTCAGATTACTTGTCTCTCTGACAATACAGAAAGACAAATATTGTAAGTTCTCACTCATATGTGAGAGCCAAAATAGTGAATTTCATGGAAACAGAGATCAGAATTATGGTTACCAGAAGCTGGGAAGGATGATGGAGAGGGGTGCATGAAAAAAGGCTGGTGAATGAGCATAAAAATACAGTTAGATAGAAGATAAAACTGCAGTGTTTAATAGCCCAGTAGGATGACTATAGTTAAATATAACTACATGTTGAAAATATTATATTGCAAGAATAGGGAAAATAGAAAGTTATTTTAAAGAACAAATAATTAAATTATTTTACATGCTGTATGTCTTTGAGAGGCATTATCCAAAATATACTACTTCTTAAATATTTTAAGAACTGAGACAAACTACGATAAGTCAAAATAATTTAAATAAGACTGCATACTGCATAGGTTAATATAACCTAGCTTTCTTTTGTTCTAGAAAATCTTCACACATGAAAGACAAGATTATGTATGAATAAATATCTTCATTATTTGCTTTAGGAAAATCCTACAAGATAAATTTATCAAAGTCTGATCACCTGATGAAATAGCTCACTTATGAGAAAATAGTTTGTCAAGACTTATTTCAATACCCATATTTTGTTATACATAACCAATACTAAACTTGTATATCATAAACTTTTGTTGGTCCCAGTCTGTATGAGTTTTGCATCTGGAAAGATCTACCTTAAGTCAGCTGAACCAAGATGCAAATATCCAATTTACCGATTTAAATATCTGTAAATATCATGTTTCTGACCTTCCCTTTTTTAGACACTGCTACAACTCTCAAAGTTTTCTTCTCCTACAACATTAGTTCTAATACATTTAGCTTTGCTTCATTAACAGATATTATGATTTTATTTAAAGAGTTTAACCCCATGAAAGTTGAAGTTAAAGAAAATAGATAAACTTCATTAGCACTTAGCTTATACAGTGTTAAATTAAAAATAATCACATATTATTATATTTTAATTTAAAAAAATACTTGATCATAAAACTAATTATTTTATGTACAAATACTGGATTTGAGTGCAAACATGACATATATTTAAATGTACATGAATAAATAAATATCTGAATCATTTTAATATTGAGGTACCTATATCAGATATAGTATAACTCATAGGTTTTAACTCAACTACAAACCACAAATTTATTTACTGAAGTTGAATAATCAATTGTCCGTCTTACATGTTTGAAGTTAAAATTATTACAAAATTAATTTAAAATGCCAAGTTACAGTTTGATTTTAAAAGATGTGTGTAATTTTAAACATATTTTAGTATTAAACTACACTTGAACTTAGGCATTTCCCACAAGATTATTTATATATGAAATTTAAATACATATATAAATATGTATATACCATATAGGTTTATTATATATTAAAATATATTTATATATTTATTAAATATATATGTGAGACTCCTGGGAAACTAAAGATGTATATATAATTTATATATTGGATATTTATATATGTATATATAATGCATTTATGTATATATACATATAGGAATATTTATGTTTTATATGTACATATATACGTGTATATATGTGTATATATGTATATGTATGTATATATTCTATTATATATATGCATATATATATTCCTCAGGTTTCTCAGAAGCCTCTCTCATTTATATATATTTAAATACATAATATATATATGCATGTATTTATATATGTGCATATATACTTGTATAATATATATTATATATTATATGTAATATATAATTATAGATATATATTATCTATGTACATAAATAATATATAGATATGCATAGATAATATAAAATACATAGATAATATATAATTATAAATATATATGTGCATATAATATATAATATATACATGTATAATATAATATTTACATTATACATATATGCACATATAAAAACATATGTATATACACATATAAATATAATATATAATACATGTAATAATATTGTAGATCTATGATAGATATTTATAATATGATAGATATATGATAGATACATGTATATATACACATATACATAAACGTGTATATATAATATATACACACGTTTACGTAAACGTGTATATATAATATATACACACGTATACGTAAACGTGTATATATAATATATACACACGTATACGTAAACGTGTGTATATATAATATATACACACGTATACGTAAACGTGTGTATATAATATATACACGTATACGTAAACGTGTATATATAATATATACACGTATACGTAAACGTGTATATATAATATATACTCACGTATACGTAAACGTGTGTATATAATATATACACACGTTTACGTATACGTGTATATATAATATATACACACGTATACGTAAACGTGTATATATAATATATACACACGTATACGTAAACGTGTGTATATATAATATATACACACGTATACGTAAACGTGTGTATATAATATATACACGTATACGTAAACGTGTATATATAATATATACACGTATACGTAAACGTGTATATATAATATATACTCACGTATACGTAAACGTGTGTATATAATATATACACACGTATACGTAAACGTGTGTATATATTACATATACATACACACGTGTATTTTTTTTATATATAGGGAGAGGAAGAGAGCAAGACAGCATGTGAGAGCAACAAAATTTTCTACAGAATGGTAGAAATTATATAAAAAAGTGATAGAGTAATATGTAAACAAACACTTTGATCACTGTGATTAAAAATCTTTAGTAAAAATAATCATCTCATTCATTCATACAAAAATCAGGAACATTGGTTCATGCTAACTTATGTGTATCTTCATAATTACATTTATTTAAAAATTGATCAGTACTATAATCTTAGGTATTTTATTTAAATTAGTTCTAATAACCTATTGTTTAAATCTACCTCCAAATAGACATTGTGATTTTGTTTTTTCTTGTTCATATAAACACAAAATTTTATATAGTACAAATATACACTTAATCCACATGTATTCACACATATGAATTGAGAATTGTATTAAATGTCTCCCAACAAAAGTGTATTAAACAATTAATTAATTAAATTACAGTCGGCCGGGCGCAGTGGCTCACGTCTGTAATCCCAGCACTTTGGGAGGCTGAGGCGGGCAGATCACCTGAGGTTGGGAGTTTGAGACTAGCCTGACCAATATGGAGAATCCCTGTCTCTACTAAAAATACAAAATTAGCAGGGCATGGTGGCGCATGCCTGTAATCCCAGCTACTCAGGAGGCTAAGGAAGAAGAAGCGCTTGAACCCGGGAGGCGGAGGTTGCAGTGAGCCGAGATCGTGCCATTGCACTCCAGCCTGGGCAATAAGAGTGAACTCCGTCTCAAAATAAAATAAAGTAAATTACAGTCATACGCCACATAAACACATTTGGGTCAATCTGCACAGACTACAGTGGTCTCACAATATTATACTTTCTAAAATCTACCTTTTCTGTGTTTAGATATCTGTAGATACACAAATACCTATATTTGTGTTACAATTTTGCCCACAATATTAAGCACAGTAACATGCTATACATGTTTGTAGCCTAGAAGATATAAACTATAACATCATAACCTGGCTATGTAGTAGAGTACACAATATAGTTTTATGTAAACACATTCTACAATGTTTGCACAATGATGAAATTGTTTGAGACATTTCTCAGTATGTATTCTCATTGTTAAGAAATGCATGGGATGTATAGAATTTATATTTAATTCAGTGAGAAACAGTTGATTTTAATTAATTGAATTTTTATTGAATTAATTTTTTGTTAACAAGGGCAATATAGATAAATGTAAATATTTGTTGCATATATTTTAAATTTAAAAAGTAGTTACTAGTCACTATTCAACTTATTTAAAATAGTGTTCTCCTAATGGCTCAAAAAATTTTTTTTCAACCAAGTGTGGTGGCTCTCACCTGTAATCCCAGCACTTTGGAAAGGTGAACCAGGTGGATTGCTTGAGCCCAAGATTTAGAGATGAGCAACATAGTGACCCTGTCTCTACCAAAAATACAAACATTAGCTGGGCATGGTGGTGCACACCATTATTTCAGAATAATCAGAAATAGTACAAAATAGATATAAGTTAATTTCCACATTTTGACTAAAACAAAAAGACTTATGACTTATATTTTCTTCTCTATATTATGCTGTTGTATGAACAAGTCAGTGTTACTTTAAAATTAATTGCAAATGATATTAAAGAATAAAACAAAAATTCTTGTTTATCAAATTCAAGGGTGATCTTTAGGTTTTTGTATTTTATATTTATTAATAAACTAAAATGAGAGAGGCTTCTGATAAACTATATTATTGAAAAAATATTTAATCTTATCAATATTAGTTAATATTCAATATAATATTAAATTTTTAATATTTAAATTATAAATTACAAAACAATTCTAAAATATAACAGTTGTTTTATTTAAATATATAAATTTTTATGAAAGATATTCATTATTAAACAAATAATGTTTTCTGAGAGGTGAATGCTATAAAATTAATGATTAATGGAAAAACAAAATGTATTAATCAAATATATATTTTAAAATGTTTAAATATTTAGAACGATACTTTAAATACAGACAATAGTGAAAATAACTGACATCAATTTACAAGCTTTTTTTAAACAAGACATAAATGATATGCAGTAAGATGTAAAGGCATGCAATACTCTTTCTTCCCTTTTTCCATGGCAATTTTACTTCTGATTTATATCTGGAATATGGCCTTCAGAATAAATAGTATCTTTTCTATTCTAAAATATTTATTTGATGGCCATAGCTAGGCATATACATATGACTAAGTGATCACCACTGAGATTTACATTTTTGTACAAATCCTCTGTAGTGTTCTCAATTTTTTTTCCTGTCTCTTTCCTTTCTTTCTTCTGCCTGCAGTTGTAATGTAATAGCTAAAATGTTAGCAGCTATGTTGAATCCTGGAGTGATTTTGAGAATAGAATTTGTGCATATTGAAAATACAACAAAAATACTTGGATTCATATTTGCCCTGGACTGACCTCCTCCTGTTACTTTGAGAATGAGAAAAAAAAATCTTATTTAGCTTCATGCATGAGTATTATAATGACTTTTAATGTTATCACTAAATATATTCCTAATACTTAATTCAATTAAGTTGAATTATAAATCAACTTAATTGATTTATAATTCAAATTTATAAATCAATAAATGTAAAATTATGTGAATATATAAATTATGAAAGTATGTACAATGGAAGATATGAATAAATTTGATAAATTATATAGAGATCAAAATAATCACAGTTGGTTCTAGAAAGTGACTACTAATAGAAATGTTTCTGGCAAATGCCTTGAGGAAAAACAGAAAAGATATAAGTAAATAATACTAAATATCAAATTGAAAATATTGGAAAATATTAAACAAACTGCAAAATACAAATAAACTGAGCAATGTTCTAGAAAAATATAAATCAGTACTAGGTAGTGTGAATGTCTAGGCTTTCAAGTTCTAGAGACACCACCCTAGTGGGGAAAAGGGAGATGTCTCATTACTGTTGGTGAAAGTGAAAGTCTAAAATCTCCACTCAGTTTTTGCTGATGGTATACACAGTGTTGTTTTCCCCCTCCTCCAACCATATTTTGCTGGAGTAGGACGTTTATTGTTTGAAAAAAGAAGTCTTCTGTCTGGCTAGGCTGCTAATTTTATGGTTCTTTGGCAAGAGGGAACAGGCTTTCTTGTGACTTTTTGTTGACTCTCATTTTACACTTTTGTTTTGGGGCTCCTTTAGCAATCAGCTTTAGATATACAGGATACAAAAATAAAACCCAGAAAACTCATCTCACCACTTTAGATATCATAAGTCCCAGGGTTCCTAGTCAATCTTCTTTTCTCTGCTTTTAACCCTCTTCTTTTGTTTATTTTATATATAATGCTTAGGGTGTTTTGCTGTACTTAGTGGGAGGTACGGGAAGAAATACTTCTACTCCATCTTGTCCAAAACTGGAAGATGTATTAGATACTTGTCTGGTCTGTTGTGGTGTTGTCATCTAAAAAGTCATTCCTAGTTGACTCCTTATGAGCTAATTTATAGGAAGAACTCATACTAAGTGTTGGGTTGGGTGGCAACCCAAACAAATGAGAAATAAGATTATCAATATCATTTTGTAGCAGCTGTATTAATCACCAACTTAGTCTACTTTTCTTCATGTTTCTTATCCAACACAAACAATGCAATTACTTTTTAGTGACCTTATTCCTTATGGTACTCCTAGGTGTGTTTATCAAAACATGCTCACCTCAGACGCTTAATGATGGTTTTTCTTTGAACATTCTTTCAAAATGTTAAATGAGGAGATGCAGATTTGGCAATGGGTCAATTTACCAATCCGGTTTTGGCTTGCATATTAAATCTACATATTCCTTTCTAAGGGTGGTCATAAAAAGTGAAGGGAAAGCTGTTATCACATCTTCTTCAGAGTACACTCTTGAATGTTGTTTGGTGGTGGCAAAAATATCAGTTCTCACATTTTCAATGGATTCATCCTTTCTTTAATTGCAGAACTGAATTAGAATACAATTTGTTTTTACAAACAAAAAGTTTAGATAAAGCCTTCAAAAGATGTTTAGTATTACATTGTTCTAAACCCTTCTAGTGTTCCATGTAACTTGGAGTCTTATAAATCATCCTCAGAACATTCCCATTCTATCTTTATCTTCCCCTTTTTTTTTGAGACAGGGTTTCTCTCTGTAACCCAGACTGCAATTTGCTCATACAAAAAGTTTCTCAAATATGCCGGTTCTCAGTTTTCCTCCATGAAATTGTGCCATATTGAAAGATGAACACAAGAATTAGGGTCATAGTTTGTACACAGGAAGCAGTAATCTGAACCAGGCGGTACTTAAATTTAGAATGATGCAGATTTGTGAGACGTGTCTGCAAATCATCCTTTGGATGTGTTGCTTGTGCACTTTATGACTCAGGTCCCTAAACTAATGTATGGTCACTTCCATTGCAGATCTAATAAACCTTCAATTTCAAACAGATGAAATTTTATATTAAAGACTACTTCCAGAACAGACAGTCAGGGACAAACAAACAAAAAGGAAATTCCTCATAAGATTTTGAGAGTTAAATCAAAGAAAATTTGTGTGTAAAAAACAATGTTTTGTTGAAACAAAATTAATCAGTCTTCACATCCAGCTTGAGATGTGGCCTTGAAAGTTTTATGTTCATACTCACCTTCCTTATGGCTTTCCTCTTAGTGACTTAGCAAAATGTGGCAAGGACAGATAGGAGTGTTGTTACTAATAAGGCTGATTTTTCCCAAGATAAGAGTTTTTATATATGATTAGATAATCAAAGGATTCCCAAAAGTGTTGTTTATTCCTAGGAAGATATTTGGGAGCTTGACAAAAAGTATTTAGAGTTCAGACACAATACAATACTATGTTATTGTCACTATCAGGGGGACCTCTGGGTGAAAGATTAAAAAAGGCCTTCAATGGAGTGCACAGTACCAAGCTGGGAATTTTAGGCTGTAGCAGGGAAAGTGTGTTGACCAGATCTCTGTGTGGCTTCTAAGATGGTCCTCACCTGGACTCCCAGAAAGCCACACAAACAACCATTACTCAAGCAAAACCAAGTTTATTAAACTTCCTTTAATAAGAGAGAACGATGAGGTCTGTTCCAAGATGGCCAAATAGGAACAGCTCTGGTCTGCAGCTCCCAGCGTGATCAATGCAGAAGGCGGGTGATTTTGGCATTTCCAGCTGAGATACCTGGTTCATCTCATTGGGACTGGTTGGACAGTGGGTACAGCTCACAGAGGGTGAGCCAAAGCAGGGTGGGGTGTGGCCTCACCAGGAAAGCACAAGGGGTTGGGGGATTTCCCTTTCCTAGCCAAGGGAAGCTGTGAGTGACTGTGCCTGCAAAAACAGGACACTGCCACCCAAATACTGCACTTTTCCCATGGTCTTAGCAACTGGCAGACCAAGAGATTCTCTCCAGTTCCTGGCTCTGTGGGTCTCATGACCACAGAGCCTTGCTCACTGCTAGCACATCAGTCTGAGATTGACCTGCAAGGCTGAAGCCTGGCGGGGGGAGGGGTGTCCACAATTGATGAGACTTGAGTAGGTAAAAAAAAAGCAGCTGGGAAGCTCAAACTGGGCAGAACCCACCACAGTTCAGCAAGGCCTACTCCCTCTATAGACTCCACCTCTGTGGGCAGAGCATAACTGAACAAAAGGCAGCAGAATCTTCTGCAGACTTAAACGTCCCTGTCTGACAGCTCTGAAGAGAGCAGTGGCTCTCCCAGCATGGTGATTGAGCTCTGAGAATGGACAGACTGCCTCCTCAAGTGGGTCATGACCCACTTGTAGTCTAACTGGGAGACACCTCCCAGTAGGGATAGACAGACACCTCATACAGGCAGGTGCCCCTCTGGGATGAAGCTTCAAGAGGAAGGATCAGGCAGCAATATTTGCTGTTCTGCAATATTTGCTGTTCTGCAGCCTCTCCTGGTGATACCCAGGCAAACAGGGTCTGGAGTGGATCTCCAGCAAACTCCAAGAGACCTGCAGCTGAGGGACCTGACTGTGAGAAGGAAAACTAACAGTGAGAAATAGCATCAACATCAACAAAATGGACATCCACACCAAAACCCCGTCTCTAGCTCACCAACATCAAAGACCAAAGGTAGATAAAACTGCAAACATGGGGAGAAACCAGAGTGCAAAAGCTGAAAATTCTAAAAACCAGAGTGACTCTTCTCCAAAGGATTGCAGCTCCTCACCAGCAATGGAAGAAAGCTGGATGGAGAATGACTTTGATGAGTTGACAGAAGTAGGCTTCAGAAGGTTGGTAATAACAAACTTCTCCAAGCTAAAGGAGCATGTTCTAACCCATTGCAAGGAAGCCAAAAACCTTGAAAAAAGGTTAGACAAATGGCTAACTAGAATAAACAGTGTAGAGAAGACCTTAAATGACCTCATGGAGCTGAAAACCATGACACGAGAACTACATGGCACATGCACAAGCTTCAGTAGCCGATTAAGTGGAAGAAAGGGTATCAATGATTCAAGATCAAATTAGTGAAATAAAGTGAGAAGACAAGTTTAGGGAAAAAAGAGTAAAAAGAAACAAACAAAGCCTCCAAGAAATATGGGACTCTTTGAAAAGACCAAATCTATGTTTGATTGGTGTACCTGAAAGTGACGGGGAGAATGGAACCAAGGGGAGAATGGAACCAAGTTGGAAAACACTCTTCAGGATATTATCCAGGAGAACTTCCCCAACTTAGCAAGACAGGCCAACATTCAAATTCAGGAAATACAGAGAACACCACAAAGATACTCCTCGAGAAGAACAACCACAAGACACAATTGTTAGATTCACCAAGGTTGAAATGAAGGAAAAAATGTTAAGGGCAGCCAAAAAAGGTCGGGTTACCCACAAAGGGAAGCCCATCAGACTAACAGCAGATGTCTCAGCAGAAACTCTACAAGCCAGAAGAGAGTGGGGGGCCAATATTCAACATTCTTAAAGAAAAGAATTCCAACTCAGAATTTCATATCCGGTCAAACTAAGCTTCATAAGTGAAGGAGAAATAAAATCCTTTACAGACAAGCAAATGCTGAGAGATTTTGTCACCACCAGGACCAGGCCTGCCTTACAAGAGCTCCTGAAGGAAGCACTAAATGTGGAAAGGAACAACTGGTACCAGCCACTGCAAAAACATGCCAAATTGTTTTTAAAGACCATCGAGGCTAGGAAGAAATTGTATCAATTATTGGGCAAAATAAGCAGCTAACATCATAATGACAGGATCAAATTCACACATAACAATATTAACCTTAAATGTAAATGGGCTAAATTCCCCAATTAAAAGACATAGACTGGCAAATTGGATAAAGATTCAAGACCCATTTGTGTGCTGTATTCAGGAGACCCATCTCACATGCAGAGACACACATAGGCTCGAAATAAAGGGATGGAGGAAGATCTACCAAGCAAATGGGAAGCCAAAAAAAGCAGGGGTTGCAATCCTAGTCTCTGATAAAACAGACTTTAAACCAACAAAGATCAAAAGAGACAAAGAAGGCCATTACATAATGGTAAAGGGATCAATTCAACAAGAAGAGCTAACTATCCTAAATATATATGCACCCAACATAGGAGCACCCAGATTTATAAAGCAAGTCCTTAGAGACCTATAAAGAGACTTAGACTCCCACAAATAATAATGGGAGACCTTAAAATCCCACTGTCAATATTAGATAGATCAGCAAGACAGAAGGTTAACAAGGATATCCAGGACTTGAAATCAGCTCTGCACCAAATGGACCTAATAGACATCTACAGAACTCTTCACCCCAAATCATCAGAATATACATTCTTCTCAGCACCACATCACACTTGTTCTAAAATTGACCACATAATTGGAAGTAAAGCACTCCTCAGAAAATATAAAAGAACAGATATCACAATGAACTATCTCTCAGACGACAGTGCAATCAAATTAGAACTCAGGATTAAGAAACTCATTCAAAACCATACAACTACATGGAAACTGACCAACTTGCTCCTGAGTGACTACTGGGTAAATAACAAAATGAAGGCAGAAATAAAGATGTTCTTTGAAACCAATGAGAACAAAGACACAATGGACCAGAATCTCTGGGACACATTTAAAGCATTGTGTAGAGGGAAATTTATAGCACTAAATGCCCACAAGAGAAAGCAGGAACAATCTAAAATCAACACCCTAACATCACAATTCAAAGAACTAGAGAAGCAAGAGCAAACAAATTCAAAAACTAGCAGAACTCAAGAAATAACTAAAATCTAAGCAGAACTGAAGACAATAGAGACACAAAAAACCCTTCAAAAAATCAATGAATCCAGGAGCTGTTTTTTGGGAGACATCAAATTGATAGGTCACTAGAAAGACTAATAAAGAAGAAAAGAGAGAAGAATCAAATAGACGCAATAAAAAATGATAAAGGGGATATCACCACCGATCCCACAGAAATACAAACTGCCGTCAGAGAATACCATAAACACCTCTAAGCAAGTAAACTAGAAAATCTAGAGGAAATGGATAAATTCCTGGACACATACACCCTCCCAGGACTAAACCAGGAAGAAGTTGACTCTCTGAATAGACCAATAACAGGATCTGAAATTGAGGCAATAATTAAGAGCCTACCAACCAAAAAAAGTCCAGGACCAGATGGATTCACAGCCAAATTCTACCAGAGGTACAAAGAGGAGCTGGTACCATTCCTTTTAAAACTATTCCAATCAGTAGAAAAAGAGAGAATCCTCCTTAACTCATTTTATGAAGTCAGCATCATCCTGATACCAAACCCTAGCAGAGACACGACAACAAAAAAAGAGAATTTTAGACCAATATCTCTGATGAACGTCTATGTGAAAATCCTCAATAAAATACTAGAAAACCAAATCCAGCAGCACATCAAAAAGCTTATCAATCAGGATCAAGTCGGCTTCATCCCTGGGATGCAAGGCTAGTTCAACATACACAAATCAATAAACGTAATCCATCACATAAACAGAACCAATGACAAAAACCACATGATTATCTCAATAGATGCAGAAATGGCCTTCGACAAAATTCAATAGCCCTTCATGCTAAAAACTCTCAATAAACTAATTGATGGAATGTATCTCAAAATAATATGAGCTATTTATGACAAACCCACAGCCAATGTCATACTGAATGGGCAAAAACTGGCAGTATTCCCTTTGAAAACCAGCATAAGACAAGGGTGCCTGAAAACCAGCACAAGACAAGGATGCCCTCTCTCACCACTCCTTTTCAACATAGGGTTGGAAGTTCTGGCCAGGGCAATCAGGCAAGAGAAAGAAATGAAGTGTATTCAATTAGGAAACGAGGAAGTCAAATTATTCCTGTTTGCAGATGACATGACTGTATATTTAGAAAACTCCATCATCTCAGCCCCAAATCTCCTTAAACTGATAAGCAAATTCAGCAAGGTCTCAGGATACAAAATCAATGTGCAAAAATCACAAGCATTCCTATACACCAATAACAGACAAACAAGAGAGCCAAATCATGGGTGAACTCCCACTCACAATTGCTACAAAAAGAATAAAATACCTAGGAATCCAACTTACAAGGGATGTGAAGGACCTCTTCAAGGAGAACTACAAACTACTGCTCAACGAAATAAAAGAGGAAACAAACAAATGGAAGAACATTCCATGCTCATGGGTAGGAAGAATCAATATCGTGAAAATGGCCATACTGCCCAGGGTAAGTTATAGATTCAGTGCCATCCCCATCAAGCTACCAAAGACTTTCTTCACAGAATTGGAAAAAAAAAATACTTTAAAGTTCATATGGAACCAAAAAAGAGCCTGCATTGCCAAGACATGGCACATGTATACCTATGTAAAAAACCTGCACATGTATCCTAGCATTTAAGGTGGAATAAAAAATTTTAAAAATAAAATAAGAGAGAACACCATCTTGCCATAGTTTTAAATATTCTTGTAAGAAGCTGGTTGGCCAGGGGAATATATTTATACTGTTTCAGTCTGTACTCAGATGGTTTAAGAGGTTTCAAGACAAGAAATATTAGAATTAGGCAAAGTCGATGACATAATAATTTAGGTCTGATGGATACTACAAGGTGATCGTGAAGTGAATATTGTTTGGTAAGTCAGTTTGCTGAGCTTAGTCTTTAAGTAAAAAGATTTTCTGGGTACAAAAGTTGTTTGCTGACAATAAAGCTATTTATTGGTTTATAGCCTTAGCTTTCTGGTCAATAAATCCCTGAAACAGTTATTTCATGTTGACATACATGGTTATGTTCATTAATTCTGATAATCAAGTTATGTGGATGTTGGTGATTGACTATAATTCTCAACATTAAGGACAGCTCATAAAAGTAGTTACTTGGGAAGCTGAGGCAGAAGCCCAGAAGGTTAAGGTTTAAGGCTATAGTGAGCTATAATCATGCCAATAAATAGCCACTGCACTCTAGTCGTGCAAACATAGTGAGATTGTTTTGTTTTGTTTTTTAAAGGTGGTAGGAATATTTATTTTGACTACATTAAATCTTTTATGAAATAAAACACACAAATAATTTGAAAGATAATTCTAGACTATAAGAAGATATCTATATCACATAAAATAAATAAGTGATTACGATCATGTATATATTAATAAGTTCTACAAATCAGTAAGAAAAATATAAATATGTTTTGCAGATAAAGGAGTCTGAATAGTCACCAATAGACGAGTATTTATTCAACTTATCTGGTAATCTGAGAAACACACACTAAAGAAATATCAAGCAATAAGCATAAAATTGGTGTAAAGTTAATATTATAAAATTTACATGAAATGAAATGTGAACTGCTGATAAGAATACGAAGAAGTGTTAACTCTCATACTCAATAGTGTGACTATAAGTTGGCATTATCATGCTGAGAATATTTTTCTATCTTGTAGAATTTAATATAAAGAATTTTATTATAAAACAATGCTGATGTCATGTCGATACAATGATATCTCTTGAGTATGAGTTTAAGGAAACATATTCATGAAAATTGAGTGAAGAATTATTTCCAGTGGTAAAAATATAAATATACTAAGCAACTATCAATAAAGGAAAAATAAAATATGGGATATTCTGAAATTTAAATTTTATATAGCAGTTAAATTTTATGAACACGACCTATTCATGTTTACATGGATGACATGTGTGAAAGAAAGTTCAGAAGTATACTTTGAGTATACTTCTGAGTATTGTGCAGTTTATGTAAATATTAAAATCTCAAGTTAAGATCTTTGATGGATATATACTACAAATTGTAGTGAAATATACAAGCATTGACAAAGCATTTAAACCCAAATCCTTCAGGATCAGGATTTTGTTAGTGGAGAGAGGAGAATACATTTCAACGGAAAATCTAACTAATTTTTAATAGATCTATAAATATGACTTAATCTTAGTACTTGTTAAATTTGAAAGTGAAAAACAAGACTTATTAAATTTCTGTCTTCACTTTTTTGTTTACTTCAAATATTTCATGATTTTAATTTTTTCTTGAAAAACATTGATTTAGGATACAAAATAGAAGAACAAAAATAATATTTCAGAAATAAATGTGTATATGTGCAAAGATTTGTGACCAAAGATGGCTCTTGCTGTTTTGTGAAAGAACTATTTAAGAAATCTCAAACACTAAGCAATGAGGAAAAACAGGAAACGACCTATATTGCTTTCAAATAATAGGCAGGTATTAAGAACAATGTGTTAGCCTTTGGACAAACTAAGGAAGATTAAACAAGCCCACATTATGCAATGTGTTATTCCAGGGGTCCCCAACTCCTAGGCTGTGGAGGTATGTGGCTAGCCTGTTAAGAACCACACTGCACAGTCATGGATGTGAGCCAGGATGAGAGGGGTAAGGGGGTGAGCAAGCATTACCACCTGAGCTTCACCTCCTGTCAGATCAGCAACAGGATCAGATTCTTATAGGAGCCTGAACCCTACTGTGAACTATGCATGCTAGGGATCTAAGTTGTGCAATCCTTACAAGAATCTAACTAATGCTTGATGATCTGAGGTGGAACAGTTTCATCTCAAAACCATCCACCACCCCCATCCTGAGAAAAAATTGCCTTCCAGGAAACTGGTCTCTGGTGCCAAAAAAGTTGGGGACTGCTGTGTTATTCCATTTACTTTAATATATACAGTATACATTTTTTCATCAAATGCTGAAATATCTTGTATACGAAGCCTTAATATGAGGATGTGTGTATCTCTTCTTAAACATTTGAAATGAATATAACAAGCTGTTAATAGCACTTATTTCTGGAAAGTGGATTGGATTGGATATGAAGAGAATTAGTTACTTATTATTCTTTTAATAATAACTTTAAAAGTTTTTTTTTAACTCAAAAACACACAATAAAAGAAATGAGTACAAGAAAGGTGGAGTATACGTTTACAAGCAAAACTTGAGTATTTTGTCTTTTTTTCCCTAATTCTCATTTACAAGGACATTTTCAAAGATGAGGTTTGCCTTTACTCAACCCATTAATTAATAATCCATTAAGAAGAAAATCAATTCTGAATTTCCATAGACAAACTGACATTGAAGCTTAAATGAGGATTTTTATAGGACATGTCATGTCACAATGCTGTACAGTGGCTTTCAATGCTTTGAATCCAGATAAAGAAGCCAAATTGCCGGACACAATGTGATCATTTTGATACAAAACTTCGTATATTGAACTATCACATCTTACAATAAAGAAATAACTATCATTTTGTTGTTTCTATTTTTGTCTTGTATTTAAAGCCGTAAAATTTGAATCTGGGAATTTATTTTTTAAGACAGAACCTTCAGAGGAAAGTGTTCAGTAATTAGCTCATGTTAGTTTCAGTTGCTGGATTGATTCCCAGGTCTTAGCCTTCTCTCCTGTGGGAAATTTTGATCATAAAATTCAAAGGCTAACCTTGGTTTTGATTTTATAAGGAATATTATATTCAATTTGACCTTCACAATCTAGATGGAAGGAAGATGAAAGGCTTAGCTGAAATTGAACACTATGCCTACAGTCCAAGAAAGAAAGAAAATAAAAAGTTAAACTTTAAGAATAATAAATTATACATGAGAAGATACATGCTAATAGTATAATCTGAAGTCACCAGATTTTCTGCATTATGTGAACTTGTAGGTGGTATATTAGTTGAAAGGTAATAATGTCTAAAAAAACAGTGAATAGCTTTATGGAGGAGAAAAATTTTCTTAATTTTATAATTTCACATTGTACAAAACACTTGCACAAATTATTTCTATGCAAGTGGTAGCTTAAATTACCAGAATTTTAGATATTATTTAACTTATTTTTGTACATGTGCAAGTGCTATACACACTATTTTGTCTTTATAAAAATTGATAAAAGCTTATTGAGAAAGTATCTATAGGCATGTACTTATTTAAAACCTCATTCTAGGAAAAATTACCAAGTACTAATTTTTTAAGGAAAGTATTCTTCGTATCAGTTGATAATCCTGTGACCCATTTTTTTAAATGTCACTTGTTTGGATTAAAATATTGCCAAACACTCTCATTCACAGTTGAAACTCTTTAAAATTTAGATTTTAAAAATATGCCATGATAATTGCAGTTTTGTAAGAAATAAAAGTAAAAAAAAATAAAAGCATGGTATAGTACAGCAGGTAAAACATCTTACCAGTTTGCCAAGAAAAAGATAATTTGTCACATGCTGAGGGAATAAACTTTTTGTCATCTTTAAGTGTCAAGAACAAGGTGGCTTCTGTCCTTGATGTCCCTTTTACCCTTGATCAATATTTTTATTTTTTATTACATTAATGTCAAAATTGCTTCTTTTGAGAAAGAGCAAAAGGGTGTCATCTGGATACCACACCCCATAACCTCACTGGTGAACAGTGCAGCTCTGCCCAGAATCAGGCTATCCCGTGCCAACAGTTGATCCTAAAACATGAAAATCTACTTTGCTTCATAAATTATTACTAACATTATTATTTTTTTATTTAAAATATATTCTACACTTTTAAAGTATTTTCATATTTGTGAGTAGTCACAGCTTGATTATGGAAACAGAGTAGTGTAACCAGAGGATGACATACTGCAAGAATTACATATTCATTCCCCAGTATCTGAGTGTAAATGAAGCCTGAATCATAAAAGTTATATGCCAAGATTCCAAATAAACAATGTCAGAGTAAATTTTCCTATGAATGTCAAATTGGACATTTTCTGATTTGATGCTTTGTCAATCAGTTTTGTAAAGTGTTCATCACAGTGACAGAATAATTTAGAAAAGTCAGCTGTGTTCTGATAATCAGTAATAGGTATGTTTCCTTATTCATTCCAAGATGATAGATATGAACATATATGTTTTTGCTTCAGGTTCTGTCATAACTCAGACTGAAGTTTAAATTAAAGAAAAATACCTCTACCCTCAATCCCCATCCAGATTTCTCCTCTTAAAAGCCTATAACTAGTCATTAAAGCAATAAATATTTAATGATTGCTTAATAAGTTCTCAGTGATTTTAGGAATAATGTAACTGTGATAGGACCCTAGACATGTAAGATACAGAGAAATAAATATAAAAATGAGGCTGTAAATTATAATGAAAAAGTGAGAAAGTTTTCATGTATAATATACATATATTTCATTTGGTGTCAACGTTTGTGATAATGACTACAGTAATTGTTCATAAGTATTAAGTTTTTATGGTGTGTCTTATACTGGGATATATAATTTACACATATTATCTATGCAATGCTCATAATCACAACATGATGATTCTAATTTTATAGCTGAGATAAAAGTGAAACTATGACATTAACTAATTTGCAAGTAAATGTTGGAACCAAAATTTTAATTCAAGATCTGCCTAAACACAAAAAGAGACATAGGTAATCATTGAGATATTATATATGTATACAAACATAATCAAATAGAGCAAAGGAAAAAAATAATGTTATTACAATACAGTATTGCCTTTAATTTAAAGGACATTTACGATGTATGAAGAAAATAAAAAGATAATCCTTTCAGATGGAGGAATTAAAAAGAAGGAGAATGCCAAGTTCAAGATATAGAAGTGGACTTAGGTGAAGTTTTTATAAATCTTTTAAAGACTGGGAAATCAAAATGACAAGATACCCATGACCTACTTCCTTGCACTAGCCAGAGTATATGTGGAAGACCAGCTTTGGTACATTAAAGAAGTCTCAAGCAGAGATACTTGACAAAATCCCTGGCACACAATATGACCCAAAAGCAGGGGAGCCACCTGACATTAAGGAAGACTGAATATTTGGAATATGGGCACACCAGAGGTATCTGATGTAGACCGATGACACACAGGCTTTCCTTATATGTTACTACATGGCATGAGACCCTTGTAAGTATCACCTCTTCCTGATAGTCTGGGAGAAGGTTCTCTTTAAGACTGAGACTGAATTTCTACCATCTTGGTGGGATGATTTAAATTCTACTTCAAAAAGTGAAAGGAATGAAGTATTTATATTCATAAGTTATGGTGTAAAATTCTTATTTTCTAATTATGGAAGCTTCATCATCAAATGGGTTACAATTACAGTGCAGTAAATTTTTTATAAGAAACTAAACTATAACACTAATAATTGGAAATGGTTATTTTTGAGACAATGGGTGTGACCCTGATGGAGAATTTATGCATAAACTTAAATATTTCATAATTTTTAGTGGATGGAGAATTATCAGCAAACTATGATAAGAGGAATTCTGAAACATTGTTATGTATGACTTTGCAAATCCTAGTCGACATAGAGTGTCCAGCAGATATATGTACAAGAATGAGGAAAGGTCTCCTTATAGGTTTCTGATAGTATTAAATTTGTGATTCCCAATAAATTCTAAAGAAAAGAGGGGTAAGGAATATGCTTTTTAAATTTTCTCTAAAATCGCATTTTAAAACAAACAAAAATAAACAGCTCTTCTAGAAAATGAAGGAACAAGTAATGCCCAAAGTTATCAATGTTCTGGAAAAAAAGGCCACCTTTGTTTTCCTCATTGGAAAATATCACAGAAGTTAGGCACTCACAGTTTGCAAAGATCACCAAGACCATGGGGGAAATAACAAAACAGTAGAACTTCTAATGTTTTACAGAAATGAAATTCCTTTGTTTGGATAGCAGACATTTGAATCTTGATTATGGCATTTTGTTACCATTCTGAGGCATTTGAAAATATGCGGGAAGTACTAATAGTGTGTTTCCTCGTTGTGCCAGGGTGAAAGTGTGTATGTGCAGAAAGCAATGGCATTGGTGCAATGGCTTTAGAAGATTAGCTTTAAATTTTAAACCAAGATAAAAGTACTCAAAACATGAAAATATTCAGTGAAAGTGGCTTAATAGCTGAACATTTTAAGTTTTTAATGCCCTGTAAAATCTGGAAGAACTCAGATTAAATTCCTAAAGTTTTACCAGAAGCTAGAGAAATAGTGATTTTGTGTAATATTGAGGCTAGAGACTTATAAACACTGGATCTGGGAGTTTTGGAGCTAGGAATACAAATCCCACATAGAACATGTGCATATTGGCATAAAACTGGGCACAACAGTCCTCTAAAAGTTCTGCTTAATTTAAAGGATGTCTTCTGCTTCTTTCAATTGCTGAAAATAGTAAATTGAGATAAACCATCTCTCTGAGTAATTAAGCCTTGACCACTTAAAAGACACCAGACACTGCCAGTGCACATAAAGACTAGTTACACAAATTACAACTTTGAGGCATTTATATCCCCTCAGAAGCCTATTGTTTAGATAATTGAATCCTGGAACCTTAAAATAAAAAATAATATTTATTTTTCTAATAGCACAAAAACATATAAATAAAAAGAATAAATTTTGCACAGTTGTTTGCTGTTGGTCGTTTTAATGTGGATTATTTTCATCACCTTGTGATGTTTTATTTTCTTGTCAATATTTCTATTAAAATATATATTACTTTCATACTTTAAAGTATTTTTATTTAAATGTTTGATCTTTGTTTACTATAAAGCATAGTTGAAACATGTTGTTTGGACTAGGATTTTAAGAGTGTTTCAAGAATGAAAGGGGGCTTAAAGTTTGATCTAACACTAATGCAAGACTAGTAATTTTGTCATAACAGAGACACACAATATGTATTTGAATACAGGATGATGTATTGATATTATAAAATTTTATTTAACAAAACAGATATTACCGAATCCTTTGTCTAGCCATATCTATTCTAAATTTCTCTAGGGAACTAAACATGAGAGGAACAGTGACAAATGCAAAATCAAAAATGCATTTATGGATAAAATCATGCAAGGCATAAAAATATTTCAGTCAATGACACACTGCATATAAGATGGTGGTCCCATAAGATTATAATACTGTATTTTTACTGGATTTTTTCTATATTTAGGTGTTTTTAGATACGCAGATACTTACCACTGTGTTGTAATTATTTATAATATTCAATATGGTAACATGCTGTACAGATTTATAACCTAGGAGCCATAGGCTATATTATATAGCGTAGATTTATAATAGGCTATACCATTTAGGTTTATGTTAAGTATATTTTGTGATGTGTGCACAATGAGAAAATTGCCTAATAATACAATTTTCAGAATCTTCTTCTGTTGTTAAGTAATGCATGACTGTGTCTAGTTGTGGGTAATATCCAAAGCAGAGATTCATTCATAATCAGGGCATGAGTTTTGTTCTTAAAGCCCTGCCATTAATCCCAGCTTACCAAAAATCTCTCTCTAGCTATATGACTAGCTTTTTTGTGCTGCTATACCCACAAGGTGAGACCTCATAAGATTTCATTTAATCACATGTGAAAGAAATGAGAGAAAGAGGGGCTACATTCAATGACATGTAGAATTTTGAAATATCCTCAATACAGGCTGTTTTTAAAGACATAGCATTCTACCATGAAATAAAACTGAAGAGTTAGTCTTTACTGTTCAGGAAAAAAGAAAAAAAGAGTAGTAAGATATAATTTGGTAGGCTTGTATTTGAGATATTTCTGGATATTCACAAAAATGTAGTTTAAGAAAATATTTGCATGTCTTAACACTGTAAATTTATGACAGATTCTTAACTCACAATAATTCTTGAAAAATGCTTACTATTAAGTGAAATAGTAATCTAGTAAGAGATGGCATCAATGTAAATCAACCATTATTTCAAACCAACATCAACAGCCATGCTTTAAGAAAATTTAGAAAGGTTATAAAACATCATATGTGTAATATTAGAAAGTCCTTTATTGAAGCAAGGGCACTCTATCTCACTTGGGCACAAAAGGAGGAAAGATATACAAACTAGGGATAACTAAGTGACTTGCATAGATGACCATAAGTTGTGAATGAATAATTTGACTATGTTTTGCACTCTTTTGTTTCATAAACAGATATTGCAGTTATATTTTCATAGAATATTCTGCTTAAGAGTATGTTCATTAATTTATTCATTCATCCACTACTTATTGATTACTTTAGATAAAACTTTTAAGAACTTGGGTACAGTGTTTAAAAGAACAAAAAGAGTTCCTGCTGTCACAAATATTAAATGTGAGGAGACATTTACCCAATCTATTGATAAATATGTGCAATAAGATAGCACCAGAGAGTAGTGAGATAGTGAGATAGAGAAGGGACACAGGAAAATGTCAGGGATTTCCTCTATAAGAAGGTGACATGTACATGTTACACAATGCACAATAAATAGAAAAACAGAAAAAAATGAACTATAAAATATATGTACACTCTTAATTGTTTGCATATGTAATCTATCAGGGGAATGTGTTAGGCTTTATAATTCTCATTTTAAGGAAAGCAAACTCATTTTACTTCCTCAGTGATATGGTTTGGCTCTCTGTCCCCACCCAACTCTCACATAAAATTATAATTTCTAGTGTTGGAGGAGGGGCCTGGTGGGAGGTGACTGAATCTTGGGGGTGAACTTTCCTCTTTCTGTTCTAGTGATACAGTTCTCATGAGACGTGGTTGTTTGAAAGTGTGTAACACTTCCCCCTTTGCTTGCTCTCTCTCCTGCTGGCTATGTGAATATGTGCCTGCTTCCCCTCCCATTCCACCATGATTGTAAGTTTCCTAAGGCCCTCCCAGAAGCAGGAGCCTGTATATACCACTACAGAACCATGAATCATGAACTGACTAACCCTCTTTTCTTTACAAATTACTCAGTCCCAGATATATCTTTTTTTTTTTTTTTTTTTTTTTGGCAGAGTCTTACTCTGTCACTCAGTGCAGTGGCATGATCTTGGCTCACTGCAGCCTCCACCTCCCAGGCTCAAGCAATTCTCCTGCCTCAGCCTCCCAAGTAGCTGGGATTACAGGCACAAGTGACCATGCCCAGCTAATTTTTGTATTTTAGTAGAGATGGGGTATCACCATGTGGGCCAAGCTGGTTTTGAATTCCTGACCACAGGGGATCTGCGTGCCTCATCCTCCCAAAGTGCTGAGATTATAGGAGTGAGCCACTGTGCCCAACCTCAGATATATCTTTACAGTAGTCTGAGAATGGATTAATACACTCAGATAACACAGTCCAATATAATATAGGAAAAATACACACACACAGCAGAGAAGGTTGGGCTAAAATATTGAACTGATTTTAAACCAAGCAGACAAACTAAGATATTTTTCTGGGAGAAATAGGATTTTATAAAGTTATTTTCTGACTTGAGCAATTGGGAGGATGGTAGTGCCATATTTTACAATGAGAAAGACAAAGAAATTATAAGATTTGGAAGTATCAAAAACTTCATTGTTGACATGTGTTCTTAAAATACTTTTAAAACAATTCAGCAGAAATTTCTAAGGCAGTTGGATAAACAATTCCAGAGCTCCGGGAGAGGGATAAATTAGAAATATAATCTTGTGGAGCATCCACATAAATAATATTACTTAGGAAGATTAAAGAGACACTGTTAGAGTCCAAAAGAGATTCCTGAGAAATTTAACACTGAGACGTATAAGTAGAAAAGAGGAGAAACCTGTAAGAATAGCAGAAGAAATGGTCAACATGGTGCTAGGAAAATTGATCAATGCCAGAAGTCTAGAGAAGAAAGCATTTCACATCAGAATATATAATAACTCAGGTGAAGAGGTGCAGGAAGATTGATTAAAATTAAAAGAGAAGTTGATCCATAAAATCCTTGAGTAATTTTAATACTTAAGAAGTAGACAAACAAAAGGAACAATAAAAAATATTAAGAAAGAATAGCTGTAAAAATAACCAAATACAGGAGCCTGTAGTAACATGAGGGGTTAGAGGGGGAAGAGAATTTTGAAGGAAGAAATGATCAAATATGTCAAATATTGCTTTAAAAAGGCTAACAAAAAAAGAACAAACTGTATCTATTGGAATTAAAAGCATAAAGATTATTGGAGACCTTGGTATTTAAAAGCTGTGACTGGAAATGAAGCCAGCTAGAGTGAGTTAAAAATAACTGGGAAGTAAGGAAGTGGAGACCAAAAATGAAATCAATTCTTTAATGAGGTTTTCAGTCCATGGAAGAAGCATCCTCAATGTTCTGAAAAGGGTCAACTTTGATCTGTCAGTTACAGGGATAGGTTTTTAGCCACTGTGGGTCATTTTCCTCTTGGACTGCAAAATTCTTCCATCTCCCATTCTTTGCAGGATGTTTTCAATGCTCCAGTCACTCTTTTCACAGTCTTGTTTCCTTTATAATTTTTGTTGTGTTTTGTTTTTCCCAATAAAGGTAGACTTGAAGGGACAATCCAAACAGAAACTGAAAGTATCAGAATGTAAATTAATTGGATTTCATCATAATTTGTATATAAAATTGATTTAATTTGTAAGGAATCTGAACTTAATGAAAATGTATAGTGATCATAATACATAATCTGTTTTCTTGTATTGATGATCACAGTGGTTAATTACAAAGTGGATGCTCCCAAAATCACAACCTGTTTAAGGTCTAACACCTGATACGATACTGGTACAAATTAGAGAGCCCTATGTGAGCCTGATAGATTTTCTCCTGGGTATCATATCAGAGCATGTTCCTGTAGAGCAACCTAGGACTAGTTACATTCCCATTTCAAAGAAGGGTGTACCTTGAAGGGACTTAATCAGAATCACGTACAATTACATCCTTGGTGCAAACCAGCACAATAAAGCCAGCCTCATTTTCCTATCTGGTTCTTCTCTAGCTTTTTTCCCCCTAAAAATCTAATTATGAGTTTAGGATACACCCTTGCGTCTACAAACTTGCTCTTCAGTGATACATTATTACGTATCACAGCATCTGTGTTGGCGCCTAGATCAAGGGAGTTTTGGAACCTAAATCTAGTCCCAAAATCTTTCTAAATAATTCTTTTGTGAAACCCAGGACTCCACTGCAAATTTTACATGGGGAAAACATTCTTAGTAGAACTGATAAACTTGCTAATTAAAGCATAACAATGACCCTCTATCACATATATTTTAGAAGGGTTGACGGTAGGCCAAGAAAGTTAACATTTAATTTTTGTGTCAAATAAATATACACTAAAATGTAGCATCATTTGCTATCTTAGTTTTATGATAGAATTAAAATCTCCAGATAATTCCTCAAGTCTCTTGCTTTTTAAAATTATACTTTTACTTGTGGATTTATCATTCTCCAGACTTGCTCTTGCATGAAGAATATTTTGCAATCTCTTTAGCTGCTGCAAAAAGCTCATCCTAGAATATGAGGTACCAATTTCATACAGGATTTTCAATAAAAGAAGAGTGACATCCACACAGATCCAGAGCTCAGCCTGTTCCATCAGACTGATAATACTCTCCCAGCTTCTCAGTCTGAAATATGTTCTCCTGCTGGTCCTCATTATTAACACCCTCAGTGATGCCCTTTCAAGCCTGTTGTCATACAGCGGGCAGTATCCCAGTGCTGTCAGGAGCATCATTATCGTCTCTGTAAATGAATACACAGGCATCTGACCCCAGAACCTCTCAAAGCTCACTAGTCTCTGCAAGGAAAGTTGAGACAGGGAAAAAAGTGTGTGGGTCTGTATCTAAACAAACATATATATTTTTTACACTTCGACTATATTCCCCTTTCTGGTTCTGTCTCTGAATACAAATATATTTAGAGATATATTCATAGAGACATATTAGTATATATGTATCTAATATGTAAAATGATGCAATTTAAATTAAAATTACAATCTTTCTGTTATAGTTCCTCAAAGTAAATGTAGTTGAGAATAACAATATTATAGATGCTTATTTCCTTGCCTTTTATTCTTTTTCATCTTCTTATGAATGATATATAATGTGCCAAAAATAAAATAAAACCCGCTTTAGTGACATAAAGAGTATCAATTTTGTTTATTTTTTAAGATTTTCAGTAAAATATAAAAAGTGATGTATCTCAGTGATATTTTCTGAACTAGTAAAATAGTATCTTTTTAAAATGTCTAGAATTATAATTGTTTTTGTAGGCACATCTGCATAAAGGAGAGGGCAAATTGTGGTGGTGTATAGGTAAATATACAGATATAGAAATAATAAAGAATTTAAAAAATAGACAATGTGACGTTTCCAGTGGTAATTAGACTAGATTTTAGAGCATCAAAATTGAAGAAACACTGCTCTGGGCCTTAGAATAGAATGCAAACTGAGAATGACACAATTTTTAATGGAAAAAAAAAGCTAGTGAAATCTCAACTCTAGAGATTACAATTCATTATATCAGTGATTTACCTTTTTAATATTAGAACATGCAATATAAATATCTGTATAGATTCCTAACAAGGTAATATTTAAATAAGTTCATTGTGAATAAACCACATTGAATAAATGTGATTACTGTCCATGAAAACATCTTTGTAAGAGGGAATTAAAGAGGTCAAATGACTAGAAATACCTAATAAAAAAGAACTATTTATTTTAAAAATATTTTACTTTTTGTATTATTTCATATAACTCTAGTTATATCTATATATGTGCATTATATATATATAAATTATATATAGACATATTTATACTTATTTATTTAGATACAGGGTCTCACTCTGTTGCCTAGGCTGCAGTGCAGTGGTGCAATCATAGCTTGCTGCAGGCTTGAACTTCTGAACTTAAGGGATCCTCTCACCTCAGCCTCCCAAGTAGGTGGGACTATAGGTGTGCACCACCAGGCCCAGCTAATTGTTTTATTTTTTGAGAGACAGTCTCCTTTTGTTGTTCAGCCTGGTCTTGAATTCCTGGGCTCAAATGATCCTCCCACCTTGGTTTCACAGGGTGCTGAGATTACAGGGCTGAGCCATTGCACTGAGCGATAAATACATGGTTTAAATGTACTGAAAGCTGTCATCTAGAGTAGTGACTATATGGTACGATATTTGTTATCTATGAAAAAAACACATTTCCTGATTTCTATTTAAGAAGTGATCTTTCATATTTCTCATAATCAAGGTAAATAATATAATACATTGCTCTATTAAAAACAATAATTATAAGATACATACACATATTATTAGTAAAAAATATGTATTATGTTCACTACGTGATATTTTATTCTGCACCCTTTCAATTATGCTAATCCATGAAGATGAATACATGAACACGATTTTATAACATATAGTATAAAATATTCATTTGTTTGGTTATATTGGCAGAAATACCAATGCCAGGAATAAAAGTGATTCACTGCTGAGGGAAATTTAGAACCAGATTAAGAACTTTCTGACCTTTCATTATGCACTACTGCACTTGTTTCTGAGAAAATAGGAGTCATGTAGATATACTGGATTTTCCAGTAAGTTATGTAAAAGAGATTATATAGCAATACTTTACTGTAAATCATTATTTTATAATCTTCTTTTAAAATATTTTCTTAGTTGGGCAGAGTGGCTCACACCTAAAATCCCAGCACTTTTGGAGGCTGAGGTGGGTGGATCACTTGAGGTCAGAAGTTGCAGACCAGCCTGGCCAACATAGTGAAACCTGTCTCTACTAAAAATACAAAAATTGGCCAGGTGTGATGCATGCCTGTAATTCCAGCTACTTGGGAGGCTGAGGTACAAGAATCGCTTGAACCTGGGAGGTGGAAGTTGCAGTGAGCTGAGATCACGCCACTGCACTCCAGACTGGGTGACAGAGTGAGACTCTGTCTCAATAAATAAAAAAAAATGTTTTCAATAAGTAAGCTAGGTCTAGATTAATTGACAAATGTTACATTTATACTAGCTGGCTAATTTGCAGCATATCAGAAAGAACCATATACAACACACAAATTAAGGTTTAAAGTTTGTCCATGCTGTAGGCTGAATTCTTAACCAAACAATTGTTTTGCAAACAACTATTACAACACGTTAAAAATAAAGTGAGTTATGAGAAAAATATATAAATTAATCAAGTTTTATAATAATAAGCAAGTATTCCCACATTTAATATAAATACATATGACCATACAAAGTTTATGTGAATTAATATAATTGCTGATTTTCAAAGCAGATAACAAACCTCCCAGAGTGTTCGTATGTGGAACCTGTCTTAGTCCAGCAGTGTGTCCTGGGGCTGTCTCTTTCCCTAAGGCAATGATCCACACTGGCTTATTCTTTGCTGTTCATAGTTGGAGGTAATAGGCATGGGGTGAAGGAGATATGCCAGACCAGAGAAAAAATGGACATGAAATATTTTTCCATGTTATCCCCAAAATTCCTAATAACATGAAATGAAAGGAGAATTATTTTTTAAAATACACCTACTTCATAAGTTATATTGAACTGTATAAACTATATAAATTAAATTAAGCACTCTAAAACTTTAAGAAGACAGGCTAAGTGGCCGTTTACTGTAGCTAAGTGTGTGTAATGGAATAGATCTACAGTATCAAGAAATTAAAGATGTGTTTAACTGGAAAGTGAAAAAAGCTAGGTATAGAAAAATGCAATATTAAGGAAATAGCAAAGGCTTAGAAGAACTCTCTAAAGAGAGCTAGGTAAATTTTCTAATCGACAAAAGCAGAATTTATAAGTATTGATATAGAGTCTATAGAAGGATATAAAATATAATGCAATTGTAATGCATTCAAGTAAGCAACAGTGGCCTTTCTCTATTTTATTATCATTGGCAATTGGATAACAAAAGACATTGTTGCCCATGATCATATAGGATAATAAATTATGTGGCTCATCTGATGATTCTAACTTGGATTTATCAGCATCTTGTTTTAGGCAATCTAACCCCAAAATGGAAAAGGCAAACAATTACAATTTAAATAAAATTTTATAAACAGTTTTTTTTGTCTATTGATCATGCATTAATGCTGCTCCTGCAAATAATACCTCAATTTTCACTTTTGGAATTTACCATTTTCCCATTGAATAAAGCACATTGTATGGGACTTCTTGAAAGTAAAGCTTTGCATAATCACCTTAGAAGTAACTGAAAAGCAATCACATAGATATACTGTTGAGAGTTGCTGATTTAACCAATGAATTCTTGAGCTCCAAGGATTCTTGTGAAAGTCAATTTATGACCTGAGAGTATGGAGCTGAACAAAAGGAATAACGCAGTAATAAAATACTCCCCATTCTAAAGTACCTTCTAGAAGGAAGGAATTCATCCTCTCTTGGGGTTTATGTGGATAACTTTGATTTAGAGAAAGAAGATCAAAACTTAATTCTGATCACCTGCTTTTTCCTCTTCTATCTCCCATTCCCCCCACCGACCATTCAACTGGGTGAGGAACAGAACAAGATTTTCTTTTTGTTATTTTTTCTGTCCTTTTAGGCTTTCTCCAGTAGCATATCTTTCCCTATGCTTACTTCAATTTATGGATTAACACAACGGAAAGGGTGCAAAATAAAATGTCATCTTATAATATGTAACTATGATATTTAACTACTGAAAAGCAGACCCTATTTCAAAAATAGCAATTCTGTTAAACTTTTTCATTCAAACATTGTAGAATAGACTTACTTTTGTTGGTATTTCTGGGAATATAGCAAATCATTGAAATTTGACACTTGGTTTTTTATATAAAAAAGGTATCTGAATTATAATTGTCAATATTCTCTGCTCATTTTAGTTTTTTGTTTATATGGTTTTACTCGTTTTAAATAAGCTGAAAGAAGAAAGCAGAGCAATTATACATTAAGAGGTTTCTTTTGTTAAGCTTCTTATTTTTGAGTTTTTTTCTTGTTGCGGATACAAGTTATTGTCTGGAAACATTTTCTTAGCCCAGTATGATTTTTCTTCCACCTACCTCCTCTGTGCTGTTATTGGCATATACATTAAAATTTTATTTATTTTTATTTTTATTATTTTAATTTATTTTAAGTTCAGGAGTACATGTGCCAGTTTCTTTTTTTCTTTTTTTTTTTTTTTTTTTTGTTCATTTGGTTGTTTTTGAGATGAGGTCTTGCCCTATCACCCAGGCTAGAGTCCAGTGGCACAAAAGCAGGTCACTGCAGCCTTGGCCTCCTGTGCTCAAGGGATCCTCTCACTTTATCCTTCTGAGTAGCTGGGACCACAGGCATGCTGCCACAAAGCCTGACTCATTTTTAATTTCTTTATAGAGGCAAGGGTCTCACTATGTTGTCCAGGCTGGTCTCAAAGTCCTGGGATCAAGTGATCCTTTCAGCTTGATCTCCCAAAATACTGGGTGTTGCTCTGTTGCCCAGGCTGGAGTGGCACGATCTCAGCTCACTGCAACCTCCACCTCCCAGTTACAGGCAATTCTTAAACCACAGCCTCCAAAGTAGCTGGGATTATAGGTGCATGCCATCACATCAGGCTAATTTTTGGTATTTTTAGTAAAGCTGGCGCGACCAGGCTGGTCTAGAACTCCTGACCACAAATGATCTAAGCTTTCACCTTTACAAACCAAGGACAAACAATCAATTTAAGCCTTAGGAAAGCAAAAGAAAAGATATCATGAAATAGAAGAAATCATAATTTGAAAACAGGTAAAGATAGTGAAAAGCTGGTTTTTGAATAAAAGCAGATGAAACTCTACCAAGGCAAATAAAAAAGTCACAAAATATCAATATCTGTAGCATAAGTAAAAGATTGGTCATTGTTGGTAACTCCATAAACATTATTATAATAATAAAGAACTACCCCAAACACATCTATGCCCTCAAATCAAATAACTTAGATGCAGTGGACTAATTTATTTGGAAGGCATGAAATACCAAAACTCACACAGGAGAACTAGATTATTCACTATTTCTATATGTATTTTAAAGATTGTATCAGTCAATAATAACCTTCCATAAAGAAAGCACCCATTATCCCTCACCAAAAAGAAATACTCATGCATAAATCTAACAAATATGTACAAACTCTATGTGAGGAAAACTACAAAACGTTGATGAAAGAAGTTCTAAAAGAACTAACTAAATGAAGAGATATTTAATTTTAATGGATCAGAAGACTCAATATTGTCAATACATCATTTCTTCTCAATGTGAACTAAAGACTCAATGCAATCTTAATAAAAATTTGTGGGTATTAAAAAACTGATTCTACAGTTTCACAGAGACACAAAAGACTCAGAATAGCCAACACAATATTGAAGGAGAACAAAGTTGGAGGGCTGGCATTACCCAATTTCAGGACTTACTGTAAAGCTATAGTATTAAAGATAGCATAGTATTGGTGAAAAAAATGGAAAAATAGATTAATCAAACAAAATAGGGAGCTTGGAAATAGATGCACATACATATAGTCAATTGATCTTTGACAAAGGAGCAAAGGCAATGCAATAAAGCAAAGATAGCCTTTTCAACAAATGGTGCTTAAACAACTGCACATTCACATAAAAGAAAACTAGATTTTACCCCTGATTTTACCCCTTTAACAAAATTAACTCAAAATAGGTTATAGACCTACATGAAAACTATAAAACTCCTAGAATATAGCATAGGAGAAAACATAGATGGCAATGACCCTATCGATACAGTACCACAGTCATGATCCAATAAAAAACTAATTGATAAGCTGGACAACATTAAATTTTAAAAAAAGCTGTCATGTTAAATACACTGCAAAGGGAATAAAAGACAAGACACTGACTGGGAGAATACATTTGCAAAAGATATGTATAATAAAGTTTTGTTATTCAAAATATACAAAAAAACCAGTTAAAGCTCTACAATTAGAAAACAAACCACAAGATTAAAAACTGTGTCAAAATCCTGAACAGACATCTCTCTAAAAAAATTAGATGAATAAATAAACATATGAAAAGATGTACCATGTCTTATAATATCAAGGAAAAGCTAATTAAAACAACAATAATCACTTCACACACATTAGTGTGGCCAAATTCTAGAACACTGACAGTACCAAATGCTGGTAAGAATGTAGAGCAACAGAAACTCTTATTTATTGCTGGTAGGAATGCAAAAAGGTACAGCCATTTTGAATTATTTTTGTACTCTGTACCAAATTTTCTGTTTTGTACTATTTTGTACCTTGCACAAGTGTACTACTGATACCAGTGGCAGCCAGTCTGGAGTGACCACTGCCATCATGTCAGCCACAGAGGGGAGATGAGGCTGGAGCTGCACACTCCACAGAGCCAGTGGGAGCTGGTAACAGTGGGATCCCTGACTCTTCTGAGTTGGTGGTGCAGGAGCTGCCCTGTACAGCTGCAGCCACCCAAGCTGTGGCTGCAGACCAGGGCCTCTCACTTCATGGAGCAGACAGGAGCCCCAGTACCCTACTGCAGGCACAGATGCAGCTGCCCAAACTGTGGCTGCAGACCCAGGGCATTCCTGCACTGATGGGGGCCCAGGAAGGCCCCCCTCTGTCCTTGCAGGCTTGGAAGTACCTGCTTCCACTGCCTGGCATCTCCCTGCTGTCAGCACCCACTCCAATCTCGGAGCAAAGTCATGGCCAAGCCTGAGCACTGTCACAGCCCAGCCAAGTGTGCAAACTCTTGGGGAAGTGTTGAGATGCCAGCTCCCTGCCACTTCAGCCCCCTTCTGGACTTTGGGTGCCAGCGAGCATAGGAAGGAAGCCAGGAAGGGCCTGAAGGCTGGGGGCTGGACTGCCACTTCCAAGGACTGGAGTGGGAACTTGTGGTGCCTTTTCTGGGCCTGCCCATGGCTACCCATGGACCAATCAGCATGCACTTTTTCCTCTCTGAGGCCCATAAAAGCCCCAGGCTCAATCAGATTTGAGCAGACATCTGGACAACCAGTTACAAAAAGGAGCTACCCATTTCAGGGCCTCCTGTCTGCTAAGAACTGCAGAAGTCAGGAGGACCAGTAGCAGAGAGTAACTACCCAACCCAGGACCTCTTATCTGCCAAGAGCCGCAGAGACGATGGGAAGACCTGCCTGTAGAGAGTAGCTACTTGCTACAGGGCCTCCTCTCTGCTGAAAGCTCAACACTTGACTTGACCACTTGCCTGCAGAGTGGACCTACCCACTCCGGGGCCTCCTCTGAGCTATTTTGTCACTCAATAAAGCTCCTATTTACCTTGCTCACCCTCTACTTGTCTGTGGACCTCATTCTTCCGGGGTGCAGGAAAAGAACTCAGACCTGCCAAATGGCAGGGCTGAAAGAGCTGTAACACAAACAGGGCTGAAACACACCCCTTGCTCGCCATGTTGTCAGTGAAGTAGAGAGAAGAGCTTCAGCCCCTTGGGGATCCCAGACCTGGAAATTCCCCAAGCCAGGGCTGTAACTCCCTCTTTGGGGCCCTGCAGTTCCTGGAGTCTCCAAGCTTCCAGGTGCCACTGCATTCCTCATTGGTGAAAACTGCTTACGGTGCACCTGGTCTGGCAGCAGCCTTGCAGAGAGGAGCATCTGTGCCAGCACATGGAGCTGCCCACCCCTCTGCAGCAGCCCTTGTGCCTGACTATGCACAATGCCTGGACCCCATGCTCACCTGTTTACACACTCCTAATGACTCTACGCCTGGTATGCCCTTGGCAGGCATGGGATCCAGGCTGGTAGCATGAGCCAAGTGCATCCTGCCAGGCTGAGTGGGTGAAATGAGCCCAGTGGACCTGGGCAAAACTCAGGCAATGGCACTACTGGTCACAGAGGTTTCTGGCTAGAAATGGAAACGCAACACCCTAAGGATCTTGAAACACTATTTTGTGCTTTGTATCAAAGGTGTTTCACACTTTCTTATAAAACTCTCCTAGAGAAATTCCATTATTATTTGTATCTTGACACTTGTGAGTCTGCTGGTAGAATGTGGGAAGAGGAAGCATTTTTTGATGCTTTGATTAAACATCTCTCTTGAGTAGGCATCATGTAGCTAGATCATGAGGGAGTGACCTTCTCAACATTCCTGCCACTCATCTTGCATGTGTACATGTTCCTGTGGTAGGTGCTTTTTTTTTTCTTTTTTCTTTTTTTTCTATCCCTCAGCTGCAACAGAGTTTTCCTGTGCTCTAAGTGAGAAAGAATTCATTGATCCCTCACCTTTGAACTAATGGTATTTCCCCAATAAGGAAAACAGGGGAGAAAGCCCTGGGCAAAGATTTGTGCCTCCCTGTAGTGGCCGTTCCAGCCCTCAAACATGAATAATGTTTTCTCAAGATCCGAACCAATTTGATTTGTGAGCACTGCATGAAAGCTCTGGAGAAAAAACCTAAAATGTGTTGCTATATCTTTGATCACCAAACTATTTGCCACATACAGTTTCCATTAATTTTTTACTTCTGTGGCTAAATTTTTAACTGATGTCTGGCTTTGTATTTCTACGTGAGCAAACACTTTTTTCTTGACTCTTCTAATAGATTACTTATCTCTCTTTAGATGTCAGACTAATTTATTGCTCTGTTAACTCAGCTCTCTCCTGTCTTCAAGGAGTCATGAATTTGCAGATTTTCTGTTTTATTTATTGTTTTCTTTTTGGTTATTGTAGTGACGGAAGTGATGCTTGTTTTACATCTCTACATTGTTACATAAAAACCAGAGTTCCATAATTTATCTTATTCTTTCACAATATGTATTTACTTTTAAGGACATTTTGTTGACACTAACTTCAAAATACATTAACTGTCAAAGTACTTCTTACCAGGTATAATGTTGCGATCAGATTCTACCAGTATCATCTCTAGTTTATCATTATATAATGATAAAAGAATCAATTGGCAAGAAGATATAACAATTATAAATATATATGCACCAAAGACCAGAGCACACAGAAATATAAAGGTAATATTGCTGGAGATAAAGAGAAAAATAGATCCCAATATGTAAAAAGTTAGGAAATTCAACACCCTACTTTCAACACTGGATGGATTATCTAGACAGAAAATCCACAAAAAAAAAAAAAAAAAACTTCAGACATAATCTGCACTGTAGAAAAAATTGATCTAACAGACATTTACAGAACATTTTATCTAATAGCTGCAGAATAAAAATTTTTCTCATCAGCACATGGAACATTCTGCAAAATAGAACATATGTTAGGCCACAAGACAAGTCCCAACACATTTTTTAAAATTGAAATTATATCAAGTATGTTCTTAAACCACAATGGAATAAAAGAAGAAATCAATAACAAGAGGTAATATAGAAACTGTACAAATACATGGAAATTAAGCAACATGCTCCTGAATGACCAATGGGTCAATAAGAAAAAATAATAGAGAAATTTAAAAAAAATCTTGAACCAATTGAAAATGAAAACACAACATAGTAAAACCTGTGACTGATAGGGTACAACGCATGTTATTTGGGTGATGGATTCCCTAAAAGCCCTGACTACACTGCTACATAATCTAAGAATATAACAAAATTGAACGTGTGTATTATACATTTATACAAAAATATATACTACTGCCAAAATAATGCTAACCGGAAGGTTTATAGCAATAAATGCCTACTGTGCAAACTAGAAAAAATTCCAGTGAATAACCTAACAAAGTAACTGAAGGAACTAGAAAATAAGAACAAACCAAACACAAAATTAGTAGAAGAAAATACATATAATAAGGATCAGAGCAAAATTAAACAAAATAGAGACTAAAAATTTATATAAAGTAAGTGAAAAGTTGATTGTTCAAAAAGATAAACAAAATCAGTATACTGCTAGCTAGGCTAGCCAAGAAAAATAGTGAAGACCCAAATGAATAAAACTAGAAATTTAAAAAGAGATAATACAACTGATATCACAAAAATACAAAGATAATCAGAGACTCCTATGAACAACTATAAGCTAACAAACTGACAAGTCTAGAAAAGTGGATAAATTATGTTTTGTTTGCTATGCAGAAACTTTTTAGTTTAATATAGTTCTATTTGACCATTTTACTTTTGTTGCTTGTGCCTTTGGGACCCTATCTAAAAAAGTTTTTGCCTAGTCTAATGTCATGAAGTATATTTCTTTAATTTTATTTTGGTAGTTTCAGAGTTTTAGGTCTTACATCTAAACTTTTACCTATTTTGAGTTGACTTTTGTCTATGGTGAGAGATAGGAGTCTAGCTTTAGTCTTCCAAATGTGGCAATCCAAGCACCCTTTATTGAAGAGACTGTCCTTTCTCTATTGTGCGTTCTTGGTTCCTTTCTTTATTCTGTTCCATTGGTCTGTGTCTATATTCATGCCTATACCATGCTGCTTTGGTTAGTACAGCTCTGTTGCATATTTTAAAGTCACGTAGTATGATGCCTTCATCTTTGTTTTTGCTTAAGATTGTTTTGGTTATTTGGGGTACAGATTTAAGGACAAAAACCATATGATTATATCAAGCGATGCAGAAAAATATTTGAAAAAATTCAACATCTCCTGTTAAAAACTCTCAATAATTAGGTACATAAGAAATTTACTTCAAAGCAGGAAAAGCCCTACATGCCAAACCCACACCTAATGCTATACTAAATGTGGAAAAGTCAGTAGCTTTTCATTTATTATCTGTCACAAGACAGGAATGTCAATGTCCACTTTTACCACTTCTATTCAATATAGTACAAGAAGGCCTAGCCAGAGCAATTGGTCAAGATAAAGAAACTTAAGGTATCCAAATTAGAAAATAAGAAGTTAAATTGTCCATGTTTATGGATTGAAGAATTAATATTATTAAAGTGTCCATACTACCCACAGCAATGTATAGATTCAGTGCAATCTCTATCAAAGTACCAATGACCTTCTTCATAAAAATAAAAAAAAACCCTAAAATTGATTTGGAATTATTCTGTTTTTTTGTTTAATCATAGAGGAATATTCCACTCATGGTGTCAGTCTGTTGATGTAATTGTAATTTATTTTCCCTCTACATGTAGTCTATGTCTAAAGTTGAAAAACAGTGATTTCAGATTTACTGTTTTATTAAAATCTTATTTCTTATTGTTGTTTAAGTTCAGAGACAATCTTATAATATATGTTAATTTGTATTTATGACTCAATATTTCCACTGAAAGCCTCAGTTATTGTAGTGTTATAGTATCCATGTTATACATATTAATATGCCAACATATCTCCCTCATTCTGGCTTACTTTAATATTTTTTACATAATGAAATTCAGTTACTTTTAGTACAACATGCTAAGTTATTTATAATTAAAAAATTAAAAAGCTAATAAATCACTTTCGTAAACATATTTGCTTTTTTTTAAAGTTCTGAGAAAGCATAAGACATTATAAATGTAATTGGAGAAAAGCCAAACATATTAATTTTGCAAACTGTTTTAAGTAATTGCATGATGAAGTAGTGCAAAAAAATTCATTGTATGGATGATGCTGAATGTAGAGTTTTAATGAGTTCTTCATTTTGGAAGATGTATTAGTAAAACTTTTTTTGTGGGGACAAGTGTTTCACTTTTTTTTGTGTGAGATTAAAATAAATTCCATTTTCTTGTGTGAGATTAAAATAAATCCCTTTCACACAAAATAAGTATTTATCAAACATTTTGAAGATAAGTTGAAACTTATTGATTTGATTTAGTACTACTTCTGAATATCTTTTACCACAAAGAATTTTGTTGTGCAATTTTCTCCAGAAGCATAAACTTGAGCATGAAATTAGCCATTTTAGCCTCACATTATTTTCATTGAGGATTCCAATATATATTTAATAATTCATGAAATATTACTATATAGTAAATAAAATTTTTTTAAAAATCAAAGACTACAATGAAGATTTTGAAATGAATACCATATTCTTCATATCAATTATCTTGGAAAGATATACATTTATTTTACCAAGTACAATATTGTCATTATAGAAAATATTTTTTCATATTTACCGTTGTAACTGGAAGATAAATTTCACATTCAAAACCAAGTTGAGATTTTTTTCAAAGCAATAACTAGTTGATTTCAAAGAAACCAAAAACATTTCTAAAGTGTAATGCTTTCTGTTATGAGAATTATTTATTATTTTAAAATTGATTTCAAAAGAATTACTAAAATTTTTGGATGAATTTTATAAGTATTCTTGGATGAGCTGCTGCCCACCTAAAGTAACAATTAGTGACTGTTGCGTTTAAAATTATATTCAATTTTGTTTCTCATGTTTTGATATTTTTAAAAATTTTTCCGACAATAAATTTTGTTTCTTTCCAAAAGAAATGATCAATGGTAATAACAGAATGTCAATAAAAGAACTGGAATGTGAAATGCTCTCACTGTAGTGTATTAGGAAAATATGCCATTTTATAGGAACTGATGGTAGATACTCTGCTGAATGTCATTTTATATAGGAAAAACTGCTCCAAATATTCCATTTCATCCTGGGCTGTAGAGGCAATAATATCTTCGTGATGTAGGAATAAATAGCAGAAATATTGTTTGGTACTAATAAAGCTTTTCTCATATCTCCTTGAGATGTTCAAGTAAAAATTTTGAATATTCAACATATTTCTCTGTTAAGAAAAACATTTTGACTACCAGTGAATTATTTGTCTTTCTTGATTTTAGGAATTACATCTAAATCGTTTTTATATCTGTATAGTAGCCCCTTCTTAAGGAGTTTTAAAATTATAAGATGTCCCTTACCTTATAACCTATATTTTCTTTTAAAAACATTAGGTAAGTGAACAAGGTATTGAACATCACTGAATAAATCAAAATATTTTAGTTACACATCATGTATGAAGAACACAGTGTATTTATTTTTAATGAAGATGTTTGTACAAATAGAAACTAACCTTTTAGCACTTTTCAATCAGGTCTGACATAAATTTTATTTCCTTTGTTATCACGCTGCTCCACCAACTGCTAAATTGCTGGCTACTGTTAAACCTAGGGCTAAATCCTGGTTTCCTTTAACTGCTGTGTTTCTCATCATCTATAAAAATAATGTAAAATGTGCCTAATGAGTAAGTTTCTCGGGAGACTGCACGTTAAAACCTAAGTGTCATTAATACAATATTTTGCATGTTGTAGATTTTCAATAAATATTTGTTGTGGTTTTATCAGGATCTGGGGTGAGTAGGAGGTGCTGGGTGTATTAACATAGTCTTTTTTTTAATTTGAAGTAGTGCAGCAACAACAGGAGCACATATGCACAGAGGCAAAAACTTGAAAGAGGACCAAAGCCAGAACAAGAAAGTACAACTTTTAATATTAAACATTAATCGAACTGTAAAAAATATAGAATGTGATAAATATATTAAAACCAACATTAACTTTATGAAAACCACAATTTTGAGTTCAAAGAAAATTATTTAAACTCAGTAAGAATACATTTATGACCTCAATTTACTAAGGGTACAATGGTTTGTGACTACATTAATTTTTATTTTTTTAAATGCATAGATTCAGGGGGTGCATGTGCAGACTTGTTACACGGATATAGTGCGCAGTGGTGTGGTTTGAGGTTCTAGTGTACCCATCACTCAAATAGTGAACACTGTATTCAACAGGTAATTTTCTTTTTTCTTTTTTTTTTCTGAGACGGAGTCTTGCTGTCGCCCGGGCTGGAGTGCAGTGACGCGATCTCGGCTCACTGCAGGCTCCGCCCCCTGGGTTCACGCCATTCTCCTGCCTCAGCCTCCCGAGTAGCTGGACCTACAGGCGCCCGCCACCGCGCCCGGCTAATTTTTTGTATTTTTAGTAGAGACAGGGTTTCACCGTGTTAACCAGGATGGTCTCGATCTCCTGACCTCCTGATCCGCCCGCCTCGGCCTCCCAAAGTGCTGGGATTAGAGACGTGAGTTCAATAGGTAATTTTCAACCCTTACTCCTTCCCTGCCTCCCCCTTTTCAGAGGCCCTAGTGTCTACTATCCTCCGCCATATGTCCATGTGTGCCCTTTGTTTAGCTCCCACTTATAAGAGAGAACATACAGTGTTTGATTTTCTGTTTCTGAGTTATTTCACTTAAGAGAATAATGGCTTCCAGATTCATTCATGTTGCCGCAAAAGACATTATCTCATCCTTTTTACCACATTTTCTTTATTCAGTCATCTGTCGATGGACACTTAGGTTGATTGTATGACTCTGATATTGTGAATGGAGCCGCAGTTGTCTTTTTGATGTAATGATTTCTTTATAATCAACACATAAGTGCTGGTGTCTTTTTGATAAAACGATTTCTTTTGCTTTGAGTAGATACTCAATACTAGGATTGCTAGGGCAAATTATAGTTCTATTTTTAGATCTTTGAGAAATCTCCACATTGTTTTCCATAGATGTTGCACTAATTTACATTCCCACCAACAATCTATCAGTGTTCCCTTTTCTCTGCTTCCTCACCAACATCTATTGTGTGTTGACTTTTTAGTAACAGTCATTCCAACTGCTATAAAATGGTATCTCATTATGGTTTTGATTTCCATTTCTCTGTTGATTAGTGATGTTCAGTATTTAATTTTTGAACCAAAAAATCCCTGGTACTTTTATAAACTTTATTTCCTTTTTGATTATACTGTATATTTTTCTAGCAGAATTAAGCTAAAATGGCGTAACAAAGTGTCAAAAAGGTAAATTATTCAAACAGGACAGGATTCATTCTTTCCTAGCAGCATCCCCTCTGTAATGGAAGATTAATAGATCACAGACCAACTGTTTTAACCCCTTTTCTCTTAGTAATTTAAAATGTGAGAAAGAAAGTGCTTTAGCATAAGATGATCTACATTAATATGCATAGTAAATTCTTTTATAACAGTGTACACATAAATGGAAAATTATTGAGGAAAATGAACAATGTCCTCCTATAAGTCAAAGGTTATAAAATATTTCCAATATCAGAATATATAAGAGTAATATTACACATACAAATGTACTACCACCCATATTTCAACACAGGTTATTATTTTGCCATATCTGCTTTATATGTTTAAATAAAATTAGATAGTTACATACAGTTAGAGTACCATCCTCAAGCCTCAATATTAATACTATCCTTCTCACCTAAGTAAAAATAACAATATGTAAATAGGTTTTGTTTTTTAAAGCTTTACGTGAAAGAAATCATACTGTATACATTTGAAACTTTATTTTTTCACTGATAATTATATTTTGTAATTTAGCTATGCTCATATATGCATGTGTTTATTTTCTTCTTAAAATTGAAACACACATTTTATTTTTGAATGTATTATTGCTAATTTATCCAATTATTTATTGATCTATAATAAGGTGGGGACCCAATTTTTTAATAATTCTAAGTAGCACTGTCATAGACATCTTTGTTAATGCCTCCTTGCACATATGAACAATTTTAATGTGAAACTTTTCTTCTAGAATATTTACCTAGAATTTGAATTGCAAGGTCATAGAATGTGCAATTATAAAGTTTCTCTTCAAGAGCAAAGCATTTTTATTATCATTCTTTAAGCCTTGACAAAACTTTGTATTCAGACTTTTAAATGTTAATTATTTAGCATTTAAAATTATTTTTCTTTAGTGCATTTTCATTTCTCTTATGAATGATGTAAGTATATTTTCATATATGTTTCCTGATTATATAATGTGCCAACATTTTTGTCTATTTCTTATCCATTATTATATCAATTGTGATTATCCTCTCTCTTTTTTTAAATCTATAACAAATACTGTCTTCCAAATTATAGCTTTTCTTTCTTCTTTCTTTTATATACTTTGTATCATATGGCTTTTAAAGTTAAATTTCTGATTCTTATTTTTATTTGTGGGCTTATTAAATTTGTTCAATAATTTCTTCTAAACAATAATATTTTAAATAAATTCTTGACCATTTATTATATCAGTTACTTCATAGATTTATTACTATTGTCCATCATAATTTTAAAATTTCATTTCCAAGTGGTTTCTGGTGTGTAGAAACAGTACTGACTTCTGTTAATGGCTCTTGTGTTAAGGGAACATGCATATTTATCTTAAAGTTCTTCTTCTTTTTTTTTAATTTATTAGTTCTGATTCAGACTATTATTTCATCTGCAAACAGCAACCAGTTTAGAGCCCAAACTTTAATACAATAAACTATTCAATATCCACTCTTTAGCTTAGACGTAAAATTGAGAGAATCAGTTGTGAAAGGTTTAGAAGAAATATTTAAAGCATGAATGAACAATGCTGTAAATAAAATGAATTATGCGAATATATGTATTAGCTATTTTAAAAATAAAAATGTCATATTTTCATAAAATATAAAACTAAGTTAAAAGTAATGGTGATGAATTTTTTTTACAAAATATAATTACTTAAACTACCTTAAGAATTTATAGGGGGAGAGAGAGAATCAAGATAAATAGCTAATGCATGTGGGGCTTAATACCTAGGTGATGGGTTGATAGATGCAGCAAACAACCATAGGATATGTTTACCTGTGTAACAAAGCTGTACATCCTGCACATGTATCCCAGAAATTAAAACAAATAAAATAAAATGCTAAATAAATAATGTACACACATATATACCTATATATGCAGACATATGAGAAGAGGAAATAGATCTAAAACCATTTTGAAATTTCAGAAAATAGTCAAAGTCTACTAGTAAAAAAACTTGTCTGGGGTCAAATCTATCTCTATGAATCATCCCTATTAATTTAGAAATTACATTGGATAATATACTAAGGATGTCCATTTCTTACATTCTTGTTTCTCATCTATATAATAAGAATAATTATATGCCCTCCTCATCAGGGTGAGTGGTGGGAATTAAATGAAATAATTTTAGTAAATTTATTTTACTAACTAAACACTCAATGCAAAGAACCTGCAAAGAATAGACATTTTTGTCAAAAAAGATATACAAAGGGCCAATACATATATGAAAAGATGCTCAATATTTGTAACCATCAGGAAAATGCAAATCAAAACTAGAATGAGCTGTCATCCCATACCTGTTATTAGCATGATCGTTACAAAAAATCAAAAGATATCAAGAGTTAGAGAGGATTTGAATGAGAAACTTTGTTCCCTATTATAGAGAATGTAAATTTTTCAGCCGTTATAAAAAAGTTTGTGATTTTCACAAAAAATTAAAGATAGAGCTACCATGTGAACCAACAATCCAAATGCTGGGTATATGCCCAAAAGAAAGTAATTTAGTATATTGAAGGGATATCTGAAGTCCCATGTTTTTTGCACAACTGTTCGCAATAGCCAAGATATGAAATCAACCTAAGTGCCTATTGACAGACTAATGGATAGAAAATTAGACACACACACACATACAGACAAATACACACACACAGACATATACACACGCTGGAATAGTATTAAGCCTTAACAAAGAGGAAAATGTTGTTGTTTATAAAAACATGGGCGAACCTGATAGACATTATGCTAAGTGAAGTAAAGCAGGCGTAGAAAGACAACTACTGTATGATCTCACTTATATGTGGAATTTGAAAAATTTGAACTTGGAGAAGCAGAGCGTAGAATAGTGGTTGCCAGCAATAGGGGGCAAGAAGAGTGGGAAGATGTTGGTCAAAGGGTACAAAGTTTCAGCTAAGCAGGATTAATGAATACATAAAATGTACAGCATGGTGACAATAGTTAATAGTAAGTACTACACAGCATACTAGAAATTTACTATGACAGTAGATCTTAGGTGTTCTCAGTACACACTCAAAAAGGGTAATTATGTGAAGTGCTGGATATGCTTATTAGCTTGACTGTAGTAAATATTGCACAATGCATATATATATCTAAACATCACGATGCATGCTCTAAATATATGCAATTTTTATCAGGCAATTATACCACAATAAATGGGAGAAAATACAAAAATATTTTAGAATTATTTCAACCAATAATATTTATAATTGTTCTTATGAAACATAGGTTTTATTTTGTCATAGAATGTATATATTATGAGAAATTAGGTCGCTATATTGATCTAGGATTCTGAAGATTTGATTTCTATTCATGCCTGCAAATTCTAGCTATTTGACACTTGACAAAGCCTTTTTCTAATCCAAAAATGATAGGATTAGACTACATCAAGGGTCAGAAACTACTACTTGTCATGGGCAAAATATGACCTGCCACCTATTTTTGTGAATAAGTTTTAGCTACAGTATAGTCATGCCCCTTTTTTTTTACATGTTTTCTATGACTGTATTTGCACTACAATAGCAGAGTTAAGTGGTTGTTCTTAAAGATACAAATTTTTAACATTGGCCCATTTTCAAAATCCTGACTACATCATTTTTAAGGTTCTTCTCTGTGCTATTATTCTATAATTCTACAGATAATAATTATTTCTGAATGTGTCAACCTGTTTTAAAAGAAGAAATTATAGAATATAGTAAAATACATCTTTCTCTTCTTCTATTCATGTAGAATAAACAAGCTCTACATATTCTGAGATATCCTAATCACAGACCTCTGTGTTTAATTAAAATCAGTTACCTACAAAGCTGTTGGTGACTGGTGGTAGACATTGTTTGTTCTGATTCTCTATCCTATGCTTACAGCACTACTTCAAATAAGCTTATCACCTGCTACCATTACTGTACCTCTTAGTTCTACCTTTTATTCAACCTACACCGATGCTAGATCATCTACGAGACCAGAAAAATGTCCTATCTATGTTCTGCTGTATTGTGCACCCAGGTACTATATCAGCCCTGCAATGGCAACTATCCAACCTCCAGGCAAGGACTATATCACATTATAGTTTTATAATTCCATTTTGAAACCACTATTTTCCTAAAACTGGATACCACTGACTAACTCAAGTCATCCCACTTTCCTCATGAATCTGAAATCTACCCTCCTGGATGGTCTTCAGTCTTCAAAGTAGCATATTGCTCAGTCAATTCTATCTTCTTTCCATTCTCATTCTATACTATCTTCCTGTGATAAAATGTTCCGTATTATCCAGTTACATAACGGAATGTGTTGGATTTAATTATGTACTAATTTAGTAATTGGTAGCCTGAAAATTGCAACTGCCACTTGTGTAACTCCCTCCAATTCATAACTGGACAGAGGTTACTTTGAGATTGGATTGGGCTTAAGTAGTACTCCCCTGTTTCCATAGGATTGTTCTAAGTAGCATCAAATCTTATAACTCTTATAACTAAGGTAATTTATGAAGCATTAGGAACCAAATTAAATTCTAGAAGGTTTTTAGAGTTGTTGAAAGCACAGATTTCAGTTAGACCGTTATGTGTTTGCATAACAACTTTACTCCTTGTTTAACATCACTGAACTGTTTTAGTGCCCCTCACTTCATTTTAAATGAAAAAACAGAATTTACAATAATTACATTTGAAAAAGTTAAATTAGGTGAATCATGCAATATGCTTACCACAATGGCTAGCACATCTTAAGCACTCAAAAAACAGTTGTTATCATTGCAAGATTATTGTTACTCAGTTGTTGAGGAAATACAAAAATTGTAAGGAATTATTTTGGCAGATCAAAACATAATTTGGCACCATTCAATAATTCCTAGTACCTCTGAACTAAATAACGTGGCTTACTATGAGAATTGGCTTAAATGGCTATATGTCACTGAATAGAAGAAACAAAATAGAAACAAAAAAACTTTGATACATAATGGAGAAAAATAACACAGTATATCAGAAATGAAGAATAACTTAAAAAACACATAACAGACAAGAGGTTTAAGGTATCCTTAAAATGTAGTCAAACTAAGCCACATTTTTGTCTACATTGTTCTGTTTGTGATGATGCTCTAAAATGTTCAAAGTTTAAGCATAATTTGAAGAGATTTCAGCAGAATAATAAGGTAATAAATAGATAAAGGAAGTAAGACCATGAGGAGAAATACAAACTTAAAAAAAAGAAATGAGGCTGAGTTATACAATAATATTTATAGTATATAAAAAATATTATTCAATGGAGAATGACAAGCTATTTTCCTTCACTACTTAGAATGTAGGAAGATCAAGGAGATTATACTGAAGAATAGAGGGTATAAGCTACATATAACAAAGAATTTTCCAACAGTTAAGAATGCTAAATGTGAAAATTAGTTATCCAAGGAGGTCCTTTACAAAGAAAGAGAGTTTCATCATCTAAATTAGTTTAAATGTGATCTTGCCTGAAAGCCAGAAAATGGGATCTACTGCCTTTCAGTATTCCATGCAGCCCTGTGATTCTTTGAATAAATATTTGAGTAATGTTATTATATTTTTTGCAATGGAAAGATTTTGTGCTTGTAGGATAGATTACCAGTCATATTTCAGCATCACCTTCACACATTCACATTATCATACTCCCCTGAAGAGACATGTATATCCTCTTACAAGTGGGTTTCCTATGGAGGCTCTAAAAACAAACTCTGTTCCATATTGCCTTTATCAGGATTTGATGCTGAGCTCAGTGGGCATTAGAGCTTTTAAATGAATACATTTCAGAAGCACAGAGGACTGAACTTTAAATGGCTTATATTGCTCATAAAGCCTCTAGCCTTTAGAATAAAGACACCAGTGCATTCCCAGGAAATACTATTTGCTATCCCCTAAACTCTATAAAATAAAGTGTTAGGAAGTAAGGTTTTATTCTGAGAAGAGGCAAATACAAACATGAAATGCAGAAGAAATAGAAGATTCCTATGGTATTAGGCTGGAATTGGAGGTTTCCATATATAGAGAGATGTGTGTGTGTGTGTGTGTGTGTGTGTATTATATATATCAATCTACATATATTAATATGTATATATAAAATGCCTAGCTCTACCCACTGAAATTGCCTAAAAGCAACAAAACACCATTGACATCAAGAAAACAGAGGTCTTTGTAGAAATTAATAATTCTAGTACCAGAAAGGGAAAATTATGAGATATTCTTGACGCATCTTGTATCAGAAAGCCAGGAAGTCAGTCATTCCTTGGTATCCACAGGGGATGGTTCCAGGAGTCCCAGCAGACACCAAAATTCATAAATGCTCAAGTCCCTTGTGTAAAATAGTCTAGTATTTGTATATTCAGACTCTGCCCTATATGCTAAAGCATCTCTAGATTACTTACAATACCTAATAAAATGTAAATTCTGTGTAAATAGTTGTTAACTGTATTGTTTTTATTTATGTTATTTTTATCATAATTATTTAAGTTTTTTTGGAAAAAAATTTTTATCCTTTGTTGGTTGAATCCACAGATGCAGAACTCATAGACATCGAGGGCCATCTGTATTTGTTATCAATGATAAAAGTTGAGCTTTCAACCAAACATTAGAATTTTGGAAAACATGCACCTACCACCAAAATCTTGACAGATTCCCAGTACTTAGCCTTTGTTGATGAAATTGGTGGTAAGTCTCTTTTTATATTTCATAAATACATATGTCAAAATTGTTTTTTCTGCATAACTCATTGAACCAATATTCCCAAATGGCTGTAATGTCATAACATCACAAATGGAGAAGGAATCCACTCAAAGAGCAAGGTAGGCCAATAAATTTTAATGTAGTAAAGTACAAAAAGCTTATTTGTATGGTTTTATATTCTGTGTGCAACTGATCTTAAAGAAACTACTGCTTGTCAAAATTTGGTGTGACATCAAAGATGTATATTCACGCATTTCTGTGTGACGCTGAATTTTCATCATGTACTTCAACTAAAATAACATGCCACAACTGACTAAATAAAGAAATAAATATGAGAATCCAGCTACCTTGTGTTTGGCCAGTCTTTAAAAAAAATAGCCAAAATGAAAAACAATGTAATCATTCTTTATTTGGGTTTTGAAGTGTTTATTTATTTATTTAGTCAGTTTTGAAATACTTAATGTTGATATAAATATGTTTTAAGGTATATTATGAGTTTATTTTAATGTTAAAGTAAGTTAATAAGTGAAAGTTTTAAATTACCAATATTAATAACTAATATGTCAAATCTAGATAAAATATGCATAACATGAACCTTTCTAGGGTAATAAGAATTTTTCAAGAATATAAGAAAGTATCTAAGAATGAAAAATTTGAGTGTCTCTGTTTTTCAAAAATAAATTACAGGCTGCACAATGGTAGTATTTCTTAATTTATGTCATACACTATAGGTTAATTCACAGCATACAATTATAAAATTGTACAATAATCATTTTTCTTTTTTAATTTTTATGGATTTTTAATTTTTATGCATGTTTTATGGAGCACATGTGATATTTTGATACAAGCATGCAATGTGTAATAATCAAATCTGGGTAATTAAGACAGCCATCACCTCAAAAGTTTATTGTTTCTTTGTGTTGAGAACTTTATGAATCTTTTCTTCTACTTATTTTGAAATATACAACAAATTATTATTAACTATAGTAGGCTTATTGTGCCTTTGAGCACTGGAACTTTTTCCTTCTAAATAAATATATTTTTGTACACATTAGCCAACTCCTCTTCATGTCTCCCTCCCCACTAAACTTTACAGCCTTTAGTAACCACCATTCTGCTCATTATCTCCATGAGATCAAATGTTTAGCTGACACATATGACTGAGTACATGTAATATTTGTCTTTCCATACTTGGTTTATTTCACTTAACATAATGACCTCCAGTTCCATCCATGTTGCTTCAAATGACAGAATTTCATTTTTTTGTGGTTAAATTATATTACATTACCATATATACCACAGTTTCTTTATCTATTCAGCCATTGATTGGCACTCAGATTCATTTGTTTTCTTGGCTATTGTGAATAGTGTTTCAGTAAACATAGGAGTGTAGAATCAGTACAATATACTGATTTTTTTTTCTTTTGAATAAATGTCCTGCAGTGAGATTGCTTGATTATGTGATAGTTCTATTTTTAGTTTTATTTAAAATCTTTCTTGCTGTTCTCCATAGTGACTGTATTAACTTACATTCCCACCAAGAGTGTACAGGTGTTCTTTCTCCATGATGTGTTGAACATTTGTTATTGTCTGTCTTTTTGATAATAGTCATTTTAAGTGGAGTGAGATGATATTTCATTATGGCTTTGATTTGCGTTTCTCTGATAATTAGTAATACTGAGCATTTTTGCATGTCACTTTTGGTATTTATATTTTGATGAATATTTTGATCTTTTGCTCATTTTAAAATCAGATGATGATTATTATTTTTTTCTGTTGAGTCATTTGCATCACTGATATACTCCGTTTCTTAACCACTGGTCGGATGGATAGTTTACAAATATTTTCTTTCATTTTGTAGCTTTAATTTTAATTTGTTTATTGTTATCTTTGTTATGCTTAGAAGTTTATTAGCTTGACGATTTTCTTGCAGTCCTTTCATAGTTTCAAGGTTTACATGTAAGTCTGTGATCCATTTTGATTATATTTTTGGGTATGGTAGGAGACAAAAGTCTAGTTTTATTCTTCTGAATATGAATATCCCATTTTTACAGCTTCATTTATTAAAGAGGAGGTGCTTTCCTTACTGTATGTTCTTGGTGCTTCAATCAAAAATGAGTTGGCTGTAAATGCACGGAATAATTTCTCTTTTATTTTGTTCTGTTGGTCTATGTGTTTGTTTTCATGCCAGTACCATGCTCTTTTGATTACTGTAGCTCTGTAGTATATTTTGAAGTCAGATCTTGTGATGCCTTCAGCTTTATTTTTGCTCAGAATTGCTTTTGTTACTTGGAGTCTTCTGTGGTTCCATACAAATTTTAGAATTTCTTATTATTTCTTTGAAGAGTGTTATTGATATTTTAATAAAGACTGCATTGAACATGTAGATTATTTTGGGTAGCATGGACATTTTAACAATGTTAATTCTTCCAATCCAGGGCTGTGGGATACCTTTACATTTATTTGTGTCCTCCCCAACTCCTTTGTTGTGTTTTATAGTTTTCATTGTAGAGATGTTTCAAATCTGTTAAGTTTATTAATAGATATTATATTTTCATAGCTATTATAAATATAACTGCTTTCTTGATTTTTTCAGATTTTCTATTGGCATATAAAAATGCTACTGATTTTTGTATGTTAAAATAATGTTATGATTTTGATTTTGTACATTTTAACAATTGTCTTCCTCCTTTCCAATTTCAATGCCCTTTCTTGCCAGATTGTTTTGGCTAGGACTTCTAGTTGAATACAAGTTTAAGAGGGTATTCTTGTGCTGTTTTAAATCCTAGAGAAAAGGCTTTCAATTTTTCTCTGTGCAGTATGATGCCCGTCATGAGTTTGTAATATTCAGCCTTTATTGTTTTCAGGTATGTTCCTTCTATATCTAGTTTGTTCAGAGTTCTTATCATGAAAAGATGTTAAATTTTAACAAATATTTTCTGGCATCTATGGAAATGACTGATCATCTTCTTTTGATCTTATTAGGCACTGTGAATATAATCTGATTTAGGAAATATTTATAGAAATCCTAGTTAGAAATGTTAATACTTATGATCAGAAATGTAATTACCAATGTTTCACATTATGGGGGACTCTCTCTTGCATTCAGTGAACGTTATTTACTAAGTACATTCCTGAAACTCAAATGCCACCATCTTTGCAAAGACACCATTGACTTACCCTAGACATCTATAATAGTTTTCTGATTATTAATTTGCTTTCGTTGTTGCCTACCAAGCTCCCCAGGAGCCACAGTGAACTTTTTATAAGACACTTGAAATATCATCTTTTTTTTCCTACTTCAAGTTTTCAAAAAGCAAAGTTGTTTTCGTTGATTTTTTGACGGAAGCGAACCTCTCCTTTTTTTGATGGAAGCAAACCTCTCTTAACATGGTCTAGCCAATCCTGTCTCATCTGGCCCTTCCCTACTTCTCTGCCCTCTTTTAATACTCTCCTCCTTGTCCCGACTTGCTCACATTGTTCCAGTCACTCTGACCCCTTTTTGTTTCTTATGAATGCCAGGGCAATTCCTCACTCAGAATTTCGTCCTGAAATTCTAATTCCTCACAAAACTTAATTTGTCTTGTCTCAGCACATATGTAAGCCATTATATTGGTGCTCTCATTTCCAACAGATAACACTCTTCTATTGGAGTTATTCCAGTGTTATACTTATCAGTGTCCCCAAAAATTATCTTATTCGTGTGTTTCTATGTTTATTGTTCATCGTACCAATCAGATTTATAATCTCTGTGAAACAGAAAACTTGACTTTCTTACTCTCTTATGTGTTTCCTGGGGCTAATTCACAAAAGGCATCTGACAAATATGTGTAAAATAAATAAATGTGTTGATGTAAACACTATCTTTGGATACATAATGTTTTATAACAATATTAATATTAATTATGAACATTATCTTTTAGCTGTGATTATTTGAAACAAAACTTTCTAGGTTAACTTTTAATATTCTAGTTTCCTTATTAAATTAATGAATCAATGTACTGATAAAGGTGGAAAGTTGCAAAATATAAGATGCGGTTTTTATACATGATGATTCATTGTAAAATCTTATATGCGAGAAAGTAGCTGGTTTCAGAAGTCAACTTCCCCTATAATTGTTTTACCTAAAAAAATGTTAGAACCTCACTGTCTGATATATTTCCAATGGCCACAAATGTCTATTTAAAGTAAAATTAATTTAAATAAAATTAAAAAATTTAGTTTTCTATTTGGACTGGCTACACTTCAGTTCCCCCAAAGACACACATGTCAAGTGGATAGTTGACAGCAAACATATAAAATATTTTTATTATCACAGAAATTTCTAGTGAGCAGCATTGCTGTAGGACATGTAAAGCGCTAATGTTTTCGGCAGTATATTACGATTATGATATAGAGCATGCATTGATAGAAAGAAAGTTGTTTCTTTTTAGCTTATTTAAACATTAACTTAGTTCTTAATTTTTGTGCGACACACCACTTCAACATTAGTGGTCTAAAAAATAACTTATTATTTCTGTCTATTCGGAAGGTTGGCTATGGTCAATTGGTTGATCCTTCTGTTCTTCATAGTATATCTAAAATCACATATTTAGTTGCATTCATCTGGGAGCTCAGCCAGTTCTATTAATGTACAATATGTCTCTCATCATTCAGTATATCTCTCCATGAAGCCTCTCATCATTCAATGGTCTATTCTGATATTCTTCATAGCAAAGTTGTTGGCTTCCAAGATGAGGTATTCTAAGAAGGCAAGCTCCAATGTGCATGTGCTTTTCAATCCTCTGCTTGAATCATACTTTTTGATGTTTCATTGGAAAGAGTAACTAATATGACCAACCTCAGAATCAGTGTAAAAGAAAATCATACAAGTGCTTAAATACCAGGAAGAGTGATTATTTGGGACTAATAGAGCAGTCTATTACAAACACTGTTAGCAATGATCTAAGAGACCACTGATTTGAAATTAGATAGATAATTCAAAGTTTCTCAGGGTTGGAAGGGACATTTAAAGGCCTCTATGTCAGTCTCCTTGGGCTGCCATAACAAATACCAGAGATTGGGTGTCTTATACAACAGACATTTACATTTCACACTTCAGGAGGCTGGGAAGTCCAAGATCAAGCTTTCAGCTGAATCAGTTCCTGGTGGGAGATCTCTTCCTGGCTTTAAAATGTCTGCCTTTCACTGTGTCTTCAAATGATGGGGAAAGGGAATACTCTAATGTCTTTTCATCTTCTTTAATAAAGGTACCCTTTCAACTCAGGGCCCTGCCTTCATGGCCTCATTTAGACTTTATCACCTCTTTATAGGCCCTATCTTCAAAAATCGCCACAGTCGGTCTCAGGACTTAACATACAAATTTGGGAGAAAAAAAAATTTCAGTCCATAGCAGCCTCTAAGTCTAAAACAATAAAAACAAAACAAAAATAAATCTGATGCTGGAATACAAGCTATAGTTTTTGGTGTTATTGCTGTTGTTGCCAACTGAACTTTTAAAGTTTCTGAAGTATTACAGGACCTAGTACTATATAGGAGATGCACCACTTCCTTAAAACTGTGAGTAAGGCAACACAGCCTCATCTATCCTGCAGCTTTGCTATCGCAGAGCCCATCAATTTCCTCCATATAAAAGGAGGAGAGAAAGAGAGAGAAGCCAAGATATCACTTTTGTCCATAATGCACTAATTAGGCTTGTAAACTGATACTTCTTGTTTGCATTAATAATTACATATAATTTAAGGTATCAAAAACATATTATTCTATACCAAAATGTAAATATAACATATTATATTATAATTGCTTATTTAAGAAAGACCTTTATTTTGCAGTTAAACAGGTTCAAAAACTAATGTGACTTAATTCAATTCACATAATAGAACAAAACTGAGATACAATAACTCCTAATTTCAATAACTTATTAAGCCACAGGATATGAAATATAAAGGAATGTTAATGGCTTCCCTAAATTGCCATATTCTTTTCATGCAGTTTATTATTACCTATCCAAATGTTTTGAAAATAAAAATAAAACAAAAAGTGTGGTTTCAAAATGGAAACAGTAATAAGAAGAGTACCTCTAATGGTGGTTAGTTTTCTAAAATAAAGTGTTTTAAATTTTTACTACTTTAATTGTTAAAGAGAAAATGATGAGCAATTGCAATTGCACATTTGGTTTGAATGAGAATGAAATGATTTGGTGAAAAACAATATGAAACCCTCTAATCTTTAAGAAATATTGTCAAGGAAGCATAAGAACATTTGTAAAATAGTGTATTGTTAAAAAATCAGACTCTATAATTTAGAGAATACTCCTTATCTGCTGTATTTTACATAAGTTAAGCAAGTCCTGAGTTTTTAAATCCTGGTCAGCAATCTCTCCCTCGCCTTGGAAAGAGCTTAATCATCTATTAGTCTTTAGGGAGTTTTAAATATTTATAAATCCAAATTTTAAATGTATAAATGATAATAAGAAAGAAAAGCTGTAAGTATAAATACAACTGAGTTGTTCATCTACAATACTACATTAATTCAATTACATTATTTTATAAATTCATTTACTTATTTAAAATTTGTAAAGGAGTAACATTTGCACTTGTTCTGTTTATGAATCAAACATAATATTATAGTAGGTATGATTATTTAAAACACCAGCTGCCTCCTTAAATACATTTTACTATTTCCTTTAGACAATAGACATTATGACATTACTTTAAATTTAGTTTGATAATATGTGTCACATAAGACACAAAAAAGTTCTAATGTCAAATGAAAACAAAAGGAAAATGTACGATGTAATGAATATACCATTCTATTGACAATAAAATGGGACACAATTTTATTTTTAGAAAACAAAATTACTACCATTTTAATTAAAAGATGATGAGCTGGTTATTATTGCTGCCTGGGAAGTCTGCAGATATACTGGGGGTTATCACTGCAATAATCTTAATTATCATCTTTGGAGTCTGTACAAATTATCTGTGCTTTAGCTCAGTTGATGACCAAATGGAAGCATTCTCATAGTGCTAAGTTGCAAGTTTAGTGCCAAAAACTGCAAATAAGATATTTTATAGCAACTTAATAGACTTCTTAAATATTTTGAAATTGCTGATCATCATCCATGTAATCTCGCTACATCTACAATTTAAAGTTTTACTACGGATCTAGAGTATGGGCAAATACAAAGTCTCTAGACCACAGCAGTCTAACTTCTACTGATGTGCTGTGCAACTTTGTCAGGAGGAAATAGGAGCATATAAATGTGGTACTCTGTGGGGGAAAGTTTTTGGATTGAAAGATTAGCTCTAATCTGGGGTTACGTGGAGTGTTCATTGATTTAAAATAAGTGAAAGTCATTTTGTGAAAGGTGTGAAAAATAATTTTAATTGACTATTCTCTGTAATAAGAAAACATGAAAGTCAAATTGTCAGCTTGTCACCCTCTCTTATCATTTCCCCCTTTTTTATAGACTCCCTGGGATTTCTCAGGTTTCCATGTTTATTTTGTAAGTGCTCATAATTCTCAAATTATATTTTTCTTAAAGATTTATATACCTAATGTTAAATGACGAGTTAATGGTGCAGCACACCAACATGGCACATGTATACATATGTAACAAACCTGCACATTGTGCACATGTAACCTAAAACTTAAAGTATAATAAAAAAAGATTTATTGTTTATCAGTATTTTGAAAAAACTTTTAATGAGATATATGAAAGAATAATAACATATAACTCCTAATTACTTATACTTCAAATCACTGTGTTTCAAAATCACTGTAAGCTGGTGATTATGTCTTTGTAAAAATCTCATATATTTTATATTTACATAATCTGAAATTTTACAAGTCAAAGACTTTATACAGTATGGAGAAAAATTAATAGTAATAAATGAATTGTGGTAATTACACAAGTTAGTGAGACCTTTTTTCTTTCTCCCAGAAAATGTGAATTCTAGGCTATTTGCAGCCTTGTAACTTATTTCAAATCTTAAGTCAGAGGACATTAGTTCCAGATTAAATAAAATATTCATAAGTAGACCAGAACTGTAGTGAGTGACATTCCTTAATCTTGTCAATCCTTATTTTCAATTTTTTGTAAATCCAATTCTGTAAATTGCTTTATTCCTAGTTGGCACTGGAACTTTACCAATCAATTCAGTAATATAGATGTAACCTCCACGAGAATTTGATACATTGTATTTAAGTAGTTCGCAATTGAATTATATTCTCTCATTTAAAGGAGCTATAGTCACTTGGGTTGGTTAAGTATGGGAAGACAGAGGTATAAGGCTGAGTAAACTGAGGTGCAGAAACTAATGACTGAGTATAAGTAGAATATGAATAAGAGAAGAACCAAAAATCATATAACTGTACTAACAGAGACATATCATTTCAGTGAACGATTCAGAAAATTTTTCATGGTAGAAAACCAGCCATAAAAGATAGCAATTCGATACTTAGAGTTCCTTCAACCAAAGATCTAAAAAACAAACAAACAAAAAAAACCAGATTCCTTTAAAGAAAAATCATGATGTCTTGCGATAAGATTTAAATTAGAAACTAGGGGTGAAGAAAATCCCAGAAGAAATAATCTAAAAGAAAGTACAGCAACAGGCCAGCATCCTTGAAGAAAACATTCTTATTAAATGAATGATATTTATATAACTGAAAGGTCAATGAGAATTGTTAGATTATGTTCTTAGATTGATAGCTATAAGATATTTTTAGCTCTGTTTCTTAGTTTATGTATTATATTTGTCTTATATTTTTGTTGTTGATAATGATGGTTTATTTTTGTAATGGGTAGAATAGCAGAATAGTTAGAACATTTTCTGAAGCCATTATGCCCGAGTTTTTAATTTCACATCTAAATAAGTTCCTGAAACTCTTGTGTCTTATGAGCAAGATAGTAGATAATGAAATGCATCCACATCTTGCTCTGTCATTAAGGCTGGAATGAAATGGCCTAATCTTAGCTCACTACAACCTCAATCTCCCATCTCAGTCTCCCAAGAAGCTGGAACTACAGGGACAGGTTGCCATGCCTAGTTAATTTATTGATTTTTTTTTCTTTGTAGAGACGGGGACTCACTAGGTCCCCCAGGCTGGTCTTGAACTCCTGAGCTCAAGTGATCCTCATGCCTTGGCCACCCAAAGTGCTAGGTTTATAGGTGTAAGCCCCCAAACTGACCAGTTTTTTAATTTTTTAATAAGAAAATTACAGCTTTTAAATATCTTAGTTTCCCAACCGAACATAATTACTTTATAATATTTGTTATATTTTAATAATATTTGATATAAAATTAGAAAGGTAAAATATTCAATCAGTAAATATACAATTGCTCCTTTTTTAAGTCAAACAAACTCATGAGACAGTTGAATTTTAACTACTACCCTAAATTTCATAATCTATCACGTTTTCAAAATGTATAAACTCAATATTACAAATAATTCCTCTGAAAATAGATATCAATGAAGAACAGCAAAATAATGTTTCTTAAATTTTCTAAGCAAAAATATAATAATTCAATTTATGTTAAATGCTTTGTATTTTAAAACTTTCAGAGATACCCTGTATTATACTATAGAAGATAATGATTTAGATGATCTAAAAAGATTGTGAGCTGTGCAATCTTGGAAGAATGATTATTATATATCAACATTTGAAATTCAGGAATCTCTGACTCCTTATATAATCAACTCATCATGATATACAGAGAAAATAACATTGTTTTTATCTCTCAATTAATATTCCATACTAAAATTGTATGATATCATAACTAAGAGCATATTCAAGGGGTTGCTAAAATATGTACGCTTGAAAAATATTTTGACAGAAGTTATCACACTCTGCAAAACATTGTAAAAATAAACTGATCAAGATACTTTCATGTCACCTACATAATAAATAAACTTCATACTGTCGTATACTGTTATTTTTTAAAACCTGACACATAAAAACCTGCTCACATTTAGCAAAATATTATTTAGCACCTATAATTTTTCAACATTAATGAACAAAGGCATGTTATTTCAATGTTTGTCCTGTTCTTTTTCATGCATGAGAATTAGAAATGGGAATTCTCAAGCCTGACAATAGTTGAATAAAATACTTAAATGTTCTTTAAGAGAATTTTACTACGTTAACATTTCTTATCTGTTAAAGACCTTATATTAATGACCAATTCAAGTTTCATAAAGGATTATGATAAATTCAAGGAAAATCAATGTTAAGAACTTCTTTGGTGGGGCGTGGTTGCCCACGCCTGTAATCCCAGCACTTTGGGAGGCCGAGGCAGGTGGATCACCTGAGGTCAGGAGTTCGAGACCAGCCTGGCCAACATGGTGAAACCCTTTCTCTACTAAAAATACAAAAAAAAAAAAAAAATTGCCAGGCATGGTGATGGACACCTGTAATCCCAGCCACTCGGGAGGCTGAGGCAGAAGAATCACTTGAACCTGGGAGGTGAAGGTTGCAGTGAGCCGAGATCTTGCCATTGCACTCCAGCCTGGCAACAAGAGCCAAACTCCATCTCAAAACAAAAAAAAAAAAAAAAAAAAAAAAGAAAAGAACTTGTCATTATGTAATATAAATGATGCAAATGATGTTACATTGCCATTTATTTATTTTTACAATGAGTAATAAATATTGCAGCAGACCAGAGGAGATATTATTAGTATAATGTTCAATGAACATTTGCATCCCTGAAAATTCAGTTGTTTTAAATGCTATCTGAAATAAGATGGGTTACAAATAACCACTATATCACTACAGGAAAGAGGAGTTTTAATTTTAAAAACTTTACATCTTAGGAATGTGTATCATATAGAGTTGCAGAAAATAAAACAAATATGGGTATTACTTATATTTCAGGGCCCAGTGTGTTAACTGGGGTGTGGATTTGTCTTCTGAGTCTTCCTTAACAAATTGTAAACTTGAATGCCTAAAAGAACATAAATATATTATCTTAGAGTTCCGGATGCTTTAAGCCTAAAATCAAGTCATGGCAGGACCAACCCAGAAGAGATTTCATTCCATGTCTCTTCTAGCTTTTGGTGGTTTCCTGAGCATTCCTGGATTTGAAGCCACATCATCTTCGTCTGCCTCAGTCTCACTACAAGGTAATAGGCAATTAAAGATTTTCTAAAAAAGAATAAATTATATAAAAGTTATAGTGATTTACCACTGAAGAGGGTAGAAAGATCTTAGAAAAAGTATCTTATGGGAAATAAAATTTGGCTTGGATTTTCAAAACTTAATAAAAATATTTTATGTATATAGAAAAACAAAAAAGTCATTATAGATGAATGAAAATGAATGACTTAAGACAGGAAGATTCAGAGTACCCAGTGTGTTTAAAAACAGTAAATAAATTGCAGACAACTTATGGAATGCATTGAAGATTGCAATCTATAATCAAAAAAGAATCAAATGCTTTGACCAAACAGTTACATACCTCATAGAGGTAGACTGTAGTCTATATAAAAGGCTAAAAATTAAAACAAAATATTTATTTAAAAATGATGAGTTCATGTCCTTTGTAGGGACATGGATGAAACTGGAAACCATAATTCTCAGCAAACTATCGCAAGGACAAAAAACCAAACACCACATGTTCTCACTCATAGGTAGGAATTGAACAATGAGAACACATGGACACAGGAAGGGGAACATCACACACTGGGGACTGTTGTGGGGTGGGGGAGGGGGGAGGGATAGCATTAGGAGATATACCTAATGCTAAATGATGAGTTAATGGGTGCAGCACACCAACATGGCACATGTATACATATGTAACAAACCTGCACGTTGTGCACATGTACCCTAAAACTTAAAGTATAATAATAATAAAATTTTAAAAACTGTAAAAATAGTTATTTCACCCCAGTTAAAATTGCTTTTATCAAAAAAGACTGGCAATGATAGATGCTGGCAAGGATGTGGAGAAAGGGCAACCCTCATACACTGTTGGTGGGAATGTAAATTAGTACCATCAATATGAAGAACAGTAGGAAGGTTCCTCAACAAAGTAAAAATAGAACTACCATATAATCCAGCATTTTCACTACTGGTATATATTCAAAAAAATAAAATCAATGTAGCAAAGAGATACCTGCGCTCCCTTGTTCTGTGCAGCACTCTTCACAATAGCCAAAATACGGAATCAACCTAAGTTCCCATCAACAGATGAATAGATAACAAATTATGATATATATACAAAAAGGAATATAATTTAGCCATAAAAGAATGAAATACTGCCATTTGTGGCCACATTGGTGGAGCTAGTTTGTTCCTGACAGCAACTGGACTTCAGGCTTCAAGCATCCAGAACTCTGAGAGAATACACTTCTGTTCTTTTAAGAGATCGAGTTATAATTTGTTAAGGGATTCTCAGGAGACAAATCCACACCTCTATTAACACACTGGGCCTTGAAATATAAGTAATACCTGTATTTGTTTATGTTCTACTAGTGGTGAAATATAGGTGAAACTAGAACTAATTTTGCTTATTATGTTAAGCAAACTAAGCCAAGCTCCGAAAGATACATATTGTATGTTTTCATTCATCCATGGTAGCAAAAAATAGTGGATCTCATGAGAATAGAGAGTTGAGGCCAGGCGCGGTGGCTCACCCCTGTAATCCTAGCACTTTGGCAGGCAGGGGCGAGTGGATCACCTGTGGTCAGGAGTTGGAGACCAGGCTGGCCAACAAGGTGAATTTCCATCTCTACTAAAAATACAAAAATTAGCTGGGCATGGTGGCTCACACCTGTTATCCCAGCTGCTCAGGAGGCTGAGGCAGGAGAATTGTTTGAACTCGGGAGGTGGAGGGAGGTTGCAGTGAGCTGAGATTATGCCACTGTACTCCAGCCTGGGCGAAAGAACGAGACTGTCTCAAAAAAAAAAGAGAGAGTTGATTGGTGGTTATCATAGATCAGGAAGTGTAAGAGAGGGAGAATGAAGTGTTGATTAGTGGGTTCAAATACATAGTTTGATAGAAGAAATAAGACCTAGTGTTTTATAGATCAGCAGGGTGATTATTGCTTACAATAACCTACTGTACATTTCAAAATATCTAGAAGAGAATAATTTGAATGTTCCTAGCATAATAAAGAGACAATATTGAATCTTATGGACATCCTAAGCATGCTTATTTGCCCTTTATAAATGTTATGAATGTATTAATTATCACATGTACCATGAAACCATATACATTTATCATGCATCAACTCAAAAAATGTAAAACTAGCTCTCTCACAAATGCATGATTAAACCATAATATTTAGCTTTGAAATATTACTCCTACTTCAGATCATATAAAATAGGGCAAAAAAAGTTGAAGTAGAAGTAAACAAAAATAAAGGAATCTGAGTTTTAGACATGAGAGTAATGTTTGATTAAGCCGAATGAATGAGTTAACAACATATTATATATATAATTGTATTAGTACATTTGCATTACTAAAAAGGAATACCTGAGGCTGGATAATTTATTTTTTTTAAAGAAATGTTTATCTGGCTCATATTTCCGCAGGCTGTATAAGCATGATGCCAGCATCTGTTTGGCTTCTGGTGAGACCTCTGGAAGCTGTTACTCATGGTGGAAGGTGAAGGGAGAGTGAGGGAAAGCAAGAAAGAGAGAGAAAGAGAAAAGTAGGGAAGTCCCAGCCTCCTTTAAATAATCAACTCTCCTGTGAACTAATTACCATAGGGAGGGCAGCAAGCCATTCATGAGGGATCCAATTCCGTGAATCAAAACCTCCAACTTTGGGGATCATGTTTCCACATGAGATTGGAGGGGGGTTACAAAATATCCAAACCATATCAATAATAATGTAATTTAAAATATTTTTAATCAATCCTCAGTTCAGAAGTATTTACCCACCTATTAATATGTGGTTGGTATACAAATGTCAGGCAATGGGGACTCAACTATTCTAATGAATCTCAAAACAATGAAAGTGTAAACAACAGGTCAATTAGTAAATGTTTTCAGTCTGCCCAATCTGTAGATGTCATTCCTTCTCTAGTATTGATCCATATATCTTTATATAATCTGTTATAATTTTTACTTAATCCCACTGATAAAACTCCTAAGACACTGCAGATTAATAGGCTTGCCATACATTTTCTTCTCTATAAATGGAAATGTTCAAAACATATCCTGAAGTTGCCTGCTTTATTTCCGTCCTACTCTTGGTAAAGGGAATCTATGGTATTCTAATTTTCATAGACCTCAGTGAACACTCACACACTGATTAGGTGTGAAGAAGTAGATGAATAGAGTCCAGGCCACAGTTTGGCCTAATTTGAAGTTTACAGACAAAACTTTGTGGGTAAAACTGAGCTATATTTCCAGCAATCAATGTGTGTAATTGTAAGACTATGTAAAATATGATTATAATGTATTTTATATGCAGAGGTATTATGTTCTCTCTAATCTAGTTATACAAACATACATCAAAAGGTATAAAGAAACAAAAAAGCTTTAGGCAAGAAATTACCTACTTACTTATCTTTCTTCCTCAGAGAACACATGAAGCCATTTTCCCCAGCAAAAAGTACAGTGAAATTGATCTATGTTTAGTGAGAACAATAATGATAATCTGTTAATCCCATTGTTTTATGAGAAAATAAACTTACATAGTAGTTCTAGGGATTTCAAATCACATTTGGTGATTTTCTCTAAGGTTCTCTATACAATTACAAATACATCTAGTTAAAGTTGAAAAAAAAGTTAAAATTGCCATATTTTAAAATAATTGATAGTGACAAATTACATAGTTAAGTAAATATTTCTACTGTTGCTATTAATATATTGTCCCTGAAACATATTAGTCTGATTCAGCATGGCTTGAGAAGAGATGCAGGGTAATAAGTTAAAAGGAAAAAGAAGAAACTCCATACAATAAGATTAGACTCAACAATTTATTAATATCCGGTTAGTGTTTCCTACAACTTCAATATTAATGGCTTTCAAATAACACTACAATAAGTCTATTGTGGGTGGGATATGTTTCTCTATATATGCATATATATAAGACTGGTGTCAAGTGCTAAAGTATATATACATATTTATTGATATTATTTAATTAATTATTTTTAAATCGAAGTTTCACCAAAATAGAGTCAAAGAATGTATATAGTACCATGCAGTACTTATTTTTCATCCCAAGGTAGGATACATGAAATTTTTAGCAGACTCATCTGTGAATACTGCTTAAATAGGTGCAAACGTAGCACGCATAACTTTTACTTTTCTTTCAAAAACAGCAATATTAAAGAAAGCTCCTGTGTGGTAATTTTTTTCTATTATTCATCTCATTTAAAATAACATTTTAGTGGCAGGAATTGAATAATTCTCTTTATCGCATAAAAATAGAGTTGAATTTCAGAAAGCTTGCTGTCAACAAAGTTACCCCAAAATCAATAAAAATAATTGTTTTCTTTCATTGTCAACCCAAGAAATATTGGTCCTAAGAGCTTTTGAGAAAGATGTTCCTTTGGTAAATACAATAGGAAAATGTGTGTGTGTTTGTAGTGTATCAAACTTCCTTTTCAATGCTTTACATTATTGTTCATGTTTGATTGTCATAACATGTTTAGGAAGTAGATATTCTTGACATTCTTCATTTAAAGATGAAAAAAGCACTTCTTAAAAGAGAAACTTCCCCACAATCACACAGCTAGCAATTACACCCAGCTGGTTCCAGTAATGGCAGAGTAGCTTGTATCAAATTAATCCTCTTGCAGAAAACATTGCCAATTCTTAGGCAGATATAAAAAAATCCTGCTAAAAGTTGCTGAAACATGATCAAAGGCAGCCAAATATCAGAAGGAATTTAACCCTTGAAATAAAGGATTTGCACTGGGTGACATGTTCATTTATTTAGCTTTTCTTCTAAAGGCACTTCTCATTTCTTATTGAGCAGAATATAAGCAAAGAGTCACAGGCTTCTTGACCTGAGGAATGTGGGACATTAAGAGAAACTGGAAAATGAAGGGGTCATGAAGATATGAGAGAGCCAGATGTGGATAAGCCATAAATTCTGTATATAGATTCTCCTAGGTTTTTGGTTGACCCCAGAGCTGCATGCAAGATTCCAAAAACCTGAGGAAGAAAACCACAACTGCAAAGCTTGAAGACCTGAGCAGAGATTTTAATGGTTTCCCAATGAAGTTTGGAGTTTGAATCTTGATAATATAGAGAAATTTGTTAAATGCTTTGAACTTTCCATAGATATTCTAGGAGAGCACCCCTTATATACTAAGATATTTTCCTTAGGACTAAGCACAAAACCCAAATGGACTATAATTATAAATGTAAAACCAAATACCCCCAAACTTAAAGTAATCTTCCGGTTATTTAATGCCCATTACCACAAAAATTAACAATCTTCAGAAGAAAATTACAAAATCCCAAATATTATATTGCAATATCATATAGCGTACAATTGAAAATTATTAGAAATGAGAAAAAAGAAAAATATGTAACACCAGAATAAAAGAAATCATTCTACAAATCATTACCATAAATTGAACAGGTGTTAAAATTAGGAGACAAACTATAAAATTACTACAAAATAATGGGGTTAAGACCCAAGGAACAGTAGAAAATAATAAAAGAGGAATTGGGGAGTTTCATGGATAATTAGGAGAGCATAAAAAGGAATCAAATTGAAACCTTGAATAAAACTGAAAAATCAAATATCTGAAATAAAAGAATATATATATTAAATAAGATTGAAAGCAGATTGGGTATTCCACAAGAAATCATTAGTAAATATAAACTCAGGACAATGGAAGTAATTGGAACAGAAGTACAGAATGGAAAAAGAAAACAGGGTGAATAAGCTTTAATGATTCATGAGACATTTTAATACATATGTAATTTCAACCTCAAAAGGAGGAGAGAAAATAAAATCAACATAAAAAGATATATTTAAGAAATATATGCTGAAAACGTTCCAAATTAGAGCAATCTATAGAAATATCAATACCAATATATTTAAAAGTAGTTGTTGGGTCTTGTACATTTATCTGTGTGTTACCAGCAGAAGTGCTGACATCCTTAGCTCCAGATGATTTTTTTCAAGGATATTTGTTTAGTGAAGAGCCTTAGAAGATTGAGATAGTGCCTTTCTCCAGAGCAAAGGGCAGTTTGTATGTGTGTGGTTTTATTTTGTTGTTGTTGTTTATTGCCTATTATAATAAACATAATGTCTTCCTTCAGTGCAGAAAACAGGAAAGTTTATTGCTTATTTTAGAAGATTTGGGTTGCCTAAGCTCAGGTTTTATGTTCTGTGCAGGACTACAGGAACCTGCTAGGTGTACAGGCATCACTTCAAACCTCTTTGCAGAATTATGTGGGAATTGGGACTCTGTGAACCAATGCAAATGCTGGTAGTCTGGCTACTGCTTTTGTTGTGAGTAATAAAGACCTTTGTCTCTGACTTAGAGGTTTTATGTCTTCTGAGAGCATCCATGAAATTTTGGAAGGCTAATTTGTTAGCTGTAAGTAGGATAAAACCGTAAACCCTTTACAGTTGTTTACAGTGATCAGAATCCCAGAATCTGAAATCTTGAAAGAAGGAAAGAAGGGAAGGAGTGACAAAAGCAAGAAGGGAAGGAAGAAAAAAGAATTAAAAACAACAAACATGAAAACAGATTACATTAATGCTGAAACTAGGAAAGATCATCACAAATGTGAGCAGCACCGCCTAGAAACCAAATATTTTGACTCAGGTTAAGACTAATATTTATTAATTTAAAGGCAGTGTACTGTGCTCAGTTTTAGGTGCATTAATTTAGGGATAAACAGAATTATTCATTGAAGGAATAGGCTATCCTGGAATATTACAGCTTCCCTTTTCTAGAAAGTATTTTCATGGAATCAAATGGCCATTTATTAGTTTGAACTCGAACTTTGAAAATATGATCATGTATGAGCAGTTAAATAGAATGCAATTATTTCTGCATCAGTAAAACAAGTAGGTTTAGAGAAGTAATTCCAGAGTCACTTGCATCTATAAATCATTCTATGAATTTCCAGAAACTAAGAGAATCAAAGGTGATAACCAATGGTAAGATTGAGATGCCAATTTGCTGAGTCAGCCAAATTAGAATGTAGACACCAGACTTACATATCAAAAATAAGAATGGTGTGGTCAGAACACTTAACATGAGATCTACACTCTTAAAAACCTTTTTTCCAGCTTTACTATGGGATAATTTACAAATAAAGGTCATATATAATTAAAATGTACTACATTATTTTTAGATGCATGTATTTATTATGAAATGATAACCACAATCAAGATAATTAACATATCCATTACCTTACATAGTTACCTTGTGTGTGTGAGGCAGAGAAAGAGAAAATATTTAAAATCATTCTCTTAGCAAGGGTACATCATTACTAACTGTAGTAACCATATTTTTCATCAGGTCTCCAGAACGTATTCATCTTTTAATCAAAAAATTGTACTCTTTGACTAATATTTCCCCAGTTCCCCTCCTCAGCCCCTGGCAATCACCTTTCTGTTCTTCTTCTGTGAGTTCGAGGCAGTGGTGGTGCGGGGAGCAAAGGGACATAAGGAAACTTTTGGAGGTAATGGGTTTGTTCATTAACATGATTGTGTTGATCGTATTCTTGGTCTGTGCATATGTATGTCAAACTCATCACATTGTATACATTAAATATGCACAGATTTTTGTACTATAATTATACCTTAATAAAGCTGTAAAAAATAAGAATGGTGTCAAAAGTGCTACCTTGTTTCTCTCTCTGTTTTTTGTATTCTTATTAAACCTGAATCAATCTTTTTAAATAGGTAAAATAATTTTTAATCCTATCAGCTCTCTATTATTTATTATAGTTATAAACGGTTTCATGGTATGGCCTTTATCTGAACTAAACTGCATGTTAAACAGTAACAGGCAAAATGAAATTTGGACATGGATACAGATGAAGTAGGATGAGAACCATGGATTTATAATGTAAAATTTGCTTGCTTTTGAGAGAATAATGACATTAGAATATCAACTATGCCATGGGATATTCCAGGGAATGGATTTCTGAATCAAAATTTGGAAAGGAAACTTACATCATCTTTTATTTCTCTAATCTCATGAAAGAAAACAGAATTGATGTGAAACTGATTTTTTGGCTTGATTTTTGTCAAAGCTCTGCTGATACAACATTCTACGAGGAAACTTTTCTCACTGTAGCCAAGGAAGTGTCTGTGTATTAACAGACAGAGAAGCAAACATAATTACACTATCCCATTCTTTGTCTACTAATCTTAAAATATGAACAGTTTCAATAAAATTGTTTGTATCACAAGTGACTAAACCATGGCAAAATGCTAATTTAGACAGTATTGGAGGATTTCCTGATTACTTGGTTTCATGACTTCTATTTTATTATTGTTATTTTAAATTGAACTTGCCAAGTTAATTGTGTTTAGAGTAAGGCATTTGAATACTCTCAGCATGAGCTTATATTTATATTACCAAAAATAAAAATCACTTTAATTACAACAAAGTCTGACAGTCCATAGCCATCAGCAAAAGAACAAAACTGTTTCACAAAGCTTTGGTTTTGTTACAAGATTAAGCATACCCTGAATTTATTTTAAGAGCCTTAGAAAAAGAAAATTAGTTTTTTTAACCAATGACAATATAACCTCTCAAGTAGATAAATTGAACTGTAATGTATCCTTGTGAATAATTTCCAACAAAATGATCCGTTACATACCTCATTCCATGGATCTCAAACACTGGGACATAGTCATCTATGGCATGAGCCACACAAGCCACAGAAAACACACACACACACACACATACACACACACACACGTAGATGGACATAAATAATATTTCTCCATTGGATGAAGGCATTTCTGAAATCCATAAAAATAAAAAAACAAATAATTTTACAATTTAAAAAAGAATAACAAATATAAAAAAGCCAAGCAATGGCAAAAGTCTAATTGAAAGTTTAGTAAGCTTGAGAAATGCCAACATATGTTGTTGAAAATGTCTGCTACACACAGAAATGAAGAGTTTGTTCCATGAGATAGCAATGTGATCGCTCTTGAGCAAGAAGATGGGAGAAAATCCTTAAGTATACGATACTAAAAAGTGATTTGTTTCCACCCCAGAAAAATTAGAAAATAGATGTCGTTTTGACATGTAGTCTTTCAACAAACAAAATAGTTATTAAATGCTTATATATACCAAGAACTGTTCTCAATGTGGGGCATAAAACAAGGAGCAAACAAATTATCTGATTTTATATGAGGACTAAAGTCTGATTTTTTTATCTTGCTCAAATTCCTATCTAAGAGATCTGGGGAGTCATGCCATACAAACCATAAATTCTCATCAGATGGGTTTTATTTAACCCTATATATTGTGACTTATTTTCCAACCTGACTCTGGCATAACATTACAAGACAAGCAAGAAAATCAACATATTTTACCCTCAAAACATGTTTTTTTTTGGTCACATTTTGAAATGACCCTACAAATTGTCCTTTGTGGCAGAAAACTCACATCTCCAAAGAATCTCTATTAACATAGCTAGACCTTTTCCTTCAAGGCCCCTCCAGTTCTCAATAGATTAACTGAGAGCCTGGCACCTTTTAAAGGGTCTGAAGAGGAAAAATTTGCCATCTATTGTTTCTATGGTCAGCCACTATGAAACATCAAAAGAACCTTGTCTCCACAATTTTTATCTTAACCTGAACATTTCCTTTCTATTGATCCCAGGTCGATAGACAAAAACTCAAGCAATAGTCAACAAGAAAATGCAGAAAATGTTTAAATTTACCTATAGCCTGGAAGTCCACACATCCCACTTCAAGCTTCAAGTTGTCTCACCTTTCTGGAACAAACCAATGTATTCCTTAAATGTATTTGATTGATGTCACATGCCTCCCTAAAATCTATAAAACCAATCTGCACCCTAATCACCTTGGGTACATGTTCTCAGGACCTCCTGAGATCTGTGTCATGGGCCAGGGTCCCTCATATTTGGCTCAGAATAAATCCCTTAAAATATTTTACAGAGTTTGACTCTTTCCATCAACATATAGAGCCTACATTCTGGTGGAAAGATCAAATGCAAATGAAGAAAAAACAAATAAACAAAAAATACACATATATATTTTGATATAACAACAACAACAAAAAAAAACACAACCAGACAACATTGTAACATAACAAGATGATAGAGCAGAATAAGGGATCTAGAAAGGCCTCTTGAGAAAGTGACTTCTGAGGAGTGATCAAAAAGAAGTAAATGAGGAGGAATGTTTCAGAAAAAGAGAATGATAGATTCTAAGGTGTGAGTAAATGTTTTAGAAAGATTATGTGCTGCAGAGCAGGGCACCTAGATCTCCGTTAAAATAGGGAATGCATTAGAAGATAAAGTCCAAGAGAAAACTATGCCTAGCAGATAATTCAGGAGTTTATATTCTATGATAAGCCTTAGGAAAGGTATTCTAAATGGTTGGTAAACCATTTGAGTGTTAAGTGTCTGCATATGGGGGAGAGGTAATGAATGAATTTAAATTTTAAAATGATTACCAATTGCAACTTCATAATGGACAAGGAAAGATTCGTTGGGAGGCTATGGCACCAATTCAAATGAGATATGATGGTGTATTGTTCTAAGATGGAGGGAGTTTAAAAAGTGTTCTACTTCTGGAACAAATTTGGAAATAGATATAACAGAGTTTGATGATGTTTTGTAGAAAGGGTGTAGGAGAAAAAAAACAGTCCATATGTTTCTAAGTTTTTGTTGTGAGAAAGTCAATCCTGGAAACTTCTTATTTGGTAAACACTGGGATAAGCAAGTTTGAAGAAAACAAGAAGTTTGGTTTTGGATATTTTGGGTGTGAGAAGCCTATGAAACATTAAAGTTGAGATGGAAAGTAGTGAGTCTGAAATATGAGTCTGGATATAGTGGAAATATCATGACTCTAAATTTGAGAGTCATCAGAATAAAAATGGCATTGAAGGTCATGGAGCTGAAAGAGATAGCCTACAGAGTGAATTAAAATAAGAAAGATAAGGGAGCACAGAGCCCTGAGCCCTGGGCCATCCAATGACTGGGTGGTCAGAAAAATAACAACATTCCAGCAGAAGTGAGTGGGAAGAAACAGCCAGGAAACTAGGAAGAAAATCAGGACAGTGTGGTTTCCCAGAAGCAGAAGTGGAGATATTGTTGCAAAAGAGAATTAACAAGTATGTCAATTGATTCCAAGAATGTGAACAAATAAGAAAAAGAATTTAATCTGACAAAGAAGTCATTGATGACTTTTACATGAATGGGTTTAGGGAGATAATAGGTATAGAAGCCTGAAAGGAGAAGAATGAATGGTAAAGGACCTACATTCTTCCTAAGAGGGCCCATCCTTATATGACCTCATCATAGCCATAAAATTATAGAAGACTCCATTGTCGCTCAAATTATGACTGGCACTATTTTTGAACTCTATCTTGAGCCGAATTTTCTGGTATGTTCAGATTCACAAGTTCATTCACTAGATATTCAGACATAAAAGTTCTACCAAATAATAAACAATTTTCCAGAAAATTAATAAGACCATGTGGGAAAATAATGACTGGATAGAAATAAAATCACCTAGAAGGCTTTAAAATTGCAGACTTCTAGATGCCATCAAGTGAAATTTAACTTTACTTGGCCTGCAAATAGGCAAGCATTGGTAAATTTTAGAGATCACTAGAGAATACATGTAGAATTCATGTTTTGAATCGAGTAAGAACCAAAAAAAGGTGGGGGATGAAATGATATTTCTTAAACGCTCTGTTTCTAGCATTGTACTAGATATTTTATATATTTGTACTCAACTTTACATATGAGAAAATGAAGAACATATTAGAGATCTTAAGCAAAACTTCTCTAAACCTGAGGGCCTTTGCAGCCCATAAAACTTAAAAATATCTGGTGCCATAATGTCTATCTTGCGTTTTAACCTTGGTTCACATCTTAGCTTTCATTATTTCTGTTTGTACTAAACTTCACAGCAGTCTTCCTCCTCTTTTTCTGTTGGCCTGAAGCACAGATAAATCCTCTAGTCCATATGCCAGATACACATGTGGTGAAGGCTTTATGAGGAATATTATACCAAATTAAAATAAACAAACAAAAAATACAGCATTGTATTTGTTCCAAGCTGCTCTCGCTTGGCTGCTGACATTTATTATTTTTTTTTAAATTTTCAACTTGAAATACAAAAACAGCCATTTGAAACCAACTATTCAATTAAATTCTTTTTTTGCACAAACTCAACATTCATTGTCTTTTAAAATTCAGCTGGTTATGTACAAATGGTTGTTAAAATTAGTCTAATATCTTAAGCATTTCTTTTTTTTATTTTCAAACCTTTAGCTATAAGATTGCCCAAATAATACCTCACGTAATTCAAAATACAATGTTTAAGACTACTTGAAAACACTGTTTTTATATAATAAATATTTTAAAAGAAAAGACAAGGGGTAAAAAGAAAGCAAGGTGTAGAAAGGAGAGATGTTGAAATGTGAAATATATATTATTAATTCAAATACACCCGCAAGAAGAGTGTAACACATTTAGAGCCAAGCTTTTCAGCAGCCAGTGCAAACCGGAGAACATTATCACTTTGTTTATTTATAGTACACTTAAGATAAAAATAAACCAGATGTTACATTGAAGAATAACCATGCTTGGTCCTGAGATGAGAGGAATATTTCTCCTGCAAACACTTGTAGTGAACACACTGTTATATAGTAAACAATTTGAATGAAATTGTTATAGTAAGTTCAGCAATGCATTTTATAGGTCTCTTTCTGGTTAAGTAGACTAGTGGCATCAAGCCAAACAAATTCAACAGTGTGATTATGAGGGAGACTAAAACAATATAGAAAAAAAAGGACTTTTGATTTTTTTTTTCTTAATTAAGTTCTAAATTCACTCCTCAGATTACAGCAGCGTGGAATGGTGAAACAGCCATGATTAAATGCCTTTTGTGCCTCAGGTAATATATGGAATATAGAGGCCAGACTTATTAATCTGTACTCTGTTATGAGAAGAATTAAAGGGATGTTATTAAAAATAACTGAAACAATGTATAATAATAGTTTTTCAAAATTATTTTATTATTCCAACTAACATGAGAAAAATTATGACTTAAACATTTTGGGTAATACATATTTAAGAATAATACAAATATGCTTTATATAATTTATTTCTTATTAAGTTAGAATTGAAGAAAAATTACTCTTGAGAAGAAATTATTGTTTGCATACATTGCATTAAGTATTTCTGCCCACATTACAAAGACTGGTTTTCCATACACACACACACAGATCGAGAGAGAGAGAGAGAGAGAGAGAGAGAGAGAGAGGGATAGAGTCATATATTAAATTTTATCATTAGTGCATCTTTTGGATTTTGTTTTGTTTTTAGTATAGATTCAGTTAAGTAATTAATCTAAACATTAAATATTTAAATGTTTTTAAAGATATTAAAATTATCAACACCTAAATATTTACATAATATTATTATTCCTTTACACAATGCTTCCTATTACTAACCCCATAGTAGAAAATTAATAAAAATTAGAAAAAATTGTAAGTATAAAATATTACAGTAATTTTAAACAGCATAACGTAAAATATACTCTAAAACAAATTTAGAATTTCATAAATATTTGAAGATTTTACAAATCCATAAATATGCTATTTGGTAATATTTTATTTAAGTTCTTTTTTTTTTTTTTTTTTTTTTCTGAGACATAGTCTCACTCTGTCACCCAGGCTGGAGTGTATCTGCATGATCTTGGCTCACTGCAGCCTCCACCTTCCAGGTTCAAATGATTCTCGTGCTTCAGCCTTACGAGTAGCTGGGATTAAAGGTGTGTGCCACCATGTGCAGTTAATTTTTGTATTTCTAATAGAGATAATGGTTTGCCATGTTGGCCAGGGTGGTCTTGAACTCCTGGCCTCAGTGATCCACCTGCACCGGCCTCCCAAAGTGCTGGGATTACAGGCGTGAGCCACCATGCTGGACCTATTTAAGTTACTTTTATAGACTCCATGGTATAATTCTGATTTCGATATATAAGAGTATAAAAAATATAATTCCAAAGGGCCCTTGGGCCTTGAATAAACAACAGCAGTAGCCAGGCAGTAGTAAACATGGGCTTGGGGTAGTGGTGGCCATAGGGAGAGACTCTTTCTGCTTAATAAAAGGAGAGGAAAAAGTAAAGAGGACTTAACTTGCAACTTGGGTACCAGCTCACCCACAGTAAAATAAAGCACCAAGTAGATTCCTAAAGCCCCTCATTCCAGGACCTAGCTCCTGTATGGAATTTCTTTTTTTTTTTTTTTTTTGGGGGGGCAGAATCTCCCTCTGTCACCCAGGCTGGAGTGCAGTGGCATGATCTTGGCTCACTGCAACCTCCACCTCCGGGGTTCAAACAATTCTCCTGCCTCAGCCTCCTGAGTAGCTGAGATTACAGGTGCGTGCCACCACACCCAGCTAATTTTTGTGTTTTGTTAGAGACAGAGTTTCACCATGTTGGCCAAGCTGGTCTCGAACTCCTGACCTCAAGTGATCCACCTGCTTCGGCCTCCCAAAGTGCTAGGATTACAGGTGTAAGCCACCATGTCCAGCCCCTGTATGGCATTTCTAGGCCCACCTTTGGCCAGAAGGGAATCTGCTGCCCTGATTGGAAATACACAGTCCTGACATGATTCATCACCTGTGGACCAAAGACCCCTTGGACCTCGAATGACCATCTACAGCATCTAGGCAGTGTCACCATGGGCCTTAGGCAAGACCCAGTACTGTGGTGGCTTCAGGTGTGAAAAAGTGCATTCCCAGCTGGGGTGGTCATGGGGACAGACTCATTCTGCTTGATGAATGGAGAGGGCAGAGTGAAGTAAAGTTACTCTTAAGTAAAGAGTTAAGTAAAGTTTTCTTGCAGCTTGAGTACCAACTCAGGCACAGTAAAATAAAATACCAAGCAGATTCCTAAAGTTCCTCATTACAGAACTTAGGTCCTGGATGGCATTTCTAGACCCATCTTGAGCCAGAAGGGAAGCCACTTCCCTGAATAGAGAGACCCAGGCCTGGCAGGATTCATCACCTGCTGACTTGGACCTTCGATAAACAACTACTGTAGCCATGCAGTAGTCACCATGAATGTAAGACAGTGGTGGACATAGGGAGACACTACCTCAGATTGAGTAAAAGAAAGGGAAGAGCAAAAAGCACTTTGTTTTGCAAGTTGGCTGCCAGCTCAGCCACAGTAAAATAAAGCGCCAGGTAGATATCTAAAATTCTTGATTCTAAGCCCTAGTTCTAGGGTTTAGAAATCTAGACCTACCTTGGGGAAAGAGGCAACTCATTGCCCTGAAAGGAAAGCCAAAGGCTGACAGGGTTTGCAATCTGCTGTCTAAAGAGCCCTTGGAGATTAAATGAACATCAGCAGTAGACAGGCAATAGTTGACACAGGCCTTGTGTTAGACTCAGTGCTGTGCTAGCTTCATTTCTGACCAAACACAGTCCCAGTGATGGTGGCTACAGGAATGCATGTGTCACACTACCCCCAATTCCAGGCAGTTCAGCACAAAGAGAAAGACTCCAATTGTTAGGGGGCATGTGAGGGAAGAGAAAAAGAGATTGCCTGATAATTCAGGAAATTGTCCTGAATTATACAAGCCCACCAAGGTGATACTTTTATGAGTTTTCAAGAGTCACACTGTTACTGAGCTTGGGGTGCCCTATAATGCAAATATGTTGATAATGACCAAATTTAGATGACAACACCCAAGTCCCTTTGAAAACTTGAAAAGCCTTTTCAAGAACAACAGATATAAATAACTCCAGACTGTGAAGACTACAATAAATACCTAACTCTTCAATGTCCAGATGTTGATAAACATCCACAGCTCAAAACCATCTAGGACAACATGACCTCACCAAACAAACTAAGTAAGGCACCAGGGACCAATCTCAGAGTGACAGGCATACATGATCTTTTAAGACAGATAATTCAAGATAGCTGTTTTGGGAAAGCTCAGTGAAATTCAAGACAACAAGAGAAGACATTCATAATTGTATCAGATAATTTTAACAGAGATTAAAATAATACTAGGATCTGTGCAGGAGGTAATAAACTCAATCAGAAACCTCTGAGAATCAGAAAAACATCTTCCTTTGTTTTGGGAGAACAAAGATTAGAGTTTCAATCATGCCTCAGGGAGATACCTCAAAGAATACACCAGGTTCTCAGCTGAAAACTCTTAAGAGAACAAAGGTAAACTGACTCTTACCAGGATCCGGCATAATCCTATTTAGAAGAGTTCTTGATTTAATTAAGGTCATTCACAAATAGGAGCAAAAATATTAATGGTTGCTATGGTTTGACCGTGTTCACCAAAGTTTATGTGTTGAAAGCTTAATGCCTAATTTAAGTGATGAGAAGTAAGACCTTTAAAAGGTAACTAGGTCATAAGAGCTCTGCACTCATTAATAGTTGAATGTTGTTATCACAGGAGTGGGTTTGTTATTGTGATAATAGTTTTGTTATAAAAGTGAGTTTGAGACTTTCATGCCACCTGTCTCCATGGGATGCCTTCTGCCACAGGATGATGTAGCATGAAAGCCCTCACCAGATAACAGTTCCTTGATTTTGGACTTCCCATCCTCCAGAATGATGAGAAATATATTTCTTTTATTTATAAATTACCCAGTCTCTGGTATTCTGTTATAGCAGCACAAAATAGACTAAACAGAACATTGATATTGAGAAGTGGGGCTGTTGCTGTAACAAATACCTGAAAATGTAGAAGTGGCTGTGTAACTGGGAAATCAGAAGTGGCTGGAAGTATCTGGAGGAACAAGCATGACAAAGCCTACATAGACATGAGTGGAGCATTAAGAGGAATTCTGATAAGGGCTCAAAAGATGAGAGCTTTAGAGAGTTTGAATATTTTTAGGGATTACTGAAGTGGTCATGATCAGAATGTTAGTAGAAATATATACAGTAAAGATTCTTCTGGTGAGATCTTAGATGAAAATGAAGAATAGTTATTGGTAACTGTTTTACAGGTAGATAGATAGGCATAAGCAGGGCAGGAAAGTGCTCTTCCCTTACCCATTAAGAATATCAGATGATAGTTTGACAGTTATCACACTGACTCTTTAAAAGTGAAAATTTGGCACTCGGAGCCAGGGTGCCAAGGAGAGACAATCTCCTGATGATCCACAGCTACCATCATTAAACTGTTAATTGAATACAGATGCCAGGGAGAGGAAACTTCCTGGGCATGTGCATTGAGACAAAATGGTGAAGTAACCATTTACGCAGAAGACGTTCTGCGTGCACTCCACTGGAAAAAGGGAGGAAAGCCTCAGATGGGCATGCATACAATTACCTAAATACACTGTACATGCTCAATTCCCGAGGGTAAGGAGGGCACTGTGCATGCAGTCAGAAATAGGTGAGGCTGTAAAGTTCTAGAATCAAGATTAAATGCTCTCTTTGACCTTCAGGCACCCTCTTGTTTCTCTTTCAAGTGAACTTTCCTTTCTTTCTTTATTTTATTTTATTTTATTATTATTATACTTTAAGTTTTAAGGTACATGTGCACAATGTGCAGGTTAGTTACATATGTATACATGTGCCATACTGGTGTGCTGCACCCATTAACTCGTCAATTAGCATTAGGTATATCTCCTAAAGCTATCCCTCCCCCCTCCCCCCACCCCACAACAGTCCCCAGAGTGTGATGTTCCCCTTCCTGTGTCCATGTGTTCTCATTGTTCAATTCCCACCTATGAGTGAGAATATGCGGTGTTTGGTTTTTTGTTCTTGTGATAGTTTACTGAGAATGATGATTTCCAATTTCATCCATGTCCCTACAAAGGACATGAACTCATCATTTTTTATGGCTGCATAGTATTCCATGGTGTATATGTGCCACATTTTCTTAATCCAGTCTATCATTGTTGGACATTTGGGTTGGTTCCAAGTCTTTGCTATTGTGAATAGTGCTGCAATAAACATATGTGTGCATGTGTCTTTATAGCAGCATGATTTAGAGTCCTTTGGGTATATACCCAGTAATGGGATGGCTGGGTCAAATGGTATTTCTAGTTCTAGATCCCTGAGGAATCGCCACACTTTCTTTCTTGTTCTAAAGCCTTTTTAAATAAACTTCCACTCCTGCTCTGAAACTTGCCTTGGTCTCTCTTTCTGCTGTATGCCCCAAAGTCTAATTCTTTCTTCTGAGGAGGAGAGAATTAAAGTTGCTGCAGATGCACATGGATTCACCATCGGTAATTCAAATCTCTTCCACCAGTAACAGCAAGAGTAAAGATCATTCTTGTTATACAGTAGCAAATAATTTGATGGCATTGTGTTTACGTCTTAGGATTTTATGGAAGTCAGAATTTGAAAGCAATGAACCATAATATCTGGCAGAAACAATACCTAAACAGCAAAGCACTCAAGGCACTACATGGCTTTTTTTTATCTGTTTACACCAAAATGAAAGAAGAGAGAAGTGACTTATAGATGGAATTTAAAATTAAAAGAGAAGTAGAATGAAAAGATTTGAAAAATGTAGCCTGACCAAGTGAAGAATGAAAAAGCACTTTCAGGAGAGAGTACTAAAGGTGTGGCCAACTAGCAGTTTGCTAAAGTCATTAATATGGATAAAAGGAAGCCAATGTTTACTTGTCAAGACAATGGGTGAATGATTCCAAAGACATTTTAGATATCTTCAAAGCCAGCTAGGCCCTTGATGATAAGGTTTCCAAAGAGGTGACTGCAGAACCTCAGCATTCACTCTTCTTGCCAGCTATAAACTCTGTTCACTGAGTTCTGGCACTCCCCTCCTCAACCACCACAGCCATGGCTCAAGGGGGTCCAGGAGCAACTTGACCTCCTACTCCAAAAGATATAATCTATAAACCTTGGCAGCATTTACATAGTACTTATTCTACACTTGCAGGAAATATAAAAGCTGTGTACCCATAGTGCTCACCTCAATTTCAAAGGATGCATCAGACAGCCTGGGAGTCCAGGCAGAAACTTGCCACAGGAGCAGAAGGGCTGCAGAAAGTCATCACCTGGGCAATGCTTAGTGGACACATGGGAGCCCCCAGAACTATGGAGCTACCAGCATGCAATGCCATACTGGTAGAACTGCAGGCATGAGGTTCCAACCTGTAAGAGATGTTTGTGTACTGAACCCAGAAAAGGCTGTGGTGAGGCTGCCTGAGGCCTTGGGGACTTAACCTCTCCCTCAGTGTGCCAAGAAAGCGGGACATGGAGTCAAAGAAGAATATTCTGAAGCCTTAATATTTACTGTTGTTTACCTGTTGGGTTGTGGACTTACTTGGGACCAGTTACCATTTGTTTTTTGGCCTATTTCATTTCTCAATTTTGGAATGAGAATGTCTGTCTTATACTTATCCTATCATTGTATTTTAAAATTGTGTAACTTGTTTTCATTTCACAGGCTTACAGTTAGATGAAGTTTGCTTCAGGATAATTTCATGCCTTGAGTCTCACCCAGATCTGATTTAGATAAGATTCTGGACTTTTCAGTTGATACTGAATCAAGTTAAGACTTTTGAGGCTACTAGAATATAATGAATGTATTTTGCATGTGAGAAGGGGACACAGGGGTGCAATGCTATGGTTTAAATGTTTCCCCAAAGTGCATGTGTTGGAAGCTTAATCCCTAATGCGACAGTGTTGAGAGGTAGAAAGTTTATATAAGTTCCACCTCTCATGAGTTGTGGCCTTGTTAGTCAATTTGTGCTATTATTGAGAGAGTCGATTAGTTATCACAAGAGTGGATTTGTTGTCAAAGTCAGTTCAGCCCTCTCTTGCTTTCTCTCACCCTCTCTCTCTCATGCCTTCTGCCATGATGCATCAAGAAGGCCTCCTCCAGATGCAGCACCTTGATTGAACTACTCAGCTTGCAAGATCATGAGCTAAATAAACTATTGTTTATAAATTACCCAGTGTGTGGTATTCCATTATAGCAGAACAAAACAAATGAAGATGATTGTTTATAGCATCACCCTTATCCACTGCAGATACAATTTAAGTGTCCCAGTGGATGCTTAAAACATTCAATGCTACCAAACCTAAGCACTGTGATACCTTGACAGTTAATCTGATAATCAAGACACCAACTGAGTGACTAACAGGTGAGTAGTGTATACAGTGTGGATATACTAGACAAAGGGATGATTCATGTCCAATGCAAGATGGAGAAGGATAGCATGAGATTTTATCATGCTACTCAGAAAAGCACATAATTTAAGATGTAAAAATTATTACTTTCTGGAATTTTGTGTTTAATATTTTCACACCATGCTTGAACACATAAAACTTAAATACTGGAAAGTGAAACTTAGCTTAAGGGAGTAATAATGTATTTGTATTGTGTAACCAGGATTTAAAAATTACTTGGACTAATATATCCAAACAGCAAGAAATAGAGGAAGAAAACAAAGGAAAATGTGCAATTTTCACCCAAAATTGCATTGTTTAAATACATAATCAAACGGATACTATTGAAGAAGAAAATAAAATATATGTAATTAAAAAGTCACTAGATATTTATGAGATATCCAATTTAATAGAACATTACACAGAGCAGATGACAGAATAGATGACCTGGAAGACAGGTCAATAAAAATTATTCATATCAAATAGAGGCAATTTTCAAAAGGAAAGATTTTTAAAGGGTATTAGATACATATGTGTTGTGGAATATTTTTTAACATGATATAGGGGAGGAAAAAATGATTTTCTTTCTAAACTTTATACTTCTTGCTTGGGCTTTAGCCCTGGAACAAAAGACAGATTAAGAATAGATAAATCAACAAGTTTATTAACATGTACACATCATGTATACATGAAAAATACATAGAAAAACAGAATTAATCTTAAAGAGGTGTCTTTGAATCCAGGCTTAAATATTATCATTTGCTGAAACAAAGAAAAAAGGATGTGGGGAAGGCTGGTTATAGGAGGTAATCAGGAAAAGTTCAGAAAAATAGGAAATAGTTTGTTATGTCAATTTCTCAGTGCCTTCTCCATTGATGAGTCTCTAACCCAACAGTCAGACAGTCCTGGTGTGCCTGGGGAGTCTTGTAGAAGGGGACATCTTTGCCCCCTTGTCCACCATGGCAGGTACAGTTGGGACTTCTTCCACAGCAGCTCGGCATTGATGCAACTACAGACATCTTTTCTGGGACACATCAAAACGACTGCATCCCCACATGAGGAAGACCCCCAGGTTCAGGCTTGCATGATAGAGTCACATCTCTATTTGAAATATCAACATTTCTATAGATGAAAAAAGTGCCTGTCTGACCTGAATAGTCAGAGCTCTGAGACAGGAGTGTCTGAGAAATGGATAACTTTCCTGATGACCTGTCAGGGGAGCTGAGGTGGCTCCAAACCTTCCCCATGATAAGATCCCAGTGTGACTCACTGAGAGCTCCTCCAGGCACCTTTGTCAAGGCTGGGACCTGTACTCACCACTGAGTATTGCATTTACCCACCAGCTTTAGACACAACTGGTTCTTACCCTGGGACACATCCCCTACTGTCCTGAAGCCTGAATTATCCAACTAGTAAAAAAAAAAAAAATACTGGGGGAAAATAAATAAATAAAAAAGTTCACACCACAGAGGATGAGATAAGCTTTAAGAGACCTATCCCATTCCAACCTTATAGGAGACAGTGACCTTGCTCAACACCAAGTGTATTGCTACTACGACTAGCACATGAGAAACCCATCATACAAAAACTCTATAACCAAGAAACTCTGACAGAGTATTCACCCCTGAAAGCCCCAAGAACCAAATTAGGCTGTAATTAACTGTAAGCATTAAACTCTCATCCTTAAAGGGAAAAAATTAATTAAAAACAAAAAGAAACAGAAACAGTTAAATTGTATTAGTTAGGGTCCTCTGGAAGGACAGAACTAGTGGACAGAATTTACACACACACACACGTATAATAAACTCCCTTACATATATATGAACTGACATTCATATATGTAATTCGTTTGTGTGAGAATTGGCTCACACAAAAGACAAAGTCTTATGATAGGCTCTCTGCAAGCTGTGGAAGACTGAAGCTGGTAGTGGCTCAGTCCAAGTCCAAAAGCCTCAAATTGGGGAAGCTGACAGTGCAGCCTTCAATCTGTGGCCAAAGACTTGAGAGGCCCCAGAAAGCCACTGGTGCAAGTCTCAGAGTCCAAAGGCTGAAGAACCTGGAGTCTGACGTCCGAGGGAAGGAGGAACAGAAGAAAGCATACAACACGAGAGAAAGAAGGATGCCAGAGGACTCCACAAGCAATGTTATCCCACCTTCTTCTGCCTGCTTTGCCTTAGCCATGCTGGCAGCAAATTGGATGGTGCCCACTCACATTGAGTCTGGGTCTTCCTCTCCCAGTCCGTTGACTCAAAGGTCAATCTCCTCTGGCAACACCCTCACAGACACAACCACAGTCAATACTTTACCAGTTATCTAGGCATCCTTTCATCTAATCAAGTTTATGCCTAATATTAATCATCACATATATAAAACATAAATTCAAGTATGATTAGAAGAAATAGTCTATCCAAATGAGAAGAAACCAGAAAAGTAACTCTGGCAATATGACATAACAGGGTTCTATAACACCCACAAAATATTACATTAGCTCTCCAGCAATGAATCCAAACCAAGATAAAATCTTTGAAATACCACATAAGGAATTTGGAAGGTCAATTATTACTACTATTATTATTATTATTTTGAGACAGAGTCTCGCTCTTGTCCCCCAGGCTGGAGTGCAATGGCACGATCTCGGCTCACTGCAACCTCCACCTCTTGGGTTCAAGCGATTCTCCTGCCTCAGCCTCCCGAGTAGCTGGGATTACAGGCGCCTGCCACCATGCCCAGCTAATTTTTGTATTTTTAGTAGAGACGGGGTTTCACCATGTTAGCCAGGCTGGTCTCAAACTCCTGACCTCAGGTATCTGCCCACCTCGCCCTCCTAAAGTGCTGGGATTACAGGCGTGAGCCACTGCACCCAGCCCAGTAAGTCAAGGAGGTATCAGAGAAAGCCACTCAAGGAGATATCAGAGAAAGATTAAAATTATAATACAGAAATTTAAAAAGCAGTTCAGGGTATGAATGAGAAATTAGAGATAGCTATCATCAAGAAAAGACCAGCATATCATAACTTCTAGAAATGAAAAGCACACTTGGGATATTACAAAATACAGTGGAAAGTTTTAACAATAGACTAGAACATGTAGAAGAAAGAATTTCAGAACTTAAATACAAGGCTTTTGAGGTGATCAAGTCAGACCAAAATAAAGAAAAAAAAAAACAAAAAAATAAACAAAGTCTCCAAGATACATGAGATTATGTAAAACAGCCAACCCTAAGTATAATTGGTGTTCTTTTAGGAGAAGAGAAAGTAATATGTCTGGAAAACTTGTTTGAGGAAATGATTAAGGAAAACTTCTCTTGCCTGCCTAGAGATGTTAGCAATGTAAATATTCAAATCCCAGAAACACATAATTAAAAATGTACACACTTTCAAAATGTACACTCCTGTCTCAGAGCTCTGGTTATTCAGGTCAGACAGGCAACTTTTTCATCTGTAGAAATGTTGATATTTCAAGTACAGAGGAATTGTGACTCTGTCATGTAAGCCTGAACTTGGAGGGTCTTCCTCATGTGGGGATGCAGTCACCTTGATGTGTCCCAGAAAAAATATTCAAATCCAAATCAAAGAAATCCTGAGATTTTCATTACAAAAATATCTTTGCCAAGACATATAGTCATTAGGCTACCTAAAGTCAACAGGAAAGGAAGAATTCTAAGAGCAGTAAGACAAAAGCATCAGTTAACCTACAAAGGAAAGCCTATAAAACTAACATCAGACTTCTCAGCAGAAATCTTGCAAGCCAGAAGAAATTGGGGTTGCATCTTCAACCTCCATAAAAAGAACAACTGTCAGCCAAGAATCACGTATTATGCAAAACTGAGTTTCATAATCGAAAGAGAAATAAAGTCATTTTTAGACAAACAAATGGTGATGAAATTTTTCACTACAAAACCAGCACGGCAAGAGATGCTAAAAGGAGCTCTAAACCTTGAAACAAAAGCCTGATATGCACCAAGTTATAACCTCTTGAAAGCTTAAAACTCACAAGGCCCATAAAATGATAACACAATGAAAAACAAAACAAAACTATCTAGGTGAAAATTAACATAATGAAGAGAGATAAAAAGTACCTCACATCTCAATATTAATATTGAATGCACATGGTTTAAATGTTCCACTTAAAAGATACAGAATGGCAGAATGGAATAAAAAAATAAAAATCCAAATACGTGCTATCTTCAAGAGAATCACCTAACACAGAAAGATGCATATAAACTCAAGGTAAAAAGATAGAAACAAAATTCCACCCAAAGGGAAATCAAAAGTGAGCAGGAGTAGCTATTCTTATATAAGACAAAACAGACTTCAAAGTAACAACAGTAGAAAAAGTCAAATATGGTTACTATATAATAATAAAAGGATGAATCCAACAAGAATATATTATAATCCTAAATTTACATGCAGCCAACACTGGAGGCCCCAGATTCATGAAACAATTACTACTAGTCCTAAGAAATGAGATAGACAGCAACACAATAATAGTGGGAGACTTCAATGCATCACTGAAGATCCTGAAGATCTGTCTAGTGCAAGAAGTCTAGAAGATCTTCAGATCTTCTGTTGACAAAAAGTCAATAGAGAAACAATGGACTTGAACGACATGCTAGAACAAATGGACTTAACAGATATTTATAGAACATTCTACCTAAGAACTGCAGAATATACATTCTTCTCATTACCAGATGTAACATTCTCTAAGATGGACTACGTGATAGGCCACAAAACATGTCAAAATACACTTTTTAAAAATTAAAATAATATCAAGTATCTTCTCAGAAAATAGTAGAATAAAATTAGAAATCAACTCCAAAAGAAATCTTCAAAACTATACAAATGCAAGAAAATTAAGTAATCTGCTTCTGAGTGATATGTGGGTTAACAATGAAATCAAGATGGAATTTCAAAATCTATTTGAATTGAATGATAATAATGACACAAGTTTAAAACTTCTGTGATACAGTGAAAGCATTGCTAAGAGAAAAGTATATAGTGCTAAGTGCCTCCATCAGTCTGGAAGCACAAATTGACAATTGAATATCACACCTTAAGGAACTAGAGAAACAAGAATAAACTAAACCCAAAGCTAGAAAAATAAAAGAAATAACAAAGATCAGAGAATAACTCAATGAAATTCAAACAACAACAACAACAAAAACAAAAACAATATAAGGATCAATGAAAAAAAACTGGTTATTTGAAAAAATAGACCATTAGCTAGATTAACCAAGAACAGAAAATATAAAAATAACCTCAGTGAAACTGGAGACATTACAATTGACACCACAGAGATACAAAAAATCATTTGAGACTACTGTGAGCACCTTTATATACAAAAACTGGAAAACATAGAGGAAACAGATAGATTCTTGGAAACATACAACCCTCCTAGATTAAATCAGGAAGAAATAAAAACCCCGAATAGACTAATAATAAGCAGTAAGATTGAATCAGTAATTTAAAAACTTCCATCAACAGCAACAAAATCTCAGGATCAGATGAATTCACAACTGAATTCTACCAGATATTGAAAGGAAAATTGGTACCATTCCTACCAAAGCTATTCTAAAAGATTGAGAAAGATGGAATTCTTTCTAAATAATTTGATGAAGCCAGTATCACCCTGACACCAAAACCAAGAAAAGAGGAAAAGACACAACCAAAAAAGAAAACTACAGACCTATTTTTCTGATGAACATAGATGCAAAAATCTTCACCAAAATACTAACCAAATCCAACAGCACATGAAAAAGATAATTCATCATGATCAAGTTGATTTCATTCCAAGGAGGCAGGGATGGTTGAACATATGCAAGTCAGTAAATGTGATACATCACATAAACAGAATTAAAAACAAAAGACATATTATTATCTCAATATATCCAGAAAAAGCATATGAAAAAAATAGGCATTTCTTTATGATTAAAAACTCTCAACAAACTAGGCATATAGGAGAACTACCTCAAGATATTAAAAGCTATATATGACAAACCCACAACCAACATCATACTGAATGGATAAAACTTGAAAGCATTCCCCCGGGGAACAGGAACAAGATAAGGATGATCACTTTTACCACACCTATTCAACATAGTTCTGGGAGTCCTAGCCAGAGCAACTAGGCAGGAAAATGAATAAATTAATGAATAAATAAATAGCATCCAAATTGGAAAAGAGGAAGTCAAACTATCACTGTTTGAGGATGACATGATTGTATACCTAGAAAATCCTAGACTCCTCCAAAAGATTCCTAGATTTGATAAAATCTATGCTCATGGATTGGATAAATCAATATTGTGAAAATGACCACACTGCCAAAAGCAATCTACAGATTCAATGTGATTCCATAAAAAATGTAACATTATTTTTCAGATAATTAGAAAATATCCTAAAATTTATATGGAATCAAAAAAGAGCCCAAATAGCCAGAGCAACGTTAAGCAAAAGAACAAGTCTGGAGGCATCACATTACCAGAATTCAAATTATACTACAAGGCTATAGTTAACAAAATAACATGGTATGGTTATAAAAGTATGCACATAGATCAATGGAACAGGATAGAGAACCCCAAAATAAAGCCAAATAGATATGGCCAACTGATCTTCAACAGAGCACACAGAAACATAACTTGGGAAGGGACACCCTATTTAATAAATGGTGCTGTGAAAACTGGCAAGGCACGTGCGGAAGAATGAAACTGGATCCCTATTGCTCACCTTATTGAAAGTCAACTCACGATGGATCAAATACTTAAATATAAGACCTGAAACTATAAAAATTCAAAAGACAACATTTGAATAACTCTTCTAGACATCAGCCTAGGCAAAGAATTCATAACTAAGACCCCAAAAGAAAATGAAAGAAAAACAAAAATAAATAAATGGGACCTATTTAAACTAAAAAAGTTTTGGCACAGAAAAAATAATAATAATCAGAGTAAACAAATACCCCAGAGAATGAGAGAATATACTTGCAAACCATGCCTCTGATATAGACCAGGATCCAGGATCTACAAGGAACACAAACAAATCAGCAAGAAAAAAACAAATAATTCCATCAAAAAGTGAGCAAAGGACATGAATACATGTCTGTCCAAAGAAGATACACAAATGGGCAACAAACATATGAAAAAATGCTTATCATTAATTATCAGGGAAACACAAAACCACAATGGGATACCACTTTACTCCTGCAAGAATGGCCATTCTTAAAGAGTCAAAAAATAATAGATGTTGACATGGATGTGGGAAAAAGTGGACACTTATACACTGCTGGCGCAATGTAAATTAGTACAACCTCTGTGGAGAACAGTATAGAGATTCTCCAAAGAGCTAAAAGCAGATCTATTATTTGATCCAGCAGTCACACTACTGGGTATCTTCACAAAGAAAAAGAAATCATATGAAAAAGACACTGGCACACATGTATTTATGCCAGCACAATTCACAATAGCCAAGATATGGAACCAACCTAAGTGCCCATTGACTAATGAGTGGATAAAGCAAATGTAGTATACATGCACAATGGAATACTAAGCCATGAAAAGGAATGAAATAATGCCTTTTACAGCAACTTGGATGGAGCCGGAGGTCATTATTCTAAGTGAAATAACACAGGAATGGAAAATTAAAAACTGTATACTCACACTTCAATGAAGAGCTAAGTTGTGAGTACCCAAACACTTGCAGAGTGATATAATGGGCTTTAGAGATTCACAGGGGAATGGTGGAAGGAGGGCTAGGGATAAAATCTACACATTATGTACAATGTACACTACTCAAGTTATGGATATAATAAAATCTCAGAATTTGCCACTATATAATTCATCCACATAACAACAACAACAAAAAAACACTTTTACCCCAAAAGCTATTGAAATTTAAATAAATACAGGAACACAAAATCTTTTCTTATACTCCATATATGGACATAAATTTGAGATGAAACAAGGATCACTTTTGGGGACCTGCTGGATCCCCACAAGCATGGAAACAAAGAAAAACTCTTGAGTCCCTTCAAGTGAAATTCCAGGCACTTAACTCTCCTTGAAAAGTAAGTGAGCAACCTGATAGGCAAGAATATATTAATAGTAGTCTTCCAAGCAAATCAGTCACAAGGTGTTTTTGGTTCCCTATTTAAACTAAAAAATAGCACCTTAACATATATTCTTAAATTGTCTTTCAGAAACCCCTGCCAGATGGAAAATATTGATTACTATCACATAGACCTTATATAAGGGGGAACTGAGTACTGAACTCTGACCACCATTCTTTTTTCTAAATTACTTCCTGAAGAGCCTGAAGAGAGTCACACTCATGGACCAAGCCCATGCACAATCTCCACGTATTGGTTTACAATGTTGCCTGCAACTCCTCCTTTCCTGACGTATACTCCAGTCTATAAAAACCTTTGCTTGTAAGCGATCAGGATGTTTGGGTCTTAAGTGTTAGTTACCCATTCTCCTTGCTTGGCACCATGCAAGAAATGTCTTTTTCTCCTACTGCAAATCTCAGCATTAGTGTCTGGCTTTACTGTGCCAGAAAAACAGACCTCAGTTTGCTATGGCAACAAATTAAAGAATCTTCCAGAAAATATGGTGCCTATTATCATTCATTTGATTTTTGAATTCCTTCAGTAATTTATCCTTAAAAACATTTAGATTTTAATCTGTCCTATAGAGTTTATGTATTCAAAAATAACAAGAATTTGAAAAATAATGCCCCAATATATAGATAATACAATTGATTTTTCCAAAATACAATTAATGATTTTTTTATTAGCCTAAATTATTATGTATGCCTTATTTCATTTATGATTAAATTATGATGGTTAGAGAGGCAATTTCAACATAAATTAATCTGATTATAAGAAAAAAGTTGTCTTGGACATTTTTCCACAATTTTCTTAAATTTCAAAGTCAGAATTTTACTTAACAGTTTGTGTTTCATGTACAGCTTCCCTTGAATTATGTGCTAGCTGATGATTTAACCTATTCTGCATATATGAAATTTAGTTTTTAAATATAAAAGCACTTATATAGACTAATGCTGTCTTTGTTGTATATGTCTCCCTCTCTAAAAGAAAGGGATTAGATGCTTAAGAAAAAAACTAACCTGATGGAAAAAAGATGTTCATAATTCTTTTATACTAACCATGCTTCTTACAAATATAACATATATTTCCATTAATATGTATACATTTTCATTTGACAGAAGGAAACAAATGAAGAATTGATACATAAAATACTAAATGTCATTAATATTAGAAGAAGATGGTATATTACTGAAAATGCCTTATAGGTTTGCACATATAAAGATTCCCATGGATGTAGAGAAATTTCTTGGGTAGGCTAGTGATTTTCAGAGTCTGCTTGGATAAAAACATGTGGTCTACAAAGCAGAGTTCCCATAGGTCTTAGCTTCTCAGTCCTTGAAATGCTGTGCCTAGAAAGTATCCTGTTATTGCTCAATTGGTAACCTGTAAGTTGTTATACAAAAACCTATCCTGTAATAGAAATGACTTCACCTTGGTTCTCAAGAAAATTGTCCCTGGGATACATAAACCCCTCCATAGCATGTGCTGCTGTCTTTTGTCAGATATTCTTCCTTTTTTATATTTTTTCCTTATTTTTCCTTTTAAGAATTGACAATTAAATAGTCGCTGGGAATAAATATAGTTTGTAGTCGAAAATAATTTGGAGCTAGCAATAAAAACCTTTCACATTCAACACCTTTTTCTAAAAATAAGGTTTAATTTTTTTCACATTTACTATAATTATGCACATTTTACAATGGTATAAAATGTTCTAACTCAGAAAATAGCAAAAAATAGAATAATTTTAAATTTTTGATACCCCGTCTTTGCTGGTTTATCTAAAATAATATTGCTGTATCTTGTACATCCTGAAAGATTATGCCTTGGACAAAATCTGAAAATAAAATGTCTATCCAAAGATTTTATATTTGGTGAATATATTTAACAAGGCATTATTTCTAAAACATTATGTTGAGAATGTCATAATTATACTAGGATGGGCAAAATCCCTCATCTTAATGGCAAGAATTTATAGGAGATATCAATGTGGAGGAAAGTGTAGAGTACAAAGTGTTCTTTCCTAATATTCATCTTTGTACTGTTATATATATAATAGCACCAAAGGCCCTTAAATAAATAAATGCATCTTAGATCTACAAGTTCATTATCATAAGGTTGTTATTTCACAGTGAAAAAAACTGTAATGTATATCACAATGTTTATCAGTTTCTAATAAAGCCGGATTTTTTTTCCAAAAAGTAACACACTACAGAAAACTCAATGTCACCATTACCAAACAAAGTAAATTAGGGTGGACATATTCCACTATGAAACCAGAAGAAAATAAATACACACTTACTGTTATTTTTTAGGTTTTCAAGCAGATTATTTTCTGTTTTCCATGTTCTGTCTAATTTTGTAAGTACTCTATCTTTAAGACTCCTGATTTCTTCAATAACCATAGACTAAATCACTTAATTTGTAACTAAAATTTTATATGCAGCACATAGTCTGAGGCTAGTTGTCTTAGTCATTTTGGATTGCTATAACAAAAATACCAAAGCATTTTGCTTTTGAAAACAACAGATACTTTTCTCAGTTTTGGAGGCTGAGAAGTCCAAGACCAACGCACTAACAGAAGAAATTTCTGGTGCAGACCCACTTCCTGATTCATAGCATAGGGACAGAAAAGGTGTAAAACCTTTCTTAAAAGGATCACCGCCTACACTCCTATATAAAAGACAGGTTAACAAGAGAAAAGCATAACAAATTTACTTAATCAAAGTTTTATGGGGCATAGGAGCCTTCAGAAATAGACTCAAAGACTCAGGAAAAACTGTCTGTTTTTGCTTAGGTTCAATAAATATTGGACAGCCATATAGAAATGTGATTGGACAAAAGAGAATGATCTAATGGAATAGACCAAGTGGGGAATCCAGCAATGCCTGTTTGTTCAGATTCTTCTTTGTCTCTCTGCGTGGCATTTATTCCTCCCAGTTAGAAAGTAGGACTCCTTTTGAAATGAGAGTTTTATGACCTACCATCAGACAAGGTAGGCCGGATTATTTCTTTATGGCCAGCTTCTACACAGAAAGGTGGGAGAAAGTTAGAATGATATTTGTAGCTTCTATGACCTGCACTGCAGAAAAAGAATTCCAGTTTCTGTGGCATACCTTTGAGGAGAAAGGGAAGCGGAAGAAAGAAGAGCAGGAGGTCAGAAAGACAATGCTTCTGAGGCCCTTAGAATGTTCAAACCCTCAGAATATTCAGCATGCCAAAGTACCATATTTTGGAATACTGACTTATGAGTCCCAATAATACACTGCATGGGCAGAAAGGACTAGGAAGCTCCCTGGGAGGCCTTTTATAAGAGCACTAATCTCACTAATGAACACCCTGCCTTCATGACATTATCACCTCCCAAAGGCCCAATCTCCGATACCATTACATTAGGGATTAGGTTTCAACATAAGAATTTTGGAGAGCACACAAACATTAAATGTATAGCACCACTGATTGCAAAAGTGTGTTTGTAATCAATATTAATTTTAGGAATGATATGTCAATGGAGTTTCTACCCAACATCATAAATTACCAAAGTTATAATTTTTTGCGTGTATGAAAGCAGTTTTTAATTTGAATTTGATCTTCAGTTTTATAACTAGAAACATGCAGTATTCTTGTGAATGTGTCATATTTCGGAAATAATCCTGGTACTCCAAGGTTGCTGCAGAAAGAAGATAAAATCATATTTAAAAAATTAATTCATTGAATTTCACCCTGGTGAGAAAACTTTTGTTATTTATTGTCAGTCATTGTTGATTTCATTTGCCTATATAATTTTTGAATAACTGATGGTTTTAGAGTATGTCTCTGATGTGCATTATCTGGTGTCATCTATTGGCTGGACTTTTTTGGATCTCCTTATTGCCTCTTCTTTTAGTACTGAGACACCGCTAGACTTCCTCTAAGCATGCAATATCAGACCCATACACTTACTTGAATATAGACAGAGTTTATTATTCCCAGGTTCCAAGACCTCTCTTTACTATCATTGAAATGGTTGTGATCCTCATGTGCAAATTAGCTACTTTCAAATTTAATGAAGTTTCATCTGTAAATATTTACACTAAAGTTTTATAATAACATTATTTTATTATTAATATATAATTTCTCAGTGTTTTTTCTTGAAACTCTAGATATACGATGCCCATTTCTACATTCTGGGAAACATTTAATAGTAAAGCCTAGGGCTGGGCGTGGTGGTTCACGCCTATAGTCCCACCACTTTGGGAGACTGAGGCAGGTGGATCACCTGGGGTCAGGAGTTCGAGACCAGCCTGGCCAACATGGTGAGATGCCATCTTTACTAAAAATAGAAAAAAAATTAGCCAGGGGTGGTGGTGGGTGCTTGTAATTCCAGCTACTCAGGACCTTGAGGCAGGAGAGTCACTTGAACCCAGGAGGTGGAGGTTGCAGTGAGCTGAGATAGCGCCACTGCACGCCAGTCTGAGCAACAAGAGTGAAACTCCGTCTGGAAAAAAAAAACAAAAAAACAAAAAAACACTAAACTATTTAATTTAGAGACATGCTTTTGAGACAAGAAATTGAGAAGAAAAGCAAGTCTCAAATGAGCAATAAATAGTTTCACAGTGGTAGATTTCTGTAGATTCAATAGATTGTTTGAAGTTGTTTGAAACTAATACATTTTAGCATATTATTATTTGGAAGAAATATGTGAGAGGAGTAGAAGAAGATAACATAATTGAAAACACATCCACAAATGCATAAAAAGTAAGAAAAGCATACCCATAATTTTTATATCATTATTTGTATAATTTGTCACATGACTGTAGCTGGTATGTATAACTTCCTTCTTCCACTATCAATTTCTTTTTCCCTTTGTGTCTAGAAAGTATTTTGCCTAGTCTAGGTTCTTTTGGTGGGGTGACCCAAAGATACATTTCTAAAACATCTGGACCATTGGCAATCTGTCTTTTGTTGGGGAGTTCCAGTTGTATATTGACTTTCATCACATGGCCTGAGGTCATTAGGCAGTACTGCAAGGCATTTTCTGAACACCTTACATTCTTCTTATCCCTATCACACAGTAGCAATCAGAACCAATCAGCCCAACTGTTCAGACACTTTCTAATCTGCTGGATGATTTGTTGGCTTGGGGAACCCAAAGTAGTCAGAGGACAGACTCAGTGGAAAGATATTGGTATCCCATATTGGAAGTATTTTTTCCTTGAGAAATAAAGCCTCTAGGCTAGGAAAGCCTAAAATTATGGTTATGGAAAAGAGAAATGTATTTCTTTCTTAGAGCTCTGGAAGTAGCAGTGAGCAGAAATACTCTCTATTTTTAGATTAGCATTTCCATTTTTACATTCCCGGACCCATTAACTCTGGCTGTGAAACAACAAACAACCAACAACAAAAATCCCAGCACCATCTATTTGTCATTTATTTAACAATCACAACCTAGAATATATTATAGTAGTTCAGAAAGGTGTTGCCAGTCCACTGGTGCTAAAATTTAAATTTCCAAAGGCCACTCTACCATATATCAGGCCATATACTTCATTTTGATTGTGTGATGGTTGATTTTACGTGTTAAACTTGCTGGGCCACAGAGTTCCCAGCTATTTGTTTAAACATTATTCTGGGTGTGTCTGTAAGAGTGTTTCTGGATGAGATGACATTTGATTTAGCAGACTGAAAAAAGCAGATTGTCCTCCCCATTGTGGATGTGCCTCATCTAATCTGTGGAGGAGCTGAGTAGAATTAAAAGGCTGAGTAAAAACAAATGTATTCCCTCTGCCTGACTGTCTTTGGGCTGGAACATCAGGCTTCTTCTGCCTTTGGACTCAGACTTGAACTGAAACTTACCCCAATTTGCTCTCTTGGTTCTGAGGCCTTCAGGCTTGAATTGGAAAGACACCATTGGCTCCTCTGAATCTTAAGCTTACTGACTGCAGATCTTCGGACTTTTCAGCCTCCATAATATTAATATCTTGTAAACCAATTCCTTAATTTAAGTCTCTCTCTCTCTCCCTCCATTTCTCTTTCTCTCTGTTTCTTTCTCTCTCTCTCTCTCTCTCTCTCTACACACACACACACACACACACACACACACACACACACACACACAATAATATTTGTTGTTTTTCTCTGGAGAAGCCTAATATAGATTAGAAACACAGTAAAGCCTGTGAATTCCAAAAGAATAATTACTTCAACATGATTCATTTGCTCCAACAAGAATTACTTCTTCAGAAGCAAGCATGATGGTGAATAAGCCATTGTGTACATCTACAAATATTTGTTTCTGTAGAAATACTGTCATTAGAAAAGGAAAACCGACATACAGATGAAATTATCTATTCCAGTGTGATTTACTTTGATCTACACAAAATACTACAACTTTCATGGTGGAAATAATCCAATGTTCCCATAATGTTTCCATCAGTCAGCTACCCCATGTCCAGCTGATCTCTCTGACGCCATAGCTGGAACTCAGTGTTAATTTCTGCCAACTCAGCAGGGGCTGTAACCATAAAAGCCTTGAAAAATTGGTTTGGTCAGCACATGGAAAATCTCCATTCTTGCCACCTTTGACACTTCATTTACATACCACTTGAAAAAAAAAACTGGTAGCTGGGGTAAAAAAGCATGCTGGTAAAGTATAGACATATTTCCCTATGTTTTTCACTTGCTTATTAAAGCACAAACAAAAAGATCTTGGCTCCTGTGTAACATCTGTAGTTATTCTTTGTCTAGCTTTATAAAGTTTCTCAACATGCCGTCATAGCTCAATATTCTGCCAGAGTCAAGATTTCTGAAGCTGTTTACCTGCAGTGCTTCCTCTTCTCTACTTTTTTCACAAATTCCAGTGTCACAGCTTCCTTGAACTTTGGTCACCACCCTAATAGTGTGGTAGTGTGTTTTTAAAAATGCTCATTGGCACAAAAGTTGGGGAAAGATAGTGCTCACTTTGTTTCCTTTATGCGAAGAATTAAAGCCTACTGTAGGTAAAGCGCACACACGTATATATTAAACTAATATATATGTAAAATATATCATATATTTTCAAGGTCTATATATGCTGTGTTTCTCTCATTCTGTGTATACATACACACGTCTCATACATGTGCCATATATTGTACCTAGAAGAAGTCTCAAGCATCATAATTTCACACATTTTTTAATTGCCAAAAGCATGTGCATCAAGCATTTTTACAGTGGTAAAGATGGTTAATTTTATGCTGTATTAAGTAAACAACTGCATTTATTTCCCTTTATAAAGAGGTACAGATTATGTCAAGAGCTGTAAGTTATTTTTTAATTTTGAAACCCAACACAATTCATTAAAACCCTACATATTTGAAAACTAACTCATTTTATAAGGTGAGCATCATCCTGATACCAAAGCCTGACAGAAACCCAACAAAAAAAAGAGAATTTTAGACCAATATCCGTGATGAACATCGATGCAAAAATCTTCAATAAAATACTGGCAAACCGAATCCAGCAGCACTTCAAAAAGCTTATCCACCACGATCAAGTTGGCTTTATCCCTGGGATGCAAGGCTGGTTCAACATACTCAAATCAATAAACATAATCCATCATATAAACAGAACCAAAGACAAAACCATATGATTATCTCAATAGATACAGAAAAGGCCTTCGATAAACTTCAACAGCTCTTCGTGCTAAAAATTCTTAATAAACTAGGTAATGATGGGGCGTATCTCAAAATAGTAAGAACTATTTATGACACACCCACAGCCAATATCATACTGAATGGGCAAAAACTGGAGGCATTCCCTTTGAAAGCTGGCACAAGATAGGGATGACCTCTCTCACCACTCCTATTCAACATAGTGTTGGAAGTTCTGGCCAGGGCAGTCAGGCAGGAGAAAGAAATAAAGGGTATTTAATTAGGAAAAGAGGAAGTCAAATTGTCCCTGTTTGCAGATGACATGATTGTATATTTAGAAAACCCCATCGTCTCAGCCCAAAATCTCCTTAAGCTGATAAGCAAATTCAGCAAAGTCTCAGGATACAAAATCAATGTGCAAAAATCACAAGCATTCCTAAACACCAGTAACAGCCAAACAGAGAGCCAAATCATGAGTGAACTCCCATTCACAATTTCTTCAAAGGGAATAAAATACCTAGGAATCCACCTTACAAGGGATGTGAAGGACCTCTTCAAGGAGAACTACAAACCACTGCTCAATGAAATAAAGGAGGACACAAACAAATGAAAGGACATTCCATGCTCATGGGTAGGAAGAATCAATATCGTGAAAATGACCCTACTGCTCAAGGTAATTTATAGATTCAATGCCATCCCCATCAAGCTACCAATGACTTTCTTCACAGAATTGGAAAAAACTACTTTAAAGTTCATATGGAACCAAAAAAGAGCCTGCATCGCCAAGACAATCCTAAGGCAAAGGAACAAAGCTGGAGGCATCACGCTACCTGACTTCAAACTATACTACATGGCTACAGTAACCAAAACAGCATGGTACTCGTACCAAAACAGAGATATAGACCAATGGAACAGAACAGAGCCTCAGAAATAATACCATACATCCACAATCATTTGATCTTTGACAAACCTGAGAAAAACAAGCAATGGGAAAAAGATTCCCTATTTAATAAATGGTGCTGGGAAAACTGGCTAGACATATGTAGAAAGCTGAAACTGGATCCCTTCCTTACACCTTATATAAAAATTAATTCAAGATGGATAAAGACTTAAATGTTAAACCTACAACCATAAAAACCCTAGAAAAAAACCTTAAAAACCATAAAAACCATAAAACCTAGGCAATACCATTCAGGACATAGGCATGGGCAAGGACTTCATGACTAAAACACCAAAAGCAATGGCAACAAAAGCCAAAATAGACAAGTCGGATCTAATTAAACTAAAGATCTTCTGCACAGTAAAAGAAACTACCATCAGAGTGAACAGGCAACCTACAGAATGAGAGAAAATTTTTGCAATCTACCCATCTGACAAAGGGTTAATATCCAAAATCTACTAAGACCTTAAAAAAATTTACAAGAAAAAAACAACCTCATCAAAAAGTGGGTGAAGGATATGAACAGACACTTCTCAAAAGAAGACATTTATGCAGCCAACACACACATGAAACAGTGCTCATCATCACTGGCCATCAGAGAAATGCAAATCAAAACCACAATGAGACAGCATCTCACATCAGTTAGAATGGTGATCATTAAAAAGTTAGGAAACAACAGGTGCTGGAGAGGATGTGGAGAAATAGGAACACTTTTACACTGTTGGTGGGAGTGTAAACTACTTCAACCATTGTGGAAGACAGTGTGGCGATTCCTCAAGGATCTAGAACTAGAAATACCATTTGACCCAGCCATCCCATTACTGGGTATATAACCAAAGGATTATAAATCATGCTACTATAAAGACACATGCACACGTATGTTTATTGTGGCACTATTCACAATAGGAAAGACTTGGAATCAACCCAGATGTCCATCAATGATAGACTCGATTAAGAAAATGTGGCCCATATACACCATGGAATACTATGCAGCCATAAAAAAGGATGACTTCATGTCCTTTGTAGGAACATGGATGAAGCTGGAAACCATCATTCTGTGCAAACTATCCCAAGGACAGAAAACCAAATACCACATGTTCTCACTCATAGGTGGGAACTGAACAATGAAAACACTTGGACACAAGGTGGGGAACATGACACACTGGGGCCTGCCGTGGGGTGGGGGAGGGATATCATTAGGAGAAGTACCTAATGTAAATGACTAGTTAATGGGTGCAGCACACTAACATGGCACATGTATACATATGTAACAAATCTGCACATTGTGCACATGTACCCTATAACTCAAAGTATAATAATAATAATAAAAAGAACACTTTTCTTGAGAGTATACTACAAGAAGACAATATTACCATATTTAACACTAATTGCATGTTACAAAATAAACAATCCGTTATAGTAAACCTGAAGGAGAGATTGACTTTGATTTTTAGTGAACATTTACACGGGATACAAATATACCTCACTGTCACCAGTTTCCCAATTATCTTCCTTCCATCTCTCTATCTGGAAGAAACCTATGCACTATGAAACAATGCAGATTTGCTCCTTTTGCCATCTCTCTTTCCTGGAAAAATTAATTACCAGGTGAACATTTTAAAGTTCTTTCCATTGAGATGCTTTTCTTTAACCGCTGTCTTTTAATGTGATGCAGGAAAAGAGCTGCAATAGGAACATGCATGTACAATACTTAAATAATTTTCTTCTTCAGTCACTGGTTACAGGGAAATTAATATGAGGCCATAAGTCTGGACTGAGAGAAAAAAAAGGCAACTTAGCCGCATTGGGGCCATGACACATGGATTCATTTGCTTGTACAACTTACTTGTGCATTCACATCCTGCTTGAGGCCAATTTTTGTATACATTGCTTACATTTGATGATGGAACACTGCAATGCTTAGTGGGTCAGGCAACGCTTAGTCTACTTTTGGTGGTTCTGATTACACAATAGCTTGCCAGGCTATGGTCAAGAATTCAGTCTCTATTAGAACTTGGTAATAAGCCAAAAGATTTCCTCCAGGTTCCATAGTCTTCCTTCAGAATTTTCAAGAGACTACATTATAATTCACCTATAGGGACTTACAGAGGAAAAGTTAATGCAGTGTGACTTCATGATCTGGCATTATCTGAAATATATATGATTGTAATGATAAATTACAATGTAGTTAGTATCCTATTGTACAAGCAATAGAGTACATTGAAAGCAAAATATAGAAAAAAATACTGTTTTTATCATCTTACTAAAGAAATAAAGATACCTTGTGTTTTTAACTGCAACCTAAGTATATTTAATATAATCATATTACAAAAACAGATAAATTTATGGAAAAAAAAGAAAAAAACAAGTTTCTCTGAAATAAATGAAAAAGTTGAGGTTATCTGGACAACCTCTCTGAAACTTTCTCTTAAAAGGTTGTTAGGCAAACTTTAGCAGTAGTGCACCCAGCAATTGAAAAATGTATTTTTGATGCATAAAGTTGTCTTGGTACAGGTGGTAAGGGTAAAGTTGTTTAAAAGGCCTGTCAGTCTCCAGTGTGTGTGTGTGTGTGTGTATATATATATATATATATATATAAAATATAATATATATATTTCTACTTTTTATAATGTGTTATATATGACAAAATATCCTATATATTTCTATTAATATAGTCACTAGACAATGTGTCATATTTCTTCTGATGCCACTTCTCTCAGTCAGTCAATTTTTGTTGCTAAAAAGAAACATCAGAGTCTGGGTATTTATAAAGAAAAAAGGTTTATCTGGCTCATGGTTCTGCGGGCTGTACAAGAAACATGTTGCCAGCATCTGCATCTAGTGAGGGCCTCAAGAATCTTCCACACAATGGTAAAAGGTGAAAAGAAGCAGGTATTATATGGTGAGGGAGAGAAGCAGCAAGAGAGAGACACTAGGCCATTTCTAATTAAAAAAGTAAGAACTCACTCATTATGCAGATGGCACAAAGCGTTTTACGAGGAATCTGCACTTATGATCTGAACACCTCTCACCAGGTCCTACCTTCAATATTGGGGATCAAATTTTAACATAAAATATGGTGGGGACAAATATCCAAACTATCACCACTTAAATGTTTTTGACTACCAGAGTTTATGAACCAAAAATTATAGAGAATATAGTTAATGTTTTCTTCCTCAACAGAAGCTATTTTTTTTTCTTCTGATAAATAAATAAGAGTTGACTGTGGCCTTTTGGAAACAGATTGATTTTAAGTTTGCTTCTATTCCTAGGGTATAGCACTGTCTCATAGGGCATGGTCTATTTCCTAAATCCTCTTTGCATCATATTTAAGAATGTTTGCCTATTTACAGTCATGAAGATATCATTGTATAATTTCTTCCAAAATATGTATTTTTTTCACATTGAGATCTGTGATTCATCCATTAATTTTATTTTTAATATGAGAGAAGAAATATATTTTTATATATATTACTAGATTGACCTAGCACAATCTTTTTGAAAAGGATGCTCTTGGATGGGCTGGCAAGATGGCTGAATAGGAGTCTGCAGCTCCCAGCGAGACCAACACAGAAGGCAGGTGTTTTCTGCATTTCCAGCTGAGGTACCTGGTTCATCTCATTGGGACTGGTTAGACAGTGGGTGCAGTCAACAGAGGGTGAGCAGAAGCAGGGTGGGGCATTGCCTCACCCGGGAAGTGCAAGGGGTCGGGCAACTCCCTCCCCCAGCCAAGAGAAGCCGTGAGGAACTGTGCCATGAGGGATGGTGCTATCCAGCCCAGATACTACACTTTCCCCATGGTTTTCCTACCCTAAATATATATGCACACAATACAAGAGCACTTAGATTCATAAAGCAAGTTCTGAGTTTGATGAGAGAGCTACAAAGAGACTTAGACTCCTACATGATAATAGTGGGAGACTTTAACATCTCACTGTCAATATTAGATGGATCAACAAGACAGAAAATTAACAAGGGTATTCAGGACTTGAACTCAGCTCTGGACCAAGGCGACCTATGAGACATCTACAGAAATGTCCACCCCAAATCAACAGGATATACATTCTTCTCAGCACCATATTGTACTTATTCTAAAATTGACCACATACTTGGAAATAAAACACTCCTCAGCAAATGCAAAGGAATGAAAATCATAACAAAGTGTCTCTCAGACCACAGTGCAATCAAATTAGAACTCAGGATTAAGAAAACCACTCAAAACTGCACAACCACATGGAAACTGAACAACATGCTCCTGAATGACAACTGGGTAAATAAGAAAATTAAGGCAGAAATAAATAAGTTCTGTGAAACTAATGAGAACAAAGACACAATGTACCAGAATCTCTGGGGCACAGCTAAAGCAGTGTTTAGAGGGAAATTTATAGCACTAAATGCCTGCAGGAGAAAGCAGGAAAGATCTAAAATTGACACCCTAACATCACACTTAAAAGAACTGCAGAAGCAAGAGCAAAAAATTCAAAAGCTAGCAGAAGACATAACTAAGATCAGAGCAGAACTGAAGGAGGAAGACACATGAAAAACCCTCCAAAATATCAATGAAACCAGGAGCTGTTTTTTTTTGAAAAGATTAACAAAATAGGTAGACTGCTAGCCAGACTAAAAAACAACAAAAGAGAGAAGAATCAAATGGACACAATAAAAAAATATCATCACCACTGATCCCACAGTAATATAAACTAGCATCACAGAATACTATAGACATCTCTAAGCAAATAAACTAGAAACGTAGAAGAAATGGATAAATTCCTAGATACATACACACTCACACGACTAAACCAGGAACAAGTTGAATCCTTGAATAGGCCAATTACAAGTTCTGAAATTGAGGCAGTATTAGCCTACCAATGAAGAAAAGCCCAGGACCAGACAGATTCACAGCCGAATTCTACCAGAGGTACAAAAAGGAGCTGGTACCATTCCTTCTGAAACGATTCCAAACAATAGAAAAAGAGGGACTCCTGCTTAACTCATTTTATGAGGCCAGCATCATCCTGATAACAAAACCTGGCAGAGGCACAATAAAAAAAAAGAAAATTTCAGGCCACTATCCCTGATGAACATTGATGCAAAAGTCCTCAATAAAATACTGGCAAACCGAATCAAACAGCACATTAAAAAGCTTATCCACCATGATCAAGTCGTCTTCATCCCTGGGACGCAAGGCTGGTTTAACATAGGCAAATCAATAAATGTAATCCATCACATAAACAGAACCAATGGCAAAAACCACATGATTATCTCAATAGATGCAGAAAAGGCCTTTGATAAAATTCAACACCACTTCTTGTTAAAAACACTCAATAAACTAGGTATTGATGGAGCATATCTCAAAATAATAATAGCTATTTATGAAAAACCCACAGCCAATATCTTACTGAATGGGCAAAAGCTGGAAGCATTACCTTTGAAAACCGGCACAAGACACGGGTGCCCTCTCTCACCACTCCTATTCAACATAGTATTGAAAGTTCTGGCCAGGGCAGTCAGGCAAGATAAATAAACAAGGCGTATTCAAATAGAAAGAGAGGAAGTCAAATTGTCTGTTTTCAGATGACATGATTGTATATTTAGAAAACCCTATCATCTCAGCCCAAAAACTACTTAAGCTGATAAGCAACTTTAACAAAGTCTCAGGATACAAAATCAATGTGCAAAAATCACAAGCATTCCTATACATCAATAGTAGACAAATGAAAGCCAAATCATGAGTGAACTTCCATTCACAATTGCTAAAAAAAAAATAAAATACCTAGGAATACAACTTAAAAGAGATGTGAAGGACCTCTTCAAGGAGAACTATGAATCACTGCTCAAGGAAATAAGAGAGAGCACGAACAAATGGAAAAAAATTCCATGCTCATGAATAGGAAGAATCAATATCTTAACAATGGCCATACTACCCTAAGTAATTTATAGATTCAATGCTATTCCCATGAACCTACCATTGACTTTCTGCACAGAATAAGAAAAAACTACTTTACATTTCATATAGAATAAAAAAAGAGCCTGTATAGCCAAGATAATCCTAAGCAAAAAGAACAAAGCTGGAGGCATCATGCTACCTGACTTCAAGCTATACTGCAAGGGTACAGTAACAAAAACAGCATGGTTCTGGTACCAAAACAGAGATATAGACAAATGAAACAGAATAGAGGCCTCAGAAATAACACCACACATCTACAACCATCTGATCTTTGACAAACCTGACAAAAACAAGCAATGGGGAAAGGATTCCCTATTTAATAAATGGTGTTGGGAAAACTGGCTAGCCATATGGAGAAAACTGAAACTGGACCCCTTCCTTACACCTTATACAAAAATTAACTGAAGATGGATTAAAGGCTTAAACATAAGAGTTGAAACCACAAAAACCCTAGAAGAAAACCTAGGCAATACCATACAGGACATAGGAATGGGCAGAGACTTTATGACTAAAATATCAAACAATTGCAACAAAAGCCAAAATTGACAAATGGGACCTAATTAAACTAAAGAGCTGCACAGCAAAAGAAACTATAATCAGAATTAACAGGCAACCTACAGAATGGTAGAAAATTTTTTCACTCTATTCATCTGACAAAGGGCTAATATCCAGAATCTACAAGGAACTTAAACAAATTTACAAGAAAAAAACAAACACCACCATCAAAAAGTGGGCAAAGGATATGAACAGACACTTCTCAAAAGGAAACATTTATTCAGCCAATAAAAATATGAAAAAAGCTTATCATCACCAGTCATTAGAGAAATGCAAATCAAAACCACAATGAGATATCATCTCATGTCAGTTAGAATGGCAATCATTAAAAGTCAGGAAACAACAGATGCTGGAGAGGATGTGGAGAAATAGGAACACTTTTGCACTGTTGGTGGGAGTGTGAATTAGTTCAACCATTGTGGAACACAGTACGGCAATTCCTAATAATCTAGAACCAGAAATATCATTTGACCCAGCAATCCCATTACTGGGTATATACCCAAAGGATTATAAATCATGCTACTATAAAGACACATGCACACGTATGTTTATTGCAGCATTATTCGCAACAGCAAATACTTGGAACCAACCCAAATGCCCATCAATGATAGACTGGATAAAGAAAATGTGGTACGTATACCCTAGGGAATGCTATGCAGCCATAAAAAAGAATGAATTCACACCCTTTGAAGGGAAATGGATGAAGCGGAAACCATCATTTTCAGCAAACTAACACAGAAGCAGAAAACCAAACACCACATGTTCTCACTCATAAGTGAGAGTTGAACAATGAGAACACATGGACACAGGGAGGGGAACATCACACACCAGGGTCTTTTGAGGGGTTAGGGCTAGGGGAGGGACAGCATTAAGAGAAATACCTAATGTAGATGATGAGTTGATAGGTGCAGCAAACCACCATGGCACATGTATCCTATGTAACAAACTGTCACGTTATGCACATGTAATCCAGAAATTAAAGTATAATAAAAAAATAAATAAATAAAAGGAATGCTCTTACCTGTTGCACTGTAGTGTCCACTTTGCCATAAATCAGATTACCATGTATGTCAATTTCTTCCTTGATGAAATTAAAATCATGGCTGTTTAGCTGATCCTTTTATCTACCTCTGCTTTTGCATATACCACTGATTATTAAGGAAATAAAAATCCACACAATTATTTCCCAAAAGCCATCCCTTTGGGTCTCAGTCATCAAAACTAGGTAGAAATTCTGATGCTTGATAAGGAGATAGAGCACAACATAATTCAAAAGATTATGTTGGAAGATGTCACAGTCCATAAGAACACAGGAACAAACTGTATACCTGCATTAAGATTTACCAGAAAAGACATAATGTGAGTCGAAACTGCTACTCTGGCAGACAAAGGATAAAACATCCAGTATCTCATCTAATTATCACAAGTTAAAAGCTTTGGAGCCATTTATACCAATATGACAGCTGAGAAAACTAAGGAACAAAGAGGATAAGTAACTTGCTCAAAGAAATATGGTTTAGAAGTTAGAGAATAGAGATTTGACCCATGAGTCACAAACTGAGAGACATATTATCTTCTTTATCCAATTAGCTCTCTTCAAGATGAACTTTAGTTTCTTAATAAATTGGAGTTCCACTACTACTTTTTTTTTTTAAGTGCAGTCTTAGCAAAGTCATTTAATACTTGAGTACATCACACTACAGTGTTACATGGGGAAAAAGAAACTTGATTTTTTTTCTGATTCTTTTATGCAAATAAGTTGGGTCTCAATGTAAAATGATTTTTTTAAAATGCCCTTTTTAAACATAGCATGCTTGGCATACATTATCATGAACATTAATATTTTTGTACCTTTAAATTCTTACATTCAAGAATTAACTATGTTATCCTGTGACGGTTGACTCCGACTTACTATAAGAGAAGTTATTATGTTGTCTTTTCTAAATCATGTAATTATTAATGTCTCCTAAACTTCCATAGTCTTTTTGCACTTACTTTACACTATTGGCTCATAATCAAGCTATAGCCAATCCACATGTCCAAATAGCTGCAAGCATTATTATTGCAGGATTGTATCTTTACCTCAGTTGTATTTATTTAATTGTTTTAATTCTTTTGATCTAGTATCTAAAGATATTTTAAAATGTTGATTTTACATTATGTTATGTTTTTGTCATTGAAGGCAATGACAATAAATATTATTGTTGCATTTTTACTTTGTAATGTATTCAAATATTTAATATGAGACAAATAATAGAACATTGGATTATACTTCAGTAATTTGCAAGTTAGTATCATTTCATAAAAGAAAATGGCATCAAGAAGCTTATTGTAGGCCAGGCGCCGAGGCTCATGCCTATAATCCCAGCACTTTGGTAGGCCGAGGCAGGCAGATCACGAGGTCAGGGGATCGAGACCACCTGGCTAACACGATGAAACCCTGTCTCTATTAAAAATACAAAAAAATTAGCTGGGAGTGTTGGCAGGCGCCTGTAGTCCCAGCTACTCGGGAGGCTGAGGCAGGAGAATGGCATGAACCCCGGAGGCGGAGGTTGCAGTGAGCCGAGATCGCGCCACTGCACTTCCAGCCTGGGCGACAGAGCGAGACTCCATCTCAAAAAAAAAAAAAAAAAAAAAAAGAGCAAGAAGCTTATTGTAAGTTATTTCTTTTTCTAATTTCCAATTTTCTTATTTTCTTTTTGTCTCATTCAATTTTTCTAAGTATTATACCAACCCTTAAGGATCTCTCTCCTTTTCAGACTACTAGAAGTATCATCACATCTCCATTCTTTGCAATTACTGAGACCATGACACTATTTTTTTGTAAGTATATTTTCAAGTGTTTTCAGGATATTACACTAAAATTAGTATGGTTATGACATCATCATCACCTTTAAATTCCCCTTTTTCAATTTTCTAATGTATCTTGGTCATCATATTGTTGAAGTCAAAATAAAATATAGAGTTGAATCTAAGTTAAAGGTTCTAATTGGGAATCACAGAATTGCGATTCAGAGGACAAACGCAGACCAATGTGGTCTTCAGTATATCAGAAAAACAATAATGAATTAAGGTTAGTTTCTGGGAAAAGTTGTGGGTGTATGAGGGTGAGGTAGGAATGGTTAATGCATACAGAAAAAAATAGAAAGAATAAGACCTACTATTTGAAGGCACAATAGGGTGACTATAGTCAATAATAACTTAATTGTACATTTTAAAATAAAGAGTGTAATTGGATTGTTTGTAACTCAAAGGATAAATGCTTGAGGGGATAGATACCCCATTCCCCATGAAGTGCTTATTTCACATTGTATCCGTTTGAAAACATCTGAGGTAGCCCATAAATATAAACACCTAATATGTAACCACAAAAAATTTTTCTAAAGTTAGTGGTTTTATTAGAAAAAGAATTGTTACACATTGTTTTGAAAGAAAGCTCATTGGCATTAGAATATCTTTAAAGAGATGTCAAGCTCTGATTGGTGACTTACAGTGGTAGGTAAAACCAGTCGTAGAGTCCCAACATGTTTCAGCAGCTACCAGGTACACCTGATCATGGAGTTATAGTAGCCTATTTCAACAGCTGAAAAAATTAATTATTGGATCACTTACTATGTTCCCTGAATGCTTTTTCTCCCTGGCTCCTGGGCTCTTAGTTGGGTATAACACAAATGACACAATTTGTAAAATTAACTATCATAATATCAGTTTTAACTTTATTTACTTAAAACTTTCTACTTTCAAATGATTACTTAGATTAAAAATATAAAATTAAAATCAATCTTAGTAGTTCTATTTTCTGTATACCATATTTTAATATAATTCTATAACTTGTGACTAATAACTTATTTAACATAAAATCACTTGTAAATCTATAAATCTATATATTTTTGGCATTAGTATATTATTTTCCTATTATTGCATTAACTAATAATATGTAGTTTATGTATTTTTCTTTATATAAGAAAAAATATTTAAGTTGAAATTAGTTGCTTCTAGTTTAAAATTCATAATATTGTATCAAAATTATAGTCTTCAATAGAAAAAGCATACATTTTCATTGAATAAAAACAAAAAAAGGCATATAAGATGAAGTGCATGAATCCTAAAAGACTTAAGTTGATAATGTCACTGGTTGCTAAACACAGTTAATAAGAAAACTCTAATATGATATATTAAAATTTTACAATGCCAAGGATAAAGAGAAATTCCAATATGTATAGAAAAAGAAACATGTCAACTCCAAAGAATGCCTATAAGACTGAATTCTGACATTTGGGAGACATTAACATCCCTGGGTGCTGAAGGATAATAGAGCAATACTTTCAGCATTATAAATTTTTTTCACCTCAAATTTTTTTAGAAGACAAATTATCAGTTTGACTTCGGAATTAAAATATTTTAACAAATTCAAAAATAAGTTTTATTAGTTAGTTTATGGATATAACTCAACTAAAAAGTTACCTGAAAACTAGCAGTTGTTCAACAAGTACATATGAAGCTTCTGGGTCTTCAGCTTAGCTAAGTAGACTCTGCTCCAGATTACCTAACTGAATTATTTGAGGCAGATTGGCTCTACATGTCTAATTCAGGAGCTCTGTTGGAGGGTCTGTAGTTGCCATGAGAATCTTCTTTAGATGGTAAAGACTGAAAGCTCCTCTGATCTAAGTAAAGATACAGAACACTGTTTAGGGCCCATGCTCAAAAATTATACTTTCATTTTCAGTCACATGTTATCAGCCAAAGCAAGTCAAATGGTCATGCCCAACATTAGTGGGATGGTGAAGTAGAAGTTTTCTATGAGGTCTTTTAGCATTGGTATATTATTTTCCTATTATTGTATTAACTAAAAACATGTTTACTTGTTTCTTCTCCTGTAAGAAAAAAAAATGCAACTATTTAAATAGAAATTAGTTTTACTTTTTTAGTACAAACCTCATGATATATTATTAAAACAAAACAGTGAAAGAAAAAATTAGATATGGACAAAATAATTTTCCACAAAGGTTTTACCTTCAGTGCCTTGTTTCTGCTTGAAGAAGTGGTGCAGCAAAACACGGCTGTGAACCAAAATTATAAATGTCCTCAGCAGATACAAGCCGGGAGAAAAGTGAAAGGAATGCCAACACTCCTTGTGTAGAACATAGACATTGAACCATCCACATTGAGGTAAGAGGATAGAGAACTTCAGGAAAAGGAGAACTTGATCAAGTACATTTTTCTGAGATTTCAAGCAATGAAAAATATGATATGCAAACACCGCACAAAAAAATTAAAATGGCAGAAAAACAAATGAAATGCTATATAAAAAGCCTTAGTTTTAAATATAAAGCAAAATTATATATACATTATATATACGTATTATATATATAAAACATGTATACATATACATTATATACATATGATATATATATAAAATATATGTGTGTATAATTATATATTAATTCAATTTGACTTGACATCATTAAGGCATACTCTTTAAATAAAGCAAATATTTTTATCTTCTACTATGGAGACCAAATGTAATACTTCATTATTATTTGAATTTTTATTTGATAATATTGTAGCAGAGGCAAAACTATAACTTCTTCCCTCTTAGGGTTTTTCACGTGGGCCTGAATATTAAATCGATATAAGACTGATCTACAGGATAAATGCATATGAATTTATTTATTTAATACAAATTTTGTGACACAAAAGCCTTCATAAGGAAATGAAGACTTAAATTCACAGAGTTGGACATTATATACTGAATTGAATTAAGAGTAGTAAATTATGAAAAAGTGACAAGGCAGAGGGCCTTGAGCTACAGTTTGAAATACTACATTGAAGAAGGAAAGATACAGGAAATCTGAATAACACTTCTTTTCATAATATGATTTTTTTAAAAAGAATAAGGTATTATACTCAGATCACATTGACTCTGAAAAAGTAAAATAACTACTTATATTAAAACTAAAACTAAAATTGATTTAAAACGTGGTATATGGAAATAATTTTATTATTGTGAGATAAATAATATTTTATTGAAAAAATACTAATTTTATTATATACAAAAACTGAATTCATGTTAGTAAACTTAAAATTGTAACTGAGTAGTTAAAACATTTTAAGCATTTTACATTTTGTGTAAAGTTTGTCCTCACAGAAGAAATATCTGTTACAAGTATGTCATTAAAAATTACATGAGAAGAAATTATATAGCCACAATGTTTGTATATGAGCCTTACTTTGGACTCAAGGTATAGAGACCATTCAAAAATCAAATTACTCATCTACATATTATACACATTTGTAATAACTTATCCAAATTATTTTTCTTTTGAAAGCATTTTCTTCTGTCGTCCATGTAAGAGTGGAACATAGAATAATAGCACCAACAACAATAAAATCAACAGTCATTTATTCAGCTCTGGCTGTTTGGTGAGATGAAATATTTGCTGTAAACATTTAAGTAACACTGTAACAATAAATATAACTTTCACATTATTTTTCTGCTTAATAATAGAGTCAGAGAGAAGTTGAAGACTTAGGCCAAAGCAACACAATGTTTTAAGTGGCAAACAAGATTCTAATCTATGTCTTTGTTTTTAATCATAGCAGTGCACTTTCCCTAATTCATTTTATCATTTGTTTAGTTATTTTGTTATTCATATTTATTTGTCTGTTTGTTCAGTACCCATAGAATTTCCTAAATGACAGGCAATATGCTAAGCAATGAAAGAATAGGAAATAAAAATAAGGCCTGTAGCTGTTGTTCAGTAATTTAGTCTATTGGGAGACATAAACACAAAAATAATTGCAACATGGACAAAAATAATTAACGCAGAACAGTCACCACTTTTCCTTTCACCTCAACATGATTTCTCCCACAAAGGTCCCCCCACCCTACACACTTATGCTGCGTGCATGCACAAGGATGTATTTTCTTAAAAAACGTAATTTATCACTACATTGTCTCTCTCTCTTTTTTTTTTCTGCAAAAAAAAAATGGCTAATTATTGACAGAAAAAAAAATAAGTAACTGGCAGAATAGACTATAGTTTCCAAGGAGCAGCAAGGCAAACAAAAAACTGTGTGTGTGTGTGTGTGTGTGTGTGTGTGTGTGTGTGTTTAGGAGTATCTGTGTTTATGTTTTTCTGTTAAAAAGTATATATATGTGAGTGTGAGGTGTCTGAGATAGAAATATAAAAAATAGAAATTTAGTAAGAAACATAAATGAAAAATGGAAGATATTTAACAAATTATAGAGGCTGAATTTTATTGAGAACTTTGAACGAAGACTACAGAAGAATTTTTGAGGGAGCAGCTATGAGTAGGAAAGATTTTGGATGCTTAAATCATAAGTTACTCTCGTCAGTTCATCAGTTTCTTTTTTTTTTTTTAATTATACTTTAAGTTCTAGGGTACGTGTGCACAACGTGCATGTTTGTTACATATGTATACATGTGCCATGTTGGTGTGCTGCACCCATTAAATCCTCATTTACATTAGGTATATCTCCTAACGCTATCCCTCCCCTCTACCCCACTCCCACGACAGGCCCTGGTGTGTGATGTTCCCCTTCCTGTGTCCAAGTGTTCTCATTGTTCAATTCCCACCTATGAGTGAGAACATGCGGTGTTTGGTTTTTTGTCCTTGAGATAGTTTGCTGAGAATGATGGTTTCCAGCCTCATCCATGTCCCTACAAAGGACATTAAGTCATCCATTTTTATGGCTGCATAGTATTCCATGGTGTACATTTGCCACATTTTCTTAATCCGGTCTGTCATTGATGGACATTTGGGTTGGTTCCAAGTCTTTGCTATTGTGAATAGTGCCGCAATAAACATACATGTGCATGTGTCTTTTTCTAGGTAAAATGATTACAGTTTTACATCTCAATTATATTTTTTCTCTTATGCTCATGTTTACATGACAGTGCATATTCATTGGGTCTCAAAAGACCTTAATTATACTACAGTTATATTATTGTAATAAAATATTGTAATTCTGAAGTGAGAGCTATGAACAAATTAAAAAGATACAGTAGAGAAAATTGTTATTGGAAGAATACAAAAGTGTCTGGCACAAAACCTTTCCAAAGTTTCATATACTAGATTGTTCATCTCTTATATGAAATTGCAAAGCCCTTTTTCCTCTTAGAAAAATGTCTCTCTGTTTTAAAAGTCTCATTTCACTTTCTCTTTGTTTCTATTAGTTTTGTTACTTTTTTTTCCATTTTAACCTTATTAATTTTATGACTTTTTGTTGTTTTTGTTTTCAAATTTTCCATTTGAGTTTTATCTTCAGTTGGTCAACTATCTTTCCCATGTGTTGTTTCTATTTTTATTGGGATTTCGTTGAATGGACAAATTAAGTTAGTGTGAACTGATAATTTAAGATGCTGAATTTTAAATCCATGGCCACTATATTTATTTCTAATTAATTATTCAAATATCATTTATATCCTTTGAACTGTGATAATGCTTCTTTCCTACAAGTGAAACTTCCATATTACTTGATAAAGTTTATTTCTAATAACTTTTATACATTTATTGATATTTGGAAATAAACTTAGAAAATATATTTCTGACAGGTTTTATAGGATATTTTTCAAGTGTCAAAAACTGGAAGCTAGAAAACTGCTAGGTGCTTACTAAAACAGTCCAGGAGAGAAACAGAGACTGAATGAAAGAGATTATGAGGGGCACAGATAAAAAAGCTAACAAGTAGTCGCTTAGAAGAATGTTGCTAAAGAATTCAGTTTTGTGCATACTACAGAAACTACACTCGAGGAGTGTTCAAAACTATTTTATGAAAGTTTTGGACACTTAACCCAAATAGATTATGAGGAGCACAGATATAAAAGTTAACTAGTAGTCACTTATAGAGAAGGTTGTTCAGTGGTGTGCAAAGAAGTCGGTGTTGTGCATACTATACAGACTACACTCAAGGAGTGTTCAAAAACTATTCTTTGCCAGTTTTGGACACTTAACGTTGAGGGTAACTTTTCAGCACTTCCAGTGATTCTATGACCTATTCAAAATAATTTCATGTAAGTTCATTTTCAGGTATCTCACCCACGTTGTTTCAAGTGACCGTGTTTTATCATTTAGATTTTCAGGTCTCTGATCTCCTTGTAGTTTGTTATATACACTCCACTATTCATACATTTGAACTTTATTCATCATTCTTCATCTTTTAGAAAAACTTTCCTTGCCTATTCATGTTACTATCTTTAATAGGAAATACCAAGGGAAGTTTTCTCAGATAGGCCTCCCTGATTCCTGGGCTGAAATCAGTGTCTATATAAGTTTCCCAAAGCACCTTACACAACTACTGTCATGAATTAGTCACTGTGTTATGTACTTTTATTATGTATTAACTATGCTTCAGTTTTATTTTATTCATCTCTAGAGTACTATTAATTGAATAGGAGAATTAATATTAAGACATACATAAAATTATAGCTTTTCTATATACTATAATGTAGAAATAAATTCAGTGATTTTACTTTTAAAATAATGTGTACTAGAATACAAAGGAATTTTGGCAACTTAATATATTTATACAATATAATGTTAAATTTAAAATGTTAATTTTTTCATATATTTTATATCTTTTTGCTTTATAAAACAACATTTCAGAAAAAGTTATTGCTTGCTTTTGTCAATATCCTGTGACATTTTCATTCAAGTATAATAATATTAGAGTTTTATTAGATTTCCACATCAAATAATGATGTCTAAAATATTGAATTTATCAGAATTATAAAAGCTTTTGGAAGTACATAATTTTTGTATGTGTGAATATAGGATATTGCAATACAACCTTACGTCTAAGTTCATATTATATTGTCTTTGTTCTAGGCATCATATATTATAAAATCACCTTTTGACCCATTTTATTAACAGAGGGAAATTAGTTATAACCTTGCTTGTAGTACTTTGATACACATAAATATAAGTTCATATTTGAATCTCCCAGACACAAACACCAATAATTATATTCTAATAAAAAAAGTTAAAAGATACAAAATGCTTCCTGAATAATTTTAAAAAGTTACATACATTTCCCTTCACTTAGTAGGAAATAAAAGCATGCCTATTTAAGCATATTTAGTATATTATAAAGTATTGTATCATAGAAAATTCGATTTTGAAAAATAAATATGAACTTTCCTCATTATTGCAAAAAAGCTTATCAGTTCATTTACATTACTGTATGATCAATAAATACTTGTCAGTTTTTCAATTTTTATTGTAAAAACACTTTATATGATATATTATGTGTACATTTTGTCATATATTAAATATTAGAAATGGAAATTTAAAAATTTCCAAAGAATAAATACACATATATATGTATTTATATATGTGTGTGTATATATATGTGTGTGTGTGTGTGTGTGTGTGTGTGTGCATTTGTATATATATGCATAGCTACTCTAGAGTATGGATTAAAATACTTCTCTCCATGGAGCATACATGTTTTACATACTTGAGTGCATAACAGATGACCCTTAAAACAAACATAAAGCAAATTAGGCCTAACTACTCCCTAAATTCACTATGCTTTATTTTTCCCTGACCTTGAATAGTATAAGCCTTCACATTGCTTTACTTAGTTTCCACCCCATCTTCTTCTTTCAATATTCTTTGAAACCAAGGTCAGACCTGCTATGTCAGTTCCCTATAGAGTAAAAAATGGCTTATGAGAAAGTGCAGAAGCTATTTGCGGTTGAAGATTTAACTTAAAGGGAAACATCTAAAGGCAAAAAAAGTTGGAAAGGCCCAAAGGTTTCATGTGCCACCCTTAAAAGAAAAAGAAAAAAAGGAAGGTCATACAGATACTAAAACTATATATGAGATGATTTCAACATTGATGGAACTACTTTCTGATATTGAATAGGAAAACAATAAGTAATTGCAGTCTTAAGAGAGTTCTTGTTTATTGTGACATCAGAAAGATATTATAAATTTTATAGTACATATCATTTTCACTTATAATATCCCTCATTGCTTTAGTTATTCATGTTGGCATATCAGTTTATTTTAACAGCTTTTATAGAACCTGTGATAAAAATTCAATTTATACACTCTTATGGTTGTTATATGTGAATAAACACAAGAATGGGAAGGACACCACAGTGCTCTTTGCTTCCAGTGGCCAAATCTAAAATAAAACATGTTTGAAATACACACATATACATGCACTCATGCACACACAGTTTTATTTGATAGAGTTGTATAGCTGCATAGTTTGTAGGTAAAATTAATAATATGAGAAGAGTAGGAATTGAACATGGATGTCATATAGCAGAGAAATATATATAACTGAATATATGCTTCCTAGAGCTTCAGTTAAAAAGTATGACAAAATGGGAAGCTTAAAACAACATAAATTTCTTTTCACAATTCTGGAGAATAGAAGTTTGAAGTCAAGGTGTCAGCAGGGCCATGCTTTCTTTGCATGCTCTAGAAAAGACTCCCTTCCTTGCCTCTCCCTAGCTTCTGGTCATAAAGGACCGTTCTCAACATCCCTTGGCTAGTAGCTGTTACCCTCCAATTTCTGCCTTTGTCTTCATGTATTACAGCTGTCTTTCCTCTGTGTGTGTCTCTGGGTAAATTTTCTCTCTTCTTATGAAAGCATCAGTCATTGGATTTAAAGCCCAGCCTAATCCAGTTAAGATGAGGTCATGTGCTTGCTTAGATGAGAGTACATTTATGTCCTTTAGGGAATGGTCACACAATAAAGAGTGAACCCCTACTTAGTATCTTACTCTTCAGACTAGTGTTTCTTTCAGTGAATTAGACTTTGCCCAAAGGCACAGAAATATAATTTTTATATAATTACATTTTGTTTTCTTGCTCTTTATTCTTCCATCCTTCATTCCTTTCCTTCCCTCACTAAGCAATTGTCAACTAAAAAAAGTTATGGGAAAGTGATGATGAGTAAAACTGCTTTTGCCTCAAAGAAAGTACAGACACAAAAATTAAAGAGATGCTTACAAATGTTAAGATAGAATGTAAGACTTAAACTGAGCACCATGAGACTGCAGAAAGTGTACCTTAGATGGTGAGATGGAAATATTCCTGCAGTGATAACAGCTGAGTTTAAAAGAAAATGGGTAAAGGAATCAGCATCTGGAAAGACATAAACTTGTGAAATCACATTAAACATTCCAAAAGCGATTTAGCCATTGTATAGGAGGTGAAAATATTTTGGGAAGTAAAAATTAGGCAGGTGCCGGATTTGGAAAGACCACATTAATAATGCAAATGTACATTTTTCCTTTACTGTTATTAATCCAACACATTATTGCACCTAAATGAACTGAAAAAAATATAATAATAAATTGTAGGAAGGTATTTGCTAAAAAGTTGGATGTATTTTCACAAGTGTCAATTTTTGTCTAGCTGACCTAATATATTAGCTATACAAGTCTAACCAAATCAGCTGTTTTTACATATTTTCATCATCACCTAAAATTTTATTTTTTATTTTTGACTATTCATATTCATTTTCAAAATCCCCAGCTTCTGTCTTTTTAATCAAATTTACATTTATTTTACTTTTTTTATTACACTTTAAGTTCTGGGATACATGTCCAGAATGTGCAAGTTTGTTACATAGGTATGTATACATGTGCCATGGTGGCTTGCTGAACTATCAACCCGTCACCCACATTAGGTATTTCTCCTAATGCTATCCCTCCCCTTGCTGCCCCAACCCTCGACAGGCTTTGGTGTGTGATATTCACCTCCCTGTGTCCATGGGTTCTCATCATTCAGCTCCCACTTATGAATGAGAATGTGTGGTGTTTTGTGTTCTGTTCCTGTGTTATTTTGCTGAGAATGAAGGTTTCCAGCTTCATCCATTTCCCTGCAAAGAACATGAACTCATTCTTTTTTATGGCTGCATAGTATTCCATGGTGTACATGTGCCACATTTTCTTTATCCAATCTATCATTGATGGGCATTTGGGTTGATTCCAAGTCTTTGCTATTGTGAAAAGTGCTGCAATAAACATACATGTGCATGTGTCTTTATAGTAGAATGATTTACAATGCTTTGGGTATATACCCAATAATGGGTTTCCTGGGTCAAATGCTGTCTCTGGTTCTAGATCATTGAGGACTTGCCACACTGTCTTCCACAATAGTTGAACTAATTTACACTCCCACCAACAGTTGAGAAGTGTTCCTATTTCTCCACATCCTCTCCAGCATCTGTTGTTTCCTGACTTTTTAATGATCACCATTCTAACTGGAGTGAGACGGTATCTCACTGTGGTTTTGATTTGCATTTCTCTAATGACCAGTGATGATGAGCTTTTTTTCATATGTTTGTTGGCTGCATAAATACCTTGTTTTGAGAAGGGTCTGTTCATATACTTTGCCCACTTTTTGATGGGGATTTTTTTGTTTTTTTCTTGTAAAGTTGTTTAAGTTCCTTGTAGATTCTAGTTATTAGCTCTTTGTCAGATGGATAGATTGCAAAAATTTTCTCTCATTCTTTAGACTGCCTGTTCACTCTGATGATAGTTTCTTTTGCTGTGCAGGAGCTCCTTAGTTTAATTAGATCCCATTTGTCAATTTTGGCTTTTGTTGTGATTGCTTTTGGTGTTTTAGTCAGGCAGTATTTGCCCAAGCCTATGTCCTGAATGGTATTGCCTAGGTTTTCTTCTAGGGTTTTCTTTTATGGTTTTAGGTCTTACGTTTAAGTCTTTAATCAATCTTGAGTTAATTTTTGTATAAAGTGTAAGGATGGGGTCCAGTTTCAGTTTTCTGCATATGGCTAGCCAGTTTTCCCAACATCATTTATTAAATAGGGAATCCTTTCCCCATTGCTTGTTTTCATCAGGTTTGTCAAAGATCAGATGGTTGTAGATGTGTGGTGTTATTTCTGAGTCCTCTGTTCTGTTCCATTGGTCTATATATCTGTTTTGGTACCAGTACCATGCTGTTTTGGTTACTTTAGCTTTGTAGTATAGTGACCTATACGATTTTATCATACAATTCTGTACATTTTTCTTCTGAACAAAAACATTTTTTAAAGAAAAAATTCAGCAACAGTTTAATTTACATGAAACTCATTACTTTTACAATGCTTTTTATCACCCAGAAGCAGCAGGTCTTACTACTGAAAACTTAGTGATGACATAAGTTGGGTGACAAAGCAGTGGCTCTATTTTACAATCTGGTGTATGATTTAAGGTATCAAACAATATACGATGCTGTTTCTCCCATAACCAAAATACACCAGATAATGAAAGTGTATTTTTGTCTATTATTTCTAGAAATGTAAGGTTTGCCAGTTTAAAAGTGTTGATTAAAAAAACAAAAGAAGGAATATTATAGATGTTGACAAAGAACAATTTTTATTAAATTGGAAATTGAAAGTATCATAATTTGGATACATTGATGCTATTTAACCAGCAAGCAAAAAAAGATGTTTCTGTACAGGCCAAAGTAATGGACCATATTACTGAGGTGGCTAATTGAAATACTTGAAGTTTGAAAGAGACAAAGAAGAAAGGAAATAACCAGAAGCTAGGTCAGTTTCCTCTTAGTACTTAGAACTTCTATGTATAATAGTAACATTATAAACCAAAAATTATATAAATTGAAATCTAGAAAATTTAGTAATGAAAGTTTGGGTTATTTCCAAAAATAAAAAGTTATTATAATTTAGTCTTTTTATGTCTTTTTATCTTTTTAGACATTATCTTATAAAATACTACCTCTTTTTCAACCCCCTTCTCTACTCTGCTACTCAAAGTGAAAATATTTGTACATCCCTTTATATGTTATGTCTAATAATTTTTCTTACGTTGTTTTCAAATTTCTGCCTCCTAGACTACCTTTGAATTATTTACTTTGTTCATTCATCCATATCCAATTTACTAATTATTTCCTTTTGCTACAAAAATTATTCTCTGAAGAGATGACTTCCAGAATGTCAATGTAAAGCAAGAAAAGTATCTTTGAAAGGGATCAGATGCCAAACTTTGTAGGCAAAGACTTTAAAGCATCTATTATATATATGTTCAAATAACTAAGGGAATTTATGCTTTTAAAAGTAAAAGAAGGTATAATGACAATGCCACTTGAAATAGAAAATATTAAGAAAAGAGATAGAAATTACAGGAAACACCAAATACATTCTAAAGGTGAAAAATACAAACAATTGAAATTTAAAAATTACTGAAAGGGCATCAAGGTAGATTTGAATTTGCAGAAGAAAGATATAAACTTCGAAGCCAGATCAAATGAGATTATGTAATTTAGAAGAACAAAGAAAAAAGATGAAGAAAAATGAACAAAAAGACTTCAAAATATAAGATACCATTAATACCAGTGTATATGTTTAGTGGGAATGTATGGTGGGAATATCAGAAGGAGAAGAAATAGACAAAGGAGCAGAAATATTTTTTAAATATAAAAGCTTCTAAAATTAATTAAATGAAAAATGAAAGAAAACTACATGTCCAAGAAGCTCATCAAGCTCCAAGTAGGATAAATACATACAAAGATATCCACACTCCAAAACATTATTTTTTTAAAGTCGATAGCCAAAAACAACAGGATAATCTTGAAAGTGGCAAGAGAAAATTGACTCATATAATGAAACTCCAAGATTAACAGCTCATGTCTCATTTTAAGTAACGGAATGTAGAAGGCAGAGGTAGTAGAGTTGTTGTAGAAAAAACAAAACAAACAAACAAAAATAGGTTCTTGTAGCACAACCAGGAAACATTAAGCAGGCAGACAATTTGAAGAGTGATGGGGAGTAGAATTTATTGGGTGAAAAGGAAACAAACAAACAAAAAAAACCTCTCAGCAAAGTGAGACATGTTCCTGTTAACAGATCCCCAGCTTACAGATTGAATCTCAGGTCACCATATGGGAACGGGAGAAGCCAGGATCCTCCCCCTGCAAATGACATGAACTTCCTGTGGCTCCACCCTGTTCTCCCAGTGTGAAGGCCAGTGGGAGATTCTCCAGGGACGATCCCCCTTATCTTCCTCCTGCATCTATCAGAATGACACATTCAATGTATCAAAAGAAAAAAGGAAAAGTTCTATGAAGCAGTGTCTTACATCCAGCAAAATTGTCTTTCAAAAATGAAGGCTAAAAAACTAACAATTACTTATTTATAGTTAGTTTTAAGTAACTGTTACTAGCTGTTTTATTCATTGTCAATAACAGTTAATTGTTGCGAATATTTCTTATTAATAACACAAATAGGAAGTTCTTCAGACTGAAAGCATGTGATCTCAATAAATTCACACAGTAAAACAAAAACAATCATAAAGTTAATTATATAATTATAAAATACATTATTTATGCACATATTCTTTCCATTCTTTTCATAAGTTAAAAGTACTCTTTTAGGAATTATTGCATTAAGGCCCAGGACTGCTCACTTGGGATATGTGGTCTAGGCTTAGATCATCTTGTCCTCTCCTTTTAGCTTTTTAAGCCTACCTTTTAATTGTTCGTTAAATGTTTCGACCACACTGTGGCTGGGGTGTGATATGAAACATGGAGAGCCCATGATATGTCCCATGATTACGTCCACTGCCTGTGCCACAGATATGGAACCATTGTCAATCACAATCTGTTCAAGGAAGCCAAACAGGAAAACAAATGAGATATTTTAGGGCCTCAATAGTGTAGCTAGGGTTAGTGGAAAGTATAGGGACTAAGCCAAACCAGGAGAAAGTGTCAACTCCAGTCAAGATCCAGCAGAACCCTCTGGATTGGATAAGGGACCCAGAATAATCCATCTGCCAAGAACATCTTATGGGCCCAGAAGGCAACTGGTTACACATGCGCTTGCTCTCAGTGGGGAGCAATCCAGTCTCTGCATTTAGCTGAAAAATATGATATTCTCATTTGTTATCTTCCCCTTTCTTAGCACAGGAGACATTGTGATGATCATCTACATGGATAACAAGAAGCTTATTAGAACCACAACAGATTTTTATCCATATGTTTTGTTCCCATAAGAGGGCTTATTTTATATGCCAGTCCAAGGCTTGCTAATGGCCCAACCAAACACCTCAATGTTTAGTCACAGCTATGAGTCGGTAAAAATATTGTATGGCTCATTTACTGCGGTAACCTGGATGGTAATATCACATGAAGCTTGGCCTGTTGTGCTGTGCACGCTTTATTATTCTTGGTAAGGGACAGGTTTCTGAGGCTGGTTGGTATTTGCATCCCATTCCATCCTGGTAAAAGTTAACTAAGAGGAGCCATAAGTGACATTCTCACTAGGTGCCTACAGTCAGGTTGGTTTGCAGTATTCCAAATCACCCAAAAAATGACTTCAACTTCAAAGATTCCTGTCAGAGACCGGGGGCAAAGAAAAGAAGAACTTCTCATAGACAATATGTATCAATGATATGTTTGGTAATAAGGGACATAACAATGGAGATTTGTAGGGTCCCAAATGGACCCACCCGTAGTCTACCCTGGACAAAGATACTGGTGATGGTAATCTCAGAACCAAAACTGAAGAACATTAATTTCTTCCTCTCATCTTGGTACTAGGAGTTATGGAAATTATGGTCACCTATGTACTGGTATTCAAAAGGCACAGAAGTTCAATTTCCCTCCACCTCCCCATTACATTCCTGGGAAGGTCCTTGGCATAGGACACATATCTCCCCGTGAAGACAGAAGAAACAAACCATAACCCCTAATCTTGCTTATTTTTGAAAATTTACATGTTCAGGTAATGGAAAGTTTGGTGGGGCTCTCCAATTTCTTTCCAGATTTACTGGATGCGTGAAGGGGATAACCACTGTATCAACCATAGGAGCTGTCATTGGAAGCTGTGTCAGGGCCTGATATCTGTAAATGAGTTTTCTGTGGGAGAGGGGACAGGAGATGAATAAAGCAGCAGGCCAGGGGTTAGCAGTTATCCCCCAGCCAGGACTCATGGTGTTTTATTTTCAGCTAATGTTTGGTAAAGAAATACTTAAAATGTGAAGATAAAAACCAAACATTACAATGAGTTAACTTTTTTAACCTTAAGAAAGGACAATAAGCTTGCAGCAATATTTTTTTTTTATTTCTTTCGGATCCATTTCTTTCGCTTTAACAAAGACCAGAGTATACCTTCCTTCACTGTGTGTTTTTGAGAGGTGACAGCGTGCTGGCAGTCCTCACGGCCCTCGCTCGCTCTCGGCGCCTCCTCTTTCTGGGCTCCCACTTCGGCGGCACTTGAGCCCTTCAGCTCACCACTGCACTGTGGGAGCCCCTTTCTGGGCTGGCCAAGGCCGGAGCCAGCTCCCTCAGCTTGCAGGGAGGTGTGGAGGGAGACGTGCGGGTGGAAACTGGGGCTGCAGGGGTGCTTGCCGGCCAGCTGGAGTTCCGGGTGGGCGTGGGCTGGGCAGGCCCCGCACTCAGAGCGGCCAGCCGGCCTGCTGGCCCTGCCTGCCCCGGGCAGTGAGGGGCTTAGCACCTGGGCCAGCAGCTGCTGTGCTCAGTTTCTCCCCGGGCCTTAGCTGCCTTCCCGTGGGTCAGGGCTCAGGACCTGCAGCCCGCCAGGCCTGAGCCTCCCTGCCACCCCCGCTCCGTGGGCTCCTGTGCAGCCGGAACTTCCCCGACGAGCACCGTCCCCTGCTCCAAAGCGCCCAGTCCCATCGACCATCCAAGGGCTGAGGAGTGCAGGCGCATGGCACAGGACTGGCAGGCAGCTCCACCTGCGGCCGGGTGCAGGATCCACTGGGTGAAGCCAGCTGTTGGGGACTTGGAGAACCTTTATGTCTAGCTAGGGGATTGTAAACACACCAGTCAGCACCCTGTGTCTAGCTCAGGGTTTGTGAATGCATCAACTGACACTCTGTATCTAGGTAATCTAGTGGGGAGGTGGAGAACCTTTGTGTCTAGCTCAGGGATTGCAAACGCACCAATCAGCGCCCTGTCAAAACAGACCACTAGGCTCTCTGTAAAATGGACCAATCAGCAGGAAGTGGGTGGGGCCAGATAAGAGATTTAAAGCAGGCTGCCCAAACCCACAGCGGCAACCCACTGGCTTCCACAGTGTGGAAGCTTTGTTCTTTCGCCCTTTGCAATAAATGTTGCTACTGCTCACTCTTTGGGTCCACACTGCCTTTGTGAGCTGTTACCACTCACCACGAAGGTCTGCAGCTTCACTCTTGAAGCCAGCAAGACCACGAACCCACTGGGAGGAACGAACAACTCCAGACGCGCCGCCCTAAGAGCTATAACACTCATCGCGAAGGTCTGCAGCTTCACTCCTGAGCCAGCGAGACCACGAACCCACCAGAAGGAAGAAACTCTGAACACATCCGAACATCAGAAGGAACAAACTCCGGACAGGCCGCCTTTAAGAACTGTAACACTCACCATGAGGGTCCGCGGCTTCATTCTTGAAGTCAATGAGACCAAGAACCCACCAATTCCAGACACATTTTGACTTCCCAGGGCACCCATGAAGATTTCCTCAAAATCTGGCCAATGATGAGATTCTTAAAATAGTCATAAATGCGAGCCATCAAATGATTATGTTTGAGAGCTGGAAATATTCCCATTTGACTCTCAGTTTCTTATGAAAATTGATCATTATATATAAATTATTACATATATCAATAATATAAAATATGTAAATATATTATTAAAATGAATTTTAATAAACTGAGCATTAAGTGGGAATATTTTTATATTTTATATATATATTTTTTTCCATGGCATATGGTGTTTAAGGGGTACTGCTGTCTTGATGAAATATAGCATAAACAAGTTTTTCTTACATGTAATAAATTTTATATCTTAAGCAATTTTAGTTATCATAATAAATTATCTTATGCAATTTTAGTTATATTAATAAAAGAAAAGCCCAAACTCACATGTAATATTCAATTAAGTAGGTCATTAATAAAGTAATACTGTGTAACTTTTTCTGAAGAAGGAAGACCTAAGGAAAAATATTAGTTTATAAAATTTGAAATGATGTTTATTAACTTTAATTAGTATTTTTATATACCTTGAAAGATTATTCATGTGACTTTTAAATAAGCCAATCCAATTTATTTTTTTGTATCATACCTTTAAATATCTTACCCAGTAAAGAGATACAGAAAATAGATCTGGCCAAATCTTAAGAATTAAAAGTCTCCTTTTATATACCTAATTTTTAGGTATATAATTTATTTTTTTTTTACCTAATTTATTTTAATTGTGTGTTATATAAAGCATGGGGAAAAAATAATACCGGCCCAATTGATTAGGCTTGGGAAGTAAAAAAAAAAAATGTGACTGTAAAGGTAGATAGGATTGATTGTGTAAAATGGTAGTGAAATTTTGTATTAGTGTGCCAGGGCTGCAATGACAAAATATCAAAGACTGGATGACTTAAAACACAGAAAGATATTTTCTCAGAATTCTGGGGCCTAGAAGTCCAAAATCAAGGCATTGGTAGGATTGATTTCTCCTGAGGACTCTTGCTTTGACTTGAAAATGGCCACCTATTCTCTGTGACATTATATGGTCACCCTTTAGTATGTGTGTTGTCTATATCCTAAGTATCACTTTTTATTAGGACATCAGTCATATTGAATTAGGACCTATACATGTAGCTACGTTTTACTTTAATTACCTCATTAATACTCCTACCTCCAAATATAATCACATTCTGAGCTACTGGGGATAAAGACTTCAACAGGTAAGTTTTGGAGGGATACAATTTAGCCAAAACTAAATTCTGAATAAAATTTAGAATGATGTGCTGGTGGTAAATGTAGAAATATATGGACCAATCACTTTAAATGTAGTAATTTTCAATAATAAAATAAATACAGACTTTTGTATAAATTGGAATAAAATAGACTAGTTAAAAAGACAGAATGCTACTTATTTAATATTAAATATGAATTAAGAATAACTTTAATGCATGATGTATTTATGAGCCATGTAATTACTTACAAGGTTGGAAAATGCCTAACAAAGTGAAGTCAGGAACAAGAAAAGCTATCTTGAAATAAAAACTTAAGGACTGCAAATTTTTTTTGACATTTGATCCAGAAAAAGTATCTCTATAAACTTCAAAACATTTATTTGTTTTTGATGACTACTTTAAATCTATAATCAATAGACTATGAGCTTTGAACAACTAATGAAACACCTGTCCCTGTCACAGCCAATTTGGGCTGAGGCATCAGGGCAGAGATGGAAGTTGCGGGAGTGGCAGGAGTGGATGAGCTCACCTGGGGACTTCGCAGAGAAAGGAGACAGCTGTGGAGATCAAGGCTCCTGGGAAGTTGTTTGGCATGGTTTGTCCAGAGACAGGACATGCTATAGCAGAAACTTCAGGACTGGTAATCTACAAAAAAAAAAAAAAATTAAAAATAGAAGGAATGTATAGCTTGCAGTTCTGGGGGCTTGAAAATCCAAAATAAAGGCATTAATAGATTCAGTGTTCTGGTGAGGACCTGTTTCTCATAGACAGGACCTTCTGTGTCTTCACATGGTAGAAGTGCAAAACAGCCCCACTTTTATAAGGGAATTAATACTATTCTTGAGATCGTCACTCACATGAGCTAATCGACTTCTAAATGTCCTGCCTCTTAATACTATTGCACGGGGGATTAAGTTTCAAGGTATAAATTTTGAGGGGACACCAACAATTAAGCAATGCCTAAATAGAGCACCCTCTGTTTGTTATTTTAAAGATAATCTCTTCTTAAATAATATGTTTTATTGACTAGTTACAGTAAGAATAGAAGAATAAAAACATTTTACACAACAATTCTGTTTTGATTTGTACATGCTTCAGTTGTTTTGAAAACTAATATTTTATACCATAAATAACAAACGAAAAATTCAGGGTCGTATATAAGCCATGTCTTAGTCCATTTCTGCTGCTATGGTAAAGTACCAGATACTGGGTAACAGAAATTAATTGGCTCACAGTTCTAGAGTCTGGAAAGTCAAAAATCAAGAGGTCAGCATCTGCTTAGAGCTTTCATGATGCATCTTTCCAAAGGCAAAAGAGAAAACCCACTCCTAAAATCTGTTTTATAAAAGCGTTAAATTGCCTCTGAAAGCCTCACCTGATAATAATGTCACAATGGCAATTAAATTGCAACATGTGTTTCTGAGGGAAGACTCAAACCGCAACAATCCATAAGCGGAAAGATAAAAAAATTTTAGAAAAAATAAAAGTGACAAGGGTTAGAATAGTAATAAATGTTGTTAGACTGTAGGTGGAATTTGAATAAAGCATAAGGGATATTCTTAAAAATTTGGGGTGTCAGAATTCTCTACTGACCTAAAAGCATAAACCACCTTTGCTTAGCCTCTTGCCTGTTGTGATTCAGGCTGTCCCTTTGCAAAACAGACTGACTTGATTGTGACTACTAAATATCATTGCTGTGCATGCAAAATTTTAAGCAATAAGCAATAGCCTCATCTTATATGAAGACTATAGAATAAAAGAAATAATATTAGGAGTTTTGAATTCTTGTACTTAGATTTTCTTGTTTAGTCCAGTTGTGGACAGCAACTATTATAGTATCCAAATAGTTCATGTATTAATGATGAGACAAGCAATTCGAGTTTTAATTTGAGGGATTCATTTCCACTGTAGCATATTGAAAGTAGTCACTCATTTTCAAATAGCAGCTGCTGACATCTCAGTAAGAATTTGAAAAATTTTATTTAGAAACCAATCTGCTTACACATAACTTATGTAAGTTGTTTCCCTCATTCTTCATTGCAGAGGATATCTGCATAAAAAAGGAATACTTATTTCTTCAGAATTCATCTGTGATAGCAGTTTTGCCACCTAAAATGATAATTTTCTCTCTGTGGCATCAAAACTGATAGCTTTGGAAAGACTAAGACTTGCAAAAATGCTTTTATTTTTACACAAATAATATATACTTTCTCGTTATAACTATTTCCAAGATCTTTTTGGAAGTAATACTGCCATGATAGTGTTATAAAATGTCTCAATAATATTAATTTGAAAAAGTTGTATCTTTGTTTATCCTCAACATTTAATTGTAATAGTCGATTCCCATTATAATATAAATTATAACGGGTAATTAAATGTCATAATTTTAGAAATATTACAGAATATTTGTCATGTATCTCTCTTTTGATCTTCTCATAAACTTTATACAAATGGTGTTATTTCATTACTGATGAATAAATTAAGGTATTAACATCCATCTACTAATGGAAGTTAAACTTTTACCATCCCATAAGAAATATTAACATCTGCCAGATATTGCTTCTTTGAACATTTTAAAATTAAAGAAATGTAATAAGAAAGACAAATAATGCAAAAAGCTATAGTCTTTTTTTTTACATTGGTTGCAATTTACTTGATGAAGGAAACCGTATTCACAGTGCGAAGCACACTTCCTTTAATTAAATGTAAGTGTAATATGTGTCTTGTTTTCTAGAAGGTTTAGAGTATATGCTATATAAACTGTGCTGTTCTGAGATGATGATAGTCAAGTGTTATCAATATTAAATGATAAAGCTACAGTTCAATAAAAATATTGTATTCAATTTATAATAAAATATTGTGTGCAAGTATAAGCTCAACTAAAATTGTGCTAAAAACAATTAAAAATCAGGACTTGCAAATCTTCAAAAGCAATGAAATCTAACACGAATATTGCATATTACTCTTTCATTTTGTGCAACTTGTTAGGTAATCTTGAAGGAAACTATGATTGTGAATCAAAACACTATTTTTAAAGGTGTCTAATAGAGATATTCTTAAAATCCATAAAGTACATGTGTTACATTAATCGTTGAAATTCCTACTTAAGGATACTTGAAATAGTGGAATTTAATTATAGTGTCTTTTACAGGGAATGACATGAATAATGCTGAGCACAAGGAGCTGGATATAATAGAGCAGGTGCTGAGTAACTGTGTGGTGTTACAAGCCCCTTGGGGACAGTAACTGATACTAGGGCTACTCTGTAGTTGTTAGAATGATGCATTTTTTGATTTGGGTAAAGTTTTGTTAAAGTGTTAAATTTGCAACATTATTTTTGCTATAGAGTTAGGATTTGTAAACATATATACTTATAACCTAAATAACAGAGAAAAACTCTCAAAAAGGAAATGATATTTATTCAGGAATAGGGCATTGCAATGAAAATATGCATACCATAGTAAACTATGTGCATATTCAAGAAGGTAAAGGAAGTCAAAGTTTTTAAAGAAAAAATGAGGAGGATTGGATTATAATTTTGAGATAATTATCCTTGCCTGCAAAGATCAATAACAATGTAGTCTAAGGTTGTACTAGAACTTGATCAGTCTAAGGTTGTACTAGAACTTGCTGGGTAGATGATCTTGAAGTATTTTTTGTTTAAGGTGGTAATGGCTTTTGTTTAGGGTTGTGGCTTTTAGAGTCTTTTGTGATAGTTCTTATTGTCAGGCATTTGTGCATCAGAACTCTCTCTTCACAGCCATCTCTGGGTTTATTAATCAGTTTTTTTCTCAACACCAATGATATGGTTTGGCTCTGTGTCCTCACGCAAATCTCATGTAGAATTATAATCCCCATATCTCAAGGGAGGTGCCTGGTGGGGCTTAACTGGATCATGGGAGCAGATTTCCCTATTGCTGTTCTCATGATAGGAGCGACTTTTCATGAGATCTGATGGTTTAAAAGTGTATGGCATTTCCCTTCACTCTCACTCCCTCTCCTGCTCTGCCATGGTAAAGATGTTCTTGCTTCCCCTTTGTCTCCTGCCATGATTGTAAGTTTCCTGAGGCCTCTCAGTCATGCTTCTGGTACAGCCTATAGAATTGTGAATCAAACCTCTTTTCTTCATGAATTACTCAGTCTCAGGTAGTACTTTATGGCAGTGTGAGAATAAAGTAATACAACCAGTAACTCCCTTTGTTTTCTTTTTTTATTACTTTAAATTTTCATAGGTATATAGTAGGTGTAAATATTTTAGGGATACATAAGATATTTTGATACAGGTGTACAATATGTAATAATCACATTAGGGTAAATGGGGTATCTATGACCTCAAGCATTTATCCCTTTTTTTGTTACAAACAATCCAATTATAATTTTAACTATTTAAAAATGTACAATAAATTATTGACTGTAGTCACCCTCTTGTGCAATCAAATATTAGATCATATTGGTTCTGAGTATAGTTTTGTACTCACTAATGATCTCTACCTTCTCACCCCTGACCACCCAGGTACATTCTCTGTGTTTTACCATAAAATATGTTGAAATTTATCAAATGATTTTCAGCAATTGAAATAATCATATGGTGTGTGTAAATGCTCATTCTGTTGATATAATGTATCACATTGATTGATTCACATATATTGAACCATCCTTGCATTCCTGTGATAAATCCCACTTGGTAATAGTGGGTGATCTTTGTAATATGTTGTTGGATTTGGTTTGCTTGTATTTTATTGAGAATTTTTACATCAATGTTCCTCAGGAATATTGGCATGTAGTTTTCTTCTTTTGTTGTATCTTTGTCTAGTTTTGGTATCAGGATAATACTAGTCATAGAATGAGTTTGGAACTATTCCTTCCTCTTCTATTTTTCAGAATAGTTTGAGTTGGATTAATATTAGTTATTTTTTTTAAATGTTCGGTAAACTTCAGCATTAAAGCCACCAGTTCCTAATCTTTTCTGTGCTTGGAGGTGTCTATTACCATTTCAATCTTTATCCATTTCTTCTAGGTTCTAGGTTCTCCAGGTTTTTTTTTTTTTTTTTTTTTTTGGCAAATAGTTGTTCAGAGTAGTCTCTATTGATTCTTTGAATTTCTGTGGTATTAATTATACTGCCTACTTTTTCATCCCTGATTTTATTTTTTTTGGTCTTCAATGCATTTTTTCTTAATTAGTTTGGCTAAAGGTTTCTCTATTTTGTTTATCTTCTTAGAAAAAAACTTCATTTCACTGATTTTTTGTATTATTTTCTTCATTTCAATTTCATTTATTTCTGCTCGGATCTTTGTATGTTTTCTTCTACTGATTTTGAGACTGATTTGCTCCTGTTTTTCTAAGTCTTTAGGAGGCATTGTTAAAATATTTATTTGATTTTTTTTAACTTTTTTGGTGTAGATGCTGATTGCTATAAACTTTTCTGTTAGTGTTGCTTTGGCTGTATCCCACATAATTTGGTATGTTACGTTTTTATTTTCATTTGTTTCAAGAATCTTCTAAATTATTTTCTTAATTTCTACATTTACCCAATGCTCATTCAGGAACATATTGTTTAATTTCCATATGTTTTTATTGTTTCTAAAGTTTCTTTCATTATTGGATTCTAGGTTTATTCCATTGTGGTCAGAGAAGACATTGGATTTCATTTTTTAAAAATTTTTAAAGCTTTGTTTTATGGCCTTACATATGGCCTTTGAGAATGATCCACAGGCTGAGAAGACAAAATGTATATTCTGCAGTTGTCGGGTGAAATGTTATGTAGATATTTATTTGGTTAATTTATCCTATAGTGCTGATTTAGTTTGATGTTTATTTTGTTGGTTTTCTGTCTGGATTATCTGTACCATGCTGAAAGTTGGGTGTTGAAGTCTCCACCTAGTATTGGGGTCTATACCAATACTATAGTTCTAATAATATTTGCTTTATATATATGTGTGTGGCTCCAGTGTGGGGTGCCTACACACACACACAAATATACACACACAATACATATATTACAATAAATATACACAATATGTAATAATAAATATTCTAATTCAGCACAGCTGAATTCTAACACAGCTTATATTTTTGGCACACTTTCTTTACAAATTAGAATTTTAATTAGTAACCTTAATTTTTAGTAAAAACTGAGGAAGAAAGCAATTTTTAACATTTGTCAAACATCAGTGTTTTTTAGATAAGAATGATTTTATAATTTTAGAAATATGTTTCTTCATAACATAATTTGTAAATGTACTAATAGGCTCAAATACATTTAGTATTTCTATAAAATGTTAAAAGCCAAGGAAAACATTTATTTTCAACAATTTGTTTTAGTTTTTAATATCTTATACATCTTATATGGAAATGATTCAGACATTAATGAAAATTTATCACTTAATTTACCTTAAAAATACATATAATTTCAAATTACATGAAAAGTTTACTTATAAATCTCCAAGTTATTTACATTTACCTAATTTATTTATTTTTTACAGTTAACAATTATACCCAGATTACCTATGAAAATTGAGACATTAGACAAATCTAGTCATCCTTTCAAGTCATTTCCCTGCTAATCACTTTTATAGCCAGTGATGATCAGTTGTTCATCTCTGTAAGAACTCTAAATTTAAATACATAGTTACTTTGCTGATCACTCAGTTTGTACACATATTTTTATTAAACAAATAATATTAAATTAATACTACATATGAAAGTGTTAAATAAAGATAATTCTATTTTGGGTTTCTAGTTTTATAACTTTAAAATAAATATCAGAGATAAATACTATCTTATCTCAGCAGTAAATTCAGGCAAACATGTATGCTGACAAATTTGATGACATTTCTGTTTTTATTTTATCAGTAATTTACAAATCAGCACATTTATCAGAGATTCACTTAAGTCACATAAATTAAAATGCATTGGGGTTAATTAATATATATTTTTATATGAGCATTTATTTACCTAAGCAAATCTGAATCAAATTTCTTAATAATTTCTGACTGACTATACCAGATTTTACCCTGTGGACACAATATACAACATAATACATGCAAATATGTGTAAACATGGCTAAATTCATATGTACAAAAAAATCTTATAGCTTTCATTTTAGATTTTTAGTCATGAGATAGTAGCGCAAACATAATGGTTTATAAAAAATAGGTGAATCCAAATTACAATTCTGACTAAACGAGACATCTGTTCACATGGTTAATTTTTTTTCTTTTTTGCCCTGATAGGTAATCTGATGAAGGCTGTAGATTAAAGTTTTGGGTAAAGCAGTTTGGCTTAAAAATCTCCTTCGCATTTTTTCCTTCTTTTTTAGTTTCAAATGAGTTTAAATTTTCAATTTTGACATTTTAGCTAGGACTGGCAGAATTGTATAAGAAAAAACAAAATCTCCAAGTACCCTTGAACTAGCAATAAAATCAATTTTTTGTTTGCCAAAAAGTTGTTTGACTAGTCAATGCAGTCAGGAAAGCATTTTAGCTTTTTTGTTTTATTTTGTTTTTCTGTGACTTGCATGACAGAAAAACCAAAAGTTGTATGCTGAACACAGATATTTTAATTGTTGCTCTGGGCTTAAGATTTTTACCAGTTTTATCTGAGAAAACTTTTATAAGCATTTCTTTAGTCATTTTTATTTTAGACTATTAACATTTCAGTGAACTGTTCTGTCACCCCCACATGATTATTAGCCAGGAAAACCTAAATGTACCTTTCCAAAAGGTATTTAAGTTGTTACAATTTGGAAAGCCATTGATTTGAAAATGCCTCAAAAACTTTCTTTTTTATTTTTTTATATTGGCTGGAATGCCATGAGCAGTAAGTTTTATCTCAACATCTGGAGAAGAGTCAGCAAATTCAAAGTAAGCAGATAAATCAACAACAACAACAAAAAAGAGAAAACTTAGGTTCTACATATTAATTTATAGTTGTAGTCTCTTAATTGGATAGCAAGAATCAAAAAGTTTGGGGAGTTGTAATCCCCAAGATGGTCATTGACCCAAAATGTGCACAAGAAAAATCTATGTAGCTAACTTGAGTCCCAGAGATCTCGGCAGATCTTAATGTTTGAAATTCTCATTACATTTTATATAATTGCTTGAAAGCAAAGAAAATTATATAAACTCTGTCACTGAATGTCAGAAGTTTGAACCAGTGTTTAGATGATGGCAACTGTCCTAGTGGCTTTTAAGGAGCCATCCCGGGTCCACCATTTAGAATACTTATTTTTGCTCTTAGATTTCCCGAAAGTAGCTAGGGAAAAGAGCTGAATATTTTGCAGATGCATGCAATCAAATCAAAATGAAACCAAAATCAGAGTGCTCACAAAAATTGTAACCCGGACATAAAGATCAAACAAAATATTAAATTAAGCATGCAAAAGAAACAAAAGTAAATTCACCAGAAAAGACATGCCTCATAGAATGCAAATTCTGTAGAAACTAGAACACTCAAACCAAAAGGACACTTGTGTTTACATAAGAAAGAACTTTCCAGGAAAGATAAAATAATCTTTTATTATCTTAGGAGGAATGTAAGGTCCTTTATTAAAGGTAGCCTTATAATCAAAACAAATCCTGAACAAAGTTTAAAAAAACTTCTAACAAAAAGTAGTCTTTCCCTGAGAAAAGATTCACCAGGGCAGAAAGGGCAATCTGTGGAAGTGGAGAGCTGTAAGGGCTCATGTGGGTACTGCACCACAGCCCCAGTAATTGCTGATTTCTTCTGAATGTGATCTTGCTTCATGGCCTGCTTCTGGACACTATGTGTGTCAATCTAAATAACAAAAAGAAAGAAGCTCTCTAAGATAAGATGAAATATTATTTCATCTTATATTTATTTGGGGATAGGGCATTTCAATAGGAATATGTGTGTCATAGTAAACTACGTGCATAATCAGGAAGGTAAAGGAAGACAAAGATTTTTAACAAAACAATCAGGAGGATAACAATTGTTTTAGATAAAGAGCTTCAGTGATAGGGATCACTAATAAGTGTGGTGCCAATCTGAGGTTGGACTGGCAGTTGTTGGGCAGATGTCTTTACAGGAGTATTTTTTGGTGTAAGGCTGTGATGGCTTTTGTGCAAGGTGCAGTTTTTGAAATCTTTTATGATAGCTTTTGTAATCAGGTATTTGTGCATGAGAACTCTCTTTATATTACCTTTACATATCAATAAAAATTTTCATAGTACTCACACATGTTACCATTTTTAAAGTTTGAAAAAGTCACATGAAAAGTATCAAAACATTTCTCAGGATTTTTCATTAGATATTTGTGGTATTATTATTATATCTCTAATTTTTAAATTTACTTTCTTCTCCCATTTTGTTCCAGTATAATTAATAAGAATATTAAACTAAAATACATATATTTTATGTTTTATTTGTAAAATGTATTTTTTTTACAAAATTAGCTCCTAATTCTTAATGAAATATAAATGCATGTGTATTTCCTTTTACTTCAGTAGGTTTTCCTTTTGTGATCTTTAACTAAACTGTGAGAAGATGGATATAAAAAAGCACAGATACATAGAGAAAAATATAATTAATTTTTTGCTTCATGGTCTTGTGATGTAACATGTAAAAAAGAAATGAGGTTAAGCTTAACCCTGAAAATTTTATTTTCTCTTTTCTTCAAAAATGTATTGTTTTAATGTTCTTCTTTCTTGTCATTTTCAAGATGTAGTCTATTTGGTCATGCTGATTGTATTGAATTTAATGTGCATCATAGTAAAAATGTCAGAAACTGTTAGCAGAATCTTCCAACATTCAGCCATTTTCAGTTTTTACTGTTTAAGAAAAACAGAATCTGAATTAGTTGTACAAATTTAAAAGTCAAGAGATTTCATATAAATATCTGGATTTGTTTTCTAAAACATTTTGAACACACCTTGACATAATTCCTAATTTTGCTTAACCCGAATTATGTATGTTTCTCCCATTAAGCTGTGCTGACTGTCTCTAGTTCATTATAGCCCTTACCATGCACCAGTAACTACTTTGATTAACTTAATATTTCCCTTTTCTCATTTATATTAGTTCCCTACCTGTACTAATATGACATTATATGTAAGAGACTATATACTTAATTGTATTAATCTGCTTAGTCTTCCATAACAAAATACCACAGACCAGGTGGCACAAACAACAGAAATGTGTTTTCTCAATTCTGGAAGCTAGAAGTTCATGATCAAGATGCCAGAAAATTTGCTTTCTGGCAAGTATTCTGTTCTTGGCTTATAGATGGCGCTTTTGTTTTTGTGTCTTCATGTAGCCTTTCTTTTGTGCATGTGGACAGAGTGATCCCTGGCATCACTTCTTTTTTTTTTATAAGGATACTACTTCTATGAAATCATATTCAAAATCTTTATTATTTCATTTAGCTTAATTATCTCTAACAGATCTGATATGATGAGGCTTTGTGTCCTCACCCAAATCTATCTCATCTTGAACCCTAATACCGAGGTGTTGAGGGAGAGACCTGGTGGGAGGTGAACATAGAGGTGGTTCCCCTCATACTGTTCTGGTGATATGATTAGGCTTTGTGTCCTCACCCAAATCTATCTCATCTTGAACCCTAATACCGAGGTGTTGAGGGAGAGACCTGGTGGGAGGTGAACATAGAGGTGGTTCCCCTCATACTGTTCTGGTGACAGTGAGTGAGTTCTCACAAGGTCTGATGGTTTTATAAGGCAGTTTTCCCTACTCTTGCACACTTTTCTCTTTCCTTCCACTATGTGAATAAGGTCTTTGCTTCCCCTTCACATTCTGCCATGATTGTAAGTTTCCTGAGGCCTCCCAAGCTATGTGGAACTGTAAGTCAGTTAAACCTCCTTCCCTTATAAATTACCCAGTCTCAAGTATTTCTTTATAGCCGTGTGAAAACGGACTAATACTGTATCCTGTTTACAAATGCAGTCATAGTGGGGGTTGAAGCTTCAACATATCAACATATAAATTGTGGGGGTGGGGGAGAACAATTTAGTACATAACATTTATATTTTGTTGTATAATTAGAACTGATCCTTATTGACAGACTGCTTAGTATAGTCCCTCAGTAACCCCTTGGTTGAGTATATTCAATGTTTACTGGCATTTTACACCACATTTTCTAGACATCTCTTGTTTCAAGAAATATTTATTGTACTGCTCAATGTTCAAATACTGTTCTGTAAGTTGAAAAATCTCATGAATAAAATGGGAAAAAAAGCCTGCTCAGAAATTTCTTGCATTCTAGTGAGGAGGTGAGACACAATAAATAAAATAAAAACAGTATAACATGGTAAAGATAATAAGTACTGTGGTAATGAATATATTATCAAAAATAAATAAAAGAAAGGGGGTAGAGAATAATAAAGGAAGAGTCACAGAATGCAATTTAAAATAGAGCTACCTGGAAAATTATCTTTGGAAAGGTGGCCTTAAACAGAATTAAAGGAGGTGACAGACTAAGTTATGTGGATATTTGGAGGAAGAATATTTCAGATAGAGGGAAATGCAAAGACAAAGGCTGTAATGCAGAAGCATTTCTGACATGCTTAAAGAATAGCTGAGTCAAGTGCAGTTGGAGCTAAACAAGTGGTTAAGAGGTAGTAGGAAAGATATTAAGAGAAGCATCAGAAGGGCCTTGGAGGCCATACGGGATTTATGTTTACTCCCAATTAGATTACTTTACTAGGACCTGGGAAAAGGAGTCAATGACTCTTGCATGGTCAAAACTGATTTTGTCTAAATCATTTTATTAAACTCAAGTGTGCCTAGGTATAAAATGATTTGGTCACACTTTTCTTCAGTATATTTGCAAATTTTATTTTATTGTATTCCATTGTGGAATTTTGCTACAGAAAATTTTGATGCTAGTCTCCATTTTTTCACCTTTTGAATAAAAGTTTATTTTCCCAGATTTTCCAAAAAAAATTTTTTATTTGTAAAATATACTTTTTTTTTAGATTTTAAAACACGATGTGCCATTTTAATGGTACATTAAGACTTCTATTTAAATTTGAATTTTTTATTTTATTTTTATTTTGTTATTTTAACAGTTTCCTTTTGGGGCATATGTTGGAGCTTCTTTAGACATTTAAAATATAGATAGCTGTTTTCTAATTATTTTTAACTCTTCATCCAGACATCATTTTGTTTAATTTACTCATTCATATTTTTATATGGCCTCCATTTGGAAAATTATTCTGCTTCTTTTAGCATAAAATTTTACTTTCATTTGTATTATGACTCTTTCATTGTATTATGACTATATCATTTACCTGTTTTTGGAGCTCTTTTCATTTATACTAGATTTCCTCCTTTTTGCCATGAGATTTGTTACATAAGCTGTTGTAATTTTGCTTTGTATTCTTGCCTCATAGAGGCAACTGCTTTACTGTGTGTATGTGTATGGGGGGATGAAGTGGTATGTGTCAGGATGATTGTCTTTATGTTTATGGAGAATTATTTGGCTACAATATTTTCAAATTCTTTGTAATTATTTTTCTAGTGATTGTCTTTGCTTTTAAAATTTGCATGCATTTTTGAGCTTTTTATAGTTTTTATGATTATTATAGGTCTTATAAATACTTCCATTTTTCAGAATAGTTATTTATAAATATAAATAGTTTATATGTAAGTTTCTATTGCAGGAGTTGATAGCTGTGCAAGATATTTTGAGTCATGTAGAAAAATTCATAAAGATAAAAAGGTTTGAGTATGTATTCAATGTTACCTTCAAAACATCTCAGCCAAGCATATAGAGAGATTTGGAACACCATGCAAATACCTCGACCAACAACTAAGACCCAGAAACTTTCACTTTCTGAAAATATGGCTTGACTGTGATGTTACTTATTAAGCCTCTAATCCTTTAGTCTTTAAAGCAAAAGTATGTATTTTCCTCTTTTGGAAACAAGGGATTTTGCCTTGTACCTGAAGGGGCAGCAGTTAAGTTTGAAATGTACCTTAGATTTTGATACCTGTTGCCATAGGTTCTTCTCTATTCTTCTCGAATTTATCTCTTCTCTATTTTATTGCTTTGAAAATTCTTTGTATCATTCTATAGTTTTGAGGGTTTTTGGGGATTGGTTTTTATATTTATCTCTGTTTTTGCCAAATGTAACTTTATGTATTTTTTTTTGCCCCCTGTTGCTTTTAGGTGATTTTTTTAAGAAGAGTAGGTGACTGTGGGATGCAACATTTGATCTAAGTTATATTTTTTCAATATTTACTGTTTGCTCTTAATTTTTGTTTTTGTTTTTGTTTTTTACAAACGGTTTTTCATTTACTAGCAATTTATTCTGGACAGGCTCATTGAAACTAGATTTTCTCCATGTTGTCATGTACAAAAAAGAATCTGTTGCCTTTCTATAAAAAATAAAAGTTTGATAGGACTTAAACATTTTAAATCTTTGTTTTTTACCTCAAGGCCATGACAGACATTGTTACAGTATGTCTATACAGCGCACATCCCTGTGGAGACATTTCCCCTAGATTACTGCTGTGTCCTATTCAAGAGGATAACTTATAATAGATTATTATTCCCATTTTAATCACAATACACTTGATATTTTAGGAAGATTTATGTGTACAGTCACATGTGCAATATGTTTATAAACCAGAGCTTTAGAGTATCTATTGCAAATAACAGAATTACAAAAATCGAATCCAGGAGTTATCATGTTTTATACTATGCTGTTAATACTGATGGTTCTAAGCAACTTTTGCTTGATTTTCAGAAATTTTGTAAGCTTGTCATTCAATAAAACATTATTCAAAATTAATTTCCAAAATTTTAAATAGAATATATTAGTACTAATTATATTAGTAGCTCAAAATTCATCACTTCTGAGTATTTCATTACATTTATTATTACTATTCTCTTAGGTTTATTGATGTCTGTTTCTGTATGGTGAGAATACTACAACTATGATGCATCTCTTCCAAATTGTGATAACACATTGTAACATGAAATCAGTCACAACTGGAATATTTGCACCTTGAAATAGGTGAAACTAAAAATCAGGTCTTGGTTTATTTTGTTGTTTCTTTTGTACACACATAAGTGACAGAGAATTTGTGAATATCGTAGATTAAATATCTGGTTCAGGAAAGAAGTCACACACATCAATAACAAATAAGTGAAGGTTTGACATAGAGCTAAAGCTGAAAGTTTTGAGTTTAATGAATATAATATGTATGATGGTGATAAATAGCTTTAGAGTTCATCACATATCAGTTATAAAGGGAATAGCTTTATTGGGATATTGAAACTAGATGATTGACAGGGGAATATGAATATGATAATTTGATTCTCTGAACTTTAAAGAATTTCATTCAGAAGAAAAAAATATTCTTCTAACTGCCTCAGTAAATCATACTAATAAGCTGAGTGGTATTTAGTTTCTTTCTCTTTTCATTAATCCACCAATTATGTCTCTCTAAGATATTTCAAGAAGTACAGTTGTCCGTATTTCACGTGATGGCTGCTCTCATTGTTAAAAAAAAAAACACAAATTTTTATAAGAACTCAGTGAATACATTTTGCAAGAAGACCGTGCTTTTTAGTCAAGGGCTCTTATTTTCTCATTTTGGATTAGGAAATGGAGATAAGAGGTAGATTTACTCAGTCTAGTATTCTGTTAGCAAATAGCTTCAAGGACTTAAACGCAGAAAGCGGTATAGCCCTTAAGATAAAAAATTAAGAAGCAATTCAAGATTAATCTCGATTTGTGTGATGCTTAAAGCATTTCATTTATATCACAAATAAATTGATGAAATAAAAAAGATAAAATGTCTTAATTTTTAAACTATAAATGTTATCTTAAATGGAATCCACATAGTCAAATATTAGTACAGGAACAAATATGAAAACAAATGGAAGAACATTCCATGCTCATGGGTAGGAAGAATCAATATCCTGAAAATGGCCATATTGCCAAGGTAATTTATAGATTCAGTGCCATCCCCATCAAGCTACCAATGACTTTCTTCACAGAATTGGAAAAAAACTACTTTAAAGTTCATATGGAACCAAAAAAGAGCCTGCATCACCAAGTCAATCCTAAGCCAAAAGAACAAAGCTGGAGGCATCACGCTACCTGACTTCATACTACACTACAAGGCCACAGTAACCAAAACAGCATGGTACTGGTACCAAAACAGAGATATAGATCAATGGAACAGAACAGAGCCCTCAGAAATAATGCCGCATATCTACAACTATCTGAACTTTGACAAACCTGAGAAAAACAAGCAATGGGGAAAGGATTCCCTATTTAATAAATGGTGCTGGGAAAACTGGCTAGCCATATGTAGAAAGCTGAAACTGGATCCCTTCCTCACACCTTATACAAAAATTAATTCAAGATGGATTAAAGACTTAAACGTTAGACCTAAAACCATAAAGACCCTAGAGGAAAACCTAGGCATTACCATTCAGGACATAGGCATGGGCAAGGACTTCATGTCTAAAACACCAAAAGCAATGGCAACTAAAGACAAACTTGACAAATGGGATCTAATTAAACTAAAGAGCTTCTGCACAGCAAAAGAAACTACCATCAGAGTGAACAGGCAACCTACAAAGTGGGAGAAAATTTTCACAACCTACTCATCTGACAAAGGGCTAATATCCAGAATCTACAATGAACTCAAACAAATTTACAAGAAAAAAACAAACAACCCCATCAAAAAGTGGGCGAAGGACATGAACAGACACTTCTCAAAAGAAGACATTTATGCAGCCAAAAAACACATGAAAAAATGCTCACCATCACTGGCCATCAGAGAAATGCAAATTAAAACCACAATGAGATACCATCTCACACCAGTTAGAATGGCAATCATTAAAAAGTCAGGAAACAACAGGTGCTGGAGAGGATGTGGAGAAATAGGAACACTTTTACACTGTTGGTGGGACTGTAAACTAGTTCAATCATTGTGGAAGTCAGTGTGGCGATTCCTCAGGGATCTAGAACTAGAAACACCATTTGACCCAGCCATCCCATTACTGGGTATATACCCAAAGAACTATAAATCATGCTGCTATAAAGACACATGCACACGTATGTTTATTGCAGCACTATTCACAATAGCAAAGACTTGGAACCAACCCAAATGTCCAACAATGATAGACTGGATTAAGAAAATGTGGCACATATACACCATGGAATACTATGCAGCCATAAAAAATGATGAGTTCATGTCCTTTGTAGGGACATGGATGAAATTGGAATTCATCATTCTCAGTAAACTATCGCAAGAACAAAAAACCAAACACCGCTTATTCTCACTCATAGGTGGGAATTGAACAGTGAGAACACATGGACACAGGAAGGGGAACATCACACTCTGGGGACTGTTGTGGGGTGGGGGAAGGGGGGAGGGATAGCATTGGGAGGTATACCTAATGCTAAATGATGAGTTAATGGGTGCAGCACACCAGCATGGCACATATATACTTATGTAACTGACCTGCACATTGTGCGCATGTACCCTAAAACTTAAAGTATAATAATAATATAATAAAATTAAAAAATTAAAAAAAAACATATGTTTGGCTGATATCAGTTCAGATTATTCGATACTCCCACATTCTCCCAAATCTGGAAGGTCAATGTTTATAGATGCATTTTAAAATACATCTATTATAGGAGTATAAAAACTTCTCCCAAAATAAATACTGACTTAAACTGACAACCAACAATTTCTTTTATTGTTTGTCTGTTGCTTGCTCTATGATGCTAGACAGTGCAAAGGCCATTATATGTATTTTGTTCTTTCATATTTACAATGAGAGTAACATTTGGTTACATTTCATATATATTTTAATAGTTTCTAAAAGTTATTTTTATAATAATATATTAGGTCTTGTGTTCAAATATGTGTGTGTATGTGTACAACATTAACAATGCACATTAATATTGATGATAAAGTAACTTCTTACTTTGTGCATACAAAAAAGATTAAGCCCTTATTTTATAATATTGCTTAAGACAATGTTGATGATACTGAGTAAAGTTTTCATGAGGTGAACATTGCTAAAATTTACAAAGGGTCTGGTGGTAGGAGTTATATATTTTAATCCAAAGCACCTTCTAACTAAAAACTGAAGTAATTGTACAACATCATTAAAATATACTTCCACAGATTCTGAGAATCAAATAAAAATTATTTCTTTAATTTCATATCTTCAGTATTTGTAACATTACCCTACTCCATAATTAACATATCAATAAATTTCAAAGAAAACATACACATAGAGTACTAAAATCTGAATTTTCCTACTTCCTGTCCATCTGTACCCCCTATCATTTATCACCATCTAGACACCCACCATTTAACTAGGGTAAAATAAAAATATACATTTTCTTATTCATTATGGTAAATTTACTATATAAGTTATGCTTTAATGAGCACTCAGTACTTAAACAGAAGACAGCTTAAGATCCAAGACTGAGATATTAAAATCCAAACATTGCAGCCAGAAAGAATAATTAATAAGATTATCATTAACAGAGACACTCTATATCTGTTCCTTATTTAAGCTATTTTCAGCTCAGATTTCGATAAGAAAGTTACTCTTCTTACTAGAGCTTTTGAAATAAAGCACTCATCATTGGTGAAATGATGTTCAGCAGAGAACCTTCAACTATCAAACTTAGAACAAGAAGACTAACCAGGTCTCAAAAATCACAATCAGAAAAAGGCACCATTTACAGAGCAATACCTACTATATAAGAGAAGGCAATTTTAAAAGGCAAATGAGAAACAAAGCAAAACAACCTTTCACCAAATATTGATAGTGATACTTTTATTTGAAAACTGAAATAAAGCAAGCAATTGCAGGAATATTAGATACATTTTGTTGCAATTTTCATAACATGGAAAAATGAGATTGTGGGAGAGACAAGCATGGGTTAAATACCTCACTAAATATAGAGTGCAAGAGCATTATAACGTGGGCTGTGCAAACAGTAGAACATTTCAAACCTAAGGCCTACTATTGTTGTGGCTAAGTGTTTTCACCACTTCCTTAGTAAAAAGTTACCATATAGATAAAATAAAATACATTTATAAAACTTTTACAGTCTGTTTTAATCAAATTTACCTCTACATAATCCCCATTCTATAAGTTCAGTTATCAACAAACTCCTTCATAAAGAATCCCTTCCTGGATTCTTAGAGTGTATAGGTAGTGATTCTAGATTCAAGAATGAAACAAAAATCAATTAAAAAGAGCCTTTTACAGAATATTTTATTTATAAGGCCTATTTTTTTTGTTGGGGTTTTAGACTAATGCAATTACAGTAAATTAAAGTTTTCACATTTTATATGTAGATATTACAAGTCACATATTCCACAAACTCATTTTGAAATAGCAGAGTGCTGTGCGCAGTGGCTCATGCCTGTAATCCCAGCACTTTGGGAGGCCGAGGCGGGCAGATCATTTGAGCCCAGGAGTTTGAGACCAGCCTGGGCAATATGGTGAACTTCACTTCTACCAAAAATACAAAAAGAAAAAACTGAATAGCCAGTTATGGTGGTGCGGGTCCATAGTCCCAGCTACTAGGGAGGCTGAGGAAGTAGAATCGCTTGAACCCAGGAGGCAGAGGTTGCAGTGAGCCAAGGTGATACCACTGCACTCCAGCCTGGGTAACAGAGGGGGACCCTGTCTCAATAAGAAAAAATGAAAAAATGTAAAACATCCAAACAATGTAAACTGTTAAAATAGAAGCTGTTAAGATGGCAAATATGCACACAGAGATAGATGGTAGATGCATTGTGTTATCAGCTGCAAAACTTTTAAAGAAATTTATAATTGACACATCATACAAATTCATTGGGTACAATATGATGGTTTAATACATTTATACGTAGTATAATAGTTAAATAAGGGTAATTATTATATCCAACATTGAAAGCATGTATTTCTTTATGGTGGAAACATTCAAAATCTTCTAACTATTTTGAAATATGCATTTATTCTTACTTGCTATAGTCACCATACTATGTAACAGAGCATGTAAAGCAGATATCAAGTACACAAAATATCAAGTACATCTGTTTTCTCTACCTTCAACGCTCCAGTCAAATTTTAGCTATTTATTTATTTCCTTGGTTTTTCTTGTGGCAAGGACTAATGCAATGCATCTTTAGTCAGCCATCTTGCTGACATCACTCCTATATTGACTTTTAAAGTGAATACTGAAAGAAGTAATTATGGATACTACTACTGTTCTTTACAATACAACCCTAACTGGTTGCTGCTACCAAGGGCTATCTATTGCTTTATTATGTCTAATTATATTTTGTTTAATCATCAATCGGGGACATTAATGTAAGTACAAACGCAAGTACTAAAGGGCTCTTATAAAACTTATAGAGGGCTCGTATAGAACATATATAATGTTCGTAATGTGTGACCTGTAATAAGGTAGTAATAATGGCTACGATTTATTAACATGTTTTTATACATAATGAAAACTTTAAACGAGGTATTCAATCTAATCAAAGTTATTTAGATAGCTTTTCACAAACAATTAGCAGTATCAAATGCAATCAAGAAGCTGCACCACATACTAATATGGTTTCCTTCTATATTTAATTTGCTGAGATTGTTTTTTAATCATGTGTGTGGATATTGAATTTTTAATAAGCATTTATTTTGCCAACACTGGGATGACCTTATGAGTATTTTCCTATAATTAATTAAGATGATGAAATGCATTAGTCAAATCTCTAATATTAACTTATCACAGCTTTCCTGGAAAATTTTCAAATGATTTACTACAATCTTATTATATATGCTGGTTTAATTTATTGATTTTAAAAATATATTTATATCTATATTTTGTCAGAGACTGATACTTTTCTCCCAGAATCTTTTCTCTCTTTCTTCCTTTTCAATATGAAAACATAAATTGTTTTCCCACAAGCTGTCCAACCTGGTAGAGTTTTAATGGTTCACTTGGCTGCTTAGGAGACCACATAGCTTGTTTTTTTTTGATGTTAGAAGTAAGATGTAGAATGTAAAGCAAATGATATATGCATTTTCCATGACCTGTACTTAAGAGCAGCTGCTTACCTAATACTTTGTTACTTTTCCTGTGAGTTGGCATACAAATATTATAGCAGTAAGCCAGATTAATCCATGTTCATGAGATAAGTGCCCTAGAAATGATGGAGCCTGAGTATCTGTTTCACCTTGTAGGTCAGAGCTTCCAACTAGCCATTCCTTATCTATTTTTATACTTTTATATGTGAGATAAATAAAGTTCTGTCTTACTGAAACCACTGCCTTTGATGTTCCTCTATTACAATAACTCAGCCTATGTCTTAACTAACACACATTGTCTCACATGAGATTAGTGTATAATTTCATCCAAACAACTACAGTGAACTCATTTCTGACAAAGGTGCGAAGACCTTATACTGGGTGAAAGGGTCTTTTCAATACATGGTGCTGGGAAAATCAGATATTCATATGCAGAAGAATGAAACTAGACCCCTATCTCTCCCCATACACAAAAATCCAATGCAATGTATTAAAGCCTTAAATGTAACATCTCAAACTATGAAATTACTAAAAGAAAACCTTGGGGAAAATCTGCAGGACGTGGGCTTGGGCAAAAATTTCATGGGCAATGTCCCACAACTACAGGCAACAAAAGGCAAAAATGACAAATGAAATCATATCAAGTTTAAATGTTTCTGCACAGCAAAAGAGTTTGAAGGTTACATAAAAAACTAAAAGTTTAGGTACCGTATGATCCAGCAATTCTACTGCTGGAGTAGGTTTCTTTTGGTATATATCCTCCCCCGCAAAAAACAAACAAACAAACAAAAAAAACAAAGCAGTATGTTGAAGACATACCTGCACTCTTATGTTTGTTGCAACACTGTTTACAATAGTAAAGATTTGGAAGCAACTTATGTGTCCATCAACAGATGAATAGATAAAGAAAATGTGGTGCCTATACACAATGGAATACCATTCGGCCAAAAAAAGAATGAGGCCCAGTCATTTGCAGCAACATGGATGAAACTGGAGATTGTCATGATAAATGAAATAAGCCAGGCACTGAAAGACAAACATCACATATTCTCACTTATTTGTGGGATCTAAAAATCAAAAACATTGAACTCATGGACATAAGAAAGTAGAATCATGGTTGCCAGAGGCTGGTAATGGTAGCAAGGAGTTGGGTTGGTGGGGAATTGAGATTAATTAATGGGCACACAAGAAAATAGAAAGAATGAATAAGACCTACTATATAATAGCACAACAGGGCAACTATAGTCAATAATAACTTAGTAGTACATTTTAAGATAACTTATGGAGTATAATTGGATTGTATGTAACTCAAAGGTTAAATGCTTGAGGGGATGGATCACCCATTCTCCATGATGTGCTTATGTCACATTGCATGCCTGTATCAAAACATCTCATGTACCTCATGAATACATACACTTACCATGTACTCAAAAATTTAAAAAGAGAAGAAAATTAAAAGTATTAGATTTTGTTTATTAAATCTGAAAACCCTAAAATTCAAAACCAGAAACCAAGTAAAAAGTTATTTTCTCTTAATAAAAGGAATCTTAATATTGGAAGTCTGGAACAGCTATGATGCCCAAAGATACCAAAACGGGATTTTCATCCCATACTTGATGCTTCATATAACATGACATAATGTGTATTCAGAAAATTATTTTAAGACATAAATATTTTCTGGAGACCCTGCCATCATGACAGCTTCTTATAAATAAAGCATGGCAACATACAAAGTAGAAAAATGGCAGTAACACTCTCCATTTCCCATATCTTTCCAGAGAGTCCTTCTCCCAAACGCTGTCTTGAACTTAGTCATCTTATTACATAACTATTGCTAACCCTGAGGAATATCAGAAAAAATATCTTTACCCAGGGTTAATGTCACCCCCAATGACTTAGAGCTTCTATCAGAAAGGCAGTAAAAAAGTTAGAGATAACTAGACATGTCTGCTACCAATAGTCTAATGAAAAGCTCCTTTTTTTTTTTTTTTTCAAAATTGCTCTCAGGTTTGTCAAGACTGATGAAAAAGCTTCACAACTTTGAAATATATTTTTTATTTACCTTTTTTTTTTTTTTTTGAGATAGAGTTTCACTCTGTCACCCAGGCTGGAATGCAGTGATGCAATCTCTGCTCATTACAGCCTCCGCCTCCAGGGTTCAAGCAATTCTTCTGCCTCAGGCTCATAAGTAGCTGGAATTACAGGCACCTGCCACTGGGCCTGGCTAATTTATTTGTTTTAGTAGAGACGTGGTTTCACCATGTTAGCCAAGCTGATCTCAAACTCCTGGCCTCAAGCGTCTGCCCACCTTGGCCTCCCAAAGTGCTGGGATTAAAGGTGTGAGCCACCAGGCCAGGCCACATGTTAAAAGTATTTTAACTATTGTTTATAGATATATTTTAATGAATAATTAGAGACACATGTCAATCAGTGTTGGTTGTTAGTGAGTTAATAACTTTTCAATACTGTGCACACTCTAACAATTTGAAAATTGGAAAGTTAGAAAATTATGCCTTAGGTAAAAATCTCATAGCCAGCTCAAGTTTTTCACCAAAAGTGCCAATTTAAAATGACTTGCCTTGACAGGTGACAAATAAAATTGTATTAGAAACAAATCAAATACTTTACCCCTGCATTGTTCTGATCTGAACTATACTTTTATCATGATAGTGAATATTTCAAAAATGTGTCATAGAATCCTGAAAATTTTAAATAAATATGCAAGAAAACATCATTCTTCAACTTATAAAGCATTGTTGTATTGACTGTGGTGACATTTTTGTCAATGAAGTAATGGTCAGAATTACTAAATCAGTTATTCTTCCTGTTTGCATCATTTATACTTGCTTTCTTAAAAAATAAGTGTGACTCAAGAACATCTTAAAAGTAATAGGTTTCTCTTTAACTCTCTTTGTTTTGATCTAGTACTTTTTTTAATTGAACATTGAGAGGTATAAAAATTAAATTGAATCAAAGATTGCAACTCAAAAAATAACAAAGCATTGTGACAGAACCGACCAAACCTTTTTGATGAAGTCATGTTTCTATATGGGGTAAGTCTAAGACATGCTAAAACTCTTTCTCAATGAATACTATAATCTAGGAACGGTGATTACAATTCCCAAAGACCCATAAACTGAAAATATGCTACATTATGACATTTCATTGACAATTACATGATTAAATAATTTACTAAGAGAAGACATTAGGAAATATTCAAATTTGAATAAATGGGAATGTGTAATGATCAAATCAGAGTAATTGAGATATCTATAACCTCAAACATTTATCTTTTTGTGTATGGGGATCATTACAATTTTTCTCCTATAGCTGTTTCAAAAAACACAATAAATTATTGTCAACTGTAATTTTCTACTGTACTATCAAATACTAGAACTTATTCCTTCTATAAAACTGTATTTTTTGCACATATAATCTAATTTGTCTTCAGTTCTTCACTTGCTTCCCTTCCATGAGATCCATTTTTTAGCTCCCATATGTGACTGAGAATACTTGAAGTTTGTCTTTCTCTGTCTGGATTATTTTATTTAACATAATACCTCTACCTCTGTCTACGTTACTTCAAATAACAGGATTTAAGTCTTTTTTATGACCAAATATTCCATTAGATATAAGTACCATTTTTTAAATCCATTCATCCATAATGGACACAAGTTGATTTCAAATTTTGGCTATTGTGAATAGCACTACAATAAACATGGGAGTGCAGATATCGCTTCAATATACTGATTTCCTTTCTTTTGTGTATGTATGTAACAGTGGGATTGTGGGATGACATGGTAGTTTTATTTTTAGTTTGTGAGGAACCTCCATACTATTTTCCATTATGGTTGTATTACTTCACATTTCCACTAACAGTATGTAAGCATGTTTTACTTTTTGATTAAAGTCATTTTAACTGGAATGAGATAATATCTCATTGTGGCTTCATTTGCATTTCCCTGATAATCAGTAAAATTGAATATTTTTAAACATACTTTTTGGGCATTTGCGTGTTGTTAAAGAAATGTCTATTCATGTATTTTGCCCATTTTCTGATTGATTGTTTTATTTGCCAATGCTCTCATCATAAAAATGTTAAATATTTGAGATGATTAATATGTTAATTAACTCAATTTAATCTTTGCACATTGTCTTTAAAATAGTAACATTATTATCCTATATAGCTACAGTTATAATTTGTGAATATGTAATTTTTTTAAAAAAAAACTAACTCGATTATGTTCACAAAGCTGTTAATTGTTAAAGTCTGGACTTGAATACAGCCTGAATAGCTCTAGGGTTCATATTGCTATATTAGGTTTTAAAAATAAACAAAAAGTCATTTAGTACCAAAGATCATTTCCTTTAATTAATATCATCCTAACTATGCTCAGCACCCATTTGATTTTTTAAAACGTGGGGTTTGGGGAGGAGAGCGTGAGAAAGAGAAAGGGTGGGTAAGAAGGGTTAAGAGAAAGGGGAAGGGGGCATTATAATTAAGCATGATTTCATTTGACTTAGTCATCTTAATGCCTACATTGATAAATTACTTACTTTACATACAAGAGTCGACACCACGTGATAGATTCAGAGGATAAAAATTTACAAACATTAAAGAGGTGTGAAATTATCCTGTACATGAATCTCAAAGTATTTGAAGCTGTTTGAATAATAATTTTGTGATACTTCCAACTGTCTCATATCTCATTTTATATGGCTGAAAACAAAAACTCTGTTTTGAATGAAACAATTTTAATTATTATTTATTTTATTTAATCTTGACACAGTAGATATTCCCTACATATTAGCAATACCTAAGTTAATAGCCTAAAAAGAACGATAGCGGTAAGTCACATGAATACTAATAGGACAGACTCTAGAAATATAAACAACTCTAAAGTAGATAAATTAAAGAAAAGCATATGAAAAGCTTATCACTATATGATCTAAGACAAGTTATATACCATCCATAAATTTTACTTTCTTTCTCTGCAAAATAGATCTCATTATAGCACTTAACATATAAGCATATTATGAGGAAAAATGTCAGTATATAAAAAATGCATGGAACATAGCATAGCGCATAGTATGTGCTTATATAGCAGAGACTGTCATCATTATTATAATGATAATAATGAAATTATAAGGTGTGTATTAATAGCAATTTGATAATGATAGTATGGAAAATGGATTGTGTGTAGGAATGGTGACCTTCCCTCTACTCTGAAAATTCAATAATTTAAGTCCATAAAAAATATTAGGCAGATTAACAGGAGAAAAAAGTAGGAATTTTAATATGTACACTGTATGTCATTAGGAAACCTCAATGAAAGGTAACTCAAAGTAATGGCATAGAATTCTGGCTTACATAACATCTTCAACAAAGAACAGTAAATTTTAGAGAGGTGGTAAGACAAGAAAAGCATTCCAGATGCAGGAAACTGTAGAAAGGTAAAATTACGCAAAAGGAAACAAATGGAGTAAAGTTTCTAGATTTCTCTGGTGCCATCTCTGAGCTGATAAAAGTTGTCTCAAGCAAAGGATAATTTGTATTTTCATTCTTAAGCAGAAATGGGAGTTAGAGAAATCTTTCTGTATTTACTGCTTCTTTGTTGGCCTTAGCTAAAATATATTTATGTAAAACAGGAATATTTTAGGATGACATATTCTGGGTTTCTTCAATTGGAATGGGTAAATGTCGAGTCACAGTAATGAATTAGGAGACATTGCAGTAATCCAGACAATATACCGTATACAAGAAGAAGTGGGGGATTTCTGAGAAGCAAAAGTGAATGTCAGAGTTGGTCTCAAGAAGAACAATAGAGGTGTTCTAATCAATTGAGATAGAGGAGAATACTATCTGAGATACATTTAGGATAGAAGACTATTGATAAATAAACCAGGAAGGAGAGTTTTTGCTGTGTCTGTGTTGTCCAGTTTACAGTCTGTTTACACCTTCAGTGGAAACTAGAGAAAATATTATTGATCGTAGCCAAGTGGAAGGGCTTCATTTGTAGGGTTTGGTAAAAAGACTATAATTAGTTTGATCAGTTGTGTGTATACGGCACCCAATTTTGTGAACCATTAGAAGATTTAAGATTTCAAGTCACTCTATACTGGTGAAGAGAAAAGACTACCCTGTAATCTGTTGTCTCTTTGGTTATTTATAGAGATGGAATTAATCTAAAGTTATAATACCAAAGAACAGCAGTCTTGACACAAAAGAAAAATAAAATTTTCATTACATTAAACTCTTTTTTTACTATTTGAAATTATATAAAGTGTTTGATGAACAGAAAATTATACAGAAGTAGATATATGCATACCTTATTTTATTGTGCTACTCTTTATTGCACTTTGCAGATATTATGTGTTTTAAAACTTGAAGGTTTGTGGTGATCTACATCAAGCAAGTCTATTGACATTGTTTTTCCAAAAGCATGTATTCACTTCATGTCTCTCTGTCACATTTTGATAATTCTTACTAGTTTAAACCTTTTTTTTATATTATACCTGTTATGGTAGTCTGTGTTCAGTGGTTTTTGATATCACTATCATAATTTTTTGGGGTTGCCAAACACCACACCCTTATAAGATGTTGAACTTAGTTGATACATGTTGTGTGTGTTCTAACTGCTCCAATGAGCAGACATAACCCAGTCTCTCTCCCTCTCCAGGGGCCTCCCTATTCCCTTAGACACAACAATATTTAAATTAGGTCAATTCATAACCCTACAATGGCCTCTAAGCATTCAAGTGAAAGAAACAGTCACAGTCACATGTCTGTCAGTTTAAATTAAAAACTGAAAATGATTTAGCTTAGTGAAGAGGGCATGTGGAAAGCTGAGAGAGGCTGAAAGCTAGGCCTCTTGTACCCAACTTAGTCGGGTTGTGAATGCAAAAGAAAAGTTCTTGAAGGACATTGAAAGTGTAATTCACTCCAGTGAACACATAAATGACAAGCAAGCAAAATAACAGAGTTGCTGATTTGAAAAACATTTTTAGTGGTCTGAAGCTCCAACCAATCACAGCATTCCCTTAAGACAAAGCCTAATTGAAAACAAGGACCTAACTCTCTTTCACTCTAAGAATATTCCAAAAAGTGAGAAAGCTGCAAAAGAAAAATCTGAAGCTAGCAGAGCTGGGTTTATGAGGATTAAGGGTAAAAAAAACAAAAACAAAAACCTGTCTCTATAACATAAAAGTGAACCAGCAATTAGAAGCTGCTGTAAGTAATCCCAATTTAGCAAAGATAACTGATGAATATGTCTATAATCTAAACAACAGATTTTCAATGTAGATGAAATACCCTCATATTGTAAGAAAATCCCATTTATGACTTTCATAACTATAAAGAAAACATCAATTCCTGGTTCCAAAACTTCAAAGGGACAGGCTGACTCTCATAGAAGTAGCTAATGCAGCTGATGATATTAAGTTGAAGCCAAAGCTCATTACCATTCTGAAAATACTGCGGCCTTAAAAATTATGCTAAATCTACTCTGTGTGTACTTGATAAGTAGAAGAACAAAGCCTGGGCGACAGCACATCTGTTTATATGTTGGTTTACTGAATATTTAACGTCCACTGTTGAGACCTACTGCTCATAAATAAAGATTCCTTTCAAAATATTAGTGCCTATTGACGACATATCTTGTCATCCTAGACTTCTGATGGAAATATACAAGGAGATTAATGTTGTTCTGATGTTTCCTAATACAAAGAGTAATTTCTTTTTCCAAGTCTTATTATTTAAGAAACACATTTCCTAAAACTATAACTGTGTTACATAGTGATTTCTCTGACAGATCTGGGCCAAGTAAATTTAAAATATTCTGGAAAAGATTTACCACTCTAGATGCCATTAAAAGGAATTGTGATTCATGGGAGGAGGTTACCATGTCAACCTTAACGAGAGTTTGGAAGAAGTTGATTCCAACCCCCATGGAGGCCTTTGAGAGGGTCAAGACTTCAGTGGAGGAAGTAACTGCAGATATGTTAGAAATAGCAAGACAACTAGAAATAGAATTGGAGAATAACGAAGTCACTGAACTTCTACAATCTCATGACAAAACTTGAACCAGAGAAGACTTGCTTCTCATGTAAATGAGTAAAAAATGTGTGTTTCTTTTTAGGTGGAATCTTCTCTTGGTGAAGATGCTGTGAACATTGTTGAAATGATAGCAAAGGATTTAGAATAATACACAAACTTAGTTGATAAAGCAGGAGCAGAGCTTGAGAAAACTGATGCAATTTTGAAAGAAGTTCTACATTGGGCAAAATACTATGTCAGCATTGCATTCTACAGAAAAAAATATTTTATGAAAGAATAAATTGGTACAGCAAATTTTATTCTTGCCTTATTTTAATAAATTGCCACACCCACCCCAATCTTTAGCAAGGAAAATCCTGATAAGTCAGCAGCCATCAACATAAAGGCAAAACCTTTCACCAACAAAAAGATTATAACTTGCTGATGGCTCAGATGATTGTTAACATTTTTTGGCAATTAAGCACTTTTTAAACAACATTTGTACATTGTGTTATTAGATATACTACTATTGCATGCTTAGACTAGAGTATAAAAATAACTTTTATATGCACTGGGAAACTAAAATACTTGTATGACTCACTTGATTTCAGTAGTCTAAAATTAAACCCACAATACTTCCAAGGTGTGGATGCATAGATAGTTACAAAAGGAAGAAAACAAACCTAGGGCCTCTAAGCAAACTGTTTAAGACTAAGAACATTGTTAACAGTATTGAAAGTTCATGTATGTGATTAATTCTTTTCTTACCTTCCACATATATATGGACTATTGAATACATTCTGACCTAAGTCTTATTGACAGATTTGTTTCTGCAGCACCTAGAATAGTACTTTATTTATAGATGATTTTCAGCATATATTTTTTAGTTGAATGTAATCCAGGCAAAAGACGACATGCAGTAATAAAAAAAATACAAGAAAAATTGTTTTTCAGGAAATGAAAATTAAGATATGTGTATTTTTGCTTTTTAAGTTTAAATATTTGATACAATTTATGACACATTGGATTTAAAATGCTAGTAGTGATGGCATCGGCCGCTCCAGATGGCCTGCCGCTGCCATCATACTGGCTGTATCAGGGACGTGGGCAGGGCTGCAAACTCCATGGAGCCGATGGGGACAGGGGACAAGCGGGAACCCTGCGCCTTCTGAGTTGGAGAGGGAGCTCCCTGGGTGCCGCTGCTGATGCCTAAACTGTGTCTGCAGACTCAGGCAGCCCTGCACTCTTGGGGGCCCAGGAAGGATCCCCCTTCCCTGGCAGGCTCAGAAGTGCCTGATCCTGCTGCCTGGCTTCTCCCTGCTGTCGGTGCCCACTTTGATCTTGTATCAAAGCCGAGGCTGATGCCTGGTGCCATGACGGGCAGCAGGAAGCAGACAGGCTTCTGAGTGGAAGGGGGCAAGTTCCTGGTGAGACTCCACCTTCAGGCCAGGGAGGGCCTGAAGGTCGGGCTCTCAGTCCCACAGACTGAAGTGGGAACTTGTGGTGCCTTTTCTGGGCCCACCCATTGCCACCCTTGTACCAATCAGTGTGCATTTTCTCCCCTCTGAGGTCCATTAAAACCCTGGACTCAGCCAGAGTGAGCAGATGGCAGAACGACCAGCTGCATGGAGGAGCTATCCTCTCTGCTGAGAGATTCAGAGACTTGTAGAGAGGTCAAGACTACCACCTTCAAAGAGGAGTAACCCATTTCAGTGTCTTCTCTCTGCTAGGAGCTGGGCAGATGTCAGGATGACCAGCTGCAGAGTGAAGCTACCCTCTCTAGGGCCTCCTCTCTGATGAGAGCTGCAGAGACGAGATGACCTGCCTGCAGAGAGGAGCTACCCACTGCAGGTCTCCTCTGAGCTGTTCTAACACTCAATAAAGCTCCTCTTTATTTTGCCCACCACCCACTTGTCCACATACCTCATTCTTCCTAGACGCAGGACAAGAACTCGGGCAAACGTGCAACCAGCCACAGAGGTTTCCAGCCAGAAAAGTGACACCCCAAAGATCCTGTAACAGTAGGTCAGTAGAGGATTTAGGAATAAATCGTGCTGGCCTCTTATGCATCCATCTCTTTGCCATTTTTGTCCATTCTTTTCTGATTGATTACTCTAGATTTGGTACATAATTCTAATGTGAAACTGTTGCTTCCTCCTCACTGTATTTTTTTTTTTTTTTTTTTTTTGAGACGGAGTCTTGCCCTGTCTCCCAGGCTGGAGTGCAGTGGCACAATCTTGGCTCACTGCAAGCTCTGCCTCCTGGATTCACTCCATTCTCCTGCCTCAGCCTCCCAAGTAGCTGGGACTACAGGCCCCACCACCAAGCCTGACTACGTTTTTTTTGTATTTTTAGTAGAGACGGGGTTTCACCGTGTTAGCTAGGTTGGTCTCAATCTCCTGACCTCGTGATCCACCCGCCTCCGCCTTCCAAAGTGCTGGGATTACAGGTGTGAGCCACCGTGCCCGGCTGCTTCCTCCCCATTGTTTAATAATGGACACAATTTTTTTTTGTTCTTATGTTATTTTTCAAAGTTCATCTTCCATTAGCTTAAAAAAAAAAGATCCATGGTTCCTCCTTTGCAGCTTGGCAATCAAACTAAAAAAATTGAAAGCAATGTAGTCTCAGAAAAGTGAAGACATTATTTCACTGTTTTCTTATGATCAATTGCTACTAAAAATGGGAAGATAAGTATATTCAGTATTATAAATGTAATTATTTAAAAAATTAAATTTGGAGAATGGGAAGTGAGGTAAGGAGTTGAGACATTACTAGAAAATATCCTTTCTAATGAACATTTTCACCTTACTTTTGTTTAGTGGAGGAATGATTAATAAATATATGATAGATATGATAGAATTCACTAATTGAGTTGGGCTATTTCCTCTAGACCAATAAATAACCTAGAAAAGCTAAATATATACATATACATCTCCTCTGCATTGGAATGAGCACAAAATTGGTTACCCTTTTGTACCTTGGTCTTGTTATTATTTGAAATAAGATGCCATTTCCATCTTGAGAGTCCAGATTATTATTTATTTACAGGGTCTAGATACTGGAAAGGGAGTTTGTAGTCACTATAATATTCTTACCTTTACAAGGCTTAAAGGTAATTTTCTTTTTGTTTTTAACTCAAAATTTTACAATACCAACAGCAAAACTAATTAAAAATAATGTAATCAGTTTGAGGGAATGGAGAATAATCACATAGCAGAAATAATCCCAAATAATTTTTGAACCAAATAATTTTTGTTCTAAAATGCCACTGCTTATATTAGTATCCTCATTTTATTTATTTTTAATTTCAGAAATCTTTATCAATTTAATGCAGTCACGTAGATCAAACTATATTAAATACTTCTGGAAATTTACAATAATCGTAGTTTCAAAATATCCAGCAGTGTCATGTCTAGCTCTCATAACTGCTACCAAGAAATATTGACTTTTAACAATTTTAAGTTAGTTATTTCTTCTGATAATTATGGTTACATAATGTGGTATAATATACTCTTATAGCAGTATATATTAATTTTATTCTATGGCATTTGAGTATTTCACACTTATTAAAAAAAATTTAACCTCCACTTTTTCTTCTTCTCTGCACCCATCTTTCTAGTAGCAATGTATCACAGTATTTGGTTAAATTAGTGGGCATTACATTTCATTTTGAACACAAAATAATAAAGAAAATTTGTATTATTTGCACATGACATTCTTACCTTTTATTTGTATTTTATAGATGTTATTCACCTCCTTAATTTTTACATTTTATTATTATATTTTCAAATGCTTACCAGATCTATCATATACCCAATGATAGCATGTCCAGTCTTGTGACATAAGATAATTTTTTAATTGTATTATATTTTTCTTTTTGACCTTCTATGCATCCATCCTTTTACCATTTTTCCCAATTTTTTTCTGATAACTCTACATTTGGTGAAATTCTACTAAAAATTATCTCTTCCTCCCTATTTGTTAATGGATACCATTTCTTTTTGTTCTTACGTCATTTTTCAAGGTGAATCTTCCATTAGCTGAAAAAAAAAAAGACGTATGGTTCCTCCCTCACAGCTTGGCAATCAAACTGCAAAATTGAAAGTAATATAGTCTCAGAAGTGTAAAGGCATTATTTTACTGTTTTCTTAAGACTGATTGATACTGCTGAGAAATATGATACCAATCTCATTCAAATCTCACTTCATGTGACTTTTTTTTTAACTCTGTAAGCTCTTAGTATCTACCTATTATTTATTGCATACTGAAATTTTCAGGAGTGTAACCAATATGCATATATATATGTATGTGTGTGTGTGTATGTGTGTGATATGAATATATGTGTGAGTAATTTTTTATTGTAGTGAACACTTGGTAGATTTTTTTAGTCTTGAAACTCAAATCTTGTATATTCTGTGAAATTCGAATTATTCAAATAAAAATGAAGATGTTCCTATCTTTTCTCTTCTTTTTTCATCATAACATAATGTTTTGTATGAATATAGAACCCAATAATCAGCTAATTTAATGTTCTATATTTTTTAAAAATGAATATTATTTACCATCTCTTTTCTTCTCTGAGCTTTTCTCAACTTCATGTTCTAATCCTCTTGTTGAATTTTTGCATTTCCTTGTCATGTTTCTTATTTTCTAAATATGTTCTTTTTTTATCAATTCTTTTATTTTTGCATTATTTCAATTCTATAGCAACCTTTTGTTTTAGAAGTAAACTCTTTTTTTATTATTATTATACTTTAAGTTTTAGGGTAATTGTGCACATTGCGCAGGTTAGTTACATATGTATACATGTGCCATGCTGGTGCACTGCGCCCACTAACTTGTCATCTAGCATTAGGTATATCTCCCAATGCTGTCCCTCCCCCCTCCCCCCACAGTCCTTATAGATTCAGTGATAAGGGATCATGGTGTGGCTTCTCTGTCTTGTTTAATTAGAAGTCTCCTTTATTATAGAGGTAAGATTATTGTTCCCTATCTCATTTTTCAATAACTAGCTTTGGAATTTCAAGTCATTTGGGTTTAATTTCTAACAAAAATTTACTTCCTCTGATTTTTTTTTTTTTTTGCAAAGTTGCCTGCTATTATACAAGTATTGCAGGAATTATCTCACTCTGAGAATGGGCAACATTATAGGGCTAGCCAATTATTTTCAAACACATATTCCTAATTCCAATTGTAGGATGGATGGATAGCCACATTTTATATTATTTTACTCTTTTTTCTTCTTTCTATTGATTAATTAAAAAACAACAATTTCAATATAAAAGAGCTAATTAAGAAAACAAAGATTACCATGAGAAATATATTGATTTTTTAATCTTTGATTCTTGTATCTTGGAAAAAATGGTTTAAAAGTCTAAAACAAAACCATATATTTGGAAAAAAAATAGCAGTATTACCACACCTCTTATAAGCTATATATATCTGCTTTGCAAGTAACATATTGAATTGTTTTTTATTTTTGTTCATTAATGTAGTTATGGTATGAAATAATTTATTTAATAATTGACATACTGTATGAAGCAAAATATACAACTTAAATTTTGAAATATAAGTGTGACTTTTGATATGTAAAATAATATAAGTTGTATATGAACATCATTGTTATGATTAAAGAAAGGACTACACTTTCTTTATATAGTCTCATTTTTTCTAACCACGAAGTTAAATATATTTCTTTTATTTATTTATTTTATTTGTTCTAAGATAATAATTAAGATAGAATTTCATAAAAATTGGAATTAGAAAAGAAAGAAGGGTAATTATTTGAATCTAATTTTTTAGGCTTCTTCAGTATTGAAGATTTTTAAGCAATTATAGAAAGACTTGCTTTTACTTTGTTTAGTTTTTACTTTAAAAATTTCAACAATCCAAGGCATATGTCATTCCTTTTCCATTATATCTTCCTTCTCAAAAATTAATTTAAAACTTTTTTCTAGGTCAATACAAAAAAACTTTAAGTTAATCTGAAATGCCTAATTCTATCTATATGTCTTTTCACAAGAAAGCAGACAGACTTCTGGCTCTTTGAAATGTTTGCCTTTAATGGTCTACTTTATAGACAATGTCTACTTCTGGGTTAAAAGCCCCTGGACATAGTTCTCATGCCCTACGTAAGTCATTATCTACAAAGGCTCTTCCTATACCAGATTCCCACAGAAGATGTCTGAGCATAAATAAAGACTTCATTTCCATTTTAACTCTTCAAGAGGAAAGTCTGAAGGAATCCTGAGTTGGTGAAAGGCAGAATGAAAGAGGGAGTTCAGCCCAAGTAGAACCTTGACATTGATATGAAAGTAGTTTTGATGAAAAGACCTTTAGACTGACATCCTTCTGATATCCAGTGGGTCCTGATTTCAGTATCTAAAGAGAATACCTCATCATTCCTTTGAAATGAAAGTTTTTTTTTAATAAAGTGTAACATTTGCTCTATAATGAGAATGATTGATAACGGCAGAACCCATGTTTATACATTACAAGATTTGAAAGGTTTCTAGATGGTAAATTAAGACAAAAGTTTGATAAATAAAATAAATCTGGGTTTGAAACTTAGCTTCACCACTTTCTAAAAGTGTGAATGTGCAATTCATTTAGAGTAGATATCTACTTCCTTCTTTATCTGTGAAAAGGGGGCTTCTACTAGGTATCAGGGCTAAATATTAAGAGTGCATAAATTAGCCCAGCCTGCAAAAAAACACCCATAGAATGGTATGGCAAAGAGAGAGTGCTGCCCTCTCTTTCTCTTTGGGTAAGGATATTCACCCTATCAGGGAGGTCCTACACTCAAAGTCGCGTCCAAACCTAATTACTGCTAGAAAACCTTACCTCCAAATACCATTATATCGAGGATAAGGGGTTCAACATATAAATTTTGTGAAGATACAAACATTTATCCCATAACAAAAGAAACATTGTATGGAACTTCTCAGAGAGGGACCCTGGTGTAAACTGGAAATAAAGTCAGCTTCTTAGAAAGTACACTGCTTGTGAATTGTGAAAGGGAAATAAAGGAAAAATTAATTGACATACAGTTGATGTATGAGTTCTGAGTTGGAGCTGACTACAGAGCCCTGTCTACTATGTATAGGAGGCAATAAAGAAATTCAGAAAACAGTCATAGTGTTCTTCAAGTCCCAATAGCCCTAGGTAGTCCACTTTCTTCTGTCTACCTTTCCAAGCCTTCCTATGCTTGTTTGTTTTATTAGGTCAAGAGTTTGTTAATCGTAAGAGGGATGGCCTTTAAGGAATAAGGCTACACCATCTTGGTGAGAACCAAATATTTTAACTTATGTAATAACCAGATTTCTATTGGTTACTATGATTAAAGGTGTCAATCACCATTTAAAGTTACTTTATTAATGATGTCATAATTTTAAAATGGGCACATCATGTGGAATATGCTTTTTGAATTCAATCTTTGTGTATTAACAAACTCTTCACTTATCCATGAAATTTTGTGATCTCCCACAAGTTGGGCACTTTGTTTAGTTTCGTTCATTGTTATTATGTTAATAAAAATAAGTAGCTTTAAATATCTTCATGCATTTTTTACACACACATTTTAAGATTACTGAACTGTTAGTGGAGATTAGAACACAATCCAAGTGAACTCTAGATTTTTCACATAACTTCATCTGACTTGTACTTCTAATTTTTAGTGTAATTCACCTCATGTTTGAAAAGAGAGAAAAGGTTTTTAGCTAGTAATGGGAAGACTACAGGCTGATTGAGAAAATATGAGAGACACTGAAGAGGAAGTATTAATTTTTAAATATTTCAGTTTAGGAATAACCTTTCATTTTTACATAAGCTTTTTGCTGTCCTATATGTGATAATATATATTCAGAAAATATTTTTTAAAATAAGAGGTATTTTCCAACATGCCTAATTAGTATGGAAATATATTCTTGTCAGTGATAATTTTAGTTGAAAATAATCATTTATTATAAGTGAGGCAAAATCCTAAATTATTAGATGTATTATTTTATGTAATTCTCACAACAGCAGACTTTTAATGAAGATATTTACTAAATTTATTTATGAATTTTGACCCAATTTTAAGCATTTATTCTAAGTAAAAAAAAATCATTGTTTAATTGTGGTTTTCAACTCAATTCTAATAAATGTATTGTAAAAATTAAATTAATACCCAATATTATTTGTAGAAGTTCTTTTGCCCATTCCTGTTATGATCAGAAAAACAAAATAATTTAAATACTTTTTAAAACTAAAGTATTTAATATGAAATGGTCAAAAATAAATTTTATATAATTAAAATATAGAATGTTTATTTCACTTATTAAAATGCACAATGTGACAGAAATTTAATATTAAAAAATAATACATGAAGAATAACATAATGTTTATAAGATTATATAAACACATAATATCCAAAAATTTTAATCCAGTCTATGGCATTAAAATTTTTAGATTTAATTTTCTTAGTGTATATCTACGTGTAGTTTCTCATTTCTCTCTCTATACTCTATTTGAGTTGCATTTCTTACTAGAAATGTATAATATTCTAATTTTATTTTAAATGTGCTTATTAGAGTTTGTGCAGTTTACTTATAAGATTTTAACTTCTGATAACTAACTTTTAATTTTAAGTTTCTTGCCAATACTCTTCTTCATCTTTTCTCATTAACATTTCTGTTTTGTTTTACAATTTTGCATTTCTTTGAATGTCCTATACATACATATGATAAAATTTTCAGAAGATTATTCAACCAAATCATTGTTATAAGGAGGTAGTTTTAAAAATGTATTGGGCTATACTACTTCACTCATCATTTCTTAGTATGCTTTAGGATATTAGTTTAAACTTTCAACTTATATGACAGCCTCTCTCTCTCTGTCTCCCCCCATCCTTCTTTCTCTTAGAGGAGTTAGAAGTTACTTCTTTGTGCTGATGTGGTGATGCATGGGATGTTACAGAGCCAGCCACAGCAATAATTGACAGCTGGACCCAGCTTCTGTTTATAAGGTAAGACCTGGTCTTTCATCTTTCTTATTCTGTTTTCTACAGTCTGTAGAGATTTCGTTATTTGGCAAGAGTTTTTCAGAGCTTTAATTAGTGCCATGAGAATAAGTTGGCAGGGAGAGTATGAGTCCCTGGATTGAAACATCAGTTAACCATGTGCAGAGCTCCACAGAGGCACACCTCCAGCTGAAAGTTTCAGCTCTGGAGAAGAGCAGACCCATGGCTTTATCTGGAATCAATTTCCAATAAAATAGAAATATAAATTGGCTTGTATTTGAGCGCAGTTATACATTTTGTTACTTACTTTTAGAATTTATTCCTTACACTTGGTAGACAGTCATTTATCAAAGCATACACTCACTCATTTATCTTAATCTAGAAATAAATTTCTATCGTAGTAAGGAAAAAGTTACATAAATTTGGAGATTACAAGATCATTTTAAGACTTATCTGCCATCATATTATCATGAATTTTTAGATGTAATTTATTTTATGAAGCAAGGAATCCACTGTTGACTTGCTATCTTTGCTTGCACAAGAACTAATTATGTAAATGGTCACAGATCTGAAAATAATTACTGTCAACATATTTTTCAGAACTGTCACTTTGACAACACTGTGTCTAATTATATAGTAAGTCAAAGGATTATAAAATATAATAACTATAAAGACTATATTTTGGTAATGCCACGTGTAATTGTAATTGATGGAGTCTTTCCATAGAATGTTATCCAATTAAAATACATTCAAAGGTAATACAAAATTAACGTCTGTTTAGATAAGGAATTGCTTCAACTTCAAATATCAGGGAAACATACCAACATTGGTTTAAATGTATTTATGGTTCTTTTTTTTTACTTTTATTTTAAGTTCAGGGGTACATGTGCAGGACGTGCAGATTTGTTACATAGGTCTAACGTGAGTTATGGGTGTTTGTTGTACAGATTATTTTATCAGCCAGGTATTAAGCCTTGTATCCACTAGTTATCTTTCCTGATCATCTCCCACCTTCAGTAGGCCCCAGTATGAAATGTTCTCCTTTATGTGTCCACGTGTTCTCACAATTTAGCTCCCATTTATAAGTGAGAACACACAGTATTTGGTTTTCTGTTACTGCATTAAACTACTAAGGATAATGGCCTCCAGCATCATCTATTTCCCTACAGAGGACATGAACTTATTCTTTTTTATGGCTGCACAGTATTCCATGGTGTAGATGTACCACATTTTCTTTATTCAGTCTATTATTGATCGTCATTTAGGTTGATTCCATGTATAATATTTGTTATCGTGGATAGTGCTGCAATCAGCATATGTGTGCATGTGTCTTTATAATAGAATGATTTATATGCCTTGGCATCTATAGCCAGTAATGGGATTGGTGGGTCAAATGGTAATTCTTTCTTTAGGTCTTTGAGAAATCACCACACTGTCTTCCACAATGGTTAAACTAGTTTACACTCTCATCAACAGTGTAAGGGTGTTCCTTTTTCTCTACAACCTCACCAACATCTGTTATTTTTTGACTTTTTAATATTAATCATTCTAACTGGTGTGAATTGGTATCTCATTGTGGTTTTGATTTGCATTTCTGTAATGATCAGTGATATTGAGCTTTTTCCATATGTTTATCAGCCACACATATGTCTTCTTTTCAGAAGTGTCTTTTCATGTCCTTTGCCCATTTTTCAAAAGTTGTTATTTTCTTGTAAATTTGTTTATGTTCTTTATAGATGCTGTATATTAGACCTTTGCCAGTTGTACAGTTTGCAAAATTTTTCTCCCATTCTACATGTTGTCTGTTTATTCTGTTGATAATTTTATTTGCTGTGCAGAAGCTTTTTGGTTTAATTGGATCCCATTTGTCATTTTTTACTTTTGTTGGCATTTGTGGTTCTTAAGAATATTTACAGCATCTAGTACTCAAATAGCAGTAAATATAGGTTTATTATTAGCATTATTATTACTTTTGCTCTACACACCTTAGAGTGTTATTTACTTGTTTCTGCTCATATATATATCTTCTAATGAGTTTCGTCTTCTAATGTCAAAGTCAAGGTAGATGGTAGAAATGGGGGCAACAAAACCTTTATTTTTAAAATTGTCTTGTTTGTCCCATTAATTAAGCATCAGCAGTTTCATTTTGTTTTAGAACTCTTCAACTCTTCTTTGCCAAAACTCAGTGAAATGTCCTTATTTGGCTACAAGGCAGGCCATGATAATTTAACCATGTGTCTGTAGCTGTTAAATGTAAAACAACTATGAGAATCAGATTTCTATCCAATTAAAATAGTTCTTCCAACTAGTCATTTTCACAGTTTGTGACTAGTTTGACAGGCTACTATCTTTTCTGTGTAGCAACGATACATACTTGTTTAACATTAAACTATGGTTTTGTGATTTTTACATATTTGAGAGAATGAAAAGAATATAAAATTTCCAATGAGGCTTTACTGACGACGTAATTCAAAGGAATAGAAAACTTCTAAAAATCTTTCAAATTGATTGTCAATTAGTGGGTTGTTCTTCCTGAAAAATAATTAATAACTTAATTTTTTAAACATCACTGATAATATCAATGGATCAATCAGATATTAAAATTCAACAAGTTGAATAAAATATAAAGCCATTTCTACATAAATATGAATTAAGGTAGCATTTCTGAGAGAAAATTTTTAAAAAACTAACAATATTGGCATACAGATATAATTCTGTATAATGTGTTGAAGATTCAGTGATAGTGTTTATTATAAAATAAACAGTTTTGTATAGGATTGTTGGAGTAATACATTAACTATATTTTAAATATTGTAATTGAGTTATCATTTTACTACATAATTATTATTCAGATGGGAAATCCAGGATATAAAACAAATACAAGGGCAACACATTATTAAAAATGATAATATTTTATGAATACCAAATGATGTGTTTGTAATGGTTCAAAAACAAGTACTCAGAAAATAAATAAATAAATAAATAAATAAATCTTTATTAAAAGTAATTTAGGCTGACTTCAGTATTTCACCACAAATAATTCATTTGTGCATGAAGTATACCTAAAATTATAAATTGAATATATAGTTATCAAAGTTCAATAAGGAAAACAACAAAAACAAAAGTTCAGATATTTTCAGCAGAAATATAGAGAAATAAGTACTTACAAATTGTTGGAAGTACAGGAGAAACAGATGTCAAGTGAGGTTGTTACCCCCAAATAAGGAAACTTCAGGAGGTTGCAGATGAACCCAGGGTGATCTACATATTTGAGACCAGATAATAAAAATGGATCATGAAATCTAAGAAAGATGTAAGAATCCTGGGTTAATTTTGCAGCCAGCGTCTTCCGAATCCCACCCAAATACCTCTTAGTAGAGGAATCTAAAGAAGAGATACACTGGGAATGGATTTCAGAAAATGTATTTTGTATTTCCATCACTTGAATACATTTGGGGGATGTGAGGATAACCTGCATGACAATAGACCATAATTGGTACAAAAGCACATGTTTAAACTCACCAAGATACTGTATTACTTAAAGATTTGCTACATGCTTCATGTTATATTTTACAAAGCTAATTATTTATTTTATTTTAAATTAAAACCTATAACGTAACTATTATATGCTAGGACTTATTATAATATAATGTGGAGTGGCAAATCAAGAGAGTAAAATATTATTTTATAAAGCATAGCACATTTATTAAAATGTATAGCATATCAATCTTATAAATCCATAGCATCATGAAACGCAGATATTAGATGGAGGATCCATGTGTAGGAAAGTATATTTCTTAAATTGGGTTCTGGAAGCGTGAACTTACCTGTCTATAAATTATAGTGTAAATTGAAAGGACATTGTTAAAAATATTTTTATCTTATTGAAACCTTGAATTTCCTTGAGCTTTTCAATTTTATATAAGAAAATATAACAATCTTGTGATAAAAACATGAAATTCCTACAGGATACAGAGCTATATCTACTATCACAGTTTCAACAGGGAGATAAAAGAAAGTTGACAGTAACTTTGAAAGGCATTTATTACTACAACCCTGAGGATTGTAAACCTCTTAAGTTGGCTGTGCTGAATTTAACAATGAAAGGAGTTACATGTTTGTTCTCTTTATCAGCGCCAAGGGAGTAGTATGTTTTAAAATAATATGTTATTTTATGTAAGTAAAGGTTTGGGCAGAAGTTCTACACATCTATTAAGGTGATGTTTACACATTTTTTTCTTTAGAGGAAGTGTAGAAATTCTGGGCTTCTTTTAAAGTATAAAATAAGTTGTAAAAACATCAAATCCCAATAAATCTTTAACCATACATTATTATATTTATATATTCCATGTAATTATATAGCACATGTAATCTATAAAATGTATACCATATAATTATAATATATAGTATTATATATTAATATATATGAATATATGTATTTATATATAATGGTGACTTGTAAAACTTGCAAAACATGCTTTCTCTCCTTAGGATTGTCAAAATAAAATGGAAAATATTAGTGTACAATATTATGCTCAAAAATATTATTTTTCATAGACCATTTCAAAATCATAAACTGAAGTATGTATCTGGCAAGGAAGTATTAAGAGACACTGCAAAAACTCTCCTTGGTGCGAGACACAGTCCTCTTGCCCTCATTGTCTAGTAGCAACTGAATTTCCCCTTCGTAACTTGGTCATTCTATCCCTTAGAGCCCCTCCTTTTTCTGCTTGTTGGTTCGGTGGCATAGGAATGAAGAAAAGCAAAAATTCTGCAAGTATCTACTAGTGAGAGGAACCACTTCCTCTACTATTAGATAGTAGCAGAATTCTACTCTTTGAGTTCTAGATCCACATATCCTGGATATGGGGGAGAACGCACCGATCATAGTAGTCCCTGCTTATCAGTAGGGAATGAATTCTAAGACGCCCAGTGGATGACTGAAACCGTGGACTGTACCAAACCCTATATATGCCATTTTTCCTATACCTACATACTTATGATAAAGTTAAAATTAACACAGTAAAAAATTAGCAACAATGATAAATAATAAATAGTAATAAAATAGAAAAAGTATAATGATATATGGTCATGAATGTTATGTGAATGTAGACTCTGTCTCTCTGAAAATACTGTAATATTTTCAGACAATGTTTGATCGTGGATAACTGAAATTGCAGAAAGCAAAACCACAAATAAGGGGGCACAACTTTAATGATGCTAATTCAATATATATATAGCAACTGCAAGACAATATCCTAGTTTTTTCAGGTAGTTATCTTCCACTTGGTACTGTAACTGAGTCTTCAGCAAACAATTCTACCTTTCAATTAGGTAATTGAATCTCTTTGTTGTTGAGGTAATGTGTAGCCTTCTTGTCTTCCACCATGGCCAGTATATTTATGCATCCATTGACCAAGCACAGGAATGACCAAGAAAAGACTTATGACATCCACAGAACATGGCATTTTGTTCACCTCATTATTAAAAGCCTTCTCTGTTATGGATACTATGTGTCTCCAAACATATGGGACACAAACCTCTTCACAGTGTAGGCTTCTTCTGGAAATTTCATTATAATACTTTTTTTCACTTATTACTAATCTTCCAATCCTGTTTCATCCAAACAAACCATAGTACTTCCCCTAAATCAATGCAAATAGGTGTTTCTGGTCACCTATCACATATCTATAAATTATAGTAGAAATTGAAATGTCACCTATCACTTCATACATAATAGGCCTCCAAAAGTACCATTCAAAGTTCTGCTTACTAGAAGGATGTTCTTTCACCACTGTCCTTCAAGGTAACCTATGAAAGTGTGTAGTGTTGTATTTGTCCACTTTCAGATGGTATCAGCATGTCAGACATAACCACATATAAATCAGGCTGAAGATTTTCTTTTCCCTCAATCAACTGTTCAAGAAGAGTACCCTAGCAGTACATAAACATGGATTTAGGCAGGGAGGGCAATGCAACAGGAGTTGGTATTGATGTGGTCTGAGCCCCCTGCTTATGCAACTTACTTATACCTTCCAGATCTACCTCTGCTTAATAGCTTATTTATCATTTTTCTTTACTAATATTTTGCTATGGCACATGCAGAAATTTATGGCTAGATGCTTGACACAATATCAATTTCATGATGAGACCTTAAGCTGCATGGTCACCTGCTGCCCTGCCTCCACAGCAGGATGTGCAAAGGGATAGAGGTGTTGGACATAGGGTTGGGGATTCATTAACAAAATGTATTGGTCATATTCGATCAAATTATGGGGAATATTCTGGTGAAATGGGGAATATTCTGGCTTTCAATATATTATAGACATATAATTGTTACTGAGTAAATATTTCTTACTATATGATTCTAGCATATCAGCATGACTTTTATATATTAGGAAAAGTATACTTTTAAAAGATTATCAAAATGTTCAAATTTCAAATTTACGTAAAAACAAAAATATCAATATATCTTGGTTTTGTTTAAGGACCAAATAGTTAGGTCATTAACATATAAACACATCAATTTTTCCCCAGATTAAACCCATAATATTCTCCAATATTTAATGATAATTACATGTACTCTGAATAATTTTTAAAACATGGGTATTTATGGACTTGTTTAGTCATTGAATATGATGGAATAAATAACAATCTATTATTTAAATTGCTTTACTTAAATAGCTATTTTTATAGATATTAAGATTTTCTATTATTTAAACAGCTATTATTGTAGATATTGAAATTTTTAATATTTGGAAGAATAAACTACAGTAAACCCAACCATTAATCTTTTTCAAAAATTTTAATTAAGAATTTCAAAGAGAAAGTAAAAATGTCCATAAAACCATCTGATACAAATGGTCAGACTGGACCCTATAGCATAATGAATAAACTAGCATAAATAAGATATTAATAATGAAGTGCAGATATTTCAAATATAATATAATTAAGGGAAAGGCTTCTGCAGCCTCAATACAAAATAAGTTTTCCTTGAATTTCTGAGCTCTGAGTAGTTTACTACCAAATGGTTTAGAAAGGCCAACTCTGGTGTGCAATTTTAAATTGTTTGGGAAAATAAAATAGATGGATGTTGCACTCTGTGCCATATATTTTTATATATACATGTATATGAAAAAAGCATCTCAGAAATTATAAAGTACTCAAAATAATTTTACCTCATTCTCTATGATTTATGGGCAATATAGACATTCTTCTAATCAACAAGAATGCATGTGATATGGTTTGGCTGTTTCCTCATCCAAATCTCATCTTGAATTATAGTTCCCATAATCCCCACATGTCCTGGGAGGGACCTGGTGGGAGATAATTAAATCTTGTTCATGCTGTTCTTGTGATAGTGAATAAGCCTCACAAGATCTGTTGGTTTTATAAAGGGCAGTTCCCCTGCACATGCCCTCTTGCCTACAGGCATGTAAGACATGCCTTTGCTCCTCTTTCGCTTTCTGTTGTGATTGTGAGGCCTCCTCAGCCATGTTGAACTGTGAGTCAATTAAACCTCTTTTCTTTATAAATTACGCAGTCTGAGGAATGTCTTTATTAGCAGCGTGAGAACGGACTGATACATCATGCCATATAAAAATTTAAACACTGTAAAAATACATCAAAACTTACTATAAAGGATGCATTTTAGAAAGAAAATTTAACTAAATGTATAGCCATTTTGATTGAGGGAGAAAGGAAAGAAAGTCATCCAGGGACCTACATTTTTACCAAACAATTCCAAATAAAGAAAATAAAAGTAGTAAGAATTTTATATTTATCTTTGTAAATCAATGAGTTTTGGAGTGGTATGGCACATGATTGACAATTAGAACCATTCCTCTCCTTTATTCCAGTATTTTAAATAATTTGGGATTATATATCAAAATATGATCAGGTAATTGTTCCCAGGTCAGCAGTTGTATTTAGTCAGCTCAGGCTTTCCTAACAAAATACCACACACAGGATGGCTTAAACATAGAAATTTACTATCTCCCAGTTGTTGAGGTGAGATGTCCAAGATCAAGACGTTGATAGGTTGGACAGTCTTGGTATCTTCTGAAGCCTCTAGCTTTGCATTGCAGATGAGTCCTTCTCTCTTTGTCTCACATGGTCTTTTCTCTGTGCATATGCATCCTGGTGTCTCTTCATGTGTCTAAATGTCCTCTTCATATAAAGACACCAGTCAGATTGGTTCAAGGTCCAACCTAATAGCTTCATTTTAACTTTATGTCCTCGTTAAAGAATTTATATACAAATACAATCTCAATCTGAGGTACTGGGGATTAGGGCTTCAACATACAAATTTTGGGAAGACACAATTCAGCCCATAACAACTGTGAAATTTGAAACCTCCCTCAGAAGCAAGGCTGTGGGTTGCTTGAGATTTAGGACCCAGGCATAGAGTTGAGGAGAGGGTCAAGTTTGAAAGAGATAGGAGAGAGTGAAAAATTTGTCACCACAAATCTTTCCTCATTTCCCGTTCCTTTTTATCTTTTTGTGGCAAAATTTTATCTATATATCTTTCTATCTGTCTATCTACCATACTAAGTGTAAATATTTCTTCCCTTCCACTTTTTTCTTCTATATCTGTTCTTCCTTACCCCTTGGTTTTGCCTACTTAGGAATACAACATACAAACACACATTCTAGTCCTGTGTATACAAACATATGTTATCACTGGATGCCAAGTTTTTTTGTCTTATTTTGTTTTATTTTTTTTAAATCAAACAGAGAAAACATGGCAGGCAATACTTACTATTTAAACTGCCAAACTTTTAAAAAGCAGACTGAGATATATTCTAACAAGGAAATGTCTCATTATACTCTGGAATTGCAAAGTGTGTGAGTAAAATACCTTAGGTTTAATTTTAACTTCCTTATACCAGAAGACTTTGGAGATGAAAAGCTTATTCTTGTAGTCTGGATGAAGTTGGGTTACTTAACTTTATTTTGTAGAATCTTGCCAGGTTTTATGAAATGGGAGCACACATCTTGCTATAATCTGTAAAATATACAGGGAACCCCTGAAAATGTAGTTCATATGGACATCAAATGTTTAACCTCGATGGGTAATGCAAATAAAAAGGTAGAATATGAACTCTAAGTCATCCATTTGTCTGGCAACATGAAATATGTCTGAAAGAGGTAAGACAGCCTTTTCTAAGTCATAATTGTATGAGAGCTGATTCTTACTGAGTTGGTTCTTACTTTTCACCATATCTTAGTTGAAATTGGCAGTTGGGGAGTATTCTCTGTTGATATATTAATCTTTAAAACTACTTAGAGAAATTATTTACCTTGAGAATTTATTCAAACACCTTTTATGGGAAGATGCCAAAACCTGCACTATAGAATACTAAGCAAATATAGTTTGCTCTATAGTTTGTTGAACTTAAGCATATACTAAACAGGAAGGGTTTCTTCTGGGGAGATTGTTTTCTTGTGTCAGTTTAGTTAATATTAATTTTCTATATTGTTCAATATTAATTAGACTGTAACCCAGTATATATAGTAGAGTACTAGAAACTAAGAAATGAAAAGTTAAACCTATAAAAACAGTCAAATATGGACAAGGTTTAACTTTCTGATTTCCTAGTTCAAAGTTCTAAAAAAGGAGCCCTTTGTTTTCTTGCTTATCAGTAAAATCTCAAGCAAACCCTTACTTCTGTAGAATGGTCCTGCTTTTGTTGCTCTGATTTTTGCTCAGATTTATGTACATAATTTTTATAGCAGGGATGATCTCATGATGCCAAGATTTTTGTAAGGAAAAGTAACCACAAGACTGACTCTAAACTCAAAAGACTTTTCTATTACACAAATATTACAGAAATTATCTTAATTCCTGTTTATACTTTCAACATCTTTCAAACTGAAGCCTCCCAGAATTTCACAATTTATCAAGCACATATTGTCTATGCAAAGTGTAAAGAGGCAGTGGAATATATAAAATACATTGCCACTTTATATCTCTGGTGATACTCCTAGGAACCAGAAGAAATACGGGTTTGTCGTTTTCACTTAAATCCAGTCCATTTTCATCAGTCCTTTTTAAAAAACAAATAAAAATAAATAAATAGGGAATGCTTCATGAATTTGCATGTCATCAGTCCTTTTTAAAAGATAGGTAAATCAATTCTTCCATAAACTGTTCAAATTAAAACTACCTGTATCCTTGAAGAATGCAGTTCAGTCACTGGAGATGTTGAGAATATTTTTCTTCAGCAAAAGAAAATAATTGATTTTTTTTGGGAAAATAACCTATGACTCATAATTTCTAATCATATGAAATCAATGGGTTAAATTACACAAATAATATAGTCATATTTGTTTATTTTTCCATTTTTTCCTTTCAGATATGTAAATACTAATTATAACAACTGTTTTAGAATGTAATATTTATAAACCTTGCTAACTATTGGGATACACAGAGAATTCAATTGATAACCAAAGCTGTGACACAAATATAAATAAAAGTTATGCAAATTCTGACAAATAATATGTTATTTACCAGATAGGCAAAAACATATATTAGGTCTGAACATTTACATTTTAATTTTGCTTACATTTCCATTTCACATTTACAATTACACCTTGGTGAGAAGTGGAAAGTTAAATTTTTTGCCATTTAGATGTAGGACTGGAGTTGAGGAAGAATGGTTCTGGAGATGGCTACTATTCAGTCTAAGCCTTTCTGTATGGCTTAATGTTTTTGACATGTGTATTATGATAAAAATAAAAGGAAATTAACAAACCACTGAAACATAAGCATTGAACAAATATATATAAGGTGAATATAAAGCATAGATATTCAAGCCATATGTAATTTTGGAGAGAGTAGGCTTTTATGTATGAAGTCAATTTTATTGTTGTTCAGATTGTTTACATCCTCTCCCTGGAGCCTCTTTCCTAAGCACAAGTAAACCTTCTACCACATTGATGTCAATGTTGCCTGTCCAGTGAGCTTTGTTCAGTAACATATGATGGGAAGTGATGTGAAGCACTTCTGAGCAGAAGATTTAAGGGCCCAGATAATGTCTTCTTCTTCAGCCAGATTCCTCAGATGAGGACAAGACTAGGGCTTCAGCTAACTCAGAAAAGATATGTATTGTGAACCAAAAGTAAGCTTTGGCTTTTGTTAAGTCACTGAGATTCTGCAGTTATTGTTCTCCCAATACTGTATAGAATAATCTGACTGTTGCATTCAGAGAGTACCTGGTTTATTATTTTTTATGTGCTTTTATTTCACTTATCATCTTTATACGTTATAGGTAATCTTGTCTTTTCTATGATTTTACATACATACACCATCTCTAAATCCACATCTCTATCTCATACTTCTGTCCTATACATTACACTATTTTAGTTTGCCTACCCTGTCATATCCATTTCATTGTCATATATGTGTCTGCTCCATGTACAGAGGGAGATTCTTGGTTGTCCTCACCTTACCAACCTCCTGCTCTTCTATCCTGTCTTTCTCATCAAAGGAAATGGCACTACTATGTGTCAAGCCCTCCAAGCTACATCTGGAGATTACTCTTTGATCCCTCTCTTTCTTTTACCTAATAAATTCAAACTATCAACATATTCTATACAATTTAACTTGAAAATCTTTTGCAAATCCATTGACTTCTCTTTATATTCATGGCTGCAACTCTAGTCTAGGCTTCACAATCTTTCACTTATACTTCTGTGACAGTGTCTTCCTTTTTCCATTTTTGTTTTCCTCGATATTGTTTCCACAGTGAGCTTCTGAAATATAACCGATGAAATTACTTCTTGCTTAATAACAACAACACACCTTCACTTTTATCTTTTATCTCTCTACATTTACACAGAACTCCAAAAGTCTCCCTCTGCCCCAAGGTTGTGCCTTATAGAACGTCTCTCAGCCCCGCTTATGCTCCTCACATCCTTGGCTCACCCTGATGCAGCCACACTGGATTTCTCGTGGTTCTTAGAACAGGCCTACTGATTCTTTCCCAACGCAGAGTTCTGTGCAAACTGTTTTCAGTTCCTGGAAGAATTTCTCTCTTTAGTTTATTTGATCAACTCTCTCATGTTCAGGGATTCAAATTAAATAACAAATTCTTTAACAGGTTTTAAACGACTCACCTAATTAAAGTAGCTCACTCCCTCTACTTTTTCCTATCTCTTTTAAGAGATGGATAATAATTCTCTGCTCTAAGTATTTCCTTCATTGTAACTAATGCAATTTGTTAACATTTATTTGTTTTCTTTGTTCCTTTGTTTTTCGGTCCATGTCTTCCCCCAACCCCAAGACTGCAAGTCTATGGCAGCAGTTGTGACAATAGTAGGACTCATTAAATAGAGAAATAATGTATTGTAGAATAAAAAGGTAGGAAAGATAACTGTAATGTTGTTTTAAAAATTATCTATTAATAAATCATTTAAATTATTTTCTTAACATTCACAAAAATCAATTTTGTATGGTGATTTTGGAAAGAAATTTTTTAAAGTTAAAAATAAATATTTGCTGAAACTCAATATTAATTTTAAAAAACAAATATTTAACGTAGTTAAGATAATTTTCAAGAAAATACTTTTTCACCTAGCATAGTTACCTATATATAAAGATATATTATAATCCCGTAACAGCCCTGGCTTTTACAATATGGAATATGGCAATATTTATACTGAAATGGTCCATCAAATTGAGACATTTAAATTTTAATATAAAGTTTGTTAGTTTTAATGTGTTTATAAATTATGCATATGGATATATATATGTAACAAATGTATAAACACATTAAACACACATATATATTTGTATATATGTATATATGTGTGTATATATGTATATGTGTGTGTATATATGTATATGTATGTGTGAGTGTGTTGTGTTCTCTTTGTTGTACCAAATAACATTTATACAGGGATTATTTCCTACTTCAAACAGTTTATTAATATTTTTCATCAAGTCAAATCTTATATGTATCAGAGAGCTTTCGATAACTGTGAGAAGAGATAAACAAAAAAACAATACATAGGGTCCTTAGGAATCTAACATTCAGATTCTAATCATAGGAATAATCTGGAATCAAGTTGAGGTCTACATAGATCAAATGAATTACTCAAGTTCAAAAAATTGTCAATGAATAAAACCAGAAATTTGTAGAAAGGAAATGAAATAAAGGGTATTAAAATTTAATGAAGAGTGTCTTGGTCAATGACTGTCTGAGGCCAGCATGTGGGTGGTAAAGGGCTTTACCAAGACGGTAATGAGTTTAGAAAGATAAATTTATTTAAGGGAAGAGGGAGAGATACCTTGCAAAAGAGCAAAAGGCATGCCAGCAGAGGGAAGGCTGTCTGCTGTCTGCAAAGGGGCCGGGGCTGGAAGGGAGTTTTATAGGATTATGCTGCTTAGGCTGAATGCTTGCAGACCGGATGCTTGGGTAGACCATGAGCTGAGTGCCTGTAACCTTTTTGTGGTTGACTCCATTGCCTGAAACTTTCTCTCCTCTCTATCCCTGTTTCTTTTTTCTGCTGGCTAAGCCCCTTTTTCAATTTTCTTTTAACTCATTAGACTCCACATTTTCCCCTGACAGAACAACAATGACAAATCTTTGGCCTTTGGGTGGAGGTCTCATCTTTCAACTACTTCCTGCTGGCCTGGGTTGTAGAGCTCACCCTAACTGTGGTTGTCCGTTTGTAAGCAAATTTCTGAATGTTATCATATGTAATATGGCAATATGCATCTTGAACTATTCCAACAAATTGACACATTAAAATTTTTATTAAAAGTTTGTTAGTTTTAATATGTTTATGTTATATAGATATAGATATAGTGTGTGTGTGTGTGTGTGTGTGTGTATTTCTGAGTGTGTGTTTTCTATGTTGTGCCCTGTGGGCTGTGGGTCTTATATTATGGGACATAAAATGTTGGGCACGGCTGGAGAATGGAACTTCGGGAGAGAGAGCATGTCCCTACAGAACTGATGTCCAGCCGAGTCTAAACAAGATTCGTGGGGGGTCTCTGGGGACAATTAGCTGATACCCTTGCATCCTTAGAAGCTTAGTGTGGAATTGCTGCTTGTTCCTGATGGAGATTTTATCATTATTCCTCTGATGGGCTTTGCAATGAATGATAACTACCTGTATAGGAAGCATCATTGCCTCCAACAAGATCATAATTTCAGGAGCATTTTTAATTGGAGAATTTGGGGTGGTTAAAAGTCCTCTTTCCCACCAAATGGCTGCATCGGCATGAACTACACGAAAGGCATAGGCTAAGTCTTTGATAATGTTAAGCCTCATGCCTGCTTCCAATTAATTGTAAGGTCAAAGCAGAGTTCTCTTTCTGGACTGAGGTGATGTTGCCTGGTAGAGGTTATGATGCTGTTTCTTTAGTGAGGCTAATGATAGCATACTCTGATAATCGGGTCACCTCTAGCATGAAGCTGCTGCCATATGTGTACCATGTGGACTCTGGATTTGTGAGGAGAGTATTCCAGAGATTTAGAGTATGCTACAGGATAAATCTATGGTTTCTCGGCATAAATATTCAAGTGATCCTTCTGCATTTGGTTCTGGTAACAGGGTGGCAGGATTGAGGGTATGGTATGGTTTGATACTTTATTCTGATGCCTGTAGAAGGAGTGTTTGATATTTGCTAATTTGGGTATTTGAGATCCAGTGGAAAACCTTTGAGTTTTGGATATTCATTACCTCATATAGGATGTATTACATGGCCAGAGTTACATGGCCTCAGCCAAGAGGGCCATGGATTCTAGGCCCTAGAGGCATCAGGGCCATCCCTGTTCTACCAGTTCAGGGGCTTTTGATAAGTAAGTGATAGGTCCTTGGGATGGTTTTAATGGTTGGGCTAGGACTCTATTGATAAAAAGGCTTTCTAAGATCTGGCAAGGCCAGAGCTGAGGCAGCAGTGAGGACTCATTTAAGGGTTTCTAGGACATTGTCCATTTCAGAGTTTCAGTAAAGAGGCTCCTCCTCTGGTCCTTGTAGCACCTCATAAACAGGTTTTGCTATGACTCCAAATTGGGGCATCCAAGTGCAAGCGAAACTTGCCATTCTCAGGAAAGAGTGTAACTGCTGTTTAGTGGATGGAGTGCACATTGTTCAGGATAAGATTTTTGCAGTGGTCAGAGAGACCTTTTAAACTGGTGGTGAGTGTGAGTCCCAAAAATTGAAACTTCTGGGTGGGGATTTGAGCCTTAGGAGGAGAAACTTTGTAGCTTATTTCTGGAGAGTTTTAACAGTATTTAAATCTGAAACATTTTCAGTTGGGCTGAAAATAAGCAATTCATCAACATATTAAAGCAGTGCACTATTAAGAGAGAGTTGGAAGGTGGACAGGTGTATTAGTTCATTTTCACACTGCTGATAAAGACGTAACTGAGACTGGGCAATTTACAAAAGAAAGAGGTTTAATGGGACTTATAGTTCCACATGGCTGGGGAACCCTCACAATCATAGTGGAAGTCAAGGAGGGGCAAGTCACATCTTACATGGATGGCAGCAGACAAAAAGAGAGCTTGTGCAGGGGAACTACTCCTTATAAAGCCATCAGATCTCATGAGATTTATTCACTATCAGGAGAACAGCACAGGAAAAATCAGTCCCCATGATTCAATCACTTCCCACTGGATCCCTCCCACAACACATGGGAATTCAAGATGAGATTTGGATGGAGACACAGCCAAACCATATCAACAGGTCTTTAGTGAGAGGCTGTCCAAACAGATGTGGGCTACTGCTAAATTCCTGAGGGAAGACTGTTCAGGTTAATTATGAGAAACATGGCTAGAGGGATTTTTGCCATTCAAAGGCAACAAAGAATTGGGAGTTTGGAGGTACTGGAATGCAAAAGAAGGCACCTTTAAATCTAATTCTCTGAACCATGAGATGCCAGAAGGAATCTGGCCTAAAAGGGTATAGGAATTGGGAATGATGGGGTGTATAGGGATTACTGCCTTGTTGATAGCCCTTATGTCTTAGACCATTCTGTAGGTGCTGGTTGACTTTCTGATTGCTAAGATGGGGGAGTTGCATTGTGATTTGCAAGGGCATCATAATCCCATGCTCAATTATTTTTTCACTAGGGGTTCTAGGCCCATTTGGGCTTCAGGCTGTAAGTGATATTGGGGTTGCGAAAATGTTCAGGTTCTCAAGATGGATTTTTACAGGGTATGCAAACAAAGAACATCCTGCAATGGAGGTATCCCATACTTCTAGAGGAACTTGTAAAATGTAGGATTTTAGGAGATTGGAGCTTTTGGTGGCAGGAGCTAGTAATGCTAATATTGGGCAGGCATGCTTAGGGAATTGAAAGCTAGTTTAGAGTTTTGTCATTATATCTTTTCCAAGTAGGGAGATAGATAGCACAGCTTGATAAAACCAGGAAAGGGTAAGTAAAAACATTTTTTCTTCAGAGTGCACAGTAAAGGGGAAGTGAAGCATTCCTGCTGTAGCTTGCTGTCTATGCCAATGAGGATGATTGAGAACCAATAGGTAGTTCCAGAAAAACTAGGGCTCAATAAGTAGACTTTGTGTTGATTAAAGACTCAATCTTATTCCCTGCCACATTTAGAGTTACCCGAAGCTCAGCTATGGAGATGGTAAATAGCGAAGACTGGGTGGCTTCTGAGCCTCATCTGTGAGCAGAGTTAGGGGCATTTGCTGTTGTCATCCTCCCAAATTGGCCCATAATGGGAGTTGTTGGTTGTGGGATGGCCCTCCCACATGAGGAAGAGGTCCCATTTCCAATGCCCCACTTGTTTGCAGTGTGCACAGGGGCCACCTGGTGGCCTATGAGGAGCAGAAGATGTTTCAGGAGGGTTTGGGAAGTTCCGGCTAATATTCCCTGGTTGATTATAGCAATAGCAGATAGTGGGCTCCTTAGTGGCCATCAGGCTCCAACCTGATGGCTGAACGGGGTCCTTGGTATGAACAGAGAATTTGCAATGGCAGCAGCCATGTAGTGAGTCTGCAACTTATCTCTTTCTCAATCCTTCCCATCTCGTTTGGCCTGCAATATTTCTTCCAGATTATTAGAGACCTGAGGGCTGTGTCCAGCAAAGTGGGGAAAGGAGTTTTTGTTTCTTGGTCTAGTTTCTGGAGTTTGGGCCTAATACCTGGAGAGGCTTGGCTGAGAAAATGAACAGCCAGAATAGCGAGGGCTTCTTAGGGTTCGTATTAGTATATTTTCTCATGGCTTTGGCCAGCCTTGAGTGAAATAGAGTTGAGTTTTTATTTGACCCCTGTGTTACCTCTCTTAGTTTGGGGTAGTTGCCTGGTTTATGACAGCCTTTTCCATGCCTTTAATTATAGAAGTAATCATATAATTACAACATTACCTGCCAGCATTTTCCTCATGGTAGCCCCATATAGGATTAACATCAGGGATTGTCATTCTCCCTGGGCCAGACTCCTGATGGTTCTGGTTATGAACCTCATCTGCCCATTGTTGAGCTAGACACGGAATTAAGGTCTTCTCTTATGTATACAATAGGTGGTAAGGTTAATATAAAGGTCCTGCCATTTGAGATTAAAGAAAATGTAAGTCCTTTGAATTCCTTTGTGAATTCAAAGGGTCCTGGTTACAGGAGCTAAACTTAGCTTCTTTCTGAAAGAGGACTCTGATGGTGCCTCGATTCCCATTTTCCCCTTCTCAGTGTAGCAGAATCTTTTCTGGGCCCAAAATGTAATTATAACTGACCCTGGCCTAATGTGTGAAGTGGAGAAGGGTCCCTTAAGGCAGAGGCACTGGAAAACGACATACAAGTTTGGGATGACGAAGAGAAGGTGAGGGAGGAGGAGCAGGTAGAGTAGGTATACTTGAATGTGAAGGTAAATTTTCAGGGGAAGAAGATGCAGGGGTGTTCACAACTGGTCTATCTGGATGGGCAGAGTGGAAAAGGGCAAAGGAAGGGTCATCTAGAATGTAAGAGAAGTCAGTGGGTTAGAAAATTTAGCCAAGCACATTCAACAGATTTGGCAGAGATCAGGATCCCGAGAGAAAGTCATGAAAGCCTGGACATGAGGAATTTCAGGCCATTTAGAAATTTTGTGACAGAGCATATCAAGTTGCAAAAGAGTATTAGAATCCAAAGTCTTTTTCAGAGACCAGGCTAGTTGATCTGGGAGGCCAAACTACATTATACAGAAAATTAGGCATTTTCTTTTGAGAGTCGGGGAGCCAAATTTGTCCCAATGTTTTAGGTTGCAACCCAGAGGTGAGTCTGAAGAAATAGATGGAATTTGCTCTATGCTGGGACTGAAAAACTTTCTGCTGCTTGGAGCTAATGTCCACTGGGGACACAAACTGCATTTTCACTTGGGCATCCTGCCATGGAAAAGGGTTCCACTTGTATCTGCTCAGGGACTCTGAGACACATTTTCCAAAGGGGAGTCCCAACTATTGTAAGAACTGGCACTGGGGCCAACGGCCTACAGCACTGGTGCCAATGACACTGGGGCATTTTGCTGGATGGCCAGTCCAGTATGAAGAACGAGGGAGAAGGGAGAATTCAGCCTGAAACCAGCTAAGGAGAGGGAATGACAACGGGAGATTCATACTTTAAAGCCGCTTGAGATCACATGATTTGAGAACCTCTGAAGCAGGAGAGCAAGTTGTCTTCACGGGAGAATTAGAGCAAGTGAAAAAGAGGGTCTAAGTCTCCTAAAATGTTTGTGGAACCACACAAAGGAATTGGGGACCTCTGACCAGAGAGGGTAAGAGAGATTTCCTCCATTATGGGCAAGGCAGCCAGCCCTGTTTACCCCTTGGCCTTCAGGAAACACCAGGGGGTGGACCTGGCCATGTATCATCAACTACCAGAGGGCTACTCTAAGCTGGCTGCTGGAAGGCTGAAAAAAAAAGAAAAAAAGAAAAAAAGAAAAATGAACCTAGGTCCCTCACCTGAGCAGGTGGTGGTAGTCACACATTTCTGCATGGAAACCCTTCAGTTTCACCAGAGTGTAGCCCTGGCCAGACACCTTCAGTTGTCTCTGTACTTAGACACTGACCTCCAAGGGTCTTGAGTAGAAGGGGAGAAAGGGAGAGGAGAGTCCGCATATGGAGAGATTTCCCACAGGGAGAGAAGTTCTGTAGGGGAAAGGTCCCTGTAGGTGCTACCAAAATGTTGTTGTCAAAAACTGTCTGAAGCTGGCATGTGGGTTAATTAAGTGATTTACCAAGACAGTAATGAGTTTAGAAAGTGAAATTTATTTGGAGTAAGGTGCAGAGATATGTTGCAAGGGAGCAACAGGCAAGAGAGCAGAGGGAAGCTTGTCTGCTGTCTGCAAAGAGGATATTTTCCTATCTTCTTATCTATAAGCCCTGTTCAAATCTTTTTCCAAATTTTCTATTAAATTGTCTTATAGATTTTAGTTTTGAAGTAATGTTGAATATAAGATCTTTATCACACGTGTGTGTATATATATGTATATATGAAATCAATTTAAAGTATTTTCTTCTATTGTATGGTACATTTTTCACATTCTGAATAATCTTTTAGATAAAATAATTCATAATTTAAATATAATACATATTATCAAATTTTTGATTTGATAATGCAGGAGTGGTTTATAAGGTCATGCTGTTTAGGCTGAATGCTTGCAGAGCGGATGCCTGGGTGCAGGTGGGCTGTGAGCTGAGCAATGGTTAACAGGATGCTTGGGTGCTGGTGGGCCTTTTGTGGTTGACTCCATTTGTTGGAATATTCTCCCTGTTTCTATTTTTGTCAGCTAAGCACATGCTTCAGTTTTCTTTTAACTCCTTAGGTCTCCACAATGAGTAAATATAGGCTGTAGCAGAGTTTATGGAGGTTAAGCAGTATGTGGTACCATAGCAAGAAGTTCAAAAATATCTAGTAGTCAACGTCTGACTTCCTGATTGAGTATATATTCCTTTCGTATTTGTTCAATATGATGGCCTTCTCATATTTTCTGTTTTTCTTTTACTAAAATGTAAGTCAGTCACTAAAATACACACACACAAACACACACACACATCTGTATGCATGTATCTACATACAAACATGTATTTGAAATCTAAATATACATTATCATGAGCAATGATAAAGTTTTACAATATAGCTTTACCCTTCATGAAATATTGAACAAAGGAGAATAAAAGGAATTGATAACATCAACAGATAGATGTCCATCTATTACATCTATGGGCTTCATGCTAAATGTTTATATTATGGTAGGTTTTTATAAGCTCTATTTGCTTTACTTCTTGCCAGCAATCATAACTTTGAAAAAAATTTCTGTATTTTTTCCCTTTTTGGTAATTTTTTTTTACAAATATAATAAAGATGTATTAGACAATCAAGTCATTATTCAAGACCATGAGGCATATGTTTAACATACTTGTCTTACTGAGCATGATATATAAGTATGCTTGTATATATTTTTTGGATGTATGTATATCTGAAAGTACTAAACAAAGTAATTTTTTTTTCATTTCATCCTCTTAAAACGTTTTCTGCTGAAGCTGTTTTGAACACAGTTTGTTCAAGAATGGGTCTAAAGGAAAGTAGATGCTACCTTTAGAAGAAGAACCCATGCCATTTAATTACAAACACCCACAGGTTTTGTGTGTGTGTGTGTGTGTGTGTGTATTTGTGTGTATGTGTGTGTTATGTTCTGTGTATATTTGGTTGCAATATAAAATTTACTTCTATCTTTCAGTTGTAGTAAAAAAGTTTGAAACTCATTGTGGTAATTTACATAGTCCTCTCTCCCTTCATCTTTCGGGGTAGAGAGCAATATACAATTATTTAAGCATTTTTTCAAAGGAGACTTGTGCTGGCTGAAGAAAAGATTTAAATTGTTGAATTAACAAATTCACACATATAGTGCCATGACTCAGGACAAAGTGACATTATGGAATGGAGAAACTGCAGTGGAATGCAGTGGAGGAAGAATGACCTTTTGAAAATGATGTTAGGTCAATTGAATATACAAAGAAGGAAAAAAAACTTCCTCACATTCTACACAAAAAACAATTTCAGATAGATTGTATATTAATCTAAAAAGTACAAAAGTAAGTCTATTAGAATAAAATGTAGGGGAATAATTGTCTTTCAGTTCAGTAAAGATATCTGAAAAGGAGTGCAAAAATTGCTACTATAAAGGAAAAATTTGATAATGTATAGTATATTTAAATTATAAATTATTTAATCTATTATTAAGAATGTGAAAAATGTAACATAGAATGGAAAAAATATTTTAAATTTAATTCATATATACCTATACATACACACATATATGATAAAGGTGTTACATTCGACCTTGTTTGAAAACTAAAATCAGTAAGACAATCTAATAGAAAATTTGGGAAAAGATTTGAACAGGGCTTATAGACAAGAAGATATCAAAATATCCAAAAAAAAGAGAAAAAAGTTCTAACTCATCAAGCAATAGTAAAATGCAAAACAAACTCAGAATGAGATGCTATATACAACACAACACCCACCAGAAGAGCTAAATGAAAAATGCTGACAAGACCTAGTATTGGCAAGAATGTAAAGAAAACAGAGCTCTTACACATTGCTGGTGGGAGAGTAAATGTGTATACCTATTTTGGTACTGTCTTTGGAAAACTCTTTCAGAATATGTCTAAGAGCTCATGATAGGCATTCTCTATAAGCAACAATTCAGATTTAAGGTATAAAACCAATATAAACAGATAGAGTCATGTAGTCATGTTCCACATACCACATTTCAGTCAGTGATGGATCCCATATTCTACAATGGTTCAGTAAGGATATAATGGAGCTACAAATTTTCCATTGACTAGTGACATAGTAACATTGTATCACAAGGCATTCCTCACATGTTTGTGGTGATGCTGGTGTAAACAAATCTACTGCTTTGCCAGTCATACAAAATGATAGAAAATATAATATGTACAGTACAGAACACTTAATACATAATATAATACGTATAGTACAGAACACACAATAATTAATGGTAGTCAATAAACAACAATGTTACTTGTTTATGTATTTACTATCCTACATTTTTATTGTTATTTTAGATGATACTCCTCTGCTTATTGAAAAAAAAAAAAGTTAGCTGTAAAACAGCCTCAGGCAGGTCCTTCAGGAGATATTCCAGAGGAAGCTATTGTTATCATAGGAGATGACAGCTTCATGTGTGTTATTGCCCCTGGAGATCTTTCAGTGGGATAAGATGTGGAGGTGGAAGACAGTGATATTGATTATCCTGACCCTGTATAGGCCAGGGCTAATGTGTGTGTTTGGGTCTTTGTTTTTAATAAAAAAGTTAAAACAATTAACAAGTTAGAAATATAAAAAAGCTTGTAGAAGAAGGAAATATAGAAGGTAAATATTTTGTGCAGCTGCACAAAATGTTTGTGTTTTAAGCTGTTAGCACAAAAGGATCAACAGTTAAAAAATTAAATTTATAAAGTAAAAAAAAAAACTGACCATAAGCTAAGGCTAACTTATTGTAGAAAACGTTTTTAATAACTTTAAAGTACACTAAGTTTGCAGTTTTATGAAGTCTAAAGTAGTGTACCATTATGTTCTGGAGCTTCATTTTACTCACCACTCATTCAGTGACTCACAGAGCAACGTCTAGGCCTGCAAGCTCTATTCATGGTATGTGACCTAGAGACACATACCACTTTTTATCATTTATACCAAACTTTATTGTGCTTTTTCTATGTTTAAATACACAAATATTTACCAAAGTGTTACAATTGCCTGCGTATTTGGTATAGTAACATATTGTTCAGGTTTTAGTGTACTTCACAGGCTGGCTACATCATATATCCCAGGTATGTAGTAAGGTTTGCGTAAGGTTTCTATGTACACACTGTGACATTTGCACAACAAGAAATTACCTAATGATGCATTTCTGAGAATGTGTCCCCATTGTTAAGCAATACATGACTATATAAATATGTTTACCAAAAGAAATATACAATAATTATTTACGGTTTCACAATTATAATACCCAAACCTTGGAAGCAGACCAGATATATATCCAGGATAGAATGGATTAAGGGATTTTGGTAGAGCTGTACTTTTGTACGACAACAGGAATTAATGGGTTACAACTATACATAACAATTAAAATGACTCTTGTATACACAGTGCTAATCAAAAGAGATTTTATACTCTTATAATTCTTTTTTTTCCAAATGGAGTCTCACTCTTGTCAACCAGGTTGGAGTGCAGTGACACGACCTCGGCTCACTGCAACCTTCGCCTCCCAGGTTCAAGTGATTCTCCTGCCTCAGCCTCCCAAGCAATTGGGATTACAGGTGCATGCTACCACTCCCGGCTAATTTTTGTATTTTTAGTAGAGACAGGGTTTCATCTTGTTGGCCAGACTGATCTTGAACCTCTGACCACAGGTGATCCACCCACTTTAGCCTCCCAAAATGTTGGGATTACAGGCATGAGCCACCACACCCGGTCTTTTAATTCATTTTTATATATTGTAGAATGGGCATAATTAAGCATAATTAATGGTGGTCAACGTACACTTGTTACCTCTGGAGGACGTGAGTAGTGAAGGATGTTGACACGTTAAGGCCCTTGTGGTGTTGATAACACTTTATTTCTCTTTCTAATTTTTCACACAAATGTACTCAGTTTGTTAAAATTTATCAGAATGGATATTCAGGATATGTGCATGCTTTTACTGTATATTTTTCAATAAAAAGTTTACTTAAAGCGTTCTTATTTTGTTACATTTAATTGATTGTATTGTTTAACTAAAATTAATTTTCCCCAAACCAAGTGGTAGGGAATTTGTGGAGAATAACACATCAGATATAGAAAATGTAGAAAGTGTAGCATCACAAGTAGTTTTTTTTTTATAACCATATATGCAAATATTCATAGGTAGCCAAAACCTGAAGAAAAAACTTTGTATTTAGACTAACTTTATTGTGAATTCCAGTTTGGTCAGTTACAAACCCTGTGACTGAATGTACACAAATTGTCAAAGTTCTATTTGTTCATCCTTAAAAAGGGGTACTACCTACCATAGATTTATTTGGAATTTTATTGAAATAGTATATTACTAAAAGACAAGATGCATAGTAAGCCCTTCGTAAATGCTATTTATCTTCCCTTTTGTTCTTTAAAATTATTTGAGGTTGCTTATATTCTATAAATGCTCCCTTCCTAAATTTTCATTTGGATCAAATTGGATGAAAACACTATCAAATATTTTTCAAACCATTAAAATCCCCCATTACATACAAGGAAAAAGAAAAGTCCTCTCTAATTACGTTGGCTACTAAGACACCGTTAATCAGCAGTTTTGCCTAGCTATCTCTGGCAGAGGAAGCAGTTGTGGTAACAACAACTGGGTCACCGTCTTAACAACTTTATTATACAGTAGTTCATGTATTTTCTTGTTGTCAGATTTAGAGCACTTTGTGAAAACAATAATTGTACTGGGACTACGGCTGGCAGGCTTCCTTACTGAAAAAGAAGTCGAATGAGGTTGCTGTACTTTTAACTGTTAAAAGGCAAATGAAGCACTCTGTGTAGTTTTATCAAGGAATTACACTGGCTCTAACATTGAAACTAATTAATATTGTTTTGAATAGAAAATAGTGAATCTGTGCAATGTCTTCCTGAGAATAAGTTAATGAATTCCTCATAAAAATGCTATTTTGGGTTACCAGCACCAGAGGGATGTTTTGAACACAAGTAAAGGAGCCATAAAATGAATTGTTTGGGTGTGTTTAATTCATTGAAATTCATGTTTCAAATAAAACAAGGCAAATCTTCCAAACCTTTTATGTAAATGACATTAAAAGGGAAGACAGACTTGATATTTCATCTCTAATTATTTTTTTCTTGCTGTAGTGAGTATACTGTAAATTGCTCATTATTGTTAAATAAACATTATGTGCACAAAGATGCAAGGTCTCTTCTTACACAAATTTAGCTGGGTGTGTTTTGTGATGAATAAATCCTTATTCACCACAACAATTATTTGTCACCTGGTCATGAATGATTTATTGTTCTATTCTTTAGGGAAATCCATGTACTGCATAATTCAACATTTAATTTTAAATGCTTACTTTCTTAAGAGAATGAAAATGTGGTCAAATGTGCTAAAATTATACATATTTGAAATCATATTCTTTTCTGAGAGGGTATTGGTATAGAGGAAATTTCTGTATTCTCTAAAAATATGAGGAGGGGAGAGAAGAAAGTGCAAATATGACAGATTTGGCACAACAAAATTGACTAATTTCAGGCGTGGACCAGAAAATATAAATTTTCTAAAAATTGGCATGTCATAATAATATCTAATTTTCAAATGCAGCACATAGTATTTAATATGTATGTATTGAAAATACACTAAAAGACTGAATTGTCAAGACATTATGTTTAAATAATCTGCCATTTTATAATCTTCAGAGTGAAACTACATCAAAGGAATGCAATAAGAACATGCTATCTAAGAAGGTTTATTATAAATGCACATAAATGAAAAATACAATTTAAAATTTGACTCACAAATTTATAATTTTATTAACAACTAAGGCTTTCACAATACTAAAGTATTCAACAATTTAGTGTGTATATGGGAGGATTCACTTTTATACTATTGCAGTCTTTTGCTTTTTTTTTTCCACAGTGTCTCACTCTGTCGCCCAGGTTGCAGTGCAGTGGCACAATCTCAGCTCACTGCAGCCTTCGCCTCCTCAATTGAAGTGATTGTTATGCCTTAGCCTCCGGAGTGGCTGGAATTACAGGCGTGTGCCACCACACCCAGCTAAATTTTTGTATTTTTAGTAGAGGCAGGGTTTCACTGTGTTGGCCAGGCTGGTATGGAACTCTTGGTCTCAAATGATCCACCTGCTTTGGCCTCCCAAAGTGCTAGGATTACAGGAGTGTAATCCACTGCCACAGCCGGCCCCTCTTTTGTGTTTTTAATGTCCTGTACATTTTAAGGTTATTTGAAATCAGTAACATTAGGTTTACCTACCATGTTAAATGATGAAAAATGCTATGTTGTAGTATATTATATCATATTGCAACAGATTTTTGTTGTTTGAGATAGTGCCCGGAGTTTTTTGTTTTACCTCCAAGAAAATTAAGGAGCACAGACACAAAGGTGAAGTTGGAGCCAAAGTTTAATAAGCAAAAGAAGAAAGCTCTCTGCCAGCAAATATGGGGTCCTGAATGGGAGTACCCCCTATGAGGTTGGGGTGCAGAGGTTTTATAGACTGGGAAGGGGAAGGAATGTGCTTAGTTCATGGGGTGTCTTGGAGAACATGTGACTCAGCTTGGCACAAGGCCTTGGTCCAGGACCAGTCAGGGGTTGAATTGGTGATTTATAGAAGCTGCTTAGTTTGGCCCAGGACCTATCAGGGGCTGAAGTGAAAGCCCGGGACCTTGGCCTAAGGATATATATATCCTGAAGAAGATTGGACATCTTTCTGGCAATCCTATGTATGTAAACATGTTAAATAATCTTGTTTACCTCTCTTCTGGATGCTCAAGGGGCCATCTGCAGCACCCAAAAGCCAGGCATCAGGAACGACAACCTTGAAACTGAAATTTGATTTGGGAAAGTTTGTTGAATATGTTAGAGGTTTAAAACACTTGATATTCTGAAATAGAATTTCAGATTACCATAAGTCATTTGTTCTGCGAAAATGATGACTCAAAAATTTGAAAAAGCAAAAATCTTTCATTAGGCCTTATCATTATATGAAAATCGTGTTTAAGAGAAAGCTAAATTCCATCCTTGCATTACTTTTCTATTAATGTTAACCACAATTTTAATGAAAACTTATAGACAATTTTAGTTAATTTTGACAAGTTTTACCATGATGTGAGATTTTCACAAACTTTTTATAACCCTCCACAATTTTGCTAGAGAAAATTTGCATTGTAAGAAAACCTTGTTGTGCTTGAATTTTAATGCTTAATTTATAAAACTATATTATACCCTTTTGAATTTAGTTAATATGTTTACACACAGAATTTTTTTTGCAAGATTAATTTTTACAATCTTTTCACAATTTGCTTAAACTTTTTGCTTTATATTTAATTTAAGACAATCCTTTTTCTCCATGCAAAATATATATTTTCAAGCCTTTTTATAATCTTTTACTAAAAACACATTTTACTGCTCTTGCATACCTTGAATAGACATTTATTTTCAGTAGTTTTAATTACATGTTATGATGGTAACTCTTAACAATTTTTTAACGTGAATGTAAAACCTATTAAGTTGTTTTAATTATGTCCTAGGTGCAGATAAAATTTGACTCCTTCTGACATAGTTAGGGACATGAATACTTCCATATGTCCCCAGGCCTTACCTATTGTGAAGCAGGCAAGGTGAACAGGTTTTATACATCAAAGAAGCAGTTTACAACTTTAAAACGTTTAGCAAAACTAGTGTCTGACCTGCATAATTTAGACTATCTATTTGCATCTTGAAGACATTTGCTCTTTATTGATAATCTCCAAGGCTCTTCTTATTTCTTAAAGATAAAAGTCATAGGAACCAAGAGGCACTACAGCCTTTACTTTTCCCTTAAAAATATTTGATTTAAGTGGCCAGGCACGGTGGCTCATGCCTGTAATCTCAGCACTTTGAGAGGCCGAGGTGTGCGGATCACAAGTTCAGGAGATCGAGACCATCCTGGCTAACACAGTGAAACCCCGTCTCTACAAAAAATACAAAAAAAATTACCTGAGTGTGGCGGCGTGCGCCTGTAGTCCCAGCTGCTGGGGAGGCTGAGGCAGGAGAATGGCGTGAATCCGGGAGGCGGAGCTTGCAGTGAGCCGATATCACGCCACTGCACTCCAGCTTGGGCGACAGAGCGAGACTCCGTCTCAAAAAAAAAAAAAAAAAAAAAAAAAAAAAATTGATTCAAGTGCTTATCCTTCAAGTTAACTCATTAGAGCTCTCTCTTTTTAAATAGACATTACCCACATAACACATATATAATCAGACACAAACAGAAGAAGATCCAGTAGCTATAACATTTTTAATTTGCCTATTTCCCAACTGGCTCATTGGCCTCTCGTGAGGCCCCTTAAGAAGATGGCTAGGAACAGTTTCCAGGGCTCCATAAGGAAAACAGAGATTTTTCCCAAAATGGGATTTGTAACACCTGTTCTGTTGCATGCCACCAGAAGTTATTCTAGGGCCTTTCATACCTGCACCAAGAGGGACAAGACAGAGTGGAGAAAAGTAATTCAGTCAACTAAGAAAAAAACCTCTTTCAGATAAACAAGACTTATGAACAGAAAAACATAAAGGCCTTTTGAATATACTCATAGCTTGGATATCTGTTTTTAATTACACTGAATGCTCTTTAAGAAAATCCTTTTTTATTAATTAAAACTTTACTGATAATATAAACAGTGATTTTTACCATTTCTTATATCAGTTTGCACCACCACTTGTTCAAAATCATGTTTAGGTTTTCCAGTTTCCTCTGGGAGATAGCGGCTGGCTTCAGGCAAGGGCAGGTTTTTAACTGGACTGTAGATCCCTGTAGCAGCAAAGCTTGATACTTGAGGAGGTGATTGTCTGTTAGCCAGAGACTTCCCTTAGATGGCAGCAGTCCTGCTATCCTGTGTGGGGTGCAAACAGTTAAGTTATTCCCCATGGTTAACCCACTGGCTGTTGAGCTGGACCTTGAGCCTTAATCAAATCTCCCAGGCCTATTTCCTTCCTTTCTGATATATAGAGATTAAATACCTTCCCTATAGGAAGACTGAGGGCTGATGCTTTAAGTAAGACTTGCTTTAGCTGGTTAAGGGCTTTTGAGTTTTAGGTTGCCAAGTTATGGAGTGAGTTCTAGCTGCTTGAGTTTCTTTTATGAGGTGGCATAAAGGATGAGTTATTTCACCATACTGAGGTATCCACGATCTACAAAAACCTGTGATGCCCCCATATTTTCTTAGCTGTTTGAGGGTTTGGGGAAGGGGAAAGGAGGAAATAGGCTGAATCTTTTCCTCGTCTAATGCTCTGGTTCCTTCTGACAAGACAAGACCTAGGTATCTAACCGAAGTTTGCCAGAGCTGAGTTTTAGATTTGGAAATTTTTTATCCTTTACATACTAGAAAATTAAGAAGAGCCTCAGTGCCTTCTTGAGAAACCCCCTCAGTTGGGGCACAGAAGGGAGTGTTTTTACATAGTGCAAAATATTGAATTGAGGGTGAATAAAACTAGAAAGATCTTTGGACAGGGCCTGTTTCGGCAACTTTCTTCTGATATCAGGAGCTGCCTGAATAATGAAGTTGTTTTCTATTAAATTGGGAGACAAGTAGGTGTGTCTTACTAAAGCTTCTCTCAGCCTTTCCAAAAAGGCAGTGGAATTTTCATCTGGTTTCTGGTTCAACAAGGACAGTTTAGATTAATTAAGAGGTTTGCTTAATTTGCTGGTTCTTCTTATTTTTTGCAAGACTTTTAATAGGCACATTAGAAAGTGGGGTTTTTTTCACTTATTTATGGGGTCTCTAGGGCCCCAGTTAGGGTATTCAAGGTGCACTGACTCTCTTCCTATTGGGAATGAGGATTCTGTCTGTCTTTATTATTTTACCCTGTTTCCCCTTTTGACTGAGTTTCTTTTTTGACTGCCTATTATTCATCTTTGAATATCTTTACTGCCTGTAGGTTTTCTCGTTTCCCTGAAACAGGGTTTGGCTTAAAAGTAGTATACCAACTCTTAATGTAAGATTCAACACTTGGGTTAAATTTTGAAAGGCATATATATACATATATACATGTGTATATATACATATATATGTGTATATGTACATATATACATATATATGATATATATATATATCAGAGTTATTAGAGAACTTGTCTAGATTCTCCTTTGTCTAAGGTGCTGTAATGAGAAGGGAACTTGGAATCTAGTGGCACCATGTTCATTGGGCATTTCCTGGAGGGGCAAAGGCAAAATTGGGAATTTTTTGAGTGAGTGGCACAACCAGAAGAGCTAATGATTTGGCTATTGGGATTCCCAAATAAATGGAGCAGGTAGAGCACCCAGATATTGCATTTAAGCATTCCCCAAGGATGCGTCTGTCTTTGGGGAATTATCCTTTGTAGGCTTTCCTGACACGGCTGCCAAGAGGTAAGGGTTAATTTTACAATGCTTGCAAGGATCTGGGTTGTCTTGCAGGGTAAAGAAATATCTAGTTGTTGGATACTACTGAATTTAATGCATCCCTAAGAAGGCTAGGCCTTCTCATTGTAAGATGGCCATGCCCTTGTGCAATAGAATATAAGCTGTTTTCTTTTTAGAGTCTTAGGGTCAAAGATGTTTCCAGTTATTCAAAATGCACTCGAGGGGTGTACAGACTGCAGATAGTTTGTTACCCATCTAGAAAGTGGGGGGAGACAAGGCATCCCTCAGTTGCCTTCCTTTTGTGTGACACAGGGTGCAGGAAAAGAGAGAAATGGTGTCCCCCTTCTCCTCCTTTCTGCTCTCCTCTGAGTCCTGGCGACCATTATAGGTGCCACCCCATGGTTACAAGTGTGACCTTTACCCATGGTCCTGGAAAAGCTAGTCAGCAGAATGTGGTCACACTTACCTGCTTAAAACTTTAGCCTTCCACCATGCTAGATTCCTAGACTCACTCAGCCCAAAAGATACCAGAGGTGCCCCAGAGGTCTGGGAGAAATTATATAGTAGTTGGATTTGGAAAAGACCCTTTAATGGAGGGAGTTTTTTAAAACTATCTTTAACTTCCCTTGCTATGGCCGCATTAAAAAATTGAAATCCCACAGAATGGGACTGATTAACTTCTAAACATAAAATTAATTTTTTGTTTAAATTCCAATGTAATTGATTGCAAAACAGGTGCCTTAGAAGAGTATGAAAATTGAATAGCTGCCCCTATTTTGATGGGGACATTATTGAAGCTAAGATCTGTCTTATCAGGATAGCTTCCTCCTGGCTGTGGAGAGTGAAGTTTTTTTTCTGTTTACAAATAGGACATGTGGCCTGATAACTGAGAGAAGGATGCAGAAGAAAAAAGAATTGAGTAACTAGAGGTTTGGGGCAGAGGTCTAACAAGGCTCTCCGTGGAAAAAAATCCATTTCCACTAGGTGGCGGTGTAGGGTTAGAATGTTAGGTAAAAACAGACTCCAAATTCTTTTCATGCAAAATTTAGGAAAAGAGGTTTAAGGTTTGATAGGCTGCCCCTATAGAATTCCCCCCAGCATAATAAAATTAACATGTCTCCCAAAAGAACTATTTAAATTCACTGGACAATGCTAAGCTCTTATATAAAGGAAAATACACCCCAAATGGAGAGGAGAATATACTCTTAGGGTGAAGTTTGCTCCCATAGGGTGCCATGAATATCTATTATTGAGGGAGAGAAGGGACCTTATCAGGAGAAAATTTAGACTGAAATCTTGATTTCGCCCAGTTTCTAGGAAGTTACAGAAACAACAACTCTTTGTATTACATTCCTGATTGCTAAGACACCAACTAACTCCACCCAACAAGATTATATCTCTAGTTTGCAAAAACACCTGCAACATTGTATATAAAAAAAGGATAGGGCCGAGTGTGGTGGCTCACACCTGTAATCCCAAGATTTTGGGAGGCCAAGGCAAGCTGATCACCTGAGGTCACGGTTCAAGACCAGCCTGGCCAACATGGTGAAACCCCATCTCGATCAAAAGTACAAAAATTAGCGAGGCATGGGGGCTGGACTGGCATCTGTAATCCCAGCTATTCAGGAGGCTGAGACAGGAGAATAGCTTGAATCTGGGAGCTATTGAGGCTGAAGGTTGCAGTGAGCTGAGATCATGCTGCTGCACTCCAGCCTGGGCCACAAGAGTGAGACTCCATCTCAAACAAACAAACAAACAGGGATAGGAGATATGATATCTGGGAGAAGAAAGAAGGAAAATGCAATAGGAAACTACTGGAAGTCCTTGTGCTGACATCCTGATGGGTCATCAGTGACTGGACTTAGTCTAAGGACATTCAGATAACACTGAGGGGTAGCCCCAGCCAGAAATCTTCAGTTACTCTAGGACTTCCTTCCAACCCCACACAATGGCTAGGTCCTCCATGAAAGGAAACAAGATTGAAATAAACAAGAATCCTCAGAAATTAAAGTAAAGGGTTAAAGTTAAACATTCACTCTTGATGAATTCCCTTCTGATGAATTCCCTTCTTCCTGGCCCATTCACCAAGATGTAGCGCCTGGAGTTGTTTGTCCTACTGCCAAAAAAATTAAGGAGCACAGACATAAAAGTGAAGTTGGAGTGAAAGTTTAAAAAGCAAAAGAAGAAAGTTCTTTGCCAGCAGAGAGTGGGTCCCAAACGGGAGTACTCCCTATGAGGCTGGAGTCCAGGGTTTTTATGGACCGGGAAAGGGAAGAAATTTGGCCATGAGCTGTCTGGGGAATGCATTGCTAAGTTTGGCCCAAGGCCTTGGCCCAGGACCAATCAGGGGCTGAAGTGATGATTCATAAGGGCTGGACTTACAGTCCAACAAAGGAAAACAGAGCGCCCACCAGAACCCACTGGAACCCCCTGCACCCATGCCCACAAATGCAGAAGAAACTTTTCCTGGGAGCCCACTGACTATACAAAGGACAAAGGCATTTCTAGGCCAGGCCTTGTTCCTTTATCTGAGTGAGCTGGAGATTTGTGCAAGTTTTTATCCAAATGGACTGGAGGATTTCTATCTGTGTAGCTGTGGGCATGTCTTCCAGCACAACAGCCTGTTCTAGTTCCCTTATCGATGCTACAGCTTGAATTTTTCCTCAGGCTGCTTATTATGTTATGTGAGGATGAGGCACTGAGCAATGGGCTGCGATTTCCCGAGGACCCTTCCCTTGCTGTCCACCTAAGGCAAACTAACCAACTCCTTTCAATATTATATGAATGCTGCCTGACAACTTTCAAAGCACTTTCCTGCATATCCCAGAAATCTAGTACTGTTAAAGCAATATAATTTTCATTCAGTTTTTTTTTTATATTTACCAATGTGAAAACATGGTAGAAATATATATCTCTTGTAAATTTAGCTTGCTAAAAAAGAGACTTCTATAACTTTAAGGTGATAATGGAAGGAGGTTTGAACAAGTATTATTTTTTAAACGCATAATGAGTCACTGCTATATTTTACAGACCATCTGAAAGACTAACTTAGATAAGAAGCATTAGCCAATTTTACTGTAAAATAATGGTTATTTTTACATTAGTTAGTGTGTCTGCATAACATTATAAGTCTCCCCTATAGATCACAAAAATATTCCTAAAAATATGTGATAACCTGAAGTAAAACAAGAGAACAGCTTTTCTAATGTCCCTATTTTATCTGATATATAAGAGTCATCCAAGGAAGATAGAACACATTCATATATTTAGATTCTGGATAATTAGAGAATATTATAAATAACCACATTCTTTAATACAAGTCTATGATTTGTTTATGTATTATCAGTAATAAATGTACAAAATTTCACACTTAACCATAACTCCAGAGCTACTGCTGTACTGCAAATAATTATAAAAAAGAAATAGCCCTAAGAGATTATGGTTCATGAAAAGAGATGCAAACAGAAGTTAATCTATAATATCATACATGTGAATTAACATATTTTATAAATATTGATTTCACTAACTGGGAATGCATAATAATTCTGATTATTTTTTTAAAAAATAATTTTATCTTTGGTTTGCTTAAAGAAAATCAGTTCGGGAATTTCTCCTTCTATCCTAAATAAAGTAACAGGATTTATATCTTCCCTCTCAACTAAAACAACCAAAAAAGGTAACAGACAAAGTGTGTAAAACAGTTGTCAAAACACTGGACTCAGAAAATGAAGGGCAGTGATATATGAGAGAAAAAAAAAAAAGAAAAGCAAGGTCACACTTACAACCTTACGATTAATCTTTCTTACTGCTTTGAGATAATTTTCAGCCTGTGGTTTACTGAGAGGGAACTTAGACAGAGCCCAATAGCCATAGGAAGGCAAAAGCAACACAACCCATAAGATCACTGAATTAGTCAGGGTTCTCTAGAGGAATAGAACTAATGGAATATATACATATATGTGTGTGTGTGTGTGTGAGTGTGTGTATATATATATATATGATATATATCAAAGGAATTCAGTGGAGAAAAGATAATCATTTCAACAACTGATACTACAACTACATATATATATGTACACACACACACACACACACACACACGGGAGTTTAAGTATTAACTCACACAATCACAAGGTCCCACAATAGGCCATCTGCAGGCTGAAGAGCAAGGAGAGCCAGTCCAAGTTCCAAAACTGAAGAACTTGGAGTCTGATGTTTGAAGGCAGGAAGCGTCCAGCACGGGAAAAGGGTGTAGGCTCAGATGCTAGGCCAGTCTCTCTTTTCACATTTTTCTGCCTGCTTATATTCTAGCCTTGCTGTCCACTGATTAGATTGTGCCCCCCAGATTAAGGGTGGGTCTGCCTCTCCCAGCCCACTGACTCAAATGTTAATCTCCTTTCGCAACACCCTCACAGACACACCTAGGATGAATATTTTGTATTCTTCAATCCAATTAAGTTAACACTGAGTATTAATTATCACAATCACATATTGGAAAGAGGATATCACCAGTGACATGGAGAGCCCCTTCTCCCAAGAGTTTAGCCTTCCCCCAAGACCAGGAAAAAGACAAGACTATCTACTTCCACCACTTCTGTTCATCATTGTATTAGTGGTTCCAGCCAGTACAATAAAGCAACAAGAAGAAATAAAATGTCTTACTTTAGAGAAAGAAAATCTTTATAAACAGATGACATAATAGCTTATGCAGAAAATTCAATGGAATCTATAAAATAGTACTAGAAGCAATAAGTGAAGTTAGTAAGGTTGTGGAATACACATTCAACATTTTTTACAAAATTCTTTTTTTGTTAGTAATAAACACCAAAAAATTGAAATGAAATCTATCATAGCATCAAAAAGTGTAAAATATTTACAGATAAACTTGACAAGTATGAGAAAGGCATACACTCAAATATTAAAAACATTGCCCAGAAAAAAACAAGAAATTTTAATTAATGGATACGTATATGATGTTCCTCAATAGGAAACTCAGTATTTTTAAGATTTAACTCTTTCCGACTTGATTTTTATATTCAATAAATTGTATTCAAAATTCCAGTAGGCTTCTTTTTTTTTAGAAATTGAAAATCTGACTCTAAAGTTGGTAAAGAAATCTAAAACTTAAAATAACCAAAACAGCTTTGAAAAGAACATATTTGGAAGATTAACACAAAAAGATTTGAGACTTATAATCAAAATCATTTGGAATTAGATTACTATATAGAAATAATAAATAAATATAGAAAAATAGATCAATATAACTGATTAAAGAGTTGAGAAATAGACCCAAACATATCTGAACAATAGATTTTGGAGATTTTTCAAAGCAATTCAGTGGAGAAAAGATTATCATTTCAACAACTGATGCTACAACAATTAGATATTGATATGCAAATAAGTGAATGTCAATCTGTAATTTACACCATATATGAAAATTAACTCAAAAAGGATCATAGTACTAATTGCAAAAACTACAATTATAAAACTTCTAGAGTAGTTGGGAAAAATTGTGGCTTTGGTTTACAAAGATATCTTAGATATAATTCAAAATAATTATCTGCAAAAAAATGAATAAAATTGAACTTCATCAAAATTAAAATCTCTATCTCATCAAAAGGTACTTTTAACAAAATTAAAAGAAAAACAATAAACTGTGAGAAAGTATTTGAAAAGCACATACTGATTGTATTTAGAATATATAAGGAACTCTCAATACTGAATACAAATTGGAGTTAGAGGAACAAAGTAATGCTACAAAAATGAGCAAAATATTTTAGCAATAATTTTACCATAGAAAATATACAGATAACAAATAATTTCATAATTAAATGTCAACATAATCAGTTGGAAAATAAAAGTTAAGGCTACAATGAGATCTCTCTATGCCCATATTAAAATGTCTAAAATTAAAATGTTGAAACATACCAAGTGTTAGCAAAGATGTGGAAGAACTGGAATACTTATAAATTTTAGGTGTTGAAAGTTTTACTCATATAACCATTTTAAAAAATATTTTGGCAGTTTCTTAAAAGGATAAACACATATATATTATAAGATCCATGCATTTCACTTCTAGGCATTTGCCCTAAATAGAAGAAATTTTATATCCGTACAACGATCGATTTGTGCATGAATGTTCACAGCAGCTTTATATGTAGTAGCTTAAAACTGAATTCACTGGAATATCCATTAACACATAAATGAATTCACAAATTGTAATATATCCAGAGACAATGAAATAGTATATAGCAATAAAGAGAAATAAACTACTGATACACAGAACAAAATAGATCTTAAAAATCATTATAAATGAAAAGAGACAAAAAGTTTACATAGCATAAGTACCTTTTATATAAACCTATAGAAAATGTGAACTTTCCAGAAAATCGCTAACTAGAAGTAGTTAGTGTGCACCACTCTCATGGAAAGAAATATAAGGGACAAGTGAATACCACACCTTCAACTGAAATATTCAGATGTGCAAATTGGGATTTATCAAGAAAACAACATGACTTATGGAAAAAAGGGAGGAGCAAGACAGGATGACTGCCCACCTGGGAGCAATAGGGAGCCAGCAGAGGCTTCCCTTTCCAGGGAAACAGTGAGTGGGAGACCCCAGGACCCACACTTCTTCCATGGATCTTTGCAATCCTAGAGTCAAAAGATTCCCTTTGAACCTACTCCACCAGGGCCTTCAGTCTGACATACAGAGTTGCCTGTAGTCCTGGGAGGGCCATTACTCAGATTCACTTTGATCCTTGGGCATCTTGGCAATAATGGCTGCAGCTCTATCAAAAGGGGAGATCAGCCTCCCTTGCACACCCCCAGGAAAGGAACTGAGTCCAGGGGGCTGGGCAGCAATGGCCTGCAGTCTCGCTTCCATGGCACCTCACAGGACAAGACCCATTTAACTGGGATTCCAGCCTCCCATGGCCTGTGTACTTTGGCGAGCACCAATGCTCCACATCTATGACACTGGGGTTCCAGATGGAGGGGCAGGCTACCATATTTACTGTTTTCCAGCCTTCCCTGATGCTGCTTTCAGACTCTATAGAGTCTGAGGGAACTGAGAACTGGAGTGGACCCTCAGTGCAGCATGACTTCCCTGTGGAGAAGTGGCCATTTTTTGCATGGGTCCCTGATCCCATTTCTTCTCCCTTGGCAAGACCTCCAGACCAGGGGCTCCAGACACACCTGCTGCAGTTCTCAGGCCAGGAAGGACTGCATCTCCCTGAAACAGAGTACCCACAGAGAGGAGCAGGCCACCATTTTGCTCTTTTGTAGCCTTCACAGCTGCTGTCTTCAGGCTCTGGGGAGTCCAAAGTAACCAGTGCCTGAAGCAGATTGCCAGCACAGCACAGCCATCCTATGGAAAGGCAGTCAGACCATTTTACACAGGTTCCCAATCCCATTTCTCCTCAATGGGCAGGATCTAGAGCTGTGGTGTGCAGTGCCAGGCTTTGATCTGCAGCTCTCAAGTGGGAGAGGAACCCACATTTTCAGAGCATTGAGAGGGAGCACAGCTACAGCTGCAAGGAAATTTAGAAAAAAACACGTGACTAAAGAAGAGCCTACCTACTGACAATTACACTTAGACACTTACTGGAATGAGAGCCCAACTACTGTGCCCTACTAACTGGCAATTACACTTAAACACCTACTAGAATGACAGTCCACATACTGGAATGAGAGCCCACCTACTAACCTACTGTATTCTACCCACAAAATTCAACACCAAAAGTAGTTTGCTAACATACCCTGCTGTGAAACCAAAGACACGAAGTCAGCTGCAAACAAAGATGCTGCATGAATCCTTGGCCTTCTGGGAACATCCAGAAAAAAATTCTACTGACTGTACTCAGTCAACATCACAGTTAAAGAAACATTTACACACAGAGATGAGAACCAGTGCAAGAATTCCGGTGACTCAAATGGTCAGAGCCTTCTGTCCTCCAAATGACTGAACTAATTCTCTAACAAGGGCTCTTAACTCGGCTGGAATAGCTGAAATGACAGAAACAGAATTCAGAATATGGATAAAAATGAAGATCATTGAGATTCAGGAAAATGTCAAAACCCAATTCTAGGAAGCTAAGATTCACAATAAAATGATACAAGAGGTGACAAATGAAATAGCCAGTATACAAAAGAACCTAACTGAACTAATAGAACTGAAAATCATACTACAAGAATTTGATAAAGCAATTGCCAAGTATTAACAACAGAATAGGCTGAGCTGAGAAAAGAATCTAAGAGCATGAAGGCTGTCTCTCTGAAATAGACAGTCAGACAAAAATAAAGAGAATAAAAAGGAATGAACAAATCATCAGGAAATAGTGAATTACATAAAGAGGCCAAATTGATGAATCATTGGTGTCCCTGAAAGAAATGGGGAGAAAGCAAGCAACTTGGAAAATATATTTCAAAACATTATTTATGAAAATGTCCCAAAACTTGCTAGAGAGGTGGCCAACAGCTGAATTTAAGAAATGCAAAGAATTCCCTGCAAGATAATACACTAGACTATCATACCCAGGAAACATAATTATCAGATTTTCCAAGGTCCAAATGAAAGACAAATATGTTAAAAGCAGCTAGAGAGAAAGGCCAGGTAACCTGCAAAGAGAACCCCATCAGGCTAACAGCACACTTTTCAGCAGAAACCCTATAGGCTAGAAGAGATTGGGTGCCAATATTCAACATTCTTAGAGCAAAAATCCTCAAACCAAGAATTTCATATTTAGTGAAACTAAGCTTCAAATGTGAAAGAGAAATAAGATCCTTCTCAGAGAAGCAAATGCTGAGAGAATTATTTACCACCAGACTTGCCTTGTAAGTGGTCCTTAAAGGAACACTAAATATGGAAAGTAAAGTCAATGACCAGCCAATACAAAAACATTCTTAAGTACATAGACCTGTGATACTATAAAGCAACCACAGAAACAAGTCTGCACCACAATTACCTAACACAATGGCAAGATAAAATCCACACATATTTATACTAACCTTGACTGTAAACACACTAAGTGTTCCAATTAAAAGTCACAGAGTGGCATGCTGGATAAAGAAAAAAACACAATGTATTCTGTCTTCAAGAGAGCTATCTTGCATTCAATGACACCCATCTCAAAATAAAGGAATAGAGAAAAATGAACCTAGCAAGTGGAAAACAGAAAAAAGCAAGGGTTGCAATCCTAATTTTAGACAAAACAGGCTTTCAACCCACAAATACCAAAAAAAAGAAAGACCAGAAAATGGCATTAAGATATATATGGTAAAGGGATCAATTCACTTTAAAAAACCTAACTATCCTAAATATATATGCACCCAACACAAGAGCACCCAGATTCATAAAGTAACTTCTTAGAGGCTTAGGAAGAGACTTGGACTCCCATAAAATAATAGTGGGAGACTTCCACACCACACTTACTATATTAAACAGACATCAAGGCAGACAATTAACAAAGATATTCAGGTCTTGAACTCAACACTTGACCAACGAGATCTAACAGGCATCTGCAGAATGCTCCATCTGAAAAGAATAGAATGTACAATTTTCTCATTACCACATAGCATGTACTCCAAAATTGACCACAGAATCAGACATAAAACAATTCTCAACAAATTAAAAAATAATAATACCATCCACACTATTGTACCACAGTTTAATACAAATAGAATTTAATAAAAAGATAACTGCTCAAAACCATACATTTACAAGGAAATTAAACAACCTGTGCCTAAAAGACTTTTGTGCAAATAATGAAATTAAGGGAAAAATAAAGAAGTTCTTTAAAACCAATGAGAAGAAAGATACAACATACCACAATCACTGGGACATAGCTAAGGCAGTTTTAAGAGGGAAATTTATAATACCAAATACCCACATAAAAAAGTTAGGAATATCTCAAATTAACTACCTAGCATTACAATTAGGAAAACTAAAGAAGCAGGAGCAAACCAACACCAAAGCTAGCAGAAGACAAGAAATCACCAAAATCTGAACTAAACTGCAGGAAATGGAGACACAAAAGCTATTCAAAAGAATAACAAATCCAACAGTAGATTCTTTGAAAAATTAATACTAAATTAATAAATACAACTAGACTAATAAAGAAAAAGGGAGAGAAAATCCAAACAAACACAATTAGAAATGACTAAGGGGTTGTTACCATTGACCCCACTGGAATACAGAAAATCATCAGCAACTACTATGAACATCTCTAGCCACACAAACTAGAAAATCTAGAAGAAATGGATAAATTCCTGGACACATGCACCTTCCCAAGACTGAACCAGGAAGAAATGGAATCCCTGAACAGGCCAATTATTATTCAGATATCATTATTGAATAAGCTCTGAAATTGAATCAGTAATGAATAGCCTATCAACCAAAAGAAGCCCAGGATCAGATGGATTCAAAGCTGAATTCTACCAGATATTCAAAGAAGAGCTGGTACTATTCCTACTAATTTTTTTTTAATTGAGGAGGAGGAACACCTCCCTAACTCATTCTATGAAGCAAGTATCATTCTGATATGAAAATTTGGCAGAGATGAAAATGAAAAATTAAGGCCAATATCCCTGATGAACATAGATACAAAAATCCTTAACAAACTATGAAAAATCTGAATCAAACAGCACATCAAAAAACTAATCCATCATGATCAAATAGGCTTTATCCCTGGGATGCAAGGTTGGTCCAACATATGCAAACCAACACATGTGATTCATCCCTTTAAAAACTGAGCAAAGGACAAGAACAGACACTTTTCAAAAGAAAACATACATGCAGCCAACAAACATAAAAAATAAAAGGCTCAATATCACTGATCATTAGAGAATAACAAATCAAAAGCACAATGAGGTACCATCTCACACAAGTTAGAATGGCTATTATTAAAACATCAAAAAAAATAACAGTTGTTGATGAGGTTGAGGAGAAAGGGAAATGCTTATACACTGATGGTGGGAGTGTAAATTAGTTCAACCATTGTGGAAAGCAGTGTGGTGACTTTTCAAAGAACTAAAAACAGAACTACCATTTTAACCCAGCAATCTCAATACTGGGTATATATCCAAGGGAATATTAATCATTCTACCATAAAAACACCTGCAAACATATGTTCATTTTAGCACTATTCACAATAGCCAATACGTGGAATCAACCCAAATTCCCATCAATGATGGACTGGATAAAGAAAATCTGGTACACATACACCATGGAATACTATGCAGACATAAAAAAAAAACAAGATGATGTCCTTTGTAGGAACATGGATGGAACTGGAGGCCATTATTCTTAGCAAACTAACATAGAAACAGACAGCAAAATACCCCATGTTTGCAATGATACATGGGAGCTAAATAATGAGAACTAATGGGCATAAAAAGGGGGACTACAGATACTGGGATCTACTTGAGGGAGGAAGCTGGAAGAAGGAAGAGGATCGGGAATAATAACTATCAAGTGCTATGCTTAGTACTTAGGTGATGAAATGGTCTGTACACAAAAACCCCATGACATGAGTTTGCCTGTCTTAACAAATATGCACATGTACCTGCAAAGTTTAGTGAGAAAAAACAAATCAGAAGTTGAACAGCAGGGCTGGGAGGGCCAGAGGGGAAGGATTATAAAGGTGCATGAGGAAAATTTTAGAAGTAATAAATAAGTTTACTATTATGATTTTTTTATTTCATTGATGTACATATATACATATGTTAAAACATCAAATCGCACACTTCAAGTGTATATAGTTTATTGTGTGATAATCACATCTCAAAACATCTGTTATACATTGACGAGTTAAGCAAGAGGGAGAAGCATTCACCTGTACAAGAGGTCTAACTAGCTAATATCAATTTAAAAATATGTATTAACATTGAGTGTTCATACATGAGATATGATTGTACCTTTTGATTAGTTTGCTTAATTTGGTAACTATACATAATGAAAAAATGAAACAACATGAAAACAAAGTGTTCATCAGGTGACATTTTGTAGTCATATAATAAGTATATTTTAAAGTAATAATTTTATAAACGTTGATTGAAGTAGCTTATTGTTAAAATTTAATTATAGTTTAGATGGGATTTCTCTCTTATTCTCTATAAATATTGCTATTGCTTTCCAAATTTATAAGATAAAACCTACTGATAACACATTAAAAAGAATGCTATGTGCTTGACATTGTGCTACATACTTTCTGCATATTATGGAACACAGGCAAAATTCAGAAACTTATGTCAATTACCAACTAGAAAAATTAAACACATATTCATTCATTGAATCAATAAAGTTTAGCTTAATTAATTTTTGATACTTACATAATTTTAGCATTTATATAATATACATCTCTTAAGACATAAATATATTAAACAAATTTATATATCTTGTAAATATATTTATAATATGTAATTGCACACTATATATTTATAATCTATAACCAAGTATCATACTATATATATTATAATTACACGTTATAATTATATAATACTTATAATATATTGATATATTAATTATATATAATATAATGTGCTATTATAATATATATGTAAATTGCCTCCTGAGCTAAATACATGAAATTCAGTGCACATATTTTTTTCTTTTTGCCTATGTATGCAGTTATTTTATTAAAATGTTATAATCTAATGGATTTACAATTTATTATTAAAATATTATTTTAAATTGCCCTGTGTCAAAAAATAAATGTATTATGAAAAATAGACACTCTCATTTATTCTTGATGAAAATGTAAATTTTTAAACTCTTTTGCAAGGCAATCTTGTAATTCTTACTTAAATGTTCAGTAAACACACACTGTAATTGTATATTGTATACATGTGTATACATATGTGAGTCATACATATATAAAGAGACACAAATAATTATCTATTTATTGACACGTGTTTTGTCATTAAATATGCATTCTGCATATCTTGTAATGGACAATTGGCTAAATAACATTGTCATAAAGTGTTAGCTATACGTTAGTTAAAAACAATTAGGCAGATTCAGCAGTTTAGCAATCTACCTCCCTCACTTTCTATCAATATGCTTAATAGAATGAGTTCTTTCATAAGAAAGAATTAGGAAACAAGTGATATAAAAGAGTCTACATACTACCCTTTGTGTTATAAAAAGTCCAAGCACATTCACAAATAATATTTAGCGCAAAATATATAAAATAAGAAAGATATAGTGGTTAATTTTGAAGAAAAAAACTGTCAACATTTGGGGAATTGAAATGGAGGACTTATTTTTAAATCTGCATTATTTTGTACTCATTGAATTTATTTAACCATATGTGTGTATATGTATGTGTATAAATATATGTGTATGTGTGTGTTTGTGTATGTACATATATATTTCCTAATTAATACCTCATGACTTTCAAATCAAATAGAATTATTTGAGAAATAAAGACATAAAAAATAAGTTAAAGAAACTGAAAGGCAAAGAAATAAAACCACTAAGGAGTCCCACTCTAAAAATACTTTTCCTTAGCAGCTTGGTCAGCAAATTCACCTATCATCAAGGATAAGTTCAATTTCAGCAGCTGTAGAAAACTATTTAAGTAGAAGATATCAATCACTACAGTGGGAAATATGGTAAAAGATTACATGTTGGTGTCACATTGAGATTTATGTCTAAATGAAGAAAACACGTGCATTGCCTGTGTTCCAGATCTCAAGGGCCAATATAACCTCCTCATGCTAGGATCAAAATGCTCTTAAATAACCAATTGAAAATTGAGTTTATTGTTTTGAAAGTACTGAATTCACTGAAACATTATCATAGCACAATAACTTTTTTTTTTTTTTTACTACCAAGGGAAACTTCTTAACTGAATTTAGTGTTATTTAATTTTATACTTTTAAGCTGAGTTTGAAAATACACCTGAGATAATAGGGACAGGCAGGATGGTTAAGGACATTTTTCAATACAGTAGCTCAGTCAGCAGCTCTGTCTGACCTTGGGCATATTTACCTTTTTTGTTCCTGCAGATGTTTATCTCACATAGGTCATAATTAACTGTCCATAGTCAGTAATTACACTTATTTTTTCCCATAAGATATAAGAATTAAGTTTAGCCTAATAATAAAGTAAGAATGAAGACCAACTTACCAGTTGCTCTAGTCTTCCTGAGTGACTCGTTTCATTCTAAGAAACCGGATACTGTCTTCTCATCCAATGACATGTGATGTATAACTTGACTATCGGTAAAAAAGAAAATATGGGGAAATCATGAGTTTAAAAAAATGGCTAGCTCTTTGTTCTTAGCAAATTATATTATCTCCTGCAACCAGTTTCTGCTATCACCAGTGAAAATTAAATAATCTCTTCCTGAGGAAGGTCATACTTTAAAGTTTTGTGATCATAATGTACCAAAATATACATATAAAGCTAGAAATGTGCCTAAAGTGATTCCTTGTCTTTTTAGTCAACATTAAACAACATGATAGACAAATGTCTACTCCGCTTCTTCCTTCTTAATAGTAAATTGCTTACTACTCTAAATAACCCAGGACCTTACTGCAAATCATATGGCAGCATGTGCATTAAAAGAAGCGATTGTCCACAATCTGCTAATGAGAGCTAATTCCAAATCAAAGAATAAAAGCTGTTTAATCACTTTTATTTTGTTATTTGTCATAGAAATTTTTGGTTAATTGCAATATTTATCACATTCACTTATTTAAGATGTCAAGGTTACTATTTATTTTTATTATTTTAAATATGTGAAAAATTAATGTTCAAAATTTCTAAAAAAAGAATTATAATTGTAAAAATTGTGTTTTTTCCTTTTTCTTAATATCCTTGGAACAGGACCATCATTTGCTCTATTCTTCTTATGACAAACACTGTGTTATAACAGTGTTTTAATTATATAATACAATAAATGTATTATATAAAAATAAACAACTGTAGTCCTCCCTTATCCATAGTTTTACTTTCACAGTTTTAGTTACTCATGGTCAATTTTGGCCTGAAAATGTTAAATGGAAAATTTCAGAAATGAACAATTTAGAAATTTTAATTTGTGCATTATGCTGAATAGTGTACTAAAATAGTGAGCTGCCCTGCTCCATCCCAACCAGGATATAAATCTTCATTTTGTCTAGTATACCCCTGCTGTCTATGCTACCCACTCCTTAATCCCTTAGTAGTCTTCTGGGTTATCAAATAGGCCATCACAGTATCACAGAGCTTGTTTTCAAGTAACAGTTATTTTTCTTAATAATGGCCCAAAGCACAAAGTAGTCATACTGACAATTTGGGTATGACCAAAAAATAACCTCATAAAGTGCTTTCCTAAAGTGAAAAGATAAAAGTTCTAGACTTAATATGGAATGAAAAAATATTTTATGATGACATTTTATCATCATTATGGTTTAGGTGACAGAAAAGAAGGGTTGGAAATAATGTTAGTACCATCTACAGAATCTGACATTTTATGCCAGAGAAATAACTTGTAGTAAGAAGTCTCTTAGAGGCTCCCTACGTCTTCATCTCTTGGTATTCACACCCTTGTTTAATACCCTTCCTTTAAGTATGGACTGGACCTAGTAACTCACTTCTAATGACTAAAATAAGACAAAAATTACAAATGTCACTTCTAATATTAGTGATAAAATGACAATGGCTTTCAGCTTGGACTCTCATATTGCTTGCTGACACTGAGGAAAGTAAGCTCTCCTTCAATGAGCTGGTCTAAGAAGTAAACCATATGACAAGGAACTGATATCTCTGGCCATCAGCCATGTGAGAGAAACTGGTAATGAATCATATCTGGAGTGAGCCTTGAGAGGAACACAGTCTTGGCAAAAACCTCAATAGATCCTAAGCTAGATAGAAGCAGCTAAATTGCACCAGGATTTCTGATCCACAGAAACTATGAGGTAATAAGCGTTTTCTGTTTTAAGCAGCTAGGTTTTGGGTAATTTGCTACTCAGAAACAGAAAACAAATGCTAATTTGTAGCCATTGATTTCCAGATAGAGATAGAAAAGTCTTGAGGGATCTATACAGAAAAAAATAAATTTCTAGAAATTGCATATTCAACGTTTTATAATTTGTTGATTGTTTTAGTAAATCACTTATGAAATTAAGATATTTACAATTCACAGCTATAAATTATCAAAATTTATAAACGTATAGAAAATTTATAATCTTACATACGGAGTATGATTTTAAAAATCTTTAACATACACTATTAGGAATATGAGCCAAAGAAAATCATTTTTCTTTTTAGTGCAATTATAACTTCAGGAATTCCTGTGGAACAAATGTAGCCATAATGGAATAAAGATAGAATTGAGAAAATAATCTTATTCTGCAGTTTGCAGAATAACAACAAACTGAGACAAAGTAAAACCAACAAAACAAAACAAAATAAACAAACAAAAAAATGATGATCTAGAAACATCACCAAATATTTTCTCAATATGAATTCCTACCACTATCATTTACCAAGAATTAAAACCTGACTTTTCTGTGCAATCTTATAAGAAATAATCCTCATATTGATTCCTCACATCAATTGGTCTTGAGTTCAGAATTTCTATTATTTATTCTTCAATTTGTTTTCCTTTAGTTATCAAAAATGTTTATTCCTTCAAAATGTGTGTGTTAGCTCATTAGAGATGTTTCCATTTTTATTCAGTTACATAGTATCTATTCAGTAAATCATTGTTTTATTAACAATTTTTGTGAAAATAGGCTTCGAAAGTGAACAGATAATTGTTTAAAATTCTTATGATTGTTAGATAATGCAAACAGAGTAAAAATATTGGAGCAAAAAATCAAGGTGATTAAAAATAATAACAGTAAAACCATCTGCATGGTTTTATTCTATATACTCAAAAGTACAAAACTGAAAATAATTGTAATCTTTAAAAGAAGGGGCAACAGTTCCATCCCCCCACAGGCTTGAAAGTACCTGATCCCATTCCCTGACCTCTCCCTGCTCCCAGTGCCTGTTCTGGGACAGAGCAAAGTTGTGGTAGAGCCTGGGGTCTGCTGCAACCTGGCTGGGTATGCACATGCTCAGAGTGATGCTGACACATTAGCCCCCCGCCACCTCAGCCTCCTCTGGCCTTTAGGCACCAACAAGCATGGGAGGAGAGTTGGGGGGCTGAGGGTGGCTCCTTGTGGATAGTCTGGGTACTGTGAATGGCATGTTAAAGGTTCCTAGGCAGGAAAGGGTGTGTCCCCAGTGAATCCCCTTTAGGCCAGTGATGGCCTGAAGCATGGGGACCTGGCAGCCAGTTCTGGGCAATGTCTGTGTCCCAGAGTGAGAACTTCACTGATGACCATTTGGCCAAACAGATGGTGCTTTCTTCAGGCCCACCCATGGCTGCCAATGGACTAATCAGGATGCACTTCCTCCACTCTGAGCACATAAAAATCTCAGAATCAGCCAGACTCACTCAGTCATCAGGAGTGACTGCATAAAGGAGCTACCAACTATAGGTCTCTCGTCTGCTGAGAGCAGGACACTTATCAGGAAAACACACCTGCAGAAAGTAGCTGCAAACTTGGGGTCTCCTGAAAGCTTTCCTCTTGCTGAATGCATTTCCTCTCCACCTTGCTCATCCTCCAGTTGTCTGCATACCTTATTCTTCCTGGACGTGGGACAAGGATGGTGGGCTTGAAAGAGCTGTAACACAAACAGAGCTGAAACACACCTCCTACTCACCACATTGCAGGTGATGAGAAGAAGAGAAAAGCTGTGGCCCTTCTGGGAGCCTTGACCTTGGAGTTCCCCAATCCAGGGCTGTGATATGTTGTACCATCCTTCTTGGGGTTTTGTCATTCCTGGCATCTCCAAACTTTAGGGTGCAATTGTGTTTCCCTTGTCCACATGCTGGTGCCTGCAGCAGAAGCCACTTCCAGTATGTCTGGTCCAGCTTCATCCTCACATGGAGCTAGCCCTGTGCTTGCACCTGTAACTGCCCACTCCACTGCAGTCAGTGCATGTGCCTGTGACCTGTGGCTGGATCCCATGCTTGCTGATTCACACACCTCTTGCCACTCTATGCCTGGCTCACCCTTGGCAAGCGTGGGATCTGGGTCTGTAGTGCAAACCAAACACAGCCTGCTGGGCTGAGTAGATGAAAAGAGCCCAGTGGGAACAAACAAAATCCAAGAAGAGGACCCAACAGCCACAAAGGTTTCTGGCTGGTGAAGCAACACCCTAAGAATCCCATGATTCTTGCCTACATGAAACATTGATCTGTTGCCTACATGAAACACACTTCACCTATAGAGACACACACAGACTGAAAATAAAGGGATGAAACATTCCATTCCAGGGGAAACCAAAAAAAAAAAAAAAAAGAAAAAAAGCATGAGTAACTATAGTTATATCAGAAAAAATATATTTCAATTCCAAAATTATAAGAAGAACAAAAGAAAGTCACTAGCATAATGATAAAGGAGTCAATTAAGAAAGACAATATAGCAATTTTAAATATATATGCACCCAACACTGGAGCACCCAGATATTTAAAAAATATATTATTAGAGCTAAAGAGAGCAATATGCCCCAATGCAATAATAGCTGGAGACTTCAACACCCACTTTCAGCATTGGGCAGATCTTCTAGACAGAAAATTAACAAAGAAACATCAGACTTAGTCTGCCCTAGAGGCTAAATGGATGTAATAGATGTTTACATAATATTTCATCCAAGGTCTGCAGAATACATTCTCTTCCTCAGCATACAGATCATTCTCATGAATAAATCATATGTTAAGTCACAAAACAAGTCTTAAAGATTAAAAAAAAAACAGAAAAAATACCAAGCATCTTCTCTGACCACAGTGGAATAAAACTGGGAATCAATAACAGGAGGAATTTTAGGCTCTATACAAATACTTGAAAATTAAACAGTATGCTACTGAATGACTAGTGAGTCAAGGGAGAAACTTAGAAGGAAATTGAAACATTTCTTTAAACAAACAATAATGGAAACACAACACACCAAAACCTGTTGGATACAACAAAAGCGGTACTCACAGGGAAGCATATAGCTATAAGTGCCTATATTGAAAAAGAGAAAAAAATCTTCAAATGATTAATCTAACAATGCATGCTAATGAGTTAGAAAGCAAGAGTAAACCAAACCCAACATTAGTCGAAACAAAAGAAATTATAAAGATCAGAGCAGAAATAAATGAAATTGAAATGAAAAAATGCAAACTATCAATGAAACAAAAGTTTGCTTTTTGAAAAGTTAAACAACAGTGACAAATCTTTAACCAGATTTACTATGAAAATAAAAGAGGATATCCAAATAGATAAAATCAGAAATGAAAAAGGAGACTTATCAGCTTATACTGAAGATATTCAAAGATTATTCATGGCTACTCTGAGCAGCTATGCTCAGGGAAATATGAGAAAATCTAGAAGAAATGGACATATTCATAGATACATTTGACCGCCCAAAATTGAACCTGAAAGAAATCCAAACCTGAACAGACTAATAACAAGTAAAGTATTTGAAGGCATAATTAAAGGTCTCCCAGTAAAGAAAATCCCAGGACCTGGATGGCTTCATTGCTGATTTCTACCAAACATTTTAAGAAGAACTAATAGCAATCTTACTTAAACTTTTCAGAAAAACAGAAGAGGGAATACTTTCAAATGTATTCTGTGATGGCAGCATTACTATAATTACCAAACCAGAGGAAGACACATTAAAAAATAAAACTACAGGCCAATATCTCAGGTGAATATTGATGCAAAAACCCTCAACAAAATACTAGCAAACCAAATTCACCAATGCCTTGGAAAGATTATTCAGCATGACCAAGTGGAATTTATCACTAGATGCAAAGATGGTTTAATATATGAAAACCAATCAACATGATACATCAACAGAATGAAGAATAAAACCACATGATCATTTCAATTGATGCTGTAAAAGCATTTGATAAAATTAAACATACCTTCATGATGGAAACTTACAAAAAACAGGGTATAAAAAAATATATCTCGACATAATAAAATTAATATATAACTGACTCACAGCTAGTATCATAATGAATAGGGAAAAATTGAAAGCCTTTTCTCTTCTAATATCTGGAACATAAAAAGGATGCCCACTGTCACCACTGTTACTCAGTATAGTACTGGAAGTCCTAGCTAGAGCAATAAGACAAGAGAATGTTATAAAGGGCATCTAAATAGGAAAGAAAAGTCAAATTATTCTTGTTTGCCGATGATATAGTTTTATATTTGGAGAAAAACTAAAGACTCCACAAGGAAACTGTTAGAACTGATAAACAAATTCAATAAAGTTTCAGGATACAAATCAACATACGAACGTAAGTATCATTTCCATATGCCACACTGTATAATATTTAAAAAACCCATTTACAATAGCCTCAGATAAAATTAAATACATAGAAATTAATTTAATCAAAGAAGTTAAATATCTCCAAAATTAAAACTATAAAACACTGATGAAGAAAATTGAGGAAGATACCAAAAATTAGAGAATATTTTGTGCTCGTGTATTGTAATAATCAATATTTTTTTAATGTCCATACTCCCCAAAGAAATATACAGATTCAATGCAATCTTTATAAAAATGCCAAAGACCTTCCTCACAGAAATAGAAAAAATAAAATAAAATTTGTATGGCACCACCAAAGACTCAGAATAGCCAAAGCTATTCTAAGCAAAAAAAAAAAAAGAAAAAAAGAAAAAAAAAAAAGCTGGGTGACTCACATTACCCAACTTCAAATTATACTACAGAGTTATACTAAACAAACCAGCATGATGCTGGCATAAAAACAGCCACATAGACTAATGGAACAGAATAGAGACTCCAGAAGCAAATCTGAACACCTACAGTAGGTTCATTTTTTAAAAAGTTGCCAAGAACATATAATTGAGAAAAGATAGTCTATTCAGTAAATGTCTTCCTTAAATGGTGCCGGGAAAACTGGATATCTGCATGCCAAAGAATGAAACTAGAGCCCTGTCTCTTGCCATACACAAAATCAAATGGAAATGGATTAAAGACTTGAAATTTAGGACATCAAACTATTTAACTACTACAATAAAACATTGGGGAAAATCTCCAGGACATTGGTCTGGACAAAAATTACTTGAGCAACACTCCGCAAACTCAGGCAACCAAAGCAAAAATGGACAAAAGGGATTTAATAAAGTTACAAAGCTTCTGCATAGCAAAGGACACAATCAACAAAGTAAAGAGACAACTCACAGAATGGGGGAAAATATTTACAAACTTCCCTTATGACAAGGGATTAATGACCATAATATATAAGAAGATCAAACCACTCTATAGGAAAGAATATAATAATCTGATTAAAAAATGGGGGAAATATATATATATATATATATATATATTTTTTTTTTTTTTTTTTTTTTTGAGATGGAGTGTTGCTCTGTCGCCTAGGCTGGACTGCAGTGGCGCCATCTCGGCTCACTGCAAACTCCGCCTCCTGGGTTCATGCCATTCTCCTGCCTCAGCCTCCCGAGTAGCTGGGACTACAGGCACCCGCCACCACGCCCCGCTAATTTTTTGTATTTTTAGTAGAGACGGGGTTTCACCATGTTTGCCAGGATGGTCTCTATCTCCTGACCTTGTGATCCGCCCACCTCAGCCTCCCAAAGTGCTGGGATTACAGGCGTGAGCCACCGTGCCCGGCCAAAATGGGGAAAATATTTGAATAGACATTCCTAAAAAGAAGACATACAAATGGTAAACAGCTATATTAAAAGATGTTCAACATTGGTCATCAGGGAAATGCAAATCAAAACTACAGTGAGATATCATCTCACCCCAGTTAAAATGGCTTATATTCAAAGACAGGCAATAACAAATGTTGGTGATGATGTGGAGAAAAGGGAACACTCGTATTCTGTTGATGCAAATGTAAAGTAATACAACCACTATGGAGAACAGTTTGGAGGGTCCTCAGAAAACTAAAACTTGATCTACCATATGATCTGGCAATCCCAGTGCTGTGTATATACCTAAAAGAAAGGAAATTCGTATATTGAAGAGATATCTGCCTTCCTATATTTGCTGCACCAGTGTTAACAATAGCTAAGATTTGGAAACAACCTAAGTGTCCACCAACAGATGAATGGGTAAAGAAAATGTGGTACACATTTGGAGTACTGTTAAGCCATAAAAAAGAATGAAATCCAGTCATTTGCAGCAACATGGATAGAACTGGAAATCATTATGTTAAGTGAAATAAGAAATGCACAGAAAGGCAAAGAATCTATGTTCTCACTTATTTGTGGAATCTAAAAATCAAATCAATTGAACTCAGGGACATAGAGATTAGAAGGATGGTTACTAGAGTTTGGGAAGTGTTGTGGGGTGCTGGGGGACAGACAGGGATCATTAATGGGTACCAAAAGAGTTGAAAAATGAATAAAACCTACTATTTGATAGCTCAATAGAGTAACTATAATCAATAATAACTTAATTGTGTATTTTAAAGTAACTTAAAAAAATGTAAATTGATTGTTTCTAACTCAAAAGATAAATGCTTGAGGGCAAAGATACCCCTTTCTCCATGATGTGATTATTTCACATTTCATATCTTTATCAAAACATCTGATGTAACACATGACTATATAAATCCACTAGGTACCCAAAATACTTTACAAAAATAAAAAAAACAAGGACAAAACAGAAAACTAAAACAAGGACAACTTTTTAAAGATTACATGATAATCAATATTCCAATTGATTAATTTACATCTATTTAGGAATTATGAAGGTCCAAATACTATGGGAGATTCAAGAGTTTAACTTACCTTATATGTTTAATACCTAGGTGGAACAATAAATTTATATATTTATAAATGATACATAATTGCATATAATACATAAATTACAATAATGAAGTCATTATCTTCAGTACTGTTTACTTTCTTTAGTGCAATACCAATTATATAGTCTCCCTAGGGCTGCTGCACTTCAACCAGTATCTTTAGGGTCTTTCAACAGACTGTGTAATATCCTACATTTTCTTAGCCTATTTTCTCCCTGTCATAAGTAAGAAAGCATACCTCGTCCAAAGGGAATTTTTATCCAAGTCTAAAATGCCACAACTAATTATGGGATGAATAACAATTTCCTAAAATTTTGCCTGACACCATATTTTCCAGCGTAAATGAAAACAGAAAAAAATCATATATAGTCACAAAGAAATTAAGAAATCTTGGATAAAGCCAGTCAGGTAAATGTATCCACCTCTTATACTTACTAAATTTGAAAGACAGTATACATGTAACTGGAACAATAACAAAAAAAAAACTCTTCTTTCAATGCATTTATTTTGGTCCTTTTTGAGCCCTGTAAGAAATTATGATGGCCCAGAATTGACTTCTACTTGCTTTCATGAGGTCACTCTAAAAACCAACATTATTTTATCTAGATGAAATACATTTTTATGTATTATAAAAATGTTATAATTATGAGGTTGATTTTAGAATAAGTGCTATGTGATGCAAGACTGTATATTCTGTTGATTTGGGATGAAGAGTTCTATAGAAGTCTATTAGACCTGCTTGGTCCAGAGCCGAGTTCAGTTCTGAATATTCTTGTTAATTTTTTGACAATAATTATTTTGACAATATTATTTTGTTAATAATATTGACAGTGGGGTGTTAAAGTCTCCCACTATTATTGTGTGGGAGTCTAAGTCTCTTTGTAGGTCTCTAAGAACTTGCTTTATGAATCTGCGTGTAATTTAAAGTAAAACACTCCTCAGGAAATGCAAAAGAATGAAAATCATAACAACCTCTCAGACAACAGTGCAATGAAATTAAAACTCAGTATTAAGAAACTCACACAAAACCACACAACGGCATGTAAACTGAACAACGTGATCCTGAATAACTACTGGGTAAATGACAAAATTAAAGCAGAAATAAATAAGTTATTTGAAACCAATGAGAACAGACACACAATGTACTAGAATCTGTGGGACACATCTAATGTAGTGTCTAGAGGGAAATTTATAGCACAAAATGCCCACAGGAAAAATTGGGAAATATCTAAAATCTAATAAAGAAGAAAAGAGAGAAACATCAAATAGACACAATAAAAAATGAGAAAGAAGAGATCACCACTGATCCCACAGAAATACAAACTACCATCAGAGAATATTATAAACACCTCTACACAAATAAACTAGAAAATCTAGAAGAAATGGATAAACTAATGGATACATACACCCTTCCAAGACTAAACCAGGAAGAAGTAGAATTCCTGAATAGACCAATAACAAGCTCTGAAATTGAGGCAGTAATTAATGGCCCACCAACCAAAAAAACTCCAGGACCAGGCGGATTCACAGCCAAATTCCACCAGAGGTCCACAAAGGAGCTGGTACCATTCCTTCTGAAACTATTTCAAACAACAGAAAAAGAGGGGCTCCTCTCTAACTCATTTTATGAGGCCAGCATCATCCGGATACCAAAACATGGCAGAGACACAATAAAAACAGAAAATTTCAGGCTACTATCCCTAATGAACATCAATGTGAAAATCCTCAATAAAATACTGGCAAACTGAATCCAGCAGCCCACTAAAAAGCTTATCCACCACAATCACATTGGCTTCATCTCTGGGATGCAAGGCTGCTTCAACATACACAAATCAATAAATGTAATCCATCACATAACCCGAACCGGTGACAAAAACCACATGATTATCTCAATAGATGCAGAGAAAGTATTCGGTAAAATTCAACATACTTTCATGCTAAAAACACTCAATAAACTAGGTATTGATGGAACTTATCTCAAAATTATAAAAGCTATTCATGACAAACCCACAGCCAATATCAGAATGAATAGGCAGAAGCTGGAAGCATTCCCTTTGAAAACCGGCATAAGACAAGGATACTCTCTGTCACCACTTCCTATTCAACATAGTATTGGAAGTTCTGGCTAGGGCATTCAGGCAAGAGAAAGAAATAAAGCATATTCAAATATGAAGACAGGAAGTCAAATTATCTCTGTTTGCAGATGACATGATTGTATATTTAGAAAACCTCATCATCTCAGCCCCAAAACTACTTAGGATGATAAGCAACTTCAGCAAAATCTCAGGATACAAAATCAATGTGCAAAAATCACAAGCATTCCTACACAGCAATAATAGACAAACAGAAAGCCTAATCACGAGTGAACTCCCATTCACAATTGCTACACAGAGAATAAAATACCTAGGAATACAACTTACAAGGGATGTGAAGGACCTCTTTAAGGAGTACTACAAACCACTGCTCAAGGAAATAAGAGAGGACACAAATAAAGGGAAAAACATTCCATACTCATGGATAGGAACAATCAATATTGTGAAAATGGCCTTAGTGCCCAAAGTAATTTATAGATTCAATGTTATTCCCATCAAGATAACATTGACTTTCTTCACAGAAATAGAAAAAACTACTTTAAACTTCATGGGGAACTAAAAATGAGCCAAGAACAACACTAAGCAAAAGAATAAAGCTGGAGGCATCACACTACCTGACTTCAAACTATACTGCAAGGCTACAGTAACAAAAACAGCATGATACTTGTGCCAAAACAGATACATAGACCAATGGAACAGAACAGAGGCCTCAGAAAAAAACACCACACATCTACAACCATCTGATCTTTGACAAACCTGACAAAAACAAGCAATAGGGAAAGGATTCCTCATTTAATAAATTGTGTTGGGAAAACTGGCTAGCCATATGCAGAAAACTGAAACTGGATCACTTCCTTACACCTCATACAAACATTAACTCAAGATAGATTAAGACTTAAAGGTATAACCTAAACCCACAAAAATCTGAGAAGAAAATCTAAGCAATACCATTCAGGACATAGGCATGAGGAAAGGCTTTATGACTAAAACACCAAAAGCAAGGACAACAAAAGCCAAAATTGATAAATGGGATCTAATAATACTAAAGAGCTTCTGCACAGCAAAACAATCATCAGCGTGAACAGACAACCTACAGAATCACAGAAAATGTTTGCAATCTATCCATCTGACAAAGGGCTAATACCCAGAATCTACTAAGAATTTAAACAAATTCAAGAAAAAGCAAACAACCCTATTAAAAAGTGGGCAAAGGATATGAACAGGCCCTTTTCAAAAGACATTTATGCAGCCAGAAAACATGAAAAAAGCTTATCATCACTGATAATTAGAGAAACGCAAATCAAAACCACAATGAGATACCATCTCACGCCACTAGAATGGCGATAATTAAAAAGTCAGGAACAACAGATGCTGGAGAGGATGTGGAAAAATAGGAATGATTATACACTGTTGGTGGGGTGTGAATTAGTTCAACCATTGGGGAAGACAGTGTGGCAATTCCTCAAGGATCTAGAACTAGAAATACTATTTGACCCAGCAATCCCATTACTGTGTATATATGCAAAGGATTATAAATCATTTTACTATAAAGACACATGCACACATATGTTTATTGCAGCACTATTCACAATAGCAAAGACTTGGAACCAGCCGAAATGCCCATCAATGATAGAATGGATAAAGAAAATGTGGCACATATACACCATGGAATACTATGCAGCCATAAAAAAAGAATGAGTTCATGTCCTTTGCAGGGACGTGGATGAACTGGTAACCATCATTCTCAGCAAACCAGCACGGGAACAGCAAAGTAACACAGGAACAGAAAACCAAACACTGCATGTTCTCACTCATAAGTGGTAGTTGAACAATTACAACATATGGGCACAGGGTGGGGAGCATCAAATACCAGGGCATGTCAGGGGTTAGGGGGGCAAGGGAGGGATAGCATTAGGAGAAATACCTAATGTAGATGATGGGTTGATGGGTGCAGCAAACCACCAATGCACATGTATACCTATGTAACAAACCTGCACGTTCTGCACATGTATCCCAGAACTTAAAGTATAATAAAAATAAATAAATGAATATGATTAAAATAAACTATTGTTTAGAAAAAATGTTATAATTGTTATTATTTATTACATTTCGTGGGGTTTAGTGTGTGGAATAGTGGAAATAATTTTCTGTCTTATATTGATTAATACAATTTTATTCGTCTTGTACAATTAGTTCTTTTTATCTCATAGGCATCGGAAATTGTGATATTGGCAAGGTTCCTTTTCCTCCCAGCCACACTTAATTGGCCACTTTAGAAAGCTTAGTGTAAAATCACTTGTTCCATATCTCTCACCCTGGCTTTACTCTCAGTCCAAGTATTAAAGAGGAATGTTGTTTTCTTCACCCTAGCATCTAACTTATTGATATTTTTCAAGTTGAAAATTGATAAAATTATGTCTCTCTGATGCTAATATACATTTCTTATTAACAGATACAGATGAACAGCTTTTAATGTCTTAAAATTCATTAATGTTTCTTATTGATTGAAAAATTTATTTTTGTATTTCACACATACAATTGTGGCTTCTTCCCCTATTTCTCTTAAAGAGCTCTTCTATATTACGTAAATTACTTGTCTCTCGGTCATAGATATCAAAAATTATATTATTTTATTTTTCTTTTTATTCTATTTTCTTTAGCACATTTGCTGAATATTTATCAAAGTAAATCTTATTAATAATGGATAAATGTTATTAATATTTTTATTTTGTACAAAATATCTTTTAATATTAATTGCTTATTAATTTATTCATGTATTTTCATTAGAACGTTTCTCTTGTAGACAACATAAAATTGGATTTTGTTTTTCTATCAATTCCAATAATTTCTTATTTTTATTGAAAGGCCCTATTTAAATTTAATGTAAATATAGTATGATTAAATTTAGCTGTTTTTTTTTTTGCTGTCTGTTTTATAATTCTCTCATCTAATTGTATTTGTTGTAGTGGTTCTTTTTTTTAATTTCTATATTCCTGTCTTCTTTTCTGTTAAATATGTTTAATATTCCATATCAATGCTTAAATTTGCTTTCCAGTTACAACAATTGGCATTATTTTTAAATTGTTAATATCTTGATTAAAATATTCACTTTATCATTACAATTTACTTAAAGTTAGTATTGTTAAAATATAGACATTTTACAAGAGTACATATTTTTCTTTGGTGTCTTCTTGATTTTCTTTTCATCCTTGACTTTCAGAAGTGTTACTATAATAAGCTCAGTTATATTTTATTTAATAATTTTTGATTATTTGGATTACTATGAGCTAATGCTAATCATCTTATTTAAATGTTTTAGGCCATTATTTATGAAAATAAATTTTCTGTCTCTCAGCTCAGTTTTGCTCTTGGATTTATCTGAGACAAATTATGTGTTTGACAACTTAATTTTTTCTCTCATGTCTCTCAGGCTCTGTTTATTTTTCTTCAAACATTTTCTTTATATTATTCAAGATAAATGTTCATCTTAAGCAATTAACAAATTCCCTGACTTTTTCTTCTGTTATCAGCAATCTGCTTTTGTCAATATAGTGAATTTTTTAAAAAGATAATTATTGTATATTTTAGTTTTGGAATTTTCATTTGGTTATTTTTTATAGTTTATATGTCTTTTTGTCTTTTTTTTCTGTCCACTTACTCATTAAGACCAGATTTTCCTTTAATACTTTGAAAATATTTCTAGTTATTTAAATATAGTCACAATAGCTAGTTTATTTGTCTGACATAATAAGTACATGAAGTCAGTTTCTATTTTGTTGCCCCTTTTTCTTTTTTTTCCTGATTGTGGTCACATTTTCTGTTTGTACTCATGTATAATGAATTTTATTTGAAAACTGGACTTAGGGGTTAATGTGACTTAATGGCTTTTAAATGTTCAGGTGTTTGTTTGTTTTGTTTTGTTTTAGTAAGGTAATCTAGTACAAACGGCAAAATTGATCTCCTCATTGGTGACTATTGATGTGCCTGCTCTGTTATTTCAGCTTCCAGCCCCTATTTTCCTTTCATGACCTCCTTTACAATTTACAATCATTGCTATACTAGTTTAAGGTATTAGAGAATGGAGTTTAGGGCTGATAGAGCCCCAAAATTAAAGTGGAAATTTAGCCATTTTAATTTCTTTGGAATTACATGATTACAGAATAAAGTTTAACAGTTTTTTAAAATTGTTTTTGGACTTAGCACATCCCTCAATAGTTTTATTCTGTCAATTTCTTTCTGTGATTACTCTACTAACAAGAGTTACACAAGATCAATTTATTCAATTTTGTTTCCCATTTTAAAAGACTGATTTTTAAATTTTGTTTAAATCTACATTTATGTAATGTGTCATCACCTCACTCTAAATCTATACAACAAAGTGCATTGAGAGAAATCTGGTTTTAATCTATGGTCTTCGGTCCATGGTCTCTGTCTTACTTTATGGTTTATCTCTTTTTTAAATGTTAGTATTCATTGTATTATTTATTTAAAAAGGAAATTATATATATATATATGTATAGTCATTTTGGCACAGTGCATTTACACATCAATATACAGAAAATTAATGTTTACATTTTGTTTTGAATCTGCAGGGAAAAACCTCAACAACCCCCCCCCCCCAAAATCCATATACTATTTTACATTAACTTTTGCTTTAATATAATAATACAATCAGAACTCAATGACTGATTCTAATTATTTTAAAATTGTTGAGTCCTATGTAAAGGTCCAGAATGCAGTATATATTTGCCATGGCATATATTTCATAATATCTTGAAAAATGTGTATTATGGTTTTTTGGATATGTTGCCCAATAGATGTCAATTATATTCTATTGAGTGTTTTGCTTCACATATGTTAGTAGCTCTAGTGTTTGGTGCATACACATTTAGAATTGCTACACCATCTTGGTTTATTGATCCTATAATTATTTCATATTGCTCCCTCTTTCTGGTAAGTTTCTTTGCTCTGAAGTCTACTTTACCAAATAGTAATAAAATAACCCTTGCTTTCTTATGATTAATGTTTACAAGACACTTCTCTTTTCATCCCTTGGCTTTCAACATATTTATAAGATATTTGAAGCAAATTTCTTGTGAACAGCCTATGGTGGTCCCACTAATATACTCTGATAATATCCTCGCTTTAGTTGGTATATTTAGAGTAGTTATATTTAGTGTAATTATTAATATGCTAGTGCTAAAGTCTGCCTTGCTCTCTCTCTCTCTATATATATATATATCACCTCATTCATATATGTATATTTATTGTTTGTTTGTTTCCCTGTTTTTATTTTTTCTGTTTTCCCTCAGGATAGGATACTTCAACTTTGATTTTTATTTATCTATAAGTATTTTGAAGTATATTTCTGTGTCTAAAAATGTTGAATTTGAGTCATTTTTAAAATTATCTTTGGTGCTTATTTTGTATATTTTCTGTCTTCTTTTGACCAACATACTTTGAAAAACATACTAAAAATTATTTAATTCATTTTTGTTGAAAGAGCTCTACATTCTTTGGAAATATAAAATAAGGTTTACCTATTTAAAATGCCATCTATCTATCATCTGTCTATCATCTATCTGTATATATGTATTATATATTATATTATGTATTATTATATATTATATATTATATGTATTATTATATATTATATATGTATTATATTAACATTTTTGCTGTCACATATAGTATTTTTATATCATATCTTAATGTAGCTGCATCTATTTTCTAATGTATAAACTTATTTTAGTTTCTAGTTAAAAGATTTTCTGGCTTTATAAAGCAAGGTATTTTTATACCTTTAAATTTGAGAATATACCTACTTTTAAAATGTTAATAGAACACTTAAAAATGTCTATACATTAGGGCCAGGAGTGGTGGCTCACACCTGTAATCCTAGCACTTTGGGAGTCCAATATGGGTGGATTGCTTGAGCTCAGTAATTGAAGACCTGTCTGAGCAACATGGCGATACCCCATCTGTACTAAAAATGCAAAAAAATTTCCCTGATATAGTGACGTGCATCTGGAATCCCAGCTACTTGCGAGGCTGAGATGGGAGGATCACTTGAGCCCGGGAGGAGGAGGTTGCAGTGGGCCAAGGTCATGCCCCTGCACTCCAGCCTGAGTGATAGAGCAAAATAAATGCTCTATCTCAAAATAAAATAAATAAATAAACAAATAAAAATAAAAAATTGACATATTAAGCCACAAAATCCTTAACAAATCTGGAAATAAGTTAAATTTAACTTTATGTTAATACAATAAATATAACTTTAAATATGAATTTACATTAAAGCATAAAAACTAAGATAAAAACACAAATATGCAGCATCTTAAACTATTTGTAAAAGTCACATAAGCATATTCTGTTAAAGAATGTTGGGTTAGCTTCAAAATACTAAAGATGAAAACAACATTTTTCTAAAGTCTTAACATTTTGTTAAAGAATAGCTTACATTAAAGATCATATAATTAATGCTGTTAATAAATAAGAAAGATGAGATAAATTGAACATTTATGTAAACAACTTAATACATAAGACTAAGAATGAGGATAGCATGCATAGAAGAGAATGACTTTACCTGCACTATTTTTAATTTTACAATAAGTATTATTCACGTTACTCAAATACAAAAAAAGAAAGATATGACAATTCACTACAAAGGAAAGCAGTTCAATAAAGACAAATTTTAGAATGAGTAAATTAGAAGCAGAAATGTAGTTGAGTTCGTTAATGAGCATAAAACATATTCTTAAAGAAATATAAACAATTTGTTCTTCCAATTTAAAAGCTCGTCAGTGACCATTATGCAAAATTTAAAATAAAGTTGGGGAAATATTTTATTATGCAAAATTTTGCTTTATTTAAAAATTTTATAGAAAATATTTAATAAAATAACTTATTGGGGGTGCTTAATTTTATAAATTTCAGGCAGTTCCTCAACATGTTTGAAATAATAATTTTTAAAAATCTGTAAATGATTGACACATTACCTGAGAACCATTAATATATATCACCTTATAAATATTTGAACTTCTATCTGTACTTAGTTTATGTGAACCACCTTCATTTTTATTTTTACACTAAGTAGGAATCATGTAAATTCTAATCTTACAACACATTACTTTTTGCCCTGGAACAGACACATACACACACACACACACACACACTCATAAATACACACACTCCTCTTCTCTTCATTTCTTCTTTGTACTCACTGGCTGAAGATTTTATTTTGCTTCATGGTTTAAGTATCTCCTATAGTTAAAAATTTCCAATTTTTTTACACTAAATCTTAGATTCAGGTTTGTATGTTCAGTAACTTACTTGACTTCTAGTAGACACAACTTACCTAATCCGTGGGAAATTGAACTGTTCTCCCTTTAAATCTGCTCGTCTTAATTTTTCCAATACAGTAAATAGAATATATCTCTTACGCTTTTCAAGTCAACATCTTACAATGGTACTTTCTTTCTCTATATACAAACAAACTACCAAGAAACATTCACACTCTATCAAGAAAGAGCTCCAATGTATTCAGTGTGCAACCATTTTTCACATACCTTTTCACTGACTATAAGATACATATATGATCTGGTCCTCTTCTAACTTTTTTGATTCTTTTTTAAATTTTCTCCTCTTAAACCATTCTATTATATCTACACTTGCATTCTTGATTTTCTTCAAGCTATTGCCCTTCTAATTTATAGCACTTGCTAATATCTGCTGTATTACCTGTTTTTGTATATTGATTTCCCGTTTTCTTAAATACAGCCTTACTTAATCACTCCTATATGCCCATAGCTTGGAATTATGGGTGGCACATAGTTATTTGTAAAACATTCATTACATTCATTAAAAATTGAGTAGTGAAATACCTAATCATTCCCAAATGAAAGTGCCTATGATGTTCAAAGAAAGATGTATTTCTAAAATTAGAGTAGGGACATTGGTCTCAATCTTCTAATATTAAAAGGGGGCAAAAATCTGGCATAGTCAAGTATAGAAAACATTCTATGACAGAGAAATGAGGTCTACTGGTCATGTCTCCACGCCACATATGATGGTCTAGTATCTTCTTGCAAAAAAGCAGCATGGCTTAATTTCAAGAGAGAAATTAAGGTTGCGAAAACAAGAGGATAAGTTAATGGAAGAAATAAAAATAAATTGTTGTGATTCTGTTACATGCCAGACAATGTGTTTAGTGGTAGTATAAATAGTATTTCAAAATATCCTTTATTTTTTCAGAGCAGTTATTGAAATTCAGTTGTTCAGATTTATTTAATAACAAGTTACGGATGAAACAATGTAAGGGTGACTAGTGGGGATGGAAATGCTGTTCTGTCTAATCTCAGAATTCGTGTTATTTGCTCAAAACCAAGTTACCTCTTGCCTGGATAATTTATGTGAGATGATTTGCAATACAAGATGAATCTTGTTTATTTTGAAATCACTAATGTAGTCAAAGAGGCATTCCAGGTTTTGAAGAATATATAATATGAGGCAGAATAAAATTCAGACACTTTTCAAAGGTGAGATAAAACATCAACATCAGTCAACCCAACAATAAAACCACAACAGAAAACCCAACCAACAAACATTGATAATAGTTTTCTTTACACGACCTATAGTTGAAATGTAGGATGCATGTCAAATTAAGCTGTTATCAGGAGTCAGTATGCATTATCTCCCACATTATTTGGAGGCCATATAGAGACTCTTTTACAGAGCTATTAACCAGGTATTCAGAAATACAGGCTGCCTTTTTGATGTACATGTATAAAATTAAGACATAAAATTACTACTTTAAAAATTCTTCTAGTAGTTTTTTGTTTTACACCAACTATTCTTTCTTTTATTTTTTTTCTTTTTTCGTTTTTCTTTTTATCTTTTTTTTTTTTTTTTTTTTTTTGAGACAGTCTCACTCTGTCACCCAGGCTGTAGTGCAGTGGCACGATCTTGGCTCACTGCAACCTCTGCCTCCTGGGTTCAAGTGATTCTCCTGCCTCAGCCTCCCAAGTAGCTGGGATTATAGGTAACTGCCACCACGCCCAGCTAATTTTTGTATTTTTAGTACAGACAGTGTTTTGCCATGTTGGCCAGTCTGGTCTCGAACTCTTGACCTTATGCGATCAGCCTGCCTCAGCCTCCCAAAGCGCTGAGATTACAGGCGTGAGCCACCTCGCCCGGCTGACTATTCTTAAATGTGATGGTGAGCCCAACTATTAAAAATATTCAAAGAGTCATCTAGAGCAAAATTTGACATTATCATTTTTGCAGTAAAGATGCTGGATTTCTGGGGTGATTTATACCATTAATACCAAAAATTGTTATAGAGATCAATATGAAAATGAATGGATGCGGCTAGGATTCTAAATTGAAGTGCTTGGCTAGGTTTCACTGGGAAGTGTGTTTTCCACATGGTGCCCAAACAGGTGAGGAGAAATTCTGATGTGCTTGAAAATGTATCTGAAACTGAGAATTAAGGCAAATAGCTGTATTGTATTTCTATCTAGTAATTTCATTACAGGAGTAAAGTCCATCCAAATATTACCTAAAGAAATGTTCCTAGTTTGATTCATTATTTACTTACTATGTTCCTAAAAAGTCATTATTTATGAATATGTAAGGCAATAATAAGTTTTAGACACAATTCAGTGAGTATATCTATAAATATCCTAATTTTTCAAATGCTTTTCAAGTGAGCCGTAATTCCTTACTCATACATCGTTAAAGTTAAATACAGTTTCTGTAACATTCATTTTAGATTTACATTAAAGTCACAATTTTACTTTTTTTTTGAAAAATGTGATTAGACACTTCATTAATTAATGGATTAGGTAAAGTTTTTGACATGTTTTTATACTCTGAATGCTTATATATGTTGAAATCCTGGCCCTAAATATTGTGGTATTAGGAGGTGGGCCCTTTGGAGATAAGTCATGAGAGTGAAGCTCTCATGACTGGGTTTAGTGCCCTTATAAAAGGGACCCCAGAGAGCTCTCTCATTCTTTTCCCACCATGTGAAGATACAATGAAAGTAGCCTCCAAAACTTTGAGAAATAAATTTCTGTTGTTCACAAGACATCCTGTTTATGGTACTTTATTATTACATTTGAACTACTAAGGCAGATGTTTATTTTATATTTATATTTTTCATGGAGTCATATTTTAACCCTTTTGAATATTATATTTTTAAATGTATGCTCAAAAGAGAAGAAAAATGCTGGCTGGAAAATCTGCACTGTGTCATATCCAAAAGCTGATAATAGAAGGGTGAACAATGAGCTCATCTGCTAAGAGAAATGAAAATAAGAAGGAATCAAATGGAATGAACCATTCAAAGAAAGTGTTTCTAAAGAAAAAATATGCAGAATGAGAGAGGAATGGTATTTACCTTTCCTGTCAATCTTAGATGGGTGGCATTGGGGTAGGGTATAGTGCTTAAGTGACCTTGGCAGAATAAGGAAAGGTATAGATTCGTCAATTTTTGAAAGTGATTGACAGGTTTGTAAAAATACTCATATTTTAAAGTTCAAGAGCCCTTTGCTACTAAATAAATATGATCTCATAAGAGATAATACCAACTAGTTTAATTCACTGTTTTTCATGTTCTTATTTACGTGCCTTTATATTATCTACACTGTCTGCTCCTTGATAGCAGGGACTTTATCTGAATCACCACTGTATATGCAGAGCCCATCAAGGAAGCTTGGAAAAAACAGATGATCAATAATGACTGCATGAATGAATACGGGAAAATGCCAATTTGTCTACTGTCTTCAACCCACGAATTTGGTCTACTTTCAATATCTTATCTTCTGTCTTCTGTGACTCAAATGGTACCTGAATCTCAGGCTTTCCGTTATTCTTTTTAATTTTTTTTTATTTTACTTTAAGTTCTGGGATACATGAGCAGAACGTGCAGGTTTGTTACATGGGTATACATGTGCTATGTGCATGCAGGGCTGAAAACCTAGATGATGGGTTGATAGGCTTTCTGTTATTCTAATACAATGTGTTGTTTTCTTGTAGCCACCTGGTTCTCCATCTCCTACATATTAGTAAGTACCTGAAGAATAGATACTTTATTTAACTGTTGTAAGCATCACCTAGAAACTGGTACAAAATAGTGTCAATAAATATTTGGTGAACTCAACTGAATGTGTTGCCACAGATTAATAATTATTGAGATTAAAAATTACCAATTATTAATCAACATAAACAGATCTTGATAAATTCCTTTGTCTATACTACTTCCTCTCATTTTACATTACCTTATATATCCCAACACTTTGCTGAATTTATAAATTCACAATTTTCAATAGCTGATTGTCAAACTTATATTGATAATCTCTTATTCAATACCTATAAACTTTTGATTTGTCAGTTTTTCCACATATCTATAACACATTCCCTTTCTACTCACTTGACTCGATGTTCTATTTTTTAATATAAGCTGAAAATGTTTCAAAGACTCTCAGGAGTTCTCCCAGGTCATGTGAAATATAAAAAGTAATGAATCATCATAAAATATACAGGTATAGTTTATTTAATTTCAAGATAAATCACTAAGAGCAATTATAAATGTGTAAAAATTTGCTCATTTTTTAAAAAATTCAATTTTATTATAATTTAACAAGAAGCCATAAAAGACAATATAAAGCACTAAAATAACTTAGCCTGTCTTAACTCTATTCCTTCTTTCATATACGGAAAGATGGCTTGGGTTTTTATAATACATCTTGTCTATAAATGCACATATAAATTAATTCCAAACAATGACAATTTGCATTATAATAGAGAAATACTGTGAGTATCTTAATATTGTTGTACAATGGCATACATTGTCTTGACAATTGTTACCAATTTTCAATGATTGTCACTTTGTCCTACAGAATTAATAGGCCTGTGCTGTTTAGTTATTTCTGGAACAAACGTGTATTCTAATAAGCAGCATAAATCTCATGATATAGTTTAAATGTAGGAGCAATCTCAGAAATACAGGTGATAATAACAGCACAATTTTATTATTTGACTGCACAAAGTGCAGTGCTGCATAATATATATATTTGTGTATGATTACATTTTCTTTTTTTTTTTTGAAAAAAATGTTTTGCAGTGAATAAAAACATTGAGGCAGCATATTGAAGAAACCACAAGATACTAATTAAGATCTTTGATTTAGTGTGTGAAAGCAGTGTTCAGCAATCAAAATATATGTATTTGATAAATGAGTTACTAATACTATGCAAATAATTCTGCACCTTGTATGAGATGAGATTTCATTGTGAATTCGATCTCTTTAGATGAGCACACCTGCATTTTATTGCAGTGTTAGGTAAACACAAGTTTTATCAACTGCTTAAGGTGTTTTCCAATTTAGAATCAAAGCAGACTCTTAGAAACTTTCAAAATATACTCTTCAGCAATAGCTAATTGATACTGCATAACATCCAAAATGGTTTATTCATCCTAATTCAATGTGATTCCTTCTTGAAAGACCTTTACTATATTCTCTGATAAATTGAGCAATTAAAAAAGTTAACCATCAGGGACATGAAAGCTCTCCTGGAAAACATTCATCACCCTTTTTCAATGTGAATAAAAGCAATGTCTATTGTGACCTTAGAATCTGTTTTAGTAAAGAGAGAAAAATATGTTTTCTAGAGGAAGTAAGTGGTAACAAATTGTGAAAAGAAATATTATAAGATATCTCTAAAGAGTTCTCATGTGAAAGCCCATTCTACTTTGGTAAGGAGTTTGATGGAAAGATGCAATGTAAATGAACACCATCAATAACATTAATTACCTACTGCCTCTGCAGATGTGTGTATTACAGACACCAGGCCAGACGGATTTTACTAAAGCAAGACAAACCCCTGAATCATACAGCCATGAAGGGCAAGCTCTCTGATAGAACTAGTTAAAGCTGACTTTATCACTGAAATAGACTTTTTATCGATTAAAAATGCAAAGGATGCCATCAAGCCTGCAACGCTAGCCAAGACAATACACAGTACCATAGAGAAGCAAATCTCTAGTTTGTAGAATCCTTCATGCATTTTGGAAACAATGCAGGGAATAATACAATTAATGATTGATAACTACTTGTTTTATACTTTATCACACTCAATGACCCTGTATCTAACAGATTTCCTAAAGGTTTTGCAATACTCTTCCTAACTTCTTTGCTACTCATGTTAACCATTTTTGTTGTTATATTCAGTAGACATACAAAGAGGCAATGCATTTTATTGACTTGGAGAGATATATCAATTTAGATAGAAAATACATTGTTTAACGATATTGTAATTTTAGAAAGTATATCCATTCTTTCATGTAAAAACATAATAAACACATAAAAACAAAGAACATGAAAAAAGTGACAGCATCACATTTTGGGAATCTACCAAGGAGACGGCTGACTGGTTACTGCATAAGTAAACCAGCAAGAGTAGTATCAGTCCATTCATGGGGAAAATACATTAAGAAGCCTGAGGATATATGCAATTGCAGCTCAGGATTCCATGTGCCATCTACTTTTGAAAGTAGGGATACAGGTTGTCCTAAACAAGAATGAGTATTTAAAAAGCATGAGTAACAATTTAGTGTAATGGTGAAGAGAAGTATCTTGGGCCAAACTTCTTTTTTTAATTTATTTATTATTATTATACTTTAAGTTTTAGGGTACATGTGCACAATGTGCAGGTTAGTTACATATGTATACATGTGCCATGCTGGTGCGCTGCACCCACTAACTCGTCATCTAGCATTAGGTATATCTCCCAATGCTATCCCTCCCCCCTTCCCCCACCCCACAACAGTCCCAGAGTATGATGTTCCCCTTCCTGTGTCCATGTGTTCTCATTGTTCAATTCCCACCTATGAGTGAGAATATGCAGTGGTTGTTTTTTTGTTCTTGCGATAGTTTACTGAGAATGATGATTTCCAATTTCATCCATGTCCCTACAAAGGACATGAACTCATCATTTTTGCAGCTACATAGTATTCCATGGTGTATATGTGCCACATTTTCTTAATCCAGTCTATCATTGTTGGACATTTGGGTTGGTTCCAAGTCTTTGCTATTGTGAATAGTGCCGCAATAAACATACGTGTGCATGTGTCTTTATAGCAGCATGATTTATAGTCCTTTGGGTATATACCCAGTAATGGGATGGCTGGGTCAAATGGTATTTCTAGTTCTAGATCCCTGAGGAATCGCCACACTGACTTCCACAATGGTTGAACTAGTTTACAGTCCCACCAACAGTGTAAAAGTGTTCCTATTTCTCCACATCCTCTCCAGCACCTGTCGTTTCCTGATTTTTAATGATCGCCATTCTAACTGGTGTGAGATGGTATCTCATTGTGGTTTTGATTTGCATTTCTCTGATGGCCAGTGATGGTGAGCATTTTTTCATGTGGTTTTTGGCTGCATAAATGTCTTCTTTTGAGAAGTGTCTGTTTATGTCCTTCGCCCACTTTTTGATGGGGTTGTTTGTTTTTTTCTTGTAAATTTGTTTGACTTCATTGGCCAAACTTCTTGAGGTTTTCAAAAACTATGTTACCTTGGGCAAGTTGGTTAGACTATCTCTACATCAATTTTTTCAATAGGATTACCTAACGCAAGGGTTTGTTGAGAGAAATAAAGGAATTAATAAGCATAGAGTCCTTGAGCAAGTGGCATGTAGTTATGACTCTATGGGTGTTGAGATGATTATTATTTATATAGGTTGCATACAAAACAGTTATTTAAACACTAGATTCCATTTTTAATCCTGCCCCAACAAGGCAACTGTGCCAGATGACATGAAGTTATATTCTTTCCAGAGAATGTAACATAGAAAGGCTCTCCTTAAAACATGTAATTGAAGGTGAAGAAATATGCCTTAATCAAAAGATGGGGATTAAGTAGAAGCCTACACAGTAAAGTTGATGTCTTTAGCTATTTTAAATATCAGCTCCCTAAATACTAGCAATAATCTTTTTACTTCATAATCAGAAAAATGAAAAATTTATCTTTAGTTAAAATGATTCATTAAAAAGAAAAGGTCTAATAAAAGACTTGTTGGAAATACAAAAAATTAGCCGGGCATGGTGGCGGGCACCTGTAGTCCCAGCTACTCGGCAGGCTGAGGCAGGAGAATGGTGTGAACCTGGTAGGCGGAGCTTGCAGTGAGTGGAGATCGCCCCACTGCCCTCCAGCCTGGGCGACAGAGTGAGACTCCGCCTCAAAAAAAAAAAAAAAAGAAAAGAAAAAGACTTTTTGGGAGAAGCTTGAAATACAAAGAAAAAACAAAACAAAACAAACAAAAACACATTAATGGCTTTGTGATACAACAGTATTCTAAACACCACATTATCATTTTTGGCTGATTTTGCCTTTCAATTTTAGTGAGTTTCAATGGTTAGTTTAGAACATGATCTGTTTTACCTCATGAATAGAAATTTTACAAATCTGGCAAAGAAAAAAAAACCAAGCAATCAATAAAGCGTGGCAATTAATGACTGCTGAGAAAAATAATAATACATTAAAAATACATTTAGAGGATAATGCAGGTGCATGACTTGGCCATACTAATATATCCTCCCTCAAATCCCTAGGAACCCTGCTCTTTTTACTGTCTCTGTGGTTTTCCCTTTTCCAGAATGCCATACAGTAAGAATAATACAAATACAAAGCCTTCTCAGAGGGCTTTCCTTCCCCAATGTACCAATATACATGGAAGGTTTCTATATGTCTTTTGGCAATTTGGCAACTCATGCAGTTTTATCACTAAATAATATTTCAATGTATAGACATACTGCAGAGTATCTGTTTACATATCTGTGGACATATTGTTTCCAGTTTTTGTCTATAATGAATAAAGCTTTGTAAACATTGATGTGCATAATTCTGTGTGGACATATATTTTCAATGAAATCGGGTAAATACCTAGAAGTGTGATTGCTGGATATGTGATAAGACTGTGTTTAGCCTGAAAGAAATTGCCAAACTGTACTTCAAAGTTGCTGTATCGTTATGAATTCCAACTATAAATGGATTGGAGTTTCTAGGGCTCTGAATTCTCGCTAGCATTTGGTGTTGTCAGCATTTTGGATTTTAGCCATTCTAATAAACATGCAGTGATATCTTGTTTTAATTGACAATTATCTAATGATGTGTAATGTTGAGTACATTTTCAAATTTTCATTTGCCATCTTTATAACACCTTTGGTGAAATGCATGCTCAGATAATTGGCCTATTATATAATCGAGTTGTTTGTGTTATTACAGTTGAGTCAAAAGAGTGCTTCATACATTTTGGATATAAATCTTTTATTATATATATGTTTAGCAAATATTTTAGCTTGCACTTTTATTCTCTCTCTCCCATTTTTTGACTGTGATTTTCTATATTCATAGGCCTATTCAGGTTTTGGGGTAGGAACTTGCCCTGTGACATCAACTCTGATGGATTTAAAAATAGTTGTTTATTTTCAGTTTGTTCAGCTTATTGTTGTTTTGGTGAATACTGTAGTGATTATTTCCAAGCTCTTTACTTGTCAGGGCTAATACCATCTTGCAGATGACAGACCGTGGGACTTCTCAGCCTCCATAATCATGTGACCCAATTCCTAAAACAAAATTATGTATGTGAAAAATATATTTCCTGTTGGTTCAGTTTCTCTGGAGAACCCTGACTAATACAGTGGAGTTAATTATGTCTGCAAGTCCCTCTATTATGTAAAGTGACATATTCATAGACATGAAAATTCATAATATTCAAAGTCCTTGGAAGTAGGGTGGGAAATTGTTTGTAGAAAGGAACATTTTCAGAATTTTGCCTAGAACACCTAAAAATAAGACATACTTATTCCTTTAAAACAATTGAATTCTAAGCAATATTCTAAAATCTGTTACCTATTTGTAATTTAAAAATCTATTTTGTTTATAACCTTATCTTTTATTTACTTATATATACAGATACATATTAAAATGTTTTCTAAATGTTAATAACAATAACTTTGGTTGAGAAATAAATTTATTTTCCCTTCACCATATATATGGTATGGTTTACTAATATGTAAACACCTCCAATAATTAGGAATAACATCATCAGGAAGATAAAGAAGTTCAATTATTTTCCAGAATTAGCAGCTTCCAACTTAAAATTGAAAAGCAGGAAACTGAGTATTTAACCCTTTTTTATTTTTATTTTTTGTTTTTGTAGAGTAGTTATTTCACAGCTTTTCAGTAAACATTTATTTTTGGTTTCCACATGCCAGAACCTTGGTTTCTATATCAATCTCTAATCAAATTCCTGGAAGAAACTGCATCCAGAGGGTGAATGAATTATTATTGTATGGGATGGTACAGGACAAGGGCAGACACTCCAGCCAGGTTTGGAACTTTTGTTCCACCGGGAGATAGAACATGCCTCTCTCTAGTTCATCTAACTTTGTTCTGGAAAGACTTTGAGTGAATGCTTGTATTTATTTATTTGTTTATTTATTTATTTATTGTAGACAAGATCTCACTCTGTCACCTACGTAGAAGTGCAGTGGTTCAATCATAGCGCACTGCAGCCTCAAACCCCTGGCCTCAAGTGATCCTTCCAACGTAGGCCTCCCAAAGTGCTAGGATTACAGGTATGAGCCACTGCATGCAGCCTAATATTCATTAAGGCTTTGTGCTTCTCTTGCAACAGAGTACTTGCCCTAATTTACTTGATTACGCTTGGTTTTCTATTTTCTAACATCAGTTTGCCTTTTTTGATTATTATCTTAGTGCACTTGCCATTGCTTGGTCGTGGGCCACTGCTTTTCGTTTTTAATTATTCAAATCAGAATTTTGCAAGGCTTTTGAACTTAAAGCCCTGCGTTTTTAGTTTTGCAAATTTAACATTCAATACCTTGGGCTACCAATATGTTTCATTAGTGAAGCATTTTGAAATTATTTTATTCCCAGTTATTAGTCAGTATCCTAGTTTATTGACTGTCAGCAAACACCCTTCAACATGAATTACTATACTATATCACTCAAGGGTAATTTCAAACCCATATCTGACAATTTTCTAGTTATTGTTCCTTCAATATATATTTCAACTATTTCGCCTTTAATTCTCTACTGACAGTTATCTCCCCATGTGACATGTTTGCACAATATTAAGCACAACATTAACCTCTTGAATTATAAAAAGTGATGTTCTCCTCAGTCTCAGTCTCCAGCTAAAACTGAAGGTCCACATCCAAGCTGATGCAGGGAGACACACGAATTTAATAGAAATAGCTGTTTTCTCTTTTTCTTAGTCCTTTTCCCACTTTGGTCTGGGTATTGGAGACATCTGAGGCAGGTAAATCGTGAAGTTCATTGTCTAATCTCCAAGAAGAAGGTTACAGTCAACGACGAATACTTGTCACTAAACTAGGTAGTGTAATTTTTCAGTATAAACCCAGTTAAAATAGCAATGTATTTTAATATTCTTCATACAAATGTGATGACAAATATCGACTAGACATTTTGAGCTTTGAGTAGATATATTCATCTTTGGGCTGGATGGTTTATATCTCATGACAAATATAAATGATAATGATCACCACCAGCAGCATCTAGCAGAGTCTATTAGATGAAAGATGTGGCAGCAGAAGGACTTGCCATGTGTCGTGGTAACACAGGATTAAGCAATTTTTGTGATGACAAATGATATTCAAGGTGGCCAATTGTTAAATGAAAAATGAAACTCACTTTATTTTGTTTAGTTTTCTGTTTATTATTGATGATAATATGTACATACTTTTCATTTGGAATTTTTAAAGATGGAGAGAAAAAAGATTAAGTAATGTGAACTAAATTTTTGTAGAAGGATTTGTGCTAAGTTTTACATACATTTTCTAATTTAATTGCAAAATATTTGTTTGTGCATAGCTTATCTAAATTTTATTTACAAAGAACTTCAGTTTGGGGAGGATTATATCATTTTCCCAGGGTCCTTATTGGTGATAAATAGATACCTCATCTCTTCTGAGCAGAAGGTCTTTGAAACTATTTTATAAGAATCCACATTCAATTTCCTTTGAGTAAAATAAAAGTATTATAATTCAAATTCAACAGTGCATACAAAAATAATATTTTGTATACTTGGTACTGTTTGATGTTTTCCATTAATATATTTGTATTTTTTGACTTCCTAGTTTACCCTTTGATTTGAAAAAAAAAGAAGTATTATCACATTTTTTGAATAAACACTTTTTTATAATTTCATTTTATTTATAATGGAATCTTGGTTATAAACTGTATTTCAAGGAAATTTGATGCAAGTGAGTTTAAGTATTTGAAAATATATAAAAAATGCTACAAAATTATAGCATCAGGAAATCCAAGCTGAATGGAGTTTAAAAGTGAAAACAGTAAACTGTACTTATACGGAAAATCTTATAAAGCATTATCTCTCAATTCTGGCACTAATGATATTTTGGCCAGGATAATTCTTAGCTGTGTGAGACTGTCTTGGGCGTTTTAGGGGATGTAGCAGAGTCTCTGCTCTTTACCCACTAGATACCAATAATACTCCCCAGATGTGATAGTAAAATTAGTTTTAGACATTGTCAAGTGTACCTCAGAAAAAGGGAAAAATTATCCTGGCTTGAGAAACATTATTTTGATGAAAGTCCGCAAATTGCTTTGGTTATAGGCTGATGCAGTCAGTCTTCCTGGAATATCATCTCTTATGGGCTAATTGAATGTTGCAAGTTGACAATCTGAAAAGGCATCAGAGGTTTTCTTAGGAGAGAACAGAGGGAGGTCTGCACACACATTCTCTTTTTCTGAGATTTAAAGAATGTCTCTAATAAACTCATCAGGCTATAACCACATAACATGACAAGAATATATGGTACAATCTAAAAGTAGGTTGATGTATTTTATAGTAGTAGGTGTTACAGTAAAAATTTTGTAACCAAGTGAATTTCTGATTGTAGAATGTCCTGTATCCTGCCACTTTGAGAGACTTAATTAAAATTGTGTTAAAAGCCTCCATCATAGAGAGGTAGTACATGAATATCTAGTGACCATACAGATGAATAGAGTGCTCATATGGGCATACAACTGAGGATACTTGGGGAACACTGGTTTCTACTTGCCTGCCTCACTTCCCTTCAGCCCATGAATACCATCAAGGACTACTGACAGACCTGAGGGTAGGATGGAAATCATTGGTTTTCACAATATATCTAACAATTGTTATAGGTTCTGCTGAGAAATCAGGTTTTATTGGTTACAGTACCCTGCAGAATCAAGGCTACATGTCTGGGCTGCAAGTCTCCACTGTCATTACACTTGGTATGAGAAAAACACCTTGCCTTAGCCACCTGGAACATAATTCTGGCAACAACATCATTGAGACGTAGAAACACTCCATGAAATGGGAAACAGGAACTTTCAGGGAACTGATGCTGCCAGTGTAACTCTATAAAACAGCAATAATAAACATGAATGAGGCAACTTAGCTCAATAATCAGCCTCCCAAGTTTTTGCTTAATGAAACAAGGTATTACGACCTGACTCTTTGCCTGGATTATACCCTGGCATACCCTGTTTCTTTCTAAGAGTGATGAAACTGTGCAGGGAGGTGTCAGTGGAGATATAATACAGGCTTCTTACAACTTATAAACTAGGATTCCGGAATCATTTACTTTGCACTTTAAATGAAATGAAAACACATTTGATTACTGAACTAATTGATGAGGTTGGATAAAACAGTTACACTAATATATGCCAGATAAAAATAATAAGGTGTTTAAACATTTGTAGCCTGTTCTGTACTTAGATCTCTAAATTCAAGTGGGAGAGATTTTTTAATTTATTTATGGTGAGGTTATAAAATACAATAAAATATAATGAAAGCATCCTCACTTTGCATAATCTTTACCCTTTCTCTTTTATAAGATTGCTTTATCCCTTTTAATAGCATTAGAGATTTCAGGTCAAATGCTATCTGTTATGTAATTCCTACCATGACGGCCAGTTGCAGCATTTGGAATTCTCTGGTAATTAAGTGAAAGACCTTCTATCCTGGATTGGCCCACATATTTTTGGTTATAACTTTGGTGGTATTATCTGTCTTTTTCAAAATTGAATTTTGAAGTCTGGATAGACAGTATAGTGTTAGTTTTATGTTGTGTTTGTGTCTGTAGGGGTGTGTGTGCATGCATATTTGCATATGCATGTGTGCCTGGTTTAATGATTATAAACCAATTTGAAACACAAAAATGAAATGAAGCATTATTACTTCATTACCTCGAATAGTTCTACACACTACATTAGTGCCAGTTTTAGACTGGAGTTAGGCATATCTATTTTTGCTTCAGTTGAATTATCTTCTTTACGGCTATTTTTTTAAGTTTCAATTTTTTTTCTTCGTGTCAATTGCAGAACTTCAAGTTGAAAATTTTAGCTCTACTTTTTCAGATTTGGTTTCATACATTTCAGGTTCAGTTCATGGCTAACTATATCTGTAAAGGTCAATCTCTATGGACTGGATAATTATTGGCTGCTTTTCTGTATCAATTTATCTATTGTTTATTGTATTAGAGTTCTCCAGAGAAATAGAAACATAAGATGTAGAGATAGATAGATACAGATATAGATAGATAGATAGATAGATAGATAGATAGATAGATAGATAGATAGATAGATAGATGATATAAGGGAGGATTTATTATGACAGTTGGCTCACACAGTTATGGTAGTTAAGAAGTTCTATTATTGTCATTTTCAAACTGGATAACTAGGAAAGTTGGTGGTATAATTCAGTATGATTCTGAAAGCCTCAGAACCAAGAAGGTGGCTGCTGTATGTCTTGGAGTGTGAATGTCCAAAAACTAAGAGCTCTGATATCTCAGTGTAGGAGAAGATGTATGTCTCAGCTCAAGAAAAGAGAGAGAGAATTTTCTGTTTCTACATCTCTTTATTCTGTTTGATCTTCCCATGGATTGGATGATACCCCTCCCACACTGAAGAGGACAATTCTTCTTTACCCATCTGCTGATCAAAATGCTAAACTCTTCTGTAAATATCCTCACAGAAACACCCAGGAATAATGTTTTATCACCTATCTAGCCCAGTCAAGTTGAAACATAAAATTAACCATCGCATGTATCTTTCGTTTGTTTATTTGTGTTCGTTGGCAATAAGGAAAGGAAGTTAGTGATCAATTTATGTAATCCAAGTTGTGGTTATGTTTTTTTAAACTCAAAGCAGTTTCTGAAATGTGTTTTTTTATTAGCTTTTTCTGTTTTGTTTTGCTTTCTAATCATATCTCCTTGGTATCCCATTCCTCACCCTTTGCGTGACATCCACAATGCTCAGGTTCTCAGTTGTTTAGCACAAGAGGAACTTCAGAAATTTGTGTAATCTTTGATAATTATTACTTGACTGAACTGAACTTTTATATTTTCTCCAAGCCCATGGACTGCAATAAGCTGCAGGCAGATAATATCTTAATTCCTGCTGCAGGCCTCTGTCTAATTCTAGAGTCAATGGTTCTCTCAAATAAATAGTAATCCGTGCCACAAAGAGTTGAGAAAAAAAATTGAAGAACCCATGTGCATTCTGGAGCTCACAGTTTAGCTTCGCTCTTTCATCATCCACATCTTCCCGCATCAGGGCTTAGGGTTATCGATAAGAGCAGAAATAAATCTACCTCCATTTCTACCTTCCCCCATGTGTGTATGTGTATGTGTGCATTTGTATGTGTTGGCAGTAGGATTTGCTCTCCCTTTTATCTGAATTCTGAATCAGATGGAAAAATGGAAAGAAGGTGACCGTTTTAAAAAAAGACTGCTTAAATCTTGAAATCTACTTTTGATTGAGAAAATAGACATGGGTAAATATTTGAAAAGCAATTTCCTCATCAATATCACTGAGGTAAATTTATTAATATCATTAACTACCTTGACATTGTCAATCAGAAAGTTGGACAATAAAGATACGTTCATTATGGTATTTTTTCTGTTAGTATAGATTAAAATGTCTATGGATATGCTACTAAACTTTTATAAAAATTCAATTGTAATCATCTTCCAAAAAATAATCAAATCTAGTTTGCATTATCTTCCACCCCATTTTTTAGCACAAATCATTTTAAAACAAGACATTCTAAATAGACTTGACTTTAGTCATTTTTTCAGCCCTTTAAACATACCCAAAATATAAGTAAGAGTTAAAGTAAACTATCTTACTTCCCTTTAATTAAATTGTGGAGAATTTTATAAATGTCCCCAAGGATGGTCTGATCTTCTAATTTGGATTTGCCTCACATAAATAATAAACTTGTAACTTCAAAATACTGCGGAAATCTGACTTAAAGTCAATTATGCAATAGAAATGCCAAACTATATATCATTTAACCTTGAGGAAATTTGATCACATTCTAATACTATTTGCTTATTTACATAATGGAAAACTATTAGAGGTTTGAATAGCACAATTTAAACACATATTCTTTTATGGTATAATTTTAAAATCAGTTCCAAAAATTATATCATTTATTTGAAAAAACTAAGTAAATTGTTGAATGACAATCTGGAAGATTAAAATGTAAACTCATTGCCCTTTTTTGTCATAAATTTCAACGATTTTGTGTTTTTAAAGTGTGGAGATATTTTTACCAAGTTTTCTTCACATATTGATAAAAATTACATGTTTTGCATCTGTTTCTAATTCTACTATATCTATGTTGTACATCTGATTGGAGAGTAAATATCATGCAGATGCTTGAAAGTGTGTAATAGTAAAAAGTATTTTATTTATTGAATAAATATTATATTTTTCCTTCAGATTTAACTAAAATTCATAAAATAGCTTTTCTTCTTTTTCCTTCCTTCCTTCCTTCCTTCCTTCCTTTCTCTCAATCTTCCTCTTCATTTTACTTCAAAAATGTGTAAATGTGTTTTTAAGTACAAAATTAAGGATAGAAATAGTAACATTGAAGAATTTTTATTTCAGCACTAATATTTTAATAGGTTTAAAAATTTTTAAATTGAGAAATTTTTAAAATTTAAATATCATTTCTGTATTTTTCATTGTAATTCAGAAGGTTAATTTATTCCAAGTACAACCCTTTGTTTTGTAACAATGAGGAAACATTCTGAGAAATGTGTCTATAGGTAATATTGTTAATGTGCTAACATCTAGCTTTGTGTAAGCACAAACCTGTTGCTTACACAAATCTAGGTGTTATAGCCTACTACATACCTAGGCTATATGGTATATAGCCTATGGTTCCTAGGCTACAAACCTGTGCAGCATGTTAGTGTACTGAATGCTGTAGGCAAATTTAATGCCATGGTAACTGTATACTAAACATTGCTAAACATAGAAATTATAGTCAAAATATAGTATAAAAGATTACAAATGATACACATTTATAGGCTATTAACCATGAATGGTGCTTGAAGGACTAGAAGTTTCTCTACGTGAGTCATTTAGTGAATGGTGAGTAAATTTGAAGGCCAAGGACAGTACTGTACACTACTGTAGACTTTATGAAACTCTAAACTTAGTGTACATTAAATTTATTAAACTTTTTTATACAATAATAAGTTAACCTTAGTGGTCACATTTTGACTTTATAAACTTAATTTTTTTAACTTTTGTTCTTCTGTAACAACAGCTTAAAACCCACACATATTGTACGGATGGATAAAAATATTTACTGTATGTTTTATAGACACTATAAATGTAGGTTACACTAAATTTATAAAAATATACTTTTTCTTCAATGAATTAACCTTAGCCTACTGTCACATTTTTACTTTATAAACTTTTAAGTTATTTTAACTTTTTTACTGTAGTAGTAACAGCTTAAAACACAGTCATATAGTACAGCTATGCAAAAATATTTTCTTTATATCTTGATTTTATAAGCTTTTCTGTATTTTTATTTTTATGTTTTTACTTTTTAAACTTTTTTGTTAAAAACTATAGAATGACACACACATTAGCCTAGGCCTACACAAGGTCAAAATCATTAATATCATCATCTTCCACCACCTCCACATCTCATCCCACTGAAAGGTCTTCAGGAGCAAAAGGAAGCATGGAGAGGTAATCTCCTCCCACAACTTTGCCTTCTTCTGGAACGCCTCCTGAAAGGCCTGCCTGAGACTGTTTTAAAAAGTTAGCTTTTTAAAAATATATGTAAGTAGGAGGATTACACTCTAATGGAAAGCAGTATAGTAAGTTCATAAACCAGTATCATAGTTGCTTACTATTATACACTCTAATGGAAAGCAGTATAGTAAATTCATAAACCAGTATCATAGTTGTTTGCTGTCTGTATTAGTCTGTTTTCACGCGGCTATAAAGAAATACTTGAGACTTGGTAATTTATAAAGGAAAGAAGTTTAATTGACTTAGAGTTCCAAAAGACTGGAGAGGCAACAGGAAACTTATAATCATGGTGGAAGTGGAAGCAGTCACAACTTATATGGTGACAGGCAAGACAGCATGTGTGGGAAATGAAGAGACAAGAGCACCTTATAAAAACAGCAGATCTCATGAGAACTCACTTGCTATCATGAGAACAGTATGGGGGAAACTGCCCCCTTGATCCAATCACCACTCACCAGGTCTCTCCTTCAATACCTGGGGATTACAATTCAAGATGAGATTTTGGCAGGGACATAAATCCTAACTATATGAATCTGCCCTGATCCCTCCCAAATCTCATCTCCTCACATTTGAAAACCAACCATGCCTTCTCAACCATTCCCCAAAGTCTTAACTCATTTCAGCATTAATTCAAAAGTCCATAGTCCAAAGTCTCATCTGAGACAAGGCAAGTCCCTTCTCCTAGGAGCCAATAAAATCAAAAGCAAGTTAGCTAATTCCAAGATACAGTAATGGCTGAGACATTGGATAAATGCTCCCATTTCAAATGGGAGAAATTGGACCAAACAAAAAGGCTACAGGCCCCATGAAAGCCTGAAATCCAGCAGGGCAGTCAAATCTTAAAGCTCCAAAATAATCGCCTTGACTCCATGTCTCACATCCAGACACACTGATGCAAGAGTTTGGCTCCCATGGTCTTGAACAGCTACAACCCCATGGCTTTGCAGGGTACAGCCCCCCTCCTGGCTGTTTACCTGGGCTGGCATTGAGTCTCTGTGGTTTTTTTCAAGAGCACAGGGAAAGATGTTGGTGGATCTACAATTCTGGAGCACTGTGGCCCTCTTCTCACAGCTCCACTAGGCAGTGCTCCAATGGGGACTCTATGTGGGAGCTTCAATCCCACATTTCCCCTTTGCATTCCCCTAGGAGAGGTTCTTCATGAAGGCTTCATCTCTGCAGCAAACATCTGCCTGGACATCCAGATGTTTCCACACATCCTATGAAATCCAGGCCAAGGTTCGCAAATTTCAGTTATTTACTTCTGTGCACCTGCAGACGTAACACCACGTGGAAGGTGCCAAATCATGGGGTTTGCAACCTCTGAAGCAATGGCCTGAGCTGTACATTGGCTCCTTTTAGACATGGTTGGGATGCAGGGCACCAAGTCCTAAGGCTGCACAGAGCAACAGTGGGCCCCTGGGCCCTGCACGCAAAACAATTTTTTCCTCCTAGTTCTTTGGGTCTGTGATGGGAGGGGCTGTTGTGAAGGTCTCCAACATGCCCTAGAGATTTTTTTCCCCATTGTCTTTCGGCTCCTTGTTACTTATGCAAATTTCTGCAGCTAGCTTGAATTCCTCCTCAGAAAATGGATTTTTCTTTGCTACTGCATTGACAGGCTGCAAATTATTCAAACTTTTATGCTCCCTTTCCTTTTAAACATGAGTTTCAATTTCACATCATCTCTCTCAAGTTCAAAATTCAACAGATCTCTAGGACAGGGCAAAATGCTGCCAGCCTTTGTGCTAAAGCATAGCCTGAGTGATGTTTACTCCAGTTCCCAATAAGTTCCTCGTCTCCATCCAAGACCACCTCAGCCTGTACTTCAGTGTTCAAATCACTATCAGCATTTGGGTCAAAACCATTCAACAAGCCTCTAGGATGCTCCAGTCTTTCCCACATATTCCTGTCTTCTTCTGAGCCCTCCAAACTGTTGCACCTCTGCTTGTTACCCAGGTCCAAAGTTGCTTCCACATTTTCGAGTATCTTTATAGCAGTGCCCCACTCTCTGCAGTACCAACTTACTTAGTCTGTTTTCACATTGCTATAAAGAAATACCCAAGACTGGGTAATTATAAAGGAAAGATTTTTAATTGACTCACAGTTTCACATGGCTGGGGAGGCCTCAGCCTTACAATTATGGCGGAAGTGGAAACAGGCACAGCTTACATGGCAGCAGGCAAGAGATAGTGTGGCAGGCATAGAGGAAAGAGCCCCTTATAAACCATTAGATCTCATAACTCACTCACTATCACAAGAACAGCATGGGAGCAACTGCCCCATGATCCAATCACCTCCTACCATGTCTCTCCCTCCACACCTGGGGATTATTCAAGATGAGATTTGGGTGGGGACACAGAGCCCCACCATGTCACTATCATTATCAATTATTATGTATTCTACATAATTGTATATGCTATCATTTTATATGAATGGCAGTGCAATGAGTTTGTTTGCACAAGGATCACCACAAACATGTGAGTAACACATTTTGTTATGACATTGTGATGACTATAATGTCACTAGGCTACAATAATTTTTTTGGCTTCATTATAATCTTATAGGATCACCAATGTATATGCAATCAGTTGTTGACCAAAATGTTGTTATGTGCCACAAGCAGTTGAAATTAACTCAGGAAATGTTTACTTTGACTTTAAAGGGAGGTATTTTGAAAGCAGTGATAGGACAGTAGAATCTTGTCCAAAAACTGAGAAAGTACTTAATTTTGGAAATTGTTCAATTTATGTCACAATTTTACATGTAAGTGGTTTATCATAATAAAATAACCTAGTATGTGACTAGTCAGTAAATGGTAATTACTTCTTTTAACTCCCTTAAATACATTACTAGTCATTCCAGAAATGATACAACTTTTCAAAACAACTTAGAAGCCTTAAGTGAAACAATGGCCTGACTTTATTTTGGGATGAATAGCCTTTTGAAGAGCTAGTGTTGAAACTCTCATGACTATTTACAATATAGTTTTTGATTTGTGGGGGAAGGAAATGTTTCAGTCTTGGCATAATGGTTGCTGTATAGCGCTGAATGAATTTTTGTTAAATATGTCAATAAGTAAAAATTTATTTATAATTTAAAAATGACTTTTTGGAGCACAATTCAAAAATTATCTCACTTTGATATGAAATTAATTTTGTCTACAGAATATTTATTTGACCCAGTCAAAGGAATTTAAATAATCAATAATAATAATCTTATAGAAGGCTTTATCAACTGTTTTGTCTTTTTGTCTTTGAAGGAAAATTTTGGATTATAATGATGAAAATTAGACCCCAAGTAGATCTCTGTAGTATGATGAGCTTCATTTTGCCATATGGTCAACACTTAGCCTGAAGACAGGTGAAGTTTGATACTTGAATTTGACAAAATTTGAAGATGAAAAGAATTGTGCAGTCATCAAGAGTATTTGAGGACAAAATAAATTATATCTGTTTCTTTTGAATTTTTAATTTGAAATATACATTTTAAACATCAAAGAGATTCAATATTCTTTTTCTAAAGTAAAGTATTTTTATTTCATTAATTAAATAACATTTTAGAATTCTTATTTGAAACCTGGACATCATGTTTTATATTTTATGCTTTCTTTTTTCCCATCTGTACCTACAGTGTGTGACTAAACATGCATTCATTATCACATAACTTATACCAGGGAAAGGTCATAATGAAGGTGTCTCAGCATTGCTGTATGGTTAAATTGACCCCATTGTCATTCCATGCTCATAAGTGTCCAATAAATTGCCATATTTAGAAATATGTAGAGAAAGAGTACTCAATTGTGTTGGCATCTTCACAGCTGCTCTACTTCTTTTTGGCAGATTCACTGCCTCTTCGCCAAGTCACAATGAGACAGATTCAAGAGCATATAATGGTATAATATCTTCATTATCTAAGAGATAGAAATATGAATAGAGTCAGTATCAAAATACATAACTTCAACTTTACATTTCATATCTAAAGATTATATAAATAAAAGTCAAAACCAAACAAAACATATCTTCTCTCAAATATATGCATGTTCCAAAAGTGGAAAAGCTTCAGCTTATTAATTGTCAATTCCAACTCCCACTTACAGAACAAATATATTGAGCCATTAATCCTTTTACCAACAACTAATATTCCCACTGTGCTAAAGATTTAATTTTTAAAGCAGTGGAGAGAACAGCATTTAGCACTGGCAGCTACTGGTATTTTTCAGAGGCCATACAGAGGGGTTTTATTATTTATCTTATAGTTTTTAACCTGCATCCCACAAGGACATGTTTCTTCAGTCTTATAAGAGTGTGATATAAAATGAATTTCTATTATGATAATCTATTGAGGAATATTGTTCTCTTAAACAAATGAGCTTGCATTAATTCTGAATTTCTATTCTGCATATTTTCTTGCAGCAGGCCCTGCTATTTTACTCTCTGGTAGGTCAGAAGAGCCACATGAGTTTTACCAAAACTCTCTCAATAAGTTCAGGCAGAGTGGCTCGCAGACTAGAATTCACTAGTCTATATTCAGGAACTAAAATAAAACAATCAACTTCATTAGTAAAATTCACAGTAGTAAGTTCAAGCTTAAATTTTTCTTCCTTTAGTAACTTTTAATTGAGCTTTGTACTTGACCCAGATTAGTATGGTTTTTATATCTGTGTGTGTCTGTGTGTGTGTGTGTGTGTGTTCTACAGCAGTGTTATGTAAACTTTAATATTCACACTAATCACATAAAAATCTTACTTAAAATACAGACTTAGATTCAGAGTTGCTGCATTTCATACAAGCTCCCTATCTGTTCCACCGATCTCTCTTTGTGTATAAAGGTCTTAGAAGCCTTTATGATTCATTTGAGAACACAAAGACCTTAACAAATTAATGTGTACGTAATGTGGTAAGTTTTATTAAAGAATTGAGAATTAAGAGTTAAAAACATATCACAGACAGAGAAATCAAATCTTTACAAAGACATCAGGGAAGATTTCACTGTTATGGCAACATTTAAAGTAAGTCTTGGAGGGTGTGTAGAATTTTGAGAATAAAATTATTTTTTAAAATAGATTTTGTCATTTTTGGCAGAAGGAATAATATAATATATAAATACAGTGACTCATAAAAAATCATGGGAGAATGTATTTTCTGTGAGAACTGATAAACTGGAAGAATATTGGTAGAATAGTTTTGGTCCAGATTGTGAGGGCCAAATTAACAAAATTGCTTTTATACTCTATGAATTGCATAAACAAAATAGGTTAATGAAAAGTGGACTAATATGATTACTCTCTTCTTAGAAAATAATACTAGAAGTCATTTTTAGGATTGATTAAGAAGGATAGTCTGATGAAAATGAAACAAGATAAAGACTTAAAACAATTCAGGCCATGTGCGGTGGCTCACGCCTGTAATCCCAGCACTTTGGGAGGCTGAGGTTGGCGGATCACGAGGTCAAGAGATTCAGACCATCCTGGCCAACATGGTGAAACCCCATCTCTACTAAAAAATTACAAACACTAGTTTGGTTTGGTGGCATGCGCCTGCAGTCCCAGCTACTTGGCAGGCTGAGGCAGGAGAATCGCTTGAACCGGGGAGGCGGAGGTTGCGGTGAGCCGAGATCTCGCCACTGCACTCCAGCCTGGTGACAGAGCGAGACTCTGTCTCAAAAAAAAAAAAAAAATTCAAATGAGCAAAGATAATACTGTACATTCAGGGGTGAGAAGAATAGGCAAAACCACTATGAGATATCATCTCACACCAGTTAGAATGGCAATCATTCAAAAGTCAGGAAACAACAGGTGCTGGAGAGGATGTGGAGAAATAGGAACACTTTTACACTGTTGGTGGGACTGTAAACTAGTTCAACCATTGTGGAAGTCAGTGTGGCGATTCCTCAGGGATCTAGAACTAGAAATACCATTTGACCCAGCCATCCCATTACTGGGTATATACCCAAATGACTATAAATCATGCTGCTATAAAGACACATGCACACGTATGTTTATTGCGGCATTATTCACAATAGCAAAGACTTGGAACCAACCCAAATGTCCAACAATGATAGACTGGATTAAGAAAATGTGGCACATATACACCATGGAATACTATGCAGCCATAAAAAATGATGAGTTCATATCCTTTGTAGGGACATGGATGAAATTGGAAACCATCATTCTCAGTAAACTATCGCAAGAACAAAAAACCAAACACCGCATATTCTCACTCATAGGTGGGAATTGAACAATGAGATCACATGGACACAGGAAGGGGAATATCATACTCTGGGGACTGTGGTGGGGAGGGGGGAGGGGGGAGGGATAGCATTGGGAGATATACCTAATGCTAGATGACGAGTTAGTGGGTGCAGCGCACCAGCATGGCACATGTATACATATGTAACTAACCTGCACAATGTGCACATGTACCCTAAAACTTAAAGTATAATAAAAAAAAAAAAAGAAAAAAGTGGCCAATTTTAAGAGATGTTACTAGAGTTTATTAATAGTAACTGGTGATTGATTAGGCATGGGAAACAGAGAAAGAGAAACAGAGAGCAATGAATTATGACATCAAATTCTCTATTTTAAGAATCAAAGTTAAATAACGACAGCATTAAACATGATTGTATATCAAAATTTTTGTTCTTATAAAAATATAGCTATGACTATTGATACATTCAGTAATTATTTTCACCTCCGTTATGTAAAAGTTAATAGATAGTAATTATCAATTCACATAATACAGATCTGGCTGTCTTTTGTGTTTTTAAAACTATGCTTATCAAAATACTTTATTTTTTTTCTTTATTTCTTCCAAAAAAAATGGGATACAAGTTGCAGAATGTGCAGGCTTGATATACAGGTATATGCATGCCACAGTGGTTTACTGCACCTAATGACATGTCCTCTAAGTTTTCTCCCCTCACCTTGCCCCCAACAGGCCCTGGTGTGTGTTGCTCCCCTCTCTGTGTCCGTGTGTTCTCAATGTTCAACTCCCACTTATGAGTGAGAACATATGGTGTTTGGTTTTCTGTTCTTGTGTTAGTTTGCTGAGAATGATGGCTTGCAGCTTCATCCATGTCCCTGAAAAGGAAATGATATCATTCCTTTTTATGGCTGCCTAGTATTCCATGGTGTATATGTAACACATTTTCTTTATCCAGTCTATCATTGATGGGCATTTGGGGTGGTTCCATGTCTTTGCTATTGTGAATAGTGCTGCAATAAACACGCGTGTGCAGGTGTGTTTATAGTAGAATGATATATATTCTTCTGGCTATATACCAAGTAATGGGATTGCTGGGTCAAATGGTATTTCTCGTTCTAGATCCTTGAGGAATTGCCATTCTGTCTTCCACAATGGTTGAACTAATATATATTCCTACCAATGTCTAATGTATAAAAATAGAAATGATTTTCATAGGCTTCAGAATTTTAAAGAACATTTCCTTCAATGTGATAATTGGAAAAGAGAATATTAAAAACTTGTTTTGGTTTTATATGTTACTTGTCAATCATTTTTTCCTGCTCCTGTCATAGTTTTATTTACAATAAAAATGAAGAACTTTCTGATATAATTGGACAGTTTCAAATTTTACTGGACTCTATGACTACATGGTCAGCAGTAAGAGTGAAAACATTTTCTGAAAGTTGACATATATATTTGTAGGCATATAGATGATAAGAGAGTTTACAATTTTTGTAGATAATAACTAAGATTAAAATATGAAATACAATTTAAAGTGAGAACACTACTATGTACTGCTATTTTGTTTAAGAGGGAAAAAACTGTATAAGCCTTTATTATATATTTTCTGAGCTCAGCTGTAGTTTATAGCAGTCTAAAGGGAAAAATATTTTCCACAAATAATGAGGATAAATATAAAACAGGCTTTTCAGTAGTATCCTGCAATATTTACAATAGCTAACAGCATGACTTTCAGAAACTTGAGCATGTAATAGTAATTTGTCATTTTTCTCCAAGTTCGTTGACATTGTCAAGGTATATTTAACTCAGCAGGAGAATTTAAATTTTATACTTGGTGAATTCATGAAGCATTCTTTTCACTCTGAGGTTTCAGCTAAAAACACCCTTTTCAATTCTTTCAATAAATTACCATCTATTCAATTCTCATGGCTTCATTAGAATGTTCAGTTGCAAATAATCAAAACACCACCTGCTTTCAAACTATGTTTATATAAAAGTTTACTTCTAATTTGTAATTTGGATAATGGCTGAAGAAATGCTTATAAATATGATCCCTGTGGGCAAGCAGAGCTAGAGAATTTGGTCAGAGTCCCGCACGGTGTAATGTATCTATTTTATCAGTGTGTTGGATTTAAATTGGCTGTGTTATATTAACTACTATTAGCACTGGGGAAAATAATTAAAAAATTAAAACAAAGTGAAATAATGGCATTTGAAAACTAATAACTTACAGAAAAACAAAACTATCTCTTTAGTAGGGACTGTGTGCTCCTATAAGTTTTACTCTTAACTCCAGTTGGATGTATCACATACTCTCAAACTAGATACGCACTGTATTGTATGATAATTTTTCTCTACCTACCAACCCCAGCCTTAAACAAGATCTCAACATTCCTGTGAATTATAATGCAGTCTTCTAACTCATGCACATGATGGCTTCTGTAAACATCTTTTATTATGTCCTTTTCTTAATGTTCATAATGCTAATATCATTTATTAAATCCCTACAGTAGGTAGATGTCATGCTACATACCAGCGGTATTATTTGCTGTATTTATTTATTTATTTATTTATTATTTTATGAGACAGACTCTCTCTCTGTCACCCAGGCTTGGGTACAGTGGAGTGATATCAGCTTACTACAACCTACGCCTCCTAGGTTCAAGTGATTTTCCAGCCTCAGCCTCCTAAGTAGCTGGGACTACAAGCCCGTGCCATCTTGTCTGGATAAGTTTTGTATTTTTAGTAGAGACAAGGTTTCACTATTTTGGCCAGGCTGGTCTTGAACTCCTGACCTCAGGTGATCCACCTGTCTTGGCCTCCCAAAGTGCTGGGATTACAGGCTCGAGACACCACGCCCACCCTCCTGTAATAATTTAAATAGGCATTATTATATCCATAGTATGTAATCTACTTTATACAGAGAAGGAAACACATTTAGTTGGTTATTTACTTTGCCCTATCAAGGCACACAGCAGGGAATGCAGAAGCTAAAACTTGAACCACTTACTTTCACTATATTACATTATTCTACTCTCTTATATTTAAACTTTTCGAATATGTGTTCAAGTGGTATCTTGTTCTATTCCAGTATGATTCTTGGGCTCACTTTCTTTTTCTATTTGCTCTTCATGTACTTGGATCCAGAGTCCTAACAGTTTGCACTTAGTTTGCTTCTGTGGCTGCTGCAAGATAGCCTCTCTACTTCCACCCGTGTCTATTCTTTCTTTCTGGTTTTCACTGCCAGCTATAATTTTTCTGGTCAAAAAATTCATGTGCTTACTTCAGTGCTGTAAGGTGTAAAATTTGATGTTTTACTTGCAAGGCCTTCCTTACTTTTGCTATAACTCTTAAAATATATTTCTCATTTTATTTTTGTTAGGTGTAAGTTATCTCATACTATTTTTTCTTGCCCTCAGCTTGCTATGTAAGCTACCTGACTAGTGTGGATTTTGTATTTTACTTCAACTTTGAATTATCTCCTGTCGATTTTATTTTTGTCTATACAAGTCCCGTCCATTACACAAAACACAAATTAGATTCTATCATTTACAAAGATATGATTTTACCTATCATATTCAACTTTCCTATTTAGAAATTTTGGCCCATATAGTGAGTGCCATGCATTTTTCTGAAATTATCAATAGCTCTTTTTTTGTGGCATCTTATACGCAATCAGTTACTTCAAGGTGAGGCTGAATATGTCCTTTACATCTACTGGCTGCCAGAATCTCATTGAAGTGGATGATGAATGTGAATTTAGTACTTTTTTTGAAAATCATATGGCCATAGAAATCACGACTAAGGCTCTGGGTAAAGAATGGAAGGGTTATGTGGTCCAGATCAATGGTAGTAATGACAAATAAGGTTTCCTCATGAAGCAGGATGACTTGAACCATGGCTGGGTCCTCTTGCTACTGAATAAGTGGAATTCTTGTTATAGACCCAGGGCAACTAGAAAAAAGAATGTGAAAATGTTTTGAGTTTCATTTGGATGCCAATCTGTATGGACTCAACTTCGTTATAAAAATAATTGTGAGAAAAAAATACAGTAGAGAAAGACATTTGTCGACTGACTGACACCACAGTGCCTGATCACCTGGGGCCCAAAAGAGCTAGAAAAAGTCACTAACCATTTAATTATCTTTAAAGAGGTAATATCTACCAATATGTTGTAAGAAAGCCCTTAAACAAATAAGGTAAGAAACCCAGGATCAAAGCACCCAAGGTTCAGCATCTTGTTACTCCGCATGTCCTGCAACACAAACTCTGGTGTATTGTTCTGAAAAAAACTGTGTATCAAGAAAACTAAGGAAGAGTCCACAGAATATGCTAAACTTTTAGCCAAGAGAATGAAGAAAGACAAAAACAGATCACCAGAAACATATTGCCAAGACACATGGACTGTCATCTGAGACCTTCTACTTCTTAGTTCAGACAAAAATAAGTTTTTTTTTTAAGTAACAACTAAATAAGATCAAACCTCAGAAAAATTAGCTATTGTTTATTAAGTGTTTAACATGTGTCAAGAATCCTGATAACTATACAGTTTTTGAATCCTCACAATACCCCCAATGAATTACCAATTATCACTAACCTTACCTAAGAACAAGAGGAGGAGGAAAAAAAAAATTGAGAAAGAGTAGCTCTCTCAATGTTGCATAGATACTAAATAATAAATTTGTTATAATATCTAGAATTTCATTTATTTGATTTATGGTTCAAAGAAAAATTATCTTTACCTCTCTGCACTGAGTAGAAATGTTTTAGAAACCTTAGGATTCATAATCTTCATAGCTCTTAACCAGTGTTTACAAGGCAGTCCATGTGGTCACAGAAAAGATAGTTATTCATAAAAGAAATGGAAGATAGTCACATTTTTATCATTTTAAGGGTATTAGTTATGAGGGTTTATGAAAACAATTTTATAATAAAAGTTTATTTTGAGAAAAAAATTACACCTGTTTACAGAAAATTAAATTTATGCTAATACTGACAAACAGTGCCTATGGTTAAATCTTGTATGACTTTGGAATTCATCAGAATATGACCAATAAGTTCATTGATTTACGTATTTATTAATCCAGTCCTTCTCTCTTTAATGGGTAATGAGGTGAGGATAGTATTTGGCTTAGGAATAAAACCAAGAAAAATTTAATTCACATGGCTAGCATTGTATTTTTTAATTCACCAAGATCATTTCTGTCTTAAACTACCTGAAATAATTTTGTTTCAGTTTGTGACCCCAGTTACATTAAAATGAAATCCTCAATGTCTGTCATGTAAGACAGGGTTTGGCGCACGTTGGCACACAGACCCATGATATAATAGAATGCCTATATAGGGCAAGTAGCAAGGAAAAATTGTCTTTGTCATATTTCCTCCTTGGAGTAACAGAAAAAGCATCCTAAAATTTGTAAGAAAGAAAATAAAAATGAGAACTTTGGTGTCTCCAAACTTTTAATGTCTTAAATAGATTCAAAATTTAATGTGCCATCAACTTAGATTTTTACACTTCTTTGGGAGATTTTCTGGTTCAAATGTAACCAAAGAGAATGAGGCCAACCAGATTTTGTTCAAAAAATATTGCATGTGGCAGAACTGAAAAAGTCACTTGATGTTCAACAGTAATTAGTTATTTTATTTCAAAATGTGTCCTCTAAGGCTTTTAGTATTGATGATGAGAGACGGTCTGACACTAAGTAAAGTCAACAATGTAGCTGGAAAGAAGGAAAACTTTCTACACTTATAATATTTTAAGTTAATTATGAGAAAGATTGAGTTGTACAACCAAGTAATACAGAAAAAAAGGACTATGTATAGATTTGTCCTCCGTTCTTAAGTGTTTGTTTTGTTTTATGCAAATATTTCAAAAATTACAACGTTAAAGAACATTGGCTATGTAGTAAGACTGTTCTGTAAGTACAGTCATATGTACTTAGTACAAATACTGTTCAATATTGAATTTGTAGGTTTCCCAAGAAAAACAAGCCTCATTAAATTATGTTTCTGAAAATTTAGTAAATTTTTGGTACAATATGCTTATATTTCTATAATAAAAGCATTTTGTTTGAAAATTATAAATGATTATAGAGACTTCTCAAAAAAATACACAGGGTAGTTTGATTTTGTAGCTACAACAGAAAGAAACCAACAAATCTAACAGAGAAACAAAACTGATCCACTATTTCTGTTGCTGGACTCTAAATCTATCACGAGGTTTATTATGCATTTGCCTTCTTGAATTAGCTTTTTAACCTCAAATTTTAATACCCTGGTTACAGTACTATACTGAATTTTTAGTTTCTACACACATTGTATTTCTATGCAATTCTTTTTGTAATCCATTAAAATTTAGCTTTGGATAGAGTGTTATGCATGATAATACCTTTGTCATGCATAAGTGTCTTTACTTTTGTCATCTCACATATAAAACAGGCAAAGAGTATGAAGCAGCAGAAGAGGTCTAAAGGGAGATCTTGGTGTGTTTACTTCCCTACTATGGTTAAAGTAGCATCGGAGAACTTCTTAATATTTCCACTATTTTATCAAATTACATTATTCAAACATAAAATCATACTCTGTTTAAATTAATTTGATTTAATCAAATAATTATTAAGTTGAGTTATATAAAATTACCTATATTTGGTCTACCTAACTGAAAGTTTATGTTATACTTAATATTTATGTATCTGATTTGTTTAACTTTGGTCCATAAACTTATTCTTAAAAGATTAAGGTTAATTCTAAAATCTAAATCCAAAATAGCTACTTGCAATGTCAATGTTAATATGATTTACAGATAAACCATTCATAATCATGAATATGTGTGAAATAGGAAACCCAAAGCATATTTTATGAGTTTTCTTTCTACTTTGATCATTATCAAAATAAAATTTTCAATAAGCTAATATTAAAGCCTCTACTACAATTAGTACAAGTCTAAATTATCTAATGAAGGTTACAAATCAGGAATATGTTATATTGCACATCAAAAACTAGGATTAAAAAAGAGACAAAATAGATAACTAAAACAAGTAGCTATGTATTTAGGAGAAGACAATTTACTAGGCCAATTTATGTAATATAGCCAATATAATATTTTATTAAGAAACAATGGAATAACTGATAAAAGTCAGTAGTAGAGGATTCAGTATAGAAAGGAGAACTTAAAGTGATTTATCTTAAAAAAATTAAGCTTGCTATCTTATATAGGCATAGTTCATTCTGCCTGAAAAACAATCGTAATGGTAACATCAAAAATCTCTGATCAGAGATCACCATAACAGACATAATAATAATGAAAATGTTTTAAACATTATGCGAATTACCAAATGTGACACAGAGACACTAAATGAGCACCTGCTGTTTAAAAAATGGGGTCAAGAAGCTTTCTCCAGACAGGGTTGCCAGGAACCTTCAATTGGTGAAAAATACAGTATCTGCAAGATGTAACAAAGTGAAACACAATACAATGAAGTATTCCTGTTATAACACAGTTTCATTTTCTACTGTAAGAATTAAGTGAGCTACAACATGTGTTTTCTTATTTTTCATGGCCTTATGTTCATATATGGTCAACTGTTAATGGTAGGCATACACAAACTGGGGGACAAAAAGCAGTGTAATAAAACTTTTTTAATTGACTACATTCTGAGTAAATATAAATTATTTATTTTATTTTAAAATAATAAGTAATAAATATCAAATAAGGGAAATTTAAGTTCTAAAATTAGACCTTGATAAATAAATTCACATGTATATATCAGAAAGGTTACATTTGAGAAGTAATCACAGCCATGCATACCATATATTTCATACTCGGTTTTGTGTTTACTGATTTAGGGGCATTTACTTTTGAAGGCTAACACCGGCACTCTTTTATAATGTTTTCTTCTCTCCTAAAAGTAGTTTAAGCTTACTATAACATATCTAGAAAATACAGAAAATGAAATAGCCCATCAGAAGCTGGGCCATGTTTTACTTGCCTGTGTTGCCCAGGTTTTTATATCTGAATTAGTGATTTGCCTCCTTTGTTTTATTTTCCTCTAAGGCTTGCTGAGAAATTCTAATCACTACATGCTCAATTGCATTGTCCTACTTAGGGAGATAAACACTGATAGCAAGTAGACTTAAAACTTTGTCTCAAGTTTGCTTGTACTTACTGCAAAATTCTCTTGGATTTATATTTATTTTAAACCAAACTATTTTCACTATGCAAAATCTCCATTTATCATGAATTTTTAGAAGTTCTCCTTTACATAAAGCAAATATTTTAAAAATGATATTCTGTGGGATGTTTCCTATTTTATAAACTGATGCCTTTTTTATGGTTGCTTATCACCATCAAAGTTAAAACGTAAATAAAATATTAAAATGTCTCCTACCAGTTCAGATAGAAAATTTGAGCACCCAGGCTTGTACTTTTCCATTATGAAATTTCTTGAAAATTACAGAGAGAAATATCTCATTTTATATGTTAAATTTATATAGCACTATTCAAATCAAGGAGAATGCATAGTTGAAAGTTTGAAGAGTTTCAAAGTTTACTTAGTCTCAGAGTTTCTCCTTCAATATATTAAACAGTATGGAAAAGACAGTCATTTTACAGTGAAGAAACCCAGAAGACAGCATTTTAGCTTAATAATCAAGGTAAAATTCACCACTAAGAAGGCATATTAACATCGTGGATGAATTGAGAAGATGCGCTGAGAAAGACAAACATCACTGTCGCGATATTCTTGTCAAAAAGCCCTAACCTCATTCCGATAATGTGTAAACATAAAATAAATGTAAACTGAGGGCCATTTTGCAAAATAACTGATTTAGTACTCATCAAAAGTGTCTTGAAAATCATGAGATGACATGAAAGGAATATAGAATTGCTACAGTCTGGAGGAGACTAAAGAAAAATAACTGATAGCAATGTGGAATCCTGGTTAGGTTCTTGAAACCAAAAAAAAAAAAAAAAAGAAGAAAAGAAATAAAATGGTAAAACTGCATAATATTTGTGGTTTATTTAATAATATTACACCAATGTTTGTTTTTCCTAATAGTTATATTAAGGTTATATAAGATATTAACATTTGGGGAAACAGGGTGAAGGACTCCAATGGTTTGCAATTTTTCTAAAGAGTCTAAAATTAGCGCAAATTAGTGAAGTGACTGTCTTTTCTATAGTGTTTAATATATCGAAGGGGAAACTCTGAGACTAAGCTCAAACAAAAAGTTAAACACACACATGCACACACACACACACAAACACACCAAAACAAAGCATAAAACTGTAGCAGCCTACAATAATAATCAAAAACAGAAAGAAGATTAGGAAGAAAAAGCAGCATAAGCAGAAACAGAATTTTTGTAATTTTTTTGGTAAGACTAGAAAAAAGATTAGAAATCAAAGAGGGAAAGAGGTCAAAATCTCTTTTAGGGCCTGAAAAAGAGAATGTCAGGAAGAGGGAAGACACATTTTTCTTAAAAGTACTTAAGTTTTTTGTTTAAGTACAATCATCAAACTTAAATCCAGGTTAAAAACACAGCCTTAGGCTACATATTTTGTGTACTTCCCCAAATCCGCCTGAGAATAAAGTGTAATTAACCACATTTTGGGTTATGTGAAAACATCTCTCTGACAGCTCCTAAGAATTGGTTTTGGACAACTATTAATTTTTCTTTATATTGGAAATTTTGAGTAAGTGTTTGTGGAGTGGAGTCCACACATTTTTTTAAGTGAAAGCATGTTTATTAAGAAAGCAAAGGAATAAAAGAATGGCTACTCAATAGGCAGAGCAGTGTGTATATTGGTATTACTAACAAAAAAAAAGAAGTAGAGGGAAGGAGAATTTTAATTTATACTCAGGTCTGTGATCAATTGTTCACTTTTCTGTGAATTGGTGATTGTACCCTGTGGGGCTATACTTCCCAGACTATAAGCAAGGCACTAAAATTTACATTCTCTTTCTATTGTGTTGTTTTCTGTAATTAGTTATGTCTGAACAAACGAACAAAAAATAAGAGAGACATTGCCTTTATAGCCTTAAAAGCAACATTCCTGCTGTTACAGGAAATAATCTGAGTGTTTGATCCAGGCTACAAAGAACAGAAATTAAAAAGATATTTTTCTCTCTTTCTTCAAGGAAGAGGGCATCTCTCTTGAAACAGACATCTTATCTGTCATATTTTAATCACTGATCTTTAGCAGAGTCCCATCAGCCTTATGGTTGATGAGAATCTTTGCAGATTTGAACACTTAGTTATCTCTGTCTGATTCACAGAACTTTTAAATATAATTGTTTGACTTTTTTGTATGTTTATTTATGAATGATTTTCTTATGAAATTTTGAGAGTTCAACTAATGTACAAATTTAGATTCATTGTATTTCTTATGGATATCCACTTGCTTCTGCATTATTACAAAAAGATTCTTTCTGCCATTTAAATACCTTAGGATTGAAATCAATGAAAAAATACATATATGGTTTATTTTGTATGCTTCATTCTGTTATTCTCTATAACTTTTCTTATTCTAGTACCTATGTACCCTGCTTAGTCTTGAGAAGGTGTAGTTGGAGGTCCTCAATGTTTTATTTGCTTTTTAAACATTTTATCCACTCAAGGTTTTTTGGATGTCCCTGTATGTATAGAATTAATTTGTTAATTACTATAACATAGCTTGTTGAGATTCTAATAGTGTTGTACTGAAACTATATATAAATTTATATCGGCACTCTTCACAATAGCAAAGACTTGGAACCAACCCAAATGTCCAACAATGATAGACTTCATTAAGAAAATGTGGCACATAAACACCATGGAATACTATGCAGCCATAAAAAATGATGAGTTCATGTCCTTTGTAGGGACATGGATGAAGCTGGAAACCATCATTCTCAGCAAACGATTGCAAGGACAAAAAACCAAACACCGCATGTTCTCACTCATAGGTGGGAACTGAACAATGAGAACACATGGACACAGGAAGGGGAACATCACACACCAGGGCCTGTTGTGGGGTGGGGGGAGGAGGGAGGGATAGCATTAGGAGATATACCTGATGTTAAATGACGAGTTAATGGGTGCAGCACACCAACATGGCCCATGTATACGTATGTAACAAACCTGCACATTTTGCACATGTACCCTAAAACTTAAAGTATAATAAAAAAAAGAAAGGATATTAAAATTTTAGTCTACACATCTATAAACATACCATATCTCTTCATTTACTTGTCTTCCTAAAGAATTTTAATATACAGCCTTAAAAATATTTTGTTATACCTAAGTATTTTATTTTAAGCTATTTAGAAGTATTACATTTTTAAACTTCAATTTTCTAAGTATTTTTTGCCAGTGTGTAGAAGTAGATTTTTTCATATGTTCTATTATTTAACATGGATAATTTTACTACTGCTTCTAGTAGTTTTATTGGCAAAATATTTAGGATTTTGTATTTATATAATCCTGTTGTCTATTTTTTTTAAATTTACAATTTCTGTGACTTTTATTTATTCTTCTTGCCTAAATGAATTGAACTACCAGTATATTATTGAATAGAAGTGAGACTGGAAATCTTTGTCTTATTCTGATCTCAGGAAGGCATTTAGGTTTTCAATATTAAAGTATGAAGTTAACTCTAGATGTTTTTGTTGATGTTCTTTTTTTGAGAAAGTTTCTTTCTACTCTACTTTTCTGAGCATTTTTATCACTAATGGATGTTGAATTTAGGCAAATGGTATTGCTGCATCAAAAAAATGAGTATAGATTTTTTTAGATGAATGTTTTCCCCCCTTTTCCTTCTGCTTATGTAGTGAATTATACTGATATTCCTTCAGCCTTGCTGACATTTCTGGGCTATGTTCAAGTTAGTAAAAATGTATTTATTTTTATATATTGCTGGATTTTATTTGCTGATATTTCATTCAAGATTTTTAAGTCTATTCTCATGAGGAATATTTTTCTGCATTTGTCTTTTATGATAACACCCTGCTCAGGTCTTCATGTCAAGATAATACATTATTTAATTTAAGCCTCACCTCGAGTATATTAAGCGATTATTACTAATACATTTTGTGGATGAACTTTCAAAAAAATGATAAAGTGTTTATTGAGTGCATTTAAAATACAGCAGATCATTATGATACTTTGTAAAACTGCATATTCTTGGAAGTATGCATAAGACAGTGAAGTAAAGAGTCTTGCATAGGATAGCATGGCAACAGATCATCCTTAAAGGTTAAGGAAAAATGAAATATGGGGAATTTAGTTAGAGAACTTGAAACATTGTATTGGATCCCAATTGAAATATTTTCAGAGAAAACATTGTTTCCCAAAGTGTAATATGTAAAAGGTATATTTCATATTTATTAATTGATCAGCATCCACCTGTCAAATGTTCATTCCTACAGATAAATTACACATATTAAATTTTTGAGTAGAGTTACATTGCAGAATTTAAGTATTTTGCAATGAATGATTTTTAGCCAATTTTTACACAGAAAAAAATTACAATTTCTCTGAACTTAATATACCACAAATCAAACAATAACAGTATATTATTCTGTTTTCACACTGCTGATAAAGACACACCTGAGACTGGGTAATTTACAAAACAAACAAACAAAAAAAGGTTTAATGGACTTACAGTTCCGCATGGTTGGGGAGGCCACACAATCATGGTGGAAGGCAAAAGCCATGTCTCACAGGGTGGCAGACAAGAGAAGAGGGCTTGTGCAGGGAAACTCCTGTTTTTAAAACCATCAGATTTCATGAGACTTATTCACTGTCATGAGAATAGCACAGGGAAGACCCACCCCCATGAGTCAATTACCTCCCATTGAGTCCCTCCCACCACACTTGGGAATTCAAGATGAGATTAGGGTGGGAACACAGTCAAACCATATCATTCTGCTCCTGGCCCTTCCCAAATCTCATATCCTCATATTTCAAAACCAATCATGTCTTCCCAACAGTCCCCCAAAGTCTTAACTCATTTCAGTGTTAACTCAAAAGTCTACGATTCAAAGTCTCATCCAAGGCAAGGCAAGTTCCTTCTGCCTATGAGTCTGTTAAATCAAAAGCAAGTTAGTTACTTACTAGATACAGTGGGGGTACAGGCATTTGGTAAAAACAGCCATTACAAATGGGAGAAATTAGCCAAAACAAAAGGGCTGCAGGCCCCATGCAAGTCCGAAATCCAGTGGGACAGTAAAATCTTAAAGCTCCAAAATGATCTCCTTTGACTCCATATCTCACATTGTAGGAAGGGGAAAAATTTGCCACACTAATGCCATTTTAAAATATGCCTCCATCTATAAGAGGTAGGGGCACCTAGGTGAAAAGCAAAAAACACCTTGTGTAAGATTTGATTAAAAGCCCAGAAATTAACTCAAGTCCCGGAACATCCTGAATACTGCTTCTGGAACTATTGTTCAAGTCCCGGAGCATGTGTTCCAAAATGCTGCTCCTGGAACACTGCTTCTGGAACAATTGTTTCAATGTTGTTCGCTCGGAAAGGGCCCTCCTGAGCAAACAACCAAAGGTTCCCAAGGTAACAATAGGACTTAATAAAAGGAGCTTACACAAAGTAGGATCAAAGGCTGCTGTTGTCATGTGCTGGGGGTCGCCCCAATTGTGATTTCAGGATTCCCAGAATCTGCTTTCCAACTCAATGATGACTCCTCCTGTGGTCTGGTGAGCTTTGGTTACATTTTGTCTCTTTTTGTCAGTTCTTCAAAAAGCTACTTAAGGCTGCTTTTGCTATAATATTTGCTTACAACTCTGACTGCAGGATCCCAGGCATCTGCCTTCCGACTTTGTGATGACTCCTCCTGAAGTCTAATGAGCTTTTGGTTACATTTTATTGAGCTTTGTTTACATTTTGTCTTCTCTTGTTATAAGGCTGTGTTTGTTGTAATCTCTGATTAAAGTAACAAAATTTTAGCTTTCCCCTGCCTCCCACTTGAGTCCTCTGCTTGTCCTTCTGACACAGTCTGGAAACATACATCCAGATTGCACTGATGCAAGAAGTGGGCTTCCACAACTTTGGGCAGCTCCACTCCTGAGGCTTTGAAGGTTATTGCACCCCTCCTGGCTGTTTTCATGGGCTGGTGTTGAGTGCCTGGCTTTTCCAGGTACACAGGGCAAGCTATTGCTGGATCTATCACTCTGGGGTCTAAAAGATGGTGGCATTCTTCTCACAGCTCCACTAGGTGGTGCCCCAGTAGTGACTCTGTGTGGGGGCTCTGACCCGACATTTCCCTTTGGCACTGTCCTAGCAGAGGTTCTTCATGAGGGCCCCGCCCCTGCAGCAAACTTCTGCCTGGGCATTCAGACATTTCCATACAACTTTTGAAATCTAGATGGAGGATCCCAAACCCCAATACATGATTTCTGTGCCCCTGCAGGCTCAACATCACATAGACTCTGCAAAGGCATGGGGCTTGCACCCTCTGAGGCCAAGGCCTGAGCTCTATATTGGCCCCTTTCAGCCATGGTTGGAGCAGCTGGGATGCAGGGCACCAATTCCCTAGGCTGCACACAGCATGGGAACTCTAGGCTTGGCACATTAAACCATTTTTTCCTCCTAGGCCTTTGGGCCTGTGATGGGAGGAGCTGAAGTGAAAACCTCTGACATGCCCTGGGGACACTTTCCCTATTGTTCTGGGGATTAACATTTGGTTCTTTGTTACTTATGCAAATTTCTGCAGCTGGCTTGAATTTCTCCACAGAAAATAGGATTTTCTTTTCTATCACATTGTAAGGCTGCAAATTTTCCAAACTTTGTATGCTATGTTTCCCTTTTAAAACTGAATACCTTTACCAGCACCCAAATCATCTCTTGAATGCTCTGCTGCTTAGAAATTTCTTCTACCAGATACCCTAAATCACTTTTCTCAAGTTCAAAGTTCCACAGATCTCTAGAGCAGGGGCAAAATGCTGCCAGTCGCTGCTAAAACATAACAAGAATCATCCTTGCTCCAATTCCCAACAAGCTCCTCATGTCTATCTGGATTTCTGTCTGGATTTCATTGTCACCTCTGTCTGGATTTCATTGTCCATTCAACAAGTCTCTAGGGACTTACGAACTTTCCCATATTTTCCTGTCTCTTCAGAGCCCTCCAAACTGTTCCAACCTCTGTCTGTTACCCAGTTCCTAAATCACTTCCACATTTTTGGGTATCTTTCACTTAATTAACTAATTTCACCTAATTCAATTCCACATTTTTGGATATCTTTCCGTTAATTTAACCTAATTCACTTCCACATTTTTGGATATCTTTCAGTTAATTTCACCTAATTCACGTCCACATTTTTGGGTGTCTTTCAGTAATGCCCCACTCTACTGGTAACAATTTACTGTATTCGTCCATTTTTACACTTCCAATAAAGACATCCCTGAGACTGGGCAATTGACAAAAGAAAAAGGTTGAATGGACTTACACTTTCATGTGGCTGGGGAGGACTCACAGCCATGACAGAAGGTGAAAGTCATGTCTCACATGGTAGCCGACACGAGTGGTTCTGCAGGGAAACTCCCCTTTTTAGAACCATCAGATCTCATGAGACTTATTCACTATCACGAGAATACCATGAGAAAGACCCACCCCCACTGGGTCCCTGCCACAACATGTGGGAATTAAAGATGAGAATTGTGTGGAGACACAGCCATACCATATCAAACAGGTAAGAAAATTTGAGCTATATTTTAAAATTAATTGCAGAATATCAAGTTCACAAGTAGATGATATGAAAATATGTCAAAAATCAACAATGAAGATGCATTTTTGACATTTTCCTACAACTTAGAAAGGCATCAGAGCATCCTTCTCAGTGTAAACCATTTTCTGCTACTACATATTTGTCTGAAGATATTTCTTTAAGGGATTTTTATATTTAGCTCTTGTTTTTGTTAATTTTTAAAAATTGACCTCCAAAATTTGGCAAAGTGTTGTTAAAAATTTGGATAATAAAGCAAATAATAATAAACATAATTTCAATGTATAAAAGATGCAATGGCAAATAGTTTGTTAACAAAAAGTAATGTTTTAAGCATTTTACATCCAAATATGAATGTTGCTTTTACATAGGTATTTTAATGTGTCTTGATATGGTTAGGAATATATATGATGGGAAAGTTCAGTAGTTGTGTACACAAATATAATATTCCCACTAAAAACCATTGAATTATCAATTTTATTTAACTTTTCAATAAACCAGGTTTTTGTTTCATTTATCTTTGTACTTTTTCATTTCAATTTCATTTAGTTCCGTTTTGATCTTGGTTATTTCTGTTTTTCTGCTTGGTTTGGGTTTGTTCCTGTTTCTAGACTGATAGTGAGATAAAAATAGAAGAGAAAAGATAAAAATAAGCTCAATTAGAAATGAAATGGGGTATATTACAACTGATACCACAGAAATACAAAATATCATTCAGGGATACTATGAACACCTTTACTTTTATAAACTAGAAAACCTAGAGGAGATGAGTAAATTCCTGGAAATACGCAACCTTCTTGGATTAAACCAGCAAGACACAGAAATGCTGGAAAACCAATAACAAGCAGTGACATTGAAATGGTAATTAAAAAATTACCAACAAAAAAAAAGTCCAGGACCAAATGGATACAGAGATGACTTCTATCAGATATTCAAAGAAGAATTAGTACCGATCCTATTTACACTATTCCAAAATGTAGAGAAAGTGGCAATCCTTCCTAAATCATTCTATAAAGCCAGTATCACTCTAATACCAAAAGCAGGAGAAAACAGAAGAAAAAAAGTAAACCACAGACCAATATCCCTGATTAACATAGATACAAATATCCTCAACAAAATACTAGCTAACTGAATACAACAGGAAATCAAAAAGATAATTCACCTGTTTAGTGGGTTTTACACCAGAAATGTAGGGATATTTTAACATTCACAAGTCAATAAATGTGATATACCACATAAACAGAATTAAAAACAAAAATTACATGATCATCTCAATAGACACAGAAAAAGCATTTAACAAAATCCAGTATTCTGTTATTATTAAAACACTCAGCAAAATTGCCTGAGAAGGTTCATACATTAAGGTAATAAAAGCCATCTATGACAAACCTACAGCCAACATTATACTGAATGAGGAAACGTTGAAAACATTACCTGTGAGAACTGGAATAAGACAAGAATGCATACTCTCACTACTTATATTCAACATAGTACTAGAAGTCCTAGCCAAAGCAATCAGACAAGAGAAAGAAATAAAGGACATCCAAATTGGTAAAAAGGAAATCTAACTGTCACTGTTTGCTGATGACCTGACTGTATAGTTAAGAAATTCTAAAGACTCATCCAAAAGCTTCTAGAGCTGGTAAATGAATTCAGTAAAGTTTCAGGATACAAAAATAATGTATAAAAATTGGTAGCCCTGCTCTACACCAACAGTGACTAAGACGAGAATCAAATCAAGAACTCAACCCCTGCTGCAGACCTATTGGACTGAACAAAGGAGGACAAATGCAGGAATAAAGACAAAGACAAAAGAATATATTTGGAAGAATGAGTCAGGGGGCTTCTTGCTTCTGGTGAACAAGGGCCCTGAGCTTCTATTGCCCTTCATATTTATGGAGTAAAGGAGATAGGGAGAAGGGGGTGATTGTGGTCACCTGCTTGACTCAGTGCAGGCCTGCATGACTGCATTCTTTGAACAGTAGTCTCCAGATGTTCCAGTAGATAACCTGAAGGAGCACAGCACCAGGGAGTGATTGCCCTTAGCAAACTTCCTGGCGGCAGGTGCAGTTGCGAGTTTGCCCACATCCTGCATTCATGATAAACAGTTTGCTGTTTGATCATATAGCCTCCAGTGGAATACTGAGTTGGTCATGACCCACAGGCTTTTGGCTATCTACAAACCCCTTTTAAAATAGCTGCAAAAAATAAAATAAAGTACCTAGAAATACTCATAACCAAAGAGGCAAAAGACCTCTACAAGGAAAACTAAAGAACAATGCTGAAAGAAATCATAGAAAACAGAAACAGATAGAAAAATATCCCATTGACATGGTTGGGTAGAATCAGTATTGTGAAAATGACCATACTGCCAAAAACAATCTGCAAATTCAATGCAATTCTTATAAAATACTACCACAATTCTTCACAAAACTAGAAAAAACAATTCTAAAATTCATATGGAACCAAAAGATAGCCCACATAGCCAAAGAAAGACTCAGTAAAATCAATAAATCTGGAGGCATCACATTACCTGACTTCAAACTATACTGTCAAGCCATAGTCACCCAAACAGAATGGTACTGGTATAAAAACAGATATATAGACGAATGAAATAGGTGAGAGAACCCAGAATTAAAGCCAAATACTTAAATCAACTGATCTTTGACAAAACAAACAAAAACATAAAGTGGGGAAAGGACATCCTATTCAACAAATGGAGCAGAGATTATTGGAAAGCCACATGCAGAAGAATGAAACTGGATCCTCATCTCTCACCTTATACAAAAATAAACTCAAGACATATCAAATGCTTAAATATAAGACCTGAAAACTTAAAACTTCTGGAAGATAACGTTGGAAAAATCCTTGGAGACATTGGTTTGGGCAAAGACTTCATGACCAAGGACCCGAAAGCAAATGCAACCAAAACAAAGATAAATAAATGGGATTTAATTAAACTAAAAACTCTGCACAGCAAAAGAAATAATCAGCAGAGTAAACAGACAACCCATAGTATGGGAGAAAAATCTTCAAAATCTATACATCTAACAAAGAACTAATATCCAGAATCTACATGGAACTAAAACAAATCAGAAAGAAAAAAACAAATAATCCCATCAAAAAGTGGGCTGAGCACATGAATAGACAATTCCCAAAAGAACATATACAAATGGCCACCAAACATATGAAAAAATTCTCAACATCACTAATGATCAGGGAAATGCAAATTGAAACCACAATGCGATACCACCTTCATCCTGCAAGAATGGCCATAATTGAAAAATCAAAAAACAGTAGATGTTGGCATGAATGTGCTGAAACAGGAACACTTTTACACTGTTGATGGGAATGTAAAATAATACAACCACTTGGTAAACAGTGTGAACATTCCTTAAAGAACTAAAAGTATAACTACTGTTTGATCCAGCAATCCTACTCCTGGGAATCTACCTAGAGGAAGAGAAGTTATTATACAAAAAAGATACTTGTACTCTCATGTTTATTGTAGTCCAATTCTCAATTGCAAAACTATGGAATCATCCCAAATGCCCATCAATCAATGAGTGGATAAAAAATATGGGGTGTGTGTGTATATATATATATATATGTATGGGGTGTGTGTGTATATATATATGTATGGGGTGTGTGTGTGTATATATATATCTATATATATCTATATATGAGATATATCTATATCTATATCTATATCTATATCTATATCTATATCTGGCATGAAATACTTCTCAGACATTGAAAGGATTGAAATAATGGCATTTGCAGCAACCTGGATGGAACTGGAGAGCATTATTTTAAGTGAAGTAATTTAGGAATGAAAAACCAAACATTGTACATCATATGTTCTCACTCATATGTGGCTGCTAAGCTATGACAACACAAAGGCATCAGAACAATGCAATGGACTTTGGGGACTAAGGGGAAAGGATAGGAGGGTGATTAGGGATAGCACAGGAGAGAGGCTGAGAGGGGGCTGAGGGCAGCTTGGTGTGTGCCTGCAGGCACCCCTTGGCAAGAACAGCCTATGTGCCATGGATTACATGATTGATGGCAGCAGGAGGCAGAGGGGGGGTCTGGGCAGAAATGAGCAGGTTCCCAGTGAAGCCCCACCTTCAAGCCAGGGATTGCCTGAAGTATGGGGGCTGGGCTGTCAGTTCCAGGTGGAGTCTGCATCCTGGAGTGAGAACTTATGGTTCTTTTTCCAGACCCGCCCATGGCCACCCATGAGCCAATCATCACCCACTCTCTCCCTTCTGGAACCCATAAAAACCCTGGACTCAGCCAGACTCACAAAGACGTTGGGATTACCAGCTGTGAGAGGGAACTATTCACTTCAGGTCTTCTTGACTTGTTGGAACAACCTGCCTGCTGAAAGGCACTACCCACTTTGGGAATCCTGAGAGCTGTTCTGTCACTCAATGAAGTGCCTCTCCTCCTTGCTAACCTTCCAGTTGTCCATGTACCTCATTCTTCCTGGACACAGGATAAGAACTCAGGACTATCCAAATAGCGGGACTGAAAGAGCTATAACACGAACAGGTCTGAAACATGCCCCCTGCTTGCCATGTTGTGGGTAATAAGGAGAGAAGAGCTGTGACCTTTCGGGAATCCCAGACCTGGGGGCTCTCCAAGCCAAGTCTGTGACATCCTCTTTGGGTCTCTATGGTTCCTGGTGTCTCTAAGCTTCTGGGTGCCACTGCATTCCCTGTTGACTGGAGTGGAAGCCACTTGTGGTTCCACTGGTCCAGCTACAGCCTTGCACAGAGCTGGCACCTGTGCCATTACCTGGAGCTCCCTGCCCTGCCGCAGCCAGCGCAGTGGCTGGACGTGCACTCGCTCTCACACCTCTTGCCTTTCTGTGTCTGGATTATCTTTGGCAGGTATAGGATCCAGCTAGTAGTGCAAGCAGAGAGCAGCCTGCCCAGCTGAGTGGGTAGAATGAGCACAGCAGGACTGAGCAAAACTCAAGCAAAGGCGCCACCAGCCACAGAGGTTTCTGCCTGGAAAAGCAACACCCGAAAGATCCTGCTACAGGATCCTGCAGTAGTTATGCCAAGTGGTTCTGCCATCTATTAATTACTATTTTTTGGCATTATAAGCTAACATCTAATGAATCAACGAGTAGGTTTCCTGGTTCAAATTCTATTGGAAATGCCATGAGCAGATTTTTTTCTAAAGTAATATATTTTGGTTTGCCCAGACAGCAGATCAGTTGCGACCAGAGAAACATGTCTTCCTTTTAATGAGAGCAAAGCTTAGCTTTCTCTAGAGCTGTTGGCTTGCCATCTCAACTTGTACTCCTTGACCTTCCCCATCCTTAAAATATAATAGATTGCAACGATCCGTAGTCCCCCAAGTTACCAAGTGGAGAGTAGCTGAAGCTCTCAGATAACTTATCTAAATAATTGACAGCCCAAATACAGACTACACAAAGGCAAAGAAAGTTGGCATTTTTCAGTTAACTAAGCTGCTTTCTCAAATTTTCCCTATACAACGGAAAATAGGAATTGGAGCCTCTCTGCAAAAACAGAAACACACATTGGAGCTCTGCAGAATTTACTGACCCTGGCAGGGCTTTCTGAGTAATGATGGAGAAAGGAAAGGCCCATGAATTCCCTTTTCTAATAAATTATGCTGCTTAACCCATGCTCTGTGATACCGCAACAGTCATCTCTAACTCTAGTGTATAAGGGATGAAGATAGCAAGGTACTCACCATGCATGACACAAACTCTCTTAATTAATAATAGTGTCATGTTGACACTAAAATTAAAAAAAAACTTTTTCTGTTTTTAATTTGTTTATATATAAAAAATTATACCTAAATTGTAGAAACAAGGCACAGTTCATGGTGCACACAGGATTCATGTCATTGGTAGTTGCTCATTTGTAATTGCCTATGACTCTTACCATTATTAAACTTTATACCATAAAAAATTCCACAAACGATATTTCCATAAATATCAGCACAGACAGAATTGGTTTTATTTTACTTACTATCATTCTAGAAGATAAACTAGCTAAGAAAAAAATGGAGGACATATAAATTAAAGACAATTTCTTTGAACACTTTCAGATAATGTGATTTTAATTTGAGATTCAAAAAATCATCAAATGAGATGTTATGACTAACAAAATTTAAAAATTGGACTTTTCAATAATAATAAAACATGTAAATTGAAGAAAAGGTTTAAAATATATTCAGAAAAGCTACGTCATGGATAATATAAAAACAAATATAAGAAATCAGTAGAATCCAACTAACAAGATATCTTAATATGTAATTAAAGAAAATTACAAAAATCTAGTGAAAGCCATAAAATAAATTTAAATATGTATTGATTTATTTAAACAAAAAGAAATATATTTTATCATGGTAATTTCTCCAAGTTTATGTGTAAACTTTATACAATTTATGCAATGCCTAATATGTTTTATTTTATTTTGGTGTAAGAAATAATATTTTTCTATGGGAAATGACCATACATATTTATAAATATAGTAAATTTTATGTTAGATATTAATATACCATAATATACCATAAATCTGTTACAGATAAAAATATGTGATTGATATTGTAATTAATAAACACAATGACATACCCTAATATGAAATGTATTTTCTTTCTAAAAACTAAAAAGTTTTTTTTAATTAGTTTTGAAATAATGGATTATTTAATAAATGGTTACCTAGTAAAATATGGAGACTAAAATGCAGAGTTCTCAAAACTTGGACAAAGTTTTTCATTTAAGAATGGATATTTTGTATATGTTCATGTTTTGAGGAAAGTCTTTTAAAGTGTTACATAATATACACATAAGTGATTTATATTCTTGATTATATACTTTTAAATATTTTAATCAAAGAACACAGAAGCAAAATTAAATGACAGAAAACAGCATGAGAATAATATTTGCATGATAAAGTCAAAATGGATCTATAAGGTAGTGTATACTCACAAATAACCAAAATCTTGAATTGAAACTTTGATTTAAAAAATAGAAATTTGGGCACGAAATGGAAATTCCCAAATTTACTAATTTGTATGTGCAAAAAGAATCAAATTTATTTATGTATGGAAGTTTGTTTCTGTAAACAAACTTTAAAAGATATTTATTATGCTGTTTTAAAAATCATAGGCTGATAAAAATAGATAATATTAAGTTAGCAAGTTTCTGAAAAAATAGGTATGTATCAAAACTCCTAAAATATTCATACTTTTCAAACTTGTAATTCTAGTGCCATAAATTTATTACAGAAAAATAATACAAAATTTTCACATAGATGAATGCCCAAGAATCTTTATTCCAGGTTCAATATATTTTCTAACAAGCCTAAAAATTCATCATTTATAAAATGTTAGTGTAAATTTATTATGAAAATCATTCAGTCTTTAAAAATCATTCTACTGAATAAGTGTCATGGTAAGGTTTACATAATATCTTTTATAAAAATTTATTATTAATATAGGCTGTGTGTACTAATTTATATGTAAACATTTGTCTATTATAAAATATATTTCATATTAAATCTAAAGTTTATTCTTTTCTCTACTCCCTAGTGGGCTGAACACACACATAAATCATGGTTCTAAAATAGTTTACCACAGTGAATAATCCTACGTGATAAATCTACCCTTGAATTGTGGGTGATGTGGATTAGAAAACAAGATGAATGTGGTCGAGATACTACCCCTCCTTACAAACTACTATCTTTCTTGACTAGAAACCTTTGTTTCAATGCTTATTTCAAACATGATTACCACTCTAGTGTTATGCTTATTGTTTGCATAGAATTTCTTTCACTTTTAAGTTGTTTATATTTAAAGTGAGATTCTTCTACATGGTATTTTATTTGATCCCCTTTTTTATATTTTTCATTATTGTGTGTACATACTAGGTATATACATTTATGAGCTACATGGATTATTTTGGTGCAGACATACAATGCATGAAAATCACAGACAAAATAAGGTATACATCACCTCAAGTGTTTGTTTATTATTTGTGTTATAACCAATCCAGTTCTACTCTTTTGTTTATTTAAAAATGTACAATAGAAGGGAGAGCATTAGGACAAATACCTAATGCATGTAGGGCTTAAAATCTACACTATAGGTTGATGGGTGCAGCAAACCACCATGGCACATGTAAACCTATGTAACAATCCTGCACATTCTGCACATGTATCCCAGAACTTGAAGTAAAATAAATAAATAAATAAATTAAATAAATAAAAATGCACACTAAATTATTGTTGACTGTAGTCACCCTGTTGTGCTATCAAATACTAGATCGTATTCTTTCAATATAACTATTTTATTATACCCATTAAGCATCCCTATTTCCTCACCCGCTGCTACTCTTTCCAGCCTCTGTTAACCATCCTTCTATGCTCTATCTTCATGAGTAAAATTGCGTGTTTTTTTTTTCTTTTTAGCTCCCACAAAAAAGTGAGAACATGCAAAATTTGTCTTTCTGTGCCTGTCTTATTTCACCTAACATAATATCCTCCAGTTCTATCCTTGTTTTTGCAAATGACAGGACCTCATTTTTTTTATGGCTGCTTATGTACCACATTTTCTTTATCCATCATCTGTTGATGGAAACTTAGGGGGATTCCAAATTTTGACTATTGACAATGGTGCTGCAATAGCATAGGAGTGCAGATATCTCTTTTATATACTGATATACTGATTTCCTTTCTTTTGATCCTATGTCTAGCAGTGGGGTTGCTGGATTATATGGTAGCTCTATTTTTAGTTTTCTGAAAAACCTCCAAACTCTTCTCCATAATGGCTGTACTAATGTAAGTTCCAAACAACAGTGTGCAAGGGTTCCCTTTCTCCTCACCCTCGTCAGCATTTGTTATTGCTTGTCTTTTGGATGAAAGTCATTTTAAATGGGGTGAGATAATATCTCACTCTAGTTTTGATTTGCATCTGTCTGATGATCAATGATGTTGAGCACCTTTTTGTATTCCAGTTTGCCATTTGCAACAATTTCTTTTGAGAAATGCATATTCAAATGATTTGCCCATTTTTTATTGAATTATTAGGTTTTTTCCTAGTTGTTTGAGCTCCTTATGTATTCCAGTCATTAATATCTTGTCAAGATAGGTAACTTGCATATATTTTCTCTCTTTCTGTGGGTTGTCTCTTCACTGTGTTAATTGTATCCTTTTCTGTGCAGAAGCTTTTTAACTTGATGCAATCTCTTTTGTTAATTTTTGCTTTGGTTTCCTGAGCTTGTGGGGTGTTACTCAAGAGATCTTTGCCCAGACCACTATCTTGGAAAGTTTTCCAAAAGTTTTCTTGTAGTAATTTCATAGTATGATGTCTTAGGTTTAAGTATTTAATCTATTTTGACTTGATTTTTGATTATCGCAAGAGATAGGGGATTAGTTTCATTCTTTTCCATACGGATATACAGTTTTCCCAGCACCATTTATTGAAAAGATTTTTGTTCTCAATATATGGAGTTATTTTTGGGTTCTCTGTTCTGCTCCATTGGTCTATTTGTCTGCTATTATGCCAGGACCATGTTGCTTTGGTTACTATAGCTGTGTAGTACAATGTGAAGTCAGGTAATGTGATTCCTCCAGGTTTGTTCTTTTTCTTCAGGACAGCTTTTCCTATTTTTGGGTTTTGTGGTTCCATACACATTTTAGGAATTTTTTGTCTATTTCTGTGAAATTGTCATTAGTATTTTGATAGGGGTGGCATTGAATCTGTAGATTGCTTTAGGTAGTATAGACATTTTGACAATATTGATTGTTTCAGTACATTAACATGGAATATTTTTCCATTTTTTGTGTCCTCTTCAATTTCTTGCATCAAAGTTTTGTGTTTTTATTGTGGAGATCTTTTACTTCTTCAGTTAAGTTTATTCTGAGATATTTTATTTTTTGTCACCATTGTAAATGGAATTTTAAAAATTTGGTTAGATTTTTCACTGTTAGCCCATAGAAATTCTACTGATTTTTGTATGCTGATTTTTTGTTTTGCTTTTTTTTTACTGGGAGATTTTTTTTTGACAGGTTTGATCTTGTTACTTTCATTGGTATGTTCAGTTTTTTTAAATTTCTTCATGGTTTAATCTTGGTACATTGTATATGACTAGGAATTCATCTATTTTGTCTAGGTTGTCAAGTTTATTGAAATATAGTTGTTCATAGTATCCGCTAATAAAGCTTTGAATTTATGTGATATTGGTTGTAATATCTCCATTTTTATTTCTGATTTTTATTAATTTGGGTTTTCTATTTTTTTTCATCTGGCTAAAGATATGTCGATCTTGTTTATCTTTTCGAAAAAACACGATTTTGTTTATCTTTTCATTTCATTGATCTTATATATTGTAATATTTACGTTTTGATTTGTTTATTTTTACTCTGATCTTTACTGTTACTTCTCTTCTAACATTGGGTTTGGATTTCTTTCACTTGTCTAGTTGCATTATTAGATGCATTATTAGATTATTTGAAGTTTTCCTGTACTTTTAGATGTAGGTAATTATAGCAATAAACTTTCATCTTAGTACTGCTTTTTCTATATTCCATAGGCTTTTGCTACATTCCATGGGTATTCCATAGGGTTTTTATTTGTTTTTATTATAATTTGTTTCAAATATGTTAAATTTTTATCTTAATTTCCTCATTGGCCCACTGTTTTTCATGAACTTATCATTTAATTTCCATGTGTTTGTATAGTTTCAAAGTTACTTTTTGATTCCTAGCTTTATTTTATAGTTGCCAGATATTTGGATGTGATTTTATTATTTTATTTTTTTGAAGATTTGTTTGGTGGTGTAACATATTGGCTATCCTTCAGAATGATTCATGTCCTCAGGAGAAGAATGTGTGTTTTGCAGTCAATGGTAAAATGTTCTGTAAATATTCCTTATGTCCATTTGTTCTGCAGTGTAGATTAAGTCCCATGTGTCTTTGTTGATTTTCTGTCTGGATGATCTGTATCTGCTGATTGAAATCTACAGCTATTATTGTATTGGTGTCTCTCTCTTTAGCTCTAATAATATTTGTTTTATGTATCTGGGTGCTCCATCGTTGAGTACATACCTACTTACAATTGTTATATTATCTTGCTGAATTCGCCACTTTATAATTATACAATAACTTTTTTTTTGTTTTTATATTTTTTTGTCTTGAAATCTATTTTGTCTGATATAAGTATACATACTCCTGCCCTTTTTTGGTTTCCATTTGCATGGAATATCTCTTTCTATCTATCTCTTTATTTTCAGTGTATGTGTGTCTTTATAGATGAAGTGTTTCTTGTAGGTAACAGATCACTGGGTATTGTTTTTTATCCATTTAATCACTCTATGTCTTTTGATGGGAGAGTTTAGTCTATTTACAATCATTGTTATTGATAAGTGACGACTTATTCCTACCATTTTGTTATTTGTTTTCTGGGTGTTTTGTCGTCTCCTCTTCCCATTTTCCTTTCTTTCTGCCTTTCTTTTAGCAGGGTATTAATACTTCAATTGCTATCTCTTCTTCCTCTTTAAGGCCAATACCTCTTAGATTTTTCCCCTGTGGAGGCTATTTTCTAGACAGTAGGCATGTTTAATTCTTTTTACTTCTTTATGCTTTTGTCCCTCCTTACTACTTTTCTTTCCTCTTACTATGTATTTTTCATCAGCCTATCTTCAAGCTCTCTAATTCTTTCTTCTGCTTGGTAATTTCTGCTTCCACTCAAAGTATTATCTTGGATGTCATTGAGCTTCCTCAAATCAGCTATCTTGAGTTCTCTGTCTGAAATGTCACATATTTCTGACCCCACCCTCCGGATTTTGTCACTTGTGCATTATTAAATTCATATGGTGAGGTCATGTTTTTCTGGATGGTCTTGATGTTTGTTGGTGTCTGGGCATTGAGGAGTTAGGTATTACCTGTAGTCTTCACAGTCTGGGCTTGTTTGGATCCATTCTTCTTGGGAAGGCTTTCCAATATTCAAAGGACTTTAGTGTGTGATTTCATTTTTTAGTCACTACAGGTTCATTTGCTTTAGTTTTTACCCCAAGTCTGGTAATGTATTGCAGATTCACAGAAGTATCACCTATGTGGTATCGGTTAGAATCTGAAAGAATTCTCTTGATTACCATGCAAAGATTCTTGTTCCCTTCCTTTACTTACTTTCCTCTAGACAGATATGCTGTGTGTACTGAGCTCTCCAGAGCTGGAAAATGGGTGGCACGACCACTCTTGTGGCCGTCACCACTAGGACTGTTGTCATAGCTGAAGCCGGCACAGCACTGGGTCATACCTAATGTCCACAGCAACCACTGCCTGGCTACTGCCTATGTTTACTCAATTTCTAAAGGCTCTACAGTCAGCAAATGGCTAAATAAACCACGCTTTTGTCATTCCTTTAGTACGGCAAGATTCCACCAGCCTAGTGGGTCTGAAGATGCTGTCCAGGAGCTAGGCTTGGAGTCAAAAACCTTAGGAATCTACCTGGTGCTCTATTCTACTGCGGCTAAGCTGGCACTCAAGCCACAAGACAAAGTTCTTCCCACTAATTCTTCCCCTTTCCTAAGGCAGAAAAGTTTTCCCCGTGGCCACCACACTCAAGGCCTATGGTAAGTACTGCCTGGCTACTGCCGATGTTCGCTCAAGGCCCAGTGGTTCTTTAGTCAGCTTGTGGTGAATGCTGTCAGTCATGATTCTCTCCCTTTAGGGAACTGGGCTTCCCTCTGGCCCAGGGCATGTCTAAAAGTGCCATTCAGAAGCAAAGGCCTGGAATTAAGGACCCCAGGAACTCCCTTGGTGTTCAAACCCACCGTGGCAGAGCTGGTACTCAAACTACAAGACTAAATTGATTTTACTCCCTCCTCTCCTTTTCTGAATCAGAGGGGGTCTTTTCCTGAAGTCATCACAGCTAGGAATGTGCTGGATCACCACTGAAACCAGCACTGCTCTGATTCTTACCAAAGTCCTACAACAAGTACTGCCTGGCAACCACTACTGATTACTGAGGGCCTATGGGCTCTATAGTCAGCAGGTAATACATTCTGCCAGGATGAAGTCCTTCCCTTCAAGGCAATGGATTCCCTTCTGGCCTAGAGTGTGTTTTAAAATGTTGTCCAGGAGGTAGGGTTGGAATGGGTACCTTGGGACTCTGCCTGGTGCCCTATTCTACTGTGGCTGAGCTTGTAACTAATTTGCAAGACAAAATCCTCTTTAATCTCCCCTCTTGTCTTCTCTCGCCTCCTCTCTTCTCCTCAAGTAGACCGAATGAGTCTCTCCTGGAACTGTGAGCTTCACTGCCTGGGGTTGGAAAAAGTGTGATGCAAGCACTTCCTTGTCTGCCCTGGTTGATATCTCACTTGGTCATGTGTACCCTAAGTCTACTGGCTCTGAGTCCAGCACAGCACCAGGAATTGCCCAGGAATTGTAATCCTTGTTGTTTAGACTGCCTGTCAAGTTTATTTAGAACCCCATGGCACTTTAGCCCAAGGTGGTGTGGCTTGCTGATACTCAGGTTCTGACAACTAGGATGGAGGATTCCCCTCTGCCTAAGGCTGGTCTAAGTGTTTCCTCCATGGTTACTGGCTGAGTTCTGCCCTATGTTGCTATCTGCTATAATAGGGCAGCAATGAGTTCCAAAGATAATCCAATAATAACTGCTCTCTCTCTTCTGCAAATACACAGATTTTCTTTCTGGACCACAGAGATTCTGTCAGGGGTGGTAGAAGGGTGGTGTAGATGATACAAGATGATCTTTTTTACCCAAGGCTGTTTTTTCTATCCTCTTCAGTTCCTCTGAGTAACTACAGAATCCTTTGAAAGAAACAATTCTGAGTATTATTGTCTAGAACTTTCAAAAATTATAAGCAAAAAATGAGAATACATTGGAAGGATCTTGGTGTATTTTCTATTATTCAATGTGAGGGAATAAACAGCGTTCTGGAAAATAAGGAATTTTTTAAAATGCGGGGAAATTGAGAGATAGCTATAAAGCTAAGAAGTTCTGCCATTGATTTGATACAAGACTTAATTCTGCATTCTCTGGGCCTCACTCAAATTCTCAGATAAAGAGGAATTGACTTCTTTAGATGATGTATTCATTTCAGTTCAGACATCTATATTTGGGGAAGGGAAAAGGTTAGATAGCAGAACCTGGTTGCCAGTGACAGCACTTTGCTAACTGGAGGAGTTAAGGCCAAAACTAAATATCTACCTTCTACAGAGTCTATGGAGAAAGATTGTATTGAGATGTCACTGGGTAAAATATTGTTAATCATGTATACTTCCTCTTTGCAAGCTAAATTTTAATCAATTAATTTTTATTATCTATTTTAGTTTATAGATTTACTGAAAACACTACATTGTGTTTTTGTTCCATATGTAAAATTTTCTTAGAGATTATCTCATTTTCTCCCCAATTTCTCTACTTCTCTGTTGAATATAAATTCCATCAATAACATTTTCTGTATTCAATTGAATATAAATTCCATCAATAACATTTTCTGTATTCAAGGCATATCAGTTCTGTTTTTTCTTCAGAGACTCATCAGTTTGCAAGCTCCATCTACCTGCTTGTATCAGCCCTGTTAGATCACTAGGACTACTGCTCAGTTGCCATAAGAAAATTCCTTGATATCTCATCCTAAGGTTTCTTGTTGTTCCCATTTATGCAGAAACCTGTAGAACTCTGTTTAGAACAATTATCTCTTATTTCCTGAATTCTGTGATTTATCTTACAGTTTAAATACAAGGTGAAGTGGACATTTAGTCAGGTTTCATAGTAGATCAATTTTTGTTTAAATTTTAATAAGTCTTTATTTTAATTTTTGAATGGGTAAAGAATTTGGAGTTGAAAATAATTTTCGGCCAGAATATCTAAGGCATTATTTTGTTGAGTTATAATTTTTATTTTATCAATTTTTGTAAACTACTAATCATTTTGTTTGTATAACATAAAATGCTTTACACTTTTTTGGATGTGAGTCATAAAAGATACTATGTCCAAGGAAAATATAACAGATAATGAAATCAGATTATCTGAACCATGGTCTGAAGATCAAGCAATAAGTACGCTTTGCACAATGCTTTTTAACAAGATATTACTTTATCTAGATATGTTAACTTTATGTGCAGTATACAGTCCTTTTTTTCCCAGAAACAGCATCAAATAAATATTGTTTTATTATATCCAATAGGTTGTATATTTATCATAAAGTGTTACAAATACAAAACATTAAGAAGTAGGCCAGATATTAAATTTAAAAATCAACCAAGGAAGATGACATCCAAGTAATAACAGCTATGGAAAGAGAAAGCAGATAATAGCGAAGGGAATGTACAGAGAAAGAGTCATTTGTTGTAACTTTGAGAAAAGCAGAGATGATAAATATGACCTCCGTATCTTTGTCCCTAAATCTTTCCTTTTTATTGGTGGGTAGTGGGGGGTGGTTCTCTATGATTAGCTATATCCATTCCCTAGCTTATGACAGAAACTAGAGAGTTGATATCCTATTGCTAGGTGCTAGGACATATAAATTCTGTCTTTTACTTCTTTCTAAATTATCTAATTGTATATACCCACCTGGTAAACAACCCCAATTCAAGCCATCATCCTATTGCACCAAATAATGACATATTTTCCTAAATGTCATTTTTGCAACAGTTATTTCCTCTAATTATTATTATTCTTGTTCTAAATAAGTATTATTTCAAGATACTAGTAAATCTGCATGCTCTTAATATACAGCCTAATTTTTCTAGAACACCTCACAATGCTTTTGTTATATAAAAGGCATCAGCTCTAAATGACAAGACTTTCGGCATAGTATTTCTTGCCTTCCTCAGTGCTCACATTCCAACTCTACATAGTAACTTACAAATCTCTGAATGTTTCATGATCTATCTCATCTCTTTGCTTTAACTATGACTGTCCCATACCTGTGACTTGATATATCTTACCTCATTCCTCTTGTTTAGGCTAACTCCTATTTTTAGTTATCTTTCAATTAAATTGTTAGTCCTCCAGAAAGCCTTCAAGATAATTATACTCTGGGCTTTGAGAGCATGCTTCACTTGCCCAAAGTAACTTTGCTTATATTTTAATTGTAATTTTCCACAGTATTAGTTCCACTAAATTGTGAGTCATTTGAAGGTAAAAACTGTATTTACTTCATCTTGGACTAATAGCAAGTAGTCACTTGACATAAGTGGATGTGAAAGAAATGTGTGTTGAATTAATATGCAGATAAAACATTAGGAATATTTTCAACATTTTCCCTTGATTATAGAAAGGAAACATTTGACAGGCAGGCAGAATAGCAAAATTTTGGCTTCAGTATTATGATAGGGCTAAATGCAGCTCCTGAAAATAATAGTAATAAGATTAATATATATAATAACATCTCTAAATGACTTAGTTATGTTTTAGCATTTAGTTCTAGAACTTTTCCTTGACATTATATATAATCTGAAAGATATTGGCTTTTTTATAAAAGCAGAAATTAGTAATTCAGCAAATGTCTGAAGAATGAATATATCTTGCTTAAATTAAAGCTAAATTAATTTCAGTATATGTAACTTAGAAAAATTTTACTTGTTTTAGGAAAAATGCTTTGAATAATGTTGATCAGCTGTTTTCAGCCATCTGATGATAATGTAGAGCAATTAGTAAATAAACCCTTTCGGGAGAGTTTATTCTATGTTTTTATAAAATATATTTAATACATTTAAAATTATTGGAGACATTTTTACATAAACACACACAAAATATTATTTAGGAAAATAGCTGTATAGGTTGAAATTTATTAGTTCAACATAGAGCTGCTCTGATCAATCCCACTAACAAAACAAAACAATTTCTTAAGCATGTCCAAGTGAACTTGACATTTGAAAAGTTTTTGAAAGGTGTTTTATTTTATCTTTTTTGTCTGTTCTTTCATCTCTGATATCTGTTGTAGTATGAGCTGAAAATGTTAAAGTGATTCTGTAAATGAATATAAAATTTGCAATTTTGTTTGTATATGAAACACTTAATATTTTCAAGATATTGTAGCCAAGCAGTAATTACTCACAGTACTAGTCTCACAAAAACATTGACATCTTGCTGTGGATTACTCATTTCACTAAATTACACAAAGTGTTCCCACTGTTAGCTCATGGTGTTTACACAACAGATGTACTTCAAAAAGTTAAAATTATCTTACCTACCAAAAGAAATTTTATGTTAGAGATTATATAACAGTTTTGCAGATAATTTTAAAGTTTGCTTATTTAATCAGACAGTAAAATAACTTCAGAATTGAATAAAACATTAAATAAATAACCTCTAATTTTTTTTTTAAGTCTTGAGATTCTCTGTGATATTTGTAAATACCATATATAGGAACTTAAATTCTAGCAAGGTCCTCAAGAACCTTTTCAGTTTTACACTTAAGCCAAAAATAAAAAAACTTTGCAAGAATTTTCATTTCTTTTTTTCTGGCCTTCCCAACAGTCATACATACATGTAAAAGTCAATGAACTTTTGTCCTTCTTTGTGCCTAGGAGAAAGCAGGTTTCTATTATTTCTTCTCAACTTTGAGCCCTAGATTTCCAGTAAATACTGAGGGACCTACTATTGTACTACTAAGTAATTTTAAGATATTTTTGTTATTAAAGCTGTTATTCCAATTATTCCAACACCATTTGTTGAATAGGGTGTCCTTTCCCCACTTTAAGGTTTTTTTTGTTTTTTGGTTTTGTTTTGTTTTCTTTTCTTTTCCTTGTCAAAGATCAGTTTACTGTAAGTATTTGGCTTTATTTCTGGGTTTTCTATTCTGTTTCATTGGTTGGTATGCCTGTTTTTTATACCAGTATTATGCTGTTTTGGTGACTATGGCCTTATAGTATAGTTTGAAGTCAGGTAATGTGATGCATCCAGATTTGTTCTTTTTACTTAGTCTTGCTTTGGTTATGCAGGCTCTTTTCTAGTTCTGTATAAATTTTAGAATTTTTTTCTAGTTTTGTGAAGAAGGATGGTAGTAGTTTGATAAGAACTGCATTGAATTCATAGATTGCTTTTGGCAGTATGGTCATTTTCACATTATTGATTCTACCCATCTATAAGCATGGGATGTTTTTCAATTTGTTTGTGTTTTCTATGATTTCTTTCAGCACTGTTTTTTAGTTTTCCTTGTAGAGGTTTTTCACCTCCTTGGTTATATGTATTGGAAGTGTTTTTTTTCATTTGTTCGTTTGTTTTGTTTTGTTTTTGCAGCTATTGTAAAAGGGGTTGTGTTTTTTATTTGATTCTCACCTTCGGTGCTGTTGATTTAGACCACGGCTACTGATTTGTGTACATTAATTTTGTATCCTGAAACTTTACTGAATTCATTGACCAGTTTTAGGAGCTTTTTGCCTAAGTCTTTAGGATTTTTAAAGTATATAATCATGTGATTGACAAACAGGGCCAATTCGATTTCCTCTTTACCAATTAGAGGGTCCTTTATTTCTTTTGTCTGATCACTTTGGCTAGGACTTCCAGCACTATGATGCATAGTAGTGGTGAGAGTGGGCATCCCTGTCTTGTTCCAGGTCTCAGAGGGAACGCTTTTAACCTTTCCCCATCAGCATAATGTTGGTTGTGGGTTTGGCATAGATGGCTTTTATTACTTTTAGGTACTTCTCTTCTATGCTAATTTGTATCACATTTATTGAATTGTGTATGTTAAACTGCCCCTGTATCCCTGGTATAAAACCCACTTGATATACTGGCTTATCTTTTTCATACGCTGTTGGATTTGGTTGACTGCTATTATGTTGGTGCAAATGTAATTGGAGATTTTGCCATAAATGACAAAAACTGCAATTACATTTGCACAAACCTAATATTTTGCTGAGGATTTTTGGATCTATGTTCAACAGGGATATTGCTCTGTAGTTTACTTGTTTTCTTTTTTTTCTTTCTTTTTTTAATTTTAATTTTATTATTATTATACTTTAAGTTTTAGGGTACATGTGCACAATGTGCAGGTTAGTTACATAGGCATACATGTGCCATGTTGGTGTGCTGCACCCAGTAACTCTTCATTTAGCATTAGGTATATCCCCTAAAGCTATCCCTCCCCCCTCCCCCCTCCCCCCACCCCACAACAGTCCCCAGAGTGTGATGTTCCCCTTCCTGTGTCCATGTGTTCTCATTGTTCAATTCCCACCTATGAGTGAGAATATGCGGTGTTTGGTTTTTTGTTCTTGCGATAGTTTACTGAGAATGATGATTTCCAATTTCATCCATGTCCCTACAAAGGACATGAACTCATCATTTTTTATGGCTGCATAGTATTCCATGGTGAATATGTGCCACATTTTCTTAATCCAATCTATCATTGTTGGACATTTGGGTTGGTTCCAAGTCTTTGCTATTGTGAATAGTGCCGCAATAAACATACGTGTGCATGTGTCTTTATAGCAGCATGATTTATAGTCCTTTGGGTATATACCCAGTAATGGGATGACTGGGTCAAATGGTATTTCTAGTTCTAGATCCCTGAGCAATCGCCACACTGACTTCCACAAGGGTTGAACTAGTTTACAGTTCCACCAACAGTGTAAAAGTGTTCCTATTTCTCCACATCCTCTCCAGCACCTGTTGTTTCCTGACTTTTTAATGGTTGCCATTCTAACTGGTGTGAGAGGTATCTCATTGTGGTTTTGATTTGCATTTCTCTGATAGCCAGTGATGGTGAGCATTTTTTCATGTGTTTTTTGGCTGCATAAATGTCTTCTTTTGAGAAGTGTCTGTTCATGTCTTTTGCCCACTTTTTGATGGGGTTGTTTTTTTCTTGTAAATTTGTTTGAGTTCATTGTAGATTCTGGATATTAGCCCTTTGTCAGATGAGTAGGTTGCAAAAATTTTCTCCCATTTTGTAGGTTGCCTGTTCACTCTGATGGTAGTTTCTTTTGCTGTGCAGAAGCTCTTTAGTTTAATTAGATCCCATTTGTCAATTTTGTCTTTTGTTGCCATTGCTTTTGGTGTTTTAGACATGAAGTCCTTGCCCATGCCTATGTCCTGAATGGTAATGCCTACATTTTCTTCTAGGGTTTTTATGGTTTTAGGTCTAACGTTTAAGTCTTTAATCCATCTTGAATTAATTTTTGTATAAGGTGTAAGGAAGGGATCCAGTTTCAGCTTTCTACATATGGCTAGCCAGTTTTCCCAGCACCATTTATTAAATAGGGAATCCTTTCCCTATTTCTTGTTTTTCTCAGGTTTGTCAAAGATCAGATAGTTGTAGATATGCGGCGTTATTTCTGAGGGCTCTGTTCTGTTCCTTTGATCTATATCTCTGTTTTGTTACCAGTACCATGCTGTTTTGGTTACTGTAGCCTTGTAGTATAGTTTGAAGTCAGGTAGCATGATGCCTCCAGCTTTGTTCTTTTGGCTTAGAATTGACTTGGCAATGTGGGCTCTTTTTTGGTGCCATATGAACTTTAAAGTACTTTTTTTCCAATTCTGTGAAGAAAGTCATTGGTAGCTTGATGGGGATGGCATTGAATCTATAAATTACCTTGGGCAGTATGGCCATTTTCATGATATTGATTCTTCCTACCCATGAGCATAGAATGTTCTTCCATTTGTTTGTATCCTCTTTTATTTCATTGAGCAGTGGTTTGTAGTTCTCCTTGAAGAGGTCCTTCACGTCCCTTGTAAGTTGGATTCCTTGGTATTTTATCTTTTTGAAGCAATTGTGAATGGGAGTTCACTCATGATTTGGCTCTCTGTTTGTCTGTTATTGGTGTATAAGAATGCTTGTGATTTTTGTACATTGATTTTGTATCCTGAGACTTTGCTGAAGTTGCTTATCAGCTTAAGGAGATTTTGGGCTGAGACAATGGGGTTTTCTAGATATACAATCATATCATCTGCAAACAGGGACAATTTGACTTCCTCTTTTCCTAATTGAATACCCTTTATTTCCTTCTTCTGCCTAATTTCCCTGGCCAGAACTTACAACGCTATGTTGAATAGGAGTGGTGAGAGAGGGCATCCCTGTCTTGTGCCAGTTTTCAAAGGGAATGCTTCCAGTTTTTGTCCATTCAGTATGATATTGGCTGTGGGTTTGTCATAAATAGCTCTTATTATTTTGAGATACGTCCCATCAATACATAATTTATTGAGAGTTTTTAGCATGAAGGGTTGTTCAATTTTGTCAAAGGCCTTTTCTGCATCTATTGAGATAATCATGTGGTTTTTGTCTTTGGTTCTGTTTATATTCTGGATTACATTTATTGATTTGCATATATTGAACCAGCCTTGCATCCCAGGGATGAAGCCCCCTTGATCATGGTGGATAAGCTTTTTGATGTGCTGCTGGATTCGGTTTGCCAGTATTTCACTGAGGATTTTTGCATCAATGTTCATCAAGGATGTTGGTCTAAAATTCCCTTTTTTGGTTGTGTCTCTGCCCAGCTTTGGTATCAGGATGATGCTGGCCTCATAAAATGAGTTAGGGAGGATTCCCTCTTTTTCTGTTGATTGGAATAGTTTCAGAAGGAATGGTACCAGTTTCTCCTTGTACCTCTGGTAGAATTCGGCTGTGAATCCATCTGGTCCTGGACTCTTTTTGGTTAGTAAGCTATTGATTACTGCCACAGTTACAGAGCCTGTTATTGGTCTATTTAGAGATTCAACTTCTTCCTGGTTTAGTCTAGGGAGGGTGTATGTGTCGAGGAATTTATCCATTTCTTCTAGATTTGCTAGTTTATCTGCGTAGAGGTGTTTGTAGTATTCTCTGATGGTAGTTTGTATTTCTGTGGGATCGGTGGTGATATCCCCTTTATCATTTTTTATTGCGTCTATTTGATTCTTCTCTCTTTTCTTCTTTATTAGTCTTGCTAGAGGTCTATCAATTTTGTTTATCCTTTCAAAAAACCAGCTCCTGGATTCATTAATTTTTTGAAGGGTTTTTTGTGTCTCTATTTCCTTCAGTTCTGCTCTTAGTTATTTCTTGCCTTCTGCTAGCTTTTGAATGTGTTTGCTCTTGCTTTTCTAGTTCTTTTAATTGTGACATTAGGGTGTCAATTTTGGATCTTTCTTGCTTTCTCTTGTGGGCATTTAGTACTATAAATTTCCTTCTACACACTGCTTTGAATGTCTCCCAGAGATTCTGGTATGTTGTGTCTTTGTTCTTTTTGCTTTCAAAGAACATCTTTATTTCTGCCTTCATTTTGTTATGTACCCAGTAGTCATTCAGAAGCAGGTTGTTCAGTTTCCATTTAGTTGAGCAGTTTTGAGTGAGTTTCTTAATCCTGAGTTCTACTTTGATTGCACTGTGGTCTGAGAGACAGTTTGTTATAATGTCTGATCTTTTACATTTGCTGAGGAGAGCTTTACTTCCAACTATGTGGTCAATTTTGGAATAGGTGTGGTTTGGTGCTGAAAAAAATGTATATTCTGTTGAATTCGGGTGGATAGTTCTGTAGATGTCTATTAGGTCTGCTTGGTGCAGAGGTGAGTTCAATTCCTGGGTATCCTTGTTGACTTTCTGTCTCGATCTGTCTAATGTTGACAGTGGGGTGTTAAAGTCTCCCATTTTTATTGTGTGGGAGTCTAAGTCTCTTTGCAGGTCACTCAAGACTTGCTTTATGAATCTGGGTGCTCCTGTATTGGGTGTATATAGATTTAGGATAGTTAGCTCTTCTTGTTGAATTGATCCCTTTACCATCATGTAATGGCCTTCTTTGTGTCTTTTGATGTTTGTTGGTTTAAAGTCTGTTTTATCAGAGACTAGGATTGCAACCCCTGCCTTTTTTTGTTTTCCATTTGCTTGGTAGATCTTCCTCCATCCTTTTATTTTGAGCCTATGTGTGTCTCTGCAGGTGAGATGGGTTTCCTGAATACAGCACACTGATGGGTCTTGACTCTTTATCCAATTTGCCAGTCTGTGTCTTTTAATTGGAGCATTTAGCCAATTTACATTTAAAGTTAATATTGTTATGTGTGAATTTGATCCTGTCATTATGATGTTAGCTGGTTATTTTGCTCGTTAGTTGGTGCAGTTTCTTCCTAGCCTCGATGGTCTTTACAATTTGGCATGATTTTGCAGTGGCTGGTACTGGTTGTTCCTTTCCATGTTTAGTGCTTCCTTCAGGAGCTCTTTTAGGGCAGGCCTGGTGGTGACAAAATCTCTCAGCATTTGCTTGTCTGTAAAGCATTTTATTTCTCCTTCACTTATGAAGCTTAGTTTGGCTGGATATGAAATTCTGGGTTGAAAACTCTTTTCTGCAGACACCGCTGCTGGTACCCAGGCAAACAGGGTCTGGAGTGGACCTCTAGCAAACTCCAACAGACCTGCAGCTGAGGGTCCTTTCTGTTAGAAGGAGAACTAACAAACAGAAAGGACATCCACACCAAAAACCCATCTGTACATCACCATCATCGAAGACCAAAAGTAGATAAAACCACAAAGACGGGGAAAAAACAGAGCAGAAAAACTGGAAACTCTAAAAAGCAGAGCGCCTCTCCTCCTCCAAAGGAACGCAGCTGCTCACTGGCAATGGAACAAAGCTGGATGGAGAATGACTTTGACAAGTTGAGAGAAGAAGGCTTCAGACGATCGAACTACTCTGAGCTACAGGAGGAAATTCAAACCAAAGGCAAAGAAGTTGAAAACTTTGAAAAAAAATTTAGACAAATGTATAACTAGAATAACCAATACAGAGAAGTGCTTAAAGGAGCTGATGGAGCTGAAAGCCAAGGCTCGAGAACTACGTGAAGAATGCAGAAGCCTCAGGAGCCGATGCGATCAACTGGAAGAAAGGGTTTCAGTGATGGAAGATGAAATGAATGAATTGAAGCGAGAAGGGAAGTTTAGAGAAAAAAGAATAAAAAGAAACGAACAAAGCCTCCAAGAAATATGGGACTATGTGAAAAGACCAAATCTACGTCTGATTGGTGTACCTGAAAGTGACGGGGAGAATGGAACCAAGTTGGAAAACACTCTGCAGGATATTATCCAGGAGAACTTTCCCAATCTAGCAAGGCAGGCCAACATTCAGATTCAGGAAATACAGAGAACACCACAAAGTTACTCCTCGAGAAGAGCAACTCCAAGACACATAATTGTCAGATTCACCAAAGTTGAAAGGAAGGAAAAAATGTTAAGGGCAGCCAGAGAGAAAGGTTGGGTTACCCACAAAGGGAAGCCCATCAGATTAACAGCGGATCTCTCGACAGAAACTCTACAAGCCAGAAGAGAGTGGGGGCCAATATTCAACATTCTTAAAGTTTATTTGTTTTCTTACATTCTTTCCTGGTTTTGGTATTGGGGTGATACTTGCTTCATAGGATAATTTAGAAAGGATTGTCTCTTTGTCTATCTGTTGGTATAGTTTCAGTAATATTGGTACTAATTCTTTTTTGAACGTCTCTTAGAATTCAGCTGGACTCTTTTGTTGGCAATTTTTTTATTACTGTTTTAATCTCTACTTGCTGTGGGCCTGCTCAGGGTTTCTATTTCTCTTTTGTTTAACCTAAGAGGATTGTACATTTCCAGGAATTTTTCCATCTCCTGTAGGTTTTCTAGTTTGTGAGCCCAAAAGTGTTCATAGTAACTTTGAATGGTCTTTTTTATTTCTGTGCTATCAGTTGTAATATCTCCCATATCATTTCTAATCTAGCTTATTTGGATCTTCTGTCTTCTTTTCTTGGTTAATCTTGTTAATGGTCTATAAATGTGTTTATCTTTTCAAAACCCTGTTTTGTTTCATTTACCTTTTGTATTTTTTTTGTTTCAATTTTATTAGTTCTTTTCTGATATTTGCTATGTCTTTTCTTCTGCTGGGTTTGGGTTTGGTTTGTTCTTCTTTCTCTAATTCCTCAAGGTGTGACCTTAGATTGTCCATTTGTGCTCTTTCAGACTTTTTATATGTGGGCATTTAATGCCGTGAACTTTTAGCACCACTTTTGCTGTATCCCAGTGGTTTTTTGTAGGTTGTGTCACTATTATCATTCAGTTTAAAGTAGTTTTTAATTTCCATCTTGATTTCATTGTTAACTCAAAGATCATTCTGGAGCAGACTATTTAATGTCCTTGTATTTGTATCATATTGAGGGTCCCTTTTGTACTTAATTTCCAATTTTATTTCACTGTGTTCTGAGAGGGTACTTGATGTAACTTTGATTTTCTTTAATTTGTTGAGATTTGTTTTGTGGCCTATCATATGCTCTATTTTGGGGAATGTTTGATGTGTTGATGAAAATAATGTATATTCTGCATTTGTTGGGTTGGGTAGAATGTTCTTTAAATATCTGTTAAATTCATTTGCTCTAAGGAATAATTCAAGTCCATTGTTTCTTTGTTGAATTTCTATTTCTTTTTCTTTTTTCTTTTTTTCCTGAGACAGAGTCTGACTCTGTCACCCAGGCTGGAGTACAGTGGCATGATCTTGGCCCACTGCAACCTCCCCCTCCTGGGCTCAAGCGATTCTGGTGCCTCAGTCTCATGCGTGCCTCAGTCTCGTGATTACAGGATTACTCCTGTAATCCCAGGGTAGCTGGGATTACAGGTGTGTGCCACTGTGCTTAGCTAATTTTTGTAGTTTTAGTAGAGATAGGGTTTCACCATGTTGGCTAGTCTGGACTCAGGACATCTGCTTAGCCAGGATGTTGCAGGCAGTGAAGTTAACTGACATTTTCTCTTTTCTTAAAGCAGAGTTATTCTGTCATGAGTTGCTGTAATAGCTTTAGTTGGTTGGCCTCCAGTCAGAAGGTGGCACGTACAAGAGAGCCCCAACTGTGGTAATAGAAGCCGGATATAAATTTGCCCTAAGTTGGCCAAGATAAGTATTGGAGTTTCTCAGGTGATAGGCAGATACATAAAACTCTCAAGTGTTTATGTCTTTTGTGTTTGGCAACCAGGGTGGGCAGTGAAAAACCATTAGGCCGGGGCAGAGTCTGAGCTCAGGTGCTCCCTGGGCAGGGCTTGCTGCAGACACTGTGGGGGATGCAGGGGTGGTTCTCAGGCTAATATAATTATGTTCCAAGGGGGATTATGGCTTCCTGTGCTGCATTATACAGGTCACCAGGGAGTGGGGAGGAAGCCAGCAGTGACAACCTCACCCATGCAGCCAGCAAGGCCTGTCTTATTCCCATTGTGAACCACCAACAGTGTCAAGTTTATAGACAAGCAGCCCGTATGCAGGGCTCAGAATTTGCTCCAGGCTACAAGCCTCCTCACTGAGAAAGCAAGCATGGCTTTCAGGCTTTGCCCCTCCTTACTTGCCAATGCCATCGGCCACAGCTCCTGTGCTTCCCTGAACCACCAAATTCTGCTCAAGAAAATTCATGCTCAATTGAAATTATTACAAAGTCCCGTTGGAAGCTTCATTTATCCTGTGACCCCTCCCTAGTTCTGCTGGCTGCCTTCCCCAAGAACCCCTATGAGATAAAGTCAGGGATGGCTTCCCTGGGCTTGAGCTGGAGACTAGGAGTGCCTCCAGTACTCCTTCCACTACTTCTTCTACTTTAATATTTTGTTTGGCTCCCTAAATCTGTTTCAGCTCTAGGTAAGTTTAAATCCTTTTCCTGTGATCCAGATTTTCAGGTTCCCCAGTAGGGATGTGTGTTTGGAGGCAGGTTTTCTCTTTTCACACTTTGGAAACTCAATTTTGAAGCAGTCTCACAGAGCTTGCAGAGGAAAACCGCATCTTTCACAAGACCTGTGAGCTGGTCTTCCTGGCACATTCCTACAGTGGTTCTTAAGGCAAAAGTTCACGGTGTAAGTCTCCACATGCTTTTCTGTTCCTCCAAGTGGAAGCTGTATGTTTGTCCTGTCTCCTATATGCCATTTCCCCCCTTTTAGCATTTAAACAATCACATCAAGCCTCAAGTAGTAAATATCTCCTGGAAAATATTAATATTAATTTATTTACAAAATCTGTTTGAATCATAAGCTTTAGAGATGTGCAACATGTTAAAAGGTATTTTATAGTTTGTTCAGTGTTTCTAAGTCTTCCATACTCCATATTATTCCAATTTAAATTTCAGAATTGACTTACAGTATCTTATGACAATTTAAGGTTGCATGTGTATTCTCATTTTTTATATAAATTTAAACTTCAATTTTTTTCATCAATTAAATCTCAGATCCCTAGAGTGTCAAATTTAAAATCTAGTCAAGTGAAACCAATTAAGCAATTAAGTCTGACCACTCAGTGAGCTTGTTTTATTTTTTTGTTTTTTTGTTTTTTTGTTTTAGTTCAGTCTTTTCCCCTGAACTTCCAGCTTTTTCTGTTTTACTTTATTCTACTATAATGTTATGTAGGTTTTGATGTAGTTAAAAATCACCCTCAGCTATAAAGATAGACTTTCACTGACCCATGAAATCAGTATAACCCCATTACCCTTCCAGGAAATTTACCTAAACTGGTTCATAGTAAAGCTCAGGGTATATAATCAGAATAGAAAAGGGAAAGCCTTTTTCTTTGAAAATAATACTTTCAAGGTAATCCATACAAAAGCAAAAACACTCATTTTTGATTAGATATCTGAAATTGCTTCTGCCATTTTTGGGAAGTCATCCTCAGGCCAGATCCATATGTGGAAAGTGGAAGATCTAGAAATGTGTTAGATAATTAGAATTCTTTGTTATGTATAATGTTGGAGTCAAACCATGTTTAAATTTAAATATACCTCTGGACTTTCTTGTTACATAGACTAACAAATTATGTTTCTTAATCAAGCCTGTTTAAGTCATTTTCTAACAATAAAATGGTTCTTAATCTGATGAACAATTTTAAAATTGTATGGTGCTAATTACCAGAAAGTGAGTTTTTCATAAAGAAAGGTGATTAAGCCAGGTAGAATTATGTGTAGAATTAATTAAAAAATAAGTCTTTATCAAAAAAGTAGTTTCTCATTTGTGTCTAAAACAAGAACTACATATGGAAAGAAGAAGGGGTAGCACTATTACAGGAGACATTATGTCTATGGTGCCTTTTGTTAACATCATCTACTATTTCTTCTCTGTGTTTCAGTTATAATTGCTGTTACTCCAACCCTGGAATTAATTTGTTCTACTTTTTTTTTTTTTTTTTTTTTTTTTTGAGATGGAGTCTCACTCTGTCGCCAAGGCTGGAGTGCAGTGGCACCATGTCAGCTCACTGCAACCTCCGTCTCCTATATTCAAGCAATTCTCCTGCCTCAGCCAATTGAGTAGCTTGGATTACAGGCGCCCACCACCACGCTCGGCTAGTTTTTATATTTTTAGTAGAGACGGGGTTTAACCATGTTGGCCAGGCTTGTCTCAAACTCCTGACTTCAGGGGATCCACCTGCCTTGGCCTCCCAAAATGCTAGGATTACAGGCATGAGTCACTGCGCCCGGCCAATTTGATCTACTTTTAACTAGCAATTAGGCAATATAAGTACAGTAATAGTGAAACTGCGACCAGAACACTAGGGGTTTGGTTTAGGTCCTACTGCTCATTTCACAGAAAGCCAATCGCTGAGATGATGAGTATTGCTAAGGAAGAAGGCTTTAATTGGATGCTGCAGCCAAGGAGATGGGAGCTCAGTCTCAATTCCATCTCCATAGCTAACTAAAACTAGAAGTTTAAGTAGTAGGAAAAAAATGTACGATGTGTAAGAAAGAAGGAACTGTGGAGGGTCAAGGGAGCAATCATGATGAATGAGGGATCCAAAACCTTGTAGTCTAGTTGCCCTGATCTGATGAGTTTCAGTTCTTTGATACTTTTTTTTTAGAGGACCGAAGGTCATTTCCTAAGGAAGGAACTCAGATAAAATAAATATCAGTTTTAAGCTTTAAGATCAGAAAGGTCAATTTCTATGTTTATCCACAATAAACTATCTATGGGACTAGTGGGTAAGTTTTAAAACTGGCTCAGTTTTCCCATAGGACTGATGAACTGTTTATGTATGGTTTCTTTCTTTTTTTTTTTCTTTTTTTCTTTCTTCTTCTTCTACTTTTTTTTTTTTTTTTTTGGAGACAGAGTCTTGCTCTGTTGCCCAGGCTGGAATACCCTGGAGTGATCTTGACTCATTGCAATCTTCGCCTCCTGGGTTCAAGTGATTCTTCTGCCTCAGCCTCTTGAGTAGCTGGGACTATAGGTGTGTGCCACAACACCTGGCTAATTTTTGTATCCTTCAGTAGAGAAGGGGTTGCTCCCTGTTGGCCAGGCTGTTCTTAAACGCCTGGCCTCAAGTGTTCCGTTTGCTTTGGCCTCCCAAAGTGCTTGAATTACAGGTGTGAACCACTGAACCCAGCCTATGGTTTATTTTGAATAAGCATAGAAATCAATCCTCCCATTTTTATAACTGGAGAAAGTTTCATTTGTCTTATTTGAGTTCTTTTCTCAGAAAACCCACCCCCAGGCCTCCCAAATAGTATCAAAGAACTGAAACTTACCAGATCATTGCATCTGGACAGGAAGACACCAACCCCTCACTCATCATGATTGTCTGAGTTACCACCTACTTCTTTTTGATGCACTTCTCTTTCTTGCTCCTCCCTAATTCCTGTTTTCCTGCATGTAGTTACATTTTATCCCTGCTATATAAACCCCTGATTTTAGTTGGTTACGGAAACGAATTTGAGAATGATCTCCCATCTTCTCATCTGAAACACCTAATTAAAGCCTTCTTCATTAGCAGTATTCATTGCCACAAGGATTGGCTTTCTGTGCGACAAACAGAAGGATCTAGATAAAACTCCTTGTATTTCAGTAACAATAGCACTTGATTATAGGTTTCCATACATTTATTGATAACAGAAATGGGAACAAATAAGTGTTTATAGACTATATGATACTTCTTTTAAGAATTTATAATTACCTTACAAAAAACATATCTCTCAAAGTTATTATCTGTGAAGGGAAAGCTGTATGTTCATGGTATGATTATACTGGAAAGATACACCAAGGATGTTAGAACAGAAAATCGTAGAAAGCTATACACACACACACATATGTATATATTTAGGGATTTTTTTTGTATATATATATATATATATATATATATATATACAGAAAAAGAAAAGCATACATGAATTATATTTATCCTCAGATGACATAATCATTTATGTAGAAAATTCCTAATAAGCTATATATAAAAAAATCTTGGCATTTATAAATGAATTTAGCACTGCTGCAGAGAAAAGACAATATACAAAAGTCAATTGCCTTTTTCATATAACTAGTGGACAACTGAAATATAGAATTTAAAAGAAAATCACGATATATTAAAAAATAAAGTACTTTTGTGTAAATCAAAAAGTAAACATGGGCAGGATCTATATGTGGAAAACTACAAAATTGTGATCAATGAAATAAAGAAGATCTAAATAAGCCCTTGTCAGTGGATTAAACACTTAATATTGTTAGGATAACCTTGTCTTTAATTTGATTTATAGATTCAACACAATTTCAATCAAAATTCCAGCAAACTTTTTTGCAGACTTTAAGAAACTTTTTCTAAAATTTATATGGAATGTCAAAGGAACTAGAATAGCCAAAACAACTCTGAAAATTAACAAATAAAAACAAGCTTGAGAATTCATAATATCTGAATTTAAGAATAATATAAATCTATGGTAATTGATCTAGTATGGTAGAGATAAAAGGATAGATCAATGGAAAAACTAGAGTTTAGAATTAGACCCAAACAATGGAGGAAGGAAAATATTTTCATCAAATGGTGTTACAACAGTTGGGATTTCCTATGCAAAAATAAAGGAACCTTGCCATGTAGCTGACACATTGTACCAAAATTTACTCAAAACAGATAATAAACTGAAATGTAAAATATAGACCTACTTAAAACTGTCTGAAGAAAACAAAGTGAATCTGCATGACTTTGACTTGATAATTAATTTTCAGATATAACACCAGAAGCACAGTCTTTGAAACAAAAACATAATAGAAATAATAGACTAAAAAAAAAAGGAAAAATAGTAACCTTAGAGTAAACATTTTGGCAAACATTGTCTTAACCAAGTAATCAAGGTTAACATTTAGCAGTGATGTCAGGTAGCTATCAATACCCACTGACATGATGTAATGGAAAGGACATTTCCTTCTGTTGCATTCTTTCCAAAAACCTGTAACACGTGTCCAATCCTTAGGTAAACCAAAATCATCAGTCAGTCTCTTATTGAGGGTCATTCTATGAAATATCAGACCATAACCCCTCAAAAATCTCAAAGTCATTAAAAATAAGAAAAGACAGAAAACCTGTCACAGACCAGAAGATATTAAGGGATTGTTATAACTAAATGAAATATGATATCCTGGACAAAATTCTACAACAGAAAAAAAGGCATTGGAAAAATAGATGAAGTTAAAATAAAGCCTAGAGTTTAGTTCAAAAACATTGGTGAATCTATGTGAAGGGTATAAAGGTGTTGTACTTTTTAAAAACCCTCTTTTCAAGTTGTTTGCATAGGAACTTATTTAGATTTATATATTTTCATTCAATATCATAGCAAAAATATTACTACTGACATGGAGAGAAAATTTTGGCTCTAAGAAATTGTCATACCTTGTAATTCATTTCAGTAAACCTTATTATAGTATACAAAATTTATTAGAAATTAAAACCAAATAGAATGATGTTTGTGAAAACAATTATTTAATATTTCTGAATATAAACAGTAAAGTAATATAACAAGATATAACACTCTGATTTCATTTTTAACAATTTACGTTAAGTGTTTAGTGTCATTCTTTTTTTTTCCTTTTAACACTTCGTGAAATGTTAGTGAAATGTGCAGTGCAGTATTATTCCTGTGGATTAATGGAGAAGCAACTTTTGCTTCCTATTATGGTCATTCTTGAAATAGGGAAAATATGGTCATTCTTGAAAAGTACAAAAAATAAAAAAATATTCTTTAAAATAATAATAATAGAACAAAATATGTATGCATTTGCATATTACAAACTACCACTGAAAGAGGAGGCTTTTGGTTGATGTTAATATAATGCCATTCAGTTGAGTCATGGGAACAAATGTCTCACTAGTTATCTTCTTATGAAACAGAAATTATTTGATTTACCTCTGTACAAGGATTTTCCATTTTGCCTGCTCATAAAGTTTCAAATGTTTTCTTTTCAACCAAGGTAGTAAAAAAAAATACGATAGATTTTCAGCCAGTTTTTACCTATCAGGATATGTGCTTTCATATAATGTGAATATCTTTCAACACTTGTTGGATGATGGTTGCTGCTCAGGTAGCTCCCTCTTGTTCATGTCCTCAGCTCCTCCAGTTTTCCTCTTTCCCTCACTCCTGCTTCACTGTAAACCTCCCACAAAACTATCAATAAGATAAGTAATTTCTGGGATATAGAAGATTTCTCAAAACTTTACTCTCTAATTAGACCTGGCTAATTGGTACTGTTATGGTCTGAAAGTTTGTGCCTCCTCACCAAATTCATACGATGAAGGCTTAACCCCCAATGTGATGGTATTGGAGGTAGGTCCCTTGGAAGGTATTTAGGTTTAGATCATGAGAGTGAGACCCTTATAGTGGGATTACTCCCCTTATTAGGAGAGAGAGAGAGACAGAGACAGACAGAGAGAGAGAGAGAGAGAGAGATCTCCAGGTGTGTGCACTGAGAAAAGACCATGTGAGGATGTATCAAAAAGATGGCCATCTGCATACCAAGAAGAGACCCCTCAACAAGCACCAAACCTTCTGTTGCCTTGATCGTAAACTTTCCAGCCTCACAAACTGTGAGAAATACTAAATTTGTAAATCATTTAGGGTCTGGTATGTTGTTATAGCATCCTGAGCTAACTAAGTATAATCCATAGTATTAATCTATTAGAGAGAAAATATTCTGTAGACCATCATTTCCCCAATCGTGTGAGACAGATCTGGGAAATAGTAATATGTGTAAAAACAGAAAGCATAGAGAGTTCTTATAGAAATACATGTGTTAACAACTTTTTTCTTGTTTGGAAGATTCACATACACATAAACTTTTAAGCCTCAGAGATACATTTTGGTAAAGAGAATCTGTTTTGCTTTGAATAACCTGGTGATTCAATGATGTATTTGAACAGGTAACATTTTGTTAAGAGTCATCTATTTATTAGTCAAAGAGCATTATCATGTAATGCTGTATATAACACAAAATAAAACTTCTGCTATGAACAGCATTTTAAAATTCCATTTATTCATTGATGTCAAATACACTTGAACAATATTTAGATAAATTAAATTTATAAGATGAAGAGATATTTCATTATTCTTAGCACTGTTTAGGTAAGAGCTGCATGTTGACCATCAAGATAGAAACTAGGTATTATATTACATAACCTATCTTACTGTCTTGAGGAATCTCCTTTATTCTTGAAAAATTTTATAAATACATTATTAAGAAAAATTATATTTAAAATAAAATAATCAAACTCACAATGCTAATTCCTTTCTTTTCTTTTTTCTTTCTTTTTTTGACGGAGTCTTGCTCTGTCACCAGGCTGGAGTGCAGTGGCCTGATCTCGGCTCACTGCAACCTCTGTCTCCTGGGTTCAAGAGATTCCCCCTGCCTCAGCCTCTGAGTAGCTGGGACTAAAGGCATGTGCCACCATGCCCGGCTAATTTTTTTTTGTATTTTTTATTATTATTATTATTATTATTATTATCTTTTTTTGGATTTTAACTTAATGTAGACACGAGGTTTCACCATGTTGGCCAGGATGATCTTGATCTCCTGGCCTGGTGATCCATCCGCCTCAGCCTCCCAGAGTGAAGGGATTACAGGCGTAAGCCACCGTGCCCAGCCTTATTTCATGAATTTTAATGGCTTATTAGATTATAGAATCAAGGACCTGTTGCAGCATATTTTTCTTGAATATGTGACTTGCATATTTGAAAATGAGCAATATTTCGAGTTTAGGCTAATGCTAGGATTCTTCATTGGAATACGGATTAAAAAAAGGTTAATCAGATTGAATTTACACATCCTTTAATAAGGATAGGGATGAGTACTGGCCTGTAAGTCTCCAAATCAGAGGTCCTGAGAGAATGAATTGCTGATAGACAAAGCAGAGAATCCCAAGTGTTAAGATAATTGAATTTTAGATTTTAATAATTCATAGCAGAAATCTCAGAAGCTGTGGGCAAATCAAATTGGTTATACTCTTGAATACTCATAATTATATAATGGGGATCTTATCATCAGGAGTGAGTTTTACAAGAAAAAGAGTATTAGGTCTTAAGATGCTGATTAATCAATTAGGAATTGTGAACAAAAATATACAGCATTCCAGTTATCTTTATTATCAAAGAAAACCTCAAAAAAATTTATAGTAGCAAGAAATAGCAGGAATAGATTTGCCTAACTATTTATGCCCTGGGTTACTCTGAGGACAGACTTGCTATGTAAAATATCCACCACAGTGTCTTCCCATAATACATTATAGTATTTTCTCTTTTAATAGAGCTGGGGCCAGGGAACAATGTTTCCATTCATTCCGGCTGTGAAGGCTGGAAACCTATGCGATCTGAAGTCTAGGCAAGAGATGACTGCCTGTGAACATGGAATTGCATGCTGGTGATGTGGTAGATAACACAAGGTTTAAACACAAACATATATTTTGATAAATACTTTGTAAGGAGTTTCAATTAGTTTGGCAAAATATGTTGCACATCTCAGAAAATAATTTATCAAAATATACGTTTCAACAAAAGTTTCTATGAAAATTACATGAAACATCAAATTATACAATTTTTCAGCAAATTACCGGCTAAGAGCCTTAGGTTTTAGAATAAGTGTTTAATAATTTTGGAGAGGCCTTTTTGTATAGTAGATTAGAAAAACTATCAGGCAACTATATTATTTTTTAAATTATGAAGCAGGAACGATAGCACTCATTATGAGATGTCAAAGTATGAGCCACGGCTTAGTTTGGACTTAAAAGATAATGAAGTATTGCCAAGGACAGTTGTACATTATCTGTTCTATTATGTAACATTTGAATTGAAAATCATTAAACATAATAAATAAAAACATAAATGCAATGCATTGCCTAGACTTATATTACTTAATGATATCATGTGATTTAGCTGTGAGATAAAAATGAAAAGAAACAAATATACTGTAAATTTTTTATGTGTACACCTACAGTGTTCTTAGATGCAGTCTTGAGTTGTAGTATAGTTTTTGTAACTTATTAACATATTTATTTTATTATTAAGGATTTGTTAACAGAAGATGAAGTGGGAAAATTGAGTGAAATTATATTTGTTAAGTGTGTCTCAGCTCATTCTTTTCTAGGCTAAGTAGCATGATTGCCAATTATTTTTATGTTTGTTATATTCAGAGCTAAATCATGAAATAAATGTTTCTTTTTCACTTTTTCAGCAAACTTACTTGATAAATTTTATGTGTTTTTTAAAATTTTCTTTATTTTTATTTTTTGTGGGTACAGAGTTGGTGTATATATTATGGGGTACTTGAGATGTTTTGATACAGGCATGTAGTGTGAAATAAACATATCATGGACAATGGGGTATCCATCTCCTCAAACATTTAACCTTTGAGTTATAAACAATCCAATTACACTCTATTTTTAAATGTACAATTATTATTGACTATAGTCACCCTGTTGTGCTATCAAGTAGTTGATCTTATTCATTATTTGTTTTTTGTACCCATTAACCATCTCCAACTCCTCCCCAGCCCACAACCCTTCTGTGCTTCTGAAAACTGTCCTTCTACTCTCTATATCCGTGAGTTTGTTTTGATTATTAGATTCTACAAATGAGAGAGAACATGTGATATTTGTCTTCCTGTGGCTGGCTTATTTCACTTAACATGATGATCTCCAGTTCTATCCATGTTTCTCTAATGACTGCATTTCATTCCTTTTTATGGCTGAATAGCACTACATAGTGAATATGTACCACATTTTCTCTACACATTCATCTGTTGATGGACATGTAAGTTTCTTCCAAATCTTAGCTATTGTGAACAGTGCGGCAACTAACATAGGAGTGCAGATATCTCTTTGATATAATGATTTCCTTTCTTTGAGGTATATACCTAGCATTGTGATGTTGGATCATGTGGTAGCTCAATTTTTAGTTTTTTGAGGAACCTGAAAACTGTTCTCCATAGTGATTGTACTGATTTACATTCCCACTAACAGCATGTAAGGGTTCCTTTTTTCCACATCCTTGATTGCATTTGTTACTGCCTGTATTTTGGATAGAAGCCATTTTAACTGGAGTGGGATGATAATAATCTCATTATAGTTTTGATTTACATTGCTCAATAATATTGAGTATGTTTTTATATGTCTGCCATTTTTATGTATTCTTTTGAAAAAATGTCGATTAAAATCATTTGCCCATATTTTGATTGGATTATTAGATTTTTTTCCTATAGAATTATTTGAGCTCCTTACATATTCTGGTTATTATTCCCTTGCCAGATGAGGAGTTTGCAGATAAATTCTCCCATTCTGTGGTTTGTCTTTTTACTGAATTGATTGTATTGTTTTCTGTGCGGAAGCTTTTTAACTTAATGTGGTCCCATCTGTCCATTTTTGTTTTGGGTCCCTGTATTTGCAGAGATCTTTGCCCAGAACAATGTAATGCAGATTTTCCTCAAAGTTTTTTTGAAGTAATTTTATAGTTTGAGGTTTTTGATTTAAGTCTTTAATTCAATTTGATTTGATCTTTCTGTATATAGAGAGATGGGGATCTAGTTTTATTCTTCTGTGTATGGATATCCTGTTTTCCTAGCATAATTTATATAAGAGACTGTCCTGTCCACAGTGTATGTTCTTGGCAATTTTTTCAAAAATGGATTTACTGTCAGTGTGTGAATGTGTTTCTTGGTTCTCTATTCTGTCCTGTTCCATTGGTCTATGTGTTGTCTATTCTATTCTGTTCCATTGGTCTATGTGTCTTTTTTTTTTTTTTTTTTTTTTTATCCCAGTACCATGCTGTTTTGTTTACTAGCTCTGTAGTACAATTTGAAGTCAGGTAATGTGATTCCTCCAGTTTTGTTCTTATTGCTCAGAATAGCTTTGGCTATTCTGGGTCTTTTTTAGTGCTATATAAATTTTAGGATTGTTTTTTCTGTTTCTGTAAAGAATGTTGGTATTTTAACAGGGATTGTATGGAATCTGTAGATTGCTTTGGGTATGTATGGACATTTCATGATATTGATAATTCCAATACATTAAAATGAAATATCTTTTAATTTTTTGGTGTCCTTTTCAAATTTTTTGATCAATGATTCATAGTTTTTATTATAGAGATCTTTTCTTTGGTTATTTTCTAGGAATTTAATTTTATATATGGCTGTTGTAAATTAGATTTTTTAAATTTCTTGTTTGCATTGTTCACTGTTGGAATATAGAAATAGTACTGATTTTTATATGCTGATTTTATATCCTGAAACTTTACTAAATTTGTTTATCAATGCTCATAGTTTCATTCACAGTATCTTTAGATTTGTCCAAATATCATGCTATCTGCAAACAAGGATAAATTGACTACTTTCATTCCAATTTAGTTGTCTTTTTATCTTTCTTTTGTGTGATTGTTCTAGCTAGGACTTCCAGTACTATGTTGAATGATAGTGGTGACAGTGGGCATCCTTGTCATGTTCCAGATCTTAGATAAAATGCTTTCACTTTTTTCCCTATTCAGTATGATATTATCTGTGGGTCAAATGTCTTTTCAGCATCAATTGAAATGATCATATGGTTATCATTTTTCATTCTGTTGATATGATGTATCACATTGATTGATTTGCATATGTGGAACCATCCTTGCATCCCAGGGATAAATTCCACTTGTTCATGATGGAGTGATGTTTTCTAATGTACTGTTCAATTCAGATTGCTAGTATTTCAATGAGAATTTTTACATCAGTATTCATCAGATATATTAGCCTATAGTTTTCTGTTTTGTATGTATCTTTGTATGGTTTGCGTATCATGGTTATACTGACCTGGTAGAATGACTATTTCCTCCTCCCCTATTTTTCAGAATAGATTGAGTAGGATTGGTACTAATTTTTCTTTGAATGTTTGGTAGAATTCAGCCATGAATCCATTGGGCCCTGGAGTGTTGTTGTCGTTGTAGTTTTTGCCTGAATTATTACAAATTCAATATTGTTAATTGTTATTTAATTTTGTTAGGTTGTATGTTTCCAGGAATTTGCTCATTTCTTCTAGATTGGTTTTTGGTTTGAGGTTCCCATGAGGCTTGCAAATACTATCTTATAACCCATTATTTTAGGCTAATATCAACTTAGTTCTGTTTATATAGACAAACAAGAAAAAAAAAACTAGTAAAAAATCATCACCTTAACTTTATACCTGCCCCACCTCCCACTTTTAATATTTTTGTTGTTTCTTTTTATATCTTATCGTATTAACTATGTCTTGAAAAGTTGTAGTTATTTTTTGATTGGATCATCAATTAGAGTTTCTACTTAGAGTAAGAATAGTTTAAACACTACAGTTACAGTGTTATAAGATTCTGTATTTTTCTGTGTACTTACTATCACCAGTGAATTTTGAACCTTCAGGTGATTACTTTTTGCTGATTAATGACCATTTCTTTTTAATTGAAGTATTCGAAGTACTCTCTTTTGCATTTCTTGTAGGACAGACCTGGTGTTAATGAATTCCCTCAGCTTTTGTTTGTCTGTGAATTTCTTTATTTCTTCTTCATGTTTGAAGGATATTTTCACCAGATATACTATTCTATGATAAAAGTATTTATCTTTAACACTTTAAATATGTCATGCCACTCTCTACTGATCTGTAAGATTTGCGTGGAAAAGTCTGCCGCCAGAGTCATTGGAGGTCTAATGTACTTTATTTATTTATTTATTTATTTATTTATTTTTGGTCTTGCTGATTTTAGAATCCCTTCTTTATCCTTCACCTTTCGGAGTTTGATTATTAAATGCCTTGAAGTAGTGTTCTTCCGGTTAAATCTGCTTGGTATTCTATTACCTTCTATTTGACTATTGATATCTTTCTCTAAGTTTCTGAAATTTTCTGTTATTATGCCTTTGAAAAAACTTTCTACCCTTAACTCTTTCTCCACCTCCCTTTAAGGCCAATAACTCCTAATTTGTTTGTTTGTCTTTGAGGCCATCTTCTAGATGTTGTAGGTGTTCTTACCTCTTTTTCTTCTTTTTTCTTTTGTCTCCTTCAACTATGTATTTTCTAATATCCTGTCTTCAGGCTCCCCAATTCTTTTTTCCACTTAATCAATTCTGCTATTAAAGGACTTTTACGGATTCTTCAGTATGCCAATTACATTTTTTAGCTCCAAAATTTCTGCTTAATTCTTTTTAATTTCTTCAATCTCTTTGTCAAATTTATCTGATGGAATTCAGAATTCATTTTCTGTGTTATCTTGAATTTCTTTGAGTTTCCTCAACACAGCTCTTTTGAATTCTCTGTCTTAAAGGTCACATATCTCTGTTTCTCCAGGATTGGTCCCTGACCTGTTATTTAGTTTATTTGGTGTAGTTGTGTTTTCCTGAATGGTGCTGATGCTAGTAGATGTTCTTCAGTGTCTGGGCATTGAAGAATTAGGTATTTATTGTAGTCTTTACTGTAGAACTTATTTTGCAGCCATCTTTCTTGGGAAGAGTTTCTAGATATGTGAAAAGGCTTGGGTGCTATGATCTAAGCTATATCTCCTTTATGGTGCATGCCAAGGGCAGTAATGTTGTAGTTCTTGCAGACTTACAGAGATACTGCTTTGATGGTTTTGGACAAGTTCTGGGAAAATTATCTGTATTTCCAGGCAGAGATTCTTGTTCTCTTCCCTTACTTTCTACTAAACGAACGGAGTTTCTCTCTCTGTTCTGACCCACCTAAAGCTGGGGGTGGAGTGGCATACACATCCTTGTGGCCACCACCACTTTGGGTGCACTGGGTCTGACCTGAAGCCAGCACAGCACTTGATCTCACCCAAGGCCTGTTATAACCACTACCTGGCTACTGCCTATGTTTGCTCAAGGCCCTGGGGCTCTATAATTAGTCAGTGCCAAAGAAAAGTCAGATCTTTGTTATTCCTGTCAGGGTGCCAGGTCCCCTAGGCCCCAGAGGGGTCCAGAGTTGCTGCCTATCAGTCAAGGACTACAGATAAAAACCTTAGAAGTCTACCCAGTGTTCTGTTGTACTGCTGGAGGGCTGGCACTCTAACCACAACATGCAATCCTTCCCAGTCTTTCCTTTTCTTTCTAAAGGCAGAAGAGCCTTACCCCTTAGCCACTGCCACCCCAGGCCAAAAGGAATACTGCCAAACTATAGGTGATGCTCCCTTAAGGCCAAAGGTCTCTTAAGTCAGCTTCTGTTGAATGCTGCCTGTCCTGGCACTTATCTTTCAGGGCAGTGAGCTTCCCTCTGGCCCAGCACCAGTCAAGGTATGCTATCCAAGAGTCAAGTACTGGAACTAAGAACACCAAGAGCCTCCTGTAAACCCCTGTGGCTGTGATGGTACCTAAGGTTCAAGACCAAGTCCCCTTTACTTTTCCTCTGCTTTTCTCAAATAGAAGGGGTTTTGCTCATTACTACTGCAGTTGGTAATGTGCTGAGTCTCCCCTGAAGCCAGCAAGTCTCAGAAGCTCACCCAAGGCACTCAACATAATACCTTGATATTGCTGCTGGTTACTCAAAGCCCAAAGGATCTTCAGTTAGCAGATGATGAATGCTGTCAGAAACAGGTTTTGTTTCTTTAAAGCAGTGAGTTCTCCTCTTGCCCATGGTTTGTCTAAAAACGTCATCTGGCTGCTAAGGCCTGCAAGGCAGGGGCTTCAAACTCTGACCAGTGCCCTATCTTCCCATGGTTGAGCTGGTATCCAAGGTGCAAGACAAAGTCCTTCTCAATCTTCTCTCTTGTCTCCTCAAGTAGAAGGAAAAGGTCTCCTTTGCAGGCATGAGCTGTTCAATCTGGGGTTAGGAAATGTGGGGATGCCAACCCTTCCTTAGCTGCCCTGGCTGGTGTCTCAGTATGCCATGTGTCCTCACAATGCACTGTCTCTTGGCCTAGTTCAGCACCAAGACTCGCCTAAAAGTTGCAGACCTTACGGTCTAGACTGCCTTTTGTGCTTACTTAGAGACAAATATCTGCCTTTCATGTTTACTTAGAGACAAAGAGCACTGTAGCCCTGAGGGCTACTTGAGTGGAACTCAAGTTCCACTCGCTGTAATCCAAAATTCCACTCTGGGTAGGCCTAGTTTAAATGCTCCTTCTGTGGGTGAGCATCAGCCATCGGTCTGTTTTTCCTTTCTGATGTAACAGAAAAGAACTGAGTTTAGGGCCTGACAATGTCTGTGTTCTCTCCCTTACAGCATTCAGAGATGACCGCCACAGCACTTTGCTGCTGCTGGGGGTCGGGGAGGAACAACATCTCATTTCTTGACTGTGTTTTCTTTCTCTTCAATGCCTCTTTCAGTGATATGAAGTTAAAACCGGGTACTATGAGCCCTCACCAGATTATTGGTTATTATATAGGTTTTTTCTTCTCTGTAGATAGTGGTTAATTTGATGTCCTTTGTTGGGGGACAATCCATGAAGACTTCCATTCTGCCATCTTGTTCCAACTCTCTGAACTGTTCATTAAAACTTTCTAATGTGTCATTTGAGGTCTAAGACTACTTAAACATGAAGAAAGACAAGCTGGATTGTTGCACCTGGAACCAGAATCTTATAGCATCTATGATCTTTACATGAAGTGCATTTCTCAGTATATAATTTAAAAGAAAAGCAGGTTTTTGAGAATCATCCTAAGCCATGTGTGTATTTTAAACCTGCTCTTTTTGGAAAATATCTGTACCTTTAGATAATTAGAGGTGGTTATAGGTTGTATCTTTCTTCTATTGTATTCCTGTTAGGTAGTTTGTAACAGAGCAAGTTTCATCATTCATGTAGAAATTATTTCACATAAGCAAACTTTTTTATTTTTCATTTTTAACAAGCAGGCAGAGTCTTTCCTGTAACTTTAGTGAACTTGTATCCCTGCTTACACAAAAGATGTCTGAAGGTAAATGAAATTTCGTAATAAGAAGATAAGCCAATTTCTCAGTCATGTTGGGAAACAGAATAGGAAGACATAAAGTGATACTCTTAATCTCCAGTCACTTTCTTAGGTTCAAATCCAGCTATAGTCCCCTGATGCACCTTGACCATGGGTGCATCATCAAATTGCAAAAATTTTCTCCCATTCTGTAGGTTGCCTGTTGACTCTGAAGATAGTTTCTTTTGCTGTGCAGAAGCTCTTTAGTTTAATTAGATCCCATTTGTCAATTTTGGCTTTTGTTGCCATTGCTTTGGTGTTTTAGTCATGAAGTCTTTGCCCATGCCTATGTTCTCAATGGTATTACCTAGGTTTTCTTCTAGGGTTTTTATGGTTTTATGTTGTATGTTTAAGTCTTTAATCCATCTTGAGTTAATTTTTGTATAAGGTGCAAGGAAGTGGTCCAGTTTCAGTTTCAGTTTTCTGCATATGGCCAGCCACTTTTCCCAACACTATTTATTAAATAGGGAATCCTTTCCCTAGTTCTTGTTTTTGTCGGGTTTGTCAAAGACCAGATGGTTGTAGATGTGTGGTGTTATTTCTGAGGTTTCTGTTTTGCTCCATTGGTCTATATATCTGTTTTCGTACCACTATCATGCTGTTTTGGTTACTGTAGCCTTGTAATATAGTTTGAAGTCAGGTAGGGTGATGCCTACAGCTTTTTTCTTTTTGCTTCAGATTGTCTTGGCAATATGGGCTCTTTTTTGGATCCATATGAAATTAAAAGTAGTTTTTTCTAATTCTGTGAAAAAAGTCAATGGTAGATTGATGGGGAAAGTATTGAATCTATAAATCACTTTGGGCAGTATGGTCATTTTCACGATATTAATTCTTCCTATCCATGAGCATGGAATATTTTTCCATTTGTTTGTGTCCTCGCTTATTTCCTTGAGCAGTGGTTTGTAGTTCTCCTTGAAGAGGTCCTTCACATTTCTTGTAGGTTGTATTCCTAGGTATATTATTCTCTGTGTAGCAATTGTGAGTGGGAGTTCATTCATGGTTGAGATCTCTGTTTTGTCTATTATTGGTGTATAGGAATGCTTGTGATTTTTGCACATTGATTTTGTGTCCTGAAACTTTGCTGAAGTTGCTTATCATCTTAAGGAGATTTGGGGCTGAGATGATGGGGTTTTCTCAATATACAATCATGACATCTGCGAACAGAGATAATTTGACTTCTTCTCTTCATATTTGAATACACTTTATTTTTTTCTCTTGCCTGGTTGCCCTGGCCAGAACTTCCAAAACTATGTCTAATAGGAGTGGTGAGAGAGGACATCCTTGTCTGTTTTGGTTTTCAAAGGGAATGCTTCCAGCTTTTGCCATATCAGTATGATATTGGCTGTGGGTTTGTCATAAATAGCTCTTATTATTTCCAGATACGTTCCATCACTACCTAGCTGATTGAGAGATTTTAGCATGAAGGGGTGTTGAATTTTATTGAAGGCCTTTTCTGCATCTATTGAGATAATATGTGGTTTTGTCATTGGTTCTGTTTATGTGATAAATTATGTTTATTGATTTGCATATGCTGAACCAGTCTTGCATCCCACGTATAAAACCGATTTGATCATGGTGTATAAACTTTTGGATGTGCTGCTGGATTTGGTTTGCCTGTATTTTATTGAGGATTTTTGCATCTATGTTCATCAGGGATATTGGTCTGAAATTTTCTTTTTTTGTTGTGTCTCTGCCAGGTTTGAGTATCACGATGATGCTGGCCTTACAAAATGAGATAGGGAGGAGTCCCTCTTATTCTATTGTTGGGATAGTTTCAGAAGTAATAGTGTCAGCTCCTTTTTGTACCTCTGGTAGAATTCGGGTGTGAATCCTCTTGGTTCTGGGCTTTTTTTGGTTTATAGGCTATTAATTACTGCCTGAATTTCAGAACTTGTTATTGTTCTATTCAGGGATTCGACTTCTTCCTCGTTTAGTCTTGGAGGGTGTTTGTGTCCAGGAATTTATTCATTTGTTCTAGATGTTCTAGTTTATTTGTGTAGAGGTGTTTATAGTATTCTCTGGTGGTAGTTTGTATTTCTGTGGAATCAATTGTGACATCCCCTTTATCATTTTATATTTCATCTATTTTATTCTTCTCTATTTTTTCTTTATTAGTCTAGCTAGCAGTTTATCTATTTTGCTAATGTTTTCAAAAAAACAGCTCCTGGATTCATTGATTTTTGAAGGGGTTTTGTGTCTCTATCTCTTTCAGTTCTGCTCTGATCTTAGTTGTTTCTTGTCTTCTGCTAGCTTTTGAATTTGCTCTTGCTTCTCTAGTTCTTTTAATTGTGATGTTAAGGTGAAGCTTTTAGATCTTTCCCTCTTTATCCTGTGGGTATTTAGTGGCATAAATTTTTCTGTACACACTGCTTTAGCTGTGTCCCAGAGATTCTGGTATGTTGTATCTTTGTTCTCATTGGTTTAAAAAAACTCCTTTATTTCTGCCTTAATTTTGTTATTTACCAGTAGTCATTCAGGAGCAGGTTGTTCAGTTTCCATGTAGTTGTGTGGTTTTGAGTGAGTTTTTTAAACCTGAGTTCTAATTTGATTGTACTGTGGTCTGAGAAACTGTTTGTTATGATTTTGTCCAGAGCTGAGTTCAAATCCTGAATATGCTTGTTAATTTTCTGTCTCATTGATCTGTCTAATATTGACAGTGGGGTGTTAACGTCTTCCATTATTATTGTGTGGGAGTCTAAGTCTATTTGCAGTCCTTTAAGAACTTGCTTTATGAATCTGGGTGCTACAGTATTGAGTGCATTTATATTTAGGATAGGTAGCTCTTCTTGTTGGATTGATCCCTTTACCATTATGTAATGCCCTTGTCTTTTTATCTTTGTTAGTTTAAAGTCTGTTTTATCAGAGACTAGGATTGCAACCCCTGCTTTTTTTGTGTGCTTTGCATTTGCTTGGTAAATATTTCTCCATCCCTTTATTTCGAGCCTATGTATGTCTTTGCACATGACATGGGTCTCCTGAATACAGCACACCAATGGGTCTTGACTCTTTATCCAATTTGCTAGTCCGTGTCTTTTAATTGGGGCATTTAGCCCATTTACATTTAAGGTTAATATCATTATGTGTGAATTTGATCCTGTCCTTATGATGCTAGCTAGTTATTTTGTGCATTAGTTGATGCAGTTTCTTGATAGTGTCGATGGTCTTTACAATTTGGTATGTTTTTGCAGTGGCTGATACTGATTTTTCCTTTCCATATTTAGTGCTTCCTTTGGGAGCTCTTGTAAGGCATGCCTGGTGGTGACAAAATCTCTCAGCATTTGCTTTTCTATAAAGAATTTTATTTCTCCTTCACTTATGAAGCTTAGTTTGGCTGGATATGAGATTCTGGGTTGAAAGTTCTTTTCTTTAAGAAGGTTGAATATTGACCCCTCACTCACTTCTGGTCTGTAGGGTTCTGCAGAAACATCCACTTTTAGTCTGATGGGCTTTCCTTTGTGAGTAACCTGACCTTTCTCTCTGGCTGCCCTTAACATTTTTTCTTTCATTTAAACCTTGGTGAATATGATGATTATGTGTCTTGAGGTTGCTCTTATCAAGGAGTATCTTTGTGGTGTTCTCTGTATTACCTGAATTTGAATGTTGGCCTGTCTTGCTAAGCTGGGATGTTCTCCTGGATAATATCCTGAAGAGTGTTTTCCAACTTGCTTCTATTCTCCCTTTCACTTTCAGGTACACCTATTAAATGTAGGTTTGATCTTTTTGCATAGTCCCATATTTCTTAGAGGCTTTGTTCATTCCTTTTCAATCTAATCTTGTCTTCATGCTTTATTTTATTAAGTCAATCTTCAATCTCTGATATCCTTTCTTTCACTTGGTCAGTTTGGCTATTGATACTTGTGTATGCTTCACAAAGTTCTTGTGCTGTGTTTTTCAGCTCCATCACATCATTTATGTTCCTCTCTAAACTGGTTATTCTAGATGGCAATTCCTCTAGCCATTTTTTCAGCATTCTTAGCTTCCTTGCATTGGGTTAGAACATGCTTCATTAGCTTGGAGGAGTTTGTTATTACCCACCTTTTGAAGCCTACTCTGTCAATTTGTCAAACTCATTCTCTGTCCAGTTTTGTTCCCTTGCTGGCGAGGAGTTGTGATCCTTTGGAGGAGAAGAGGCGTTCTGGTTTTTGGAGTTTTAGGCCTTTTTGAGCTTTTTTTGGTCATCTTTGTGGATTTATCTACCTTTGGTCTTTGATGCTGGTGACTTTTGAGTGGGGTTTTTGTGTGGACGTCCTTTTGTTGATGTTGATGCTATTGCTTTCTATTTGTTAGTTTTCCTTCTAACAGTCAGGCCCCCTCTGCTGCATGTCTGCAGGAGTTTGCCAGAGATCCACTCCAGATCCTGTTTGTCTGGGTATCACCAGTGGAGGCTGCAGAACAGTAATGATTGCTGCCGGTCTCTTCCTCTGGAAGCTGCATCCCAGCGGGGAAGCTGCCAGATGCCAGCTGGATCTTTCCTGTATGAGAAGTCTGTCAATTCCTGCTGGGAGTTGTCCACCTGATCAGGAGGCACATGGGTCAGTGACCCACTTGAGGAGGCAGACTCTCCATTAGCAGAGCTCGAGTGCTGTGTTGGGAGATCTGCTGCTCACCTCAGAGCTGGCAGGCAGAAATGTTTAAGTCTGCTGAAGCTGCACCCACAGCCACCCCTTCCCCCAGGTGCTCTTTTCCAGGGAGATGAGTTTTATCTGTAAGCCACTGACTGGGGCTGCTGCCTTTCTTTCAGACATTCCCTACCCTGAGAGGAGGAATCTAGAGAGGCTGTTTGGCTATAGCAGCTGGCTGGCAAGATGGCCAAATAGGAAGAGCTCTGGTCTGCAGCTCCCAGTAAGATCAATGCAGAAGGTGGGTGATTTTTGCATTTCCAACCGAGGTACCCAGCTCATCTTATTGTGACTGGTTAGGCAGTGGGTGCAGCCCAGGCAAGGCGAACTGAAGCAGGGTAGGGTGTCATCTCATCCCAGAAGCATAAAGCGTCAGGGAACTCCCTCCCCTAGCCAAGGGAAGCTCTGAGGGACTGTGCCATGAGGAGTATGCATTCTGTCCCAGATACTACTCTTTTCCCACAATCTTTGCAACTTGCAGATGAGGAGATTCTCTTGGGTGCCTACACCACCAGGGCTCTGGGTTTCCAGCACAAAACTGGGCAGCCATTTGGCAGACACTGATATAGCTGCAGGAATTTTTTTGTTTGTTTGTTTGTTGTTTTATCCATACTCCAGTGGCACCTGGAGCGCCAGTGAGACAGAATCATTCACTCCCCTGGAAAGGGGCTGAAGTCAGGGAGCCAAGTGGTCTAGCTCAATGGATCTCACCCCTATGTAGCCCAGCAAGCTAAGATCCACTGGCTTGAAATTCTTGCTGCTAGCACAGCAGTGTGAAGTCTACCTGGGACACTGGAGCTTGGTGGAGGGAGGGGCATCCACCATTCCTTGGCTTGGGGCGGTTTTCCCCTCACAGTGTAAACAAAGCTGCAGGAAGTTCAGACTGGGTTGAACCCACTGCAGTGCAGCAAAAATAAATTTTTTACAATTAAAAAACACTGGTAGTAAGTGTAATTTTGGAAGAAATATGACTATCTAATATGTAATAATAAAACAGGAGAAGGAATAGAGGTTGATTACTTGGTAATCACAATAATTTTTGTTACTATTTTATTATTATTATTAAAATAATAAAATACAGTGTAGCTGTTTAATACTACAAAAAATTTCCAAAAACTATATTGATTTCGAAAGAAAATTGCCCACGGAATTACAGATGAATTAGAAGGATTCAATGGAGAGAAAACTGTTCATGGTAGAGAGTTACTATTAGATAACTTTTCCTGAGAATACAAAACAAATAGCACTGTGAGGGGTGAGGGGTGTTGTGTTAGCCTTGGAAGGGAAGAAAGTATTGTTCTTTATCTGATAACGTGTCAGGAAACAGGCAATAATACATATTATTTTAGGAACATTTTTAGATATAGGGTTGGGAAATTGGCCAGTTTAATGCCATGCAGTCTCTGTTTAACTTAGGATGACATGATAATGTCATCACTTGAAATCCTAGAAGATTCATATTGGGAAAATATGTTAAAATTTAGAATAATTTTTGTAGAAATGGAATATTTAGCTAACTCTGAGTGAGTATAGGAATTCATAGCTAGCTTCAGTGTTTTGGCTTAAGATTTTTAAAAATATTAAATGTGTTACAGAGAGGAGCCAAAAAATACGTTATATATAATCTTGCTGACACTATTCAGCAGACTGATAAAGTGCAACTACAGATTACCTTTTATGTGTAGGAAATGCACACGATAGGTGAGAAAATTATGCTATTTTTAAAACAAGGAAATCTTACAGCCAAAGTTGACACCTTTACATAATGAGTGGAAATTTTATGCACAATCATTTGGAGCTAATCGAGCCCATGAAGTCACATAGTCACATGAGATATGCTATGTCACAGTTTCAGTGCCTGGCAGACAGTTATGGAAACACAGGGATAGTGAATTTATGTTGACAGTAGCACTTGGGAATTAAGTGCTGAAATTCTACCACTTCATAATTGGATTCTAGCACCTCCTCTTAATCTCCTCTGGATAAAACATAGCACTACTAGCAAGTGGCATACTACAGTGTTACTTGGAGCTTTGTTAAGTAGCAAATTGCTGCTGACACTACTGGTATTTTTAGTACTTAGGGAAATGCAAAATAAAATTGGGATTAAAACAAATAGAGTTAACCTAAAATGTGGCAAAAAGAAAAAAATGTCATTCTAGTAGGAAACTATTAGTAACTAGACTTTGCTATTTTGTAGTAAATAATCTATTATGTTGAAAGCTATTTAATAATGGATTTTATATTGGAACTTTGTTGTTTTTATTGCTTCTGTAGTTTCAAATGAAACGTGAATAATAATAACTTTAGTTCTTTCAAATATTAGTAAAACAACCAAGAAGTACATATTAGTAACATATTTTAGAAATACCTTGCAAAAAGTCAAGATGTTAAAAAAAGATCAGGCTGCTTGCAGCTATGTCTTTCCAGTCATGGTCAGAACTACTTAAGGCTATAGAGCAAAAAGGAGCTAGCCTGTCTCTGTTTATTCATGATGCTTAAGGCTATTTGTTAAGCATAGAAGAGTGGCTCTAAACCTTTATTTTAGGTGGATGTTAGATGGGTTCACTAAGGATTATGGCCCTGAAGTCAAGTGTTGAGTGGCAGTACATACAGGGTGATAAAGAATTTAAACCCAGAGGGTATGATTATTTATTATTATTTGTAACATATTTAAACCATCTTGCCTCATGATTTGTGTGTCACTGATATACTCAACATTAAATTCTTAATGAGTTTTAGATGATGTTCTTTTGCTGAGTTATGATATTTACAATTTATTTTATAATATGTTGACATACAACAGGATTTGGGGGACAAATTTTAAAGTTCTACATAAAGTTCTTAACTTTATTTTTAATAGGATGCTTTACCCTAAATTTTAGTCAACCATTTATAATAACAGATGCTCAGAGATTCCCTAAGTGGCATTTATCAGCAACTCTTCTTCCAAAATATTTTCTTATAGCTATGAAGAGAGGAAAGATGGCAGGTGTCATGGAAAGACACATCAACTGTGCTGTTGGTTCTTAGTTTATTGAGTGTCTTGAAATTAAAAAAGGTACAGCTGCTAGGTCATAACATCTATAAGGAAATTAAACAAATTTACGAGAGAAAAGCAAACAACCCCATTGAAAAGTGGATAAAGGACACGAACAAACACTTTTCAAAACAAAACATACATGTGGGCAACAAGCACATGAAAAGAAAAGCTGAACATCATTGACCATTACAGAAATGCAAGTCAGAACCACAATGAGATACCATCTCATACCAGTCAGAATAGATATTACTAAAAATAAAAAAAAAAAAAAAACAGATGCTGGAGAGGGAAACAAAAATGGAGCTGGAGGCCATTATCCTTAGCCAACTAACACAGGAACAGAAAAACACATAGCACATGTTCTCACTTATAAGTGGGAGCTAAATGATGAGAACTCATTAACAGAAAGAAGGAAACAACAGACACTGGGGTCGACCTCAGGGTGGAGAGTGGGATGAGGGAGAGGAGCAGAAAATATAACTATTGGGTACTGAGCTTCCTTAATACCTAGTTGATAAAATAATCTGTACAACAAACCCACATGACACTAGTTTACCTATACAAGAAACCTTCACATGTACCTAAAATAAAACCTAAAATAAAAAAAAGAAAAAGAAAATAGCTATTGCCATACCTGTAAATAGATGATTAAAAGTGAAACTCTTCTTTGTGATAACCCACAATGGAAAATGAGCAAAGTATTATCCACATTTTGGCAAGTTTCAGAATCAATTCTCCATCAAATATCCTCCACTCCAACCCAACACAATAAAAAATAGAAGGCAAAAGACTTTGAAATGTAAAACTGGGACTCTTTCAGAGGTTCTTTATACATCTGGAGAGAAAGGAAAACATTTACAGAAGTTGGTTATAGTTAATTTATTTTACAATAGGACATCTTCATAAAAGTATGTATTTTTATTTAAATATATGGTAACTAAAGACGTGATAATCTAAAAAAAATTTAAATGAACTTTTAAATAGATTATGTATATAATATACAGCAAGACAGAAACAAATATTTATAGTCCAAGAGAATGAATGTTGCTGAATTTCAGCTTGTTTTGGTAGTTCATCACATTATTGCAAAAATAGCAGCAATTATGTTAATAGCCCTCTTCATAACTGTAGTTGATAAATGACATCAATTTCATGGTGTCCAGACAAGAATTAAAATTTCTTTTTTGGGGCTCCATAATTCAGACCACTGTGAAATTCTGAAATTTTTGCCTATCTTCATATTGTTTTCTGACTCTTCCTGGGCATCTAGCTAGCTGTATCTGTGAAATATTGTGGAAAGCACTTTGTTCATGGCTTTTTATAATTGTTCAGTTCTTAGTTGAATTATCTTCTCCTCAAGGATGTCTTCCTATAATCACATGTCCAAAAATATCCCAGTTATTCTTTCTATATCTCTATAAAGATGAAGAGAAGTCCATCTATAAATTTTATGTTTATTCTCCTATAAATTACTTATTTTGCGCACTGAAGAATCCATTGATTTTTAAAATGTCTTTAAAGTCTGCATATTATGTATTTGCTATCGACCTGTTTATAAAAGTTGTTTTTTACATTTATATATTTTGGTTTTGTTTCTTTGTCTTTTTCGTATTAGGCAAATGTGCTGAAGTCCTAAGCTTTGAGGGAGGCACATCTCATACATGAGCATGAAAACTCATATATCACACTTATGAACCACAAAAGTACCTCATTTTTTAATTGTCTATTCATGTCAATGAGTTTATCTTTTGAAATTGATTTGATTATCAGGATCTATGAATGAAACTTCCGATTTTTTTTGTTTCACTTGCCCCTTCAAAATGCATTTTATCCACAATAGCAACAATCTCCTTTGAAAAAATAAGCAAATACCACCTAGTAGCACTCTTGTTCTCTTAGACTAAACTCCAACTCCACAGCATTTACTACAGAGCACTGTGTGATATGGTCCCCACCAACTTGTTGACAATATACTTTATTGCAATCAAGACACATGAACCTACTTTCTGATTATAAAAAATAGTAAGTTCATTTTTATGTTGGGAGATTTCCAATTGCACATTCCTTTGTCTAAAATTATTTTCTTCTACATATTTACATGACAAGCTGCCTCTCATAATTTAGTTTTAGCTGAAATAATTATATCTTCTTTTACGTCCTACCTGAAATCCTTTCCAAAGTAAAATGTGCCCCGTTTTGGGGAATGCTCTCTGTCAAAATCCTCTTTGTGTTTCACCATTACACAATCATATTTACCTGAATTCGCCATTGCCTATTTAGAAGGTGCACCTTGCTCTCCTTATTCCCTATTATATTCCCAGTAAAGGGAATATTGTATTAGAGGTCTCATTAAATATTTGGTGAATGCTGTTTCTTTCTTCTTGGATAACATGAATAAAACCACTAACTTTATTCTTAAATACAGATTTATGTAAGCTCACTTTATTTCACTAGAAATAATGTCAAGAAGGAGTAAAGTGTCATCATCATTCGTGGAAGACCCAGGAGTGACAAGCTAAAAATATAATGTTTTTTGTGTAATTTTCAAAACAGCCCTATGATAAAGGCATTGCTATTTCATTTTAACAAAATTGGGTACATGATGCTGAGAGAAATTAAGTAAGTCTAAATTCAGAAATTGCCTCAAGCTCTATTTGAAAAATTGATGTTTGTTACACAATTCTAATTCTGTGTATGAAAAAGTCTGTATCATGCTTATTTTTAGTATTCTGTAACATATATAGCAAAATAGAGATTATAATAGTCATTGTTCATATATAATTTTGTGACAGCAGAAAGTATAATCAAATGTAAGAATATCAGTTCATAAGGGATATTTGTGTTTATCAATTTTAGAAGTAATATGATCTGCTTAGTCACAAGGTCATTATTAGAAAGTTAAATATTTTAAAGTGAAATCGTTGGTTGGCTAGAGCTACACAAAGCATGCTAATGACCTCTACTTATTTGAGAAGTTCAGTGACATAATACATAATACCCATTTATATTCTGCTAAAACCTTCTAGTTATTTAGTTGTACAAATACTGACATACTCTTAGTGGAGTAAAATTTTATAGTAAAAACAGCCACCACAATTAGTTTTCCAAAAAACTAGTTTACAAAAACTATTATATTTTATATAATGATCATGTTGATGATCTAACTTACAAGAACAATGCAAGAGTCTCACATATTTTTCAAACTCAAAAAGTACAAAAATGCACCTGTGAATAACAAGTGATGAATCAAAGACAAGTGGGGAAATAAAACAAACACACAAAAACAACAGCAAAGGGAAAAATAATTCGTTGTGGTTTTTGGGCTGATTTATTGGATACATTTATGAAGTACCATAAAATTATTGGACATATATAAAGTGTATTGTGGGTGATCAGATTTAAATGTATCTGCTGATGCGTTAGTTGAGTAATGCATTGTGCTTCAGAGATGTTTCTCCTAATTCTCTGTGGCACAGAGTCTGCTATTCCATTTATTGGAATAGAAAACTGACTTCTTGCAGCAAAAGACTAGTTGAGAAATGTAATTACCTCAGTATCACTCAATAACATTTAATCTTACTAGGTTCCTAGAATTTCTAGGTTTGCTCCTTCATTTTTGGAAACTAGTCAGCACATCTTCCTGGAAGATTTTGTCCTGGAAGATTTTGTCCTGAAAGATAATTGTCATATCTCTTTTAAGAGCTCTCCTTTAGACTTTCTTCTGAAGAAAATTTCACGTTCTCTGTGCCAATGGGTTATTTTTTTTCTTTTTATCAGAACTTCCCCATTGTATGTTACACCTTATGTGGATATTTTTCTCTCCCTAAATTTTTGCAAAGCTCTAATTCAGACAGAAGTTCAATTCTGAAATGTGCATGTCTGGAGATACTTCTAATATTAACTGTAGAATTATGTACAATGAATGACTCTAATTCATTTAGTCACTCCATAAAAAATGATTGAGCATCTAATGTATGGCAAACACAGTGTGAAGGACTATGAATTCGAAAGTCACTTTTATTTGGGCCTGACTATCTTGGAGCTTCAGCTGGGAGGGGAAAGAAACTCTTGCAAGATAGTGTTTTATGTACTATGAGAGAAGTGTTTGGCATGTTCTGTTTAAATAACTCAAAGAGGACAACAAAATGTAAACAATGACTAAAAATTAACTTTATTTTTTCCTGGCTGATTACCAAATTATAAAGAAATACATCATAGCTAAGCCAATTAATTTATAATTTCAATATATTTGAAATGTCCTACAATGGTTTGTTATTCAGTAAAAGCTCATTAAATATTTCTTCAAATAAAGTATAATTATAAAGAAGATGACACTCATTTATTGATGCTGTAAATGTGAATGTTAGTTAATATAGCTAATTATGACTGAAGGTGAGTTATTGCTGCACCATCAGTTCTTAGCACCTCACCTCTCACTTACTGGAGTCTCAGAACTGGGAACAGAATTTGGGAAATTCTGACCCAGATTTTTTCTGGAATTTCCCTCAGACAAAATAATATAACACAATAAAACACACTATAACAAGCCTATTTAGTTTTTTGCTCTGTTTTTTTTTAATTAGGAGTCAAAGTTGACAATTATATGATATTTCCATGTCTTATATGTAGGCAAAACAAATTAAGTTATTGATTAATAATCTGTAAGGTCTGGTTTTCTTTTAGCTCACCAATTTGATAGTTCAATCTGCGATCTGATTTTAGCTACTGCCTCCTTTTGAAATGGTCAGTTTTATTCTTTTAGGATCAGACTCAAACTGGGTATATGTATTAGGAACCCACAGAACGCTTCAGTGTTTTTTTTTCTTCCTGTCTGGGAGAAGAGGGAGAAGAGAATAAGTAGTTGTGTTTGTTAGCATGTGGGTATAGTAAAAATAGCTTCCTTAAACTGGGAAGTAGAGAGGAATGGTGAGAGACCTCAGAAAGAGAGCATTGAGTCCAGGATAAAAGATTTGAAATGCTAGCTTTCCTGAGACTTTGAATTTAATTTGTGGCTACTGTACCTGATGGTAAACGCAGCCATATGGTAGAGGGTGACTGAAGAGAATGACCTGGGTTTGGACTGGGAAGCAGGAAGGCTGTTTTAGAAATAATCTTTATATATCTGCTACATTACCAAGAAGAAAATGGTAGATTATATTTACGAGAACATGTCTGTAGGTATTAAAGAAAAAAACAGCTTCAAAGCATCTGCATGTCAAGTTATGTAAATGGAGGCATTACTGTTCTATTATATAATCGATCTTAGTGAAGAAACACTTATTTTTAAGAAACTGTATTCTTCAATAATGGGAATATATTAATTACAGTGTTTCAACATCTGCAGATCTCATATTTGAATATTTTGAAAGTACACATTCTTTATTAGCTAGGCTATTTATTTGGTTGCCTTAGTAAACAACAAACAACAGTGCCTTAATTAAGAGAAAACCCTCATTTTCTCAATTATACAAAAGTTTAAGCTAACAGGTGGCCCACAGGATAGGGCACCTGAACTACCAGAGGTCACACAGGTACACAGTTTCCTTTTACCTTCTTCCTTCATCATCTTCATCTGCAAGGCCAAGGCTGGTCCATCAGCACCCCTTCTCATACTAGTGATTAGGATGGGGAGGAGAAAAAAGCTTCCCCTGAAGGATGTAATTGAAAAATTTTACATATCATTTTCCCTCATATCTCATTGAGTAGCGCTAAATTACACATTAAGTCTTTCCTGCAAGAGGGGCTGTTTTTGCTAGCTAGGTAGCACTAAACACAGCATAATTTGTTCTTACCTTACTAAGTGAAAAGAAGAAAAATGAATATTGAGATAAAACTACACATCTCTATGCTACTTCCATGAAATTAGAAAAAAAAATGAGGCCTATGATATTATTTGGTATATTTTACCTCGTTAAACAAGACACAAAAATACATACTACTCTTCTAAGGAATGCAGTTTTAAAATTACTAAAAATTCCTTGTTTAAAAAAATCTGATATTTGTCAATGAATTTATTACTAAAGAATTATTAAACATATTATAATATTCCCATACTGCTATTAAAGTTATTTGTAGTTCAATTTTAAATATAATAAAAATAAATGGCAAAAATGTAGTTAGCTTGCCAAAAAGCATTTAAGATTCTGAGACAGAATGATACCTAGGATACCGATATGTAATCTCTTTATTTTTAGGTTATTTCAGAACACAAAACTCCCAACTATCTATGTAGCAAGTTATATGCATGAACTTATAAGGATTCGGACATTTTAAAAATATTATTTTTATAAAACTGACACAAATCTAAAGAAAAAGTAGTAACATACACTAAAAAATTAAAAGTAGCATGTTTATATCTTTTCTTTTATCTTTTACACAGGAAGATATACAAATGTCACTTCCTTTTCACATTCAATAGAAAAGTGGCTAAAGGTAGTAAAAAATGTATCACCAAAGCATGAGAAAAACATACAATAAAAACAACTGTATTATTAGAAAGAAATTATTATAATATGATTATATATAAAAAAATTCTGGAATTTCTTATTGATCAGTTATGCTCCTAACCTGTACTTGATAGAGTAAATATAATTGCTTCATATTAGCAATATTTTTCAGTCTATCAACTAACACACTTGAAACATAAGCATTTTTCTCTAACATGTATATTTTAAAAACTGTTGTCTGATACTTTTCTTATACATACAGCTTAACATACACACATATATGCCACATGTATGGTTTGTATTATATAAAACATAATAAAATTAAATATATTACTTAACTGAAATTTCAATAGTATATCTTTAAATTATTTCATTCTTGCTTTCCAGATATATGGAGCACAGTTCTTTCTTATCGGAGAGATTGAAACAGAAGAAATGAGGACAAACACATTTTTGATTGATGTTGCTTTAAATTCAGGTTCTCCAACATAAATATTAATTGGCCTTGTTTAATTATTTCCAGACTGTTCTAGTTATCTTTAATATTATCCATGGGACTAATATGTCCAGATGATTTACCTCCTAATCTCACTACCTCTTTCATTAGTTCCAGCATTAGTTCCTCTTACTTCACAATCAGAAAATAAAATAAAAATGGATAAATTTATCTGTACATTCATTGTCATTTTACTCCAACTATAACAGATATTATTTCTCATGTGTTAAAAAGTTAATGTTGTTGATTAATCTTATTTCCCTTGCATTTTCAAAATTCCCTCTCAAATATCTGCATGACATCAGCATTAAAAAAAGATTCTTCAAAGCTTCAAAACAAAGTTAAGAATTTTGTTTTTAAGAAAGCATGTTTAGTTTTGCCTTTTATTATTTGCTTTCTTAACTTGTCCTAATTTTGCAATTTGTCCTAATATGTTCCAATGAAGAAAGAAACATGTTCTAATAACATATTCTCAAAGTTCACAGTTAAAATTTTAAAATAATAATTATTGCCAGTCATAGAAGAGCCAATTATTTCAAATGCACACCCACAAGACAACTTTAAACATGTGTTTTCTCCACTTCAACTCACTTTTGCTCTTGAACACACTTTGTTTTGCCCCATATAAAAATAGAACCATTCTCCAATGCTCTCTAGTACATTGCATTACTTTTTTAAAACACATTAGTAGTACTTACACCTTTCTTTATTTTCTGCCTTTCCATCCACAATCAAATGTAAGTACCAAGAGAAAAAGAACTTGATGCATTTATTCCCTCAGCACACTCATCTCAAAAAGTTTCTTTTGCATGTAACTGCTTGATATTTATTTGCCAAATAAATGAATAAAAATAAATGAAGTTTATTCTTTTCCTCTGGTGAGGTAAATGATAGAGTTAAGTAATATTAAAATGAAAAAGGTTCTCAGCAATCATTTAGTCATATTGCCAATGCCATACAAGTAAATGCGTGATCAGGGAAGTCAAGGCAATTGCTAATATTTAAGTTTTAGTGGATTTCAATGATAAACAGTTTAATAATTTTAGTATATTTTCTGAATGACCTTGAAGTTAAATTCTCAGTTCCTTCTAATTGAATGTGATTATCTCCAATTTTATAAATAAATCACATTTCCAATCCTGAATTAATATACATGTTAATAGTAAGAATATATTTGTGTAATATGTAAGGATCCTGACTATCATCAAGATTTTATTTCAATTTGATCTAGCTGTCGATTATCTCTTCTAGTTCATATTTGCTTCTACTATTTGTATTTATATTTCTATTTTTGTAAACTATTGAGTAAATTTCTATTACATTATCCAATCCATAAACAAGGAAATGGGAAGTAATTTGTATGTTTTATCTCAGTAAAAGTCTGGAATATAGGAGTTACATTTTTTATTTCACTGAATTTCAGTCAGCTTGGATGTAGCAACTGTTGATTGACCTGAGTAAAGTGTACCTCTCAACAAGTTGATTTAAGTCTACTTTGCTGCTACAAAAGATTCTAAAATATGTGCTATTTTAGACAACCATCTGGTCCCCTAAATTCAAAACTTTACTTGACTGCAGTCTTAGGAAACAAACTTTTTGTTTCTAATTAAATCATGTTTTACTCTGTTGTACATAAAACTTGAAATGTGGCAAGTATTTTTTGGTTTCAACTTATGTGAATAATTTTTTATCATGAATCTTGCCTGAGGTAAGCACACATAACCGTTAGTAGGAAATCAATCATAATGAATAACGGGGCTTAGATTTCTCAAAGTGTTACAAAAAGTAGGAAGGAAGGAAGGAAAAGGAAGGAAGGAAAGAAGGAAGGATTTATTGTAGTGTATTGTAACCATCTTTTTATTAGTCAGTGGCAAATTTTCTACTAAAATGTGAAAAATGACTAATTCAAGATTTCTGTAAATTACTAATGCTGCCATACCACCTTTTGGGCCTCTAATCTCATGAAGTTTCTTTCAATGAAGTTTAGTGAAAATACTGATATTTTTGTTATTCTTTCAATGACAAGGACAATTCTTTTCAGCACTAGAGGCTGCTGAACAATCATGGCTCTGCAATATTGTGTTTCCAATGGTGTTGTTCGGTCGTGACTTCTATTAATGCTTTCAGTAAAACACTTGGAATGTTCTTTGAAGGCTTTTATGTATTACAGAAGTATTTATAAAGTGCATATTGTGGCATGCCATGTATCAGAAGTTAGAGGTACAGAGTTAAATAAGATTGACGTAGTATTTGTTCTCAGGAAAGAGTCTATTTGATGAAAGAGCAGTTTCTGACTCAACTCTTAAATTCAGTGTATTATTCCATTTTCACACTGCTATAAAGAACTGCCCAAGACTGAGTAATTGATAAAGGCAAAAGGTTTAATTGACTCACAGTTCCACATGGCTAGGGATGCCTCAGGAAACTTACAATCATGGTGGAAGTCAAAGGGGAAGCAAGGAGTTTATTCACATGGTGGCAGGAGAGAGAAAAGTGAAGGGGGAAGAGACCTTTATAAAACCATCAGCTGTCATGAGATCTCACTGACTATTACAAGAACATTATGGGGAAAACCACCTCTTTGATCCAATCACCTTCCTCCCTTGACATGTGGAGATTATAACTCAAGATGAGATTTGGGTGGGGACACAAAGCCTAAGTTATCATTCTGCCCCTGGTCCCTCCCAAATCACATGCCACTTTCACTTGTGCCAATCACCAACTTTTGGCCAATCAAATGTAGCCAACTGTTTGAACCCTGTTCAAATAAGGAAAACATCAAACTGTAACCAATCTACCTGTTTCTGTACCTCATTTCCATTTTCTATACGTTACTTTTCTTCTTTTGTCCATAAATCTTCCACCACGTGGCTGTGCTGGAGTATTTGAGCCTACTCTGGCTTGGAAGACTGCTTGATTCATGAATAATTCTTTGCTCAATTAAACTCCTTTAAATTTAAGTTGGCTGATGTTTTTGTTTTATCAAGCTGGTGTCTTCAACAGCATTCTATCAGTAATGGACAGTTCCAGCAGTTAGAAAATCAATAAGGACACGGTTGAACTGAATGGCACCATCAATCAAATAGCTCTAATTGACATATATACAATACTTTATACAACAGTGTCAGAACACACATTCTTCTCAATCTCACATGGTATATTCACCAAGACAGATCACATTTGGGACCATAAAATGCAACATAACAAATTTAAAAGAAGAGAAATCACACAAAATATTATCTCAGACATAATGAAAATAAACAAACATCAATAACAGAGAGATAGCTTTAAAAATTCCAAATACTTAGAAATTAAACAAAATACTTCTAAGCAACACATGGATCAAAATAAGTCTCAAGAGAAATGTTAAAATATTTTGAACTAAATGAAATTAACTTAAAATTTGTGGGATGCAGTTATCTTTGGAATCTAGAAAAGTAAAAGCAAATTAAGCACAAAGTTAGGAGAAGAATAGGAATAAAAATCAGAGCAAAATCTAATGAAATCAAAAACAGTAAACTAATAAAATGTCAACAAAATCAACAGCTCAAAATATCAATAAACTAGAGAATAAGCTAGTTAACGCTACATACTAGAGGAGTAGTATTCTAAACAGAGGGAACCGTGTTAAGGTAGTATACTAAAAAGGATGACCAATTTCTAAATAAAAGTAAAGAAGTTACTGTGTTTAGAAGTTTAGTGTGGATAATGAAAGTGTAGATCAGGAGCCAGGTCATGTACTGCCTTGTAGGAAATGGTAAGGAGTTAGCATTGTGTAAGTGAATTCAAAAGAACTTTGAAAATTTTAAGTGATCACATCACTTGCTTTACATATTTTTACAATCTTTCTGACTATATGGTTAAAAATGATTAAAGACGGATATGTTTAGGAGCAAAAGAGAAGTAATTTGACTTTTGAGAAGGTTGGTTGAAAATGACAGGGACGTATATGTTGGGGTGGTAGTCAAGGTGAAAAACAAGCTAATGTCTTAGAGATACAATATTATGGAGAATACATTTCTACAAGCATACTGCTTAATTTTAAACTCTTAATTTAAAGAGGAACCATTAAATTATACTCCAAAAAGGATTACAAAATTATATTTCAACCAATAATGTGTGAATAACGGTTATCAGTATTGTTTATCATTATTTATGTCTCTAATTTTACCTTCAAAATTTAATGGCTCTATCTTCCACAGCAAGCAGTTAAAGTTGAACTTATTTAATTTGAGTGAAATCCTCCTATAGCCATCATGCCCATCTTTTAGGTATTTGTTCATATACCCCATGATTTCCGTGGTCAACTTCTGTAATAATGTGCAGTGTCCTAAATTTATATCCTACAGATGCTCCCACGAGAGCTTGGAAAATTTAAATTATCTGAGCTTAATTCATCATCTGTAAAACTGTAACAAAGAAGTTATATCTTGCCTATTTATAATGTGGTTTTAAGATATTGAAAGTAGTTTCTAATAGTAAGAGAAAAAAATGATAGAAAGTAATTATTTATAAAATAATTTTAGAATAATAGGACCTTAGTTTTTAAATAACTTTATTGATGTATAATTATCTACCATACAAGTCACTCATTTAAAATTTACAGTTTAATGGTTTTTAATATGTTCAGATTTGTAAAATACTTTTACCTCAATTAATTTTAAAATATTTTCACTATGCCTCCCCCCAAAAAAACCCACTGCCATTAGCAGTCAATCTCCTTCCATTTCCCTCAGCATCATCAGTCCTAGGAAATAATTAATCTGCTTTATGCTTCTACTGATTTGCCTATTCTTTATAGAGAGATAGATACATAGATAGATAGACAGATAGATGATAGACTCTTGTAATATGTAGTCTTTTGTGACTAAATTATTTCACATAAAATAATGTTTTTAAAATTTATACATATATGTAGCATGTATCAGTGCTTAATTTTTTATATAGTCAAATCATATTTTATTATATAAATATATCACATTTTATTTATTCATCAATTGATGAATATTCAGTTTGATGACATTTTGGGCTTATATGAATAATGCTGCTATAAACATTTTGTGCACACATTTTTGTGTGGACTTCTGTTTTCGATTTTCTTGGGTATATACTAGAATGGAAATTGTTGGGTTGTATGATAACTCCATGTATAAACTTTGGGGAACTGACAATTGTTTTCCAAAGCAGTTGCAAAATTTTACATATCTGCTGGAAGTATATGAGGGTTTTGATTTCTCTGCATCCCCCTCAACACTTGGTATTATTTGATTTTCAATTCTAGTAGGTGTTAGTTGGTATCTTGTTGTGGTTTTTGATTTGCATTTCCCTGGTGGCAATTGCTTACCACCAAACATGAATTGTTTTAGAGTATCCTGATCTCTTTAACTTAACTCAGAGTGAACTTACCCAGTTTTATCTGTTCCAAATAAAATCATTTTCCTTAGGAAAAGCTTTATAGTGTTGTGTTTACATGACATGGCTGAGGTCCCAGCCATGGGATCTCTCTTTCTCTATCTGAGAAAGACAGTCCCAGAAATAATGATTATTCATTCTTGGGAGAGAACTTCTGCAACACAGAACTGGGGTAGATGAGAAATGCTGGTGGTCTGCCCCTCTGGTGAGATACTGTAGCCCTTAACAGGAAAGTTGGGGAAAAGGAACACTATCTCCTTGCTTTTATACACCCAGTGTAAAGCTTTGGCCATGCTGACTTAGGGAGGTAATAAACGAAGCTGGTCATATCTCAAGTATTATGGACTACTGCTGTTCTTAGGGAGATTTAAATTTTCTAGTTTCTTTTTACCTTGTATCGCTTCAGGAAAATTTTCAGAGACTTTACATGTTTTCTTTGTTTTTTTACTTTTTACCAGTTTTGGTTGTTTAAATGGAAAACATATGCACAACGAAACAAACTTGAACAGCTACTCCAGAAGTCACCTTCCAAATTTGGATTTCTTTCCTCCACAAAAGAATAAATGATTAAGATGGTTAAAAATACTTAAGCAGCTAAATTCTATCTCAGATGTATCTGTTAACTGTATGTGATTTTATGTTTTATTTTTAAATAACATTTTATAAACTGTAAGAAATATTTTAAAAGTTTATAAATGTTGTATGGATGAATAATTTATGAAAAAAAAACCAAAAAAACTTAGTAACCACTTCCTAGGATAAACATAGAAACATATATTTGTTTTGGATTTGAAAATTTCAATGGCCTGGACATATAAAATTTTCATAAAGTGGAAGTATGTAGAAAGCGTTTTCCTTCATTTTATTGTGTCAGGTTTAAATAGACTTTTAAAGAATAACAGAAACTATGGTTGAAAATATAAATATCTACTTTCATGTTCAGCACTAACATAGACACAGTTTGAAAGTTATGACTCCTGTATTATATCAAAAAATTAAAAAAAAAATCAATGTCTTGAACACGTCAGAAAAAATGAGATCACAGGGCAAATTGCTAGCCTTGAAATGTACAGCGATAGGTATATGCAAAAAGATGTGGCAATTGATATCTGTTTATTTGCAGCAAAAACTTCTGGAACAATAAGCTAATAGAAACTCTGTTGGTTCGTTCTTTTTTTCTCTTTGTATTTAAGTTTATAAACCTCTTTTCTTCTATATTCAAGCTCATGATTATTTTCATAATTTTTTCAGTCTACGGAGGAGCTCATCAAAGACATTCTTCATTTCTGTATTTTTTTTTGTAATTTCTAGCATTTCCTTTGACTTTTTTTCTGAACACGTCCATCTCCCTTCTCATACTACCCATCTGTTCTTACATGTTGTTAACATTTTTCATTAGAGCCCTTAATATATTAGCTGTAGTTATTTTTAATTACTTGTCTCATAAATTCAAAGTCAATGTCATATGTGAATCTGGTTCTTTTTTTTCCCATTTTAATTTGTAGATATTTTCTTTTTATTTATTATTTATTTATTTTTATTATTGTACTTTAAGTTTTAGGGTACATGTGCACATTGTGCAGGTTAGTTACATATGCATACATGTGCCATGCTGGTGCGCTGTACCCACTAACTCGTCATCTAGCATTAGGTATATCTCCCAATGCTATCCCTCCCCCCTCCCCCCACCCCACAACAGTCCCCTTCCTGTGTCCACGTGATCTCATTGTTCAATTCCCACCTATGAGTGAGAATATGCGGTGTTTGGTTTTTTGTTCTTGCGATAGTTTACTGAGAATGATGATTTCCAATTTCATCCATGTCCCTACAAAGGACATGAACTCATCATTTTCTATGGCTGCATAGTATTCCATGGTGTATATGTGCCACATTTTCTTAATCCAATCTATCATTGTTGGACATTTGGGTTGGTTCCAAGTCTTTGCTATTGTGAATAATGCCGCAATAAACATACGTGTGCATGTGTCTTTATAGCAGCATGATTTATAGTCCTTTGGGTATATACCCAGTAATGGGATGGCTGGGTCAAATGGTATTTCTAGTTCTAGATCCCTGAGGAATCGCCACACTGACTTCCACAATGGTTGAACTAGTTTACAGTCCCACCAACAGTGTAAAAGTGTTCCTATTTCTCCACACCCTCTCCAGCACCTGTTGTTTCCTGACTTTTTAATGATTGCCATTCTAACTGGTGTGAGATGGTATCTCATTGTGGTTTTGATTTGTATTTCTCTGATGGCCAGTGATGATGAGCATGTTTTCATGTGTTTTCTGGCTGCATAAATGTCTTCTTTTGAGAAGTGTCTGTTCATGTCCTTCGCCCACTTTTTGATGGGGTTGTTTGTTTTTTTTCTTGTAAATTTGTTTGAGTTCATTGTAGATTCTGGATATTAGCCCTTTGTCAGATGAGTAGGTTGCAAAAATTTTCTCCCATTTTGTAGGTTGCCTGTTCACTCTGATGGTAGTTTCTTTTGCTGTGCAGAAGCTCTTTAGTTTAATTAGATCCCATTTGTCAATTTTGTCTTTTGTTGCCATTGCTTTTGGTGTTTTAGACATGAAGTCCTGGCCCATGCCTATGTCCTGAATGGTAATGCCTAGGTTTTCTTCTAGGGTTTTTATGGTTTTAGGTCTAACGTTTAAGTCTTTAATCCATCTTGAATTGATTTTTGTATAAGGTGTAAGGAAGGGATTGGTTCTGATGCGTCCTATGCATCTTCAGACTGTGCTTGGCTTTTAGAATGACTAGTAATTTTGCTGTTGAAAGCTGGTCATTTTGTATCAGGTAACAAGAACTGAGAAAATAAGCTTTTTTGTAAGGATCGATGTTATGGGAGTGGCTAGGAGTTGACCTGTTTTCTGTAGCCATAGATGCCAGCGATTTCAACTATATGTATTTGTCTATCTTGTTGTCTTTGGGATTCACTAAGTACTTCCCTTAAGGGAGAGTATTTTTCCTGAAGCTCTCTTCTCTGTAATCCACTGTTATTGTATTGGAGGCATCATAATTAATGGTAAAGGGATGACTAAAGGGAAGCATTCTATAATCTTATGACTAGATCCATCATTTAATGGCCTATTTTCTGAGGCACAGTCCTCCACAGTGTTTCTTAGCTCATTTTACCCTTTTATGTAAAACAGAAAGGTTAAAAGGGGCTGCAGTCAGATCAGCCCCTTTTCTCCTTCAAGTCAGATCAGACTTTGTTAAAATCTTTTTCCCTAGAAAGTAGGCCTTTCTTAGGAAGAACACAATGAGCATATTTCACAATGGTTGATGTTTCTCTTTTTCTTCCAGTACCGTGAGGAGATCTTTCCTGATTCTTCACTTAGTGGAGTTTCTCATGATAACATTCACTAAAGAGTTGTGGGCATCCTAAGGGGGCAAGTTTCTCACTCTCACATTAGTTCACACTCAGCCTCCAGTAATTCTTTAAAATGTCATTTAAAGGTTTCTACCAGTTCTTGGTTTAGCAAGATCTATTTCAGGTATGCAGATCTTGGCTAGGACTAAAGAATTTCTCTCTCTCCAAATACTAGGATGGTAGATTGCTCTGCAACCTTACTTATGTGATGGGTTCAAAAAATGTAAATAATTTTCTATTTGCTCAGCTTTAAAATAATTAAGTGAAGTAACAACTTGAGAAGCTCTTTACATGTTGGTGTTGAAACTGAAATTCTTAATAATCACTTTATATACAGTTGTGTAAGCATCCAAATAAAAGATAAGGATTATCAGAGTGCATAAGTGAAAATAATTCTGTTGTTTATTTAAAAACTCATTTTAAATGTAAATACTCAGATAGATTAAAAGTAGAAGAATGATAAAAAATATACCATGCTAACAGTAATCAAAGAAAGCTAGAATAGCTATATAAATTTCAGAACAGAGTTCAAATGAAGTTAATCAAGAATAAAGAGCATGATGTTAACAGGGTCAGTTGTCCAAGAAAGCATAATGATTCAAGGCTTCTCTGCTTTTAAAACAGTACTTCAAAATATATATGTTTAAAAAAATCCCGATAGAGTTTAATGGAAAAATATAGAAATTCCTATGATAGTTGGTGACTTCCCTACATTTTGTCAATAATTGATATAAAACAGGGCAGAACATTTATAATTATACAGAAGACACAAACAGCACTTTAAGTCAACATGATATAATTGACATTTATAGACATTCAATCCAAAGCAGCAGAATATACATTTTTTTCAAGCTCACATTGAACAATCACAAAGGTATAACAACTGAGATATTGAACACATCTTAAGAAATTTAAAAGAATAAAAATAATATAATGTATTTTTTAAAACAGAAGTTTATTAGAAAGAAACCAAGAAGAGGTAGTTGGAAAAGTCCCCAACATTAAGAAATAAACATATTTCTAAATAATTCAAGGGTTAAAAAGAAGTCTTAAGAGAAATACATACACACATACACATATAAAGGAAGAACAAAATCAAATGTATTAAAATTAGTTGGATGCTATGAAAGCAGTACTGAAATGAAAATTGTTAAATGCATATATTAGGAAGAAGCATCTAAAATTAATAATCAAAGCTTCTATTTCGGGATTCTAGGACCCAAATATGTTGGTAAACTATTATATCCTCTAGCCTAGCTTGGAAGAAAGAGCAGTTTGAAGCAGCCAGAAAGTACTTTATAGCTTTATCTGCTACATTTAAACCTCAGACAGATGCAGAGATGAAGGAGAAAGACAAAAATCTCTGTCTTCAAATATATTACTAAGTAGGTGAGGGTTAGTATGCTATTATCCTCATGCCACATTCAGCCTTTAATCTGTTTTTATTGTTATTGTTGTTGTTATTTTTTTGTTTGTTATTTTAGCCCTATTTCAAACTTTTAAAACCCGGTAAGTCACAAATCCTGTCACATACATTTGTTTCAGTGAATTTCACATTAAACTGTTATTTGTTGCTAGTTTCTATACAATGGTTAAAAATGAAGCTGCCCGCCTGTGCTCTGAGATGGGGAGCAGCAATTGAATGATTATCCACAGGAGGGTTATCGTGAAAAAGCAGCAGCAATCACTGAAAAAGTGCTCCCAACTTTATAAAAATAACTATAACTGTTAAAGGCCATCTTTTCTAATAAAGCTTTACAAATATATTACAAGTTCATTATTTACAATATAAATTGTCTCCCTTAAAGATCTCTGTTAAGGGTTTCAAAATGGGTCAAGCCATTTTTCCTAACACAAACTATACAAAAAATTAATAATTATGCTCATTTACACACTTAGCCTATGATTTGAAAGCCAAGTTATTTTATTTTTATTGAATGACAGTTTTTTGAACTTAAATTGTTTAATAGTGTAGAATAATAACGTATGTCTGATTTAGAATTTGTATATAAAACTTAAGAAATGTTTGAAATAGAAGAGCAACATTTTTCATAGAGGTAAGATTTGAAATAAGAAAGTTCCAACTTTGAAAGTATTATCAAGTTATACTGCTGGGACTGAAGATACAAATATTTTAATGTTTAGAATGACAATAGGATTAAAGTGGTATCAAACTTCAAAAATAATCAGGAAGTTTAAACATGTTAATTTTGGAAGAAAATGAGTAAGATGGTAATTGTTGCTCATATAAATGTCTAGCATGACTGCTTTTGGGGGTTAATCCTTTAAAAAGCCCTATGCTAAACAAACAATTTCAGAAAATGAATAAGATAAGAAATAATTTATTATTCAGTCTAGCTTGTCAAATACAATCTAAAAATAAATAAAATATTTACGAAAATAAGCTAAGTACCACAAAAAATTATCAAATTGAAATTATCAAATTGAAACAAAATTATAACAATTTTTAGCAATTTACAACACTGCTGGCAAACATTAAGAAACAATCAGCATATATACATTATACGTATTAAGCTTTAGATAATATTTTGTGCTACATAGATGTTGATTAACATGATGAAACAATAACCAGATAATCCTTAATTGGGAAAAAAATTATAGAGGGGCTGTGGGTAAGAGCTTTGGCACATTTGTGTTGATGATACTTACAAGTTTTTGTTGCATCTCTTTATTTCCAATTCTGATTTGTAATTTTTTACATGGACATGCTATTTATAGGTACACAAAATAGAAATCTCCTAATTTTTTGTCACTGAAATTTATCATTAAATACATTTAATTCAGTAATAACTTATAAAAGCTAGATCTATATCTTGAAACTTTTGAGGAAAATATGGCAATGGATTGTTAACAGGTATATTACCAAGATCTTGCACATTATGCAAAAGGCCATAGACATTAATATTGTATATTTTTAGTAAATGATTAGTAATAGCATATTTAGTAATTTTCCCTATGCATAAGAAATAATTTCTGATTATTTTCAAATAATTAAATTATATATTTTACTTATTAACAGCCAAGTTGTCTAAAAGAAGGTAAGTTTCAGGAATGTGTAAAAAATTAGTTTTGTCAAGGAGCTACCTCCATTATAGAGGATAAGACTTTGCATTATTTTATTGGAATATTTAAGAACAAGAATAATTGTTAAGTATTTAAAAATTGACTCCCAGACACCAGATATTTGGAACACACAGACACTAACATTTTACTGTTAACTAAGTTCTTTTGGAGAACTTTAGTTCTGATTCATGCTTATGTTATTTTTGTCTTTTTGGCAAGACAGATTTTAAACAACACTCTTAATAAAGAAATCTCACTGCCAGAAACAGCGTTCTAAGTAGATTACATGTTCTGACTTCCTTGCTTTCTTTGGTTCCTGTTCCAAGCTCAGTACTTTGACATCTCTATTTACTCTCATAAGCTACAAAAATATCTCTCTGTTGAAGTCTTCCGTGTTTAAGTTAGGAATACATAGTTTCTTTTATGTGTAACCAATAAACTGGACTCATATAGAAATTGGTACCAGTAGGGAATTATAGATAAAAAAATATATGCTAACAAACATTACCTGGTCTTTTAGGAACTGAATGTGATGAAAGTACTAAGGGAAAATACAGAAAATAATCAGGAATGAGACCCGGGCAACCCAAGTCATTCCATGTCAAAATAGCTAATTAAATAATTGGCTGTTGTCATCTTAAATGAAATCACATTGAAAGCATGGCTTTCAAGGACTCATCCAGCATTGCCATAAATGTTATGTAATGCAAGGATTGTGAATTGAAGTGTTCACATCAAATTTTGATAGGCACTCTGAAAAAAGAGAATCACAAGACTGAATCTATAAATTGTCTAGTTCAAATCAGAGACTGAGAAGCTGGACTTACTGTGAACATGCTAAAAGCTTTTCTTTTGAGCTGCAGGGCTGTGGTAGCCAAAAGCAAATGCAAGGTCTGATCTTTCAGAATGCCAATTTATAATCTCAGTAGACTTTAGAGTTTCACTAAGCACAAGATAAGGAATTTCTTAAGAAACTTTCAGACCCTGAGAATTCAAAAAGTTTTATATGAGAGAATTGTAAGGACATTGACTATTCCAAACCACAGTCCCCTGTGAGTCTCACTTGTCTTCTAAACCTGATTTATTCTCATGCTAAAAGATGTTCTAATTTTCTAAAATGAGAAAAATACCGTCCAGAAAGAATAAAAGCAAATTATCCTTATGGCACACATTTCCTATTCTTTGACTTTGTCTTTTTTTCCCCTAGAAATATAATTAAAGTCATATTTCAGCATGCACTGTGTTCATTTACAAAGTCAAACCTAAAATATATGACACATAATTAAATACTTTTAATTAATATCAGCCAAAATTTGGATAATACATGGTAGAAATCAATTCTTAGAAAAAGCCAAATACACAAAAATATAGTTTTAGTTTCAGCTATGAAGATAAATATATGGGTACACTGATATTTATTGAATTGAATGTAGTAGTTTATACAGCTGACACTGTTCCTATAATTTCCCCAGATGGGCACTAAAGTGATGCAAACTAAGTGATTTTTAGATTTTATATATATTCCTGGAATAATGTATAGATAAGTATGAAATCTAACCTCCTAACTCTGCAAATATGTTATCTCAAATTATTCTAGAAGCTATATCCTTCATCAAGGCTTGAGAAAAATACTGACTTTGAGTCAACCTACATGTTTGAAAAGTATTTAATATATGTTTTCGGAAGACTAGGGTTGCTTGAGTGAGATGTAATAGTTGAAATGGTCGCTAGTTTTTTTTTTTTTTTGATAAGGGCAAGATCTCATAACGCATACACTCAAATATTAGAGTTAGCAATATTGAGGCAAAGTAGGAATAATTAGCACAATAGGCAGCAAATCTAGCATGGCTACCGGAAAAGTCTAACATCAAAATATGTTTTGAATCAACTAATTTATCATAAGATGTCCAGGACCTGAAAAGATGAGCAGCTGACAAATGTCCATCTTAATTTCTATAAATGAAAAAATCTAGTTCCAATGAATACAGTCACTATTATAAAGTCACTCACTTTTAAGAGCTGTGTCATAAATCTCCGCATGCTGAACAACTTGAATGAAGAAGAGTTGTTGAAATAATACCATAGTTACATTCGGTGAATATTTTCTCTAAGTCTCCCTGATAGTGGCCAGTGGATATTAAATAAGGTAATCATAGTGGAAAAGTAAATATCCAATATTTAAATGACTGGACAGTAAAAACTGACAGAAAGTAATTTTTGACAACCCATAAAACAATTTTGGTTTATTACTCAGAATGGAAGCTTATGGATAGTCACTAATTTTAACCAATATGCACCTTTCAATAGACTCAATATGGTCTAGATCTAAACAAATTATCTATGGTGGCTCCCAGATCCACAGGGTTAAAAATATGATGGCAAATTTAGCAAGCCAGGATCATTGGAACTTCTTTCCTACCAGAAGAAAGCAAGCCCATGATCCTGAGGGCTGCAAAACCATTAGAGTTTTGAAAAATGCTTCAGTGTCATAATGAGTTATAACATCTCCCTGAATAGATTTTACAATTTGACTATAGGTGTATCTTGGGGATGGAAGATAAATTATTATAAAAAGTTTGATATAATGGCAACTCTTAATTGCAGCTGCTGTTCCAGATCTTTATTGAAATTCTTCGGCATATACAAATCCTGTATTTAGAGTGCAGTTATGATGTGTCAAAGGTTTATTTTCTCTGCGATAGCAATTCTCAAAGAATGGTCTGTGGGACCATGATGGTCCCCAGAAGCTTCCTGAGGGTCTGTGAGGACATAACTACAGTAACATAATATTAATAGATTATTTGTCTTTTTTATTTTGATGACACTTATACTAATGGTGTCTAAAAATTAGTGGGTGAGGCCAGGCACTGTGGCTCATGCCTGTAATTCCAGCACTTTGGGAGGCCGAGGTGAGCGAATCACCTGAGGTCAGGAGTTGGAGATCAGTCTGGCCAACATGGCGAAACCCCATCTCTACTAAAAATACAAAAATTAGCCAGGCATGGTGGTGGGCGCCCATGATTCCAGCTACTCAGGAGGCTGAGGCTGGAGAATCACTTGAACCCAGCAGGCAGAGGTGACAGTGAGCCAAGATCATGCCATTGAACTCCAGCCTGGGTGACCAGAGCAAAACTCCATCTCAAATAAATAAATAAATAAAATAGTGGATGAAACTGTTGGCACATCAGCATGCATCAATATGGTGGCCCTTAAGTGGGGAATACTAGCATGGTATTTGAAGCTGGATATAAATGGATCAATGCTTTTTGGGTTCTAAAGAATATGATGTTTAAACCTGGGTGATTTTTTTTTTCCAAACAAGTTGTCCCTGAAGCCAACAGGTAAGAAATATAATTCTCAAATTCTGCAGAAGGAAGATAATATGACACACATAATTGATCTAACAGTTTATCTTAATATAGAATTGCAGAATTTTGCCACATACCCACTGTCTTCAGAAACCCTGAGAGAAACAGAGATGGCTGGGAGAAATTGAAAATCCACCAAGAGCTGAGGCAGCTTTTGCACCGCTTCTGACTTGGAGAAGTATTTTTGGTGACTTTCCAACATTTCTGAAACATCAAGTAATGCAAGGGTGCACAGGAATTAATATTGAATTAATCATTCATTTCTAACATAATATTTTTAATTTAAATTAGTATTTGAAGTTTATTATTAGGAAAACATTTACATTTAGGTGGATTCCTTCTGCCTTCTTGAGTTAAAAATTTGATTCTAACTGCCATTAAATGTTGAATCCTTCTCCATCCTGAATCAGAAAACAGGCCAAGTTCAAGACATTTTTACAGACTTTCCAACTGATAGTAAAGTATAAATGTTTTCTAAGTAATATTGTTGGCAGCAATGCAAGTCTTATTGATATTCATTAGCATTTAAATTTTTATTGCTATTATATCAGAATACTTATTGTTAGATAATAAAATGAATTAATTTACTATTGTTAACTATTTTGAGCATTTAGGAAACTAAAAAGTTGTTTTCCTTCTCCATTCTAGGTTTTATAATGTAATATAATTAATACTTTGTAGAATACTTAACATAAATGTGTTTGGAAATCATTATATCATGTGATTTATGATTTAATAACTGCAAGTGATTCATCACTTTCTCTACTAAAAATGAGAATTATTTTCCCATAAACATGTTTGATAAACATTAAATTTAACCTCTTTTATACAAAATGTATATTTTCTGAAAAAAAGGCTTTTCTATTTTTTCATTATAACTTCACTGATATCTGATCTTATCCTTATTTTTTTTCATTCTTCTTGCTTTAGGTTTATTTCGCTTTCCTTTTGCTAGGTTCCTGAAGTAGGACTTTAGAGTATTGATTTGAGACTTCAAATTTTCCAATATATGCATAGAGTGCTAAAACTTATTTCTTTAAGCATTTATTTAGTGTGTCTCCCAAATTCGGATAGGTGTATTTTTACTTTTATTTACAGCAGTCTATTTTTTCCCTGTGATGTATTTGTCTAGTTTTGCCTTCATACTAATAATGTCCTCATAGAAAGAACTGAGCACATGCGTGGTAAAGTTATTCATTATTTTTTTCTCCATTTATACGACCATTGCATTATAAAAGAAACATCTTTTTCTTTATTTGACAGAATGACAGAAACAGCAGTTCTCATCAATATTTTAACTGTCTCCCTATATTTTCAAACATCCATTCATCTAATTTGTGCTATGAACATAGCCAATGCAATGTAAACAGGAGTGAAGTTCTTAGGCATTAAAAGTTCCTACACACCCCCTTGGCTCTATGTTCCTCTGTTGTGGTGCCCGAAAAGACTTTGTGTTCCAGTTGGTACAGTCCCAAGTTAGTGGAACCTCAGGTTGGGTTTCTGATGAATTTTGTGGAGCAGATCCCTCTGGCATCCCACATTGCACATATGCATTTTTTTTTTTTTTCATTGCTTGTGGGTTTTCTGTTTTTTCTGTCTTCTCAAGTAGAATATAAGCTCTTTAAAAGTATAAGCCTTTTTTTAATATCTCAGCAAACATTAACCACCTAGTAATAAGGGTTTGTAGATATTTGTAGTATGTGAAAAATTAGATATTTGATTTGAATTTAAGCATCTTAAAATTTTTAAAAAGTATTAAAATTCAAATTATATGCCAAATTTTATCATATGAATACTACCAAAACTGTTCCTTATATAAGCAGGATAAGATACTAACTTGTGGCTTCGAAATAAAATGTGTTTTCCATCTTATCCTTTCAAATTCTTACTAATTCTTCATTACAGCGTTGTGCTTTATGATTTAAATATATGTTAATATTCACTTACAAAAATCATATAATAATTATATAACTTACCCATGCATGCAGCCAACTCCTTTAAGCACCAGACAAATGTTAGGCACATCCAGTCGGGGCATGGCTTTATTGTAGTTTGTCTATAGTGTTAAGTAAACATATTAAGTATCAAATCCACAATGATGCATACTACATGTTATAGAAATAAATCTATTTGATTAGTATTTTGATAATATAGTATTAACAATATATACTATGAAAATAAATAATGATTCATAAAAATTTGGTGTAAGGTGATTTAGAATGAGGTTTTCTGCACATTGCATCCCTTTACTTCATTGTCTGCTACTCTTATACCACATTATTGAAACTTTCCATTTGATATCAGACACATCTGCACAAGCTCTATTTACAAGGGTGGCTACTGGATTTCTTCTAGACAACAATGACTTGTTCATGAAATAGACACTTAGTCTAAACTGGATCAAGCATTGCTTTTCCTAATATTTATATATTCTGAAACTGCAATATGTTCACCCTTTTTTTTTTTTAAGTTGGATTGACATAAAATTGAATTAGTCTGTGGCTCTCAAACCTACCCCAATGCACAGCCTATGGAGAAAAACTGTGCATGTTGGCAAAGAATCAAATTATAAGGCCAAGGTATGACATAAAGAGTCAGCTCCTTTTGCTCCTCTTTTTGTGACCTGATGAATACTTTACTGCTTAAACATGTATTGGGTTTTTGTCTGTTCCAATTAGAATTCCTGAAAAAAAGTAGTTTAATAGTAGTGAATTATGAAAGAGAAAAGGTGAGAAAAACATCCCAAATATCTAAGAATAAGGGATTGAGTGAGCACATTTTTAATGTAAAACTAAGAATAAGTTATCATGTCTATGGAAATGTCATATTTAATGTTATGAATAAGTATTTACAAAGCATTGTTAAAATTCCATGCACACACACACACATGCATATTTATAACTAGATTTAAGCATACATGTACATTTTTAATCAGTTTTATGATTGGCTCACAGTTGGACCAATGATAGCTGACATTTAGTATCATTTAAACTTATGGTCATACAACTATTCTCTATTCTTCCCAGAATTAAAAATGTAAAACGTCTATTTACCTCGGGCCTTTCGTGAAATACTGTAACATCAATGCCAAAGGATGCAGTAAATACTGTTTCTTGGTTCTTCCTTATACCTCTTCACAATAGCGATTGGGAGAATAAAAGAATGATGGGATCACTTTTGCTGATCCCTGGACTATTAAGCCTTTCTTAACTGACTCATCAATTCATTCAAATAAATATGTATTCAACACTGCATATCCATCAGATGCTCTTCTAGGCTACAGCAGCAAACAAGACAGAAAATGTCCCTGTGGATATTCCTTAGGATGTAGACAGGAAACACACACACACACATACACACACACACACACACACACACACACATATACACACAAACATACACATTCACACATATAAAAATAAGGTGACTCTGTGATCTCTTATAAAGGTTGAAAATATGCTAGGGAACTATGAATGCAAATACCACTATTTTTATAGAATAATTAGCAATATTATTTCTGAGGGTTTGTCATAAACATAGTGACCTGAACAAAATGAAAGAGACTGGCAGATGGGCATATGGAAGGTTCGGGGAGCACTCAAGGCAACGTCAAGGGGAAGTGCACGTCCCCTGAGGCAAGATCAAACATGGAGTGCTCAAAGAACAAGAGGACAAAAATTGTGGCTGTATCCCAGTGAAAAATAATGAATTTCCAGACACAGTTGCTCTATCCTGTAGTTACAACACTTTGGGAGGCTGAGGCGGGAGGATCAGTTGAGCTCAGAACTTCAAAACTAGCTTGGGCAACATGGCAAAACCCCATCTCTTCCAAAAATACAAAAATTAGATGGACGTGGAGGTGCATACCTGTGGTTCCAGCTACTCAGGAGTATAAGGTGGGAGGATCGCTTGAATGTGGGAAGCGGAAGTTGTTGTGAGCCAAGATCACGCCACTACACTCCATTCTGGCTGACAGAGAGAGACCCCATCAAAAAACAAACAAACAAAAAACCAAACAAACAAAAAAACAAGTTAAGTAAATAAGTATATAGATAATAAATAAATATAAAAATAATGAATGGCAAAGAGATCAGAGAGTTTCCAAGGGTCTGGATCTTATAAGTCCTTGTAAGCCATGCTAAGAACTTACATTAATTTATATTTGTTTTTGATTTTAGATAATAATGTATATTTATTTTGTTTTAGAAAAGAAAGATAAAGGTGCAAATTTTACAACTTAAAAAGTAAGAGGAGAGACTTTAGGGACAATTTGCCTTCTGAGTACATTATATTTACCTGAAAAAATATGTAATCCCTAACAAATTAAACTGTCATGCATAAAAAAACTCTTGAACTGTAATTGTCCTATTTCCAGTCAGCAAGTATGAAATAATTAGTATAACTTAATTATCCAAGATTGTCCCTCAAATTATCCTTATACTTTAATTTCTATGAGTATTATATGTTATAAATTATTGGCCTCTTAGTACCTTCAAAAGATTACTGAAGTTTATTTACCAAAATAAATTTACTTCATCAAAATTATTGTAGTAATAACCCAAAAGAAATAAATTTATTATAAATTTTAAATTGTTGTTTTCTTTTAAATGTTTCTCTCCAAGCCTGGTGTCTATGCATATGTATACACAGATTTTATTAATTATAAAATCCAATTTTTATTTTTTCACTTAACATTTATTAGTATCCCTCATTTTCATAATCATGCTGATTATATCTAATCTAAACTGAAATCTACAACTACATTATAGAGCAACTGCCTATTAATCAACTCAATAATGCAACTTACATTTCTAAACTCAACACAGGACATCTTACAGTGATTTATAATTTATGTTTATTATGCAGGAAAATTAATTCATGATTAATTTATTCTTATGAAACAATCTTTTACTCTGGTAGTCTTGCTTCACAATACTTCATTATAGATTTTAACTTGGAACTAGTTGACGTTTTCTAAGATTTTCACTCTGATCATGTAATAAATTTGACATAAATGAAAATATATATTTTCTTACCAGTTTAAATTTCAAAATTCAAATGTGGTATTATATACAACTTCATTGGTTAGAAATTTTTAATCTTCTCTACAGGCAGTAGCAATACATATTCAAACTGTCTCAAATGCTGTGCTATATTTTTACATTTGCTAGTTCTCTTATGATTGCAGAATAAATATACTTTCATTTCAGTTTGTTATTTTAAAGCTATGTCTTGTGGGTAAGAAAGAAAGTAATAATTTCTTGTCACAAGAAAGCTATAATTATGTGCATTTATATTTAACCTTTGTAGATACTACTCATTAGCATCTAGTAGCACTCGCATAGTTTACATTTTGATACACAACTTTTGTATAATGCCTGTAATGACTATGGTAATCTTTGACTTCAGACTGTTTTTTTCTTTGAAAATACTTCATCAATGTCAGAGTGCAAACGTCTAAGAATAAGGCATTGGGTGACATCTATAACGTTTTCTACTATTATAAAAATTCAATCATGTGAATACCACTTTTAGAAAACATCTACTTTTTTATAAGTTTGAAAGATGAGAGTGAAAGGCCTAATCCATAAAAGCAAATGCTAAACAGGAAGATTGTAGAATAGCACTGACTCAAAGGAAATCAAATTGACAAAATAATCAGGGGTGGAAGGATAGGTTAGGGAGACCTAGCTACCCTGTTATATCTTCAAGTAACACAAAATTAAAGTTCTCATTAATGGGCTTTACTGTCTTGACATCAGAAGCAAGTAGAACACATCATCAAGAGGAAATCGGCATTTCTTTCTAAGTAGCTGTTCCTTTCCTTTCATCACTTGTCATCACCTTTATATAGATCATATATTATTAACAATAACACTGTGGAGGTTTTAAAAGACTGAAAGAAATTTCACTGCCTGACATGTTTCTCAATAGATAATAGGCAGAAGAGTGTGTTGGATTCAGGCATTCACAAACACTTTTATCCCTTTACAAAATTGTTTTTAGATTTTGTTCTGACTTTCCAAGTGCTTTTATTGGAATAAATAATAAATAGAAAATGTTGGAATTTAATAAAAGTGATCGAAATTTATTTTTTGCCAATGAATGGATATTTTGTTGTATGTTAATGGCTGCAGACATGTCCTTTTTATCTTTTTGAAGCGTAGATGATCTGTTGTTTTATTCTAAACTTAAATTCTGTCATCTGATTTATTTCTAGTTACTCCAATTCCTTTGCATTTTTAATAAAAGTAATATGAGGAAAAATAGAGCATTTTCATATTTTGTTTTAGATTACTACTGAATATCATAATACACATGTATGTTAAATATATATTTTAATATAAACATGTATGCCCACTTGGTGTTCATATTATAATCAATGATTGCCTTTATTATTTATAGTGAAATTCCTATTTTCTGATAAACATAGACTGATTTTGTTTTCCATCAGCCCAGTTGAGCATTATTTTATCATTTTATGTGATTTAAAGTGAACTTACTTAAATATGACTGTGATCCACAGTTCCACTAGAGTGTACTATAAAGATCTGGTTGAAGCGGCCAGCCTTAATAGATACATCTTGGCAGAGAAGATTCTTAGAGAAGAATGGATTTTCCATCTTTCTGGAACTAATCAGTCCCTTGCCAAAAGCAGATCTTCCTTTTATTATTTAACGGTAAACTGGAAACTGCTAGCCTAATATGTAGCACCCAATTTTTAAATTTCTCCTGCATGCATTTACCTTAAAGGAGCATATAAACTTAGACTTTTTAAATTAATCCTGCTTTCTTCTAATTTGTTCACTCTTTTTCTTTGTTCCAAAGGTATTATAACACAATTAATGTAAAAAATACATCATTAACATTTATCCAATAAGGTTAGGTACTTTCTAATGAAATTCTCCGCTTAGTTTTCAAGAAAGTTTTAAATAAGAAAAAAGTCAAATTAGTTATTCCTACTTAAAAATATATGAGGGATTTCAATACCCATTAAGTATAAGCCCTTAAGAAATATAAAACTATAAATAGTTGAAAATGCATTTTTCTATGATTAATAGTTTAAATCAATGGTGATTCAACAGATTTGCAGAGTAAGTAATGTTGAGTGCAATTTCTTTTTCTTAACATTTAATTTTGAATATGAGATCTCTGTTCCAAGTTATTTACTGAAGCTAATTTTGAATAAACAACCTTGTTGATCTACCGATAATCCTTCTCAAATAGTGTCATATTGCCACTATTTCCCATTAGGCAACAAGCACAAGGTTAAAACAAAAACAAAACAAAAAGAAACAAAAAAACAGGTAAAGTAGCTTGAAAAGACCTATGACTATGATTATTGGTACAAGAAACTTAAAAGATTTGAATATCACAAACTCAAATCAAAACAAAACAAAAAATACCAACACCACCACCAACAACAAAATTTCTCACCTGACCACCCTTTCCACTCAAAGTAAATAAAGTCAAATGACAGTACTAAAAAACTATATGACTATTTGGGTATAAAAATTAATCTTACCCTTACCTTTCATGGTAGAGAATAGGACACAAAAACTCTGCTGATCCCAGGAGCATATTCCCCAATGCCCATTTGGGATGTTGCTACATAGAATTACTGAGGGATAATTTCCCAGTAAAAGAAAAGTTCCAAAGATAAAGTCCCTTCACAAAGTGGGATCTGACCACAGTAAGAAACATTCTGTAGTCTTAAATATGTAACAGACATCACATCAAACCTGAAGAACCACATTCAGAACACAGAAAAAGAAGAAACTTTCTCAACTGTTTTATTGTGTCAGCATAATTCTAATGTCAAAACCTTACTAAGACATTATAAGGAAATAAGGAAATAAATTATAGACCTAGATTTGTCATGAACAAAGGCACACATCCATAGCTAAAATACAGGCAAATAAATCCATCAATATTTTTTAAAGTTAAAACATTATAGCCATGTAGGTTTCTCTGAATACTGAAAAGTTAATTAACATTTTAAAACCGAGCAGTATAATTCTGCAAAGTAACATAAAATAAGAAACATAAGATCATTTTAACTGACAGAAATACCTTTTGACAATATTTGGAATTTATTCATGGTGCAAACTCTCAGCAAATTTGTAGTGTAAGATTTCTCTCAACTTGATATTAGGCACCTATGTGATCATGGGTCAGGCAAAAGTTTCTTGTAGAAAACACAAAAATCATAAGAATAAAAGAAAAAGTATACGTAAATTAACATTGTCTTTTATTGAGCCGATTTCGATTTTATTGAAGTCTAATTTATCATGTAATGGTTATTTGTTTCTGTTCTTGTGTTAAAAAATTGTCTTCCCAGACCTCAGTCATGAATGTTTTCCTATGCTGTCCACCCTAAGGATATTATTGTTTTCCGTTTTTAGGTTTAAGTCTACTACCCATCTGATATGGTTAGGCTTTGTGTTGCTGTCCAAATCTTATCTTGAATTGTTAATTCTCATAATCCTCATAATGTCCTAATCTCCACGTGTCAAGGGAGTGACCAGGTGGAGGTAAGTAAATCATGGGGGGGGGCAGTTTCACCTATACTGTTCTTGTGATAATGAGTGAATCTCATGAGATCTGATGGTTTTGTAAGGGACTCTTCCTTCTTTGCTCAGCATTTCTCCTTCCTGGCACCTTGTGAAGAATGTGCCTTGCATCCCCTTAGCCTTCTGCAATGACTGTAAGTTTCCTGAGGCTGCCCCAGCCATGCTGAACTGTGAGTCAATTAACCTTTTCCCTTTATAAATTACCCAGTCTCTGGCAGTTCTATATAGCAGCATGAAAATGGACGAATACACAATCTGAAATTAGTTTTTAATTTGAGGTGTGGTAAGCGTTGTTTCATTTTTTTCTCCTGTTTATTGCAAATTAAATGTGTATCTACATTGAACTGTTTTGATAATTTGGTTGAAAATAAGATAACTACATATGTGTATACCCATTTCTATCAGCTTTCCCATTTTAACAGAAAATCTACTGTAATTCTGAAATTAAACCTGCATTTAAATTAAAATCAATAGACAGATGTGAGGATTACCATATTAACAATATTGAGTCTTTTAATACACATATTACTTTATTTATGTAAGTATTTAAAAGTTTCTTTTGATAATACATTGAAGCACTTAGTGTAGATATCATACACATATTCTAAAAATAATATGTGAAATAATGTGCACCATATTTTTAGAAAGTTTATCTGTAAGCATTTTATGTTTTGGATGCTATTGTAAATAGAATTTTAAAACTCATTGACAATTGTTCATCACTGGAATTGAAATGTATTGTCAGGTGTTGTATACTAACATTGTATTCTGAGACCATGATAACTTATCTTAATCTATGAGTTGCCTTGTAGAATTTTTACGATTTATTACATTAATCATCATGCCATCGAATTAAAGACATGTTTTCATTTCTGAGCTTTATTCAATTTCATTTTTTTTTTGCTATATTACAATGGCTAGTATCTCAAGTTCTATGCTGATTGTAAGTAGAATATATGAGGATATTCACCTTGTTCACAGTCTTACGGGGAAAAGGTTCAATATTTTGACATTAACTAAGAGGGTAGTTACTGATTTTTTTAAGTTTCTCTGAGAGAAAGAGAAATAGAGAGCTGTTTACAGTGTTCCTGGGTAATGTAGTTAAAATAAAAACTATTTTGTAACAAAATAATTAAAATTTAGTAAAATATAATTAGCCTTCACAAGAGAAAAGTTATGTCTGTTTAAAACACAATGTGTAATCAACGACTTTAGAATGTTCACTGTTTCACAAAATCCAACTTTGTAACATTAAATATTAACATTTTATAAAAAATTAGGTATTTGTATTAACTTGGGGTGAGTCCAGTCCTCACTGTCTCACAGAGACCGTCTTAGACATGAATGTGCCTTTTTCCTTGGATAAAATTAGTAAATTTAAAATAAAATTTAAATGTTCCATAAATGAATTGAAAAATCTTGGAAAGTAAGTCATAATTAATTGATTTAATACATCTTTTGAAGGTAAGGATTGATTAATTTATGGAAAGGTAGAGAATTTGTTTTTCAGTATTAAAATTTAAATATTATGCTAATTATCCAGAATAGCCAACAATGAGATGACATAAATAATTAGAACTAGAAATTTTAGAATGGAAGATAGTTCATGCATTAAATTTTTTTTATTCAAAAGTATAATTTAGGCTGGGCATGGTGGCTCACACCTGTAATCCTGACATTTTGTGAGGCCAAGGCAGGAGAATTGCCTGAGCCCAAAGGTTCAAGACCAGCCTGGACAATATGGCAAGACCCTGTCTCTTCAAAAAATAAATATATAAATAAATTAGCCAAACATGGTGGCACACACTGGTAGTTCTAGCTACTTGGGATGCTGAGGCAGGAAGATCACTTAAGGTAAAGGTAGAGGCTGCAGTGAGCCATATTCATGCCCCTACACTTCAGCCCAGATGACAGACTGAGATCTTATCTCAAAAAAAAAAAAAAAAAAGGATGATTTGGAGCCGTGCCAGAGACATATTGTCCCTCTATAGTAACATATTTTGCTAATATATATGGGATAAATGGCAATGTGCAAGTCATATAAGCATACTGAGATTATAAGTTTTGTTTGTTTTTCTCTATTACATTTAGTTAAAACTTTAATTAATGTGATTGTGCCACCTATGATTGTTGTACATATTCTTATCCACAAAAAGAAGTGGTTATAGCCCTAGTTCTGGACTTGAGATTATATTTGACTTTGATAAGCTAAGCAATTTTATCAATGCTGTTTAGGATAATTAGATGGTTCCCTAAACAAATATCTAGTTGCACATGCATCTTTCCATTTTCCCTCATAGTAACATTCCTGGGTTTGATTACATATTTTCCCTCAAAACAGCCTTCTTCTGTCCTGAAAATCTTGAAATATGTAGATTTTCTACAGTAACAATAAGTAAGTATAAATCAAAGAAAAATAAAGGCAGATCTCTAGATTTCTGGATTTCAGGATTCAGTTCACTGTTATTTAGAATTAGTGTAGTTGAGGCAAGGGATCATAATGTGGTGTCCCAATTAAGACTTTGTTGGTAACATAGTACAGGTTTAATAAGCTTAATAGCAGAACATATCTGTTAAATTTGCAACTTTCCTGTTAAATTTGCAAACACAAAAATACTAAAGTTAAATCCAACAGCTATTATTCAGTTCTCTATATTTTCTATGGTCAAATACTTATTTCTACAACTGTGTTCTTTTTGAGCCCAGAATTTTTTTCAACTTTTAATTACTTTTAAAAATAATACACAAATATAGCCATATTTGATATTGATTAAAATTTTAGTTTTAGTTTGCTGTTCATTTATTGGGAGGGAGACTACATTTAAAAACATATAATATTACAAACTATAAAAATAAAGATAATATAAACATAATTTCACTACTTAGGAAGAAAACAGCAAATATAAAATATTTTGTAGCTTATTTCTGCAACATATTATAGATAATATGCAGCATTAATGTTTGGTTCTAAAAGTCAAGTAGTTCATGTATGTTTGATTATGAATATTTTACCATTTTTATTTACTGTTTTGATATTTTAACTGATATGTTTTCTTTATTTTCCCCCTCTGTCACTACTCCAGAATAGTGAAATAAATACCACTGGGGTATTAAGAACAGTTTTGAGTGCCTCACATAAATAACAACATAATTCTAGTTGTCAAAGGTGCTTTGATTAATGTACTGAACAAAATCAGTTAGGCTCCACACTCTGGAGTTTTAGATGCTTTTAAGCTGGTGCATAGTATGTCACAACTCTTATTCTTACGATTCTGAGGCTTAAGTGGAAGCTTTATGTATCTCTTGGTAATTCTGTGCAGAGCCAAGTGACAAAACAGATGCAACTGACCTTCTTGCCTAACTCTCTATCTTACATTTAAAAGAAAATTAACAGACATAAAGATGTTAGTATTATCTATGTCTGCAAGATAACAACTCATAAAAATTTGCATAAGTATAAAGTGTGTCTATGAACAATGATTATCAAATAAAGAAAATTATCCATAAAAAGAATGTTAATCAAAAGCTATTAAAATTATTTTAAATTAAGGAACCATCATGTTGAAAAAAAATTCTGACTATTTAAAAGAAGAATATTAACTGAGCGCTGATTTTAGTGCTGGACAACACAATGAAATCCCTGTATTTTTTTATTTCATCATTTCATTTTACCATACAAAAGTGATGCAAGAGACATGCAGATAACAAAGTCTTAAAATTATTTTGGGAAATTAACAGTATTCAACTTCTTTCAAATATTGATTGATAACGAAGGAGAAAACTAGAATACCTGCATGCAGTGATAATTCTTTTTAATACACCATCTTAAAGGAAAGTTAAGCTGTTGACATTTTCCAAAAATGACAAACAGCAATTACAAAATAGTTTATAGTTACTTGTTTACTGACTTTCTAAATCATTTTCCTACATAGAACCCAATGAGAATGTTCATGGCCATAAAATGTTTTCTTTTTTGAATTTTCTTGAAAACTTAGTTAAAAGATTTTTCACTTGGTTTTTCCTCAGTCTATAATTGTAGGCACATTGAGAGGATTTGTAAACATAAGGAATGCAGAGTTAAGTCTTCAATCAAGGAATTTCTTATGTAACAATAATAAAAATAGTATATCTAGAAATGATTTAGCACCACTATATTTTTGTTATTGATATAATCATATCAACTATATGCTTATAATAGTTAATTTCTTATTTAATTATTTATTTATTTTGAGACAGAGTCTCGCTCTTATCATCCAGGCTGGAGTGTAGTGGAGCGATCCTGCCTCACCGCAACCTCTGCCTCCCCACTTCAAGTGATTCTCCTGCCTCAGCCTCCCGAATAGCTGGGATTACAGGCACCCACCACCATGCCTGACTAATTTTTTGTATTTTTGGTAGAGATGGGGTTTCACCATGTTGGCCAGGCTCATCTCAAACTCTTGACCTTAAATGATTCTCCCACTTCGGCCTCCCAAAGTGCTTAGATTACATGCGTGAGCCATCACGCCCGGCCAATAAGTTAATTTTTAATATGTAAAATAATGATTCATTTTTAACACAAATGTAGATAAAAGTAAATTTTAAATAATAGATATAGAGTGAACTTAAATGTTCAGAAAAGGCTACAGGATAAAATGAAGCCAAGTTGGATTTCATTAGGGGATAAAATTTCTCCTTTTGGAGACAATATATGCAAAGATAAGATGAGACTACTCAGTTGATAGGAACAACATTCATTCTGGTGAGTACCGTGTGATAGGAAGAAATAGTGTTGCAAAAACCAAATTTGGAGCATAAGAGCCAGCATAAAGAGAATGGATCTTATTCTTTAAAAAGCCTTTAGAAAAACTCGTAAAACACACACACACACACACACACACACACACACACACACACACACACAAAGATACGCTGCAGTCATTGACACAGACTCCTTATTTTTATTAAAAGTAATGTCCAGCCCGGGCACGGTGGCTCATGCCTGTAATCCCAGCAGTTTGGGAGGCCGAGGCTGGCAGATCACTTGAGGTCAGGAGTTTGAGACCAGCCTGGTCAACATGGTGAAACCCTGTCTCTACTAAAAATACAAAAATTAGCTGGGTGTCGTGGCACATGCCTGCAATCCCAGCTACTCGGGAGGCTGAGACAGGACAATCGCTTGAACCCAGGAGGCGGAAGTTTCAGTGAACCAAGATTGTGCTGCTGCACTCCAGCCTGGGCGACAATGCAAGACTCTGTCCAAAAAAAAAACAAAACAGGAAAGAAGAGAAGAGAAGAAAAAGAAAGAAAGAGAAAAAGAAAAAAAAAGTTATGTTCAGAAACACATAGCTGAAAAATTAAATAAAACATTCTTACTAACTAAATTCAGCCAAAGAAAAATGCAAAAATCTTCTAAACAGAAATGCCAATATTCAGGATATATGTAAAGCTACACATATACACACATACAAACCTTCTTTGAGGAAGAGACATAAAAATAACCTAAGAAGAAAGATAATCAGCAAATTAAATACACGGGCAAATTTATACTTCCAAAACAGCATGTGATAGTGCAGCCAGAAATGCATTTCTACATAAGCATATTTAAAGCATTCAGTAAAATGGTTTATGATTCATTACACAGTATAGTACTAAACATGTTATAAACAAGCAAACAGAAAATGTAGAAATGAAAAAAGTAGGCATGAATTTTAAGTAGAGAAACTAATTTTAAGTAAACTAAAATTAATATGTTAACACATATTAATTATATTAAATTAAAGATTTTAAATATATTAAGTAATCACAAATTACATAGAATACAGTACATAAAATGGAGACAGAGAAAGCACACAAAAGAGGTTAATGGAAGTAAGATAAAATGGAAAACTTCAACCAGGTCTAGTAGGAGTTCCTGAAAGAGGAATAGCAGATGAGCAAACTTAGCAGAGACAGTAGTCAAGAAAACAGGGAGCCGGGCACATTGGCTCATGCCTGTAATCCCAGCACTTTTGGAGGCTGACGCAGGCGGGTCATGAGGTCGGGAGTTCAAGACCAGCCTGGCCAACATAGTGAAACCCTGTGTCTACTAAAAATACAAAAAAATTAGTTAGGACATGGTGGCGGGCACCTGTAATCCCAGCCACTTAATCGCTTGAACCTGGGAGGCGGAGGTGCAGTGAGTCAAGATTGCGCCACCCCACTCCACACTCCAGCCCAGAAGACAGTGCGAGACTCCGTCTAAACAAAAAAAAAAAAAAAAAAAAGAAAAAGAAAAAGAAAGAAAGAAAAAAATAGGGAGGGAGAAATTCTTTCACATGCTTTGGCAATCTAACATTTAATATTTCTGCACTATTGGTTACCTTGGTTACATAATTGGCAGCTCAATGGGATAGAGCTACCTAGATTAAGGAGGTCTTCAACATAAGTATAGGGTGAAAGATTATTTTTAATGAAAACTTCACCTTTAAATTTTAAATGTTTAGCTTTCAATTTTCTCTAAATATTAATTTTAAATGTTATTCTCCTGTGCTTAGGAACCAATCTGATAGTGACTCTTTGAGAAGAACCTGTCCTGGGTTTTTTGTTTCTTTTCTTAAATTAATTATTTTTTATTTTTTGTGGTTATATAGTAGGCATATATATATTTAGGGGACATGTGATATTTTGATACAGGCATATACTGAATAAGAACCACATTAGGGTAAATGGTTAATCACCTGAAGCATTTATCATTTATTTGCATTCTAAACATTTCAATTATTCTCTTTTAGTTATTTTTAAATTTACAATAACTTATTATCAACTGCAATTACTCTGTTGTGCTATCAATAAATAGATCTTATTTATTCTATTTAACTATAATTTCGTACTCATTAACCATCCTCACTTCTGCCCAGCCTGCACTACACTCCCCAGCCTCTGGTAACCATCATTGTATTATCTGTCTTTATGAGTTAAATTATTTTAACTTTTAGCTCCCTCAAATAAGTGAAAATATAGGAAGCTTGTCTGTATGTGCCTGGCTTATTTCACTTAATTTAAGGCCCTTCAGTTCCTTCCACGTTGTTGCAAATGACAGGATCTCATTATTTTTATGACTGAATAAGTACTCCATTACATGTATGTGCCATATTTTCTTTATTTGTTCATCAGTTGATGGAAACTTAAGTGGATTCCAAATCTTGGTTATTGTAAACAGTGCTGCAATAAACATGGGAGTGCTGATACCTCTTCGATATACTGATTTTATTCCTTTGGGGTAAATATCTACCAGTGAGGTTGTTGGATCATATGTTTGTTATTTTTTTAGTTTTCTAAGGAACTTTCATACAGTTCTTCATAGTGGCTGTAGTAACTTACATTTCCACCAATGGTGTACACAGGTTCCCTTTTCTCCACATTCTTGCCAGTATTTGTTATTGCCTGTCTTTTGGATGAAAGCCATTTTAAATGGGGTGAGATGATACATCATTATAGTTTTGATTTGCATTTTCCTGATGATCAATAATATTGAACACTTTTTCATATTTGGTGGTCTTTTTTATGTTTTCTATTGAGAAATGTCTATTCAGATACTTTGCCCTTTTTTTAATCAGATCATCAGATGTTTCTCCTATAGAATTGTTTGACCTCCTTATGTATTCTGGTTATTAATTCTTTGTCAGATGGATTTTGAGTTGTCTCTTCATCTTGTTGATTGTTTTCTTTCCTGTGCAGAAGCTTTTGAACTTGACATGATCTCAAATGTTCATTTTTGCTTTGATTGCCTCTGCTTCTGAGGTAATAAGAAATATTTTGCTCAAACCAATATCCTAGAGAGTTTCCCTACTTTTCCACTTCAGTAGTTTCACAGTTTGAGGTCTTACAGTTAAAAATTTAATCCTTTTTTGTTTCATTTTTATATGTGGTGAGAGACAGGCACCTAGTTTTATTCTTCTGCATATGAATATTCAGTTTTCCCGGTACCATTTATTGAAGAGACTTGCTTTCCCTAATGTATGTTCTTGACACCTTTGACAAAAATAAGTTCACTCTAGATGTATGGATTCACTACTAGATTCTCTACTCAGTGTCATTGTTCTATTTGTTTTTATGCCAGTATCACGCTGTTTTGAATACTATGGCTATGTCATAAAATTTGAAGTCAGGTTATGTGATTTCTCCAGTTTTACACTTTATCGCTCAGAATGGTTTTAGCTATTCTGAATCTTTTGTGGTTCTGTATAAATTTTAGGATTTCTTTTGCTACTGCTGTGAAGAATGTCATTGGCATTTTGATAGGAATTTCACCGAGTCTGTAGATTGCTTAAGGTAATATGGACATTTTAACAATATTAATTTTTCCAATCTATGATCATTGAATATATTTCCTTTTTTCTGTCCTTTCATTTTCTTGCATCAATATTTTATAGTTTTCATGATAGATATCTTTTAATTCTTTGGTAAAGTTTATTCCTAGACATTTTATTTTCTTGGTAGCTATTGTGAATATAATTACTTTCTTGATTTATTTTGTAGATTGCTCACTTTTTCAAAACAGCTATTTTGAATTCTCTGCCAAAAGGTTCACATGTCTCTGTCACTCCAGGATTGGTCCTCTGGTGCCTTATTTAGTCTGTTTGGTAAGGCCATGCTTTCCAGGATAATCTTAATGCTTGTGGATGTTTGTCTATGTCTGGGCATTGAAGAGTTAGGTATATATTGTAGACCTCACAGTCTAGGCTCCTTTGAACCCATCCTTCGTGGGAAGGCTTTCCAAATATTCAAAGAGAATTCAGTGTAGTGATATAACTCTTTGATCACTTGAGCCATATTAGCATAACGGGTCACCCCAAATCCAGTAACATGTTAGTCTTGCAGAGTGATAGATGTACCATCAACATGGCCTTCGGTAATATCAAAGATATTTATCTGGATTACCAGGCAGAGACTCTTCTCTTCCCTTACTTTTCCCCAAACAAATGAAGATTCTCTGTCCCTGCTGAACTGCCTGGAACTGTGGGAGAGTTGATATAAGCAATCCTATGGTCATAACCACTGCTACTGCAATAAGTTAGAGCCAAAGCCAACACAGCACTGGGTCTCACCCAAGACATGGCAACCACTTTCTGGCTACTGCTTATGTTCACTCAAGGCTCAAGTGTTCTTCCATGAGCAGATGGCTAATTCAGCCAAGCCTTATGTCCTCCCTTTCAGTACAGTGAGCTTCTACTTGGGCCAGGGTATGTCCAGAAATGGCATCCAGGAGCCAGCGCCTGAAGTTAGGAGCCTTTAGTATCCTCTTGGTGCTCTATTCTATTGCAGCTGAGCTGGTGCCGAGCCACAAGACAAAGTCATCCTCACTCTTTTCTATTCTTTACTCAAGCAGGAGGAGTCTCTCCCCATTGCCACTACTGCCTCAGACCCACAGCAAGTACTGCCTGGCTACCATTGATGTTCATTTAAGGGCCAAGCCATTTTCAGTCAGTGTGTTGTAGGTGCTGCCACACCTGGATATCTCCCTTAAGTGTAGTGGGTTCCCCACTTGCCCACAGCTAAGTCTAGAGATGCTGTCCAGGAGCCACAAATTGGTGGTGATCTCAGGAGCACACTTTATTCTCCAACTCACTGTGGCTGAGCTGGTTCTCAAGCTGCAAGACAAAGTCCCCTTACTCTTCCCTTTCTTTTTCTCGGGCAGGAAGCATCTCTCCTTGTGTCCACCACAGTTTGTAATATTCTGGATAACACCTAAAGCCAGCATCACACTGGATCGGATCCAAGGGTCATGGCTACTAATACCTGGCTACAATTGGTATTCAAGGCTCAAGGGTTATTTAGGCAGCAGGTGATGTATCCTGCCAGACCTGGGTCCTTCTCTTCAAGGCAGCAAGTTCTCTTCTGGCCCAGGGTAGGTTTACGAATGTCAGCCAGGAGCTAGGGGTGGAAGGAGTCTCAGGACTCTACCTAGTGCCTTATTCTACTGTGGCTGAGCTGGTTTCCAAGTTGCAAAATAAAGCCCTTTTTATTCTTTCCTTTTCTCTACTCAAGAGAAAGAGAAAGAGAAAGGAAGAAGTCTTTACCAGAACTGTGAGCTGTACTACCCTAGGGTTCAGGGAGGGGTGATGCAGGCACTCGTTTGGTCGCTCCAGCTGGTGTCTCACTATGTTGTGTGTAACCCAAGTCCACCGGTTCCAAGCACAGCACAGCACAAGGATTTGTCAAGGAATTGTAGTACTTTTGGCTTAGACTGACTTTCAAATTTAAGACCCCAGTGCACTTTAGCTCATGGTCATGTGGCCAGCTGGAACTTGGGTTTTGACCACTAGAATGGATGGTTCCCCTGGGGCTAGGGCTGGTATAAATGCTCCCTCCATGGGTGCCAGATAAATTCTGCCCTATGATGCTTTCTGCTGTGACAAGCAGCACTGATTTCCAATGCAAAGTTCCACAATAACTGCAATCTCCCTCCCTCAAGCACACAGATTCTCTCTCTGCACCACTGCTGGGGCATGGGAAGTGGTGGTGAAGGCAATTCAAGCTTGTCTTTTCTATCCCCTTCAGTGTCTCTTTCCTTGATATGATGTTAAATCCAGGTACTGTGAGTGCTTCCCTGATTTTTGGTTGTTGTGGAGATGTTTTCTTATGTGGATAGTTATTCATTTTGGTGTTCTTGCAGGGAGAATGATTACTGGAAGATTCTATTTGGCCATCTTGTTCTGCTTTCCCCCATTCTGTTTTATAAATACACAATCACCTTAATGTCATTCTGTCCTAATGGGAAATAACAATAGACATCTGGTAAGACACCATAAATTATTGTAATTTAAATAAATAGCAAAGCACAGAGGTTAAATTTGCCAAAATTGTGAGACGAAGATACTTAGATTGTTTAGCTCCTCTAAAATCAGCTTGTTGGTATATTCAACATATTTCATTTTAACAGAATTTCTGAAACTTAGATACATAGATAAGTAAAAATATAAATATATAAAAAAATCATTTCATTGAAATATAATAGCCTTGAAAAGGGGTTCCACACTTTCTTTATCCAGACTTGATGTGGCTTCTATTATAATTTCAGTAAGCGTCAGGTGAAGTATCAAGGGATTACAGATATGAGGGGCTGAAACCAGCCAATGTCTTATTTTGGGGACTGGCTTTTTCCAGGCCTCAGAAAATATGGATGGCTGGGTCATGTTGTACTCAACTCTACTTGTTCATTAATTTAACAGCTGGATATGATTTTATTGTTTTGTTGCATTTCAAGTATACACACAAACACACACACACACACACACACACCCATACACAAAGAGAGAATAAAAATAAACAAATGAAATAAATTGTGTTTAGTGATAAATATTATGAATAAAATCACATAGGTTTACACAGTGAATGGTAGAGGGATTTTCGATATATTAAGTTCTATGTTCATGGAAAATCTTTCTAACAAACAGATAAGAAAAAAATGAATAGAAAGTAAAAAAAAAAAAAGTGGAGCATAATGTCACACATATCTGGACTTTATTTCCCAGCATACCTTGTAGTTAGTGAAGTTATCTACCTAAATATTGGCCAATGGAATATGAGCAGTAGTGCTGTACACAGTTATCAGGATGAGCACTTCTGGGAAAATACGTCTTTCATATGCTCTTTTTCTGTCTTTTAGCTGAACAGAGAAGTTCTGATTACCTATTGGCCACTGGAATCATGGAAGGGGGAAGAATCATGTGCTTCTGAATGTGTAGATCTCTTTCATCTAATGGAATTGCACCACACCTAAAGCAAGATACAAACTTTTTGTTACTCTCAGCAACTGATATTTTGGAGTTATTTTATATACCATTTTGCCACGTCAGATAAATACAGATTAGTGTATGAACATAGGAAAGTTACTTTATTGTATGTCTCAGTTTTCCCATTTGGAAAGTAGGTGAATGATAGTATATTTCCACAAGATTGTTATGAGGCTTAAATGAATTAATGCCTGTAAAACATATAGATTAGTGTCTGCTACTAAACACATATTACACAACTTTTACTATTTTTGTAGTCATATTAGAGAAGAGAATTTCTGGATGAGAATGCAGGAAAGACAGAAAGTTTAAGCCTCTATCAAACTTGCAGTGGAATGATGGGTATAAGGGAAATAAAGCAAATGAGAGGAGATGAGTTTAATTATTAAGATTGAAGCCAGGTCTAGGGGAGTCTCATTGACTTAAAATAATTTAAATTTAGTGACAGATTTGAGTATGAACACTTATAGTTTAAAATTACCCATTTCACTTTGGGTGGAGAATGGACTCTTTGGAGGCAAGATTGGGAGCAATAAACCTGATTATGAGATTATTGCAACAACGCAGAAGAAGACAGGAGTGCCTTCCCAAATACTTAACACATGTTTTATTTTTCAAATGTTTTGATTAACACAAATTTTATTTGTGATATGTATTATATACTCTATTCTTACAATAAAGTAAGTTAGAGATAAGAAAATGTTATTACAAATAATAAGATAAAATATATTTATATTTATGACAAAGTGAATCATCATGAAGATCCTCATCCTTGTCATCTTCATGTTAAGTAGACTGAGGAGGAGGAGGAAGAAGAGGAGTTGGTATTGTTTACTCAGAGGTGGCAGAGGAGGAAGAGATGGAGGAGCTGAAAGAGGAGGCAGGAATACTAGGTGTAATGTCACAGAAATACATTGTAATATTCATCTGACATGTTTGTCTTTATTTTTCCAGAAATATTTCTATGTGAACCAATCCTTCTTCTATTGTTTACTTTAGCTTTAGTGACCATATGATAGAAGGGTCCATGTTATAAAATAAGTCAAAAGCAGTCTTGAATAATCAAAACTCTTCTGTCAGATTGTCTAATGTCCATTTGTTTTCTGGCACTGCCTCTTCCATGTATTCTTCCTCATCATCTGGCACTGTTCTAAAATTCTGACTGTTAGCTCTTGAACTTCTTCAAAATCCATAGTTGAAACATTTCATGACTTTCCACCTTTTTTTCCATACCCACAATTTCATCCATGATTTCCTTGATTGGTTCTCTTGTGAATTCTGTGAAGTCATTCACAATATTTCGACACAATTTTCTCCAGCAGGAATTTATTGATTCGAGGTTGGTGGCTTTAATGGATATTTTTATAACAATGATGGCATTTTCAATGGTGTAATCTGTCCAAACTTTGAGCTTTCATGATGTCCTCTCTTTCAGAGTTCTCTTTATAGCATTGACAATCCTTTCCTTAGAGTCACCTGTGTAAGGAGGTGTTTTTTTTTTTTTTGTTTTGTTTTTTGTTTTTTTTTTTTGAGACAGAGTTTCACTCTTGTTGCCCAGGCTGCTGCTGTGCAATGGCATGATCTCGGCTCACTGCGACCTCCACCTCCTGGTTCAAGCAATTCTCCTGCCTCAGCCTCCTGAGCAGCTGGGATTATAGGTATGCGCTACCACGACTGGCTAATTTTGTATTTTTAGTAGAGACAGGTTTTCTCCATTTTGGTCAGGCTGGTCTCAAACTCCTGACCTCAGGTGATCTGCCTCCTCAGCCTCCCAAAGTGATGGGATTACAGGCGTGAGCCACTGTGCCTGGCCCACATGTGTAATGATCTTTAAAGGTCTTTATGACCACCTGATCTAGAGCTCTAATTACAGACATTGTGTATGGAAGCAAGTAGACCACTTTGACACTTGTGTTGAACTCATGTCATTCTGGGTGACCAGGAGCATTATCCAATATCAAAAGAAATTTAAAAGGTGCTTTATTACTGGCAAGAGGCTCCCTGACTTCAGGGACAAAGCATCAACAGAATTAATCCAGAAGTGTTCTCATTGTCCAGGCCTTCTTGTTCTACAGTGAGAAGTCTGGCAGCTAGATCTCTCTCTTTCAAGGCTTGAGGGCTGACTACTTTATGGATAAGGGTGGTACTGATCATAAATCCTACTGCATTTGCACAAAACAGTAAAGTTAACCTTTACCTTTTTGCCTTAAATTCTGATGCTTACTTTCAATACCAGTAAATTTTTTTTGTGGTACTTTTTTTTTTTTTCCAGAATAGATTACTTTCTTCTGCATTACAAACTTGTCCAGGCAGATATCCTTTCTCTTCAGTGATTTTCTTAATGGTTTCTGTTGCTTTTTGGTCAGCAAAAGCTGCTTATCCTGTTTTCCTGACTTTTATAAAAGCTAAACTTCTTCCTAAAATTATCAAACTGTCTTTTGATGGTGTTAAATTCTCCAGCTTTAGATCCTTGACCTTATTTTTTTGCCTTAAGTTATCATATAATGACTTTGTTTCTTTTCAAAACATATTATAGTCCACAGGTATGCCTTTCTTATAACAATTCCTTACCTGCCTAAAAGCTGAATTTTCAATACCAGACAAAAATGTATTGCATAAAAAAGTACAAGGTTTTGTGCTCGTACTTGCTGTAATGAAGACGTCACAAACTTATTTATTTATTCATTTATTGCAATGGTCCTTACAATGGATTCATTTATCTTAAAATGGTGAACAGCTATATATGCAGATTTCAATCAATGGTGCATATCAAGCAGTTCAACTTTCTCTTGCAGTATCATTACTTTACTTTTCTCTGCTTCTTCAGAGCACTTACAGCATCACTAGTGGCACTATCTATGAATCCAGTGATTTTAGTCAAAGTTCATTGTATTTCACTAAACACATTGACAAATACATGATACTCATGAGATATTACTTTTTACTACAGCACACAATTTACAGGAGAGACAAATTTTATGTTAAGGGATTAATGTCACACAAGTTTAAACGGATACAACATTTATTACCAATTATTACAGTAGGACAGTATGTACTTCAGTTAATTTTATGCAATTATGATTTCATACTGCATTTTTAAATTTGTTAACATTTCTCTCCACTTCAAATGGCAATACGTGTTGTCTGTGTTTGTACGTTTTGATGAATTTTAACTTTTTATAGTAGATTTGTGCAAATGATCAAATAGATACATATGACTAGTATCTATGTACATTTTATGCATTCATGACATACTTAACTGTCACATTCCTTTTCAATATTTCTAGGCCACACAGTTTACCTGTGAGATTTTTCAAATTGTTGCAAATACCCAAAAATTCTCCAATAAATTTATTTTAAAAAATCATATATAAGTGTACCTACACAATTTAAACTCACACTTTTTAAGGTCAACTGTAGTTGCCACTGCTCTAGGCTTCATTTTTTCCATCCCTTCTACATTTAATGAGAAAGGTTGGTAAATAATATTAGTCACATAAAAACATCAACATTTCACAATTTGAAATTGTTGCCAGAGAAAAAAACAACAAAGAACCTGACAGGCAATATTTAACACTTCTTAGATCATATACTTTTGTTACTGAAAATTGACAATCATCTTTGTGGCAAAACTTAGCTAGAGAATCAATCCTGCTTCATTCATTTTTATATAATTTTGATTCCAGTTATTTTATTTTGAAATTATTTGCTGATTCAGTGACACTTGGAATGGTTAACCACTGCTAGAAAAATGGCACAAGAAAAAAGTAAAAACAATTTAAAGTTGTATGATTTATCTTATTAATTCCCTCATTCTGTGTCATAATAAGCAGCTCAGATTGATGTCACTTGTGAGAAGACAATAAAAGATTGAGAAGTGGATGAATGGAGAGAGAGAACCAAGCATGCAAGTACACAGGGACAAAAGAAAAGAATACATATGCATCATTGCACAATGCTTACTACGCTAGAACTTAATGTAAGATAAAGGAATTAACCGGAGACACAGCTAAACAGGTTGACAAGCAACAGTTCTAGTAGACCATCTACAATCTTTCTATAAATCTGTACACATAAAGATGTCCATCGTACAAAAACTTTAGGTTTGATTTTAGTAGTATGTAACACTTACTAAATACATAGATTTCAGTATATATGTGGATTATGTACTACAAATAAAGAATTCATAATGTTAAAATGTATGAAAAGTAAAACGCTTCCAAAACTAGATATATCTCTAATTACATTCAGTTGTAATTATTTCCCAATAAATATTGTATCAGAACCATTGCCCATTAACTACATTCCATAAATATAAAACTTTACTCGTTGATTACTCAGCAACTACCTACTCCATGCCTGTTACATGGCAGTCCTTCTTTTTATATTGAAGATACTATACTACATAAGACAGGTATTTTATAGTCATGTGTCACTTACAGTCCAATAAAAAATAATAAAAATATTGACATTTTGTAATATATGGGGTACATATGTTGGCATAAAATATTATGTGCCCATAAACTAAATGAGTTGAATAAGCATATACTTTTCCTTTCCCTGAGAATTCTTTAAAGAACAATGATTTTAACTTTCTTCTGAGAAAAATTAATTTTCTCTTTTTCTATCCTCAATGCCTATATTCACTTTTTCTCTGGCACTAACCTAAAGCCAAGTGCAGGTTCTTTGCTTCACTGACATTTAAGCTCCCATCTTAGATTATATACCTAGAAGACTTAAATAATTTTTTATTTTTAAAAATTGTCAAAACACGAGATTTAATGTATTTAAATATACTAATACAATAACATAAAAATACAATACAATAATATAAATATAATATAAAAATAATATAAATATAATATAAAAAAGGAACTATGTATTTTTGCATATACTTTATGGCCTCTATCAGTCAACAAATATTAATTACATAACTATTATGTGCCAGACACTGCTTTTATATGCAGGTATAACAACATATTTATCAGCTAAAAGAAGGAATATTATTCTAGGAATAAAGAAAGTATAGAAGGTCTGCTCAAATTAAAGCAGAAGAGAAATAAGACCCATAATAGTCAAGCCACGAATATCAGACACATTTAGTAGATGAATGCCCAAGAATAAAAGTATAGAATTTTTAATCTCAAAGTATGTTCACTGTAGATACTGGCAAAAATTTACCAAATAATTACAAAACCAAGCAGTAAATAATGTGCTCACAGCTGAAATGGGTTGCCGAGGGAAAATCTAAGATCGTGCCAGTACAGCCTGTGATTAACCAACATTTCCCAGAGACGTTTATGCATAAGATTAAAAAGAGTCTGTAAAATATTATTTTCTTTAAAGTTAATAATCAAAATTTGATTAAACGATATTTAGAAATGTAAGCACCATTAATAATTGTACATTACTATTTTTTAAGTTGAGGGAAGTTCCATACTTTTTAAAAAATTCTCACCCAATGGTGGTAAGCAGAGTGCTTGCTTTATTACATAAATTGATGTATTTTTCTCTCTATGCAGTCCATATTCCTGTGCATACTTTTCCCCTCTGAGAAGAACTTTATACAGCACTTTATACAATATAACATGGGGAAGAAAGTGAGAAGTACTCATGAATTTTCAGAATCATTATTTTGGATTGCTAGAACTGTCACAAGAGAATGCCTTTCTAGAGAATGTGGAGGTCTTCCACAGAACTTAGCATATGAGTAATTGGGAAGGCGTTAGTATATTAAAACATTTTAGGTATATAACCAATTCTCAAAGTTACTAAAATTTTTTCATTACATCTAGATATTAAAATTAACTGAAAATATTTGAAAGAAAATGAAATATTTAACAAACTAGAAATATCCAAAAGTTTATATTTTGATTGATATTACATTATACTTAATACAGTATGTCTTTAGAATAATCATAAGGGTAATTTGCTAGTAAACATCCAAGGACATTTCCATATACATGGCTGACTTAGCAGTATGATTTATTTCCCTTATTTCCACATCTATATTAAACTTTGCCTTCTAGTATTTAAGAACACTGCATAGTTTCCTATACTGGGTTCATTCCGTATGATCTTTGTGATCTTGGGGAAGCTACATAAACTTCTTTATGAAATAAAAGTAATCATTATACCAACCTCATCAAGTTTTAATGGGAATTTTTAAGTCATGTGGATAAAAGCATTTACCACTTTACAGCTCTGCTTGACTCATAGTAAGGTCTTAATTTTTATTTATTATATATTATTATTATTTTTATTTCATTTTATTATTATTTTTTTTTGAGACAGAGTCTAGCTCTGTCACCAGGCTGGAGTGCAATGGTGCAGTCTTGGCTCACTGCAACCTCTGTCTCCTGGGTTCAAGCAATTCTCCTGCCTCAGCCTCCCGAGTAGCTGGGACCACAGGCGCCTGCCACCGCACCTGGCTAATTATTTTTGTATTTTTAGTAGAGACGGGGTTTCACCAACCTGGCCAGGCTGGTCTTGAACTCCTGACCTCGTGATCCACCCGCCTCAGCCTCCCAAAGTGCTGGGATTACAGGCGTGAGCCACCGCGCCCGGCCAGGTCTTAATTTTTATAGATGTATTGGTTAAAAATAAACCTATTCACTTTCTCTCAGACAAAACAGTAGCTTAAGCATTTAAGATAAATTAGACCAATAGTTTTCAATTAAATACATGAATTTGATACATATGGATAATTTTATTTTAATGTAGACAAACTGGGCCTGCCTCGGACAAACTGTTTTTAATTGCAGCCCCAAAGTTAACGACTATTAACCTAGATAATTTTTTGACCCTCAGGCTTATCTTTAATGTCCATGATCATGGAAATAGAAATGGAGAGACAATATCTATAGTCAAATACATGTTTTTTTTCTGAATCTCCTTCTTTATTCTTTCTTCTTAGAAATCACTTCCTAAAGTAATATTTTTACATGTAAATTGAGCAATTACAAATATGCATGTATTTTCCTGATATCTACAGTTAGTGTGCTATAGTGAAAAGATTGACTTTAAATAGACTGATCTAATTCCAGCTTCACCAGGTATTAACAATATTCTATCTTCTTCTTGGACTTCAGGATTCTCAAGATTAAAATTTGAAAATCTATTGATTTGAAGAATTGTATTCAATGACAAATGTAACATACCATGTTTAGAACCATTCTTGTCTATAGTAGCAGTTTAAAGGCACTAGTAGTAGCCTTTCCCCTTCTCGTTTTATCTTTAAATCCAAGCCTATCTCTTCTGTATATAATTGGTAAATGCTTTCTTGAGTTTGAAGTTATGAAGACCTCACAGGGTTATTGTAGCAAATTAAACAATATATAAAAATGTTATTTTTAAAAGCAGTAAACCATTTTAAAAACAAAGGTTGCTACTGTAACATTTCTGTGATTCAGTCCTATATATATATTTACATTTGGAAAAATAAGATTCCATAAACAATTACAAAGCACCAGTCACATTTAAAACTAAATTATCTATATCTATATCTATATCTATATCTATATCTATATGTATATCTATATCTGCAAAATGCAATAGTCTCTATCTTCCCTTACCTTCTTGACTGATATTTTTAGGATCCCAGTACTAAATATTTTTTTCTGAGTCTTTCAACAAAAGAAACAGATGAGATTCAATATCTCATCAATTTCAAAAAGTACTGGATAGATAAGCATGTGTTAGTTTCTTTAACATGTATTACATACTTCTTATTTTTAAAGTAGCGTTCTAAGTAAAAATAAGTTTGTACAACCTATTAGGCTTATTTCTCCAAGGGTATAAAAAATTAGAGTTATAATTTGTAATAGTCCCTCATGGAAAGTTGCTGAGAGTGGTATCCAACAGGCAATGTACTGTGTAGTTAATGAAAGGTCTATGCTAATTTTGTTTCCAATTCAGCTTATTCTTTACAGAAGAAAAATAAAATAATATATAAAATACAGATGTCTTCACATAGTCCCAGCTCTTTTAAAAACCAACAAAGCATCAATCTAAAAACTAAAAAAAGAAAAAAATGATTACAATTCTGTGGACGTAATGGGGAGCTTATAATGTTTGTATTTAAAAATGAATATAATAAGAGTAAAATTGTTCTGTCTTTCATGGGAAATGAATAGGTGACTATTTACAAGAAATATTTGTACATTTGGGGAATAATTTATCTTCTGAAAATAAAGGCAGTAAAAGAAAAGAATGACAAAGCATTAGGTTTACTCCATGGCACATTCTAATTATTTAGTTAATAGTAGTACCTGAAAAGAAACATATGATCATCCAAAAAATCCAAATAGAGCTACTTTTCTGGTTATTGAAGAAAATTTTATTGATTAGATTTTAAATATACTTTATATTAACTGCATGATATAATGATGTATAATTATATAAGGCATTTCAAAAAATAAAAAGACTTTATCATAGGTGATTACAATAAAGACAAGGAAAGAATCTTCATCAGTTGTTTATTTATCAATTTCAAATTCTTTGGTATTTTGACAGGATATATTAACCAGACAACTTCTGTTTAGGAGGAAAATCAAGGGCAATGAATGAGGTAACGACCATTCTTTGACATACTTTCTCTAGCCTTGGTTCCTACTGTACTATTTTTTGGCTTGTCTTTAATTCTATTTGAGATCTTGAAATATTTTCTCCACAACGAAGATATTTATCATATCATCTCCACCTTCCATGTGAATAACTGAATTTTCTTTATTGTCCCCTCCCTCATTGGCTGTTAGCTACCAGATAGAGATCTGAACTTTCTATTTAATTTTACATATGGTCAATTTGCCATTGCTAAGACCCTGTCTATCCATATATGAGTAACTTTTACATTTCTACTGTCTTCACCATCTGTTCATCCATTCCTTTAATCATTCACTGTCTTAGTTTGAGCTATTATAGCAAAGTATCACAGAATGGACAGTTAATGAACAACAACAAATAAATATCTTTCACAGTTCCGAAAGCTAGAAGTCCAAAATGCTAGGACCAGTGTGGCTGGGTCATGGCCTTCTTCCTGTTTGCAGACTGCCAGCTATTCATTGTGTCCTCATATATATTTTCTATTTTCTTGCAAAAAAAGAGCAAGCTGGATCTCTTGCCTCTTCTTGCAAGACTAATCCCGTTCATGAGTTTTCCACACTCATGACCTAATTATCTCCTAAAGGCTCTACCTCCTAATACCACATATTGGGGGTTAAAATTTCAACATATGAATTTGTATGGGACACAACATTTAGTTCATAATATTCACCCAATAAATATTAATTTAATTCTTAAATGTTGTATGCAGATCAACGGAGTCTATCTCAATTTCTCTCCATCATGGATAGAAAAATCTTTCTCTTCTCTACAGATATTTTAAAATATTTCACGTGTTAAAGTTCTTTTCCATGAGTCTAGTACCAAGCTGTTTTGGTTACTGTAGAGTTGTAGTATAGTTTGAAGTCAGGTAGCATGATGCCTCCAGCTTTGTTCTTTTTGTTTAGGATTGTCTTGGTTCTTTTTTGGTTCCAAATGAAGTTTAAAGTAGTTTTTTTTTTTTCTAATTCTTTGAAGAAAGTCAATGGTATCTTGATGGGAATAGTATTGAATCTATAAATCACTTTGGGCAGTATGATATTTTTCACGATACTGATTCTTCCTATCCATGAGCATGGAATGCTTTTCCATTTGTTTGTGTCCTCCCTTATTTCCTTGAGCAATGGTTTGTAGTTCTCTTTGAAGAGGTTCTTCACATCCCTTGTAAGTTGTATTCCTAGGTATTTTGTTTTCTGTGCAGCAATTGTGAATGGGGATTCACTCTCTGTTTTTCTATTATTGGTGTATAGGAATGCTTGTGATTTTTACACATTGATTTTGTATCCTGAGACTTTGCTGAATTTTCTTATCAGCTTAAGGAGTTTTTCATCTGATATGATGGGGATTTCTAAATATACAATCATATCATCTACAAACAGAGATAATTTGACTTATTCTCTACCTATGTGAATACACTTTATTTCTTTCTCTTGCCTGATTGCCCCGGCCAGAACTTCCAATATTATGTTGAATAGGAGTGGAGAGAGAGGGTATCCTTGTCTTCTGCCAGTTTTCCAAGGGAATGCTTCCAGCTTTTGCCATTTCAGTATGATATTGGCTGTGAGTTTGTCATAAATAACTCTTATTTTGAGATACGTTCCATCAATACCTGGTTTATTGATAGTTTTTTAGCATGAAGCGGTGTTAAATTTTATTGAAGGCCTTTTCTGCAACTATTGAGATAATCGTTTTTTTTTTGTCATCAGTTCTGTTTATGTGATGGATTACATTTATTATTTTGCGTATGTTGAACCAGCCTTGCATCCCAGGAATGTAGCCGTCTTGACTGCGGTGGATAAGCTTTTTAATGTGCTGCTGGATTCAGTTTGCCAATATTTTATTGAAGATTTTTGCATTGATGTTCATCACGGACATGGGCCTAAAACTTTCTTTTTTTGTTGTGTCTCTGCCAGGTTTTGGTATCAGGATGATGCTGGCTTCAGAAAATGAGATAGGAAGAAGTCCTTAGGGACCAATGGAACAGAACAGAACACTCAGAAAAATAACACCACACATCTACAACCATCTGATCCTTGACAAACCTGACAAAAACACGCAATGGGGAAATAATTCCCTATTTAATAAATGGTGTTGGGAAAACTGGCTAGCCATATGCAGAAAACTGAAACTGGGACACTTCCTTAACACCTTATATGAAAATTAACTCAAGATGCATTAAAGACTTAAATGTATGACATAAAACCATAAAAACCTTACAAGAAAACCTAGGCAATATCATTCAGGACATAGGCATGGGCAAAGACTTCATGACTAAAACATCAAAAGCAATTGCAGCAAAAGCCAAAATTGACAAAGGGGATGTAATTAAACTAAACAGCTTCTACACAGCAAAAGAAACTATCATCAGAGTGAACAGGCAACATACAGAATGGGAGAAAATTTTTGAAATCTATCAATCTGACAAAGGGCTCATATGCAGAATCTACTGTGAACTTAAATTTACAAGAAAAAAGCAAACAACCCCATCAAAAACTGGGCAAAGGATATCTACAGACACTTCTCAAAGAAGACATTTATGCAGCCAACAAACATAAAAAAAAGCTCATCATCATTGGTCATTAGAGAAATGCAAATCAAAACCACAATCAGATACCATCTCACGCCAGTTAGAATGGTGATCATTAAAAAGTCAGGAAACAACAGATGCTGGAGAGGATGTGGAGAAATAGGTATGCTTTTATACTGTTGGTGGGAGTGTAAATTAGTTCAACCATTGTGGAAGACAGTGTGGAGATTCATCAAGGATCTAGAATCAGAAATACCATTTGACCCAGCAATCCCAATACTGGATATATACCCAAAGGAGTATAAATCATTCTACTATATAAAGACACATGCATACAAACGTTTACTGCAACACTGTTCACAATACCAAAGACTTGGAACAAACCTAAATGCTCATCAATGATAGACTGGATAAAGAAAATGTGGCACATATACACCATGGAATATTATGCAGCCATAAAAAAGGAGGAGTTCATGTTCTTTGCGGGAACATGGATGAAGCTGGAAACCATCATTCTCAGAAAACTAACACAGAAACAGAACAGCAAACACCACATGTTCTCACTCATACATGGGACTTGAACAATGAGGACACATGGACACTGGAAGTGGAACATCACACATCAGGGCCTGTTGAGGGGTTGGAAGCAAGGAGAGGGAGAACATTAGGCCAAATACCTAATGCATGCTAGGCTTAAAACCTAGAAAATGGGTTGATGGCTGCAGCAAACCACGATGGCACATGTATACCTATGTAAAAAACCTGCACGTTCTGTACATGTATCCCAGAACTTAAAGTATAATAATAAAAAAAAAGTTTCACGTGTAAAGGTTCTTGTGATTAATACTGCTTTTATTTTAATTTTCTATTGTCACTTAATATTTTTCCACTGTAAGCTGATTTTTTTTACTATATGCTGAAAATTACACTATGCAAATACATGATAACATATTCTGAAATATGATCAAGAGAGTATTAAAATAGCATTTAAATAGAATCCTAGGACAACTCAGACAGATATTGAAAGGAAATGTACCTGTATTAGAAAGAGCATCTTTCTGAATGGTGGGGCAATAATGAGGATGAGTGGAAGTTTATTCCTGATGCTGATATTGAGTAAAGACTAAAATAATAAAAATAAGGAATTTATACTCAATTCCCAGAATTTCTAATTGTTATATGCACTGGTAATGTTAGTGTATCTTTGCTTACAACAAGTTAATAAAAATGTATTGAAAATATAAAAGAAAATCCTATGAAATTAAAGAAATATGAAATAATCAGGTATTTAGGAGGCTAGAAATAAAAATAATTCTGGATTTAGACAAATAGACAGTAATAGATTGCTTCTTTAGGTTTCTGATTACCTAGCTCCATATTTTCTGTGTCAATACATAGATGATTTGAATTTCTGGGAGTAAAACCCTGGCTCAGTTTGTTCTGGGTTGTTTGCAGTTTGCATTTTTAGTCATAACACATTTTGAGCAAAGGGAGTTATTTCAAGCATTTGGAAGGGCTAAATGATTTGTATCCACACATTGTGGTATTGTTTGAGAAATACTTAATTTTGGGATTTAAAAATTAAGAGTTCTGAGGTTAACTACGCAATCCTATTCAATTTAAATATGCTAATACTGTTTGAAAACAATTAAATCACTTGCCCACAGCCACACAAGTGTTTTAAAAAAAAGGCAGAAATAGATTTTACATTTTGGAAATTTTAATTTTTATTGGCTTTTCTCTCTCCTCCCCCAACTCTCTTCCTCCTCCTTCTGCTCCTCCTCCTCCTCTTCCTCCTTTTTTCTCCTCCTCTTCCTCTTTGTCATCTAGATTTAATTATTTCAACTTTCACTTCTGACTAATACAGAGTCCTGAAATATTAGAATTTCTAAAGATATTTCTTTCCCCAACTGCTAGATAGAGGTAGAATGTAAATGTGGATGTGCAGGGAGTTATTTGAAAGAAAGACATGATATAGAACCTATATACCTTGTTCAGGAAAACTCATAAGCTTGATGATAGAAGCACCTCATCTTAGGAAATGGGGGCAGCCTAATGAAATTGAGCTTTGGAATCAAATAAAACTGCCTAAAATGAAATATCTGCCATCTACTTGATCAAGTTGTTTAAACTGTGTGAGACTCAAAAAATCATTTTAAAAATGATTCATCTTCTATTTATTGGACAGATTATTGGGAACAATGCATGCAAAGCATTTTGCACATTATTTGGAGTATAGACAAAAATAATTCTAGCAATGTTACAATAATTATTATTTTCTATTGTTAAAACAACATTTGCATTAGCTTATCTTCTTATATACAGAATTAGCAGCTACTACTTTTATGTGCATTTCTGATTAATGAAACAGTAATACAAGAATGGAATGGTGATTTAGCTGGCACTTACAGTAAAGGTTATGCTTGTATCTGGTACCTTTTAGGTTCACATAGGTAAATTTTGTTGTTCCATGTATATATAAAGCAACGCTTAAACAGGTATAGCATATGTGCAGATATGCACATACATATATAACCATCTCATACATTATGCATAGATCATATTAATGACAAATTCAGCCTTTAGAAATGCACTCTTTCCTAAATATTAGAAAATTCTAATATAATAGCAAACCATAGGCGAGTATCAGACTGATGAAATAAACTGTCTACAGGGAACATTCAAAGCTGAGACTGCTGCTGAAAAACCTAGACCAAAAGTCTTTTAGAGGTCCACTTCTTCATTAATGTATTGTTTTTCTGATTCATATCACATCCTGTTTATGAGATAGCTGTTATAACATGAGCTAAATTTCCTGTGTTAATACACAGAGGATTTGAATTTCTGGGAGTAAAACCCTGGCTTAGTTTGTTCTGGGTTTCTGAAGTTCACATTTTTAGTCATAATACATTTTGAGCAAAGGGAGTGATTTCAAGTATTTGGAAAGGCAAAATGATTTGTATCCACACATGTCATATCTTCATGTTAGAAGGACAGAAACAAAATGTTACACAAAGCAATACCAGCAGGTTTGTTTTCTTCTCATTGGTCTGAACTGTGTTACGCCTACATTTATCTACAGGGGAGCTTGGGAAATCCAGTGAAGTATACATAGGAAAGCAGACGAAATTTTAAAAGGACAATGAGTTAATGTACAAAATGAGCCACAGCATCAAATCAATATTAAAATTTATTATAATTGAATAAACTAGTGTTGAAATTTATTAAAATTAAAATAATACTAAAATATTAATTTATATTGAAATAATTGGAAGCTTCTAATGTCATACTTGTTTTAGATAGTAAACACTTAGAAGTGAAAGACAAACACATTTCCCTTGATGAATTTTATTTGGACTTATAGGTATATTAAATTCTCTTTGAAGATAAAAAATTAAAAAGTTGGACACTCCTCAAAAAAAGACACTTATGTGGCCAACAAACACATGAAAAAAAGCTCATCATCAATGGTCATTAGAGAAATGCAAATCAATACTACAATGAGATACTATCTCACACTAGTTAGAATGGCGATCATTAAAAAGTCAGGAAACAGTTGCTGGAGAGGATGGTGGAGAAATAGGGATGCTTTTACACTGTTGGTGGGAGTGTAATTTAGTTAAACCATTGTGGAAGACAGTGTGGCGATTTCCCAAGGATCTAGAACCAGAAATGCCATTTGACCCAGCAATCCCATTACTGGGTATATACCCAAAGTTTGTAAATCATTCTACTATAAAGACACATGCACACGTGTGTTTATTGCAGAACTATTCACAATAGCAAAGACTTGGAACCAACCCAAATGCCCAACAATGATAGACTGGATAATGAAAATGTGGCACATATACACCATGGAATACTATGCAACCATAAAAAAGGATGAGTTCATGTCCTTTCCAGGGACATGGATGAAGCTGGAAACCATCATTCTCAACAAACTAACACAGGAACAGAAAACCAAACCGCAAGTTCACACTCATAAGTGGAAGTTGAACAATGAGAACACATGGACACAGAGAAGGGAACATCACACACTGGGGCCTGTCGAGGACTGGGGGGCTAGCAGAGGGATAGCATTAGGAGAAATACCTAATGTAGATGACGGGTAGGTGGGTGCAGCAAACCACCAAGGCACATGTATACAGACATAACAAACCGACATGTTGGGCACATGTATCCCTGAAATTAAAGTATAATTTCAAAAAAAGTTAATAGATTGATTGTATTCCATTACATTTTGAAGAAGGTACACATTCTTAACAGATAATAAAAATGACAGCTTTTTCTCTGTATTATTATTATTATGTTTTAATTTATATGTGCTTAAATAAAAAAGACAAATTAATGTAGCAGAATTTGAGCAAAGAATGGTTCATGAACTAGGCATCAATCAGAACCAGAAAAGGGTCAACGAACTCTATTCAACAGTGGGAACAGAGATGTTTCATAAACCCAACACAAAAGCAAAGTAAATAAATCACCTGATTGGCTATGCTAGGAATCTGCGTTACTTGGTCATGGTGGGATGAGGCATTTGCCTTAATGGGCATTGCATGATGAATTGGCTGCCTATAATTGACTGAAGCTCACCTGCTTGTGACTAGGTGAAACTCAGTTGTTGGTTATACTCCTAAGTTAGGTGTCAGTTTGTTTACATACTAAGTTATCTTTTATTTCACTGTATAGGGATTTATGTACAAAGGCAGCCTCAGGCCAAATTTAAGTTAATTTGACAATTTGTTCCTTTTGGTCAGTCTTTCAGTTTTGAGAGATTGACCAAAAATTTGGGCATTGATGCCAGTCTCTGTCATCATCATAATGGGCTTGCTTGGTCTCAGTGTGGAATTCACCGTTCATGATGTTAGGTCAATATGACCACTTTATAGTATCTTGCTCTAACGAGAGAGAGACCATGTGACACACTGTGGATGGCTGCACGCAAACATCTATGACATTTGAGAGAATATAGCACAATAGTGAGACTACTGTAATGACTATCGGCAGGATAATACCAAGAGACTAAATTGTGCTTCTTAATAGGAGCCTATATGAACAAAATTAATTAATATAGATACAAAATGAGCCAGAAGACAAATCTAGTTATGATCAAATAGTTTGTTTGTAATTTCTTGCAACTGAGTCTCCAGCATATCAGACATATTTATCAAACTGCAGCAAGAAGTGTAAGCTATCACATACACCCACCAAAAGGTAGTCCAAAGCAATCTTCTTATCTAAAACAACGTTAGCAAAATAATTTAAAGAAGCGTTCTGGATAGCTATAGCCTTTGCAGTAGAATCAGCTATACAGTTGCTAATGTTTGAGACAGTTCTGTAATAATAACTTCATTTGCATTTATGCTGATCCAGAGAAACAACATTCTACCAAAAGGTGGTCATTTAGAGGGCTTTATTCTTGCTGGCAAATTCCTCTTTATTCCACAGTGCAAAATAAGAGGTAAATTTCAATGTTCAGTTCCAACTGGTAATTGAGTGACAGTGGTACCCTTAGAATCCATAATCTACATTTGCCCCTTATTTTTCACTTAAGAAGACATGAAGTTGCCCATACATGTGGTTAATTGTTAAATCCTCCACAAATAAAAATATACCCTCTAGGTGCACAACAGACAGTCCCCTGTGGGATGCCTTTTGCATTAGGGGATCATCAGTAGGGAAGCACTGGTAATTTTTTTATTTTTTTACCAAGCCTCCACTATTATATCATGGTGTAGTTGAAGTCTATGAACAATTTAAGGATTAGGGTTATGAATTCGTCTACAGGCTGTTTAATTATCTTTCTTTTGGTTTCTTATTCAATTTTTAACATAATTTAACTGAAAAACACTCACTACAGATTTTGTCAACTGTTCAATTTAAAAAAGAAATCTGAATATGTTAATCTAAAAACCTAACTCTATAGAAAGTACTAGATGTTCAATTTGAACAAATATTAGGTTGGTGCAAAAGAAATTGCAGTTTTTGCAATTAAAAGTAATGGCAAAAATCGCAATTACTTTTGCGCCAAACTATAATTACACTGGAAGTGAAATAAATCTGTTAAACGATGAACTAGTGGATCTCTAAGATTATGTAGACATTTAGGTTTAACATGACATATCTAATATTTAATTAAGGTTCCTGAGCATGCTATTGCTTATGAAATATTAAGTATTTCATTATGTTGCGACAAATAAAAAAATAAAGAAAAGAGGAAAAAGGGAAAAGGCTTCATGGTGACAGAGGAAACCTGTGATCTTGGAAAATCATTCTATCTCTAGAACGCCATCTGCTTGTGTGGAAAAAACAACCCTGGTCAACTTTATCTTGAGGCCTCAGTGGTTGCTCAGCCCCAAAAGTTTGGAGGGGCCCCCTTGAGTTGAGAAATGTGGATCTAATTCTCAATGCCCTGAAGTTTTTATATGTGTAGAACACCTTTTGGTTAGAACTTATTGTCTGTTATGGCTTTGGTAAAATAGGAAACAGTAAAGCAACTAAATAAAAGTGGCTTTACAACAAACCTTTGACAGAGGAAAGACAATAAATAACTTCTAGCATAATAGTAATATTGAATTAAAGCTATACTATGAAAACTGTATGAAATAATGTATTAGTGGCTGTCTTTCTTTGTTGAACTTTTTCCAAACAGGTGATATATATGATATATATGAAAGGTGATATATATGATATATATGAAAAGGTGATATATAAATTCAAAATGCAGAACACATTTTATTTGGCAGTGATAGCATTTACTTTGAGGAATACAAAGGATTATTGATAAATGAGAGCTATAAATAAAAACTGTCAAAAATCTCAGATATAGTTTTGGATATGATATCCAGGAATTAAGTCATGATGATATATATTCAGGTGGATAGTAACATCAGTATTATAAAAATACATCTGAAATATATAAGTAGTAGTAATTTTAAATATTAACCCAGTAAATTAAGAAATGAATGCTGAATAATTTTATTACTTATTATTTGATTATTATTTATTCATATTTAGTACAATAAATTTTTATATGTTGTAGTACAATGGATCATAAATGGTGAAGTAAAGTGGACAAAATATGTGTTTTTCTTTGCCAGCATTTATCATAACACAGGTTTGAGAGTAATAATCATTGAGAGAAATAAGCTTGAGCTGTTGAATATTGACTAATAAATTCAGGAATGATGAATAAGATCTAGAAAGGTTTAAAGTACAATGTTATAAAGGCTTTAGAATAACTTTTAAAAAACATATTTCAATATGTAAAGAAGGTATCTCAGCCATCAGCTAAGTAAGAATATTGGGCTAGTCTGTCAAATTGAATCACTTCCCTTCATTTTCTAAAATGCCAACATGTAAATGATGCTTATTTCTGCTTATTAACCCATGGCCCATGTGAATTATGCAGGCTTTACAAATACTCCTTATTTGTAAGTTGGTTCATTTGATTATTTCATAAGTGACTAGAGAGGGAGATAATGAAAAGGTGATGTGAAGTCAAACACAGTTTCCACCTTAAGAAGTCACCTCCATTAAAGAGCCTTGTTCATCCCAGCAGGTTTATCTCAGAATGCTATTAATTCAATCTTTCTTCAAAATATGGAAGCTATGATTTTCTGTCTTTTAAAGTCAGAAAGTGAGAGAAAAACAGAATAAGCAGCTATTACTAATATTAAATGCTTTTTTTCAAATGTGTTTTTCATTAATCTTTTACTAGTATTGTCTCAAAACATTAAATTAACTTTTAATTTTACTTTATTAATGAGCAGAAACTGTTTGATGCTGAGAATAACTATTAAAAGCTTTATATCATATATCATATACTAAGGGATTACTGGAACTTGTGCCTATGCTTTCAAAGAGAATATTCTTCAATTGCAATACCTCTTAAAATTTTTATTTTGTAAAATTAAATTATAAGAAACAAACCAAACAAGTCCTAAAGTTTTATTAAAATAGATACATTAAATAATATATAGAAGATTGGGTGGTCAGTTTTCTGCATCTGATTATGCATATTCAGATGCAGAATGTGTTGGAAGTTATGTTTTCAAAAACGAATTTTTATCACTATCAAAAGTAGATGTTTACTCTAGACAATATAGAAAATACAAAGAAAAAAGAAGCAAAACTCTATATATAATGGGATATTTATTTCTTAATTTTTAATTCTATAAAAATGAAATATTACATAATGTTGTATATCTAGCTTTTCTCTTTCAGTAGTACTTGATGGAGTTCCTTAAGCATTATATGGTGTAGTTCTAAATTATTATTTTAAATATTTAAAACACAATAATTCTTTTTATTCTTTATTGATTGGTGGTCATCTTGATTCTAATTTATGGTTACTATGAAAAATATTTCAAGAACAATACTTGTTTTTTTCCTTATATTTTGTTATTTTATTTGCCAGGGATCAAGTCTCATAAGAACTGCTCAAATTAAAAATGTATAATTGTTTCATTCCCATAGAAGCTGCTCTTCTATTTTTCTTGATTACATTATCCATATTTAATTCTTTTATTCAAGTTTCCTAAATTTTTTATATTTGATCATATTTTCATTTAATTATTTCCGTTCTCTCTTTCAAAGATATTAATAATGTGCATACTAAGGTCCCTTTGCTGGTTTATCATTCTTTCCAATTATATGTAAAATTCAGTTCATTTCAACTTAATTAGGTTTGCGTTTTTGGCTCTGCTCTACAAGCTCTTGCTATGTTTTTAGAAGTGTTTATTCTTTTTTTATGCTCTGCATTAGGTTTTATATTTCTAATGGCTTCTTTTTTTCTAAATATATTTTAAAATTCTTCTATATCATTTTGTTATTTTTGTTATTGCTTCTCTAGACTTTTACTATCTCATTTGTTCACTTATATAAACATAATTCATTCACTTTAAAAAAATTAACAATAATATGTAATTTTTATATCCTTTGTGGCAACCCCTTGGAAGTAAGTGACCTCTTTGACATATACTCATGATTTTCTCATTCTTTTCTTACATATTTAGTACATTATTAGCTTGTTTTCTTTTTCATGGTTATTTATCCTCATATTCTTTTTGCTTTTTCTGGAATTTTCAGAAGTTTTATTTACGAAGTGGCAAGGAATATATTCCTGAAAAATGTCAATTAACATCATGGCTCATGATTATCTTTGTGAGACAAATTCTGTTTAGCATATTTCTTCTGGAAGAAATAAGAAAGATATCACTGCAGGATGTCTCCCAAAAGAAATGACCATTCCAATAACTTTTGAAATTTCTTCCTCTACATGTTTTTATTTTTTGCATGTTTAAATAAGCCTGGATTTTTTTAACCCTAGCATAATTACAGTGGTTACAATTCCGAAATTTTTCATAATTTTGTCTATCAGTTTGCAACAAAATTGTTGCCTTCAACATTTTCTCATGATAATGTGGGATAATCAATGATAGGTTAATAATTTTCAAAATAATACTGTGCACCAAATATAAGTATTTATATGTTTGTATTCATATATACACATAAGTATGTATATGATATATATGTATAGTCACAATATTCACACAGACACAGCGTGTATATATATATGTGTGTGTGTGTTTGTGTGTGTGTTCATACTCCATAATTTCTGGTACATATTTAATATTAGTATTTTTTAATAGGCAGATTATAAGTACTACAGTATAAAGATACATCCCATTATTTATTTACCTGAATATAACGTTTATTTGTATTGGTGTTGAAAGCTAAAATTCTTTTAATATTTTTATCTCATTGATAATAGTTCTGTGCTTGTCTAGTTCAAGTATGTTTACCTAACCATTTGATAAAACAATTATATAGTTACAACACCATCAGGCTAATCATATTGATTTGTTCTGATTTGTTTATAATTTTTGTTAAGTAATTATAATAAGCATTTAATAGAGTATCACAAGTTATTTTAATAGAAAATGTCAATATTCCTATGAATAAACATCAGAACTATTGTGTTTGCTTACGGGAGTAACTTACTCCTTCAATAAAATTTTCATTCATATCCAGTGTTGCCATGCATTTTTTCCTGGGTTTGGCCAGCAAAATCACTGCCTGTGACTATTGCACTGTTACTTTGCAAATAGCTGAGGTTTTGTGATTATTCACTGTACCTCAGTGTTGATCATATATACTCATAGAAGTAAATAGTAAAATACATTATAAATGTGTATAAATTGTTTTCACTTTCTGTATAAAGAAAGTCTATGGAAATATTTATTTTTCATAATTGAAAGAGTAAATAGAAACATAAGTAAGCATTGGGAGAGTATACATTCACTATCTCAAAGGAGAAGCTAATGAGAAAAAACATATCCATTATTGAAATAACCTAGAAATAAGTCACCATTGAGTGATGAGGTCAAAGTAAAATATACTTTAAGTAAAACAATTATGCAACTAGAATATAATTTGGATGTAGAATTGAGGAGGTTTTGTGTTTAAATGCAGTTTCACAGCACTGTTCATTATAAAAGCCAACTACCATAAATGCTTATACTGAAAAAACATATTACATGGGTTAGTGAAACGAATAAATCTATATAAATTATGTATCTATTATATATCCAGATCAATCTGTATATCTTTGTATATTTGTCTCTTATGTCTGTAAATTTGAGGAAAAAATAGGGTTGCATTTGAATAAGCACATGCTATTTGCTACACTTATTTGCTAGTCTTTTTCTATGCTGAATTCCTTCAAGCTGTGTTAAAACAGAACTGGTTACTTGAATAAAATAAATGATTACCTTAATTTTTTTACTCAAACTGCATGTACTACTGAACATTCCTCTCTATTACCTCTAACATTCCTTCATCAAAACACATTTTACAAAGATAAAAAGTTGTTGGTGCCTAGTTTATCTGATTCTAACTAAAACCCAAGTAGGTCAGTTTCTTTCACCATGGAAACATCATTTCATCAGTGAGATAATGAGCTGATAATGAAGATACCAGTTAAATTATGGACCCAATATGAACAAAGAGAGATGCACTCAGGAGGTGATTTGAGAGAAGCAATAAACACCAAAACAGCAGCAACAACAGCAAAACATTATCATTCATGTGAAGTAGTGGAACAAATTACACACATTTCTAAGATCAAAATATTATATTTGAATATTGCTAGCCTTGGTACTGATTTGTGTTTTCATTGCATGATATAAAATAAATTGAATTTTTATTAACCCTTCATACATCTGATTTGAACTTTCAGATTTTATCAGTCAGGTAAAGCTAAGGAATTCCATTGTGTGACATAACATTTCTGATACATCCCAAGTCACTTCTCTTTTCATCTGTAGAGTATATAACTTTGAAATGGCTGAACCATATTCAGGAAAACAGCGACAACTTTTGAGATTAACAATCCTTCATGGTAATTCTTTAGTGTGTATCAGAGTAGTTATATTGAAATAGAGTGACATAATACCCAAATGAACCTTGCCAAAATCTAATAAAATACATTGGCTAGTTAAAATAGGAGATAAGAAAGAGTGGAGACTGTTTTGTTTCCTCAGCTAAAGCATAGTATCACTCTCTTCTTCCCTCCAATCTTTCTCTTTTGCCATCTGCCACTTCTGAAAACTGGCTTTTTACTGTGATTACAAAATGCCTGCTAAGAGCTCCCAGATCTGCATTATTCTGTCATGAAACAAGGGTAAGATTGTCAGATGAAATATAGGACATCCTGTTAAAATTGAATTTCTGACAAACAGCAAATAGTTTTTAGTATAAGTATATCCTATGCAGAATTATTGAATGTTTATCTGAAATTCAAATGTAAGTGGTTAACCCGTATTTTAGTTGCTACATAGTAAGATTGCCAGCAATCTTACTAATGGGAGCAATATAATTTTGTATCTGGATATCCATAAAATGCCGTCTACGTACTCCTGGCTGCCGTGCTCAAGATGGGTTTGTTGAATTCCATTGTTGGGCATTCAGCTAGTAAATGCATCTGTTTATGGCTTGATTATCATGGGTCTTATCTCTCTCTGCTTCTGGAAACTCAAAAAAAAAAATAAGAAAGCTTGTTTTCAGAAGTTCCTGCAAAATATTTTCTCATGCCTCATTTTCCAAATACAGTTCATGTTTCTAAACATGAACAAATAATGGTTGTCAAGGAATGTTATTATGTAGGTTCTGTTAGGCATGAGCTGTATGGTACACTAAGTTGCATTCTACTAAATTTCTGAATATGCATAACTAGAATACACTAAAATTTAGATAGTTATGATGTGAAGGGGACTAAATACTGGGGAAGCAGTAACAATATTTGTATTACAAAATATAACAAGGGGCAATATAGTGTAGTTTTAAGTAACATGGATTTTGAAGCTAGACCCTTTGGATCTTCCATTTATTAGCTATGTAACCTTGGGTAAATTACTTAACCTCTCTGTTTTTCAGGTACCACATTTCTGAAGTCGGCATTATAATACAATTTACTTTGTCATAGGTTTTATTTAATATATGTATATATATCAATGTAGGCACTTAAACAAAAATTGGCATGTAGAAAACTCTGTAAAGTAGCAAATCTAAAATAATATATTAGAACATTTAAAAATAAATTATTATTAACTCATAAATGTCTTAATTAGGCAATTGTCAAAGTGTGATTACCTTTAAAATATTTTGTAAGGCTACATCTTGAGTATGTTTTTGGTAAAACATTTACTGGCAATAAGGACATTAATTTAGATACTTACCGCAATTTAGCTAGTACTCATGTCATTTGTTTTATATCAATTTCTGTAGATAATGTGACAATTACTAATAGTTCTATGTCTCAATTTTATTGTATTAAGTAGTTGCTTACAATAATTATTTGGTGGCCACTTATATTTTCATAACCTTATAGAACAAGGGCCAGTTGAAAAATCAGAGATGAATCAGAGTATCCGAATGGGAATATACTAATCAAACAAAATGAATGATATAATTTCTAACACCCTATAATAATATAATTTCTAATATACTATAATAATATATTGATAGGAGAGATAGTTTTATCTATATTCTCATTGAGCTTTTCCCTGAAAGAGCTACATAACATAGTGTTTAGGCATATAGTAGAATCAGTAAACTTATTCCATATTCAGATATTAAGAGAAAATTCAATTTTTTCATTTATTTTTATTTGATATGTTATTTCCTATGAGTTCTCTACCCTCAAGTTGTTTTTAGTAGCAGACAAAACATAGGTGTTTTTAGGGACATAAAAGAGTAAGAACAAAGGTAGCTTGATGGGAATAGCATTGAACCTAAAAATTATTTTGGGCAGTATGGCCATTTTAACAATATTGATACTTCCTATCCATGAGCATAGGATGTTTTTCCATTTGTTTGTGTCCTCTCATTTCTTTGAGCAGTGGTTTATAGTTCTCCTTGAAGAGGTCCCTCACATCCCTTGTAAGTTGTATTCCTAGGTGTATTTTATTCTCTTTGTAGCAATTGTGAATGAAAGTTCACTCATGATTTGGCTCTCTGTCTATTATTAATGTATAGGAATCCTTGTGATTTTTGCACATTAATTTCATATCCTGAGATTTTGCTGAAGTTGCTTATCAGCTTAAAGGCTGAGATGATGGGGTTTTCTAAATACACAATCATGTCATTTGCAAACAAAGATAATTTGACTTCCTCTCTTCCTATTTTAATACTCTTTATTTATTTCTCTTGCCTGATTGCCCTGGCCAGAACTTCCAATACTATGTTGAATAGGAGTGGTGATAGAAGGCATCCTTGTCTTGTGCCGGTTTTCCAACGGAATGCTTCCAGCTTTTGTCCATTCGGTATGATATTGGCTGTGGGTTTGTCACAAATAGCTCTTATTATTTTGAGATATGTTCCATCAATACATAGTTTTTTGAGAGTTTTTAGCATGAAGGGGTGTTGAATTATATCGAAGGCATTTTCTGAGTCTATTGAGAAAATCATTTGGTTTTTGTCATTGGTTCTGTTTATGTGTTGGATTACATTTATTGATTTTCCTATGTTGAACCAGCCTTGCATCCCAGGTATGAAGCTGACTTGATAGTGGTGGATAAGGTTTTGATGTGCTGCTGGATTTGGTGTGCCAGTATTTTATTGAGGATATTTGCATCGATGTTCATCAGGCATTTTGGTCTGAAATTTTCTTTTTTTGTTGTGTCTCTGCCAGGTTTTGGTATCAGGATGATGCTAGTCTCACAAAATGAGTTAGGGAGGAGTCCCTTTTTTTATTGTTTGGAATAGTTTCAGAAGAAATGGTACCAACTCCTCTTTTTTACCTCTAGTAGAATTCGTCTGTGAGTCCGTCTAGTCCTGGGACATTTTTGTTTGGTAGGTTATTAATTACTGCCTCAATTCCAGAACTTGTTATTGATCTCTTTGGGGATTCGATTCTACCCGGTTTAGTCCTGGGAAGGTGTGTGTGTCCAGGAATTTATCCATTTCTTCTAGGTTTTCTAGTTCATTTGCGTAGAGTTGTTTATAGTATTCTCTGATGTTACTTTGTATTTCTGGGGCATCAGTTGTGATATCTCCTCTATCATTTTTTATTGTGTCTATTTGATTCTTCTCTCTTTTCTTCTTTATTAGTCTGACTAGTGGTCTATCTACTTTGTTAATCTTTTCAAATAACCAGCTCCTGTCTTCACAGAATAAAAAAAAAGCAAAACTAAATTTCTTATGGAAACAAAACAAAGCCTGTTTAGCCAAGACAATCTTAGGCAAAAACAACAAACCTGGAAGCGTCATGCTACCTCTCTTCAAACTACACTAAAAGGCTACAGTAACCAAAACAGCATGGTAGTGGTACCAAAACAGATATAGAGACGAATGGAACAGAACAGAAGCCTCAGAAATAACACTACACATCTACAACTATCTGATCTTTGACAAACCTGACAAAAACAAGCAATGGGGAAAGGATTTCCTGTTTAATAAATGGCATTGGGAAAACTGGTTAGCCATATCCAGAAAACTGAAACTGGACCGCTTCCTTACACCTTATACAAAAATTAACTCAAGATGGATTAAAGACTTAAACATAAGACCTAAAACCATATAAACCTTAGAAGAAAACCTAGGCAATACCATTCAGGACATAGGCATGGGCAAAGACTTCATGACTAAAACACCAAAAGCAATGGCAACAAAAGCCAAAATTGACAAATGGGATCTAATTAAACTAAAGAGCTTCTGCACAGCAAAAGAAACTATCATAGAGTGAATAGGCAACCTACAGAATCAGAGAAAATTTTTGCAATCTATCGATCTGACAAAGGTCTAATATCCAGAATCTATGAGGAACTTCAACAAGCTTGCATGGAAAAAGCAAACAACCTCATCAAAAAGTGGGTGAAGGATATGAACAGACACTTCTCAAAAGAAGACATTTATGCAGCCAACAAAGGTATGAAAAAAAAAGCTCATCATCACTGGTCATTAGAGAAATGCAAATCAAAACCACAATGAGATACTGTCTCACACCAGTTAGAATGGTGACCATTAAAAATTTAGGAAAAAAACAGATGCTGGAGAGAATGTGGAGAAATAGGAATGCTTTTATACTGTTTGTGGGAGTGTAAATTAGTTCAACCATTGTGCAAGACAGTCTGGTGATTCCTCAAGGATCTAGAATCAGAAACACCATTTGACCCAGTAATCCCATTACTGGGTATATACCCAAAGATTACAAATCATTCTCCTATAAAGACACATGCACATGTCTGTTTATTGCAGCACTATTCACAATAGCAAAGACTTGGACCAACCCAAATGCTTGTCAATAATAGACTGGATAATGAAAATGTGGCACATATACACCATGGAATACCATGCATCCATTAAAAAATGATGAGTTCATGTCCTCTGCAGGGGCATGGATGAAGCTGGAAACCATCATTCTCAGTAAACTAACACAGGAATAGAAAACCAAACACTGGAGTTTGAGAGAAGAACATCACACACTGGGGCCTGTCGGGTTGTGGGGGGTTAAGGGAGGGACAGCATTACGAGAAATACCTAATGTAGATGACGAGTTGTTGAGTGCCGCAAACCACCATGGCATGTGTATACCTATGTAACAAACCTGCATGCTCTGCACGTGTATCCCAGAACTTAAAGTATAAGAATAATAAAAAAAGAGTAAGAATAAAATCCAATAACTTATTTTAAAGTTTTATAAGCAACCACTGCTTGGTAAACACTTTTCATGCTTTCAATATTTTGTTCCCTCAAAAATTTTCATGCATTCAACATTCTGTTCCCTCAATCTACTGTGTATAGAGTGGAATAGTATAAAAAGACTGTTATGATAGAAAAGAAATGTGAAGTGGAAAGAATACAGAATCTTTCCCTCTATACGTGTCCTCTAGGTTCTCCTGGCTGATGTACTCAAGAGAGAATTGTTGAATTTTATTCTTAGGCATTCATCTACTAAATGTGTCTGATATTCGTGGCTTGATTATTGTGGGTCTTCTCTCTCTGCTTCTTTAATTTGAGCAGACCTTATTAGTAAACAATTTTGCTGCCTGATCATCCTTTGGCCATTATCTCTAATGGTCTACTGTATTCCACCTTTAGATTCTTGTTTAAGCAGTTTCCAATCTCTTTATCAAGGTGACATTATCCCTTGCTAGCTGTAGAGCATGAATGGAGGTCATCTTGGCTTCAGTTTGGTTACACTTACCAATCCTAAAAGGCATGTGGAGATTTCTGGGTCTCACTAGGCTAAACGGAAACTGAAGGATATTCAAGACTGCCAGCTAATACCTCTTGCAAAACAGCACATCTGATCTTCCTTGTTTTATTTCCTAGAGCCCACTATGTTGGAGAACAGCATGGTACAGAGTATTTCCTTAAAAAAATCTTAGAAGTAATGTATCTAAAAATATAAAAAATACCTTTACACTCACTCAGCTTTAAAATCTATGCAAGTCAGATCAAGGCGTCTGCCTAGCTGATTATTTCTATCTGTGCTCTCTGCCATACAAACCCCTGGGACCAGGGCAGGTGCTCTTTCTCCCTTGCCTTTTACTATATGATTGAGAACTTTTACAGGTTAAATTCTGCAATCTAGGCTCTCGATATGATAATGCAAAAAAAAAAGAGAAATATAAAATGTTTTTATTTTCATGAAGTTTTATACTCAAAATTCAAGTACAATATTCTATTCTTTGCCATCTTGAAAATGAATCAAATGACTCAAATAATTACTTATAATATTTCAGAATAAAAACGAGTTTAAAATTAATATGTGTATACATATATATGTATTTATTTCAAGATATTTCTTATGGTACCTAAATATATAGATTGAGCTGAATTCTCAGCTGGTGCTTTTTTATTTTTTATTATTTTTTTTTAGGGATATCATCACATTTAAAGGGATGCTTGTTTGGAATTCTTTAAAAAGGGGGAAATCAGTGGGTTCTAGTATTCATTCAATTTTAAAGAAGCTTGATAGTGGCATGGAAATTAGCTAATCCTCAAGGTCAGTCTTCCTTAATGTAATGTCCCTAATGATATCTTAGATAGGCTTTAGAAGAGTGATTTTTTAATTTTTTTAGGGGAATGATTGCACACATTTTATTAGAACCTTAAAGAAGTCAAACAAATAATAACATAAAAACAGTTTTACAAATTTTTCTCTAAGTTGTTTAAATTTGTAAGTTCTTTGCCACATAGTAAACTAGAGGAGCTTCCATGGAATACACATATTTTATCCTTCCTTAACAGATGGTCAAGCATTTGCTTATAAAAATGTATGAGAAGCTTAAGATGATAAGGAAAAATAAGACAACCAACTATATGTCAAATATTGTAGTACATTTTATATTTGAAATTGTATTAGCATCGTAGAGTTTTAATTTTGATTTTTATGTGAGAAGGTCGCTTTTCAAGTACTATTTCTGCCATGTAATATCAGTGACAATCCACATTCTCTCTGAGTTTCAAAATCCACATCTATAAAATTGTCCAGAGAAAGAGCAAATATGATATATGCAAATAATGTTTTTTCTCTGGAATATATTAAACCATGTACATATTACTATTAAGGATATAGTTTACTGAAAGAAAAACATTGTTGTTGTAGAGTACTCTGTAGAAACAACATATGTTAAATATTTTTGTTAACTGATAAATAAGGCAGTGAGTTCTATTTAATAAAATAAGGAAAACATCAATTATAAATAAGACTTTTAACAATTAGAGTACAAATCATAATTATTTGATAGAATATACTAAATACTAGGTCTTTCTCCTTACAGTTGAATTGAATTGTAACAGACATGAGGTTTATTGAATATATATAGAATGAAGCATGTTGAAGGCGATGACATTTAAAATAACTTCCCATTTAAAATAATTTTAAGAAGAATATGTATGTATATAACTTTTTCTTCAAGATGACTTAAAAGAGTGCCTATTCTTTTTAATTTCTTGTCACTAGATGGCATACTATATGTAAAAATAAATAATGTACTAAATAGACAAAATTGAATTGTTATGTAAATACAAATGTGTAAACTGTAAAATAAATCATCAACTTGAAGAACCAATAATTATAAAATAAACTAAAATTTATTATTTAAGGGTTTTCTTCAAGGTTATTTTTAATCACCATGATTAAATAACTAAGAAGAAAATAACAATTTTATTTTTAAGCACTAATTTGGATATAACTTATAGAAGTTCTGGAGTTCTAAAATAGTTAATTCAGAAGATTGTTACATTGAGATGAATACCAAATGAATGAAAGTAATTTGGCTTAACAAAAAAAATCCAAATTTACAAAAGAGGATGAAAATATATTGGCAACATTTAGCAGATACTCAAATTATTTCTGTCACTCACCTGTATTATTTATTTTTTAAAATGCTAAGAGAACGATAGTGTTTCATCCTAATGCACCCAAACGTACATTAAATTTTCTGTCAGTGTCACAAAACAGAAAGAGGTGAGAGCTAGTATTTTGATTATTTACTGCTTTATACAATCTGTGCTAATTACTAAGTTTTAAAGCAACAATAGTTTATTGGTTTGTGATTTTTTTTTTTTCAATTTGATCAGTGCTCAATGGGAAGAGCACATCTCTATTCTAAGTAGAACAACTTAACTGGGGGTAAAAATATAATTGTAAAATGGTTTACTCTTGTGAATGGTTGTTGGCTGGTGGCTCATCTGGGAGTTTTAGCTGAGACTCTAAAATCTCTTCCACTCGGCTACCTGGTTTGTTGTTGTTTTTGTTGTTTTTGTCACAGTATGGCAGGCTGTTTTCAGAAAGAGGACGCAGAACTTAACAATCTTCTTAAAAGGTAGACATGAACCTGGCAGAGTCATCTCCACCATATTCTTTTGAACAAACAGTGACAGGATCAGTCCACATCAAGGTAGAGAAATAGACAAAACATTTATCTGAAGATAGTGGTAAAGAATGTAGAGTTCCTTTCAATATGCAACAGTCTACTCTCAAGACACAATTATTTGCATAATTCTCAAATGGAAAATATCCATTCTTACAATAAATCCAACTAAAGATTTAACAAATTATTCGTCATGCTCAAAATCCAAAATGCGTTCATTAGTATCAGGAGGGCCAGGTGTGGAGGTTTTTTAGGTGTGGTTCCTCCTGATTAAAAAAAAATTACAGTGGTAAAATAAAAAATTGTGTCCCCCTCATATACTCAAATAAAATGACAAAAATAGGGAGAGTTCAATGAACACTAATTCAAAAAGGAGGATATAGGAGGCATAAAGAAGTCATTGCTTCATGACAATTCTAAAATCCATCTGAGCAAATATCACCAGTTGTTTAATTAGAACTCAGTTCTGTTCCCTTAGAATGGTTTTCTGTGGCTCTTGGTTTCACCCCTTGAGCTCTTGATTCTGCCTTTTTCCATTAGAAATATGTTAAATTTGTAGTTGAATAGCTTTCTCAATTTGGTTCATGTTCATAGAATGCTAAGGGCCTAAAGATCCCTTTTCATTTTGAACTTTCTCTGTCCTTTTCAGTCCAAGTGAAATCATCTTTTGAAAACTTTGTTAGTTTCTCGTACACAATTGATATTCAACTCAATTAGACAAAAGTCAAGCCCCCATTTCCTTCGAAGGTGAGCCCTTCTCTCTCTTAGGTCATAATTGAGGGTATTATTGGATAATACTCTTACAATGCTTAGACATTCTTTTGTCTAAGTGCATGAGTCTGTGAGACATAACCTTAAATCTTTCTGAGGTCTTAGCAAAGGGTCTTAAACAAGCACTCCCATTGATATATTTGACTCAGAAACAACTTTTTATTGGAATTAAAGTAACACTGAATTTGATCTTTTTCGGAAGCCGTTAACTATTTTAGTAGCTTATCGTTTACAGACCTGGAATAGAAAAGAGTTTTATTTTCAAACGTATTCTTGGTCCTTTATATTTATTTTAAATTACACTTTAAAAATGAACAGTTAATTTTCACTTTTTTTTTCAGTTTACATTTATCATAACAGTCTCAAAGACAACAGCTTGTACTTGCATAGATCTGCCTGAAAATCTCCTAGGCCATATCCACAAGTTAATTAGATATCATTGCTGTTTTTGGAATATCTCAAGTAATATTGTTGACCAATGTTACTCCATTTTCCTCCTATATCCAATAACAATATCACTGTCCTTCCGACCTTCCCAACAATCTTCTTGAGTACTCTCCTTATCACTCAGTTTTACAGGTAATTTCATGTGTTTTAGGCTTTTGTTTCAACAGCAAAGCATTTCTAAAACCAAATTTTGTTTTAGCTACATATTTATGAATGAAAAACCACCCCAAATCCTATTGACTTAAAACAACAGCAATCACATATTTTTTTCACGATTTTGTGAGTTAATCAAAGCTCAGTGGGAATAGCTTGTCTCTGTTTTATGTGGTATTAGCTGAAGTGACTTGAATGAGGCTGGAATATTCGTATCCACATAGCTGGCAAGTTAGTGCTGATTTGTCATTGAGAAACTCAGTTCTCTTGGCGGGGAACCTCAATTCTCCTTCATGTGGTTGCTTGGGCTTACTCACACATGACATTTGGGCTCAAAGATGGAAGAAGCAGGAGTTTCCAGTCTTCTTAAAGACTAGGTCCTGAACAGGCACAGTGTCATTTCCAATATATTTCTGTTCCACAAATCATTCACAAGCTTAGCTTGGTTTAGAAGAAATTTGAGAAATAGACCTTATCTCTTGGTGGGGAAATGAAGTAAAATGTTTTCATTATTATTCTACCACAGCTAGTAATATTGTTTATTATATGTATATAATGTATATTTTATTTATATGTCTATTATATATATAATGTGTGTATGTATATACACATATATAATAGACATATATAATACATTATATAAAGAATATATATGTGTGTATATATAATGTTCATATATTTTTAAAGAAACTTTTTATTAATATGTGTATTACGTATGTCTATTATATATAATGTGTGTATAATAGACATATAAAATAGACATGTATAATACACATTATATAAATAAATTTGTGTCTCTCTATATAATAGACATATATATAAAATGTGTGTATATATAATGTTTATATATTTTTAAAGAAACCTTTTAGCAATTTTGGAATACTTTCACAATTACAGAAAATTTTAGAACTAGTACAGAGAGTTCTCATGTAACTCAAACCCAGTTTTTCCCATTGTCTGTATAATATAGTGCCATGGAGCAAGTATAAAAATTAAGAAACTGGTACTCATATATTAATATTAACTAATTTCTGACATATTTGGACTTTACTAGTTTTTCCATTAGCATTCTCTTTCTGTCTCAGATTCAAATCTAGGGCACCACACTGTAGTCAGTTGTCAAGTCTCCTCTGATCTGTGACAGTTTCTCAGTCTTTCTTGGTCTTCCATGACCTTGACTGTCTTTAGAAGCATTGGCCAGGTATTTTATGTATAATGTCCCCAACCTGGAATTGTCTGATATTAATATTTTTTTCCATAATTAAACTGAAAGTATAGGTTTTTGGGAAAAAATACTATACAGTGCCCTTGTCATCACATCATATCAGGTGATACATGATATCACTGGGGATGTTAACCTTTAAAGGTTAGGGTAGCATTTTCCAGATTCATACACTGTGAAAATGACTACTTTTGCCTTTCTGTAATCTATTCTTTGGAAATTATTCAGTATGTGTAGCCCACTCTCAAGCAGGGCCTGGAATATAATGAAGTTCTACTTCCTGAAGAAGAGTACATAGACATATATTAATGAAGTCTTGTAAGGAAAATTTGTTTATTCCTCCCTATTAATTAATATTTATATGGACTCATGAATATATACTTTCTAGTTTGGTTTTTAATGCAATAGTACGTTATTTATTCATTCCTTAAATTGATCCAGCTCTGTTTACTGAGGGCTCTTTCAGGTTGGCTAATGTGTCCCTTTAACATACCTTTTCTTTTAATCTTTTAAAATAAACCCTAAAAAATTTTGGAATACTTTTAGATTTACAAAAATGTTATGAACATAATACAGAAAGTTCACCTGTTTCCCGCACCTGGTTTCCCTCATTATTGATAACTTCTATTAGTGTGGTACTTTTATGACAATTAATGAACCAATGATCAGACATAATTAACTTCGGTCCATACTTTATTCCCTAATATATATATATTTTTCTGTTCCAGGACTCCTTCCTGGATGCCATTTAGTTGTCATATCACTGACGGGACATTATGTGTAGTGGAAGACTGTAATAGTTTTGTAAAATATTCTTGTTTTTATGACCTTGATAGTTTAGAGAGTTTTTGGTCAGATATTTTTCAAAATATCTACATGGGTTATTTCTGATTTAAGTCTCACGATTAGACTGGGGTTATGAGTTTTGGGGAGGATGATTACAGAACTAAGTTGCCATTCTCATGAAATTGTATCTAAGTTATGTCTTACGGCTGTTGATACTAACATTGATTACCTGACAGAGGTAGTGCTCGCCAGCTTCCACATTGTAAAGTTACTCTTTTTCCCTCTTTGTATACTTTATTCTTTGAAATAATTCACTCTGCTCAGCCCGCACTGAGGGATTTTGGATTCCTCTGCACTGGGAATCTGTCTATTCTCTCACATTTATTAATTTATCCAATTATATATTTCACTAGGTATTAAAAGATAATTACTTTATATATGAGGTTACTATTTGATAATGTACTGCTGTCCTCCTCATTCTCTTCCTCCCTCCCTGCTTCCCCCCCAAATAATAACAATAATAATAATAATAATAATAATAATAATAATAATGCACTGCTTATTTGATTGCTCAAAAGGTTCTGGCTTTGGCCATTGTGAGCTCTTTCAGTTAGTGCCTGTGTCCCTTTAACATACCCCTACATTGTGATTTTGGTGAATTCTTCCTTATCTAACCTTACAAGATACTCTATACTCATTGCTGGACCCAGCCCTGGAATTAATTATTTAGTAAGGAACCCAGGCTCCGTTTATTAGAGAATCATATTAGAAACCAGTATCTGAGAGCTGGATGTGCTGCTACTACTGCACTGTCCTTGCCTCTAGGCCTCTCACTTAACAGAGTTAAGATCATATATCTCTGTATGATGTATGTAATTTTGTAACATTTGTATATACTCATATCTATAAATATTTCTATATTAAGCTAAATGTGTTCATACTGATGTTTTCAACTCTAATACATTACCATATGAATTATTATTTTCTTTTTGTTTGTCTAACACCTCACATTTCAACAATGAGAAGCTTTCCTTCTACCATCTGTTATCACTTTACTTTGTTGTTCAATTCCACCATATATGTACTGTGGTTTCAGAATTGTTAAGCAATACTCCCATGGGGAACAATTCCCCAACTCGAACCCAGTACTTATATAAATTTCCTTTGGCACACAGTCTTAAATTCTCAGCTTATTTACAAAGTTACTTAGAATAACAACATTTCCTTCTCTCCCTTCAATAAATTTACTTCATGCATTTGTAATATATTTAGGTTTAATCATCACAGTTTGCATGTTACCCTGGGATTCCTGGACTTCCTAATGATATTTTAAAATTTGCATTTGTTAAACTTCACTCTTTATGCTGTAATTTGTTAAGGTTCTATGCAAATATCTATTTGCATTTTGACAAATCCCAGGTGTTGTGTATTCACCATTACAAGAGCATACAAAATAATTTCACCAGCTAAAAATCCCCTGTGCCACATATATTCAACCTTCACCTTTTCCATATCACTGATCTATTTAAGGTCTCTACAGTTTTGCCTTACAGAAATTCATATAAATAAAATTGTTAACTCCATAGCCTTTTCAGACTGGTCTTTTTCACTTATAAATAAGAATTTAAATTTTGTTCATGTTTTTACATGGCTTGATAGCTCATTTCTTTTTATTGCTGAATAGTATTTCATTGCATGGATGTACCATGGGTACATTACCCATTCACCAAATGAAGAATATCTTGGTTGTTTCCAGTGTTTATACATTATAATAAAGATAATATAAATATTCACATGCAGGTTTTGTGTGGATATAAGAGTTCAAATAATTTTTATTAAATAATTAACAAATCTGTATTTATTATTATATCATTAGAAGCACAATTGCTGCATCATATAGTAACACTATATTTAACTTTGTCAGAAACTGCGAAATTGTCTTTCAAAGTGGCTGTACCATTACTTTGCATTCCCACCAGAAATAAATGAGAGTTCATGTTGCTATGCATCCCTTCTGGTAGCAGGCACTGACAAATTTACTTTTTTTAATTTTTAGATTTTAGTCATTCTAATGGATATCTCAGTTTTGTATTCATTTACATTTCTCTAATGACAAATGCTATTGAACACATTTTCATATGCTTTTTGCCATGAGTGTATCATCTTTGGTGATGTGTCTGTTAAGACTTCGCCATTTTTTATTTTGGTTTTTGTTTATCTGTTTTGAAGTATCAGAGCAATTTTTATATGCTGGACGTAAGTCCTTTATCCAAATGTGATTTGCAAATACTGTATCACTGGCGAGGAAAAATATTTTCATTCTCTTACATTTTTCATAGAGCAAATTTTTTTATTTTAGTAAAGTACTACTTATTTTTGGTGTATATTTGACCTTTTGATATTGTATCTAAAACTCATCGCCAAACCCATGATTGCACAGATTTTTTTTATAATTTGTTCTAGAAGGTTTATAGTTTTATACCTTACATTTCAATCTGTGATACTTTTAGGTAAGGTGTAAAGTCTATGTCTAGATGCACTGTTTGTATACAGAAATCCAAAATTTTCAGCCACATTGGGTGAAAAGACTATCATTTATCCATTGATTTACTATTGTACCGTTATCAAATATCAGTTGAATATGCCCCTATGGGTAAAGTCCTGGACTTTATATTCTCCATTGATCTACGTGTCTATTCTGTAATCAATTTCATGATGTCTTAATTACTATAGTATTAGACTATTTGTCAAAATTGGATCTTCTGAGTCTTCCAACTTCATTTTTCTTTTTCAGCATCTTGTTGGCTTTTGTGTTTTCTTTTTCTTATTTATTTTAGATTCAATTCTTTAATATCTTCAAAATATGTTGTTGGGATTTTAATTATAATTGTACTGAATCTATAGATCAAGTGACAAAGAATGAACAGCCAAAATACTGAGTCTTTCCATACATGAATATGTATATTTCTTTATTTAGTTCTTATTTCTTTCATAAATGTTTTGTTGTTTGCCATAGGCATATTCTGTACATATTTCTTAGATCTATATCTACATACCTCATTTTATTTCAATCTGTTATAAACAATACATACATATAGATAGATAGATAGATTCAATCTTTAAACTTGATTGTGCATTGCCACTATATAAGAAAGCATTTGATTTTTTTCCTGCCAAATTCAATTTTGGGATTAGGGTATATATGTGCGGGTTTGTTATATATGTAAATTGCATATTGTAGAGGTTTGGTGTACAAACTGTATTGTCACCCAAGGAATGAGCATAGTTCCTGATAGGTATTAGGTTTTTGCCATTACTTTCAATGGCAAAAACTGCAATTATTTTTGCACCAACCTAAAAGATTTTAGATCTATGTACTCCTCCCTGCTTCCACTCTGAAGTAGGCCCTTGTGTGTATTTTTCTTCTTTGTGTCCATGTGTACTTTAAATAGTTACCTCCCACTTATAAGTGATAACATGTGGTATTTGGTTTTCTGTTCCTACATTAATTCACTTAGGAGAATGGCCTCTAACAACCTTGCATCCCAGGAGTAAAGCCTACTTGAATAGCGTGGATTAGCTTTTTGATGTGCTGCAGGGTTCAATTTGTTGGTTTTTTTTTTTTTTTTTTTTTTTTTAGTATTTTTGCTATTCTATGTTCATCAGGCATATTGGCCCACAGCTTTCCTTTGTCGCTTTGTCTCTGTCAGATTTTAGTGTCAGAACGATGCTGTCCTCATAGAATGAGCTGGGGAGGAGTTTCTCCTTTTCAATTTTTTCTGCAAAGTTTCATTATAATTGATACCAGCCCTTCCTTATATGTCTGGTAGAATTCAGCTGTGAAAAATATATGATCCAAGGGTTTTTCTGGTCGGTGGTTTTCTTAGTTCATTCTCACACTGCTAATAAAGACATATCCAAGTCCTGATTATTTTTAAAGGAAAGAGCTTTAATTGACTCACAGTTCAGCATGGCTGGGAATGCCTTAGGAAACTTACAATCATGGCAGAAGGGGCAGCAAACATGTCCTTCTTTACGTGGCAGCAGGAAGGAGAAGAATGACAATTGAGTGTAGAAGGAAGCCCCTCATAAAACCATCACATCTCTTGAGAACTTACTATCATGAGAACAGAATGGGGAAAAACACCTCCACGATTCAATTACCTCCTACCTGGTCTCTCCCACTATACATAGAGATTATGGAAACTACAGTTTAACATGAGATTTGGGTGTGGACACAGCCAAACCATAGCATTCTACCCCTGGCCCTTACCAAATCTCATATCCTCACATTTCAAAACACAATCATGATTTTCCAATAGTTCCCAAAGTCCTGGCTCATTCAATGAGGAGATTTCTTTTTTTTTTTTTTTTTTTTTTTGGTTCTATTCTCCAGGAGGACCTGCCATTAGCAATGGGAAATACCTTCCCCTATTTCTTGTCTGCACATTGACAGTAGGATTATTTTTAATATGGTCCAGTAAAATTTGTTAAAAAAATCTAGGCTTATAGTATCTTTCAAAAATTATATAGGCTTCTAATCTATTTGCTCCTAGTTAGTTCCAAGAGAAAAAAAATCCAAAGTTAATTTTTGAAGATGCAATTTCAAATACACTTTATTTCTTTGTTATATAGCCTCCGTATCTCTCTCTTGTAATTTAATGGAAGCTACCAAAAAATGATTTGAAAAACTAAGGACACACCCTTAGTTTTATTTTCACATTAAGTAATTTTGCACAAGATGAGATTTTACTGTACAATAATACTCAATGCCTCTTACAGTCTCATCTTTTACTGTTTTTATTTAGTTCGGATGAAACTATCTTTCCAATCATGCAAATCTGTAAAATATGAAATTTATGTATTCCCATCATTTCTACTTGCATGTGGGTCAATTATTCTATGATCTCATTTTGTCATAATAACTTACTGAAATCGATCAGTATTGACCAAAATATACTTGCCAGTCTGTCTACCAACTCTTCATTTTAGCTACATGGTGAATAATTTGCCAAATACTGTGGTACTACATGATAAAGATTATCATCTTTCCTCCTTCCACATTGCCATCCTGTTTGACACCTGACTATATATATAATGTCAAGTATTATGTTTCTCTTATGCTGGCACTCCATTTCTGTACCAGAAATATACTATTTTCGATCATTTCTATATGGAATAGCATTGGATAGACTGTGCTGTGGTCTCAATGAACTCCCAAATCTTCGGGGCTGAACATATAGTTTTGCAATACAGTGTGATAGCAGTCAAGAGACCAGCCTCAGACCATTTTTGTAGCTATGATATGTGGAATATATATGTACCCTTCAGAGTAACCATAAGAAAATATAGAGGCAGAACATCATCTTGTAACTATTTTGGCACTATATTTTAGAGTCTACTAGCTAACACACTCATGGGCCCCAACTATCATGGAAGCTGAAAAAATGTAGGAGAAAATAAGTACTTGTAGTTTCTAACTCACTATCATCATTTTGTCTTGACTATTTTTTTTATTTTTTTGGTAAAAGTGTATGGGGGTAAAAGCATAATTTTGTTACATGCATGGTTTGTAGAGTGGCAAAGTCAGGGCTTTTAATGTATCCATCCCCCAAATAATATACATTGTACCCATTAAGTAATTTCTCATCATCTACTCTCCTCCCACCTCTTCACCCTTCCAAGTCTCCACTATCTGTCTTTCGACACTCTACATCCATGTTTACATATTATTTAGCTCCCACTTATAAGTGAGAACATGCAATATTTGTCTTTTTGTGTCTGACTTGTTGCCACTTAAGATAATGGTATCCAGTTCCATCCACGCTACTGCAATAGACATGACTTCATTATTTTTTATGGTTGAATGGTATTCCATTGTATTTATGTGTGCCACATTTTTTTATACATTGATCCATTGATGGAAACTGAGGTTGATTCCATATATTTGTTATTGTGAATAGTGCTGTGATAAACATAGGAGTGTAGGTATCTTTTTGATGAATTGCTTTATTATCTTTTGGATAGAAACTCATTAGTAAGATTGCTGGAATGAATGGTAGTTCTATTTTAGGTTCCTTGATAAATCCCCATATTATTTTCCATAATGACTGTACTAATTTACATTTCCACCAAGAGTATATAAGAGTTCCCTTTTCTTTGCATCTTTGGCAATATTCATTATTTTCAATAAGAGCTATTCTAACTAGTATAAGATGATATTTCATTCTGGTTTTAATTTGCATTTCTTTTATGATTATGATGTTGAACTTTTTTATATATTTGTTGGTCATTTTTAATGACTTCTTTTGAAAAATGCCAATCTATAGTCCTTTCTCCCTTTTTAATGAGTTATTTTGTTTTGTTGTTGTTGAGTTATTTGAGTTCCTTCTGTATTCTGGATATAGACCCTTGTCAGATCCATAGTTTTCGGATATTTTCTCCAGATTTTCAGGTTGTCTCTTCACTCTGTTGATTATTTCTTTGGCTGTGTAGAAATATTTTAGTTTAATTATGTTCCATTTGTCTATTTTTTGTTGTTGTTGTTGTCTGTCCTTTTGAAGTCTTAATTGTAAATTCTTTTCTTAGACCAATGTCAAGAAGAGTTTTCCCTAGTTTTTATTTTTTCTAGTATTTTTATAGTTTAAGATCTTACATTTAAGCCTTTAATCTGTGTTGAGCTCATTTTTGTATGTGGTGAGAGTTAAGGGTTCAGGCATTTGGCAATTCAACTATCCTTGCATCATTTATTGAAAAGAGTGTTCTTTCCCCAGTGTATGTTCTTGTCAACTTTGTCAAAGGTCAGTTTCCTGCAAGGTTACAGCTTTATTTCTTGGTTCCCTATTCTGTATCAGTATTTTCAGTAAATGGTAACTTATTAATTTTCTGTATGGAAACATAACACATCTTGAAAACTTTCTTACATCTAACACTAAGTTAAATTTAGATGAGTTGAGCCTCTAATCTTGAAAGGTAAATCAATAATACTTCTCCAGGATTACATAGGGGAATATATTCATAGTTTCTGGGAGGAAAGATATCTTAAACACAAAACATCCACACAGCACAGGTACACGCACACCCCCACACATAAATGTTAATTTGGACTCCATTAAAATCAAGAACTTATGTTTATCCAAAGACACTATTAAGAGGTTTATTTCCATATTAAGATACAGTAATCTTATTCCACCCTGTCTCTCCTGCTCAGTGCAGCTTTAAAACTCGGACACAATGAATGGGCTATTTGATATCTCTTGAAAAGTAAATTGCCAGTAGGTGAATTTAGACAAAAGACTTGAATTCAAAGTATCTGTGAGCCAGCATTGAGTTTATTTCTTTTTTCCCCTCTGTAATCACCAGTAACAGACTCATCACAGCCTAAAACCTGAAGAAGGATGTCAGTGTAGACAGAAAATGCTCCAGGAGAAGTTCTCTGCTCTGATACAAGAATCAATAAAGGAGTCTCCAAATACTCAGATAAATTTGAAGACCCATTTCTTGACGAAAATTCTCTATTTCTAATTTTCACTCTCTTCTCTCTCCTTTTCTCTCTTTTTTCTTCTCTCTTCTCTCTGTCTCTTCTGTCTTCTTGCATGTTCTATATTCTTTAATGCCTCAGTCCAAGTAGGCCATAGGCATCTATTATAAAACTGCACAAGTGAAATTGTCCTCTTTGATCAGACAAACTATAGTACAAAGAGAGTGGGACAAATTTCTTGTGCCTTTTATCTTGGTGTGTCCTCCCACTACTTGGTCCTGTATATGCTAAGGGAAATGCCCCCACATTGTAGTATAAGTAAAGCTGAAGCTCTGTGGTGGGAAGGCAGGAAGGAGAGAAAACTAAGTAAATTTAATGTACTAGGGAGATCATTGAAAGGGAGGAGCTCAAGGAAGTGGCTGCATAAACTTAATACTAAACTCCTGAGCTTATGATGAAGGAGCATATGTTTAGACATGACCCTAACAACGTATCATAGATTGTGAGAACTGAACTATGGATAGTTTACTCATGACCTAAGTTAATCAGCATACAATAAATTCACATCAATTATGATGACATATGTAAGTTAAAATTAACATGATAGAAAAAAGGATGCACCATATAAAGACTAATCAAGGGAAGGTGTAGTGGCTATATTAACATAGAGTAGACTTAAGAATAAGGAAAATTACCAACATTATAGAGTAACATTACATAATGATAAATGTATCTATTTACCTAGCAGATACAAAATTTACCTAGCAATTTAAAATGTGTATTCACCTAATGGCAGAGGTCAAAATTAATAAAGTAAAAATAGAATTGACTGGAGAAGTAGAATAATCTACAAGTTGAGATGCACGTTTCAACATTCTGCTCTAAATTCAGTCGGACTAATAACTAGAAAATCTGAAAGGATATAGAACTAAATACCACCACCAAACAGGATCTAATAAATTTTCATAGAGCACTATGCAAAAACAGCAGAAAACTTTACAAGCACCCAGAGATCACTCATCAAAGCAGACCGTACCTAGGGTCATAAAATACACTTTAAAAAATTTTTAAACATTTGAAATCATAAAGACAGGTCATTTGACCATAATGGAATTAAACTAAAAATCAATAAAGATAACAGAGAAATCCTAAAAACAAGGAAAACAATAACAACAAAGCAACAACCTTCTAAATAACCCACAGATATATAAATAAGTCTTGAGACAAATTAGAAGGCATTTGAACTAAATAAAAATGAAAATATTGCATATCTACATCTGTGGGATACAGCTAAAGCAGCCTTAGAAGGAAATTTATTGCATTAAATGCTTAGATTAGAAAAATATATATATTAGAGAACTAATCTGAGCTCCCATCTCAAGAAATTATAAAGGAAAGAATAAAATAAACCCAGATGAAGCAAAGGGATATATTAAAGATCAGAAAAAATTAAATAAGAAGTAGAAAATTAAGCCAAACGCTGGCTTTATAAAAAGATGAATAAAATTGTTAAATCTCTAGCTATACTGACAAAATATAAAGAAGAGACAAATTACTGAGATATACCAAACATACCTATTGAAGTGGCGAAAAAAAAATTGCTGGTAATTCAAAGTGCTAGTGAGAGTAAAGGGCAACTGGAATTCTCCTGTATAGTGGTAATGCCACTTTAGAAAAGTATTTGGCAGTTTCTAATAAAGTTCAATAAATGCATCATATAATCTAGTGATTTGACCTAATGATCTAGGTATTTACCCCTGAGTAATGAAAATTTGGTTCACATAACAATCTGTTAAAGAATGTTTATAGCAGATTATATTCATAATCACACAAACTTAGAAAAAATCCAAATGTTTTTCAATAGGACAATGCATCAACAAAATGTGACACTACTCAGCAATAAAAAGAAATAAACTACTGATTCAACAATGTGAATGAATCTCAAATCTCAAATTATGTTTAGTGAAGGAAGCCAATGTCAAAAGGTTACATACTGTACTGTTCTGTTCACAAGATTTTCTGAAAGAGGAAAATTGTAGTGATGCAGAAACAGTCGATGTTTTTAACAGGTTAACTACAGGAAAAATTGTGACTAGAAAAAAAGCAAGGCCAGCACGGTAGCTCACGCCTGTAATCCCAGCGCTTTGGCAGCCCGAGGCGGGCGGATCACCTGAGGTCGGGATTTTGAGATCAGCCTGACCAACATGGAGAAACCCCGTCTTTACAAAAAATACAAATAATTAGCCAGGTGTGGTGGTCTGTAATCCCAGCTACTCAGGAGGCTGAGGCAGGAGAATCTCTTGAACCTGGGAGGTGGAGGTTGCGGTGAGCCGAGATCGCGCCATTGCCCTCCAGCCTGGCAAGGAGAAGGAAACTCCATCTCAAAAAAAAAAAAAGTAAAAAAGAAAAAGGAGTTGTTTGGGGTGATGAAACTTTTCTGTATGTTGGTTGTGCAGGCTATTACTATTACACAGATATAAACATTTGTTAAAGTTCATAAACTGTGCACCAAAAGTATGTCTATATTATTCTACGTAAATTTTAAAAATTTGATAAAGGTACTATGAAGAAAAGGAACAGGCAACCACAGCATAGTAATTTGTAACACATACAGAGAAGCACAGTTTTATATCTACAAAACGGAAAAAGAGTAAAGCAAATCATTGAATTAGTTAAATATGATCTTTGAAAAATAAGATACATTCATTATTTTTATTTTTATGGTTATTTCTTCTCTCCTCACAACAGAATTTTAGGCTGCATGGTAATGATGTCTATGTCTAATTTATCTGTAAACCTGACCAAATTTTCTAGAAAAGTGACTAAATTACTGGTACAAACTACGAAGCATTTAAACTTTTTAAACCAATGAATGTATTTAGCGAGTTATGTGTAGCTCTATGTTCTCCCTAAGCTCTCTGTCCCCCCACACACTGAAGCAATGCAGTGGAAATTGCACATTTATGAAAATATGATGCCCCTTAAAATTCATTATTTATCTTAGAGCTCTGGCCTTAACCATAAGAGAGCACAGAATCATTAAATAGATATACAAACAACAAATACTCAAAATAAAAAAATACCAGTGTTAGCTTTTGTATGACTGTCACTCCCCAAGTAAAACCTTATTAGAAGCAAAGGTCTTGCACTGCATGATACGCTGTTATCCTCAAGCTCCCCATCCTGCAGATGGGCTAGTGTTACAGTAAAATCTAGAGTTGGGAAGAACAGGTTTTTTGTTTGTCTGTTTTAAGTTATACATGCTAGAAATAATTCATTTCTTGGAATTGAACTCCTATGTAAATACTTTCCAACTGTGAGTGTATATTAGAAACCCAAAGAATCTCTAAAGATTCTGATTTGAGGCTGTGAGGTGCATCCCAGGACATTTCAATCAAGTTCTCATTTTCATGCAGATGATTTCTGAAATATGCTTTCAAAACCCTCATTCTGTTTTGGTATCTATAAAATAATTTAGAAATGGTTATAAAACCTAAGTCTGGTACTCTCAGTTTTACTTCTGGAATTTCCCAGAGTTGTCCTTGCTTTGGGCTTATCTTCCTATCCCCTAGCAACCAATAGATGATAGCAAGATCTATCAAATATACCTATAAATTGTCTAGGATGTTCAATATAACAAATAACTGAAAACATTCTGACTGAGACTGGGACTACATTCAACATAAAAATGCTTCTCCTGAATTGCATGATGGAGAAATGTTTCTGAGAAGTCTTATAAAGGTCATTTTTTAAATGCCACAATACCACATATCTCTTAGATGTGGATGGTTTTTCTCACAAGCATTACATGTAAATTAAGTCTGATACTGAAAAAGATCCTATAGGAAACGTCTATTTTATTCATGTGTTCCTTTATATTTGAATTATTTTTACTCGGTTTCTACGAAAATTCATTTTACAGATTTTCTACTTGCATAGAATGTATGGAAATTAATTATGAATACACTATGTCTTAGAATAGATTTTTAAAATTTTAATAAAAGGAATAATTACAAAGCTTGTATTGAAACAATTGACATTAACTTTTGGGGAAAAAAGGGTAGAGGACTATGAATATCTTTCTCTCTGAGGATAAAGCTTAATATTTTCTGTAATAAATTAGTAAGTACTTAGTAATTACTTTCACTTAAAGCAATACTTATCACTTCATTCTAATGATGTTGCAGCTTTATTTTAGGGATGACAGTATGTACTATCACCATTTTAGTGAGAAATCCGCATATATTTACATCAAATATTTGTTACAGAAGCCAAATAGGAGAGAAAAAAAGAAAAAGCAAGATGCATTGAATTGTTTAAATGTGCTCTTCTTAGATTTATTTCAAGTAAACCTGTTGGCTTGTTTGGCTTCCACTTTGCTAAATATTATTTAAATTTTATTTAAACACTGGTTTAAAAATGTAGATTTACATTAAATGTTAGTTAATGTTAGTTGGCTCTGATGATTTTAGAAATCATTTTGTTCTTTGTGTATTCAAATAATGATACATTCACAAATTTGGAAACTCAGCCACTTTTCCTTTTGTCCCAAATGGAAAATAAAACAATATTTACAGTCAATTTGGCTCACTTATTTACCTCCTTAGTTTTGCTACATGACTGTCATGACTGTGAAATCAAGTTTCTACATTTAGTATTTTATGGTTAATTTTGCAACTTTAACTTAATTTATAATCTTTTCACTGTTTTTAAAGTTTTTTTTTCCAAATTCCAGATTCAGATATACTCAATAAAAGTATACCTACATTATTTTAACAAAATTGGTTATTTATTGTCCCACTAATCTTTGAAGTTTTTAATAATTTTAGATTAATTACATAACAAAAGGGTGAATCCCAACAAATATTTAATATGTAATATATAACAGCTACAATATTTCCTTTTTTAAAATAAAATCTTTAGTTTATGTGAAATTAAAATTTAGAGCTTGAATGTATTGTGGTATAACATTTCAAAATGATAACATGACAAGAGAATATTTTATCTATTACTTCCTAGTACATGATTTTTAAATACCATTTATTTTGATAAACTCTAAAAACAATTAGCTGAGGTTCCTGAAACTGAACCAGAAGCAGTCATCTTTTCATATTTTAGTGTACAAGCACAGCATAATAAGTTTTGAACATTGAATGACAACTGATATTAAAAACTTCCAAAAATATAATGTTAGAGATAAAATAATTGTTGACTTGGTAGCTGATGTCCAAACAATTCATTTGAGGGAAAATATAAAGGAAGAGTACAAATTGATCATGAAAGGAAAGAATTTTTATTTCAAGAAGTAAAGTTTTAAAAATAATTATTCATCTTAAAATTATGAACTTTCATTTGCTGAAGTGATATATAGTTTTTTTGAATGAGGTCTGACTTGAAGAGAAATAGGAGGAAGAAGGAAATTTGTGTAGTCCATTCAGTTGCTAAATAATCATTGTGTTTCCCAGTGTAGATTCTAAAACTTGGAGAATTAACTCTCGGAAAACATGTCATGATCTCACTTAATATTCTCACAAAATTAATATAAATATTAAATTTGTTTTATCAAACCTACAAAGGATTTTTTTAAAGAATAAAACAGGGTATCCTTGAGGTCAGATTACTAACAAAATGTTTTAACTTGTAGGTTTAAAATATATATTCCCAGTGGATCTTACAAATCACATGTACGAAAGAGTTATGATTTATTTAGTACCCAGATGTTTTAATAAAACATGTTTGTTTAAACATTAACCCTCTCTTTCTCACCTTCTCTCCCTCATTCCTTTTGTAAGCCATATAATGTACTCTTGAATTAGGTATAATCTAGTTTATAGAGAAATCTCAAAGATAGCATATATTTAAAATGTTATTTGTATTTCCAATCTAGTTGTTCTATATCATATTCTCATTCCTTAAATTATTATCTGGACAAATTCCATAACTTTTGGGTCACTTTTGCTTATGAAAACTAAAGTCTAATACACAACTTTGTCTCAAACTCAATTTAAATTTCATATAGTCTCACTCCCTCAAAGGCAGGCTTGAACCGATGCCCTTAGTTTAATAGTAATAGTGGTTGGGGAGATAAAAGGGTAAGACTTTAGGACACTCAAACCCTTCCCTTTTGAATACCAATCTATTTTGATATTGAAGGTAAGGAGTGGAAGGCAACATACATAGTTAATAGAAAGCGTCACTAATCATGGAAACAAGGTATCTCAGTTCCAGCTCAGCTCAGATGTCCATCTGATGCCATCTGCTGCTGGTACTCTATACTGATCTGGAAAATATGATCACTTCACAGGAGCCATAAACACTAGAAAATTCTTTTGCAGTCTCCAACTAAACTAAAATGGAGAGAGTTCTATGGTCTTCTTATTGTTTATATGACTGTAGGTATGTCTCTCATCTTCAGTAATTTTTACATCAGAATTGGCCCTCAGTCTCTATGTTCATGTATATTCCCAAACATTAAGAGAAACTCCCTGTAGATCTCTGAGAATAATCCTACCAAATTCCTTTTTCTTGGAAGTTCTAGAGTGGGTCTTCATACGTAGCATCTCATAAAGCCACAAGCTAGATTTGACACAGGGCAATTCTTTTGATACTGAGTTAGGTATTCCTTCTGTCTTCTTCATGGGGAGAAGAAAAATAATATTTGGACAGTTCATAGCACCATTACCCTCCTCTACTTTTTAAGAATCGAATTAGAAGTAAAGGGTTGATGACTAGGGATTATTTAAATGTCATAGAGATATTGTGGTAGCTCTATTTAACATGTTAAGATCTTTGAACATCATTTATTTCCTATGTTGGAACTTAACATCATAACATCATGTTATTACATAAACTATTATCTTACACAAATCAACATGTGCCTTCATAACAATATGTAACAATCAATAAAAATATCTGAACTTGTGACCAAATAAGTCAATAGAGTAAACACTGAGCAACAGTATGATTTTTTCTTCAGTAAATGTCATCATAGAAAATTTGAGACTTCTTTTAAGACTGCAACTCAAAGAAAAATTTATCGCCTGACATGAATACAAAAATAATGATGAAAAATGTTTTATGCTACTACTTTATAAAATAAGAAGTGAAGTCACAGTAATATAAAATAGTATATATGTGAATTATATATCATTATATTTAAATATAGGAAAGATTTATATGAAAGTCTTGAGTATTTTAAAAAATTTTTTCAGTTTTTAGTTTTTACTATTATTTTTTTTACAGATAGGGTCTTACTTTATTTCCCAGGCTGGAATATAGTGGCATGATTCTGGCTCACTGCAGCCTCAAACTCCTGGGTTCAGGCAAACCTCCTACCTCTCTGCCTCCCAAAGTACTGGGACAGGCATGAGCTACCATGCCTGGTTCTATTTCAGAGATTTAATGAAATATAATTTAATTAAACTTAGTTAAAAACCAAAAATGCTAAATATATGCCAAACAGTATGTTATTAGTATAACAAGATAAACACAATATATCTTACAATCTATGAATTCCATCTAGTGAAAGGACCAAAGATGCTAATACTAATCATATCTCGGATTAATAATTTATATTAAAAATATGAAGTTGTGAGATCTGTATCTCTGGAGGTGAGCCATATTTATCATTGCTGTCATTCATTTCAAAGACGGGAATGTCAGAATGTCTTGTGCGGGGTCTAGGAACAAGGAAAAAAGGAGAGGACAGGCACTTTGTCCAAAATATATTATTGTTTGTCTTCTCCACATTCAACACTACCATTTCCTAAAAAATGAGGTTATATAAATGTTCAGTACTCATACATTGTTTATGTGGGCTAGGTGCAATTTGCATTCTAGTTTGAAATATATTAAAGTGTGCAACCTGGAGTAAAATAAGAATTCGTGAAAAAAAGAGGGAGGTAGGTATGTTAAGCAGGTGTGCAGCAGATAAAAATATATAGAACCAGAAAAGTGTCGAACATTAGAGATACAGCTAACAAATCTGCCTCCTTCATATTTATGTTTCTGCTTCAGCCTTACCCTAGCAGAAAGTTGTGATATAAGATATACAAAATTTCAATAAAGGTAATTCTTTATTTCATGAATGTACTATGCAGAATAATGTAAGAATATCTATGGAAGTCTCCTTCCATAGATAAGCAAAAAGTTTGTATCTTTACTTTGTGTGTTTGTTTTTGATCTCAGAGAAAGAGATGTTGGCAGAATGGGGACAGGAGGAAGAAGGAGATAATACAAATGTGAAGAGAAAGAAGGGTCAGGACACTACCTACCAACTCCTATGTTGTTAAGTAAAAACTGAATAATAATTGAAGGAAATAGTAATAATAGTAAAAATAAGAAAAACAACTCTAATAGTGTCTGCATTTGGGAACTTACGTATTAGATGTTTTCAGTAGATGACCTCACTCTATAAAGCATAAACAACTCTTCAACACTCTATAGTAGATAATAATAGTATATGCACTTTGTAATAAATTTAGATTTAGAGAAGTTACTATCTTCTTTAATGTTCCATACTTAACACATGGTGGAAATAGGAAAAGGACCAAGGAAGAAAATAAATACTCTGAACCATCCTCGCTGCGACTTGGTTCTTCATGGGTAAAAATAAGATTGTGCTTTGTTTTATTGGTCAGTTTTCTTTTTCTGGAAATGAAACTTGAGGTTTGTAATTTATCTCCTTTTGTTCTCTCTTAATTTTATTCACATTCATTCTCATCACTTCACTGAATCTGATTCCATCAAATGTTACCAATTATATACATCGTCCTAAATGTGATGGTCTATTTGCATGCCGGTTTTAATTGATTTATCGGAAGCATTTAATACAGATCTCTTCTCCTTGATACACTTACTTCAACTGACTTACAGCACTGAGAACACTTTTGAATTTTCTCTCATATCGTGGGAGTTTCTTCTCATCTTTGATGTTACATGTTTCCCTTCTCTCTTACTTTTAAAATTGAAGGGGCCCAATGTCAAGTTCTTGAGGATCTTATCCATCCTCATGGCTTAAATACCACCCATAAATTCACAACTCTCAAATTAATATCGCCAACAAAGACTTCTTAAATGAATTCCTGACCCTTACACACAAAACCTATATCCATCGCCATTTGGTTTTCTCTTAGATACATGCAATTTAACATGTTCAAATATGAACTCAGGATTATTAAATCTCATCTACCTGCAGCTTTCACTGTCTCAGCTGATGGCAGATTTTTTTTCTTTTTTTAGTTTTTTAGTACAAGAAAAATCTTTATTTCATCCTAGAATGTTTTAAAACAAACAAACAAAACACCAAACAGTCAGCGAAATGAGTAAAATTGCTAACCAAACCATCATAAAATCATGCTAGCTCTACATTAAAATATATCAAATTTGAAGCACTTCTCTCCGTCTCCTGAAACCACTGGTCTGAGCCATCATCTCTCACTTGGATTTCCAAGATAGTCACATAAGAGTTTTCTCTGCTAATATCCAAGGACTTAGACCTCTCAAAACAAGCTGCCAAAGTAAGCCTTTTAGAAGATAAGTCAGAGCTATCTCTCTTCTAAGAACTCAGCATGGCTACTCTTTACATTCAGTATAAAAGCCAAGATACCCATAATGCTGATAAGTAGGGTGACCATATAAGTTATGATTCAATCCAGATTAGTGAGTGAAATTGTTTATAGTACTAATGACAGAACAATATACCTAAAAATAAATTGGCATGAACAAGTAGGATATTTCATCACCCTACTGTCAAGGTGCCTTATTATTTTCCCCCGTTACCTTTCTGACCACTGTTGCCATCATTATCCTCTCCTGTACTGAATCTGTTCTCATTAAAATGGCTTACTTGTTCTTCCTCAAACCCACCATGCAGCCAGGCACACACCTACACCGCAGAACCTGCACAACCACTGTTTTCTTTATACTTAGAATCTTCTCATCCCAGGAATTCACAAGGATTACTACCTCACGTCCTTAAAGTCTTTGCCTAGACCTGGGCTCTCCTATGATTCCTACCCTGAATATCTCATTTCATACTGAAATCTATCCCTCAACATTACTATATGGCTGGGAAATTTAAACTGGATCAATTATGAACCTAACAAAATACCCAGTATATAATAAACAAACACTAGCTACCACCACAAGCAGCAATATTATAACTGGATATTCACTTACCAAATAAATGTATTTTGAAAATAATTAAAGTATGATAGATATATTTCAAGATTAACTACTATATTTACCAAATTATTATCAGGCTATTAATGCTCAACATTCCAAGAGATGAATTTAGATACATTTTCTAACCCCTTGGATTTAGGGGTATAAGTCATTTCTACAATATGAACAGTAACAGATAAAAGTGCCTTAAATGTTAGAATGATGACAGTCCTAACTCTGACATATATCTAGATACATGATTTGTAAAACATATGTTCTTTTAAGAGTAAACTAAGAGGTTTAAAAATATTTTCTCAAGCAACCATATTTTTGTACTATATTCTTTTAAAATGTACATTGCATTTTCATGTCATAAAACTGACTGAATTTTATCAATCTGTATTTTTGAAACCAATCCAAATATATGCATTCACTTTGCCAAATAATACCTACCACATAAAAGACATCCTCATTATTTATAATTTAAAATTAATTCAAGTTCATAAAAATAATAACATGTAAGGGAATATGTTAACAAATTCAGGATTTTTCTCTAGGGAAATATGCTAAAACTTAGAATAAGTATTTTAAAAAGTCTCTTCTTTTTAAAATAACAAATGAAATTGATTTTAAAATAGATATTTACAAAATTGATTGTATATTTAATGTATGCAGTATGTATTAGTATGAAATGACAAACCTGTAGTCTTTGAGATTTCAATGAGCAAAAGGGAATATTAACCAATGATGTCTTTTCAAATAAGTAGTTCACTCAGCAGATATTTGCACAAAACCTGTAATATCAAAACAAAGTAATAGGCATTTATATTCCAAATAAAAAATAATTTATTTGCTTAAATTCTACATTTACAACAAAGTTTAGCCAATGAGTTAACTTAATATCTTCTATTCAAGTCTAATATTTCCATGCAATGTTTGCCCTATGTAAGGGGAAGCTCATATTTAGGTGTTTTGTTTCATGATATTTAAGCCTCTTTAATCTACCTGCTTTCTAACTTTCTACATAATTTTCTTTGTACCATTCTCAAGAACTTCCTTATAAACTCTTACAATTTTTCAAGAAATTAAACCATAGTTTCCTAACAAAGAAAAAAAATTGAGAACAAGCATAACACAAGCAGCCCTTTCTGTTTATCTGAACATTACTCATTACCACAGGTGCATTTAAAGTTTTCAGTAAATAATTATCTAAAATATAAAAGTAATAACGAAATATAGATTTTAATATTTGTATTCCATTAGACATTAAAGAATCTTTTTTGTTTCATTCCTTCAGTAAGAGATCTTGGGAATCATTTTGGCTATAATATTCTTTTACTGTACACTCTTAGACAAGTTATCTCAGTTTCCAAATAGAAGTGCAAAGACAATGAGTCCTCACCGGATTTTTGTTAAAAAATAATGAGGTATAATATTTAATCATTAAATTTCTGAGAAAAATAATTATCATTGTTTATCATCTAGGTCCCATAGAACATTTTTGTTTAATGTAATGCTCTCATTTTAAGTCATTTATAAGTAATTTACAAATACAAGGAAAATACAGTAAAATAAACTAGTAAATATTAATAAATTTTAAACATAGTAAAAGTCTTTCATGCAGTAAATTTTTGTGCACAAACACCATGGATGATAAAATAGTATTGTCACACATTCTTTTAACAAAATGGGATTATCCAGGTTCTTATTCCAAACTATTGTGTGAAGTCCTTTGACTAACTGGGTGAGAATACTGTATTTCCACTTTGTCTTTGGAAATAACTTGTCATTGGTTCTTAAATTTGAGAATATTCATTTCAGTCATCATAATCTGAAGACATATAGTTAATTTAATTAATATGATAAATTTTATTATATCTTTAAAGCCTAGAATGCTGCTATCTTGTTCTTTGCATTTATCTTCTAATTAAGTTAATCTTATAACTTTCTTTGCCATCATGAAAAACAAAAACCTCTAATTTTCAACTGTGTTAACTTAAAAGCAGACCACAAAGATGGTGTCTCCAGTATTTTGAATATCTTACTGAAAGATGATGCCATATTTTGGATAACACAATAACAAATGAAAGAATGACAATTTATTCCATGATTGCATCTTCCTCCTTAGTGATTCCATCATTCTTTTTTTCTTATTACAGTCTTTTTTAGCATAATTGAGAATAATCAATGAACCATCATGAGTCATGATAAGATAATTCTTAGGATGATAAAATAGAAAATGTTTTCAAAATATAGATAAAAATAAGATCCTGATCTCATAATTCATTTTAGATTTATAACAATTCAATGGATCCAAATGGTAATTGTAAAATAGAATAAATTATAATCTATTAAAGTCAACAAAATTTCATTTGTTGTTGCTTGTAAGAACTCTAAGAAAGAATGAAAGTTATGAAATATAGATATTAAAAAAAACCGCCCCAAAGAAGCAAAAAAAAAGTCTAATTAATTATATAACAAGGGTGAATCCACTTGGTATATTACATATGCACAATAAAACAAAGCCTTTTTCTCTTTTTACTATGCTACTCCTTGATTTATTGAACCATGCAGAAAGGGGTTGGGGTATAGAAAAACAGTAGAAAGAAAAAGAAGTAACATGATATCTGTATATTTAAATAGTATAAACAGTAAAATAATATAAATGTAACACATAAAATTACTCTTTACTGTTTGATATATACAGTACTATTTATATTTATATATACATAGGTAAATATGTATTATTATTCACTATTTTATAGGTATACATTTGTGTATATATATTATATATTTATACACACACACCACTTCCATTTTTTAGTTTATGCCACAAAATGTACATATTCTCAACTGTCACTTTAAGATGTTAGGTTGGTTTTGCTGTAATATCTGCTATTTTACATACTAGTTTTGATATGCATTGATCTTTGAAAATAAAACAATTTATTAAGCTGACTTCACAGGATATAAAATGGATTAATGCAAGAGGAAACCACTGCCTGTACACTAACTAAAATCTGAAAATATAAATGGTAGCTTCAGTTTTCAGTAATCACTTTATGTGTTGATATTACTGATCCCAGCTGCCTATGACTTTGATTATGTCTATAAGCTATCTTCCAAAAATCAATTTCTAATAAAGCGAATTAAGACTCATTCATATTAGCTATGGAAGAAGTAAGAAATATCTGTTTTGCCTCCAGGAGTGGAGAAAGAAGTCATTCCACATTTATTTTCAATTACACAGTGTATTTATGGCTATGATATTCATGAAAACATTTTGATTTGGATTGGCATTGCCATCTCCCTTTTCTAACTACAAGTGAACCGTTAGAAGACCAAATTGAGGCTGAATCTGGAGGGCATGGTGCTAAGTAAAATAAGCCAGGCATAGAAAGACAAGTAGTGCATAACCTAACATATATGTGGAATCTAAATAAATCAAACTCATAGAAGCAGAAAGTATAATGGTGGTTACCAGAGCCATGAGTGGGTGAGAGTGAGAGAAATAGAGAAGCAACAGCAAATCAACCCCAAAGCTAGCAGAAGATGATAAATAATTGAAATCAGAGGTTAACTGAAGAAAATCAAGACAAACAAAACATTCAAAATATTAACAAATCCAGGAGTTGGTTTTTTGAAATCTTAGTAAGATAGATAGGCCACTACCTAGACTAATAAAGAAGAAAAAAGAGAAGGTCCAAATAAGCACAATGAGAAATGACATAGGAATCGTTACCACTGACCCGACAGAAATGTAAATAAGCATCAGAAACTACTTTGAACGCCTCTATGCCCACAAACTAGAAAACCTAGAAGAAATGGATGAATTCCTGGCCATAAACAATCTCCCAAGACCGAGCCAGGAAAAAAATGATTCTCTGAGCAGACCAAAAAGGAGCTCCAAAATTGAATCAGTAATAAATAGTCTACCAACCAAATTTTATTTCAAGGTAATTTAAGGCATGTTTCATGTTTACTTTGTTTCCCTGATTAAGTCATGTACATCATCATATGACTTATAATCATATGATGGAGGATAAGTAATACATTTTTGCTGATTGTCAATAGTGCTTTTGGATAAACATTTAAATTAGACAGTGGTAAAAGTGGACCATTAAGTCTAAAATAAAATCAGCAAATATAAATCTAAAATTTGTAACATTTTTATTTTATTTATTAGAGACAAGGTCTTCCTGTGTCACCCAGGCTGAAATGCAGTGGCAGGATCATAGCTTATTGCAGCCTCAAACTCCTGGGTTCAAGCAATCCTCTAACCTCAGCTTTCCAAGTAACCAGGATTACAGATGTACACTACCATGATTGCAAAATTTAATTTCGTATTTTTTGTAGAGTCAGGGTCTGGCTATATTGCTCAGGCTGTCCTTGAATTCTTGGTCTTAAGCCATTCTTTTGCCTTGGCCTCTAAAACGCCCAGATTACAGGCATGAGTCCTCATGCTTAGCCTACTAGCCTAAAAAGGGCAACCAAAAAAAAAAAAAAACTGCTTAAGATGGAAATTCCATGAAAATGACAATTTTAATCTATTCCTTTCACAAGAAATCTAGAATCCCAAAGATTCTCAGTGCAAATATCTATGTTACTTAAAACATATCCTAAAATAAATGGCATATTTTAATTAAGAAATGTTTGTCATGTAAACTTATTTCCAATATGTGTATGTCAGGTATGTTAAAAATAACATTGAATATATTTTTGTTTGAGCATATGTGTGTGGAGGCACATGAATTGGTGCAGTCTTAGAGAAAAGCAACCTCACATTTTAACATTGAATAAATTCCCAAAATTTATTTTAATTTGATCATTTAGAACTCTGTACATATATTCCCTCAGAGTCTTTATTATGTCTAACGATTGCATTCAACTTAATCCTTGATTTTTTAAAAACGTAATTGTTTGAAAACTCACTATCAATATATTCATGGAAATGTAGAGTATAAGCTTGATTTATGCATTGATTAATAATTCAGCTACTTGGTTAATATTTTTGAAACCTATTTATTTCAAGCACTATCTAGACAGATACAGTCAATGTTGTTAAAATTTTCCATTTAAAAGAAACTTTAAAATATCACATTAAATATTTTGCTTTGTGCTTTGACACAGCCTCAAATGGAGAATTGTTCTATTTTTTCCAATGTCATATCACAAATATTTTTTTTTCTAATCTGCTTTCCTTCACTTCCTTTTGCTAAAATATTTGGGAAACACCAAATTCCTTTTCATATATTTTACTAAAGCTTAGACCAAGCTTTATAAACTATGAACTGCTTATTTAAAAGGGAATGTGTAATTATAAATGTATTATAATTTATTAAGTGTTTTCTATGGGATAGACACCATTTGTTGGGGAAACCAGCCCCACACCACCCAGCGGGTATCCCAAGTCCAGCAGAGACAAAGGAGTTAGAAAGAGACAGAATAAGAGTTTAAAAGGTGGGTCCAGGGGACAGGAGAGTCAGAGGCTTGCTCATGGGCCAGAGCTCTTCTGCTTCGCCTAATTTATTGGTTTACAAGCTCTTTGTTCTTAGGGCAGATGGGAGAGGTAAGAAGGGATGGAGGAAAAGGATTAATCAATGAAGGAGAACTGGTGAGTCATTCACTAAGATGTATAGCAGTGGCAGTTTCTGTGAATTTCCTTGAGCAAAGTCATGTGTCTAAACTACTTAAAATCTTTAACTTATCAGGGCTGAAATGGGTGGGAGTGGGTTTCAGGAGAAGCCAAGATGTTTGATTATACTCCACTGCTTCAAGGGTGTGTTATCTCCCTGAGCAACCTGTGAAACGCCGCGGAGCTGTCATGCTCTCCAGGCATAAAGACATGAAGGCAATAAAGAGACTTTTCTCCTCAGAGGCCGCTCATGGCTCCCCATGGTTGTCTCACACAGGACAGACCAACTCATCTGGCTTCCCAGAAACTCTCTTTCCCACAACCATTCTAAGTGTTACTTATTTACTGAATCCTCAATCATAACCTTATGAACTAGATAATTTTCCTTGTTCAGGTGCAGCAACCAAGGCACAGAGATTTTCTCACCTGAAATCACAGAATTACAATAAGTTAATCGCAAAATTACAATAAGTTAAGTAAATATATTCAGAATCCTAGACAGGCTTTTGGAATGTCTTGTGAATCTACAGACCCCTTTCTTAACCACTATAACTATACCTTACTAATTTGCATACGCATATTGTAGAAAAACATACACCCCCCCACACACACAGTAAGAAAGAAAAATAGAGTGAAAGAAAAATTAAAATATATGTAGAAGCTCTATTTCCTTGGTTTCATGTATTTGATTATTGTGACATTTCCTATGTAAGTGCACCCCATGTTCTCTAGAAGCGGATGCTAAGTCAGAGTTTCAGCTGTAAGACTTTATTAGTGATCAGCATTTATGAGTGGGGGACAAGGCTGAACAGAGAAAGAACGTTGACTGTGGTATAGTTCTGACAATGGCTTTGCAAGAAGTGTCCCATTGCAAAAGTCCATCTAATTAATTTATTTGTTTCTTTCTGATACCAACTGTCACAGGTTGGATTCTGAAGAAAGAGATTCTGAAATAGTTCAGAGTGTATTAATTTGCTAGAGTTGCCACAACAAAATACTACAACATAGGTGGCTACCACAGCAGGCATTTCTTTTCTCACAGTTTGGCAAGCTAGAAGTCCAAAATCAAGGTGTCTGCCTGGTTGGTTTCACTGTGGCCCTCTATTTGACTTGTAATATGGCTGGCTTCACGTGGTCTTCCCTCTGTTTGTATGTGTGTTCTAATCTCCTCTCTTTAAAAACACCCCAGGAATATTGTATTAGGGCTCATCATAATGACTTCGTTTATCTTTAATTACCTCTTTAAAGACTTTCTCAGAAATGGTTACATTTGAGGTGTGGCAAGGGGGATTTGAACTTTAAAATATGAACCTTGATGGGAAAACAAACTTAAGCCCCTAATAGAGTAAAAGGCATTTACTAGAAATAAACACCTTTGCAAAGAAAGAAGCAGCAGTATTGGACACAGTGAAAAGTGGAACTTTGTCGTAGGTCCAACAAAGCCTCAGCCAAATCAGTTACTTGCCAACTTGGGAAGTGCGTGACTTCAGAAGAGGAACATCGTTCTAGAGTCAGCCTGGGCTGACTCTAGAAAGGCTAACAGCTGGTGGGTCTCTGCTAAACACACTCCTTGTATTTGTGTATAATTTTTAAAACTTCGCTTCTCAGTGGCACTTGTCTGTGTCTACTACACTCCACTTTGTGGATGAAAATATATTCAAGTAAATAAATATGCTCTCGGTGCTTAATATGTTAAAAGTACCATATTTAGCCTTATAGAGAAATAAAATCATAGTTTTGCAATTATACTTGACTTACATTTTCCCCCAAATCTCTAATGAATTCAGATATGTACAAATAACAGTACAAGGTAGAATGTATTAAGTAGCACAAGAGGAATATAAATAAATTTTTAAAAACTTGAGTAAATGAAAATAATTTTATTCCAATTTAGAAACTCTTTCTTAGAAACAATGAGATATGATCTAGTCTTCTGTAGTTATGACTATTTTGTATTATTTATTTTAACAAAGGTTAAAATAATTCAAATATAGAAAAGTACAAAAATGGTGTGATACATATTCATGTACACATTGACCCAGATTCAACCATTCAACCATTTTAACACACTGGCATAGTTGCTTCTAATTTCCCCCACCTCTCTATTGCTATCTGTGTGTGTGTGTGTGTGTGTGTGTGAGAGAGAGAGAGAGAGAGAGAGAGAGACTTTCATTCTTGCCTCGTTATTTAAAGCTTAACATGAGTCTCTACCATTTCAGGAATATCTCAATACATTTCTAACTTACCTACCTCAGTGTTACACTTTATTCCTAACAGAAAATTATGCTACAATGTATGCTCCATGATGAAAATAATATAATATGATAAAGAGAAAATTAGATTGTCAAAATATATGGTAAAAGAATAAGTTGAAAACTACTGGCTTGGTGCAGCAGTGCATGCCTGTAATCCGAGCAATTGGAAGTCAAGGCAGGTTAATTGCTTGAGCTCAGGAGTTTGAGACCAGCCTGGGCAACATGGTGAAACCCTGTCTCGAGACAAAAACCACACAAAAAATAGACAGGCATGGTGGCTTGCACCTGTTTCCCAGCTACTCTGGAGGCTGAGGGGCAAGGATTTCCTAAGCCCCAGAAGTCAAGGCCGGACTGAGCTTGGATCACAACACTGCACTGCAGTCTGGACAACAAAGTGAGACACTGTCTCAAAAAAAAAAAAAAAGAAAGAAAAAAAAGAAGAAAATTAAAGGAAAAAAAAGTAAGGAAGGAAGGAAGGAAGGAAGGAAGGAAGGAAGGAAGGAAGGAAGGAAGGAAAGAACCCAGGCATTGAGAAATTTCTGTGCCAAAATCTGAGAAAGGTGAAAAGCCTAGAAAAATGAAATCAGGTAGCAGCTTCTTTGACCTCCTAAGAACATTATTTTACTCTAAATACTAAGTAGAACTTACAACACAGTCACTGGTCTGGCAGAAGAAAAATCAGAGTTGAGTTCAACACAAGATGGAGGTGACCTGGTAAAAATCCAAGGTTTTGGGAAGGAATCTCAAAATCTAAATCTCAGTTGTATAAATGAAATGAAAATAGAAAAAAGTCTCACAAGAATAAAGCCCAGATTTCATTGCTCTCAGATTGACTAAAGGTGATCTGAGATTGCTAGTGTCACCAGAATAGCTGCCTGCCATGAGAGAAAAATGTACTCATTGAGAGGAAGATGTAAACTAGAGCCTCAAATCTTTTATCCAAACTTTTTTCTAAATACAGTCCTGCATACTCACAAAATAAATAGACATATAAGATAAGACAACATGTCAGAATGAGAAAAAATATTTTGGTGAAAAGAAACTCAATTGACTACCCATAAATCCATATTTTCAGTATACAAAATATAGATTTTGAAAAAATTATGATAAATATCTTCAAGAAACTAACAAATAAAAAACAGAAAATTTTGTAAAAAATATAAATTATAAAGATGAAGCTATCAGTGCAAAACAATTAAAAATAAAACCTCAAGGGATTCCTTGAAGCATATTAATTACATATTTAAAATTAATAAGAGGAAATAAAAATTCATAAGGCAGAGAAGCAAATTTGAGACTAAAGGCATAGCACAAATGCCATTAAAATACTAGAAATAAAAGAGAGAAAGAATAGAGCCCAGGCAGTATTTTACTATATATTGCACAATAAATATAACATGCATATCTATGTATCCACAAACACACACACACATATATACATACCTGTATGTGCATGTGTGTGTGTGTGTATATATATATATATACAGGTTTATACATCTGTATACATATGTATGTATACACACACACACATACATGTGTGTGTATATATATATACACATAGAACTATATGTTAAATCATGACATAGATATTATAGTGGATTATTTATTTTTACTTTCTTGATACATTATTTGATATAATAAAGTGAAAAATCATATAAAAAGAATATGATAGAGAAAATAAACAGTGAAAAGAAAAGTTAAATATATAGTTACATCAAAGACAGTTCAGAGAATACCAGAATAACTTATATCAATAGGGCCACCTGAAAAGTACAACTATAAAACTGTAGAAAAGGTAAGAAGTAATGTTTTCAGGAACTGAAAGTATCAAGCCATAAGATAATGCCAGTCTTCCTGGCTGCTCCCAGTTTGTCCTTTAGCTATTCACTGTACCAGCCCTAGCTCATGATTTTGGGGGGGAGGTATGAATATGGACATCTTGCAAAATACTATAGATAAGTTAATTTTGAAAGCCTTGGATGTATAATGTGCACAGTGGTGGTGAAATTATTTGCTAATGTATAATTGTGTTATCCTAAAATTTTGTTTGAAAAATCCTAATTTCTTGAACCATGAGACAATCTTTCTTCTGATGAACGTTAACGTGGTACCTCTTTTATAGTTGGTGCCTTATCAAGAATGGTAATATTTTTGTTTGATTTTAGGCTTTTCAATGAACAGCTGAAATTATGTTTTAATATAAATATAGGTATTAGACCATGTTTTCAGCAGTATAGTGAGGCCAAGTTTTGTCAAACAGTTAACATTGAACTGAATGTATGGATAAAAATTTAGCTTTCTAGTTTATGAAAATGAATAAGAGTTAAAATATTTTAAAGAAGAAATGGATTACATATTTAAATAACTATTAAGAAATTATTCATGTAGCATAGTTTAAGAAACAAAATAACAAACAAAAATGTGCAAGATCTGGCAGCATAATATGGTGTTCTATGTATACATGAAATCAATGTATGTAAGGTGAAATTGAATGCAATGAATGGACACAGCTACCCCAAATAATGGAAGCCCAGGAGTTTCCATTAAGGATGTATTCAGAAGTATTTGAAATGAAAAGTATTTATTTAAAAAGACATATAGCTATTTATATTTGTTAGAATTCTATGTCAGTGGGTAGTAGGAATCAACTCAGAATTTTGCATTCAAGCATAAGAAACTGAGGGAATAAATACTTTCTCTTGATCCATGAAGAGTAGATTTCTCTCAAATTTACCTTCTAAAATAGAAATAATGCTAAGTAAAGCAAGGAATAAAGAACAATTTGGTTTAACTCCTTACCCATTATAAATATAAACAGTTCCAACAGCACTTGAAAAGTGGCTAAAATATTTTCCTTCTATGTCTAATTGTTTTAGTTTAGCTTAGCTTTCTTGTTTGAAAAATTTTAAATTAATTTCCAACACACACCTGAAGGAATTTCTAGGTTCCACAGAATCAGTTAAAATACTTTTTCCTTTTAAAAAGAAATGAAACAAAAGGAAAACATATTTTTGTGATATCTATTCCCACAAAATAATCCAAACAATTTACTATCTTGATGTATGAGATGTGACTATAATAAAGAGCAATTTTCATACCACTATGGACAACAACCCCATCACAGTCAAAAGGATGTTTTACAATGACACTACTGTTAACATTTCAAAAGAGATTAAAGAGCACTGATAAATAATAACTGCTCCTTTGAATATACCAACCATATTCCATCTGAGAGTTACCAATTAGCAAACAGTAATCTTCACACAAAATGTTTATATAGCAAAGATTAAACACGATATTCTCTGGGCTCACTGACATGCATATCTCAGTGTGATATAAAGCCTCAACAAAGATTTTTCTGTATAAAATGAATAGACAGTTTTTCTTAGAAGTTTTAGATTACATGAAAGCAGAATAACACAATGGTGCTTACAGCAGGACTCAACAAAGTGATAGTCCCTGCTCAGGATTGGACAGAGATAGATGATCTTCAACTGTAAGAGTAAAATATTCCATTTTTCTCATGGATGTGCTGTATGTATTTACAATTAAAATCGCAATAATAGAACCATTGAAATTTTACAAAAGTAAATATATATATATATAGCTTACACAAATTATAAGCACTATCATTATTTAAGAATTAAAAAAATACTAAGTGCAGTCTAAGTTTCATGTGTGTTTTAGTTTTTCTTAATGATTCCAGTGGTATGAATGAATATATATATATATATATGCTTTGAAAATTGATTTTCAAATACAAAATGGTTTGTTAAGATCCTATCCCTTGATCACATAAATATAAACAAAAATAGGTTCATTTACAATATTCATATGTTAAATTACACATCTTAATTGGTTGGAAATAGTCTTTCCTTAGGGAATTATTCTACATAATATTCCTAATTTTTCCAGAATGACTAAACTCAGAAGTTCAAGACATTTACTAAGCATGAGAATAAACAATATGATGAGGTTGTCTGACTACTTTCAAATTTACTTAGATATTGAATGTATTTTATATATTTTATCTTTAGCAATATTTATATCATGTGTTATACTTCTCCCTCTACCAAGTAATCAGTAACGAATTTCACTGGCTAATATTTTGTTATCTATAAAATATTCTGCAGAAATATGGTTCACCAAGAAAATTGTCAAAGGACTTCATTCAGTTCCCTCATTTTGAAAACACAATAATTTGTTAACAAACATGGCAAAGAATGTATAAATGTAAAATGTCATGTAAAGACCAAAGTAGTGACTGCAATATCTAATTGTGTCCAATGTTATATTTTCTAATTTTTTCAAGTATTTGCTTGTTAATAACCTTTCATCGAATGACTGTTATGTGTAAGAAAGACTGTTAAGGGTAGAGGATATCCTACTACATCTTGTGGGCTTAGCATATTGTGATTTATAAATGAAAGTAAATTTTGAGTTAAATGCAGTGCATACATTCCTCTAGTTCAATCTGTTAAGTAAAAGTTAACACTGACATATTTGCATACACCTTTGAATATGTATTTTTGAGTCACTAATATAAATAGGTACATGACCATATTGAACTCTTAATCAATGCAATATTTTGACTTAGATGAATGCAGAACTGTATGCATTTCATTCATAACTATTCCCAGTGCATTAACTCAAATTAGAACTCTATAATTATGTTAATAAAATTAGTACAGATTTAGTGTTAAAATATAATGAAAATAATAAAGAATCATAAGAAAATTATAAAAAAATTCTTTGTAACAGCACTACCTCAAGAAGAATAATAAGAAAAATTAGAAAATATCTGGAGACAAATGAAAACCAAAACACTGCAAACCCAAATATGTGGGATGCAGCATAAACAATACTACAAGGGATGTATATAGTAATAAATGCCTACATGAAAAAAAAAGATCTCAATCAACAACCTACACGTACCCTACATGTTCCTATGGTGTACGTACACCATAGGAAATAGAAAAAGAAGAATGAATTAGTCCATTTTCATACGGCTATAAAAAAATACCCAAGACTGGGTAATTTTTAAAGAAAAAGAGGTTTAATGGACTCACGGTTCTACATGGCTGGGGAGTCTTCACAATCATGGTGGAAGGCAAAAAAGGAGCATGTCTTACATGGTGGCAGGTAAGACCGTGTGTGCAGGGGAACTGTCCTTTATAAAACCATCAGATCTCCGGAGACTAATTCACAATCACAAGAACAGCACAGGAAAAATCCAGCCTCATGATTCAATTACCTCCAACTGGGTCCCTCTCATGACACACGGGGATTATGGGAGCTACAATTCAAGATGAAATTTGGGTTGGCACACAACCACACCATATCATTCCACTCCTGACCCCCTCAAAATCTCACGTCTTCATATTTTGAAACCATTTATGCCTTCCCAACAGTCCCCTAAAGTCTTATTTCAGCATTAACTCAAAAGTCCGCAGTCCAAAGTCAGATCTGAGACAAGGCAAGTACCTTCCACCTAGAAGCCTGTAAAATCAAAAGCAAGTTAGTTACTTCCTAGATACAATGGGGGTACAGGCATTAGGTAAATACACCAATTCCAAATGGGAAAAATTGGCCAAAACAAAGGGGCTACAGGACCCATGGGAGTCAGAAATTCAATGGGGCAGTCAAGTCTTAAAGCTCTAAAATTATCTCCTTTGACTCCGTGTCTCACTTCTAGGCCAGGTCAATGCAAGAGGTGGGCTCCCACGGCCTTGGGCAGGTCTACTGCTGTGGCATTGCAGGCTACAGCCCCCTTCCCAAATGCTTTCATGGGCTGTCAATAAGTGTCTGTGGCTTTTCCAGGCACATAGTTCAAGCTGTCAGTGGATCTACCATTTTGGGGCCTGGAGGACACTGGCTCTCATCTCACAGCTCCACTAGACAGCACCCTAGTTAGGACTCTGTGTGGAGGCTCAAACCCCACATTTCCCTTCCACACTTCTCTAGCAGAGGTTCTCCATGAGGGCCCTACCCCTGCAGCAAACTTCTGCATAGACATCTAGGTGTTTTCATACATCCTCTGAAATCTAGGCTGAGGTTCCCAAATCTCAATTATTGACATCTGTGAACCCACAGGCTCAACACCACATGGAAGCTGCCAAGGCATGGGGCTTGCACCCTCTGAAGCCATAGCTCAAGCTATACTTTGGACTCTCTTAGCCATATCTGTAACAGCTGGGATGCAGGTCACCAAGTCCCTAGGCTGCACACAGAAGGTAGGCCATGGGCCCATCCATGAAGACTTATTTCTCCTAGGCATTGGGCCTGTGACTGGAGGGGCTGCTGCTAAGGTGTCTGACATACCCTGAAGACATTTTCCTCGTTGTCTTGGCAATTAACATTTGGCTTTTTGTTACTTATTCATTTCTGCAGCTGGCTTCAATTTCTCCCCAGAAAATAGATTTTTCTTTTCTACTGCATCATCAGGCTGTAAATTTTTCAAACTTTTATGCTGTACTTGGTCTTGAACACTTTGTCAGTTAGAAATTTTTTCCACCAGGTAACCTGAATCATCTCTCTCAAGTTCAAAGTTCCACAAATCTCTAGGACAGGGGAAAAATGCTACAAGTCTCTATATAGTATGAGTGACTTTTATTCCAGCCTCCAGTAAGTTCCTTATCTCCATCTGAGACCACTCAGCCTGGACATCATTGTCCATATCACTGTCAGAAATTTGGTCAAAGCCATTCAACAAGCCTCTAGGAAGTTCCAAACTTTCATACATCTTCCTGTCTTCTGAGCACTCCAAGTATCTAGGAAGTTCCAAACTTTTCCACACTCTTCTGTCTTCTTTGGAGCCCTCCAAACTGTTCCAACCTCTGCCTGTTACCCAGTTCCAAAGTCACTTCCACATTTTCTGGTATCTTCAGAGCAGTGTCCTACTCTATTTGATACCAATTTTCTTTGTTAGTCCATTTCCATATGGCTTTAAAGAAATACCTGACTGGGTAATTTATAAAGAAAAAGATCTTTAATGAACTCACTGTTCCACATGGCTAGAGAGGCCTCACACTCATGGTGGAAGGTGAAAGAGCAAAGACAAATCTTACATGGCAGCAGGCAAGAGTGTGTGTTCAGGGGAACTGCCCTTTATAAAACCGTATCTCCTGAGATTTATTCACTATCACAAGAACAGCATGGGGAAAACCTGCCCCCATGATTCAATTATCTCCCACCAGGTCCCTCCTACAACATGTGGGGAATATGGGAGCTACAATTGAAGATGAGATTCGGGGTTGTAGGGGAACACAGCCAAATCATATTAAAGAACAAACTAAGCCCAAATTTAGTTGAATAATAGAAATATAATAATTAGAGTTGAAATAAATTTTTAAAATAGACAAACAATAGAAAAAATTGGTGACACTAAGAGTTTTTTTGAAAAATTAATGAAAATGGCAAACATTAAGTTAATGAGAGGAGAGTTAAATAAAGAAAACAGAAATAAAAAGGGATCCAACTACTAAGAGCAACCATGTGCCAACAAATTGGACAACGTAGGAGACAGTAATAAGTTCCTAGAAACATACAATCAACAAAAACTGAATCATGAAGAATTAGAAAATCTGAAGAAACCAATAACTATTACGTAGATTGAATCAGTAAGCCAAACTTCCCAACAAAGGACCCAGGACCAGATGTCCTCATAGCTGAATGCTACCACATTTTAAGAAGAATCAAAAGTAATCATTCTCAAATTTTTCCAATATCAAAGAGGAGGACACACTTCCAAACTTATTTTATAATGTTCATATAACACTGGTAGTAAAGCCAGTGACACTACAAGAATGAAAACTGTAGGCCAACATTTCAGATAAACACAAATGCAAAAATCCTGATCAAAATACTAGCCAACCAAATTCAATACAGATGAAAAGGAACATGCACCATGACCAAGCGGGATTTATCCCTAGGATGCAAGGATTGTTCAACATACAAAAATCAATCAATATGTTAGACCACATTAACAGAGTGAAGGATAAAAATCACATGATCCTCTCGATAGATGCAGAAAATATATTCAACAAAATGTTAACACTCTTTCATAACAGAAATATGAGGCAAAGTAGAAATATAAGGAATATACTTCAACATAATAAAAGTCATATATGACAAACCCACAAATAATATTACCTGAAATATTAAAAAACAAAGTTTTTCCCTAAGATCAAGAACAAAACTAGGATGCCCACTCTCACCACTCTATTCAACATAGTACTTGAAGTCCTAGCCAGAGAAATTAAATATGGAAAAAAAAAGACATCTAAATCAAAAAGGAAAAAATTATCTCCTCTGTTTGCAGATAACATAGCTTTGTATGTAAGAAACCCTAAAGACACTGCCAATAAACTGTTGGAACTAATAAACAAATAAAATAAAGTTGCACTATACAAAATCAAATACAGAAATCAGTTTCATTTTAATACACTAACACTGAACTATCCAAAAACAGAATTAAGAAAAAAAATCGCATTTATAATAGCATGAAAAAGAATAAAATACTTAGAAATAGACTCGAGAAAGACAGTGAAAGACTTGTACTCTGAAAGCTACAAAACACTGTTGAATAAAAAAAAACACACACACAAATGAATAAAAGACATCCCAGCATTATGAACTTTATTACTTAATATTGTTAAAAGGTTAAAACGTTGTCTACAGAATCAGTGCTATCTCTATCAAAATACAATTATATTATATATATATAATATGTGTGTGTGTGTGTATATATGTGTATATATATATATATATACATAATTCTAAATTTCAAATGGAAACAAAAGCAAAACTCCAAAATAGCCCAAGCAATATTAAGAAATAAAAACAAAGCTGGAGGTTCACGTTTTCTGATTTCAAACTAGAATACAAAGCTATAGTACATAAAACAATACGGTACTGGCATAAAGATAGACTAATAAGAAAGAATAGACAGCCCACAAATAAACCTACTTATATACGGTAAATTAATTTTTGACAAGGGTGCCAATAACACACCATGGGGAAAGAATAATCTCTTAAACAAGCCCAGTTGGGAAAACTGGCTACCATCTGCAAAAGAATAAAATTGGACCTTATCTCACACCATTTACAAAAATCAACTCAATTTATCAAAGACTTAAATGAAAGATTTTTGAAACAGTAAAACTCCTAGAAGAATACTTAGAGGAAAAACTTCATGACATTTTTCTTGGCAATCAAAAGCACTGGCAACATAAGCAGAAATAGGCAAGAAAGACTACATCAAACTAAAAAGCTTCTACACAGCAAAGAAGAAAATCAGAGTAAAAAGGCAAGCTACTGAACTAGAAAAATATATTTACATACCATATACCTGATAAGAGATTAATATCCAAAATATATAAGGAACACCTATGATTCAAAAGCAGAAAAAAATAAAAATAGGCAAAGGACTCAAGTAGACATTTCTCCAAAGAAGACATACAAATAGCCAACAGGTATGTAAAATAATGCTCAACATCACTGATAATCAGGGAAATACAATCAAAATCACAATGAAATATTACCTCACACTTGTTAAGATGGCTATGACAAAAAAAATGAAAGTAATCAAGTTTTGGCAAGGACTTGCAGAAATTGGAAGCATTTTAACATTGTTGATGAGAATGTAAAATGGTGTGGCTGCTATGAGAAAGAGTTTCTAAAAAGATTAAAATAGGACTATCATACGATAAAGCAACCTCAATTATAAGTTTTTATCCAAATAAATTGAAATCAGAATTTCATATTAATATCTGTACTTCCATGATCATGCATTCACACTAGCCAAGATATGGAAAAAAAACCTAAGTGTCCATTGACAGATAAATGGATAAAGAAAATTTTATATATATATATATATATATACATACACAATATTACATATATATATAATATTCAGAACTAAAAAAGAAGAAAATCCTACTACAGGGATGAACTTTGAGTTCATTATCCAAAGTGAAATAAGCCAATCACAGCAAGAAAAACAGGCATTATTCCACCCATATAATGTATCTAAAATAGTCCAATGCATAGAAACAATTGGTCATCAGGAGCTAAGGGGATAGAGAAATAAGGAGTTGTAGTTCAATCTTTGCTGTACATTATTCTTCTTATAGTTAACAATGCTGTGCTGTATGCTTAAACATTTGTTAAGACAGTATATCTCATGTCCAGTAATCTTACCACAATTAAAAAAATAATTTCAGTGGAAAATAATAGAATCTTAAGAAAGAATGTATTAATTGTACTTTTTGGGGTTACAATCATTGAGCTCAACTTGTGTTGTGAGACTACCTGAAGCTAATATATATTGAGAATTTTTATTTATTTATTTTGAAAAGTTTGCAGACTTTTTCTGAAACTGCTCTGCTTCAGAAAACAATGATGCTGGACATGACATAATTAAATGATAAATTGTCTAAATACCTACGACTGTAGTGCACAAACATGTGAGTATTTGTGAAAGAATTTAGAGAATAATAGCTAAAATCATAAAGAAATGGCAATACATAAAATATTTTTTAAAAACACCTCATGTAGTGGTAAAAATTAATAATTATAATTGTGCTTAAGTTGAAATTCTATAGTAATTGAGAATCTATGCCATGAGTGGTGGAACAAAAAAACTATAAAAAAGTGATACAATTCATGTTCTAGGATAGATATTTTCAGTAATCAGATATAATGTTTGTACAAATTTGTTTTGAGTTCTAGTTAACATATCTTTGAAGATGGCCAAATAGAAAGAGCTCTGGTCTGCAGCTCCCAGCAAGATCAACGGAGAAGATAGGTGATTTCTACTTTTCCAGCTGAGGTACTCAACTCATCTTATTGGGACTGGTTAGACAGTGGGTGCACCCCATGGGGACAAGCCAAAGCAAGGTGGGACATCACCTCACCTGAGAAGTGCAAGGGGTTGAGGAACTCCCTTCCCTAGCCAAGAGAAGCCATGAGGGACTATGCTGTGAGGCATGGTACATTCCAGCCCAGATACTACACTTTTCCCATGGTCTTCACAACCCACAGACCATGAGATTCCCTCAGGTGCCTACACCATCAGGGCCCTGGGTTTCAAGCACAAAACTGGGCAGCTGATAAGGCAGACACCGAGCTAGCTGCAGGGTTTTTTTTTTGTGTTTTTTTTTTTCATACCACAGTGGTACCTGGAATGCCAGCAAGGCAGAACCATTCACTCCCCTGAAAAGGGGGTAAAGCCAGAGAGCCAAGTGGTCTAGCTCAGTGGATCCCACCCCCACGTAGCCCAGCAAGCTAAGATCTCCTGGCTTGAAATTCTCGCTGCCAGCACAGCTGTCTGAAGTAGACCTGGGATGCTTGAGCTAGGCAGGGGGAGGGATGACTGCCATTACTAAGGCTTGAGCAGGAGGTTTTCCCCTCACACTGTAAACAAAGCCACTGGGAAGTTTGAACTGTGGGGATCCCACCACAGCTCAGCAAAGACATGTAGCCAGACTGCCTCTCTAGATTCCTCCTCTCTTGGAAAGGCATCTGTGAAAGAAAAGCAGCAGCCTCAGTCATGGGTTTATAGATAAAACTCCCAACTCCCTGGGAAAGAGCTGCTGGGGGAAGGGGCGGCCATGGGTGCAACTTCAGCAGATGTAAAGGTTCCTGCCTGCTGGCTCTGAAGAAAGCAGCAGATCTCCCAGCACAGTGCTTGACCTCTGCTAAGGGACAGACTTCCTCCTCAAGTGGGTCCCTGATCCCGTGCCTCCAGACTGAAAGACACCCTACAGCAGGGGTCGACAAATAACTTAGAAAGGAGAGCTCCAGCTGGCATCTGGCAAGTGCCCCTCTGGGACAAAGCTTCCAGAGGAAGAAGCAGGCAGCAATCGTTGCTGTTCTGCAGCCTCCGCTGGTGATACCCACGCAAACAGGTTCTGGAGTGGACTTCAAGCAAATCCAGCAGACCTGCAGCAGATGGGCCTAGCTTTTAGAAGGAAAACTAACAAATGGAAAGCAATATCATCGACGTCAATGAAAAGGACCTTCACACAAAAACCCCATCCTGAGGTCAGCAACATCAAAGACCAAAGGTAGATAAATCCATGAATGAAGAAAAACTACCACAAAAAGGCTTAAAATTCCAAAAACCAGAATGCCTCTTTTCCAAAGGGTCACAACTCCTTGTCAGCGAGGGAACAAAACTGGATGGAGAATGAGTTTGACGGATTGACAGAAGTAGGCTTCAGAACATGGGTAATAACAAACTACTCCGAGCTAAAGGAGCATATACTAACCCAATGCAAGGAAACTAAGAACCTTGAAAAAAGGTTAGAGGAATTGCTAACTAAAATAACCAGCTTTGAAAGGAACATAAATGACCTGAAGGAGCTGAAAAACTCAGCACGAGAACTTTGTGAAGCACACACAAGTATCAACGCCAAATCAATCAAGCAGAAAAAAGAATATTAGAGATTAAAGATCAACTTAATGAAATAAAGCATAAAGACAAGATTAGAAAAAAAAATGAAAGGAAAGAAAAAAGCCTCCAAGAAATATGGGACTATGTGAAAAGACCAAACTTATGTTTGATTGGTGTACCTGAAAGTGACAGGGAGAACGGAATCAAGTTGGAAAACACTCTTCAGGATATCATCCAGGAGAACTTCCCCAAACTAGCAAGACATGCCAACATTCAAATTCAGCAAATGCAGAGAACACCACAAAGATACTCGTCAAGAAGAGCAACCCCAAGACACATAATGGTCAGATTCACCAAGGTTGAAATGAAGGAAAAAATGTTAAGGGCAGTCAGAGAGAAAGGTTGGGTTTCCAACAAAGGGAAGCCCATCAGACTAACAGCAGATTTCTCTGCAGAAACCCTACCAGCTAGAAGAGAGTAGAGGTCAATATGGAACTAAATATAGAAAGAAAAAATGGGTACCAGACACTGAACAACCATACCAAATTGTAAAGACCATTGACACTATGAAGAAACTGAATCAACTAATGGGCAAAATAACCTTAAATGTAAATGATCTAAATGCCACAATTAAAAGGCACAGACTGGAAAACTGGATAGAGTCAAGACCCATCGGTGTGTTGAATTCAGAAGACCCATCTCACATGCAAAGGCACACATAGGCTCAACATAAAGTGATGGAGGAACATTCACCAAGCAAATGGAAAGCTAAAAAAAAAAAAAAAAAAAAAGCAGGCATTGCAATCCTAAACTCTGATAAAACGGATTTTAAACCAACAAAGATCAAAAAAGAAAAGAAGGGCATTACATAATGGTAAAGGGATCAATGCAACAAGAAGAGCTAACTATCCTAAATATATATGCACCCAACAGAGGAGCACCTAGATTCATAAAGCAAGTTCTTAGAGACCTACAAAGAGACTTAGACTCCCACACAATAATAGTAGGAGACTTTAACACCCCACTGTTAATATTACACAGATTAACAAGACAGAAAATTAGCAAGGATATTCAGGACTTGAACTCAGCTCTGGACTAAGCAGACCTAATAAACATCTACAAAATTAACCACCCCAAATCAACAGAATAGACATTCATCTCAGCACCACATCACACTAAATCTAAAATTGACTACATAATGGGAAGTAAAACACTCCTCAGCAAATTCGAAAGAACGAAAATTATAACAAAAGTCTCTCAGACCACAGTGCAATCACAAATTAGGACTCAGGATTTAGAAACTCACTGAAAAATGAAAACTACATGGAAACTGAACAAATTGCTTCTGAATGTCTGCTGGGTAAATAACAAAATTAAAGCAGAAATAAATAAGTTACGTGAAATCAATGAGAACAAAAACACAATGTACAAAATTCTCTGGGACACTGCAATTTATAGCACTAAATGCCCATAGGAGAAAGTGGGAGTGATCTAAAATTAACACCCTGATATCACAATTAAATGAACTAGAGAAGCAATAGCAAACAAATTCAAAAGCTAGCAGAAGACAAGAAATAACTAAGATCAGAGTAGAACTGAAGGAGATAGAGACACAAAAATCCCTTCAAAAAATCAATGAATCCAGAAGCTGTTTTTTTGAAAAGGTTAACAAAATACATAGACTGCTAGCTAGATTAATAAAGAAGAAAAAAGAGAAGAATCAAATAGACACAATAAAAAATGATAACAGGGATATCACCACAGATCCCACAGAAATACAAACTATCATCAGAGAATACTATAAAGAGCTCTAAACAAAGAAACAAGAAAATCTGGAAGAAATTGATAAATTCCTGGACACATACACCCTTCCAAGACTAAGGCAGGAAGAAGTCAAATCCCTGAAGAGACCAATATCAAGTTCTGAAACTGAGGCAGTAATTAATAGCCTACCAACCAAAAGAATCCCAGGACCAGATGTATTCACAGCTGAATGCTACCAGAGGTACAAAGAGAAGCTGGTACCATTTCTCCTGAAAATATTCCAAACAATAGATAAAGAGCAACTCCTCCCTAACTCATTTTATGAGGTCAGCATCAACCTGATACCAAAACCTGGCAGAGACACAACAACAACAAAAATTTCAGACCAATATCCCTGATAGATGTCGATGCAAAATCCTCAATAAAATACTGGCAAACCGAATTCAGCAGCACAATAAAAAGGTTATCCACCATGATCAAGAAACTTCATCCCTAGGATGCAAGGCTTGTTCAACATATGCTTATCAATAAACGTAATCCATCTCATAAAAAGAACCAATGACAAAAACCACATGATTTTCTCAGTAGATGCAGAAAAGGCCTTCAATAAAAATTCAACACCCCTTCATGCTAAAAACACTCAATAAACTAGGTATTGATGGAACATATCTCAAAATATTAAGAGCTATTTATGACAAACCCACAGCCAATATCATACAGAATGGGTCAAAGCTGGAAGCATTCCCTTTGAAAACCAGTACAGGACAACAATGCCCTCTCTCACCACTCTTATTCAACATAGTATTAGAAGTTCTGGCCAGGGCAATCAGGCAAGAGAAAGAAAGATAGCGTATTCAAATAGGAAGAGAGGAAGTCAAATTGTCTCTGTTTGCAGATGATATGATTGTATATTTAAAAAAACCCCATTGTCTCATCTCAAAATCTCCTTAAGCTGATAAGCAATTTCAGCAAAGTCTCAGGATACAAAATTAATGTGCAAAAATCACAAGCATTTCTATACACAAATGATGGGCAAACAGAGAGCCAAGTCATGAGTGAACTCCCATTCAGAATTGCTACACAGAGAATAAAATACCTAGGAATAAAACTTACAAGGGATGTGAAGGATCTCTTCAAGGAGAACTACAAACCACAGCTCAAGGAAATAAAAGAGGACACAAACAAATGTAAAACATTCCATGCTCATGGATAGGAAGAATCAATATCATGAAAATGGCCACACTGCTCAAAGTAATTTATATATTCAATGCTATCCCTATCAAGCTACCATTGACTTTGTCCACAGAATTATAAAAAAAACTACTTTAAATTTTATATGGAAACAAAAAAGAGCCTGTATAACCGAGACAATCTTAATCAAAAAGAACAAAGCTGAAGTCAGCATGCTACCTGACTTCAGACTATACTATAAGGCTACAGTAACTAAAACAGCATGATACCAGTACCAAAACAGACATATAGACCAATGGTATAGAACAAAGCCTCAGAAATAACACCACACATTTACAGCCATTTGATCGTTGACAAACCTGACAAAAACAAGCAATGGGGAAAGGATTCCCTATTTAATAAACAGTGTTGAAAAAACTGGCTAGCCATATGCAGAAAACTGAAACTGGACCACTTCCTTACACCTTATACAAAAATTAACTCAAGATGGATTAAAAACTTACATCTTTGACCTAAAACCATAAAAACCCTAAAAGAAAACCTAGGCAATACTATTCAGGACACAGGCATGGGCAAAGACTTCATGACTAAAACACCAAAAGCAATGTCAACAAAAGCCAAGATTGACAAATGGGAGCTAATTAAACTAAAAGCTTTTGCACACCAAAAGAAACTATCATCAGTGTGAGCAGGCAACCTACAGAATGGGAGAAAACTTTTTCAATCTATCCATCTGACAAAAGGCTAATATCCAGAATCTACCAGGAAGTTAAACAAATTTACAAGAAAAAAGCAAACAATCCCATCAAAAAGTGGGCAAAAGATATGAACAAACACTCCTCAAAAGAAGACATGTATGCGGCCAAAAAATATATGAAAAAAAGCTCATCATCACTGGTCATTAGAGAAATGCAAATCAAAACCACAATGAGATACCATCTCACACCAGTTAGAATGGCGATTATTCAAAAGTCAGGAAACAACAGATGCTGGAGAGAACATGAAGAAACAGGAACACTTTTACAATGTTGGTGGGAGTGTAAATTAATTCAACTATTGTGGAAAACAGTGTGGCAATTCCTCAAGGATCTAGAATCAGAAATACCATTTGACTCAGCAATCCCATTAATGGGTATATACCCAAAGGATTATAAACCATTCTACTATAAAGACACATGCACACGTATGTTTATTGCAGCACTGTTCACAATAGCAAAGACTTGGAACAAACCCAAATGCCCATCAATGACAGACTGGATAAAGAAAATGTGCCACATATACACCATGGAATAATAGGCAGCCATAAAAAGGAATGAGATCATGTCTTTTGCAGCGACATGTCTGAAGGTAGACACCATCATCCTCAGCAAACTAACATAAGAACAGAAAACCAAACACCATGTGTTCTCATTCATAAGTGGGAGTTGAACAATGAGAACACATGGACACAGGGAGGGGAGCTTCACACAAGGGAGCCTGTTGTGGGGTGGGAGGCTAGGGGAGGGATAACATTAGGAGAAATACCTAATGTAGATGACAGGTTGATGGGTGCAGCAAACCACCATGGCACGTGTATACTTATGTAACAAACCTGCATGTTCTGAACATGTATCTCAGAACTTCAATTATAATTTTAAAAAAAAACTATCTTTAAGTGAGAAGCACACTTTCATATGATAAATTAAATTTGCATTATTTTATCCAGAATAAAATATCATACATATTTAAACTTTGAATGTAACACTGACTTGTACTATAAACACAGTACCTGGTTAAATAACAGGCTTATTGAATAACAATCAAAGGAGTATCTTTTTATTAAAGAAGTACTCCAGGATGCTTCCTAAACTTCTAATACATAATCAAATACTTACTCAACCTCTGAATTAAAGAGCAAATTTAACATGTTGAAACCTGAAACTCGTATTTCTTTCCTAACATTGTTGACATTATGTTCATCTGTCCAGTAACTCAGACAAGATCTTAGGGTCATTTAGGTATTTTTATCTCACATACCAGACATCTAATCCAAAAGTAGGGGCTAGATGGAGAGCAAGATGGCAGAATAGAAAGTTCCACTAATCAGCCTCCCATCAAGCACACCAAATTAATGACTATCTATGGAGAAAAAACAACTTATTAAAAGCCAAAAACTAGATAAGCACTCCCACTACCTCAGTACCTGGTTTGAACTTCATATTGTTGAAAGAGGCACTGAAGAGATAGAAAAATCAGTCTTGAGCTGCCGATGCCACCTCTTTCCCACTCCCAGCAACAGCAGCATGTTGCAGGGATCATCTCTGGTTGCCAGGCGAAGTAGAACACAGCAATTGTGAGGCTCTGAATTCAATGCTGTCCTGTTAAAGCGGAAACATAAACCAGACCAAACTCAACAGGTGCTTGCCTACAAAGGGAGCATTTAAACCATCCCTAGTCAGAGAGCAATTGCTGATACAAGTGGTCCAGATTTGAGTGCTGAAACCTTGCCACGAAGGGTCAAAATAATCTCAGCCTCTAAGTAAACCTGAAATGCAGTCGAGGCCATAAGGACTGCAACATACAGCTGAATTCTAGGGCTGTACTAGGCTCATAGACAATGGACTGAGGGTCGGGGGACACGACATACTGAGACACCAGCTGTGGCAGCCAAGGGATTGCTGGCATCACCCATTCCCTAGACTCAAGCTGCACAACATAAGGCTCCAAAAGAGACCCCTGTCTTCTGCTTAGGGAGAGGAGAGGGAAAAGTGGAGAGGACTTTTTTATACATCTAGATAACAGCTCAGCCACAGCAAGACAGGGCAACAGTTGGAGTTGTGAGGCCCCCATTCCAGGCCCTATCTCCCAGATAACATTTCTAGACACACTCTGGGCCAGAAGGGATGCCATTGCCTTGAAGGAAAGGACCCAGACCTGCCAGCATTTATCACCTGCTATGTGAGGAGACCCAGGTAATTCCCAGGTACTACATCAAGGGCCTTGGTGAGCCTCTGAGACTTTCTGACTTCAGGTTACCAGCTGTGGTGGTTATGGGGCAAAACTCCTTCTGATTGAGGGAAGCAGAAGGAAAAGTAAAAGGGAATTTTGCCTTGCACCTAAGTTACCAATACCACCATGGGGGGTAGAGTACAAAGGTGGCTTTGGGGTTCCTTGTTCCAGGACTTGACTCTTGGATGGCATTTCGTGACCTGCCCTGGACCAAAGAGGTGCCCACTACGCTGAAGGGTGAGTACCAGGCCAGGAAGGATTCACCACAAACTGACTTCGGACACCTTGGGCCTTAAGAGGACATTGGTGGTAGTCTGGTACTAATCCCTGTGGCCAGAGTGGGTGTTGGCTATGAAGTGAGGTTCCTCTGTCTGTAGAAAGGGGAGAGAAGAATGAGAAGAACTGCATGTTGCAGTTTGAGTGCCAGTTCAGTCCCAACACAATAGAAAATCAGGGAGACTCTTAAGTTTTTCTATCCTAGACCCTGAGTCCTGATGGTATTTCAGGGCCCACCCATGTCCTGCGGGACCTCATTGCCCTGAAGGGAAAAACATCAGCCTGGCTGGCTTTGGTACTTGCTGATTGTAGAGCCCTGGGACCTTGAGTGAACATAGGCAGTACCAGGGAGTGGTTACAGCAGGCCTTGGGTGAGACACAGAGCTATGTTGGCTTCATCTCTGACCCAGTGCAGTCATAGTGGTGACGGCTACAGAGGTGTTTATGTCACTCCACCTACAACTTTAAGTGGCTCAGAACAAAGAGAGAGAGAGAGAGAGAGAGAATGGGGGTGGGGGGCTCTTTATGTTTGAGAGAAGAAACAAGGGACTCTGCCTGGTAATCCAGAAAATGCTCCCAGACCTTATTCAAGATCATTAATATGGTACCTCTATGAGTCTGCAAAACCACAGTGTCACTGGGCTTTGGGTGCCCCCTAAAGCATAAACAGCTTAGATCACATCACGTAAAGCATTCCCAAGAAAAATAACTACAAATAAGCTTAGACAGTGAAGACTACAATAAATACCTAACTCTTCAATGGCCAGACATCAAAGAACATCTGCTACCCTCAACACCATTCAGGAAAACATGGTCTCAACATATAGGTCACTAAATAAGGTATAAGAAAACAATTCTGGAGCAACAAATATGTGACCTTTCAGACAAAGAATTCAAAATAGCTGTGTTAAGGAAATAAAGAAATTCGAGATAACACAGAGAAGGAATTCAGAATTCTATCAGACAAAATTATCAAATATATTGAAATAATTAAAAGGAATCAAGCAGAAATTCTGGAGCTGAAAATGCAATTGCCATACTGAATAATCCATCAGAGTCCTGTAATAGCAGAATAGATCAAGCAGAAGAAAGAATGTGTGAACTCTAAGACAGGCTATTTGAAAATATACAGTCAGAGGAGACAAAAGAAAGAAAAAACAATAAAACACACCTACAATATCTACAAAATAGACTAGAACAAGCAAATCTAAGACTTACTGGCTTTAAAGAGGAGGTAAATAAAAAGATAGGGATAGTAAGTTTATTCAAATGGATAATGACAGAGAACTTCCCAAAGCTAGAGAAATATATCAATATCCAAGTACAAGAAGATTATAAAATACCAAGCAGATTTAACCCCAACAAAAGTAACTCAAAGTATTTAATAATAAGACTCCCAAAGATCAATGATAAAAAAAAATCCTAAAAGCAGCTAAATAATATAAGCTCATAATATGAAATGGAGCTCCAATACATCTGGCAGCAGACTTTTCAGAGAAAATCTTACAGGCCAGGACAGAGTGGCATGACATATTCAAGGTGCTAAAGAAAAAATACTTTAACACCTGAATAGTATATCCAACAAAAATATCCTTCAAACATGAATAAGAAATAAAGACGTTTCCAGACAAACAAAATCTGAGGGATTTCATAAATACCAGACCAAAACCCATTCTACAAAAAAAGTCCTAAAGTGAGTACTTCAATCAGAAAGAAATGAAAATTAATGAAGAATAAATAATCACATAAAGGTTAAAAAACCTTATCCATGACAGTAAGTATACATAAAAACACAGAATATTATAACATTGTAACTGTGGGGTATAAACTATGTTTATCCTAATTATAAAGAATAAACAATAAACAATGAATCAATTAAAAATAGTAACTACAATAATTTTTCAAGACATAGTATGAAAGATATAAATAGAAACAATAAAAAGTTAAAAAGTTGGAAACAGTTAAGAAGACTCTTCATAAGTTTTCTTTTGGATTCTTGCTTGTTTATGCAAATAGTGAAAAGTTTTTATCTGGTTAAAATAATGGGTTATAGGATAGTATTTGTAAGCCTCATGGTAACCTCAACCCAAAAAACATACAATGGATATGTAACACATAAAAAGCAAGAAACTAAATCATCTCACCAAGAAAATCATTTTCACTAGAGAAGATAGAAATGAAAAAAAGAAAGAGACCACAAAAGAAACAGAAAATAAAATGGCAGGAGTAAGTTCTTATCGATAATAACATTAAATGTAAATGAACTAAATTCTCCAATCAAAAGACATAGACCGGCTAAATGGATGAAAAAATGAGATCCACTGATCTGTTGTCTACAAGAAACACACTTCACCCATAAAGACACACATACATTAAAAATAAACAAATGAAAAAAGATATTCCATGCCAATGGAAACCAAAAAAGCACAGACAACACAGAATTCAAGACAAAAACTATAAGAAGAGACAATGAAGGTCACTATATAATGATAAAGGGGTCAATTCAGGAAGAAGATATTACAATTTTAAATATATATGCACCCAACATGGGACCACACAAATACAGGAAGTAAATATTATTAGTGCTAAAGAGAGAGATAGGCCCAAATACAATAATAGCTGAAGGCTTTAACACCCCATTTTCAGCAATGGGCAATCTTCCAAACAGAAAATAAACAAAAGAACATCAGACTTAATCTGCACTATAGACCAAATGGATCTAACAAATATTTACAGGAGAGTTCATCCAAGAGATACAAATACACAGTATTTTTCTCAGTGCATGGATCATTCTCAAGGATAGACCATATGTTAGGTTACCAAACAAGTATTAAACTACTCTACAAAATTGAAATAATATGCAGCATCATCCTTGACCATGATGAAATGAAACTAAAAATTAGTAACAATAAATATTTAGGAAACTATACAAATGCAAGGAAATTAAACCATATGCTTTTAAATTAGCAGTAGGTCAATAATGAAATTAAGAAGCCAATAAAAATTTTATTGAAATAAATGATAATGAAAAAAATATCAAAACCTATGGGATAGAGCAAAAGCAGTATTCAGAGGGAAGTTTATAGTTACAAGTACCTACATCGAAAAAACAGAAAAACTTCAAGTAAACAATCCAACAACTCATCTTTAGAAATAGAAAAGCAAGAGCAAACTTAGTAGGAAAAAAATGATAAAGATTAGAGCAGAAATAAATAAAATTGAAATAAAAAATCAATAAAATCAAGATGTTTTTTGAAAATTTAAACAAAATTGACAAACCTTAAGCCAGACTAAGAAAGAAAGATTGAATATCTAAATAAATAAATCCCGAAATGAAAAGGCACACATTACAACTGATAGTGCAGAAATTCAAAGGCTCATTGGTGGCTACCATGAGCAACTATATGCCAATAAATTGGAAACTCTAGAAGAAATAAACAAATTCTTAGACACACACCATCTACCAAGATTGAACCAGGAAAAAATTAAAAACCTGAAAAAACCAGTAACCAATAACAAATTCAAAGCTGTAATAAACCATCTTTCAATAAAGAAATTTCTGAGACCTACTGGCTTCACTGCCGATTTCTAAAAAACATTTAAATAAGAATTGATATAAATCTTACTCAAATTATTACAAAAAATAAAGGAGGGAATACTTCCAAACTCATTCTCTGAGGCTAGTATTACTCTGACAGCAAAATCAGACAAAAACATATCAAAACAACAACAGCAATAACATTCACTACAGGCCAATATCTCCAATAAATACTGATGTGAATATCCTAAAACAAAACAAACAAAAAACCTAGCAAATCAAATTCAACAATACATTTCAAAGATTATTAATCATGACCAAATGGTATTTATTTCTGGGATGCAAGGATGTTTCAATATTTGCAAATTAATCAACATGATACATCATATCAACAGAATGCAGAATAAAAACCATATTATAATTTCCATTGATGCTGGAAAAGCATTTGATAAAATTCAACATCTCTTCATGATAAAAAACCCTCATCAAACTGGGTATAGAAGGACATAATTCAAAATAATAAAAGCTGTATATGGCAGACCCACAGCTAGTATCATACTAAATAAGGAAAACTTGAAAACCTTCCTTCTAAGATATGGAAGTTAATGAGGATGTCCAATGTCACCACTGTTGTTCAGCATAACTCTGGAAATTCTAGATAGAGCAACTAGACAAGATAAAGATTCAAAGGGCATCTAAATTTGACAAAAAATGTCAAATTGTCATTGTTTGTAGATGATATGATTTTACATTTGAGAAAATGTAAAGATTTCACAAGGTAACTACTAAAAGTGGTAAACAAATTCAGTAAAATTGCAGGATACAAAATCAACATACAGAAATTAGTAGCATTTCTATATGCCAACAGTGAACAATGTGAAAAAGAAAGAAAAAAAGTAAAGCAATTTATAATAGCCACACATAAAATTAAATACCTAGAAAATAACCAAAGGAGTGAATAATCTCTATAATAAAAACTATAAATCATTAATAAAGAAAAGTGAAGAGGTCATCAAAAATGGAAAAAATATTCCATGTTCATAAACTGGAAGAATCAATTATTGTGAATTGTCCATACTACTCAAAGCGATGTACAGATTCAATGCAATCCCTATCAAAATACCAATGACATTTTTCACATAAGTAGAGAAAACAACCCTAACATTTATATGGAACCACAACGAACCCTGAATACCTATAAGCAAAACAAACAAACAAACAAGCAAACACTGCAAAAATCAAATTACCTGACTTCAAATTATACTATAGAACTATAGTATAGTATAGTTACTATAGAACTATAGTAACCAAAACAGACATATAGACCAATGGAACAGAATGGAACAGAATAAAAACAGACATATAGACCAATGGAACAGAATAGAGAAGCCAAAAACAAATTCATACACCTACAGTGAACACATTTTTGACAAAGTTGACAAGAATATGCACTGGGTAAAAACAGTCTCTTTAATAAATAGTGCTGGGAAAACTGGATAGCCATAAGCAATGGAATAAAACTGAACCACTATCTCTTGCTTTATAAAAGAATAAAATCAAATTTGATTAACATCTCAAATATAAACCTCAAACTACAAAAATATTACAATAATACACTGGGGAAAATCTGCAGGACATTAATCTGGGCAAAGATTTTTTGAGCAATATCCCACAAACACAGGCAACCAAAGCAAATATGGAAAAACAAGATGCCAACAAGTTAAAAAGCTTTCACACAGCAAATGATATAATCGAAAAAGTGAAGAGACAACCCACAGAATGGGAGAAAATGTTTGCAAACTACCCCCCGACAAGGGATTAATCACCGGAATACATAAGGAGCACTAACAACTCTATAGAAAAAAATCTAGAAGTTCAATCGAAATGGGCAAAAGATTCAAATAGACATTTTTCAAGAGAACACATACAAATGGCAAACAAGCATATGCAAAAGTGCCCAAAATCAATGATTGTAAGAGAAATGCAAATCAAAACTTCAAAAAGATATGATATCACCTGAGTTAAAATGGTCTATATCCAAATGACAGGCAATAATGAATGCTGATGAGTATGTGGAGAAAAGGGAACACTTGTACACTGTTGATGGAAATGAAATTTAGCACAACTACTATGGATAATAGTTTGGAGGTTCCTCAAAATCTAAAAATTGAGCTAACATATGGTTCAGAAATACCACTGCTGGGTACATACCCCAAAGAAAGGAAACCATCATATTGAAGAGCTATCTGCAGTCATATTTGTTGCAGCACTGTTTACAATAGCTAAGATTTGGAAGCAACCTAAGTGTCCACAAACAGATGAATGTATAAAGGAAATATGGTACATATACACAGTAGAGTACTATTCACCCATAAAAGTGAATGAGATTCTGTCATTTGCAAAAGCATGGTTGGAACTGGATATCATAATGTTAAGTGAAATAAGCCAGTCATAAAAATACAAACATTACATGTTCTCGCTTATTTGTGAGATCCCAAAATTAAATCAATTGAACTAATGGAAATAAAAAGTAGAAGGGTGGTTACCAGAGCCTGGAAAAGGTAGTGGGGATTTTGAGGGGAGGCATGGATGTTTAATGGGTACAAAAATAGAAAGAATGAATAAAACCTACTGTCTGAAAGCACAATATGGTGACTATAGACAATAATAACTTAATTGTATATTTCAAAATAAGTTAAAGTACATAATAGGATTGTTTTTAACTTAAAGGATAAATGCTTGAGGAGATGGAGACCCTAGTCTCCATGATGTGCTTATTTCACATCAAATGCTTATATCAAAACATCTCAAGAACCCCATAAATATAGACACCTACTATGTACCCACCAAAACTTTTTTAAAATTACTTAATAATTAAAAATTCCAAAAGCAATTTTAGATTTTTAATACATATGTATAATTTATAAATATTTATAAATGCATGACAATATATACATAATATATACACAATATATATACATAGTGATTTCATTGCACTATTCCCACTGTTACGAATCTGATGAAACACAATTACCATTCACCTAATTGCCTGAAATAGCCTACTAGCAAACAGTACTTTCTTCAGCCCTTGTCCGTACATAATCTTCTCCACATAGTATCAAGTTTTTAATGTGTTTAAAAAAAATAAAAACCCAAACAAACAAACAAACAAAAACACATGCTGGGCACAGTGGCTCATGCCTGTAATCCCAGCACTTTCAGAGGTCGAGGTGGGCAGATCATGAGGTGAAGAGATCAAAACTACCCTGGCCAACATGGTGAGACCCCATCTCTATTAAAAAATACAAAAAAATTCTGGGGTTGGTGGCACACATCTGTAGTCCCAGCTACTTGGGAGGCTGAGGCAGGAGAATTACTTGAACCTGGGAAGTGGAGGTTGCAAATGAACCGAGATCGCCCCACTGCACTCCAGCTTGGTGACAGAGCAAGACTGTGTCTCAAACAAACAAAAAAACAAAAACAAAACAAACAAAAAAAACAGTGAGTCAGATCATGGTAGTCTCTTTTCAAAATCCTACAATAGTTTCCGGTTTAACTCAGAAAAAAAGTCATTAAAAAGACTACAATACTTTGCCTAATTTCACCATTATTTACTTCAATAACGTTATTTCGTAATACTTTTTCCCATGTATTCTTGGTTCTAACCATGATGGACCCAAGGTTTTAATACTTCATGCATACTTACATTTGTGCTCTGACTATTCCTTTACACGGAATAAACTTCTAAACTTGGAATGTCTATCTCAATCATCTTTGAACCTCCTCAATGACATTATACATTGTACCAAGTGAAAATGTAACAAATTGTTTCCTGCCTCACAACAAACACCCCTACTATACCGTTTTTCCATTTGAGCTATCAACTTATAACATAATACAAAGTCTTCTTGCTTGCTATATGTATGTATTTATTTATTTTCTGTATTAGACTGTTAACCTTATCTGGGGAAGCATCTTTATGCAGTGTGGTACATGTAATCTCTTATATATCTCAGTGGACTTGAACACTGCCACTATCTGGCACATAATAGGTTCTTAATAAATATTTGTGGAATGATTCTAGCCAAACAAGAACATTCTACTCTGCAAAGTGGAGACATGATCAGTAAATTAGGGTGCTTTTGTTTGTTTGTTTTGTAGTGTAAGATTTACAGATTGGTTAAATTTTCCATGCAAAGATTGGAGAAAGTCAAGACCAGCACCTTGTATTTTAATTACCTATTGTGTTAGAGGTAATACATGGTTTACCTCTAATGGCCATGGTTTTAAATTATTTTACACAACTACAAAATATAGCTTGAGATAAAAATAAATGGAAAGAAACAGTAAAAACTGTATCACCAATTATGATAAATGGCATGTATTAATGCCCTTATTGCTAGAAAGACAAAATTAAAATATTCTGCTTCCCTCTTCCGTGTTCAGACTTCACCTGTTTATTACTTGGTGGAGTTAGCAGAAAAGTAGTTTTACTACCAATCAGGTTAGTAAATTATAAGTAATAATTGAGTTTCTTCTTAATGAAAATACTCCCTGCAGTGAATAATATATATTTAAATGTATTTCACTTTGTTGACAATTACTCTCCAATTTACTAAATGTATATTTTGTATGAAAACAGGGAAACAGCATATGTTGTAGAGTTTTCTGTTTTTTAGACATGAAAGACAAAGACACAATTTACTACTTCATAAATAAATGTTTACCATTACTCCCTCATTATTTGATTTTAGATATTGAATTATTGATCAGCATCTGCTCCTTAGAACCAGATTGTGTATTTAGTGAAGTTTCTGTTCATATGTTGTTTTCTCTGTGGGAAATAAATTGTTTCTCTGTAGGAAGCATTTGATGTTTACTAATAAGTTGTTTTCTCAGTAGGCTTGGACTTCTGAGTGTTGAAATTTAAATTGCTCTTTCTCTTATTACATTGAGCCCATTTCAATATTATACAAGTTCTTGGACATTGGAGACTTTTTAGCACAGATTTATTATGTATAATGTCAAGCAATACTTAAAGATAGTTTGGAATTAATGTATTAGAAGTTACTCTATGTAATGGTATTTCTTAATCGGACAGAAGCATTTTTGGACATATTTTTCTTTTTTATAATTGATTAAATATACATTTCCAAAGCTCTTTTGCTTAAATCTAGCAGATACTAATTCCATTGTTTTCAATATTTGAAAACAATGTTACATAATTAAGTTGGTTATTAGATAGAATATAATGATTTAATACAAATGTATAAGTTTTTTGTTTGGATTTTAAATAAAGCATTATTTTTACACTATTTTTCCTTCCTCTACCTTCCTTCCTTCCTTCCTTCTTTCCCTCCCTCTTTCCCTCCCTCCCTCCCATCTTCCTTCCTTTCTTTCTTCCATGCTTCCTTCCTCCTTTCCTCCTTCCTTCCTTCCTTCCTTCTTTCCCTCCCTCTTTCCCTCCCTCCCATCTTCCTTCCTTCCTTCCTTCCAGAATTGCAGAATGAACAAGAATTTCCCAACCAACTATCTGCTGCCTTCAAGAGTCTCACCTGCCACAAAATGACTCACATAAACTTAAGGTAAAAAGGTGGAAAAAGACATTCCATGCAAATCAACACCAAAAGCAAGAAGGAGTAGCTATTTTTATATGAGACAAAAAAAATACTTTAAAGCAACAGCAGTTAAAAAATGAAAAAGTGACATTATATAATGATAGAAGACATTGTCCAATAGGAAAATATCACAATCCTAAATATCTATGCATTTAACACTGGGGCTTCCAAATTCATAAAACGAGTACTAATAGACCTAAGAAATGAGATAGACAGCAACACAATAATAGTTGGGGACTTCAATACTTCACTTACAGTACTAGACAGGTTATCAAAACACAAAGAAACAATAGATTTAAACTATACCCTGGAACAAATGGACTTAACAGGTATATACAGAAAATTCTATCCAAAAAACCCAGAATATATATTCTATTAATCAGTGCATATAACTTTCTCCAAGATAGACCATATTATAGGCCACAAAACAAACCTCAGTTTTAAAAAATTGAAATTATATTAAGCACTCTCTCAGACCACGGTGGAATAAAACTAGAAATCAACTCCAAAAGTAACCTTGAAAACCATGCAAATAGATGGAAATAAAATAACCTGCTCGTGAATGATCATTCTGTCAAAAATGAAATCACACCTCAAGGAACTAGAGAAACAAGAATAAAACAAAACCAAACCCAGCAGACAAAATGAAATAACCAAGATCAGAGCAGAACTAAATGAATTTTTTTTTAAAAAGCACAAAAGATAAATGAAACAATAAGCTGGTTCTTTGAAAAGATAAATAAATTGATAGACCACTAGCAAGATTATCCAAAAAAAGTAGAGAAATAATCCAAATAAACTCAATTAGAAACAAAATAGAAGATATTACAACTGACACCACAGAAATATAAAAGATCCTTCAAGGATACTATGAATGCCTTTAGGCACATAAACTAGGTTAAATCAGGAATAATTAGATACCCTGCACAGACCAATAACAAGCAGTGAGATTGAAATTTTAATAAAAAATTACCAACAAAAAAAGTCCAGGAACAGACGGAGTCACGGCAGAATTCTAGCAGACTTTCAAAGAAGAAATTGTAGCAATCCTGTTGACACTATTTCTTGAGGTATTCTTAAGTAAATTTAATCTAGTTAGTGTTTTACAACCTTCTTGTTTTTGAACATTCACATCTTTCTCTAGGTTTTGAAATTATCTGTTATTACCTCTTTGCATACAGTTTCTATGCCTATGCCAATGCCAAACTCTTTCTCTACCTCCTCTTTGAGATTAGTTAGTCTTAGATTTGTTGAGTTTAGGCTATTTTCTATATCTTGTAGCTGTGCTTCATTTTTAAATTTTTTTCTTTTGTCTCCTCTGACTCTGTATTTTCACATAGCCTGTCTGCAATCTAACTAATTCTTTCTTCTACATGTTAAGTTCTGTTATGTTTTCCTGGATGGTCTTGATGCTTATAAGACCTGGACACTGAAGAATCTGTTATGTATTCTAATATTTGAAGCCTGGGCATTTTTGTTTCTGTCCTTTTATAGAAGGCTTATCAGGTATTCAGAGATTTGAGTATTATGATCTACCTTTTTTTTTTTTTTTTTTTTTTTTTGCCACTGCAACTATATCTGCATTAGGGCCAAGCCACAAACCCAGGAATGCTGTGACTCTTGGAGACTTATTAAAGTACTGCCTTGGTGGTGTTGTGTAAGATCCAGAATTCCCTGGATTACCTGACAGATTTTTGTTGTTCTTTTCTCTTAGTTTTCCTCAAACAAATTTAGTCTCTCTTCCTGTGCTAAGCTGCCTGAAGTTGGATAGGAATAATGCAGGCTTTCTTGTGGCCACCACCTCTGTGATTATGTTGGGTCATACCTTAAGCCAGCAGTTTACTGAATCTTACCCAAGTCCTATGGCGATGACTGAGGAATCCTTCCAGTACTGGACCTTTCCTTTCAGAGCAGCAGGTTTCTTTGTGGCCTAGGATATATCTAGAAATGCCATTCGGGAGATAGGGCCTGGAATCAGGGGTTTTCACAATCTACTTATTGCATTATTTTACTGTGGTTGAGCTGGTACCCAAGTTGTAAGACAAAGTTGTCTTTACTTTTCTCCCTCCTTTACATAAGCAGAAGGAGTTTCTTTCAATTTCCACAGTCTTCTCAGGCCTGTGGTGACTACTGCCTAGAAACTGCCAATGTTTACTCAAGGTTGATGGGCTCCTTAGTCAGTAGGTGATGTCTTCTGGGAACTAGGGCCTGGAATCAGGACTTCAGAACTCTATGTGGTGCATTATTTTAGTGTGGCTGAGCTGGTGTCCCAGTTGCAATACAAAGTCCTCATTATCTTCCCTTTTTTTTCCCCCTCAAATGGAAAGAGTTTGGCTGTGACAGGTAGCCCTGAATTCCAACCCAAGGTCCTCCAATCACTTTGCTCTCCCTTCCCCAAACACACAGATTCTTTCTCCATGCCACACAGCATTGACAGGGAACAGGAGGAGGCAGTGTAGGCAATTTAAGACTGTCTTACCTACCTCTTTCAATGCTTCTGTTTGATACAATGTAAAAACCAGGCACTGTGGTTATACTCCTGAGTTCTGCAACTTGTGATGGTACTTTCTTTTGTGAATAGTTGTTCAATACAGTGTTCTTGTGGGGAAAATGATCACTGAAATGTTCTATTCAGGCATCTTGCTCTATCTCCTATATTGATTTATTTTCCTTTGGGTAGATACTCACTAGTCAGACTGCTAGAACAAACTGTAGTTCTACATTTAGCTCTTCAAGAAATCTCTATATTATTTTTCACAATGGTTGTAATAATTTACCTTCCTACCAACAGTGTATAAGAGTTCCCTTACCTCTATAGCCTTGCTAACATCAGTTATATTTTACATTTTTAGCGATAGCCATTCCGACTGGGGTAAGATGATATCTTATTGTGGTTTTAATTTGCATTTCTCTGACAATTAGTTATGTGGAGTTTCTTTTTCTAATACACATGTCGGCCATTGTATGTCTTCTTTTGACAAGTGTCTATTCATATTCTTTGCCTCCTTTTTAATGGGGCTGTTTATTTTATTTTGCTGTTCCTGTTGAGTCATTTGAGTATCTCGTGTACTTTGGATATTTGACTCCTGCCATGTGCATAATTTGCAAATATTTTCTCCAATTCTTCAGGTTGTCTGTTCAGTCTACATATTATTTTTCTTGCTGTGCAACATTTGAGTTTACTTTAGTTATATTTTTCTATTTTGTTTTTTATTGCTTGTGCTTGAGAACTTAGTCATCTATTATTCACCTAGATAAAAGTTCACAAGAGTTTTCCCAAGGTTTTCTTCTAGTCTTTTTGAAGATCAGGTCATACATTTACATATTTATTCCATCTTGAGTTGACTTCTGTTTTTTTTATTTTTTATTTTTATTATACTTTAAGTTTTAGGGTACATGTGCACAACGTGCAGGTTAGTTACATATGTATACATGTGCAATGTTGGTGTACTGCATCCATTAACTCGTCATTTAACATTAGGTATATCTCCAAATGCTATCCCTCCCCGCTCCCCCCGCCCCACAACAGGCCCCAGTGTGTGATATTACCGTTCCTGTGTCCATGTGTTCTCATTGTTCAACTCCCACCTATGAGTGAGAACATGCGGTGTTTGGTTTTTTGTCCTTGTGATAGTTTGCTGAGAATGATGGTTTCCAGACTCATCCATGTCCCTACAAAGGACATGAACTCATCATTTTTTATGGCTGCATAGTATTCCATGGGGTATATGTGCCACATTTTCCTAATCCAGTCTATCATTGTTGGACATTTGGGTTGGTTCCAAGTCTTTGCTATTGTGAATAGTGCCGCAATAAACATACGTGTGCATGTGTCTTTATAGCAGCATGATTTATAATCCTTTGGGTATATACCCAGTAATGGGATTGCTGGGTCAAATGATATTTCTAGTTCTAGATCCCTGAGCAATCGCCACACTGACTTGCACAATGGTTGAACTAGGTTACAGTCCCACCAACAGTGTAAAAGTGTTCCTATTTCTCCACATCCTCTCCAGCACCTGTTGGTTCCTGACTTTTTAATGATCACCATTCTAACTGGTGTGAGATGGTATCTCATTGTGGTTTTGATTTACATTTCTCTGATGGCAAGTGATGATGAGCATTTTTCCATGTGTCTTTTGGTTGCATAAATGTCTTCTTTTGAGAAGTGTCTGTTCATGTCCTTCGCCCACTTTTTGATGGGGTTGTTTGTTTTTTTCTTGTAAATTTGTTTGAGTTCATTGTAGATTCTGGATGTTAGCCCTTTGTCAGATGAGTAGATTGCAATAATTTTCTCCCATTTTGTAGGTTGTCTGTTCACTCTGATGGTAGTTTCTTTTGCTGTGCAGAAGCTCTTTCGTTTACTTAGATCCCATTTGTCAATTATGGCTTCTGTTGCCATTGCTTTTGGTGTTTTAGACATGAAGTCCTTGCCCATGCCTATGTCCTGAATGGTAATGCCTAGGTTTTCTTCTAGGGTTTTTAAGGTTTTAGGTCTAACGTTTAAATCTTTAATCCATCTTGAATTAATTTTTGTATAAGATGTAAGGAAGGGATCCAGTTTCAGCTTTCTACATATGGCTAGCCAGTTTTCCCAGCACCATTTATTAAATAGGGAATCCTTTCCCCATTTCTTGTTTTTCTCAGATTTGTCAAAGATCAGATGGTTGTAGATACGTGGCATTATTTCTGAGGGCTCTGTTCTGTTCCATTGGTCTATATCTCTGTTTTGGTACAAGTACCATGCTGTTTTGGTTACTGCAGCCATGTAGTATAGTTTGAAGTCAGGTAGTGTGATGCCTCCAGCTTTGTTCTTTTGGCTTACGATTGCCTTGGCAATGCGGGCCCTTTTTTGGTTCCATATGAACTTTAAAGTAGTTTTTTCCAATTCTGTGAAGAAAGTCATTGGTACATTGATGGGGATGGCATTGAATCTATAATTTACCTTGGGCAGTATGGCCATTTTCAGGATATTGATTCTTCCTACCCATGAGCATGGAATGTTCTTCCATTTGTTTGTATCCTCTTTTATTTCATTGAGCAGTGGTTTGTAGTTCTCCTTGAAGAGGTCCTTCACATCCCTTGTAAGTTGGATTCCTAGGTATTTCATTCTCTTTGAATCAATTGTGAATGGGAGTTTGTGATTTTTGCACATTGATTTTGTATCCTGAGACTTTGCTGAAGTTGCCTATCAGCTTAAGGACATTTTGAGTTGAGACGATGGGGTTTTCCAGATATACAATCATGTCATCTGCAAACAGGGACAATTTGACTTCCTCTTTTCCTAATTGAATACCCTTTATTTCCTTCTCCTGCCTGATTGTCCCGGCCAGAACTTCTAACACTATGTTGAATAGGAGTGGTGAGAGAGGGCATCCCTGTCTTGCGCCAGTTTTCAAAGGGAATGCTTCCAGTTTTTGCCCATTCAGTATGATATTGGCTGTGGGTTTGTCACAGGGAGCTCTTATTATTTTGAGATACATCCCATCAATACCTAATTTATTGAGAATTTTTAGCATGAAGTGTTGTTGCATTTTGTGAAAGGCCTTTTCTGCATCTATTGAGATAATCATATGGTTTTTGTCATTGGTTCTGTTTATATGCTGGATTATGTTTATTGATTTGCATATATTGAACCAGCCTTGCATCCCAGGGATGAAGCCCACTTGATCATGGCGGATAAGCTTTGTGATGTGCTTCTGGATTTGGTTTGCAAGTATATTATTGAGGATTTTTGCATTGATGTTCATCAGGGATATTGGTCTAAAATTCTCTTTTTTTGTTGTGTCTCTGCCTGGCTTTGGTATCAGGATGATGCTGGCCTCATAAAATGAGTTAGGGAGGATTCCTTCTTTTTCTATTGATTGGAATAGTTTCAGAAGGAATGGTACTTTAACACCCCACTGTCAACTTTAGACAGATCAACGAGACAGAAAGTTAACAAGGATATCCAGGAATTGAACTCAGCTCACCAAGTGGACCTAATAGACATCTACAGAACTCTCCACCCCAATTCAACAGAATATACATTCTTCTCAGCACCACACTGCACTTCTTCCACAATTGACCACATAGTTGGAAGTAAAGCACTCCTCAGCAAATGTAAAAGAACAGAAATTATAACAAACTGTCTCTCAGACCACAGTGAAATCAAACTAGAACTCAGGATTAAGAAACTCACTCAAAACCGCTCAACTACATGGAAACTGAACAACCTGCTCCTGAATGACTACTGGGTACATAATGAAATGAAGGCAGAAATAAAGATGTCCTTTGAAACCAACGAGAACAAAGACACAACACACCAGAATCTCTGGGACACATTCAAAGCAGTGTGTAGAGGGAAATTTATAGCACTAAATGCCCACAAGAGAAAGCAGGAAAGATCTAAAATTGACACCCTAACATCACAATTAAAAGAACTAGAGAAGCAAGAGCAAACACATTCAAAAGCTAGAAGAAGGCAAGAAGTAACTAAGATCAGAGCAGAACTGAGGGAAATAGAGACACAAAAAAACCCTTCAAAAAAATCAATGAATCCAGGAGCTGGTTTTTTGAAAAGATCAACAAAATTGATAGACCGCTAGCAAGATTAATAAAGAAGAAAAGAGAGAAGAATCAAATAGATGCAATAAAAAATGATAAAGGAGATATCACCACCGATCCCACAGAAATACAAACTACCGTCAGAGAATACTATAAACACCTCTACACAAATAAACTAGAAAATCTAGAAGAAATGGATAAATTCCTCGAAACATACACCCTCCCAAGACTAAACCAGGAAGAAGGTGAATCTCTGAATAGACCAATAACAGGCTCTGAAATTGAGGCAATAATTAATAGCTTACCAACCAAAAAACTCCAGGACCAGACGGATTCACTGCCGAATTCTACCAGAGGTACAAGGAGGAGTTGAGTTGACTTTTGTATGTGCTGAGACATAGTTATTCAGTTTCATTTTTCTCCATATGACAATTCAATTTTCCCAGCATCAGTTTTTGACATGGATGTCCTATTCTCAGTGTATGTTCTTGGTGAATTTATCAAAGATCAATTGAGTTTAAATATTTGGCTTTATTTCTGGGGTTCATATTCTGTACCGTTCCCTATGTGTCTATTTTTATAGTGGTTCCATGCTGTTTTGCTTATATAGCTTTGTAGTAAAATTTGAAGTCAGGTAATCTGATGCCTCCACGTTTATTCATTTTGCTTGAGATACATTGACTATAAAGTCTCTTTTTAGGCTTTATATAAATTTTAAAATGGTACCTTTTAATTTTCTTTAAAAAATGGTGTTTTGATGGAGATTATATTAAATTAGTAGATTTCTCTAGGCAGTGTGATTATTTTAATATTAATTCTTCCAATTCATGAGCATGAAATATTGTTCCATTTGTTTTTGTTATCTACAATATATCTGTTTTTTTATAGTTTTTTATTATAGAAAGCTTTTATCTTCTTGCTTACATATATTCCTAGGGTTATTTTTAGGCAATTGTAAATGGGATTGCCTTCTTGATTTTATCAGCTAGATCATTATTGGTGTATAGAAATGCTATTGATTTTTTGTATGCCAATTTTGTATCCTGGTGTATAGAAATGATATTGATTTTTTGTATGTTAATTTTGTATCCTGAGATGTTATTGGTTACTGAATTCATTTATAAAATATAGGCATGTTTCATTTTTCAGTTTTGTTTTTCTAGGTACAACATCACATCTTCAGCAAACAGGTATATTCGACTTCCTCTCTTTTCAATTTGGTTGTGTTTTTTGTATTTTTTTTCTCTTGCCTGATTGCTCTGACTAGGAATTATACTACCATGTTAAATATAAATGGTAGAAGTTGATATCCTTGTTTGGTTTGAGTTATTAAAGGAAATGTTTTCAAATTTTCCCCAGTCAGTATGATGTTGAGTGTCACCTTGTCATATGCGATCTTTATTATATTGAGTCATTTTTCTTCTCTGTGTAGAATGCTGTATTTTATTAAGTGCTTTTTATATATCTATTTTGATGATTTTTATTGTGTTTATGTGATGTATCACATGCATTGATTTACATATGTTGAATCATTCTTGCATACCTGGTTTAAGTCCATTTGATTATGGCATACTATCTTTTTCATGTGCTGCGGGACTGGATTCAGTTTGCTACCATATTGGAGGGTTTTTGTCTCTTTCTCCTTGAAGGATGTTGATATTCTGTTTTCATTATTTTTTCTTTTTTCTGATTTTGATATCAAGCTGACATTGGCCTTGTAGAATGAGTTACCAATTACTCCTTACTTCTCAATTTTTTGGAATACTTTCAAAAGAATTGGTGAAGTTCTTCATTTATTTGGTAGAATTTGGCTGTGAATCCATCTTATCCTTAGCTTTTATTTATTCAAATACTTTTTTATTACTGATTCAATCTGTACTAAATATTAGACTTTTCAGGTTTTCTGTATCTCCTTGCTTTAATCTTGGGAGGCTGAGTGTTTCCAGAAATTTGTCTGTTTCCTCTAGATTCTCTAGTTTGTGTGCCTATAGTTGTTCTTATACTCTGATAACCTTTTGTATATCTGTAGCATCAAATGTAATATCATCTTTTTCATTTCTAATTTCATCTATTTGGAGCAACTCTCTTATTTTTTAGGTTAGTCTACCTAAGAGCTTGTCATTTATGTTTATCTTTTTGAAGAAACAACTTTTTTTTTCATTGATCCCTTTAACTGTTTTTTTTGGTCTCTATTTTATTTAGTTAATTAAGCTCTGAACTTTGTTTTTTTTTTTTTCTTCTGTTAATTTTGTGTTTGACCACTCTTGCTTTTCTAGTTCTTTGAGATGTGACATTAGGCTGTTAATTTGTAATCTCTGATTATTTGATGTAGGTTTTTAATGCTATAAACTTTTCTTTTAGCACTGCTTTTGCTGTATTCCACATGTTTTGGTATGCTGTGTTTTCATTTTTATTTGTTGCATTGTATTAAATTTATGGCTTTATTTCTTCATTGAGCCAATGATTGTTCAGAAGCATGATGTTTAATTTCCATGTGTTTGTATATTTTCTAAAGTTCCTTTTGATATTGATTCCCAGATTTTTCAACTGTGATCTGAGAAGATAATAGATATGATTATATGCTTTTAAATTTGTTGAGACTTATTTTGTTATCTAATGTGGTCTCTCAGCTTCATACGCTGATGTGTCGAATATACATTCTACAGTTGTTGAGCATAGTGTTATGTAAATATCTGTTAGGCTCATTTTGTCTAAAGTTTAATTTGTTTAATTTTTGTTAATTTTCTTTTTCAATGTTTTCTAATGTTGTGACTGGAGTGTTGTAGTCCCCTACTTTTATTTTGTTGTCATCTATGTCCTTCTTTAGATCTAATAGTGTTTATTTTATATATCTGAGTTATCTTTTGTTGGATTCATTCATACTTAGAATTGTTATATCTCTCTGCTGAATTCGTCCCTTTATCTTTATATAATAACCTTATTTATTTATTTTTATTTATTTAGTTTTTTAAAATTTTTTTACTTAAAGTGTAGTTTATCTGAGTACAGCTACTGCTGGTCTCTTTTGGTTTCCATTTGTGTGAAACATCTTTCCCCACCCCTTTACTTTCAGTCTACTTGCCTTTGTGGATAAGGTGAGTTTCTTGTAAGCAGCATATAGTTTGATGATTTTTAAGACTCCATTCCACCAATCTATTTTAAGGGACCACTTAATCAATTTATGTTCAAAGTTAATAATGATTTTTACATTTTGTTTCTGCATATTGTTAAGTGTTTTATACTTGTTTTATAAATTATATGTTTCTTTTTCTCTGTCTTTGAAGTTAAGTAGAATTCTATAGTGAATGCAATTGATTCCTTTCTATTTCTCCTTTGTGTGATTCTTTTATCTACGAGTTTTATACTTTCATGTGCTTTCACAATGGTAAATATTGATTGTCTTTTATTTCTACATTTAGAATACCTTAGAGCATTTTTTGTATAGTTGATCTTGTGATGATTAATTACTTGTGCATTTGCTTGTCTGAGAATGGCTTCATTTCTTTATTACTTATAAAGTTTAATCTTGCTTCACATAGTATTCTTGGCTGGTTGTTTGTTTCTTTCAGCACTTTGAATATGCCATCCTATTCTCTTGTGGCCTGTAAGGGCTCTGCTGAGCAGTTGTTATCTGTCTTACAGGCTTTCCTTTAGAGGTGACTGGACATGTTTCTCTTGCTGATTTCAGAACTATTTCCTTCAGTTTGTCTTTAGAAAATCTGATTATAATATTGAGACATCCTTGCGGGAGGGGGTCCCCAGAAATACTCCAAATGACCCATGCACTGGAGATGTGCACTGAGGTGGAGCCACAAAAATTCACGCTGTTTGCAGTAAGGAGGAGCCTGGCCCCTTTTCTTTCTGTGTGGAACCTGGGATTTGAACAGCCGGGTGGGAAGCACTCTACCAGGGACCCCATCTTTAGCTGAACTAAGGAAAATTCCTGCAACAGTTTTTGGCACCCAACGTGGGGCTTGATAAATGGTGAATAAAATGGGGACTCGAAACCTCTCACTGTGGCTTCTAAGCCTTTTCATCCTCAGATGTCTGAGCTTACAGGAAACTGCACCCTCACACCCGTATCACTCCAGGGGGTTGGGGGCCTTTTCATAGGCTTTTCTTTTTGGAAAAGACTGACAAACAGCAGCTCCCCTCTACCCTCCCCTCTCTACTGGGTTGGAGTTACATGATCCAAGGTGCCTGGGGCAGCTGGCTGGTTTCCAACCACACTACCAGAACCCTCTCTTCCTCTGCCAAGGGGTTTGGCTCCACTGGACAGTAGTTAAACTTTTTCCCTGTTGGAGGAACCACTTGCATAAGAACAAAAGGTTCTTTCCTAGGCATTTTTGCACTTTTCTTTTCTTCCCCTTCACTACCCCACAGCAGTTAACCTTTAAAGATTTTTTTTTCCTCTTAGAAGACATTTTTACTAGGCCAGGCCTCACAAATTTTACTGTTTATATTTCCTGTGAAATTTTGGTTGTGAAATGAAGCCTCCATTTTGTTTTACATCCTGAGGGGATAGCTTGTAACTTTGGTGGCGAGACTTTGTTTACCAATCCTGCCTTAGGGAAAGTTTAAGACTTGATACATGCTTGTTCTCCTAGCCCTGTCTCTTAACAAACCCACCTGGGGACTGGGTTTTCCCCTCCCTGTCTGTGTGTGTGATGTGTCTAATGTCTGTAAAAAGTGCACTAATTAATTTGGCCTAAAGAAAGATAAATGCTTGGATCTAATATTTTTTAAGGGAACATAAAATCTGTGGTGCCCTTCTTTTTGGGTGACTTTAATCTTTAAGAAATAAAAACTTCCCTAAAGACTCTTGGTAAAATTCAGATCAGATGCAAGATTTGCTAAGTGTTTTAAGGTAACAAACTGCTTTTTGGGTTTTGAGAACTATTTGACTTCCCGGCTTCACAACTGGTAGGGCCTGGGGACATATGAAACTAACTACAACCCTAATTAAGAAGGCAAATGTTGACTGCACTTAGGACACAATTAAAGAAACTGAACAGGTTTTACCTTAAAGTTAAAAATTGCTAGGAGATAACTAAAACTACTAAAAATAGATTTGAACAGTGAATTTTTTTTTCTTGACGGAGTCTCGCTCTGTCACTCAGGCTAGAGTGCAGTGGTGCAATCTCCACTCACTGCAAGCTCCGCCTCCCGGGTTCACGCCATTCTCCCGCCTCAGCCTCCCACGAAGCTGGGACTACAGGTGCCTGCTACCACGCCTGGCTAATTTTTTGTATTTTTAGTAGAGACGGGGTTTCACCATGTTAGCCAGGATGGTCTTGATCTCCTGACGTCAGTGATCCACCCACCTTGGCCTCTCAAAGTGCTGGGATTATAGGCATGAGCCAACACGCCTGGCTGAAATGTGTTTTTTAATAAAAGGTTATAAGAAGGCATGGAAATGTAAACTTTTGCCTAGGATTAAATAATTGTTTTGAGTTAAATTAGGAAAAAGCTGAAGGTTCAAAGAAGAGATGGAAGAATCGTGGAAATTAATCTTGCAGAAGAGGTTCTCCATGGGAACATATTGATTAATTTTTTTTAAAAAGGTATTATATGTATTTTCTGTAAATTAAGCATTCGAATAAAAGCATAACAAGGTTTTCCTAAGGCACTAATGTGCTCTTTGGCAAAATTTGTAAAGGGTTATAAAAGGTTTATGCTTCTTTCAAATATCTGAGTCATCATTTTGGCAAAATAATTTATGGTAATCTGAAATCCTATTTTATAATATCAAGTGTTTCAAACCTCATTTAGCAGCCTTCCCAAAAGCTAACTTCAGTTTCAAAATTGTCTTTCCTGGTAGCTGGCTTTTCGAATATGTCAGATGGCCCCTGAAGTGTCCATAAAAGAGAACTAAACAGGATTAGCTGACACATTTAGGTACACAGGATGGCCAAAATGATGCTCAATCTTTTTTAGGTTATATCTTGGTAAATAATGCTGATGTATGTTCCAAAATTGTATGGGATTTCTAAAATTCTAATATCTGAGTATATGCTGTCAATCATAATTAAGGTTTTTATGCTATTTTAAACCCCAGAGGTAACTAAACTTCTTTATCAATTGTGTTTATAACTGCAACTACCCTGGACATTTTGCTATACACAGACAATTGTTGTCTTGTTTTAATTATTTTCAAAAGATGGTTTATAATAAACTATAGAACTTTAAAAGGTGCTTTCAAATACAGACTTCCAATAACATTGGAAATTGAAACATTAGAATAAAGGAAAATATACAGGACTAATGAAGAGCTGAAATGTTAAGGAATATCAAGCAAAACAAGAGTTAACTAAGTGAACTGAACTCAGGAAGCTAAAGTAAACTTTCTGACTTTTGCTTGGAATATTGCTGATTCATGTTATGTTTTTCACACTCAAGGAAACTTATTTTGAACTATTTATGGCCTTTAATAAATAAGTAACATATACTCCTGTGATCAAGATTTGGAGTATGTTTGTTTCTCTCTGCCTGTTCCTCTAGAATTTGAAAACTAACTGTGAGTATTATTATGGAAATATAGTTGTTTACATCAGTGCAATAAGAATCCATTTTTTCTTTTGCTATGGAACAGAATTGGAGAAAGTGGTTATTTTACCAAGGCTTCTACTGGAAAAATATGCTTCCTTTTAAGGAGTCAATGTCAATTTGCAGACTAAATAAAAGCCCCGTGGGGAGACTGGCATCTAACCCTTGTTTACAGTCTCTGTACAGGGAGTCTGACCTGTGGTCAGTAAAGAATGTCACTTTCTAACAGGCCCAGGAGCTCCAGTTTATTATGGGGCCTTAAGAGGAAAGGATCACCCAACTCACAGGTAACTGAGGATGCAAACCCACAGTTGGGCTTGGCTTTAAAAGGCCTTTTCTGAGATTACTTAAGGAATGAGCTTCCATCAAAGCCAATCCCAAAAGCCTATGTAGAGATAATTATTATTGCTGCACTTTCTGTAAATAATCAGACCAAGTATAAAACTAAAGTCTATTTTGCAAGCCACTCAGTCCTATGATGATTTGTGTTTTAATAAACACGACTGGAGAGAGAGAAATCACATGTCAAAATTTATCATATATTTTTCATTAAATTCTAAACTCACTAGTTGTTTTTAAGTTTTAACCTACATTTCAGACTAACCTTGCCTGTTCCTGTGAACCTACCAGCAATCTCCAGCTGGAACTCAGAAAGTACAAGAGAAATGGGTAATATAAAAATCTGGATCAATATTCTAGTTCTGAACAATTATCCTGCAAATCCTGACAGTTGATGAGAATAAACGCCATGCCCATTACTTGGAGTTTTTCTTTTTGGGAAAGTAAGACCAAGGGAGCTAATCAGAGCTAAGCCTCATGCATCCAAATCTTAGCAGGCTTAACTATAGACACCAGTTATCTGGGTGGGTCACAAGACATCTTTTCCTCTCCCATGTTGGAGAAGGACTCTTGTTCCACAGTTTCACCTTATCATTCAGCTTATGATAGGACCATGCAACCCCCTGAGGCACATTTTTTCCCAAACTCAATTCCAAGCTTCTGGTCAAAGCCCTAGGAAGGAAAACTGGATGTGAGGTATTCAGAGGCAAATGACAACAGAGGTTTAAAGGCACAGCACAGTTGACCATGGCTGATTCCTGCCAATAAGCCAACCCCAATCTTCCTGTTTCATGGATAAAGACCACATTAGTATCCACGGTATAAATGAGATCTAGGGAACTCTAAGGCTACTGACAGTAGGTAGGTAACAGACATAGGTTAGAGTGGATAATTCCTGTTCTCTAGGCCCTCCTTGCTTCATGGGTGCAAGCTGCTTTAACAACCATGGCAGCACCTGCCTAGGTCGCTTGAATTCGGGAATGCAAGGATGGAAGAAGGAAAAAAGAATGTTCTTCCTTCTCTCCCTCATACTCCCTGGGTATCTGCTTGAAAGAAAAGGAAACCAGGGATGCCCACTCCCCTCTTTCTAAATGGGTAGCCATTTATCCTCAGTTTGTATACCTTTAGAATGCATCCTGAACCCGTGGGACTCCTTTGAAAAAAATGCCTTCCTTTTTTTTTTTTTTTTTTAATTTTTTCTCCTCTGTCCTCTCTTTACTGATAGGTAATTGTGTCTGTGTACTATGTGACACTCCCATTGGATGCATCCTCCAATCTGGAAAGAGTTAATTTCCTAAACCTTAAACTGGTTGGCTTAGTATTGGGCTCAGGGGAAGGAAACCCAAACAGTCATGAAACTGGAGCCTCTGATGATGGCCCCTTCTGCTGGGAACCCTTAGATAGGCCTCCGAGGGAGATCTGACTGCCGTTTCCCCAGGACAGCGCCACCTATCAACAGGAAACAGGTAAGATCCGTCTTTGTTCTTACACTTAATCCAATGGCAGTAAGATGTACTTCTTTAGCGGGGGAATGAGACAGCCAGGTGGGAGGGGGGTCCCCAGAAATACTCCAGCTGACCTGCACACTGGAAATGCATGCTAGGGTGGAGCCACAGAAATTCACGCTATCTGCAGCAAGGAGGAGTCCTTTCTCCTCCTGTGTGAAACCTGGGATTCAAACGGCTAGGTGGGAAGCACTGTAGCAGGGACTCTGGCCTAGCAAGTGTCCCTGTTTCCCCCTTTTCTTCCTTTTCACCCAATAAAACCCTGCTTTTCTCACCCTTCAAACACCTGCAAGCATAAATTTTTGTGGCTGTGGGAGAAACAAGGACCCTGTCTTTAGCTGAACTAAGGAAAAGTCCTGCAACAATGACTTTTGGTGATGTGCTTTTTTTTTGCAATGTATTGTTTCTAGAAATTGCTAGGCATCTCTGTTGGAGTATCTAAAGCTCTTGATAGATTTGGGAAGTTTTTTGAATGATTTCGTTAATAGGTTTTCTAAACTTTTTTCATAATTTCTCCCCTTTGGAATACTAATAATTCTTAAGTTTTATTACTTTATGTGGTTTCAAATTTCTTGAAAGATTTATTTAAAAATGTGTATTAAAAATATGACTGTATTATTTCAAAACACCTGTCTTCAAATTCTGCTGTTGTTTTCTTCTGCTTGGTATAGTTTATTGTCTAATCTTTCAAGTATACTTTATAATTCCTCTAAAAAATTTTTATTACCAGAATTGTTGTCTGATTTTTTTAAGACTGTATCTGTCTCTTTGATAAACTTGCCATTCATAGTACCTTGCTTTTTTATGTTTCCTTTATCTTTATGTGGATTTCTGCACAACTAGAGCAGCAGATTCTTTTTATTTTTGAATTTACTTTTGTTGAGGGGAACTTTTTCTTGACGATATTACGATAATATCGGTTGGGTAGAGCTGTCTGACTTGGCTTTTGGGTGTGTGACGCTGTATAATTCTCTGTAATTTCATTTGCTGTAAATAGCCTTAGTAGTTTCTGTGCATTCTTTGGTGTGTTAGAGTGTGGTTATCGGTAGTCGCTGTGGTAAGGTTGTGCTGGGGACTGAAATGCGTGATGGGTCCTTCCTCAGGTTCCAGTGGTAGTAGTGGTGGGATAAGTTTGTCTATCCTTGTGCCTTTGGGCAGCATATTCTGGCACCTGTGTTGACAGTTTTAAGCAGGCAGATTATTGGCCTTCTGGGTAACTTTCTTGGATGCCAATTGTAGTCATTGCTAGGAGTGTACCAGTCAGGGGAGCAGGCCCTCAACCTCCTGTGGCATCTGGGTGGGCATGGGTGATGGCAGTAGCAGTAGTCATGAGAAGCTCTTCTAGTTACCATGGATTATGCTCTTGTGCTAGCAGTTGTTGCAATGGGTATGTAGGCTTGCCTCTAGGCAACTACTTGGTGCTTGCAGGTAAAATTCAGCTTAATGGTTGTGATGGGATTTATGCCTGACTTGTGTTCCCTCGTAGAAGTGGTCAGGTGTTTCAGGTGTTAGATTAGGTTGCAGAACCCCCAGAAGCCTGGATCTTATTCTCTGACTCAGAGCAGGGACAAAGTTGGGTAGATGTAAACAAGGAAAACTTGTGCTTATACTCTTCATTAGAGGGTACATGCATTAGCTTTGATGGGAGTGGTGGGAGAGTCCTCAGGCAACTTGTAAACATCAAGACTAGAAATTTGAAGAGCATGTATTTGTGTGTGTATATATATGTATGTATTTCATAAATAGTTCAATTGTGTATTAAATATATGGTTAATTTCAAAGTGAGGTGGTTTTCCTTGAGAACCACTCAGACTAACTGGCCATTTCTGTTAGAAAGGAAGGCTGTTTCTTACTCTGCAAGAGAAGAAGGCTGTTATCTTACTGTCTCTTGAACAGTTTGTAATGTCACAAAAAATAGTGACAAAACAAAGACAGGTTGCACTTTTGTCTTTTTATATAGTCTAAAATATCTTAGGAGTCTTTTCTGAGCCAAGAGGAGACTGTTGGTTCTTAGATAACATATCTTTTTAAAAATCCACTTAAGAGATTTTGGAGGCACCATTAATCAGAGGACATGGGGTATACCACTAGGGCTGAAAGTTAATGGACATGTCAGAAAAGTTCACCCTGGAAGAATGAAAGCCATGCCCTGCATATGTGAAAAGCATGGTTTGCCATAAGGATAATAATCTATGTGCCTACAGTTATGTTTGGACAGCTTCCATAAACAGGACTCTGGCAGTCAGGAGAGAAATTCAAATATGATTACAATATAAGTCCTTCCTTTAATCAACTCAACACAATACTGCCTCAACCTGGAAATAACCAGAAAAGAGAGACAAAAAAATTAATTTAAAAAACAGACCATTTCCAATTATTTTACTGTCGGTGCCTGTACCAAACTGACTTCCAATCTGGGTTGAGGAGAAGCTTTGAAAAGCATCCAGAATCAATGTTTTACATTTAACTAGAACATAACATTTTTTTCAATAAGTGAAGCATTAACATTTTAAATTAAAAATGTAAGAAATTTAATTGAAATATAAAAACGGTTCTTATATTTGAACCCCAGAAGCCATTAAATCTGATGAGAGTTTTTCAAAGGTTAATTTAGAATGAGTCAATAAACATCATGGAAGGCAACAATGGGGAAAAAAGCCATTACCCATGTGTATCACAAATATAGAAAATTTTAAATTAAACTGATTACTAATGAGAATAATTTGTATTAGGTATGATGGATGGTTTTTACTTATATATGACCATGATGATCTTAAATTTATTCTAACCAACAGTACATTGAGTTGTTCTAGTTGCATATATTTTCCAACCAGAACAACTCAGTGAGGAAAATGCAAAATAAGGGTAATATTTTTTGAATACCCTTACAGTATCAGTTACTTTGCATATGCTGTATCTTAGTTCATTATTTTTAATACTTACTATAGCACTTCAATATGTGGGAGTTTTGTTTTGAAAAGAAACAATGAGAAATAACACTTACACTTCCTAAAATCATGACTAATACACAATTAGATGACCATCACAATACTCCTACCATTTCAAGGCAGGTTTTAGGACAAATGACTGACTTACCTATATAAATTTGTTTTTTCAAAGAATATATTTTCTTTTGATATTAGTGGAAAAAATTAACAGGAAGCTGGCATATTCATTAGGTGAAATAAGCGAAACAAACTCCATTGATACAAAATGGGAAAGTATTCTGTTACTTGTATATTTGGAACATACAGGTTATGATAATGTAAACTGGATGATGTGAATTATCTCACAGAGGTTAAGTTTAGGTGATTATATTAAAGTCAGTAAGTAGGAAATTGCTATAATTTGCACTAACGGGAGTGTCAAGGTCATATACAAACTCTATGTAATCCAAAAAAAGAAAAAAAATTGTATTAATAACAAAAAAAATCAGTTGAAAGGGCATATAATTAAGCTAAAATTAAGTAAAATTCATAAAGTGAAGACACAATTTAAATATTAGTTCAGGAAACAGGATGAGAGATTCAAACTGAAAGAAATAATGACTAAGAGCAAATCAGTCAGGAAAGTAATGTAGCATTACAAAGTGTCCCTGACAGCAGTAGTGCTAAATACTTGAAGACTATATGAATGTTGACTGCTTTAGAAACTTGGTCAAAGTGATCATAAGACCCTAGGCAAAATAATAATGGATATGGCATCCAAGTTGCTCAGACAGTCATAGATTTGACTGGACCTATATATTACAGTCAGTCTAAAAGGGTGAAGGGGAAAATATGCACAAGACTAAAGGGAAGGTGGGATGTGCTAAGCATAGAAATAAGCTGTGCTGCTGAAATAATGCTGAAAATAGTATATTGTACTTTCAGAAAAAAATATAGTAGAATACTAAAGTAGAAAGACTCTACTATAACTAAGAGACCATTTGACATAAAATTATATATTTGTTAATATATATCCAATTTGTGAAAAACAAGGTACTGTAATAATAAAATATTGAAAATATTATCTAAGCATACTTGATATACTTTTAAAACTATTGAGAACAATTCATAACTTTGGGTTTTTAAAGAAGCAATCAACTGAATAAGACCTAAAACTAAATCTCATTATAGTGGAAAAATAATGTAAGTTCTAATGCTGCTTTCTATAAAGAGTACAGAGAGGAAACATGGTATAAGTGTATAAGTTCACTTTTAGAATACATTTAACATTTGTTACTAGACAGAAACATGATTCTAAACATTTAGCTAAAAACAACAATAAACATTGAATACATTAGAAACCAGAATATTAGTATTTTATATATGTGTGTGTGTGTGTGTGTGTTTGTGTCTGTGTGTGTGTGTTGTGTATGTGTGTGAATGACAGAGGCTTTTTTCTAGTAGTTCCTCCCAAAAAATCTGTCTGTAAAAAATCTTGGTCAAAATATGCAGAAATGTACAATTGGAAATATGTCTCTGGCTGTGTTTAAACTTTGTAATGAAGATGCACAATTGAAAGAGATTCTTTGTCACTGGCCTGTCTGGAACAACTATGCCCAGAGAATGTAGAAATAGCTATGAGGATAATCGACCTGTATGCTAACCCTACCTCAGAAACCAATTCCCACTGACCTTGTTCAAGTTACTTAACTGTTCTTAAGCTTTCCCATCTGAAGCAATAAAGACTTTATCTAGTGGTGAGTTGTGGGTATTGATTAGCAAATGTTCTGAGAGTTCTGTGCAGATGGAAGAAACAGGACATAAAGGATAAATGAAAATTTTATAGACAAGGAGGCTTCAGTTAAGGCTTTCAATGATCATATACACGTTCATCTCACTATTAAAAATAAATAAATTGGGCCGGGTGTGGTGGCTAACGTCTGTAATCCCAGCAATTTGGGAGGCCAAGGCAGGTGGATCACCTGAGATCGGGAGTTTGAGACCAGCCTGACCACCAATATGGAGAAACCCCGTCTCTACTAAAAGTACAAAAATAGCTGGGCTTGGTGGTGCATACCTGTAATCCCAGCTACTTGGGAGGCTGAGGCAGAATTGATTGAACCTGGGAGGTAGAGATTGTGGTGAGCCAAGATTGAGCCATTGCACTCCAGCCTGGGCAACAATAGCAAAACTTTGTCTCAAAAAAATAAAAAATAAAAATAAATAAAATAAATAAGTTGGAAAGGTGACATTTTAAAAACACATGAAGATTCAAGTTTTAAAGATTATAGTTATTAAAAGACAATCTATAATATATTGGTTGCCTATATTATTTTATTACAATTACTCAAAATAAATAACTGACACATATATACCAGCAAAAATTCTCATAGGATGGAACTAAATAAAATTTTCTACATACGAATATGCATTTAAAAAGTAAAAACTGCTCAAATTGTGTTTTAAATCCATGAATTACTATGTGCAAGATAAATTCCTGAGTCTTAATAAAATTTAATATTATCTGTGTGATGATAACCATAAAAGGCAAATTTTAGTGCAATTTTTGTATAGTATAAATTATTTATCAATATCTAATTTGAAATATATAAACTACAAACTGTGAGACTCTTCAAAATAAATATTTGTTATAAAACCATATAGAATAATTTGTAGGCATATTAATTCAGCCAACTAGTTTGCTTATATGTAACAATCATTTTTACTAGCTGTATTAGTCTGTTCTCATGCTGCTAATAAAGACATACCTCAAACTGGGTAATTTATTTAAAATAAAAAAAGATGTTGAATGGACTCACAGCTCCATGTAGCTGGGAAGACCTCACAATCATGACAGAAAGCAAAGAAGGAGAAAAGTCACACCTTACATGGCAGTAGGCAAGAGAGAGAACATGTGGAAGGGAACTCCCCTTTATAAAACCATCAGATATTGTGAGACTTATCACTATCAAGAGAACAGCACAAAAAAGACACATGCCCATGATTCAGTTTCCTCCCACTGTATCTCTCCCATGACACATGGAAATTATGGGAGCTACAGTTTGAGATTTGGGTGGAGATACAAAGCTTAACCATATCATTCCAATCCTGGCCACTCCCAAATCTCATGTCCTCACATTTCAAAACTAATCATGCCTTCCAAACAGTCCCCAAAGTCTTAACTAATTTCAGCATTAACTGAAAAGTCCACAGTACAAAGTATCAATTGAGACAAGGCAAGTTACTTCCCCTCTGAGCCTGTAAAATCAAAAGCAAGTTAGTTACTTCCTAGATACAATGGGGGGTACAGGCATTCCTAGATACAATAGGAGGTACATCCATTCCAATTGAGATAAATCATCCAAAACAAAAGGGTTACAGCCACATGCAAGTCTGAAATCTAATAGAGTAGTCATTAGGCCTTAAAGTTCCAAAGTGATATCCTTTGACTTCATGTCTTACATCCAGGTCATGCTGATGAAAAAGGTAGGTTCCTATGGCCTTGGAAAGCTGCACCCCTGAGGCACTGCAGGGTATAGCCACCCCTCCTGGCTGCTTTCATGAGCTGGCTTTGAGTGTCTTTGGCTTTTCTAGTTTCATGGTGCAAGCTGCTATTGAATGTACCATTCTGGGGGATGGTGGACAGTAGCCCTCTTCTCACAACACCAGTAGGCAGTACCCAATGAGGACTCTGTGTAGAGGCTCCAGCTTCAGAATTCCCTACCACAATGTTCTAGCAGAGGTTCTGCATGAGGGCCCCATCCCTGAAGCAAACTTCTGCCTGGACATCCAGGCATTTCCCTACATCTACTGATATCTAGGTGGAGGTTCCCAAACCTCAATTCTTTACTTATGTGCACCAACAGGATCAACACCACGTGGAAGTTGCCAAGACTTGGGGCTTGTAACCTCTGGAGCCATGGCCATGGCTGTACCTTGGCCCCTTTTAGCCACAGCTGGAGCAGCTGGGATGCAGGGCACTAAGTCCTTAGGCTGCACACAGAACAGGGGCCCTTGGCTAGGCCCACAAAATGATTTTTTCTTCTGAGGCCCCAGGCTTGTGATGGGAGAAGCTGCCATGAAGTCTTTGACATGCCCTGGAGATGTTTTCCCCATTATCTTGGTGATTAACATTGGGCTTCTTATTACTTATATAAATTTCTGCAGCAGGCTTAAATTTATTCACAGAAAATGGGTTTTTCTTTTCTACTGCATTGTCAGGCTGCAAGTTTTCCCAATTTTTATGCTCTGCTCCCTCTTGAACATCTTACCGCTTAGAAATTTCTTCCCCGAGGTACCCTAAATTGTCTCTCTCAAGTTCAAAGTTCAACAGATCTCTAGGGCAGGGACAAAATGTCATCACTTTCTTTGTATAGTGAGTGACCTTACTCCAGTTTCTAACAAATTCCTCATCTCCATCTGAGACCACCACAGCCTGGACCTTATTGTCTATATCACTATCAACATTTTTGTCAAAGCCATTCAACAAATCTCTAGGACGTTCCAAACTTTCCTGCATTTTCCTGTCTTCTTCTGAGTCCTCCAAACTGTTACAATCTCTGGCTGTTACCCAGTTCCAAAACTGCTTCCACATTTTTGGGAATCTTTACAGCAGCACCCCACCACCTAATACTAATTTAATGTATTAGTCTGTTCACACACTGCTAATAAATTAGTCTCATGCTGCTGAGACTGGGTAATTTACAAAGAAAAAGAGGTTTCATTTTCTCACAGTTCTGCCTGCGTGGGGAGGCCTCACAATCATGGTGAAAGGCAAAGGAGGAGCAATGTCATGTTGTACATGGCCACAATCAAGAGAAAGAGTGTGTTCAAGGGAACTCCCCTTTATAAAACCATCAGATCTTGTGAGACTTAATCACTGTCATGAGTGTAGCATGGGAAAGACCCATCTCATTATTCAATTACTTCTCATTGGGTCTCTCTCACAACATGTGGGAATTATGAGAGCTACAATTTGAGATATGGGTGGAGACACAGCCAAACTGTACCGCTAGCTCTATAAAAAGCAAGAAATGTATAAATCAAGTTATAAATGTATAAATTTTATTATAAACTTTAATGTATTGTATCCCATTAATGGTAGATGAAACAAAACTAATGAATTTTTTAGGATTAAAAAATAATCTCAGAGCCATTAGTTTGACATTTTTTCCTTTCCCCAGCCTTCTTCTGAATATCACTTTCAGCCTGAAGACCATAAAAATGGCTTTAAGCTGGACATGGGGCACTTACCTCTATCCCAGCACTTTGGAAGGTCAAAGCAGGAGGATGTCTTGAGCTCAGAAGTTATAGATGAGCCTGGGCAAAATAGTGGGATTTCATCTCTACAAAAAGAAAAAGAAAAAGAAAGAAATAAATTTAAGATTTTCCAAAGTTTATATTATTTTATTTTAAAATCATGTTTTTCTTGGTCTCCAATAAATGTGAACTATACTATTTTATTGCTCCTGAACCTTCTCTGAATTTTCAAAATAGACAGAACAAAAGACAAAATAGAAAAAGGGCAGTTCCCTAATTCCCTATGAAGAAAATGTAGTGTTAAAATAAATATTTTAATACAGGCTTATGATAAAGTAGACGCTTTGTAAAAAAATTTACATCCATATGCTTCAAATATCTGCTTAATTATTTTTCTGTGGATATATTTAGAGGACTGAATATCTTCATATGTTCTTGATGTAAGAAGAAAAACTGGAAAACATTACGTTAGACATATGTGTTCAAACTCTTTTGGTATCAAATAATTAAACTTGGCATTCAATTACCAATGACTGCCTATGCCATTTTCTACAGCTTAACTGGTTTAACATTTTAACATTAAAACAGATCAGTAGTAGCCAAGTTAGTATTAGCTTCATCTCAGATTCTATTTTTATGCTCTAAAGGACCATGCAAACCATTAGGTTAAGTTTTACAAATAAACTATCACTGTGAAAAGATTTTTAAAACGAAATAAACCACTAAGAAAAATGTGAAAGAATTATCTTGGTCATATATTTTGAGAATACAATCATGTATTACTTAATGACAAGGATATATTGTAGGAAATGCATGGTTAGGTTATTTTATCATTGTGCAAACATCATGACTATACTACACAAACTGAAATGATATAACCAATAACACACCTATGCTATATGGTATAACCTATTGCTCCTAGGCTGCAAACCTGTACAGTATGTTACTGTGATGAACACTGTAAGCAACTTTAACACAATGATAAATAGTTGTATATCGAAACATACTTAACTATAGAAAAAGAACAGTAGAACAGGGAATTATAATCTTATATGACACCACTGAATTTGTAGTTCATTGTTAACTGAAATGTTTTTTTGTGGTACATGATGGTATATTAATTTTAATGAAGATAAAATGTTTCAGGTTGTTTTGTTTGAGGATTATTATCACCAAATAATAAATGATATCTCTAGAATGTGATAACAGCATGCTAGAATTTGATCATGTAAAATAGTTTCATTTTCAGGCTTGTTGTTGTTTCTGTGATACATTGTATGTTTTCAGCAGTATCTGGAACAGGTGTAACCTAGTAACTAAGATGTGTAACTCTGGAATCTGTCTTCAATTTGTCAGCTTATTTTACCTTAAACAAAGGATTTAAGCTCTCTAGGCTTTTTGCTTATATGAGAAACAAATGGAGATAATAAGAATGAGTATGACATAAAATGTTTGTGAGAATAATGAAAAGCAACCCAATCTGAAGAAATATGACTGCGAAGAACATATACTAAATGCCCTGAAAAAGGGTATCTGTGGTTATAGCCATGATTGACTCTGTATTACCGCTTATTAATAAATATGAATTTGGTTTCAATTATCTTTTAATTTAGTTATGTGACTTTAAAAAGGTTGTTGTATTTTTACATAAGACTAGGAACACAGAAATTCCTAATTGTTTGCCAGTAGCATCTATTTGACATTTTATAAGAAAATTAATGGAAAAAGTGTGTTAAGACATGTTCATTTGACGTACAAACTTTGCTAAGACATATCCATCAATCATTCCATGGTAAACATTTGTAACATTTCACTCTTCTCAAGATAAACCAAAGGCTCTCCCATGTTATTATATTAGGAACATTACTGCTAATGTGATTTTATAAACATTCTCCATGTATATCACTGTCTGAATCTGCACACTGAAGCTAAATGTTATATTTAATTTTATTTGTGGCAGAATAAAAAGTTGTTAAGGAGCAAACGTTCCATTTCCGTTGGAAATAGAACCTTATGGCTGGAAATAGTGGCTCATGCTTGTAATCTTATCACTTTGTGAGGTCCAGGCAGGAAGATTTCTTGAGCCCAGGAATTCAAGACCAGCTTGGGCAACATAGTGAGATCTTGCCTCCACTAAAAATTAAAAATTCAGCAGGGCATGGTGGTGCATGCCTGTAGTCCCAGCTGCTTGGGAGGTTGAGGTGAGAGGATTGCTTAAGCCCAGGAGTTCAAGGGTGCAGTGAGCCGTGATTATGCCACTGAACTCCAGCCTGGGTGGCAAAGCAAGGCCCTCTTTGAAACAATTCACCCAAGCAACCAACCAACAAACAAAAACACCTCATTTAGATGACTGAGCTTTAATTTTTTTCTATAGATATAAATCTGAAAGTTTTATTGGAAATACCTTTAAGTATTTATTATTCATCATTATTTCTGAATGAGGCAATACTGTCTAAAACTACATAGTGAACACATTTACATAGAGTTGGTTATATGATATAAATACACTTTTGTCTTATATATGTTTTTAATTTTTTACCTTATTTTAAACTGTTTTTATTATTATTCCAGGGACAACTACCTAATTTTAAAAATCTATTGCTTGTTTCTTTCTTATAAAATTGCAATATTTTATACAGATCCAATATTTTACAAGTTTTTCTTTTCTAATTATTTATTAATACACCTGAAGAAAACTCTTAAAAACTTTTATCCTAATTTCACTTCTCACCTCCATCAATCACATAATCCTTGTAACTTTGTTCTTCTTCTTCAAACATAAAGATTTTTTAAAATTCTAATATGTTAGACTTTAAAATATTTCTTTGTAAAACAAACAGAAAAAAATAGAAAAAACACAATTTATACAATGTATGTACACCTTTGAAAATCCATTCAAGTTGACAGACAAACTTCAGGAAAACACTTTGAAAACTATGTATTTCTATTTTACGATATCTATCTCAGGAAGTTAGAAAAAAATAACAACTATACCCAAATTAGCAGAAGAAAAGAATTTATTAAGGAAAGAGCAGAAATTATTGAAATAGAATACAAGTATATAATAGAGGCAACAGAAAGGCAAACCTGACTTATGATTTCATTTCTGATATATAAACAGATTAGAAATACTTATTTCTTTCCCACCATAAGAAAATGGTAGACAAATTTGAAATCACTGAATTTTTTTAGACCCACAGATAGAAGAATTTTCCAGGCAAACCACCATCCTGAAATCTGTAAAGACAAGATCATCCAAAGCATAGCTGTTATGGAGCAAATATTTGTGTTATCCTAACATTTATGTGTTGAAGCCTTAACCCCCATTGTGATGGTATTTAAAGATGAAGTATATTAGTTCTTTATAGGGACAGGACTAATAGGATAAATGTATACATAAAAGGGAGTTTATTAAAAAGTATTGACTCACAGGTTCACAAGGTGAAGTCCCACAATAGGCCATCTGCAAACTGAGGAGCAAGGAAGCCAGTCTGAGTCCCAAAACCTCAAAAGTAGGGAAGCCGACAGTGCAGCCTTCAGTCTGTGGCTGAAGGCCCAAAAGCCCCTGGCAAACCACTTGTGTAGGTCCAAAAGTCCAAAAGCTGAAGAGGTTGGAGTCTGATGTTCAAGGACAGGAAGCATCCAGCACAGAGAAAGATGGATGCGACAAGACTTAGGCAGTCTAGTCCTTCCACATTCTTCTGCCTGCTTTTATCCTAGCCATGTTGGCAGATGATTAGAGGGTGCCCACCCATATTGAGGGTGCATCTGCGCCTCCTAGTTCACAGACTCAAATGTTAATTTTTATTTTTGGCAACACCCTCACAGACACACCCAGCAACAATACTTTGCATCTTTCAATCCAATCGAGTTGACACTCAATATTCACCATCACTTGGGCCCTTTGGGAGTTACAGTAATTAGGAATGGATTAGCTCATGAAGGTGGGGCTTTCCTGATGGGAAAGCTTTATAGATAGCTCCCTTTCTCGCTCTCTTTCATGCCTGCATGGAGAAAAGGCCATGTGAGGACATAGCAAGAAGGGAGCCCCCTGCAAGCCAGGAATAGAAAGCATACAATAACCTCATTATGTTGGCATCGTGGTCTTGAAATTCCAGATTCCAGCACTGTGAGGCAATAAATGTCTGTCGTTTAAGACCCAGGGTATGGCATTATATTACAACAGCCAACAGTGAGTAAGATAACAGCTAGGATCTGTTTATATGGAAGGGAAAATACTTGAGCTATAAATTGATAGCATTTAAATGACGATTTGGACAAATAGAGACTGAATGTGTACTAGTGTGTCAGTGAGAAGGTCCCAAGAAGCATGGTCTTAGGGGGCCTTACACTTTCATGGACTTTACCTATTAGAAGTTCACAAGATTTTCTGGGGAAGAATCAAGAAATACCTACTCATGTCTCTGGCAAATGGAAGAGAAGTATAATCATTGTGAAATATGGAGAAGGCTTCATAACAATGGGCTATATTGCAAAGGGAACTAGTTAGAACCTTATCAGAGTTAAGGAAGGGCTTTTCTCTCACTCTAGCCACCTCTATACCTTTCCTATCTGAGCAAGGAGCAAAAAATTAATAGTCAGTGAGGGGAAGAACTTCAAGAAAATATGAAAAATCTCCACCCAGGGAAGCCAGTAGGGAACAATGGGTAGAATAAACAAAAATAAAATTATGTAAATGCAGAAACACTTGTAAAAGTAACAGCCAAAAGACACAGTCCGGGTAAAAGATTGACACGTAATTAGAAGAATATAGAGAGCATCCTCTCTCCCATACTGTATTGCTGCACAAACCAGTCTCTACCATAATACAGTGCCTTACAACTGAATATATTTCATGACACAAACTCTCTGTGGGCAGTAATATGTATGAGAATTCAAAGTTAAGAGGGGAGACAAAAGCAAGAACGTGAGGAACATGAAGCATCTGACTCCATTGATAAAGGAGTTTAGAAGAAATTACTTAGGTAGATTGTGAGGGTATGGAAGTCCTTGGTAAGGTTTTCCTTTTAATGAAAAGTAGCCCCAAATTATTTTTCCTTCTAACACAGAGCAGCTTGTAAATTCGAGCTGCAGACATAGATACCTGCAGTCGTGCCAATCATATTCAAGATGGTGGCTCCTTTTTTCCTCCTCTTTGTCAGCCACCTGTAGAGTAAGGAGCAGACAAGATGGCCCATGCCAAAGGGAAAATTTATATGCATAATAAGATTAGAGTGGGGCAGCCAGTCTTCCCCATGCACTATGTAAACGTCATACCTGATCGAACCAATCTGTGAACCTTATGTAAATCAGACACTGCCTCCTCAAGCCTGACTATGAAATCTGGCACATCTGCCGTGGGCCAATCCTTTCTTTACGGAAGTACCCTCTCTCTCACTAGAGAGAGATCCTTTTTCTTTCTCTTTCTTTTGCTTATTAAACCTCCTCTCCTAATCTCCTCGTGTGTGTCCACGTCTTAAATTTTCTTGGCGCAAGATAACAAACTCCAGGTATTTAGCCCAGACAATGTAGCCCCTTCTCAACAGCTCTAAAAATGCGAAGAATACCAATTACTAGGCAAGTTAACATAAATCCTCATACTAGAGGCCTTTTTACCTTGGTTCTTAGTACAAAATACCACATGTCCAAAATTCAACAAATGCTTAAAAGCCATGCCAAAAGGTAAAATAAAAGCACAATCCAGATGACGGGTTGATGAGTGCAGCAAACCATGATGGCACATGTATACCTCTGTAACAAATCTTCACATTCTGCACATGTATCCCAGAACTTAAGTATAATAATTTAAAAACCACAATCCAAAGGCACAAAACAATCATTAAAACCAGACTTAGTCATGACAGATATTGGAATGATTAGAAAGGGAATTTTAAATAACTTTTATTAATATGTTAAGGATTCTAATTGAAAAAGTAGACATTATGCAAGAACAGATAAGTAACAAAGCCAGAGAGATATAAACTGTAATAAAAATTAAAAAGAAAATACTAGCTATAAAGAATGTTGTAACAGAAATGAAGAATGACTTTTATGGCTCATTATACAATGGAACAGACAAGGAAAATATTAGTAAGCTTTTATATAGGTCAGTAGATACAAGCCGAATCAAAATGCAAAGAGGAAAAAATGAATATATTAACAGATCATTGAACTGAATAACAATTTTATAAAAGTGATAATATACACACAATTAAAAATGAGAAAGAGGAAACAATGAAATAGAGATATATTTGAAGTTATAACAAAACGTTACAAAAGGAAAACTAAAATTGGCAATATTAATTATGAATTATCTGTACTACATTTAAACTGATAAAGATTTATTTGAATATTGACTTGGGTTAGTCAAAAATATACTAAAAACAATAAAATAAGTATAATGGACATTAAGAACATTGGACATTAAGAACATAAGGACATTGAGATAAAATTTTATCATAAAAATGTTCAAATAGAACCATACAAGCAGGAGAGAAAGAACAAAAACAAAACAAGAAAGTAGTAATACTTACGAAAATGGTAGATATTAAAACCACCTAATTAATAATTCATTTGAATGGGAATATTCAAAATATACAAATAAAAGAAAAATAATAGAATAAATAAACAAGACCAAATAATATGTTGTCTACAAAAAACTGACTTTAAATAGAAAGCTTAGACACTTTGAAAAAAAGATACAAAAAAAGACATATGATAATAAGACCAGTTAAAAGAAAGCTATGTAGCTGTATTAATTCCAGACAAAGCAGACTTTACAAAAAGAAGGATTATCAGTAATGGAGAGGGACATACTAATAATGATAAAGGAGTTAATTCACCAGAGACATAAATCTAAACACATATGCATCCAGCAACACAGTGCCAAAATACATGAGGCAAAATTGACAGAATGGAAAGGATAAATTAAGAATCCAATGCTATAGGTGAAGATTTTCACAATCCTCTGTAACTGATATATTAAACTTTCAGAAAATCAGAAAGTTTACAATTGACCTGAATAGCATTATGAATCAATTTGATTCAATTGATAATTATAGAATACTCAATACAACATCAGTGAAATATATATTTTTTCTGAGCTCATATGGAACATTCACCTTCATAGGTCATATTGTGGGTCATAAAATACACCTCATCAAATTTAAATAGAATTCACATGTTGTTTTTTTAATACCCAAATGAAGTTAAACTAGAAATCAATAAAAGAAAGAAAATTGAAAAATATCCAAATATTTGGAAATTAAGCAACACACTTTTAAATAACATGCGGGTCAAGGAATTCTCAATAAAAATTACATATAATATAATATATATTGTATATATAAGGTTATATATAATTTCTCAATACAAATTATATATTTTATACATATATATAATTGAAAATACATCTTATTCATGGGATGCAACATAAACACTGATAAAGAAAATCAATAATGTTAAATGTATGGGTTACAAAAATAAGAAAGAAAAAGAAAGCAACAACCTAGCTCTACATTAGGAAAAGAACAAATAACAATTTAAACCTAAAGTATTTCACCTGGAAAAAGTAATAGAGCAGAAATCAATGAAGCTGAAAATAAGAAAACAATAGAGAAAATTAACAAAATCCAAAGCATATTCTGCAAAAATGATCAGTAAAAGTGATGAACTTCTAACCAGAATAACTAAAAATAAAAGAGAGAAGACACACATTACTAACATCAGAAATAACATGAGGGTCATTGCTAGCAATCTCATGAACTTTATAAAAATAATAATTAAAGATTACTAACAAATGTGGGCTAATTTCAACTTAGATGAAATAGATTAATTCCATCAATGACACATCCTACTCAAAGTATGATAAATGTACTTAAATAGCTCTTTATCTCATAAAGAAATTAGATCAATGGTTAATAATCTTCTAAAAATAAAATAGTAGGCATAGATGGGCTCACCAGTGAATACTACCAAATATGTCAGGGTAAAAAGTGATGCCATTCTCAGCAATCTGTCAAAAAAAAAAATTGCAACAGTGACCACTTCCTATCTCCTTCTGCAAGGTCTGCATTGCCCTAATACCAAAATATAAAAATATGTAAAAAAAAAAAAACGAACAGCAATGTCTCTTATGAATATGGATGCAAACAATCTTAATATAATAGCTATGTAAACCCAACAATGTATTAGAATATACACCACCACTAAATGAGATATATTTGAAAGACATCGTTTGCTGCAGTATTTGAAACCCAATCAGTGCATCCCACTATATCGACAGACTGAATAAGAAAAACTGTAGAATCCTATGCATTAATGCAAAGAAAATATTTTCAAAAGACCTAATAACGATGCATAATATAAAAATAGAAAACTAGGAATAGGGAGGACCTTACCCAACTTACTAACGATGATCTATGTCAAACGTACAGCTCATACACTTGATAGTGAAAGCCTGGTCATGTTCATCCTAAGAATGGGAAAAAGACAAGGATGTCCTCTATGCTTATTAACACTGTTGTTAAACCGTACCAGCAATCTTAGGTGTCTGGGGGGAAAAAAAGCAACAAATAAAATGTACATAGATTGAAAAAAAAAAGAAATAAAACTCTCTGTTCACTCTGTTAGAGTGGCTAAAATATACAAGTTAGTACCAAACGCTGGTGAGGATGTGAAGCAAGAAATACTATCATTCATCACTGATGGGAAGGCAAAATGGTACAAATGATTTGGAAAACAGGTTGGCATTTTCTTAAAAAACTAAACATTGTCTTATAATACAATTACTAATCATGTTACTTGGTATTTACACAAATAAGTTGAAAACTTGTTCACACAAACACCTGCACACGTATATTTATATCAGCTTTATTCATAATTGCAAAAACTTGGTAGCAAGCAAGATATCTTTCAGTAGGTGAATTATACATAAACTGTGATACAGCCATACATTGAAATATTATTCAGTGCTAAACAGAAATGAGCTTTCAAGCTTCAAATGCACATTAGTCAGTACAAAAAGTCAATAGAAGAGGTCAAATATTGTATGGTTGCAACTGTATGACATTATGAAAAAGAAAAAAAAAAAAAAACTCTGGAGACAGTAAAAAGATTAGTGGTTGCCAGGGGGTGAGGTGAGGGAAGGATGAATAGGAGAAGCACAGAGGATTTTTAGGGCAGTTTAACCACTCAGCATCATGCTATAATGGTGTGTATGTGTCATTATACATTTGTAAATTACAAAAAAATAAAAATAAAAATAAATACAACAGCAAACTTTAATGTAAATTAGGTAATTATGTAAATTATGGACTTTAAGTAATAATGATGTCTATCAGTTACAACAAATGTACCACTCTGGTGTAGGATGTTGATAATGGGGTGGACTTCATGTGTGGAGATAAGGGATTTATGAGAATTCCACTTTTTGCTCAATTTTGCTATGAGTCTAAAACTGCTTTTTAAAAAATACAGTTTATTTAAAAATTTTTTAAGCCTCCCGGTTCACAAATGGGATGAGTGTCTATGCAGAAAATTCCAAATAATTTAGAAAAGCACCCACGTGGAAAAAAAATAAGAAAGCATAGTATGACTGAGAGAAACAAGGTCAATATACAAAGTTCAATTGTTTTCCTATATACTAGCAATAAACACAAAAGAATTTGTAATTTTAAAACTACAATTTTCAATTGCATTTAACAAAAAGAAATAGGTATAAATCTACCAAAAATAAGTATAGGATCTATACAGAAACAACTATGAATGCCTATGAAAGAAATTAAAAATTATTGCAATTAGGAGAGTTATATCATGCTCATGAATTAGAAGTCTCAATATTGTAATAACATTTTTTCCCAACTTGACTTCTAATTGAATGTTTTCCAATCAAAATCCTAATAGACAAGTATAGATATTGATGAATTGATTCTAAAGTTTCTATGGATAAGGAAAAGATGTACAATAATCAATGCCATTCTTGTGAATATAAAAAGAAGACTCAAATTACCCTATTTTGATACTTAATGTAAATCTACAGTTTTCAAGACAGAAAGATATTCACAAAAAAATACACATATTAATTAGTTAAACATTACAGAGTTGAGATACCTTATACAAAAAATAACAGAAGATTGGTTCAAAGCCAAATATAAAATGCAAAACTATAATGCATTTTACAAAAAGGAGGAGAAAATCCATGTGACCAATGGTTGAGTAAATAATTTTTTAATATAATACTAACAGCATGACTTAAAAAATGATAGTTTGCACTTTAGTAAAATTTAAAAATTAAAGTATGTAAAAGATGCAGTCAACTGGGCGCAGTGGCTCATGCCTGTAACCCCAGAACTTTGGGAGGCTGAGGCGGGTGGATAACCTGAGGTCAGGAGTTCGAGTCCAGCCTGGCCAACATGGTGAAACCCCGTCTCTACTAAAAATACAAAAATTAGCCAGGCATGTTGGTGCACACCTGTAATCTCAGCTACTCAGGAGGCTGAGGCAGGAGAATTGCTGGAACCTGGGAGGGAGAAGTTGCAGTGAGCCAAGATTGTGCCATGGCACTCCAGCCTGGGCGACAATAACGAGACTCCATCTCAAAAAAAAAAAAAAAAAAGAAGTCAAGAGCATGAAAAGACAAACCACAGACTGGAAGAAAATATTTTAAAAATACTTATCTGCTAAATAACTTGCATCCAAAATCCAAAAACATTCCTAACCTAACAGTATGAAAACAAATTAATTAAAAATTTAGCGAAACATCTGAAGGGATTCCTTACAAAGGAAAATATGCAATGGCAAATAAGCATATGAAAATATTCTTTTGTCCTTAGAGAATTTGTCCTTAGAGAATTACAAATTAAAATAACAACGAGCTATTGCTTCACACATATTAGAATAGTTAAAATCCAAAATACTGGTAATACCACAATACCAGCTCTTGGCAAGGACTCAGAGCAACAGGAACTCTAATTCGTTGCTGGTAACATTATGGTCCTTTGCAAGCCAGTTTATGACTCAGCAACTGAACTCTTGGGTATTTAATCAACTGAGTTTAAAATTTATGTTTATATAAAATCATGACACAAATATTAGACACATTTTACATAAATATCAAATTACAGAAGAAGCCAAGATATTATTCAATGAAGTCGAGTGCAAAAGCAAACGGTGGTATGTCCATGCAATGTTGTACTGTTTAGTAATCATAATTAAAAATAGCTCTCAAGCCCTGAAAAAATATAATTTTATTTGAATATTGCTAACTAAAAAAAACAGTTTGAAAAGGCTGCATACTGTAGTATTCTATTTATATCACATTCTGGAAAAGGCAAAACAATAGCGAGGATGAACAAATCAGTGATTGCCAGAGGTAAATGGTGGGGAATAGTTGAATAGGTAAAATCCAGGGTATTGTTTAGAGCAGTGTAACTATTCTGTGTGAGACTGTAATGGTGAATAGATACCACTATTCATTTGTCAAAACTCATAGAGCTTTGTAACATAAAGAATGAAATTTTTTTTATAAACACAGGAGATTGGAATATCACAGGTTGGGATTTAGAATGGTAAGCAAACAAATAAACAACAACAAAAAAAAACACTAACTGTATTATAAATATATTTAAAAATCTCACTGACGTGATAGTGTGCTGGCTTAACTAACTTTGGAAATGGTGCAATGAATAAAAAGTCTGAATGAAATGTGCTTAAGCACAGTGCCCTATTTGATAATGATTATGAGGAGAATACTGGTTAAAAATATTGGAACCATTATATGTGTATGATGGAATTAAACAATTAATTGAATTGATGGTAGATGTTAGCAGACATGTTTCTCACCATTGGTGTAGAAATTTACTGCTAATTAGAAAGCTAGAATATCCATGTGTTATATTCGATTTTGATACATCAGTAAGAACCTATGTTAAGCTTAATATAGATAAAGATGAGTGCATATAGAAATATTTACATGTATGCATATACACACGAGTTAGTGTAAACGCATTTATACTAACTTTTAAAACATATTACTTTCCTCCATTAACAAGAAGAGGGCTAGAAGAATAATATTCTTGTAGCAACGCACACACCTAACATGTAAATCGTGATTTCTAATACTGTTTTCCAATAAAATGAACTAGGGCTCTTTAGGGAAAGCTAATTCTAGGACTGGGAAACAAAATATACAAAAATAAGGTTAAAGCATCTTGTGGCTCCAGGAAATAAGAAAGTCCTCTAAAAAATTAAAATAATGTGTAAAAAAGACACAAAAGCTAACTGAAAGAGCTTCAAGCAACCAAAATGGAAAATTTTGAACAACAAAATATAGTATTGAATTATAACCCAAAGCATATAATGTCCATGAGTCCATACTAAAATAAATAAATAATTAAACAACAAAAATAAATTAAGAAATAAATGGGGAAGAACAGCAAAAATTCCCTATTTAGGATTTCAATTATTTTATGTAGATAGTTTACCCTCAGAGAAATAGAGCATTACTCCCCACTAATTAAGTGTGGCCTTCACTGTGTGTCTTACCTCAAATGAATGCAGTATGGAATGAGGGAAAAAGTATTTTTTACAATGAAAAACCTGACAAACTCTACCTCAGCCAGATGATCAAGGTTAAAATAAAAAGTAATGTCATGTTGACAGAAGATGCTGTTGGTATGATGTAATAGTAATGGCGCTTCTATGGTCTGTTTTCCCTAAAATTTTGTGACAGTTAATTTTATATACTCACTTGACTGGGTTGTAGAGTGTCCAGATATTTGTTCAAACATTATTCTGTGAGGGTGTTTTTGAATGAGATTAAAAACATTTAAGTGGGTAGACTGGTTAAAACAAATAGTATCACACTTTGGAAGCCAGTTTGTCAGCTTTTCACAAAGTCCAACAGTTATACCACATGATTCAGCAGTCGTACTTTTGGGTATTTAATCATATGAGTTGAAAATTTATGTTTCTATAAAAATCCATAAAATAAAAATTTCCACCCCCTTCCATAATGGCAGTGAGCTTCATCCAGTCAGTTGAAGGCCTGAATTGAACAAAAGTTTAACTCCTTCTCAAGTAAGATACTTTTTCACCCTACTGACCTTTGAACTGGAGCATAAGCTTTTCCTGTTTCTACAGCAGATTTCAGCTTTGAAATTAATTGGGGCATAAGCTCAGCAGATTTTGGATTTACCAGTCTCCATAATTGCATGAGTCTATTTTATAAAATAAATCTATACACACACACACACACACACACACACACACACACAGATATATACATACCATATTGGTTCTATTTCTCTGGAAAACTACACCCATAGTCTAAAAAAAAATAGGAAAATCCAATTTGAGAAATAGTTTACAAAACACCTAACCAGTATTTATTGCTCCAAAAATCAAAGTCATCAAAAATAAGGAAAATCTAAGAAGCCAGAACAGTGAGAAGGGCCTGAATCAGACATGACAACTAAATAAATTTAACCAGATACCCTGAATGAGATCCTAGAAGAGAAAATGAGTATTAGGCAAAAACTGAAGAAATCTGAATAGCATACAGAATTTACTGAATGATAATGCATAAATATTGATGTATTAATATATCCTAGAAAAATTCCATCCTAAAATAAACTGTCAACAATCATGAAAATAGAGTGTGGGTTCATATGTGAACTCTCTGTACTACATCAATTTTCCAATAAATTTAAAATGATTATAAGACATTACTTTTTATAGGCAAAATGTTTTCTTTGAGAAGAGCAGTAACTATGATTTTTATGTCATTTCCCTAAAACTGAATGATTTGGCCAACTGATATTGTTACTGTATAAAGAATAGTTTTGTTTTGTTTTTTTGAGATGGAGTCTCACTCTGTTGCCCAGGCTGGAGTGCAATGGCATGATCTTGGCTCACAGAAACCTCCGCCTCCCAGGTTCAAGTGATTCTCCTGCCTCAGTGTCCCGAGGAGCTGGGACTACAGGCATGCACCACCACGCCCAGATAATTTTTGTATTTTTATTAGAGACGGGGTTTCACCCTGTTGGCCAGGATGGTCTTGATCTCTTGACCTCGTGATCTGCCTGCCTTGGCCTCCCAAAGTGCTGGGATTACAGGTATGAGCCACTGCGCCCAGCCAAGAATAGTTATTTAACTTAACATTAGTTAGATAAGATTGTTATGAAAAATATTCATCTTGTAATTCACAGAAAACTTCATTTCAATTATTTGCAACATGACTATACTAACATTAAATACATCTTTATTTTAAACTGACTAATGTTCAAACTATGTACAATTTTGTATGGTACTAATAAAGATCAGATGTGTTTTGTATTTATTTTATTCGATGATCCTTAATAATTATTCACTAATTAAGATGGAAACTCTAACTCAGTTAATTTCTAACACAGAAATATTCCAAATAATATAGAATAATAAGAAATCCCAGTGACGTTTAACTTTAATAAGCCTAATTAAATTAAATTAAATTAAATAAGCCTGCTAATTAGCTAATTAGTTTTAGCTAATCATGCTAAAACTTACTACTTGGTGATTTTTATACTTTGAACTCTTATATACTGTATCATTTATTTTCTTATGGTGAAACACATTATAGAAAAATTTTTTTTATTATTGTATTTTAAGTTCTAGGGTACATGTACACAACGTGCAGGTTTGTTACATATGTATACATGTGCCATGTTGGTGTGCTGCACCCATTAACTCCTCATTTATATTAGGTATATCTCCTAATGCTATTCCTCCCGCCTGCCCCCACCCACAACAGGCCCCAGTGTGTGATGTTCCCCTTCCTATGTCCAAGTGTTCTCATTGTTCAATCCCCACCTGTAAGTGAGAACATGCGGTGTTTGGTTTTTTTGTCCTCATGATAGTTTGCTGAGAATGATGGTTTCCAGCTTCAACCATGTCCCTGCAAAGGACATGAACTCATCGTTTTTTATGGCTGCATAGTATTCCATGGTGTATATGTGCCACATTTTCTTAATCCAGTCTATCATTGATAGGCATTTGGGTTGGTTACAAGTCTTTGCTATTGTGAATAGTGCCGCAATAAACATACATGTGCATGTGTCTTTATAGCAGCATGATTTATAATCCTTTGGGTATATACCCAGTAATGGGATGACTGGCTCAAATGGTATTTCTAGTTCTAGATCCTTGAGGAATTGCCACACTGTCTTCCACAATGGTTGAACTAGGTTACAGTCCCACCAACAGTGTAAAAGTGTTCCTATTTCTCCACATCCTCTCCAGCACCTGTTGGTTCCTGACTTTTTAATGATCGCCATTCTAACTGGTGTGAGATGGTATCTCATTGTGGTTTTGATTTACATTTCTCTGATGGCCAGTGATGATGAGCATTTTTTCATCTGTTGGCTTCATAAATGTCTTCTTTTGAGAAGTATCTGTTCATATCCTTCGTCCACTTTTTGATGAGGTTGTTTGTTATTTTCTTATAAATTTGTGTTCTTTGTAGATTCTGGATATTAGCCCTTTGTCAGATGAATAGATTGCAAAAATTTTCTCCCATTCTGTAAGTTACCTGTTCACTCTGATGGTAGTTTCTTTTGTGGTGCAGAATCCCTTTAGTTTAATTAGATCCCATTTCTCAATTTTGGCTTGTGTTGCCATTGCTTTTGGTGTTTTAGACATGAAGTCCTTGTCCATGCCTATGTCCTGAATGGTATTGCCTAGGTTTTCTTCTTGGGATTTTACGGTTTTAGATCTAACATTTAAGTCTTTAATCCATCTTGAATTAATTTTTGTATAAGGTGTAAGGAAGGGTTCCAGTTTCAGCTTTCTACATATGACTAGCCAGTTTTCCCAACACCATTTATTAAATAGGGAATCCTTTCCCCATTTCTTGTTTTTGTCAGGTTTGTCGAAGATCAGATGGTTGTAGATGTGTGATATTATTTCTGAGGGCTCTGTTCTGTTCTATTGGTCTATATCTCTGTTTTGGTACCAGGACCATGCTGTTTTGGTTACTATAGCCATGTAGTATAGTTTGAAGTCAGTTAGCGTGATGCCTCCAGCTTTGTTCTTTTGGCTTAGGATTGTCTTGGCAATGCAGGCTCTTTTTTCGTTCCATATGAACTTTAAAGTAGTTTTTTCCAATTCTGTGAAGAAAGTCATTGGTAGCTTGATGGGGATGGCATTGAATCTATAAATTACCTTGGGCAGTATGAGCATTTTCACAATATTGATTCTTCCTATCCATGAGCATGGAATGTTCTTCCATTTGTTTGTGTCCTCTTTTATTTTGTTGTTTGTAGTTCTCCTTGAAGAGGTCCTTCACATCCCTTGTAAGTTGGATTCCTAGGTATTTTATTCTCTTTGAAGCAATTGTGAATGGGAGTTCACTCATGATTTGGCTCTCTGTTTGTCTGTTATTGGTGTATAAGAATGCTTGTGATTTTTGTACATTGATTTTGTATCCTGAGACTTTGCTGAAGTTGCTTATCAGCTTAAGGAGATTTTGGGTTGAGACGATGGGGTTTTCTAAATATACAATCATGTCACCTGCAAACAGGGACAATTTGACTTCCTCTTTTCCTAATTGAATACCCTTTATTTCTTTCTCCTGCCTGATTACCTTGGCCAGAACTTCCAACACTATGTTGAATAGGAGTGGTGAGAGAGGGCATCCCTGTCTTGTGCCAGTTTTCAAAGGCAATGCTTCCAGTTTTTGCCCATTCAGTATGATATTGGCTGTGGGTTTTTCATAAATAGCTCCTATTATTTTGAGATACGTCACATCAATACCTAATTTATTGAGAGTTTTTAGCATGAAGGGCTGTTGAATTTTGTCGAAGGCCTTTTCTGCATCAACTGAGATAATCCTGTGGTTTTTGTCATTGGTTCTGTTTATATGCTGGATTATGTTTATTGATTTGAGTATGTTGAACCAGCCTTGCATCCCAGGGATGAAGCTCACTTGATCATGGTGGATAACCTTTTTGATGTGCTGCTGGATTCGGTTTGCCAGTATTTTATTGAGGATTTTTGCATCAATGTTCATCAGGGACATTGTTCTAAAATTCTCTTTTTTTGTTGTTTCTCTGCTAGGCTTTCGTATCAGAATGATGCTGGCCTCATAAAATGAGTTAGGGAAGAGTCCCTCTTTTTCTATTGATTGGAATAGTTTCAGAAGGAATGCTACCAGCTCCTCCTTATACCTCTGGTCAAATTCGGCTGTGAATCTATCTGGTCCTGGACTTTTTTTGATTGGTAGGCTATTAATTATTGCCTCAATTTCAGAGCCTGTTATTGGTCTATTCAGGGATTCAACTTCTTCCTGGTTTAGTCTTGGGAGGGTGTATGTGTCCAGGAATTTATCCATTTCTTTTGGATTTTCTTGTTTATTTGTGTAGAGGTGTTTATAGTATTCTCTGATGGCAGTTTGTATTTCTATGGGATCGGTGGTGATATCCCCTTTATCATTTTTTATTGCGTCTATTTGATTCTTCTCTCTTTCTTCTTTATTAGTCTTGCTAGTGGTCTATGAGTTTTGTTGATCTTTTTTTAAAAAAAAAGATTCTGGATTCATTGATTTTTTGAAGGGTTTTTGTGTCTCTATTTCCTTCAGCTCCACTCTGATCTTAGTTATTTCTTGCCTTCTGCTAGCTTTTGAATGTGTTTGCTCTTGCTCTCTAGTTCTTTTAATTGTGATGTTAGGGTGTCAATTTTAGATCTTTCTTGCTTTCTCTTGTGGGCATTTAGTGATATAAATTTCCCTCTGCCCACTGCTTTAAATGTGTCCCAGAGATTCTGGTATGTTGTGTCTTTGTTCTCATTGGTTTCAAAGAACATCTTTATTTCTGCCTTCATTTCGTTATGTACCCAGTAGTCACTCAGGAGCAGGTTGTTCAGTTTCCATGTAGTTGAGTGGTTTTGAGTGAGTTTCTTAATCCTGAGTTCTAGTGTGATTGCACTGTGGTCTGAGAGACAGTTTGTTACAATTTCTGTTCTTTCACATTTGCTGAGGAGTGCTTTACTTCCAACTATGTGGTCAATTTTGGAATAAGTACAATGTGGTGCTGAGAAGTATGTATATTCTGTTGATTTGGTGGTGGAGAGTTCTGTAGATGTCTATTAGGTCTGCTTGGTGCAGAGCTGAGTTCAATTCCTGGATATCCTTGTTAACTTTCTGTCCTGTTGATCTGTCTAATGTTGACAGAGAGGTGTTAAAGTCTCCCATTATTATTGTGTGAGAGTCCAAGTCTCTTTGTAGGTCTCTAAGGACTTGATTTATGAATCTGGGTGCTCCTGTATTGGGTGCATATATTTAGGATTGTTAGCTCTTCTTGTTGAATTGATCCCTTTACCATTATGTAATGGCCTTCTTTGTCTCTTTTGATCTTTGTTGGTTTAAAGTCAGTTTTATCAGAGACTAGGATTGCAACCCCTGCCTTTATTTTGTTTTCCATTTGCTTCGTAGATCTTCCTCCATGTCTTTATTTTGAGGCTATGTGTGTCTCTGCATGTGAGATGGGTCTCCTGAATACAGCACACTGATGGGTCTTGTCCCTTTATCCAATTTGCCAGTCTGTGTCTTTTAATTGGAGCATTTAGCCCATTTACATTTAAGGTTAATATTGTTATGTGTGAATTTGATCCTGTCATTATGATGTTAGCTGGTTATTTTGCTCATTAGTTGATGCAGTTTCTTCCTATCATTGATAATCTTTACAAGTTGGCATGTTTTTGCAGTGGCTGGTACCAGTTGTTCCTTTCCATGTTTAGTGCTTCCTTCAGGAGCTCTTTTAGGGCAGGCCTGATGGTGACAAAATCTCTCAGCATTTGCTTGTCTGTAAAGGATTTTATTTCTCCTTCCCTTATGAAGCTTAGTTTGGCTGCATATGAAATTCTGGGTTGAAAATTCTTTTCTTTAAGAATGTTGAATATTGACCCCCCACTCTCTTCTGGCTTGTAGAGTTTCTGCCGAGAGATCAGCTGTTAGTCTGATTGGCTCCCCTTTGTGGGTAACCCGACCTTTCTCTCTGGCTGCCCTTAACATTTTTTCCTTCATTTCAACTTTGGTGAATCTGATAATTATGTGTCTTGGAGTTGCTCTTCTCAAGGAGTATCTTTGTGGTGTTCTCTACATTTCCCAAATTTGAATGTTGGCCTGCCTTGCTAGGCTGGGGAAGTTCTCCTGGATAATATCCTGTAGATTGTTTTCCAATTTGGTTCCATTCTCCCCATCACTTTCAGGTATACCAATCAGATGTAGATTTGGTCTTTTCACATACTCCCATATTTCTTCAAGGCTTTGTTCATTTCCTTTTACTCTTTTATCTCTAAACTTCTCTTCTAGCTTCATTTCATTCATTTGATCTTCAATCACTGATACCCTTTCTTCCAGTTGATCGAATCAGCTACTGAAGCTTGTGCATTTGTCACGTAGTTCTCGTGCCATGGTTTTTAGCTCCATCAGGTCATTTAAGGACTTCTCTAAACTCGTTCTAGTTAGCCATTCGTCTAATCTTTTTTCAAGGTTTTTAGCTTCTTTGTAATGGGATTGAACTTCCTCCTTTAGCTCGAAGAAGTTTGATTGTCTGAAGCCTCTTCTCTCAACTCATCAAAATCATTCTCCATCCAGCTTTGTTCCATTGCTGGCAAGGAGCTGCATTCCTTTGGAGGGGGAGAAGCGCTCAGATTTTTAGAATTTTCAGCTTTTCTGCTCTGTTTTTTCCCCATCTTTGTGATTTTATCTACCTTTGGTCTTTGACGATGGTGATGTACAGATGGGGTTTTGGTGTGGATGTCTTTTCAGTTTATTAGTTTTCCTTCTAACAGTCAGGACCCTCAGCTGCAGGTCTGTTGGAGTTTGCTGGAGGTCCACTCCAGACCCTGTTTGCCTGGGTATCAGCAGCGGAGACTGAAGAACAGTGAATAGTGCTAAACAGCAAATGTTGCTGCCTGATCATTCCTCTGGAAGCTTCGTCTCAGAGGGGTACCCGGCCATGTGAGCTGTCAGTCTGCCCCTACTGGGGGTTGCCTCCCATTTAGGCTACTCAGGGTCAGGGACCCACTTGAGAAGGCAGTCTGTCCATGAAATTGTTTGAAACTAATTGGCTTCTTTCTGAACTCTAAATTGTTTGGTTATGTGTTAAGCTCTATGAGCAAAGTATAGAAAGCTGCCTATTGATGATCAGCTAATTTTGCATCAAGGTTAGTTTGAGTAAGAATTCAAATATATCAGGTGGCAATTTATTGTACAAATAAAACTGAGGTTTCTTCTAGTCCCTCATCTTTTTACTTTTTATTTAAATACTGGCTTTCACAATTGAAGTTCCAATTATCTCTTACTAATTAAAGAGAAAAATAAGCAATTTATTTATGTGTTATTTAGAAAATTTAAAATTGCATATGGGAGAAAATTAATACCATTCATAATACTATCAATCACAGATAAATATCTTTTTCCTTTTGCCATACATATCTCCATCAGTTATCTTATATAAATTTTAAAATAAACACAAATTTATTTATAAAATATTACATGAACTAAGCCTGGCGCCGTGGCTCGTGCCTGTAATCCCAGCACTTTGGGAGGCTGAGGTGGACAGATCACCTGGGGTCAGGAGTTAAGAGACCAGCGTGGACAACACGGTGAAACCCCATCTCTACTAAAAATACAAAAATTAGCCAGATGTGGTTGTGGGTGCCTGTAATCCGAGCTCCTCGGGAGGCTGAGGCACAAGAATCACTTGAACCCGGGAGGCGGAGGTTGCAGCCAGCCAAGAACACACTATTTTACTCCAGCTTGGGTGACAGAGCGAGACTACACCTCAAAAAAAAAAAAAAATTGCATGGACTAGATAAGCCTCTGAAAATTTGTTGATAGATAGCTTAAATATTATTTAACCTGTTTCAGAGCAAATAAAATGATAGAAAGCCCACAAATCATTCTCTTGTCCTAGTGTGGTCATAATACAAAATATGGTGGATAAACAACAAAATATGTTGTTTTTCCCTTTCTCCGAACAAACTATAAACTCTCAGCTTCAGATATACATGAAAAAATATATGATTTATCAAATACAGCAGATTTTAATAAGAAATACGCTATAAGCAAGAATGGTTTGTTTCGAATGTGGCAAGGAGTTCTTAAGAATTAAACAAAGTACTCCTGTGATTTACTACACAGACTCACTTCAATAATGTTAAACAATGAGCCATCCATAAATTCATATGGCTTAAGAGGAGAAATTCTGGGCAACCATACAGTGCTTGATACAATACAATGCTTGATACAATACGATGTTTGATAAATTGGAGGATCTAATGCAAAAGGGTCCCTTGCTCCCTCTAATTCTTCAAAGTGGAACCCCTATATTCATTCACAAACTAATGTTCTTGAAACACTATTAAACAAGAGAGTGAATTTGTGAAAGAGCTTGTATTGTTTAGAGTAACATCTTTGACTATCTTACAGAATATTCAGGTACTACATGAAGAAATGTAAAATTGCACCTATTTCCAGGACTCCTAATAAGAGAATAAATCCAATGAATAGAAAACCAATGGAGGAAGAATCAGCAAGACATGTAAGACTGAAAACTAGAGAGCACTTTGAAAAGCTGCTTATCAAACGGAGTGCAATAAAGATAGGAAAGAACATAACCAACATGTGATTTTTTTGCAGATAAAAGAGTGCAGAATGTTCAATGACCAGATGCAAGATGAATTTTCTTTATTATATTGACAATTTTCAATTTCTGGGCTTAGAGTCTTAATTATGGGAGAAAGTAATGCAGAGAAAATGCTACATAGACCAAGTGTCATGGCTTGAATGTCACTAAACTGAAATAGCAAGAAAATGACTAAGTAGATTTAACCTCCTTTATCTTTCAACAAGAATGACTAGTAAAATATAACATTAAAAAATCAGGACCGGGCCCGGTGGCTCATGCTTGTAATCCCAGTACTTTGGGAGGCCGAGGCGGGCAAATCACAAGGTCGGGATTGAGAGCATCCTGGCTAACATGGTGAAACCCCATCTCTACTAAAAATACAAAAAAATAGCCAGGTGGTGGCACATGCCTGTAGTCCTAGCTACTAGGGAGGCTGAGGCAGGAGAATCACCTGAACCTAGGAGGCAGAGGTTGCAGTGAGATGAGACTGTACTACTGCACTCCAGCCTGGGTGACAGAGCAAGACTCAGTCTAAAAAAATAATAATAATAAAAAAATAAATAAAATCAAGCAACTGAATAATAAAGTTAAAATTGCAGAATAACCAAAAATATTAAAAACTAAAAGCCAGATTAGTACAGCTAACAGGTATGTAATAGTAACCTAAATAGGTGATGTAATAGTAACCTAAATAGGTGCCGGTACGGGACAGAGAGTCTAAAGGTTACTGACTGAAGATTTTATAACGAGGTGGAAAAAACTGTATTGAAGATTTAATATTAAAGACAAGGAGCTGGAAGTGACATCATCTGAATAAAAGTGGGACAAATAAGGGGCTACGTCCATGAAATAAAAGGAAAAAAAAGACTTGAAAAAAAAAAGGTATCAGTAGAAAATTTTACCTATGCTTCAAGCTCTGAGTAGGGAAAAAAATCTACAAAACTCCACCTAATAATCCACAATACACATTTATTAACTGAAAAGGTATTCCATTTTAAAAATAATGTTAAAAAATTAGAAGTCCAGTGAGATTTCTGAGGTAATGGAGACAGAAACATCAAAGTTATATATAAACAATATTAAACCAAGATTGCAAGGAACTTCTACAAAACAAAATGCCTCTGATGAAAGATCATGATTAAAATTACAAATATACTCACACAGACAAAAAGAGAGAGAGATCAAATGTGAAAAGGAATTAGGGGAAACATCAAAAAAGATTACGACACACCAAAATTAGGATAATATAATAATATTTTTTTAAATGTGAAATAATTTTAAATAATTAAAAATTTTTAAACAGAGAAGAGACTTTGTAATGAAAAAGTAGAACACAATTACAAAGTCTAATTTTGGCAGATATAAAATATATTATCATTAAAATAAACTGTAGTCGTTAGGTTAAATTAGCACACTAGACAGAGTTAAAGAGAAAATTGTATGTATTGGAGAATATCGCTGAAGATATTATACAAAGGTGAAAACTACTGACTTTTGAAAAAGAGGACAATAGACATGAAGAACAGAGTATGACAATTTGAAAATAACCTACAATGAATTTCAGAATAATCATAGAATGTGGCAATGCAAGGAGAGGCAGTATTCACAAAGAGTGGAATATTTTGAGTACTGATGACAGATACATAATATTAAAGAATTAAAATTAGTTCAAGTAGCTTCATACTCTGAGACACTAATATCTGCTCATTGGCCAATTGGTATAAATAATATGTTCCTTTGAATTATTATTAGTTATATAAATGGTGCTAATAAACTTTACATGAAGTAGAATCAAGTTAGGTGAGATATTTTAAAAACACAAAGCAGTCTCTAGACATTAGGCTTTAGACTTTTTACTACCTAGTGCTAGGTAGACCGTCAAAATTGCATATCTTCTTCAATCAGTGAAAGTGATTGGCACCTAAGTAAAATGCACATAGGCCCCACTGTGTCTTTTTTTCCTGATTTACCATTTTTAGATGAAGTGAACGCAAATTTATATTTTGAGAATAAAGTGTCACATATGGAAACTGTTAGTGATATTCAGTTTAAGATATATAGGCTAAATTGAAGAAAGGATCAAATTATTTAAATTCCAAATGGAATTAAATTTCATGAAAAAGAATCATGCTTTGTTTACATCTAAATATAATAACTTTTGTTTTTACATTAACCAATGAGAAATCAGCTGCTCTAATTGGAGAGAATTTGTTTAACTATTTGGTTAAATTTCTGGTTGTCAGAAATTTTTCTAAATTAAAAAAAAAATCTGAAGAATTCTTATGCTAGTGGTAGCTGAAAATTCAATGTATTTTTTTTTCTTTTGTGGCCTCGTTTAAATTTTCATATTGTGATATTTTATTTTGAAAAGCAAGTTTAAAATAAAAAATATCTTCAAGAGAAAGAAAAGAAAAATGATGAAAATAGAAATGAAGAAAATAGATGAAAAAGTAGGCAAGCTAGACAAAGTAGAATAGAATTTCTACAATGTTCTAGAATATAAAAATGTATAAAGTTGACATTAATAGAAGTTTAAAAATGCAAAATATGGAATTAAGAACTTCTGGCAAGGACTACTGGCAAGAGCAGATTAGATATGGGAGGGCACAACATTGGCGAACTAAAATACGTGTCAAAAGAGAACATCTGGGCCGGGTGCGGTGGCTTACGCTTGTAATCCCAGCACTTTGGAAGGCCGAGGCAGGCAGATCACGAGGTCAGGAAATCGAAACCATCCTGGCTGATACGGTGAAACCCTGTCTCTACTAAAAATACAAAAAAAAAAAAAAAAAAAAAAAATTAGCCGTGAGTGGTGGCGGGCGCCTGTAGTCTCAGCTACTCAGGAGACTGAGGCAGGAGAATGGCGGAATGGCGTGAACCCGGGAGGTGGAGCTTGCAGTGAGCCCAGATCGCGCCACTGCACTCCAGCTTGGGCGACAGACCAAGACTTCCTCTCAAAAAAAAAAAAAAAAAAAAAAAAAGCATGTAAGCTGGATCACAAACAGAGAAAAGGAAAAAAGAGCTTACGACACATGTGGTTCGGACCATTCAAACATTCTGACACATATTTAACTATAGTCCTAAAAGCAGACAGAAGACACAGTGAGGTAAAGTGATTTTGAAAATAACTTAATAACTATGAATTTTCCCAAAATGATGCCAGATATCAACTTATATTCAAAAAGTTTCATAAACCACTGAATTAAAAATCACAACTGCAGCAAAGGATATCACAACTAGGTTTATTGCAACAAAACACTCTCACCCAAACTTAAAAAATAAAATCTCAAAAATACTATCAGAGTAAAGATTAAATACTACCTTCAGAAAAAAAGCAATTGTAGACATTCACTTGACTTCTACCCAAATAAATAAATAAATAAATAAATAAAAATAAAGTGGTGACCAACCAAAAGAAAATGGAATAACATTTTACAGCGTAGGAAAATTTTCTGTCAATGTAATTTTCTAATGAAGAAAAAGTGCTACAAAACTGATGTTTCCAGGCATACATAACCCGAATAATGCATGACAAGTCAGCCCGATCTAAAACAAATACTAAATTATTTCCAGCAAAAGGAAAATGATTCCCGATAGAAATATGAAAAAAAGACATGAAATAAAGAGTACAGGACAGTGTGTATATGTGAGCAAATGTGATTTTTGAAAGTACAAAAATAAATGCAATTGTCTTGAAATGTATGGAAACTAAAACCACAGAGCAAAAACAAAGTGAAACAAAGAATGCTATATCTGGTGAAGTGGTCTATGATTTCAGCAGTATCAAAGAAACTGTAAAATTTCTGATTGCTTTTAGACTTTAAGAAGTCAAGAACTGGCAGGGTGTGTAGCTTGGGAGGCCAAGATGGGAGGATTGCTTGAGCCTAGGGGTTCAAGACCAGCCTGGGAAACAAAATTGGACCCCATCTCTATGAAAAGTTTTAAAAAAACTAAAAATAGCCTGGGCTGGTTGCACACACCTGTGATCCTAGTTATGCAGAAGGCTGAGGTGGGATCATCGATTGATCTCAGGAGGACAAGGCTGCAGTGAGCTATGTATGCACCACTGCATGCCAGCCTGGATGACAGAGCTAGACCCTGTTGCACCCCTGCCATAAAAGTCAAGAACTAATGATTTAGTATCTAAAATAATTAATAAAATATTAATAACATACAACTAACAATAGAGAAAAATGGATTTAAAATATGTGTTTATCCTCTCATAAAGCATGAAATCTGAACAAGAGAATATTAGACAATGGAGTCAAACATATAAATGCCCTTGGTGTAAGCAATTACATTTTATGTAAATGAACTAAATATGTAGTTGCAAGAGTAATATTGTCAAATTGGATTAAGACAAAAATAAAACTCAGATACTTAGTAAGATGGATGAAATCATAATACATATGACAAGCAATAATAAAAAGGAAGATAGGTCTATTAATACTAGAAAAATCAGACTTTAATACAGGGACCGTATCACAAAAAAAAGGAGAAATATTTTACAATGATAATAGGGCTTATTAAAAATATATAAAAATTCTGATATGAATTGCTCTTAGTAACACAGCCTCACATAATAAAGCAAATGTTGACAGAACTGAATGAAAATATAAACATACACAAAATGGTAGTGGTAGATTAGAAAGACCATTCAGTATGGATTAAGCACCAAGGAGGAGAGAAAAACAATATCCTCCAATATAACGAAGAATTAAATGCACTGTTAATAAGAGAATGATTAGATGAAAGATAGTAAGGATCAAAATGAATCTAAGTAACATTTTGCATTAATTTTTACAAAAACTAACTTTATATAATAATAGAATTTAGATTATAAATATGAAATGTTTTAATTCTTGGAACACTTCACATTTATGAAGATCCAATGTAATATTATGCTCTTCTCAGTAGTTTTCAATCTCTGTAGATAATATCAGTTTTTCTAATATTTAAGTGATGGTTTCTCTATGGCCTTCACAAGCAATTTATTTTATACATGTTATCCACTTGAATAACTTATTTTACTTCTACACCACTGACTCGGAAGCATTTTACAAACACATACATTCTCTTAATTATGCCTAAATCAATTAACTGTGTCCCTTTTCACTGTGCCCATCACGTTTGAGAAAAAGTTAATTTTGTGTTATGGTGGGGTTAATAAAATTTACTACATAAATGCCTAATTTCCTCTCCCTTTGAAAGGGCTGCATATTGAATTAAGGTAATTTAATCAGTTTTATAATTCAATTCTAAACTATAAATGTTTGTGTTGTCTATTCTCAGAATAAGATAATAAGATTTCCTATGTTATCTGCCTGCTCAAATTGCCCCCAAACGCATACTCCAACTTCCATGCATAAATCTGTTTCTCTACCCACCTGAAAATCACTGGAGCAGTGAAAACCTATTCATAGACCTAGCCAATGTATCATATAGAACTTAGTTACTGTACTGAGATATACGTATATACACACACACACACACACCCCCATATATATTTAAATATACGAACCCATATAAACATACACGTTACATATATGAGATACATTTTATTATATCTACTCTATTTTTATATTTAGTTTATTAACAAAAAAGCCATTTTAATATTGCCAGAAAATAGACCAATGAATCAAAATGGATTATTTCTTAGCCAGCTGACATGAGTTAAACAGAGTTCTGAAATATATAATTACATTGAATTTAATGGTGATATTTCAGATTAGAGAAAAAAATAAATGACTGCAAGAATGAAAAATTATTTTGAAAAACTAATAAATTTTTTTCTAAGTGATAAATCTTCCATTTGGCTTAAAAATCTAAATAATAATATTTAAAAATATATAAATTCCAGAGGAAATATAGAAGTGAATATATATCTATAGCATACAAGAGATAATACTTAAAATATAGAAAAATAACTTTCAAAGCTTTACAATAGCAAATTTAAAATATCTGTAACCCAAAGATACCACAAGTAAAAATATTTGCAGTAAATAAGACATATTATTGAGTGCAAGTGCATGAGTTTTGCATGTTTTGGGGTGTATTAGCCTAAGGAACTTTCATAATTATTTAAATGAGATAATTAGCCAATATGTGAACCAATTTCTATAAGTATACGACACATGTTGAATTTATAGAAAACAGAAAAATCATAAAAATCATATGATAAAAGGAAATATAATATTTTTGTATGCCTGGCAAAATACAATCTTTAGAAACAATCTAATATTGGCAAGGCAATGTAGAAAGAGTACTCTCATTTTTTATTGTTGAGAGTATAAATTATTAAAGTCCATTGCAAGGCATTTTTGCAGTATTTATTAAACTTTAGGATATCTACAAAATACTCTTACCCTGTGTATTAGTCCATTCTCACACAGCTATAAATAAATACCTGAAGCTGAGTAATTTGTAAAGAAACGGGGTTTAATTGATTGACGGCTCTGCAGACTGTACAGGAAACACAGCGGTTTCTGCTCCTGGGGAGGCCTCAGGAAGCTTTCAATCATAGTGGAATGCAAAGAGGGAGACAGTCATCTCCTATGTTGACAGTGGGAGCAAGAGAAATCAGGAGGGCAGGTGCTACACACTTTTAAATGACCAGATTTCAGGAGAACTCACTCACAATCATGAGCACTATATCTAGAGGGATGGTGCTAAATCATTCATGAGAAACTTCCCCCACAATACAATCTCTTCTCCCACCAGGCCCCACCTCCAATACTGGGGATTATAATTTAACATGAGATTTGGGTGGGGACATAGCTTCAAACCATATCATCCTGTGATATCGTAATTCTACTTCCTATTAGCTACCTTAAAAAAGCACTAATACATGTTTATATGAAGAAAATTATAAGAAAAATGTGTCATTATTTTCAATGTTAAAACAATGTGAAGTACCTACTTATTATAATAAGATTATTAAACAAATAAATGTTACATCTTTATTATAGGTTATTGACTAATATACAAAAATATTAATTAAAATTGATGTAATTTATATTTTTTGTTGTTCAATATTGGAATTCCACAACTGTTTATGAGAATTTTTTAGTGTATGATTTTTGGTGGATTTGGAAGCCAGATATTTGCTTTTTTCTAAGTGCCCTTGCTGCTACAGTGTGAGCATAGAAATAAGACTGGTCAATATACATCTAAAAGTAACGCTGAAGTTATAAGCTTACTAAACAAAATAAGAATAAAATAACTGTGATGTAAAATTTGTCTTGGGTTAGAAAAAAATTGTCTTATACAGTATATAAGACAAACACACAAATGCACATACTCGGTAAAAGAAAAAAAGATAATTTGGCTTCATTAAAATTTAAAACTTTTAGTCATTAAAAGGCAGTGTCAAGAGAATGTAAAATCAAGCTACAAATTGCTAAAATATATTTGTGTATAATAAATAAATATAATACATTTGCATAGAATGAAGGTGATTATATCACATTACATGCTTGTATTAAAATACCTCATGTACCCTCTAAATATATACACCTACTATGTAGCCACAAACATTTTTAAAAACTAAAAAATATATAAACACCATGCAATAAGATGAAGAGTTAAATAAAATACTTGGGCAAGAAATTTTAAAAGACATTTCATCAAAGAAGATATATAAATGGAAATAAGCACATAAAAACTATGCTCAACATCCTTAATCATTTAAAAATCTTAATTTGAGCAGCAATAAGATTCCATTGGAATGGCCAAAGTTAAAAAATCTGTTGATTTCAACAGATTTTTGTGTTCATGTGGAATGACTGGAATTCTCATAAATTGCTGGCGGAAGTAAAAATGATGTAACCACTTATAAAACGGTTTGGCAATTTCTTACAGACTAAAACTAAATTTTGTATAAACTTACCATATGATCCAGCAATCTATCTAAGTAATTAGCCCAAGAATAGCGGAAACACATGTCTATAAAAAGACTCGCATGTACATGTTCATAGGAGCATTATTTGTAATAGCTAAAAAATAGGGTCAAAAAGTAATACACATTGACTGGTAAATGTATAAGCAAACTGAATTACTTTGAGTTGAATATTACACAGCAATGAAGAAGGAGAAAATACAATACATGCACCAAGATGAATGAAACTCAAAAGCATTTTGTAAATGAAATTAATCACAATAGACTACAAAAAAATGAGTCTATTTATATGAAAATCTATACAGACCAAACAATGATAAGAATAAGTAGATCGAATGTTGTTGAGGGTCAGCGTCAAAGGAAGTTTATCTGCAAAGGATCACAAGGAAAATTGGTAAGGTGTTGGAAATGTTCTAAATTTAATTGGAGTTAACGTTTACATATTTTTAAATCATGAAATTGTACACTAAAATGTGGTGAATTTTGTTCTATATAAATATTACCTAAATAAAGCTAATTAAAACATTAGTTGTTAATATTGAAGCATGTCCATTTTAGCAAAGCATGATCTACAGGAGGGACCATAATCAGGTGACTAATGAAATCAATGAAAAAGGAAGGTAAATAAAAGCCTAGGTTTGAGTGGCTACTCTTTGTCAGCCGCTATGACAGATACTTTCCCACATATTTTCATGGCAAATAGTAAATGCAATATGGTAAATGCAAAGAACGACAAGCAGTACAATCTCAGCTTATTTATGAAATTTTGTTTTATTGCATTACCACAAGGAAATATATACTAAAAATGTGTTTCACCGGGCGTGATGGCTCACGCCTGTAACCCCAACACTTTGGGAGGCCAGGTGGGCAGATCACTTGAGGTCAGGAGTCCGAGACCAGCTTGGCCAACAGGGGGAAACCCCATCTCTACTAAAAATACAAAAATTAGCCGGGCATGATGGCAGGCGCCTATAATCCCATCTACTCAGGAGGCTGAGGCAGGAGAATTGTATGAACCTGGGAGGCAGAGGTTGCAGTGAGGGGAGATCATGCCACTGCACTCCAGACTGGGTGACAGAGCGAGACTCTGTCTCAAGAAAAAAAAAAAAAAAAAAAAAAAAAGGTGTTTCATTTCTGCAGTTACATTTTCAAACTTTAGCAGCAAAGCATTTGAAGTCCTCATGTTGACGTTTCTACTTGATTTTTCTCAAGCCTTATTGTAATTATTAGTAATGAGAAGTGAAATAGCAAGCTTTTTTAACCTGGATATAAGTTCATTTTACTGTAAAATGTGTTGAAATAATATATATTTTTGAGGAGAGTACCATTTTGTTTCACGCTTAGGAAAGTACTTACCATAATAAAACATGTATATATGATTTGATTTTCTATCTAAAAATTATTTCTGGGAAATCATTTTCTCATTACTTAGTTTACTAAGATGCTTTTTAGAGGGGGGTGGTCATCTGAAATACATAGCAATTCTATAGTTTGGTAAACATGGCAGTTCTTTAGGTATTTATCATCCATTATTTTCTGAAAAGTCATAGGACTCTATACATTGGCTCGGTTTTCATATAGTAAATAAAATATTTTAAAAATGATTTCAATTTTGAAGTCATTTCAAAAATCTCTTCTCGGATTTAGATTTTATATTTTTATATGACAATATTCTGCCTGTACTAAAGTGAACATATTTTACAGCATATAAAACTGTCTGGAAATAGTAACAGCATGTAAAATAAATTGTAAGCAAATGTAAACTAGTAGATGTTTTAAAAGTTATAGACCCTTTCCTTGTAGGAAGCCTCTCAAATGTTGTCATTCACTTATTGATTTTTTACTGAAATATTTTTAATGTAAATATCCATATCATTCATCCAAGTACAAAACATAATAATATAACTGTTTTAATAGTTATTTAAATTGACATTTATTATTTTTATGACTTTAAATTTTATAAGTAAATAATCATTCATTTAACATTTAATAAAGATTTCAATTAGAATTATTTTTCTAGCTACTATTCTTATGTAATTCATTGAAAATTAAAAAACAGTATCAGTGTTAAAATTGTTTAAAGAGATTCAATCTGAACTTTCATTTATCTTTTCATAATACTGTCATATTTAAAAATGATGAAAATTCATAAAATTCATAACTATTTGTTTATTCTAACATTTACAGAGTGTTATTAAAGTGGTAACACCTTTTTAGGAGTATATTAAATTATTAAGTAAAAATGACAATTTTTCTGGTTTTACTCCAGGTTAGATTATTTTTTTCTTAATTCCAGTTGTCACCTTCATGATACTAATAATATCATGTTGATATAGTTTAGATATTTGTCCCCACCCAAATCTCATGTTGGATTGTAGTCCCCATGCCTGGAAGTGGGGCCTGGTGATAGGTGTTTGGATCATAGAAGTGGATCCCTCATGGCTTGGTGCTGTCTTTGCGATACTGACTTATCATAAGACAAGGTTGTTTGAAAGTCTGCGACATCTCCCCCCACCCCTCTCATTTGCTGGCCTCCATTCTCCCTATGTGATGTGCCTATTCCCCTTTGACTTCCACAGTGATTGAAAGCTTCCTGAGTCCTTCCCAGAAGCAGATGGCACTATGCTTCCTGTACAGCCTGCAGAACCCTGAGCCAATTAAACCTCTATTCTTAAAAATTTCCCAGTCTGGGCATATTTCTTTATAGCAATGCAAGAATGGCTTAATACAATCTATTTCAGTTCTTATCATCAAATTCATGGGACATGGATGCTTTAAGTGTCCCTAAGCCATCATAACAGTGGATTAAGTAAAAAGTGGCTTTGAATAAATAGTAAGCTTGTCATCCAAAACTTGTGCATTAGAAACAAAAATGTGTTTGTGTGTGTGTGTGTGTATGTGTGTGTCCTTAGCTTCTTGGTTATCAGGATGTTGGAGATTGCAATTAAGAAACAACTCTGTTCTGTGATGTAAATTTGTAGTATATAACTTTCTCATAGGTAAGGCAGTTATAAATAGTAATGAAATATGCCATATTGTGTTTTTAATATGAACAAATGCTAACTACAAAATTGTTTCTTGTAGTTTTTTCTCATGAATTTGATCTTGTAAGAGACCTCCCTATAATATCACAAGCAGTACTGTGTAATATTTATGCCAGGTTACTAGTTACTAGAAGCTAGTAAAAGTTACTCTGCTGTTACTAGTTCTTGAACTTTACATAATAATATTAACCTACCAAGGTTGTAAAACTGAATGCTGATATTAATTCTTATAGTAGGCAGTGGATAGGAGAGAGGAAATAAGAGTAGTCATCAGCTATATTGTCTTGGCAACATTCCTATATTTTCTGTAGCTTACAATATTTTCTCTTATGAATCACTGCAAATTCCACCACTTGGATGTTTGCAGTTGCACTTTTTATGTGAGTTACAGAGCTGCTAGAGCTTGCACAGAATTAAATGTCAGATAAAATCAACACAAGTGTTTAATGGTATGAAATAAACCTGACCAGGGCTTAGGGGATTCTTCATATTAGCAAATGAGTTTCTATGAGTAAGCACAAGGAAAATTTAAATGCATACTTTTACTCTATAAGAAAATTATGGAGTTTAAAAAATAATATTTTTGTTATTACTTATTGAATAATACTTGTATATATATGTGTGTGCTTGGTTTATTAGAACAATTTAACTCATTCTAAATATTCTTCATGTAATTTCAAGGAACAGCATTTGATTATGAATTTCAGGTTAATTTTGTTTAGAGATTTTAAGAATATTATGATTCTAAATCAATGTTCATTATTATAACGATTCAGAAATAAAAAAGTATTTAATAGATAACATATAAACTTTTAAATTTTTTTCATTAAAATTTAAATGATAAAAATTCACTCTCGAAAAAAATAGACACAGATTGAGTTAGGCCACAAAACACATTAATACATAATTTCTCACATGGGCTGGCATTGATTGCAGCTTTTCCACGCCCACGGTGCAAGCTGCCAGTGGAAATACCATGCTGGAGTCCACAGGACAGTAACCCTCTTCTCACAGCTCCATTAGGCAGTGCCCTAGTAGGGATTCTGTGTGAGGGCTTCAATTCCACATTTCCCTTTCACACTGCCCTAGCAGAGGTTCTCTGTAAGGGCTCTGTCCCTGAAGCACATTTCTGCCTGGACATCCACGCATTTCATTGCATCCTCTAAAATCGAGGCAGAGGTTCCCAAACCTCAATTCTTGACTTCTGTGCGCCTACAGACTCAACACCATGTGGAAGCTACTAAAGCTTGGAGCTGGCACCCTCTGAAGCAATCGCTTTAGCTGTACTTTGGCCTCTTTTAGCCATGGCTGAAATAGCTGGGACACAGGGCACCAAGTCCCAAGGCTGCACACAGCAGGGGTGCCCTGGACCTGGCCCAGGAAACCATTTTTCCCTCCTAGGCCTCTGGGTCTGTGATGGGAGAGGCTGCCATGAAGGTCTCTGACATAACCTGGAGACATTTTTCTCATTGCCTTGTCAATTAGCATTTGGCTACTTGTTACTTATGCAAATTTTTGCAGGGGACTTGAATTTCTCCCTAGAATATTGATTTTTCTTTTCTACTGCATCATCGGGTTGCAAATTTTTCAAATATTTTTGCTCTGCTTTCTCTTGAACACTTTGCCACTTAGAAATTTCTTCTGCCAGATATGCTAAATTATCTATCTCAAGTTCAAAGTTCCACAGATCTCTAGGTCAGGGGCAAAATACCACCAGTCTCTTTGAATACCAAGAGCGACCTTTACTCCAGCTCCCAACAAGTTCCTCATTTCCATCTGAGACTACCTCAACCTGGACTTTATTGTCCATATCACTATCAGCATTTCAGCCAAAGCTATTCAACAAGTCTCTAGGAAGTTCCAAACTCTCCCACATCTTCCTATCTTCTTCTGAGCCCTCCAACCAGTTCTAATCTCTGCCTGTTACCCAGTTCCTATGTCACTTTCACATTTTCACATATCTTTACAGCAGCATCCCATGCTCTGCAGTACCAATTTATTGTATTAGTTCTTTTTCATGCTGCTAATAAAGACATACCCAAGACTGGGTAATTTATAAGGGAAAGAGGTTTAATTGTCTCACAGTTCAGTATGGCTGGGGAGGCCTCAGGAAATTTACAATCCTGGTGGAAGGGAAAGCAAACATATTATTCGTCACATGGCAGCAGCAAGAACTGCAGAATAAGTGGGAGAAAAGCCTCTTATGAAACCATATGATATTGTAAGAACTCAGTAACTATCATGACTACAGCATGAAGGTAACCTCCGCGAGTCAATAACCTCCCACCAGGTCCTTGCCATGACACATGGTGATTACGGGACCTACAGTTCAAGATGAGATTTAGGTGAGGACACAGCCAAACCATATCAATGAGAGTGAAATATTGAGTATATATGGACACAAAGAAGGGAATAACAGACACTGGAGCATACTTGAAGGTAAGGTGGAAGATAATAGATGATGGAAAAACTACCTATCAGGTACTATGCTTATTACCTGTGTGATGAAATAATTTGTACGCCCAGCCCGCATGACATTCAATTTACCTGTTTACACTTTACAAGTTTGACATGTACTCCTGAACCTAAAAGTTTTTGTTAAAGAAAATAAATATATCAAAGAGATTTTTTTAATTAAAAAAAATAAGGAATGTGCTATATTGTAGCACATCACCAGCCCGTAAACTTGACTGTGGCTGGATCGCCTAGATGAACTTGTAAAATATATAAATAAACACAAGGTTAAAATTATTTCTTGAAAAAAATACAACTCATTGAAAATTAAAAAAAAACCACATAATTTTATTACGCAAAACAGTAAGTAGCATATAGGAGAGAAATTCTTAGAAATAAATGAAGAAATTTAAAGATATTTATTGGACAATCTTTAACAAAATAATTTCACAATATTGAGAAATGATTAGAGAAATCTAGAAACTAATAGATGCCACACTTTTCACCAGTGTAACCAAATAAGATTATATAGTTGGACAGAAAGAATATAATGGCCATCTTTTTACGGTGAGCACACTCGAAGTTGACTGCCCATAATTGCCTCCTCCTGGTATTCACATCTGTTTAATCCCTTCCCCTTGAGTGTGGGCAGGACAAGTGATCTTACTATCACCAATAGTACATGGAAAGATGATGGAGTTTTGAAGGTGTAATTAAGGTCTCAAATCATCGGTTTTGTGTTAATCAAAAGGGAAGTGATCCTGGTAGGGTCTAACTTAAATCAAAATTCTTGAAGGAGGAACTAAACACTTCTTGAGAAGACAGAGTCTCCCTTTTTGGCTTTGATGGATTAAAATGCCGTGTTGATAAGAAGGCCTGTGGAAATGGTCACATGGCATGTAACGTCTAGGAGTCTCTGGAGCTCTAGGAGCTGATGGTGGCAACTGGTGATATTCAAGTAACAGTTCTCTCACTTCTTTTTTATTTTATTTTATTTTATTTTATTTTTGAGACAGAGTCTCACTCTGTCACCCAGGCTGTAGTGCAGTGGCGTGATCTCAGCTCACTGCAACCTCCACCTCCTGGGTTCGAGAAATTCTTCTGCCTCAGCTTCCCAAGTAGCTGGGATTAAAGGTACATGCCACCACGCCTGGCTAATTTTTGTATTTTTGGTAGAGATGGAGTTTCACCATGTTAGCCAGACTGGTCTTGAACTCCTGACCTCAGGAGATCCACCCACTTCGGCTTACCCAAAGTGCTGTGATTACCGGCATGAGCCACCAATGCCAAGTCCAGTTCTCTCACTTCTATAGTAGATAAATCTTTCTAACAAGCTGAGGAAGATGGGAAGCAGATTTTCCCCCTTTGAGTTTCTGATACTACTACTTCTAACAAGCTGAGGAAGGTTGGAAGCAGATTTTCCCACTTTGAGTGATACTACTACTGATCAGACTACCCTTTATTGCAGACTTTTATGACCCTGAGGTGAGGACCCTAGACTCCTGATGCATTGAAGCTGTGAGGTAATAAATTGTGTTGTTTTAAGCTGCTAAACTTGTCATAATTTGTTATGTAGCAGAGGAAAACTAATATGCTTCCCAATATACTTTTAAAGTCAGATAATGAGGAATAGCATTCTCTGACTGTGGCTTATTAAATTAAGAAAAATATGCTTTTAAAACTAGAAGATTTAAATACAGGGCAAAATATAAGAAAGTTTTCAACACTCCTAATTTATATATGATTAAAAATCAAAAGCAAACCCAATTTATCTTCATTCAAATAAAAATAAAATTAGAAAGATGTTAACTTTTTCTGTTTGGTTAACTACCCTATACCCGGATACTAGCATAGTGTCTCTCTCATAGTAGAATTGTTATTTCTCTACAGCCTTTAACAGTATTAGTGAAATTGTGACATTTCTTTAGGTTAGTAAAATGGAAGCATAAGCAAAATGTTTGTCTCTCCTAAGCTTTGAGAGCCAATATATGTATTAGCAAATTCCCTTTTTCTTCTTTGGAAATTATAGGTACATGTGTCAAAGCAGAAGCTCTCTTGTTAACTCACTTATCAACTAAAATGAGCAGAGCCTTCATGACAGGGAGTATGAAAAAAATGAAACATTCACTACACTAAGCCATGAAGGTTTGGGTTTATTTGTTACTGCAGCAAGAATAATATAAAAAAAGGGGGTGAGATATTCTTGAAGTAGGGTAGGTGCTACTGTGGGAAAATGAAAACACAAAAACCTTTGTGTTGTTTTAAGAGTCAATTAATTTAATGGGTTGGAAGATATTAGTACTGGAGTCTATAAGAAGAGTAATATATAGTGACAAAACATTTGGCAAAACTGTCACTATGATAAAGTAGGACGCAGTAATATACAATTGAACTTTTATTTATATGGTTAGATGCTAGAAAACATCATCTTAATATGGGTACATGGGTTATCAATGGTTTCAACAGATTAGGTACTATTTTTGAAAAGATAGTTGTGGGAAAATTAAACATAGTAAATTTGGAGTAGAATAAAAAAGAAACAGAGAGGCTAGAAATTTAGGGACTTAGCAGGTTGGAAAACACAAATTTTTCTCAACTTCCAAAGGCAAAAAAATAAGCTGAGTTAAGACTTTGAGCTATAAAGGTCAATGATAACTTAGAAATGTGTGAAAGATCAAAACATTGGAACACATGTTTGGAATTATATGAGTAAAGTAGTACCATTCAATCTGTTCAATTAGAAGAAATAACTCAAGCCAAGAGTACAACGCTCTTGCAAAAGCCTAATAAGCCCATAGTAGTCACATTAGGTACAGAGAGAAAAAGAAAGAGATCTGGGTCTGGGGCCAAAAATAAATACAGTAAATAAGAGAATTATTGTGTCTAGAAAGGAACTGTGTGCCACAATGTGTGATTATAGCCGTTTAAAACATACAGTTAACTTGATTAAAATAGATCAGAAGCTTATTGATTTAAGTCTACTTTAATCAACACGTGCACAACAATCCTGTACTAAATAACAATAAAAACACCCGAGTGCTCACATATATTAACATACAGGAGGTGCACTGAAAAAGCTGCTCAGGCACAGGGCATGTTTTCAGATACCAGCTTCAAGTGTGGGCAAGGATCGGAATCAAAAGCAAGTTTCATCCAGAAAGTGAAGCCAGTAGTCATGGAGAAAAAATGGGCAAAGTTGCTCAGGAAAAGCTTTTCCATCCTCTGGTTAGGGCAGTCTATCAATAAATGCAAAAGTGGGATTTGGCAACTATTAATTAAGTTATGTATAAGTTAGGCTTCATTCTTACAATTTTACTTTTTGACCATTTACATCTTTAGTTTTATTTTTAATTCATTGCAAAATGTACATAATCTTGTATTGAAATTTATAAAACTTAAGATTTTTACTTTGGTTTTTGCATTAATTTTTTTTAAAATATACTATTAAAAAGAAACATGCATAATCTTTGGTAGTTTCATCTTTTTTTCCTTACATACTGTGTATTCCCCTGTTCAATTCGCATTTTATATTTACTTTCTGTTGTACTATATTTATTTTTCAAATATATATTTAAACATGGCAAGAATAATTCAGTTACAATGGGTGTTGAAATTATCTAAAAGTAAGAGGTGACAAAAAACAAAATATAAGAGTTGTTTTATTTTCTAAACTAGCAGAAGTAAAGCTATGAACATGAATAATTTGGAATACATATACATATAATATATATTATATATTTTATATATATATATATAGAGAGAGAGAGAGAGCAAATAGATATACACATATCTATCATCTATTTGGTATATATATAGATACACCAAATGATAGATATACACATAGCTATCATCTACCTATTAATAACATGTATTTCTTTCTTTTCTACTTCTTGTTAGCTTTATTCTCTCAAGTTAAAACTCATCACAAATTTCTTCTTTCTTACATTCAGCTTTTTCAGTGATGGTAATTTGCCTTGAATGATCTGCTCATTTCACATCTTTTAAAAATATTTCTTCTTCTTCTTTTTCATAGGTCTGATTATTATTTTTACAAATATGTTTATTTTAGGAAAAGAAGGTCTAGATTGATGTCTACTGGTGATGACTTCTATGGCATCCTTTAAGAATCATGTCACTGTTCAGTATTCTGAGGGACAAAAATGCATTTTCTATTTCAGTTAGCCCTTGTGTAAGCTGAAGAAAATAAGGAAAATATATTTTACATATTCCAAAATCTCTTCAAGAGAAAATAAATTGAACCTGCGTAACACAGAACAATTACAAACTATGATTTAGCTTGTTAATTAGAGATGACAAAGTGAAAAAAACTTTTTTGGTAAACATCTACTGTACTGATATCCCACTCTTGTTCTGAAGTCAGGATACTCTCATTTTCCTGGGATTTTTATTTCAAATGATTGAAATTATCAACAGAATGTTAAGTCCTGGACCATATTCTAACATTATTTTGTGGTCTCAGAAAGGAAAAGTGACACAATAACTCTAAAGGATGTCAGTAAAATGAGCCAGATGTTCAACATAGCAATTCCAGTCTTATTGGTTCTTGTCCCAACATTTTTCTTCTGAAGTTAAGTGCTTTCTTCTCACTTGTTTAAATCACTCTTAGTGCCCATCCAGTCATGAAGACCTAAATTTTTCTCTACTGGCTTTATGTTACTTAGAGAAAAGAAGTTAATACTCATTGCTGAAGTTATATACAGTTTGTAAAGTATCCTTTATTTTAGCATATTAACAACTTTTCCTATAATTAGAATGAATAAACTAGATGTTTTACCTATGTAATCATCCATCCAAGTGAGAGTTTATGAAAAAAATTCACTTTCCTATCCATCCAGTTTACTCAATACCAAACTAGTGAAGTATCAAGGTTTTTTTCCCAATGGAAATATTTAATGTGTGTATTGGTTGACTGGGATGTTTGACATGAAAATTTCAGTTTATTTGGAAGATTTCCAGCAGATGTTTGATTTCTTGAATTAGTAGCTTGCCTATGAAGTTTTTAAATGGCATAATCTCTCTTACATTGCTTTCCATATGAAGTAAAGCCTGAGTGTGTAGCCCATGGTTAGCTGTTACGTGTATTGGTCACTGAAGGAAGCCCTAAATTTCTTGTAGTTGATTCCTCTGAGTATTCACCAAGGCTGCCCAATTGTCCAAACCCTGTGAGGTGTTACAGTTGCATATGTACAGTTAGAATATTAATTTTTAGAGTTAATAGGAAAGAAAATGCCCAATGATTCAGGATGTTTACCAAATATGCTAACTCATTTTTTTCCTTCCAAGGCTCTTAAATGGCATTCAAATGTTTGCTGTGGTTAAATCCCTTCTCTTTGTCTCTGCTGCCCACATTGACAGACTTCAATGCCATATCCCTCAGTTCATTTTTAAACAGTTCCTGGCAACCAATTACCAGCTACTCTGTGTGGAAATAACTAGCATGAAATTTAAATCCCTTCAGTTTTTTCTTTATTACCCATCTTGACTTGTTTTCAGTTCTTCAGTTCTGAGCTTTTATTGTTTTCAGGGCTCATTTAGAAAACCTGCTCACTTATTCCTCCAGGTTTTCCCCTTTTGCCTGCTTTAAATCACAGGCTATTCTGCATGGATTAGTTTTGTCCTCCATCTGTTCCCATCTGCTTCATGTCTTCCAGACAGTGCTCAAAATTCTGCTTCATTGAAAACATCCTATGTCCAAATAATGCTAAAATTGTTTTAAAAAATATTTTCAAGTATCCTTTGAGAGGAAGGGGAAAATATATGTGCTAAGTTATCTTCTTTTAAATAAGATAATTGAATGTACTCATAATGTCCCAGCTTCTGTCTCTATTTGGCTTATTATCTCTTCTATTTTATCTCTGTTAAGCATTCTGTCCCATAGGGTTTTGCATAAAAAATAATAGTGAGAAATATTAAATACTCCCATTCGTAATTGTCTTTGATTGAAAAGTCTCCATTATTCTCAAATACTAAAAGATATTCTGTCAAAAGATAAAATTTTTCATTTAACATTGGCCACTTTCTGTATTTTCAAAGCCTATCTTTTCTCTCTCTCTCTCTCTCTGTGTGTGTGTGTGTGTGTGTGTGTGTGTGTTTGACCAAAGAAGTTCCTGTAATCAGAGAAGCAGAAAGAGCTGGTTGGGTCCCAGGACAGGATATTCTTTCTAGCCTATTTCAGCCTAATCTAGAGTTTAACTAATCTAAACTTTCAACCTCTCAAGAGGATGTGAACTCTAACACAAAGGATGCTTACTTTGTGTCTAAGTTGATATTTTGGACACTGTTATCAACTTAACCTTCTTCATCACCATTAACAGCTGGATAATTATTAGTTACTTCTTCGTCATTTTGTTTCTCCTGTCATTGCTGTAAGCATGATTTTAGAATAAATGTTAATTTTTGCATTTGACATTATGTAGATGACAAAAATTTGATATATAGCCAATTTTTTACATTATTTATACATAATATTTCAAAAACTCTTTATGTACTTGCAGTAAAATTTGCCAAATTGTTCCCCTACTTTATTTAAAACTTTTCATTAAGCTTAATAAATCTTCTATGTAGAAACATATAAGGATAACCTGTTTAAAAATTGTCTCTTATTTGTCTATTTAATTCACTTGGAGATTATTCCACTGTGAGGTCTAATGTGGAGTAATGTTGCAAATGAACACAAGTAGTACAATTTCTTATAAGGTGACAGACTATAGCACCTAACTGTAAATGCTTAGATTCACATTTTCTAGGCCAAACCAAAGTTTGCTCTAATTTTAAAATAATCAGTAATTTTCAAAGTAGACAATTCTAAATATTATGCCTTTCACACAAATTTGACTTTCACTTGAATTGCATTTTGTTTGCTATTTTAGGTTTATAGATATGTCCAATATGACTAAGGCTTTGTCAACTGATATTATTTTATTATTTATTTTTTTGAGATGGAGTTGCGCTCTGTCGCCCAGGATGGAGTGCAGTGTCGTGATCTTGGCTCACTGAAAACTCCACCTCCCGGGTTCAAGCGATTCTCCTGCTTCAGCCTCCCAACTAGCTAGGATTACAGGCACCCCCCCACCACGCCCAGATAATTTTTGTATTTTTAGTACAGACCATGCTGGCTAAGCTGGTCTTGAACTCCTGACCTCAGGTAATCCACCCACCTCAGCCTCCCAAAGTGCTGGGATTACAGGTGTGAGCCACCATGCCAGGCTGTCAACTGCTATTATTTTAATTAATATTGAGAGATCATGTTGGAGGACAATTTGAAAATAAAGAACAACCTTCAATATATATTAAACTATTTATTTTATCAAACTGTTACTTTACTTTCATATAATTATTGTACCACCTTACACAGTAGTTTCAACATGTAATAGATGAGATATTGAAATTTGCCAAATACCTGATGACATATTAATGATTCATTATAACACTTTTGGTTAAACTCATGCTGCATTACATGTGAGAAACTGTCTCTAAATCTTTTGCTGTGCCACCCGAATAAGTTATTTGTATATCTATTTAGAGAATATTGCCCATATTTTTATGCATCAATGGCTAAGAGCAGGAGTTATATTTTTTAAATGTGATCCTGACTTTTTTTGATCTATAAAGTTGAAAAAATTACTGATCTCACATATTTCTCAAAAAATAGAAATCATAAATGTACATTTTCAAATGGATGTTGTAAATATCTATGAGTTGATTTAATTAAAACTCTAAGAGTGGAGTCTGGCATTATCACATGGGCTCAATAATTCATTTTCTACTGTTCTATCTGGCTATTGTATATCTTTCTAGCTTCTCAACTAGCTAAGTAGATTTTTTAAAATTATCTTATGTTGTGATATCAAACAAGCCATTTTCATCAAATAACAAAATTTATTTCACATTTACATGCAGTCCATAGTGGTTGGGGTAACTCTCTATAGAAATTGTCCTCTATGTTGGTTAATTATTCCAAGCTGCTTTGATGGGGATGCTACCATATGAATACTTAATTTTAAGATTGTAGTGGCATGGCAAAAATGATCTTAACTACTTTCACATACAAGCGGTATTCATACTTGTGATCATAGTTCATTAGTTAATGAAGACATCTGGCTATGCCAGACTTCAAGGTAACTAGAAACTTTAGCTCTCTGGTATCCCCATTTGGGAAAGAAAACTAGAAGTATTGAAGAGCAGTAACAACATGTACCACCTACCTATCAATCAACTACCCTTCTCCTTAGAAATTGAAAGCACCATAAATACTGAATCTTCAGTACTCATTTTGAGAGGAGGAAACTAAAATCTGGAGAGAGAAAATTATTTTCTTAGAATAGTAAGATATACGAGTGATAGAGCTAAGACTCATAAGCAAAACTTCCTAATCCTTAGTTTTCAATAAACTTTTCATTATGAAAAGGTAGAATTAAAATAATTTCAACTGAATACTGCAAAATTAAAAGTGCAGTGGGTACATAGAAATAATGGAGCTTTAAGATGATCAAAACTATACAAATGTTTTGGAAATAGGTATGGAGAAATAGAGATAGCCTCTAGAAATATGCAAATTTAATGTCTAACTGAATAAATTGAAGTTGTAGCAACCAGTATGAAACAAACACCCAGTGGTGAGTAGCGTTCCACCACATCCCCCTTAAACAGTTTTACTGACAAATGTCTCCAGTGATGCACCACTCCATGAGGCATCTTTCTTAAACACTAGAGAGACCAGATTTTTTACAAATTCCAAATGGATGTTTTCCAGCAAGATTCATTGAGAGAACCACAAAAACCTCTCTGCCATTCAGTGAGTTACAAATCTCTTCAACAAGGTCTAGCTCTAAGACCAGGAAGTGTCTTTCATGAATGCTTTATCTTAGCTGTAGGGGTAATGACTGCTCTTTATGTCTGCTATATTCATCTTTTTAGAGCTCTCTTAACTTCTTACTAGGCAATTCCTTATCACTTTATTTGCTTGTTTTATATATCAATTATTTACATTAAAATTTTCCAGTTCAAATTATTGCGCAATTTCTCTCTCATGATTGGACTCTGACTGATACATATTAATACCTAAATGAAATACACAGCTCTGTTTAGGCCAAATACTCACAAATTTCAAAAATGCTTGTTTGCTTAATAGAAACTTATAATTATTTTACCTTATTAGTAAAACCCTTGTACAGTATGATACAGTTCCAAATAAGTGCTCAGTATGTGTTACTTGAATTTGAATGAAGAACTCATCTGAATCTGAATTAAATTACAGTCATGTGCTCTATAACAACATTCCAGTCAAGATGAACTTCATAAATGGTGGTCCCATAAGATTACAATAGAGATGAAAATTTTCTATCATCTAGTAATATCATAGCCATCATAACATTGTACTTTAATTCATCACCCATGTGTTCACAGTGATGCTGGTGTAAATAAATATACTGTGTTGCCAGTCATATAAAAGTATAGCACATACAATCATGTACAGTCATAATACTTGATAATGATAATAAGTGACTGTTACTGGTTTATGTATTTACTATAGCATACATTTTATCTTTATTTCAGAGTGCACTCCAACATACATATAAATAAAACATATACCTCTATATGTATATATGTCTGTATGTGTATGTGTATATATATGTACACTATACATAAAAACTATATATGTATATAAACTATAAGACAGCCTCAGTCAGCTCCTTCAGAAGGTATTATGGAAGGCATTGCTCTCATAGGAGATGACAGCTCTCTCTGCGTTACTGTCAGTGGGACAAGATTTGGAGGTGAAAGACGAAAGATTTGGAGGTGAAGGATTTGGAGGTGAAAATTATAGACAAAGGATATAAAGAAAAATAAAATGTTTGTATAGCTGTAAAATATGTTTGTGTTTTAAGCCATTATTAGAAGAGTGGAAAAGTTAAAAATTTATAAAGTAAAAAGTTACAGGAAGCTAATTTATTATTGAAGACTGAACATATTTTACAAATATAGTGTAGCCTAAGTCTAGAGTGATGTACAGTAATGTCCTAGGCCTTTGCGTTCACTCACCACTGACTCCAGACTCACGCAGAGCAACTTCCGGTCCTGCAATGACAACACTGCCAAACAGCACATTTCTTGGGAAATATCCCTGTCATTACGTGATGCATGAGTGTGTGTTCATTGAGAAAGATACTGAACCCAAGATATAAGAAGTTAGGGAAACCAGCTTCAAGAGATTTGGCAACTAAAGAATAGGAATGTTGGCCGGGTGTGGCGGCTCACGGCTGTAATCTCAGCAGTTTGGGAGGCCGAGGTGGGAGGATCCCGAGGTCAGGAGATTGAGACCATCCCGGCCAACATGGCGAAACCCTGTCTCTACTAAAAATACAAAAAATTAGCCTGGCGTGGTGGCAGGTGCCTGTAGTCCCAGCTACTCGGGAGGCTGAGGAAGGAAAATCACTTGAACCCGGGAGGTGGAGGTTTCAGTGAGCTGAGATGGCGCCACTGCACTCCAGCCTGAGTGATAGAGTAAGACTCCATCTCAAAAAAAAAAAAAAAAAAAAAAAAAGAATATAAATGATTCAGATACAAAATTATCAGTTACATTAAATGAATTTATATTTTTGTTTTGTTATAGTGACAACAGTGAATAGCAGAAGGAAGAATAATACAATTTTTAAAAAGGAGACTCTAGAGATGTCACAAAAAAGGATATAAGTACAAGAGTGAGTTTTCTCTGCAAAATGTGTGTGAAACTTAACAGTCACATTTATGTCACATATATTATGCAAATACAATTTAAAAAAGGAAAACTGTGATTTAAAGGTAACTTAAATATTAAGCTATATATCACTATTATCTGGGCCTTTTTCAAGCAAAATCTAAAGTTTATTATTCTGATAAATTAAAGACATTATTTACTAACAATTTGCTATGAATAACCTAATGGAATTGCATCCTATAATAATGAAAACTAATGCTGTTATATGCCCACATTTTATCCTAATTTTTCAGCATTAATTTTTAAAGAATAATAACTTTAATTAAATGATTATAACCCCAAGATAAAAAGAATATTAGACTACCTCATGGTTTTCCTGTTAGCAGTCTGCAAGTACTATGAAAATACAATTTAAAGATTAGACTGTTAGGCATACACTTGTGAAAAATCAGTGTTAAACTCAACAATGCTCTAGTTTGTTTTTTTTTAACTCTAAATTTCCACAATTTCTTGGAGAAGAATAAGTGCATGCAGTGTTTGCAATTTTAGACCTTTTGCACTCGAAGTGATTTCATGACAAAAATTTCTGTAGGAGCTTAAAGAAACATAGTTATTTTACATCTGGTTTAACTCAAAAGTGGCTGAAGAAATTTACCTCATGTTTTCTAGCAAAAATAAAAATTAATCTTTTTTGTGTTATCAGTTGTAATATATATGCCCAAGAATAGTATTGTTTGATTATTGTTGAGCACTATCCTAAATTACATATCAGGGAAATTATTCATAACTAAAAGAAGTAAACAATAGCAATTAATAATCAATACTATCTCTAAAAGTAGCACCAAATATAGGGCATTCGTATACTAATAATGTTTTTTCTGCTTTATTTTGAATGATAAAATTATATTGTTTATAATTTACACTAGGAAGTTAATAACTTCCTCCCTACCTATAATTCTTTCTTAACAAAAGTCTCCTGTGAGTGCCCCCATATCCTCTAGCTTTGACCATTGGAGACCAGTGTCATAGCTATCTTGAACTAATTAGATTTTCCTTCCCCAAAACGTGGATTTTGTTTGCAGAAATCCAAGCTCAAAAGGTCTTGTACATTCATAAGCTAACATCTCCATATCTGGCTGTCATGATAGGTATTTTCAAGTAGTTGAAGATGCCAAAAATAAACACTGTATTGGATGATACTGTCGTTGTTTGGATGACAGGTAGAACAAGTGTGCATGGAGATCTAGAGAAAAGTAATGAAGGAATCTTCTGCATTTATCTAGGAGTTAAGGTTTCTGTGGATATTTTTTTGAATGACATATATTCTTTGCTTCCTGAGGGTTTATTTCTAGTAGGTGTTTTTACTTTGGAGCCAAATAATCACTAAACAATGGGAATATAAGCCACATTTTAAAACTTTTAGGATGCTTACAAATTGACTTTTTCCTTAAAGAAAAAATGTAAAAAATTGCACATATATGATTTTTATATTTGTGTTATATGCATTCTAACAATGAATACTAGAGCGTTTAAGCACTCTTGATTTTTATTCATAATCTCTGTTTTCCCATTTGTTTTACTCTATGTCATAACACATAGTGCAGGACAGGGTATTAAAAAAATTTCTAAGTAGAAATATTTCACAGAAACTAAAGACCCAAAAGGCAAATAACAATACATTAAACTATCATTAATGCTTTCTTAAGCTTTCCTTTATAAACTACTCTAACCACAGTGTTCCCCATCACAGTTAATGGCAACACCATCCTTTCAGATTGAGAAGACAAAAAAATCCAAAACTACAAACAAACTATAATTGTCTCATCTCCTTAAATCCTTAACTTTGCTTCACAACTCCCATCAATCAGATCAATCAATATGATAATCTTCATATTCAATGATTATTCCTCACCATTCCCACAATTATTATATAATTATTATTATATAATTGTCTCATCTCCTTAAATCCTTAATTTTGTACCACAACTCCCATCAATCAGGTCAATCAATATGATAATCTCCATATTTAATATGATTATTCTTCACCATTCTCACAATTATTATTCAGCTTTATCTTCATTATCTTTCCCTACAAAATTGCAGTAGCCTCCTAACTGGTCACTCCTCTCTCTCCCATTTTCACCTTAGTCTCTTTTCAATATAATACTTTACAGTGAAACATGTCAGATCACATTCCTGATGTGTTCAATTTTTTTCAATAGTTTTCCATCTCTTTTTGGTTTAAAACTAAAACATTTTTTAAAAAATAGCTTATAATATCTGACATTATTTAGCTTTGTTATTATAATAGTTGCATCTAGAACCCAGGACTGGATAAATTTAAATAGCTGTAATTTTTAGAAGTTATCTGTAATTTTTATATACCTAAAATACATATTTTAATATTCTACATTTGTTTTATTTACCTAGAATTCATTGAAACCTGTTATACTAATTTCTATTAATTGCTATACTTCACTATGTGTTTAAAATGATTTATAATTTAAGAGGCATCAAATGACACCTCTAAATTAGGGTTGATAAAAAACAACAACCAGCAATATAGTTGAAAAACAACTAGGCATTTTATTAAAAGGAAATGAAAATATCCATGTTAACAGGGTAGTTATATTTAAACACAATTAAAACTACGAAACTGAGAGGGTAAAATACTGATGATGGTCTTATAGGAAAGCATCATGACTTACAACAATCATAGTCAAATTAATGGGTAGTCACTGTGGGTAATAAAGCAAAGTGAAGGAGCATTTCCTTACTTTGATGGTTCAGATATAGGGAAGCATTTCTTTACACAGTATTTAACTAACAAGGTGAGTTGTCTGTGGCTGAAATTTAAAAAATCAAAATTTGCTAATAATTAATAACTTTGTAGCTCTAGAAACTAAGGTAGTGCTAATACAGTTTCATGCTTCAGAGAAGTAGCAATTCTACATCGAATCCAAATACATATTCAACTTTTCCTGGGCCCTGGACCTCTAGTTCAAATCTGCTGAGTACATTAATTTTGTTTTCATTACTACTCACCATCATTTTTCTTTTATTTCCTCTCTCACCCATACAATCATCTTTTGTTGGGTTACTTATGCTAAATCTATGGAACTACTTCCACTCTTGATACAATGATGCTATTTCAACTACACAAATCACTACTTGAGATTCAAATTACAGTGATTGTCCTAGTATGGTTTTTCTTTGTAGAGAATTATTATTGTTAGAATCCACTACTTTGGATAAACCATTTTTTTCATGGGTAAGATTCAGTGAAAAGTCCACAGAGTATATAGCAACAGATCTCTGTCTGAAACTTAAAGCTGCCTCTTTAACTTTATACATGTTTTCCTGGAATGTCTAGACTCACAAAACTTCTGTTTACTAAGCTATAGAACAGATATTAACCACTTCCGGTTCTTGCACATGGCCTCTAGTTGACACATCTCATGTGTCATATATATTCTAGGAGTTAAATAAATGGTAGAAATCATAGAATATTTTCATTTTTTTCTTCAATAACACTTTTACATAAACATTAAAAATATTCCCTCTTGTATTTCAAGTATATCCAGATATGTCTTTATAGTAGTAAGAATAATAATTGATGTAAAATATGAAAAATGTAATACTAACATTGAAAAGGTAATAGTATTCATACTAGCTGAGAATAATTGAGAGGTACTCAATAGAGTGATCAGTTGTTTTCTTGGACTCTGCACTAATAAGCACATATTTTTACAGATGTTAGCAGTTTCTATTGATTTGGATAACATAGCAAGAACACAGATTTTAGTAGCAAATATACCTTGACTTGAACTTCTGTGTGACCTCTGAAAAATTAACTGAAAATTTTATAAGTCAAACTTCAAAATCATGAATTTGAATTAGAGCATCACTCTTACAAGCTGTTGTAAGGGTCAAAAGAGACAATGCAGTAGGTCTATTTCCAAAATAATAAAGTACCTGAATTTTTTTTAGTTAAATTTCCTTTTGAAGCAATCATCTTCAATTAGCCGTATTCCTGCCTATGTCATTTCTCTGTGAGGTTTTCATTTGGAGTCTTGATATGAAGCCACTTGATCTATATCACTTTTTAAAATTTAACCCCACTCTACATTATTTATAAGTCAAAATTAGACATAATTAAAAGACATTGAACAGATTCCTACACGTAATTACATTATGGTCCTATAACTATTGGCTTCCTTAGTTTTTGTTTTGTTTTGTTTTTGTTTTTTGTTTTTCGTTTTTTTTTTTTTTTTTTTTTTGAGACGGAGTCTCACTCTGTCGCCCAGGCTGGAGTGCAGTGGCAGCGATCTCGGCTCACTGCAAGCTCCGCCTCCTGGGTTCACGCCATTCTCCTGCCTCAGCCTCCTGAGTAGCTGGGACTACAGGCGCCCGCCACCATGCTCGGCTAATTTTTTGTATTTTTAGTTTCACCGTGTTAGCCAGGATGGTCTCGATCTCCTGACCTCATAATCCGCCCACCTCGGCCTCCCAAAGTGCTGTGATTATAGGTGTAAGCCACCGTGCCCAGCCACACTGGTTTTAAGAAATATTAAACACCTTTAGAGAAATTCTTCCTTTCTGCTTTATTTCTGGAAATGTAATCTTTTGCATTCCAATAATAGAAGCAGTTTGATCACACTTACAGTGCATATCGTCAGGCTTTATGATATTCACTTTGTATCTTGCATTTGAAAATTTTTTCCCTACAAAATGACTTATTAAGTATGGAATTCCACTATACAAATATCCTTTTTTGTATGATTTTAATTACTCTTATTAACTTGATGTCAAAACCTGCCACGGGAAGTTTTCTAAATGTTAACTATTGTAATTTTCATCCACTTGTAAATATGTCTTCCAAATGATGACTATTCACTTAAATCTTTGTACGTATTATGGTAAATACATATATATTTATATATAATATATAAAAATATATATAGATTTCATTTCTATTTTAGCAGTTTTAAAACATAATAATTAAAACATAAATAACATTAATTGCATGATTACTCTTTCAGGACATGTTTTACATATATTGACATGTACAATGTTCACAACAATGTTATGAAGTATGCCCTCATGTTAACATTTTACAGGTGAGGAATCTAAAACCCAGACAAATAATTTTTCCAAATTATGAGATTATTAAGGTGGCAAAACAGGAATATGAACCAAGACCATAAGTTTCCAGAGTCAATTCCCCAAATAATCACACAATTTTGTTCTTAGAGTGAAGAGTTCATAATATCAGAACATTTACTTACTGTATGATATGGTAACATCTAACATGAATATAAAGTTTCAGAGTTAGCGTTAAAATATTTTAAATTTATATTCAGCTGTATTCCCAGAGAAAACTAATAGTAACATTTATTTTAGCCTTCTTATTAGTAATGCTAACACTGGCTGAGCATGTATATTAAAGCCACTTGCCAGGAAACTTTACATATATTATCTTACCACATTTAACATACATGCTTACCTTATTATTACAGAATCCTTGGGATGTTGCTTTGCCAGCCTGAATCCTCTGTGACCAGTGGCATCTTTGCCCAAGTTTTCTAGGGCCCGCTGAGCTCATTCTGTCCACTCAGCCTGGCAGGGTACACTCAGCGCACATTACTGGCCTGGATCCCACACCGGCCAAGGATGAGCCAGTTGCAGAGTGGCGAGGGACATGTGAGTGGACACGGGGTCCAGCCACGGGCTCATCAAGGTACACTGGCTGCAATGAGGCAGGTAGCTCCAGGTGCTGGCCTGGGCACTGGCTCCCTGTGTGGCTGTGACTGTGAGAGGTGACAGCGTGCTGGCAGTCCTCACAGCCCTCACTCGCTCTCGGCGCCTCCTCTGCCTGGGCTCCCACTTTGGCGGCACTTGAGGAGACCTTCAGCCCACCGCTGCACTGTGGGAGCCCCTTTCTGGGCTGGCCAAGGCCGGAGCCGTCTCCCTCAGCTTGCAGGGAGGTGTGGAGGGAGAGGCGGAAGCGGGAACCGAGGCTGCGCCCCGCGCTTGCGGGCCAGCTGGAGTTCCGGGTGGGCGTGGGCTTGGCGGGCCGCGCGCTCGGAGCAGCCTGCCGGCCCTGCCGGCCCCGGGCAATGAGGGGCTTAGCACCCGGGCCAGCAGCTGCGGAGGGTGTACTGGGTCCCCCAAGCAGTGCCAGCGCATCGGCGCTGCGCTCAATTTCTCGCCAGGCCTTAGCTGCCTTCCCGTGAGGCAGGGCTCAGGACCTGCAGCCTGCCATGCCTGAGCCTCCCACCCTCTCCGTGGGCTCCTGAGCGGCCTAGCCTCCCCGATGAGCGCAGCCCCCTGCTCCACCGGCCCAGTCCCATCGACTACCCAAGGGCTGAGGAGTGCCGGCGCAGGGCGCGGGATTGGCAGGCAGCTTCACCTGCAGCCCCAGTGCGGAATCCACTGGGTGAAGCCAGCTGGGCTCCTGAGTCTGGTGGGGATGTGGAGAACCTTTACATCTAGCTCAGGGATTGTAAACGCACCAATCAGCGCCCTGTCAAAACAGACCACTCGGCTCTACCAATCAGCAGGATGTGGATGGGGCCAGATAAGAGACTAAAAGCAGGCTGCCCCAGCCAGCAGTGGCAACCCGCGCTGGTCCCAGTCCCCTTCTACACTGTGGAAGCTTTGTTCTTTCGCTCTTTGCAATAAATCTTGCTGCTGCTCACTCTTTGGGTCTGCACTGCCTTTATGAGCTGTAACACTCACCGCGAAGGTCTGCAGCTTCACTCCTGAGCTGGCAAGACCATGAACCCCACCAGAAGGAAGAAACTCCTAACACATCCAAACATCAGAAGGAACAAACTCCGGACATGCCACCTTTAAGAACTGTAACACTCACTGCGAGGGTCCACAGCTTCATTCTTGAAGTCAGTGAGACCAAGAACCCACCAATTCTGGACACAACTGGACCAGGCATACTGCAAGCAGCTTCCACTGTTGACATCAAGGAATACAGTGGCACCTGGAATCTCAGAGATGCCAGGAACTGCAGAGGCACAAAGAAGGTGTCATAGCCCTAGTCTGGGGAGCTCCTAGGTCTGGGCTCCCGGCAGGGCTTAGGTCTTCTCTCCCTCTCTCTTCTATCCTTCTTGTTGCCTGCAATGTGGTGAGTAAGGGGTGTGTTTTAACCCTGTTTGTGTTACAGCTCCTTTAACCCCACCATTTGACAGGTCCCAAGTTCTTGTCCTGCATCCAGGAAGAATGAGGTATGCAGACCAGTGGAGTGCGAGCAAGGTAAAGAGGAGCTTTACTGAGTGACAAAACGGCTCAGAGGAGACCCTCACTGGGTAGCTCCTCTCTACATGCAGGGTCTCCCAATTGTTCCAGCTTTCTGCAAAGAGGAGACCTTTGAGTGGGTAGCTCCTCTCCACAGGCAGGTCATCCCATTGGGCATTCAGCTCTCATCAGAGAGGAGACCATGGAGTGGGTAGCTCCTCTCTGCAGCTGGTCACCACATCCTCTCTTTGGTTCTCAGCAGAAAGGTGGTCCTGGGATAGATAGCTTCTCTCTGTAGCTGATTTTCTCATCATCTCCTCAAGTCTGTGTGAGTCCAAGGCTTTTATGGGCCTCAGAGGGGAGGAAGTGCACACTGATTGGTCCATGGGTGGCCATGGGCAGGACTGGAAAAAGCGCCACAAGTATCTACTCTCGTCTGTGGAATTGGCTGCCTGGCCCCTAGGCTTCAGGCCCTCCCTGGCTTGAAGGTGAGGCTTCACCAGGGATCTGCCCCCTCCTACCCAGGAACCTGTCTGCCTCCTGCTGTCAGTTCATAGCGTCCAGGCTGTTTGTGACATGGGGTGCATGCAGACCTGTCCTGAGCTGCCTTCAACACCTCCTGGGCCTCTCTCCTGTGTTTGTCAGTATCCAACGTCCTGAGAGGGCTGCGGCAGCAGGGGGCTGGCATGTCAGTACTGCCTCAAGTGTACATACACCTGGCTAGACTGCTACAGTGCCTGGGCTTGGCGCCAAACTTGCTTTGAGATTGGATTGGGCACCGGGAGTGGGGAGATGTCAGGCAGTGGGAGCAGATACCTCCCAGCCTGTGGAGACAGGACCCTGAGAGTGCAGAGGTGCCTGGGTCCACAGCCACAGCTTGGTCAGCTGCAGGTGCACCCAGGAAGGTGGGGCTTCTACCTGTTCTTGGCTCCTGTTGGCCCTGTGGAGCATGCAGCCCAGCCGCACCTCCCCTGCTGCAGCTGGCAACTTGACATCATTATGATACCAGTAATATTTTTCCTTTCTCTATTATAAGCAAGATACTTCAAAGTCAATTAATTAGCTCAAGATTAAAAATATTAAACTTGATGAATCTTATTGAAGACCTGAATTTTAACAAGATTTCTAGTTTATTTTACTTCAAACTCAAGCATATATTAGTTTATACTATACACACACTCGCACACACATCTGTATATACTCCCACTGTATACACTTTGGTATCTCAGCATTTTTCCTAACATATTTGAATATTTGAAACACTGAAAACATTTCTTTGTACCAAACAAATATATGTACAAACACAGCCATTTACAAAGCTTCTCTTGTTTCAAGAATGCAAGAAATCTGGATGATGGAAAATTATAGCTATTAATTATAAATACATATTAATATATAGTAAAGCATGTGGTTTACTTGTCCTGCTTAAATCAATAATAATTCAAGACTAAGAAACAGTATTTGATTTTTATGAACATTGGATTAAAATTCCTAATTCCATATTAGCATCTTTGTATACAGATTCTCTAATCAATTGCCAATTTATCCAAAATTTCCATCCAGGGCTTATTAATTTCCATAATAGCTTGTGCCTACAGGGTGCCCACCCACCCACCATCTGTCACGTTAAGTTTTCTCTATCTGTTACTTAAGAAAAACAACTTGTACAATTAAAAACAAAGCATTCTGTTCAAATTAGGAAATTTTGACACATGGTGTTTGCTTGAATTTATGAATATGAGTTCATACGTTACCCATACTTTAGGATATAAATAAAATAAAAATTCAAAATAAATTATCTTAAAACCACATAAATTAAATTTACAAAATCAATTAACAGAAATAGGTAGGAGAAAACATAACAAATCCATATAAAGGATGACCAAGTAGAGATTTGAAATATTCTTGAAAAATAAAGATGATGCATGTTTTTAAAATTTGGGAACACACCTCTTGATCACTTTTACAAAAGTGACATAGATATTTTCACAGCAATTAATATAAGGTTGTATTTTATGAATCACACAAAACTTAGATAAGTTTAAAAAACAAACTATTAAAATGCAAATGGAAAAATAACACATTGTGGGGGTACTAATGGTATCACGTAAAATACTTTCATTTGAGAACATGTCTCAAAGTAGCAATAGCTCTACAGATAGAAAATAATTAGTGTTGTTGAACTATGCTCAATTAACTGGTGCCTGCATATTTTAAGGCATATGATCCAGCAAAACACCTGGCATTGGAAGGTCACAGTTTTCTTGGTTTCTTAGATTAAAAACAAGACTATCATTTAAATCTCAGAATATGAGAACATTTGGCCTAGGCCCAGAAGCCAAGAACAGTTGGCCACTGAAGCAAAAATAATTATTCTTGAACATTATCTCTCATAACTGGTATGAGACTGAAACAATTCTTTGTGTCGTGTTCTCGCGTGGCAGCAATTTTGAGCAAGGTTCTTGCTGGCAGTGAGTCCTACATGAAGATAAACAAGACAGAATTCCTGCCCTCTACTGTATCAAACATAAAGGACTGTAACCCTGAACAGAAAGGATCATGCTACCAGCTCAGATGGTCAAATATGATGAAATTAGAGAGGCTGTGATACTGATTTTGGTTGAAAATATGTGATGATCCTTGAACATAATTAATGATGTGTTATTTTAATGGAGACTTTATGGATAAATGAATCGAGTGTGTCATGCTGGAAAGGAAACAAGAGGTAGCATTTGTTCAATAAAAGAACTACAGAATTAAAGGGACTGAGTGAGATTTCATGAAAAAATCCAAAGGTGATCCACTTGGTGGAGGTGGCAGACATAAGGGAAGTTAGGAGAAATACAGATTGAAAAGAGTTTAAAGGATAGAATCACTAAATGAAAAGATGGGAAAGATGTATTAGCATAGATTGTTTTTGGTTTTGCTTGTTTGCTGAGGGATATCAAGTGAAAGAAAGTGAAGAGATGATTGATGGGTACTACAAAAGTACAAAAAAGGTAGTATTTTTTAAAGAAATAATACTGTTTGTTGGTAAAAATCACAGTTAAAGAATCCAGATATTACAGTACATCCAAAATTTGAATATGAGATACATTTATTGACCTAAGTTGACTAATTATGTATACGACAGAATCATTAAATACCTCTAAGTGGAAAATTATTTGGAAACAAACTTTTTAGTTTGTTTTATAAGCTATAATAAGAGCAGATTTTGAATAACTCAGCTTTATGCTTTATAGGAAATGAATTTCCAAACATCAAAGGGATTCTTATATTTAACAACTTATCTAGGGAAAATGTTTTTGTCCCAGAAAGAGTAGTCCAACTTTCTTTTTTGATGACATATCTTTATATAGCATAGCACTCTTATTTTAGGGAACTATCTTGATCGAGAAGTGTATTTATTATTAGAACACATATAAAAGTACACTAGTGACATAAGTTAATTGGCAGAGACCACATGAGTTATTATTTACATGCCTATTGTGAAGGCAATTAAAATAATGTATGAGAAATGGTCTGTAAATTGCAACAATTATTGGATATATTTATCATTGCTTTTCTCCCATCACATTACCTCCTTACCACAGAAGTACTTGCTCATCATTCAGCCCATCAGACAGATAAATTTACCTTATACAAAGACCAATCCTATGTTTTTCATATAGCTTATTTTCCCATGGTTTGGATGGAGTCTCTTTCCTTGAGTGGTGCCATTGGAACTATTGGAATGTGTACACAAAGAGGACAGCCATCTATTCAGCCACAGCCACTGCCACATCACTGAAGGAATCACATATTTTTTGCCCTGTCCCCAAACTGTCCAGTTTGATTTAACAATGATTTATTCATTGGATATGTATACAGTTCTATAGTCATGCCTTTATTTTTGTTAAAAATTTAGGTATTCCACTATTTGAAAGAGAACCTCTATTTTATTGGAACAGAAAGATCTCACCTCTGACGGTTTGTGAAATGATAAAACCTATAATTAGCTCTTCACTTTCTTTAAACAAGAGGCATAATGTCTCCCTGGTTTCTCCTCTTTCAACATAAAAATATTATTATCAAAATATTGATTTTATTATGTTACTGTCTCAGTGCTCAAGAATGGTAAATTATTAAGAAAATTGATAGATTTTGTAATGGCAGAGACTGATAAAATGGGAAACATTTTTTAAATTTATTTTTTTCTTATATATATTTCAAAACTGTAAAATCTCTACAGTATTTTTTGTAGTAACAAGGCAAAAATTATCTTCTCCCAGATATTTAAAAGTTTTTGTTTGCTTTCTTTTTATACCTGTTATTCATATAATAAAAAAAAAATTGTGGTCTTCAAAAGAGTTAATATTCTGCTTCTCCTTTCTCATCTTGTACCACGAGTCCCTAGCCAGCATTGTGTGAACTTGAAACATACTGGTTTCCTTTAATCACTGGTATATGATCCTTTTTAGCACAGAACTTTAAAAATGCCACACCCTCTATATGGAGATCTTTTTTTTTCTTCTTCGTTAATCATCATCTTTGTTTCAGATCAATTTCTATTTTTGGTGGGAGAAGTCTTTTCAGAAATTTCTTAAGTCATATCTCCTAAAATGTGGTTACATTATACCAAATACTTATATTTCAGGACATTTATCTCAACTGAAATTTTGCATTTACTTGTGAAGCTTTTTTTGTTTGTTTGTTTTTAATGTCTATGTTTTCAGGTGTTGCTCACATCCATAATTACCTCTATCAAAAAAGTTGACTTAATGAATGGCGAATATCATGGTTTTGTTTATATCAATTTCAAGTTTTATTTGGTATCATGTAACAAATATATATTGAAATTGGGAAATAAGAATATGCACAATTATAAGTTGTGTTAAAGCAAAAATCTTTTAAATAAAAATAAAAATCAGAAGTAAATTAATTATTAGATTTCCTTTAAGAGGTTCAGGACTAGTCTTACAGTATTCCAATGGAACACGTGCACCTCACTCATAGTTCTGAGAATGCAGAAAGTGGAGAATATTGAGGTATTTTCAGAACAGCCAGACAAGTTAATGAACAACCTTTTCATGATTTTTTTACAAGCACTTCTAATTACAACATCGATGTTATTTTCAAAATTGAAAAAACCACTTATACATAGCTTCTTAAACAAAAGATATTCATGCTACGAAAAAGTACAAACCACATTTCTATCAAAAGATCAGGAATTACACAACAGTACATATCCATACTTACCAATTTTTTAGTTTATTTTGATGTAGCTATTCTCAGGCACATTTTAAAAGCCTCATCTGAATTACATACTCTAAAATAAAATTTTAAGTGGTATCTGATTTAGTGTATTATCATTAAATATCAACTTTTTATGATTAATTTTTCATTCTGATTTAAATATAGTGATTTTAAATTATTTGTTAAAACCATTATGCATTTATCTGCTACATATGGAAATATAACTGGAAAATGCTATTCACTTTCCTAAAAACACACAACAGCTATAACCTGAGAGGTGTGTGGAACCAAATGAGGTTTTACATTAAGTAAAATTTGGCTCTTTCTGAAACCAATTAGTATTATACCATCTAGAAACATCTCTTTCATCATCTACATACTGGAGGAGTCAGCATTAGACTAGATCGTGGATTTCTATACTCAGGTGTGCTTGGAACCTGATAAAAGAGGCCGCTAAATTTTATTCATCTGAAGCAGTCAACATTTGGATACAAGGTCATGCTGTACTTTTATTTATCTCTTCAGACAAACAAGTACTGGAGACTGTTATTCAGAACAATTACACAAATACTTTTCATACCCCATACAACTTGTTACGAGCAGATAAATTATAGTGTTTGGACAGAGAGTGTGCGGTAGGGAAAAGACACTGATATGAATGGTTGTTTCTACCCTCTAATTTATCCAAAAAGCTGTGCCTCTTATATTTTTTGATTCAGAGAAATGCCACTTATACCAGAAATATGAAAATTACTCATAATGTCTTATGCCCAACATTTACCTAAAGAAAATGTCTTTTTATTTGTATAGGTACAATTGCCCTCTATTTGGTAATCTCATCTTCAAAGACACCTGATATGGTTAAATCTCATCTTAAATTGTAGCTTCCATATCCCTGCGTGTTGTGGGAGGGACTTGGTAGGAAGTAATTGAATCATGGGGGCAGGCTTTTCCCATGCTGTTCTCATGATAGTGAGTAAGTCTCATGAGATCCGATGGTTTTATAAAGGGAAGTTCCCCTGTGCATGTTCTCCTGCCTGCCACCCTGTAAGATGTGTTTTGTTCTTCAGCTGCCTTTTGCCTTGATTGTCGGCCTCCCCAGCCATGTGGAATTGTGAATCCATTAAACTTCGTTTTCTTTATAAATCACCCAGTCTTAGGTATTTCTTCATAGCAGTATGAAAATGGACTAATACACCACCTCACTAGCTAAGAACAGTATGTATCGCCAAAATATATTGTTTGCTTTGCTGCAACAATCTTTCAGGTAGAGCTCCTGTGTAGCGTCTTGCTACATTTCCAACCACTCCGTTTTTCACACTATTATGTAAAATAAATATTAACTTTAATGTTACTCACTTCAGTTTCCTGTTTATACCTCTTCAGTTTTTCCCCTTTGTTTTCATTATGAAGCCTACTTTTGAAGCATGATATTCCTTCAGGTGCTCAAGGTCTAAGGTCTATAACAAATATTCTCTCTCTCCTATCTCTATCTCACTCACTTGAATCCTAAAGCACTATTAATTTTGCCATCTCAATATCTCAATGGCATATTTGATGCACATTGTATTAACATAAAGATAACACTTTAAAAGTTAAAAGGAAGTGAGCTGAACAAGAACACTGAATAGAAGCTTCCACAGATTATCCCTCCACAGGAACACCACATTTTACAACTAACTACATGAAAAAGAAACTTCATAGGAACCATAAATCAGGCGAGTGATCACAGTACCTGGTTTTAACTTCATAGCAGTAAAAAAGGCACTGAAGTTGTTAGGAAAAACAGTCTTGAGTTGCCAATGCCACCCCTTCATTCTTCCTTGGCAGCAACCATGTGGTAGAGAGAATCTGTCCCTTACCGGTGGGAAAGTACAGTGATTGTGGGACATTGCATTGGAATTCAGCACTGCCCTACCACAGCAAAGACCGACACAGGACAGAACTCAACAGGTGCCCACAGAGGGAGCTTGTACACCAGCACTAGCCAGAGGTGAACTGCCCATCCCAGTGGTCAGAACCTGAGTTCTAGCAAGTCTCACCACCATGGGATAAAGTGCTCAGGGGCCTAAATTAACATAAGTAGTCAATGCCCCAAGGACTACAATTCCTGGAAATATTCAGGTGCTGGGCTGGGCTTTGAGCCAATAGACTTGGGGTGCACATAACTTGGTGAGATACCAGCTGGTGTGGCCAAGGAAGGGATTGGATAAATGTGAAAATTAAAACAAAAATTGAACAAATTATTGAAACAAATGATAAAGGAAAGACCACATACCAAAACCTATGGTATACAGCGAAAACAGTACTAAGAGTGAAGTTCAAAGCAATTAAGTGCCTAAATCAAACAAGTAGAAACACATCAAATAAACAACCTAACAATGCATCTTAAAGAAATAGGAAAGCAAGAGTAAACCAAATTCAAAATGAGTAAAAGAAACAAAATAAGGATCACAGCAGAAATAAATAAAATTGAAATGAAGAAAACAATAAAAAAATTAACAACACAAAAAGCTTTGTTTTCAAAGATAAATAAATATGACAAACCTTTAGCCAGACTGAGAAAAACAGAGAGATAATCCAAATAAATAAAATCAGAGATGAAAAGGAGACATTACAACAGATACCATAGAAATGCAAATGATCATTTGTGGCTACTATTAACAAGTGTATGCCAATAAATTGGAAATTCTACAAGATGGTAAATTCCTAGACATATACAACCTATTAAGATTGAACCGTAAAAAAATCCAAAAACTGAACCAAACAATAACAAGTAACAAGATCAAAGTCATAATAAAATGTCTCTATGCAAAAAAAAGACCGAGAACCAATAGCTTCACTGCTGAATTTTACCAAACATTTAAAAAGCACTAATACCAATCCTACACACACTATTACAAAAAAAAACACACAGAAAAAAGAATACTTTCAAACTCATTGTAAAATACCAGTACTATGCTGATACCAAAACTAGACAAATGTACACCCAAAAAAATAAAGAAAATTACAAGCCAATATCCCTGATGAACATTGATATAAAAATTCTCAACAAAATACTGGCAAATCAATTTCACCAACACATTAAAAAGGTCATTCATGATGACCAAGTAATATTTTTCCCAGAGATGCAAGGATGGTTCAACAAGCACAAATCAATCTATGTGATACATTATATCAAAAGAATAAAAGACAAAAACCATCATATCAATTGATGCTGAAAAAGCTAATGGTAAAATTCAATATCCCTTCATAATAAAAGCCTTAACAATTACTGAATATAGAAGGAACAAAACTCAAAACAATAAAAGCCACATACAACAGACCCATAGCTAATAATATACTAAATGGGGAAAATCTGAAATGGGTACATGAGACACGTTGATACAGGAATGCAATGTATAATTACTACATCAGAGTAAATTGGATTTTCATCCCTTCAAGCATTTATCCTTTTTCTGTTTTACAGAAAAATTATTGTTAACTATACTCACCCTGTTATGCTACCAAATTCAAGATCTTATTCATTTTATCATACTACATTTTTGTACCCAATATTCTTTCCCACCTCCCCCTACCACTACCCCTCCCAACCTCTAGTAGCCATCATTCTGCTCTCTTTAAATAATAAAAAATAATTAATAGCTTTGGAGGTATAAGTGCTTTTTGTTTGCATAAATGGATTGTATAGTGATGAAGTCTGATATTTTAATGCACCCATAACCTGAGTAGCGTACATTATACCCAATATGTAGTTTTTTTAATCCCTCATCCTCCTCCCATACTCCCACTTCTGTCTCCAAAGTCCATTATATTACTCTGTATGCCTTTGCATACTCATAGCATAGATCCCACTTATAAGTGAAAACATGTGGTATTTTGTTTTCCATTCCTGAGTTACTTCACTTAGAAAAATGACCTCCAGCTCTATCTAACCTGTTGCAAAATACATCATTAAATTCCTTTATATGGCTGAGTAGTGTTCCATGGTGTATACACACCACACTTTCTTTATCTATTCATAGGTCAATGGGTAATTAGGTTGGTTCCATAACTTTGCAATTGTAAATTAGTCTGCTGCAACAAACATATGTGTGCAGGTATTTTTTTGATATAGTGACTTTTTTCTTCCTTTGGGTATCTCCAGTAGTGGGAATGCTGGATTAAATGGCAGATCTACTTTCGTTCCTTAAGAAATCTCCATGCTTTCATGGAGGTGCTACTAATTTACATTCCCACAAGCAGTGTATTAGTGTTCCTTTTTCACTACATTCACACCCAACATCCATTGTTTTTTGACTTTTTAATAATGGCCATTCTTACAGGAGTAAGGTGGTGTCTAATTGTGATCTTAATTTGTATTTGCATTCCCCTGATGATTAATGATGTTGAGCTTTTTTTTATGTTTGCTGGTCATTTGTATATCCTCTGTGAAATATCTATTTATGTAATTTGCCCACTTTTTGATGAGATAGTTTGTTTTCTCTTGATTTGTTTGAGTTCCTGGTAGATTCTGGATTTCAGCCATTCCCCAAATGCATAGTTGCCAAATATTTTCTCCCATTCTCTGGGTTGTCTTATTACTCTGATAATTATTTCTTTTGCTGGACCAAAGTTCTTTAGTTTGACTACATTCCGTTTATTTATGTTTATTTTTGATCCATTTGTTTTTGGAGTCTTAGTCATGAACTCTCTGCCTAAGCCAATGTCAGCAAAGTTTTTCTTAGATAATCTTCTAGAACTTTTATAATTTCAGGTAGTAAATTTAAGTCTTTGTTCCATCTTGAGTTGATTTTTGTATAAGGTGAGAGAAAAGGATCCAGGTTTATTTTTCTACATGTGGCTAGCAGGGTTTCCTAGCACCATTTATTAAATAAGGTTTCCTTTCTCCAATTTATGTTTTTGAATGCTTTGTCAAAAATTATTTGGTTGTAAGTATTTAGCTTTATTTCTGGGTTCTCTATTCTGTTCTATTGGTCTAAGTGTCTACTTTTATAATATTACTGTATTGTTTTGGTAACTATAACCTTGTAGTATAATTGATGTCTGGTAATGTGATGCCTTCAGATTTGTTCCTTTTGCTTAGGATTGCTTTGGCTATTTGGGCTTTCTGCGGTAACATATGAATGTTAAGATTTTTTTTTCTAATTCTGTGAACAATGATGTTGTATTTTGATAAGAATTGCATTGACTCTCTGGATTACTTTGGGAAGTATAGTTATTTTCACAATATTGATTCTTCTAATTCATGAGTATAAGATGCATTTTCATTTGTTTGTGTCATCTATAATTTATTTCATTAGTGGTTTGTAGTTCTGATTGCTGAGAACTTTTAAATCCTTGCTTAAATATATTTTAGGTATATTTTTTGCAGCTATTGTAAAGGGATTGAGTTCTTGCTTCGATTCTTACTTTGGTCATTATTGGTGTATAACAATGTTGCTGATTTGTGTTCATTTATTTTGTAATGTGAGACTTTAGTAAATTTGTTTATCAAATCTAGGCATCTTTTGGAACAGTTTTCTAGGTTTACTGTTATATCATCAGCAAACAGCAATAGTTTGACTTCCTCTTTGCCAATTTGGATGGCCTTTATCCCTTTCTCTTGCCTGATTGTTCTGGCTAGAACTTCCAGTACTATGTTAAATAGAAGTGGTTAAAATGGGCATCTTTGTTTTGTTTCACTTTTCAGGGGGAATCCTTTAAACTTTTCCCCATTTAGTACAATGTTGGTTGTGGGTTTGTCGTATATGGCTTTTATTACTTTGAGGTAAGTCCCTTCTATGCCTTGCTTGTTGAGGGTTTTTATCACCAAGTAATGCTGGATTTTATCAAATGTTTTTTTCTGTATCTGTTGGGATGATTATATGGTTGTTGCTTTTAATTTGGTTTATGTGATGTATCACATTTATTGACTAATATATTTTAAACTGTCTCATTATCCCTAGGATGAAACCTACTTGATCATGGTTAGTTATATTTTTGATGTGGTGTTAGATTCAGTTAACTCAATTGGTTGAGAATTTTTACATCTGTGTTTATCAGGGATATTGGTCTTTAGTTTTCTGTTTTTGTTATGTCTTTCTGGGTTTTGGTAACAGGGTGATGATGGCTTCAGAGAATGAGATAGGGAGGAGTCTCTCCTTTTCAATCCCTCAGAATGGTGTATCATTCTATTTTCATGCTGCTATAAAGAACTGCCAGAGACCGGGTAATTTATAAAAGAAAGACATTTAATTGACTCACAGTTGAGTCAATTAATGAGGCATGGCTAGGGAGGCCTCAGGAAACTTACAATCATGAGAAGGCAAAGGGGAAGCAAGGCACCTTCTTCACAAGGTGCCAGGAAGGGGAAGTGCTGAGCAATGGGAAAAGAACCCCTAATAAAACCTTCAGACCTTGTGAAATCTCACTCACTATAATGTGAACTGCATGGGGGAACCCCACCCCACCCCTGCTGTGATCCAGTGACTTCCACCTGGTCTCTCCCTTGACATGTGAAAATAATGGAAATTAAAGTTCAAGATATAATTTGGGTAGAAAAACAAAGCCTAACCATATCATTCACCCCTGGGACCTCCCACATTTCATGTTCTTTTCACATTTCAAAATCAATTATGCTTTCCTAACAGTCATCCAAAGTCTTAATTCATTTGAGCATTAATCCAAAAGTCCAAGTCCAAAGTCTCATCTGAGACAAGGCAAGTCACTTCTGACTAGGAGACTGTAAAATCAAAAGCAAGTCAATTACTTCCTAGATATGATGAGGGTGCAGACATTGGGTAAATACACCCATTCCAAATGGGAGAAAGTGACCAAAATTATGGGGCTACAGACCTCATACAAGTCTAATTTCTGGCAGGGCACTCAAATCTTAAAGTCCTGAAATGATTTCCTTTGGCTCTATGTCTCACCTCCAAGTCACACTGATGCAAGAAGAGGGCTCCCACAGCCATGGGCAGCTCTTCCCCTGTGGCTTTTTAGGGTACAGTCTTCCAACCTGGCTGTTTTCACAGGCTGCCAATGAGTGTCTATGGCTTTTCCATAGACACACTTGCACACAGTGCAAGCATTCAGTGCATCTACAATTCTGGGGTCTAGGGGACGGAGGCCTCCTTCATGCAGCTCTACTAGGCAGTGCCCCAAGGGGGACTCTGTGTGAGGGCTCCAACCCCACATATCCCTTCTGCAATGCCCCAGCAGAGGTTCTACATGAGGGCTCTGCTCCTTCAGCACACCCCTGCCTGGACATCAATGCATTTCCATACATCCTCTGAAAACTAGGTGGAGTTTCCCAAGCCTCCATTCTTGTCTTCTGTGCACTCTCGGGCTCAACACCATGTAGAAGCTGCCAAGGCTTGGGGTTTGCACTCTCTTGAGCCACAGCCTGAGCTGTATGTTGGCCCCTTTTAACCATGACTGGAGCAGCTGGGATGCAGGGTACCAAGTCCCAAGGCTGCACACAACAGTGGGACATGGTCTACAAAACAATTTTTCCCTCCTAGGCCTCTGACCCTCTGATGGAAGGGACTGCTGCGAATGTGTCTTATATGCCTTGGGTTTATTTTCCCATTGTCTTGGCAATTAACATTCGGCTTCTCATTACTTACACAAGTTACTGCAGATGGCTTGAATTTCTCATCAGAATTTTTTTTTTCTTCTACTGCATTGTCAGGCTGCAAATTTTCCAAACTTTTATGCTCTCTTTCTCTTTTAAACATAAGTTCCAATTCCAAACCATCTCTTTTTGAATGCATAAAATTTGAATGCTGTTAGGAGAACCCAAGTCACATCTTGAATGCTTTGGTTCTTACAAACTTATTCTGCCAGATACCCTAAATTACCTCCCTCAAGTTTAAAGTTCCACAGATTTCTAGGGCAGGGGGAAAATGCCACCAGTCCCTTTGCTAAAGCATAGCAAGAGTCACCTGTATTCCAGTTCCCAACAAGTTCCTTATCTCCATCTGATACCACCTCAGCCTGGATTTCATTTTCCATATGACTGTCAGCATTTTAGTCAAAGCCATTCAACAAGTCTCTAGGAAGTCCCGATCTTTCTCACATCTTTCTGTCTTCCTCTGAGCCCTCCAAAGTTTTACAACCTCTGCCTGTTGCACAGTTCCAAAGTCCTTTACACGTTTTGGGGTATCTTTATAGCAGAACACCACTCTCTGTGGTATCAATTTACTGTAGTTGTTCATTTTTATACTGTTATGAAGAACTGCCTGAGACTGGGTAATTTACAAGGGAAATAAGTTTAATTGACTCATAGTCAGCATGCCTGAGGAGGCCTCAGGAAACTTACAATCATTGCTGAAGATGAAGGGGAAGCGAGGCACCTTCTTTGCAAGGTGCCAGGATATAGAAGGGCCAAGCAAAGGAGAAAGAGCACCTTATAAAATCATTGGATCTCATGAGAACTGACTCACTATCATGAGGACAGCATGGGGAAAACTGCCCTCATGATCTGATTACCTCCACCTGGTCTCTCCCATGGCATGTGAGTATTATGAGAATTATAATTCAAGATGAGATCTGGGTGGGAACACAAAGCCTAATCATATCAAATAGTTTCAGAGGATTGGTGCCAATTCTTTGAATGAGTGATGGAATTCATCTCTGAATTTATCTGGCCATGGACTTTATTTGAAGGTTCTTTTAAAATTTGTGATTCAGTCTCACTGCTTATTTTAGTTTTGTTCAGGGTTTCTATTTCTTATGGATTTAATTTAGAAGGGTTGTATGTTTTCAGGAATGTATCCATTATTTATATATTTTCTAGTTTGTATATATAGAGGTGTTGATGTAGTTTTGAGTGGTATTTTGTGATTTTGTTGTGTTGGTTGCAATTTCTCCAGTTTTATTTCTAAATGAGTTTATTTGAATCTTCTCTCTTATTGTTTAATCTAGCTATTGGTCTATAAATTTGCTTATCCCTTCAAATAATTAACTTTTTGTTTCATTGATATTTTGTATTTTTTATGTCTCAATATCATTTGCTCTACCGTAATCTTTGCTATTTATTTCTATCTGCTTGTTTAGTTTTTTCTTTTTTCTCTAGTTTCGTTGTTGTGTGACATTAAGTTGTCAATTTGTGATCTTTCAGGCTTTTTGATATAAACATTTAGCACTATAAGCTTTCCTTCTAACACTGCTTTTGATAACTTGTGTCACTAATCATTCACTTCAAAGAGTTTTAAAATTTTCATCTTGATTTTATTGTTAACTCCAAAATTATTCCAGAGAAGATTGTTTAATTTCCATGTATTTGTATAGTTTTCACTGTCCTTTTTTGAGTTGATTTCCAGTTGTACTCTACTCTAGTCTGAGAAGACACTTGAAATGATTTTCATTTTCTTTTATTTATCTTTATTTTTTTATTTTTAGTTTTGTTGTTGAGACAGTGTCTCACTCTGTCAGTTAGGGTGGAGTGCAGTTGCACAATCTCAGCTCACTGCAACTTCCGCCTCCTGAGTTCAAATGATGCTCATGCCTCACCCTTGTTTTACTCTGTTGTTCAGGCTGGTCTCAAACTCATGGCCTCAAGGCATCTGCCCACCTCAGCCTCTCAAAGTGCTGAGATTACAGGCATGAGCCACTGCACCCAGCCATAATTTCAATTTTCAAAAATTTATTGAGACTTGCTTTGTTTCCTGTCTTGGTCTATCTTGGAGAATGTTCGATGTGCTGATGCAAAGAATGTGTATTCTGCAGTTCTTGTGTAGAATGTTCTGTTTATACCTGTTAGATCCATTTGTTCTAGAGTGTACTTTAAATTCGTTGTTTCTTTGTTGACTTCCTGTTTCGATAATCTAGCTAGTGCTGTCAGTGGAGTATTGAAGTCCTCCACTGTTATTGCATTGCTGTCAATCTTATTTCTTAGATATGGTAGTATTTCCTTAATGAATCTGGGAGCTCTAGTGTTACATGCATATAAATTTAGGGTTGTAATATTCTTTTGAATTTATCCTTTTAAAATTATATTATAATTGTCTTTGTATTTTTCTTTATTGTTGTTGCTTTAGTCTGTTTTATCTGATATAATAATAGCTATTCCTGCTTGCTGTTGGCTTCCATTTTTGTAAAATATCTTGTTCAACCACTTTCACTTAAGTTTATATGAATGCTTACATATTGGGTAAGTACCCTGAAGACAGCAAATGTTTGATTTGTGATTATCTTTAATTCATCTTGCTAATTTATATCTTTTAAGTGGAACATTTAAGCTAATTACATTCAGTGCTAATATTGAGATGTAAGGTACTATTTCAGTCATCATGTTAATTGTTACTAAGATACTTTGTTTTCCTCATTGTGTTATTGTTTTATAAGCTTTGGGGTGTTTAAACTGTTCAAGAGATTATATTGTGATGCATTTTAACCTTTTGTTTCAGGATTTAGAATTCCTTTCAGCATTTCTTATAGGGCTGGTCTGGTAGTGGCAAATGCCTGAAAATGATTTTATTCCTCCTTTATTTATGAAACTCAGTTTTGTGAGATACAAAATTTTTGGATGACATTTATTTTTTTTAAGGAGATAAAACACAGGACCTCAATCACTCTGGCTTGTTAGATTTCTGCTAAAAAGTCTTCTTTTAGTCTGGTATGTTTTCTTTATAGGTTATCAGATGTTTTTCTCTTAGTGCTCTCACAATTCTTTGCTTCACGTTGACTTTAGGTAACCCAGTGACTATATGTACTATATATATATATATATATATATGGTACATTTTGTGATGAATCTCCCAGGAGTTCTTTGAACTTCCTGTATTTGGATATCTAAATCTCTAGCAAGGCCAGGGATGTTTTCCTCAATTATTCCCTCAAATGAGTTTTCCAAAATTTTACATTGTCTTCTCCCTCAGGAACATGAGTTATTTTTAGGTTTGGTCATTTTACATAATCCCATGTTTCTTGGAAACTCTGTTTATTTCTTTGTTTCTCTTTTCTTTACTTTTGTCTTTCTGGGTTAATTCAAAAGCCTTGTCTTCAATCTCTGAAAATCTTCCTTCTACTTATTCTAGTTTATTGTTAAAAATTTCTACTGCACTTTTGAATTCCCTAAGTGTGTCATTCATTTCCAGAAGTTTGATTATTTTTTCTTTAAAATATCTCTTTAGAAAATGTTTATTTATTTCCTATTTTTTTTAATTTATTTATGTTGATTTTCACCTTTCTTTGGTATATCCTTGAGTATCCTAATAATCAACCTTATGAATTTTTTGTATGGTGTTTTAAAAAATTTATCATTCTTTGGATTCATTTCTGAAGAGCTACTGTGATTTTTTGCTGTGGGGGGTGTTACAGAACTCTGTTTTGCCATATTACTAGAATTATGTTTCTGGTCCTTCTCATTTGGGTAGACTATTTCTCCTAATTATTCTTGAGTTTATTTTTAATTTGGATTTTTTTAAATCTATATTTTCCCTTTAGAATGTGACTTTAATGTATATATTTTACTGTAGCCTATTTTGGCTCTTAATTGTTTCAGGGGTGAAGACTCTGTTTGAGTTCCTTGGTTATGGACAGACTGTATTAGTCAGAGTTCTCTAGAAGGACAGAACTAATAGGATAGATGTATATATGAAAGGGATTTTATTAAGGAGTATTGACTCACAATCACAAAGTGAAGTCCCACAATAGGCCATCTGCAAGCTGAGGGGCAGAAAGTCAGTGGGAATCCCAAAAACTCAAAAGTAGGGAAGCAGAGAATGCTATATAGTTTTTATTATAGACATCATTCAATTCTTTCATTACGTTAACTTCAAGGTATTTTATTGTATTCATAGTACTGTATATGGAATTACTATTTTTATTACATTTTCAGCCTCTTTGCTATTGGTATATTAAACTGTTAATGATGATTGCACGCTAGATTTTGTATCTTGCAAAATTACTACATTTGTTTATTGGTTCTAGTAGTTTTTAGTGTTTAGGTTTTTTCTTTGGTTTTTTAATTATAATGTTTAGGGTACATGTGCACAACGTGCAGGTTTGTTACATATGTATACATGTGCCATGTTGGTGTGCTGCACCCATTAACTCGTCATTTAACATTAGGTATATCTCCTAATGCTATCCCTCCCCCCTCCCCCCACCCCACAACAGGCCCCGGTGTGTGATGTTCCCCTTCCTGTGTCCATGTGTTCTCATTGTTCAATTCCCACCTATGAGTGAGAACATGCAGTGTTTGGTTTTTTGTCCTTGCGATAGTTTCTTGAGAATGATGGTTTCTAGCTTCATCCATGTCTCTAATAGAAGATCATACTATCCACATACACATACAAAAATAATGATTTGATTTATTTATTTCCAATTTGGATGCCCTTTATTTCTTTTTTTTCTGATTACTCCATTTAGGACTTTCAATGCTATGTTGAATTATAGTCATGAAACTGGACATTCTTGTTGTGTTCCATACCTTAAATGAAAGGCTGGAGTTTTTTTTTTACTCAATTAGTATGATACTAGCTGTTGGTCTGTCACATATGGCTTTTATTGTGTAGAGGTATTTTCCTTCTATACTCAAGCTTTTGAGGGTTCGTATCAAGAAGAGATGTTGAATTTTACCAAAAGCTTTTCTAGCCTCAATTGAAATTATCATGTGGATTTTGTCCCTCATTTTCTTTATATAATGTGTCACATTTATTGATTTGCATATGTTTAAACATCCTGCATCCCTGAGGAAAAATCCCAATTTGTCATAATGAATGACCTTTTTAATGTGTTGGTGATTTGGTTTGCTATTATTTTTTGAGAATTTTTACATCAATGTTCATAAAAAATATTGGCCTGTAGTTTTCATTTTGATGTGTCTTCATCTGGTTTTGGAATCAGCATAATATTGGATTCATACAATAAAGTTTTTTATTTAAAATGTTTCTACTTATTTGATGTAGGTGATTTTGATTGTAAACTTTCTCATTAGTACAGCTTTTGCTGTATCTCATAGGTTTTCATGTGCAGTGTTTCCATTATCATTTGTTTCAGGAAGTTTTTAAATTTCCTTTTCAATTTACTTATTAATTCACTGGTCATTCAGGAGCATGTGGTTCAATTTCTATGTATTTGTATAGTTTCTAAAATTTCTCTTGTTATTGATTTCTAGTTTTATTTCACTGTTTTCAGAGAAGATACTTGATATAATTTCAGTGATTTTTAATTTTTCAAGATTTGTTTTGTGGATAACATATGGTGTATAATGTAGCCTTGAGAATGATCCATGTGCTGAGAAGAAGAATGTGTATGCTGCAGCTTTTGGATAAAATGTTCTGTAAATATCCATTACGTTCATTTGGTCTGGAGTATAGATTAAATCTATAGTTTCTTTTTGGATTTTCTGTGTCCGTAATCTCACCAAAGTTGAAAGTGAAGTGCTGAAGTCTCCAGCTATTATTGTATTGGGGTCTCTCTCTTTGTCTTTGTTAATATTTGCTTTTTAAATCAGGTATTCTAATGTTGGGTGCATATATATTTGCAATTTTTTATTCTGTTCAATGGATGTGTTTATCATTATATAATGACCTTCTTCGTATCTTTTTGAAATTTCTGTCTTGAAATCTATTTAATCTAAGTATGGCCATTGCTACTTTTTAAAAAAAAATCCATTTGCATGTAATATTTTTTTCCACCCCTTTATTTTCAGTTTGTGTTTGTCTTTATAGGTGAATTGTGTTTCTTGTAGGCAACAGATTTTTGGATTTTTTAAAAACCTTCATTCATTCTATTTGTTTTCATTGAGGATTTAGTTGATTAACATTTATTGTTATTGTTAAAAAGTATGGACTTACACGTCATTTTGCAGTTTTCTTTTATTGTTTTGTGGTCTTGTGTTCCTCCTTTTCTTTCTTTCTTTCTGTGTTCCTTTTAGTAAAGGAAAGGTGATTTTCTCTTTTCCTGCTTTTTGATTTTATGTATCTGTTGTATGTTTTTGATTTGAGGTTACCATGTGGCTTTCAAATAAAATATAGTAACCCATTATTTTAAGCTGATGACTATTTAGCACTGATTGGATAAACAAACAAGCAAAGATAAAATTAATACATTATTTATACTTTAACTTTTCCACCCCAATTTTTAACTTTTTGTTGTCTGTATTTATATCTTACTATAGGGTCCATGTCTTGAAAAGTTGTTGTAGTTATTACTTTTGGTAGGCTAATTTATTAGTCTTTTTACTCACAATATGGGTAGTTTATGGACCACAATTACGGTGTTATACTATTCTGTGTTTTTCTTTGTTCTTACTATTATCAGAGAGTTGTGTACCTTCAGATGACTTTCTCTTGTTCATTGATGTCCTTTTCTTTCAGACCGAAGAATTTTCTTCAGCATTTCTTGTAGGTCAAGTCCTCTGGTGAAAACATCTTTCAGCTTTTGCTAGTCTGGGAAAGTCTTTACTACTCTTTCTTGTTTGAAGGATATTTTTGCTGGATGTACTATTCTAGGATGAAAGTTCTTTTCTCCTTCTGTACTTTAAATATGTCATGCCATTCTCTCCTGGCCTCTAAGGCTTCCACTGAGAATTCTACTACCAGATATATTGGATCTCCATTATATGTCATTTCTTTCTTTTCTCCTGCTGCCTTTAGGATTATGTCTTCATCCTTGCCTTTTTGGAGTTTTATTATTAAATGTTTTGAGGTCTTGAGGGAGGTTATATTGACTTAGGGCGTTCTTTAGTATGTCAATTCACTTTTCAGTTCCAGAATTTCTGCTTGATTCTTTAAATTATATTAATCTCACTGTTAAATATATCTTTCAGGCTTCTGAATTCCTTCTCTGTATTATCTTGAATTTTTTTGAATTTCCTCAAAACAGCTATTTTTAAATTTTCTGTCTGAAAGTTCATATACCTCTGTTTCTCCATGTCCATGATTGGTCCTTCATGCTTTATTTAGGGTTTTTTTTATTTTTATTTTTTATTGGTGAGAGCATGCTATTCTGGATGGTCTTGATCCTTTTGGATGTTTTTTGCTATCGAGGAATTGAAGAGTTAGGTATTCATTTTAATCTTCACATTCTGGACTTTTTAGACCTGTCTTTCTTAGGAATACTTTCCAGATATTCATAGGGACTTGAGGGTTGTGATCTAAGTTTTTGGTGACTGCAGTCATACCTACATTAGGGACATCCCAATCTCTGCAATGCTGTGATTCTTGCAGACTAACAGAGGTATTGCCTTGGAAGTCTTTGGTAAAATCCAGATGAATTCTCTGGATTATCAGGTAGAAACTCTTGTTTTCTTCTTTTTTTCCCCCCTAAACAAGCAGTCACTCTCTCTATGCTAAACTGCCTAGAGCTGGGCAAGGGATGATACAAGCACCCTTATGGCAATTACCACATAGGCTGTGCTGGATCAGACCTGACACCAATACAGCAGTTGTGTTCTTCCCTTCATGGTGGCAAATTCTCCCTGGTCTTTGGTAGATCCAGAGATGTCATTTGAGAGCCAGGTTCTGAATTTGGAAATGATAGGAATCTACCTGGTGCTCTGTTCTACTGCTGCTGAGCAGGCACCCAAGCCACAAGCAGAGTTTTTTTGTTTTTTTTTCCATTCATATATTCCCTTTTCATTAGCAGAGTAGTCTCTCCCCATGGCCACCACCAACCCGGGGTCATCATGAGTACTGCTTGGTACTACAAGTGTTCATTTAAAAAGCAAGGGTTCTTCTTTAGCCAGGTTATCATGAATACCTCCAAGCCTGGGACTGTCCCTTCAGGCCAGTGGGATCTTCTCTGGCACAGGGCAGGTGTAGAAATGCTTGAATGGGAGCATTCAAGAACCCATGCCTTCATTGGGGGTCCCCAAGAGCCTGCTTGGTTTTCTACCCCACTTTGTCCAGGCTGCTACTTATGGTGCAGTACAAAGTCTTCTTCAATTTTCTGTTTGTATTTGTTAAATGGAAGGAATTTTTCACTGTAGCCACCACAGCTTGGAATGTGCTGGGTCATGCCTAAAGCCAGCAAGTCTTAGAGTCTCACCCAAAGCCTATAGCGAGTAATACATGAGTACCAATGCTGATTATTCAGAGCACAAAGCTGTTAGTCGGTAGGTGTTGAATCCTGCCTAGACTGACTCCTTTCCTTAAAGGCAGTGGATGGATACCCTTCTGGACCAGGGTGTGTCATTTGGGAGCTAGGTCCTGGAATGGGGGTGTCAAAATTCTGCCTATGAGCTCTATCGTACTGTGAGTGAGTTGGTATCAGAGCTGTAAGCAAAGTTATCTTTCCTCTTCCCTCTCCTGTCCTCAAAGGAAAGGAAGGATTCTCTCAGAGGTGTGAGCTCTGCTGCCTGCAGATGGTGGAAGGGTGATGCAAGCATTCTTTGGCTGCTGGACTGGTGTCTCACTAATTTGCATGCCCCCAAGCCTCCTGGCTTCAAGCCTTGCCCAGCACTAGGAATTGCCCGTGTATTTCAGTCCTTGTGGCCTGTGAATTTATTTTGTATCATGCACTTTTACTCAATTCATGTACTTGCTCTAAGAGCTTTTTGGTGGAGTCCTTGGGGTTTTATATAAATAAGATCTTGTCATCTGCAAACAGAGACAGTTTTACTTATATTTTTCATATTTGGATATCTTTTATTGCCCAATTACTCTGGCTGGTGCTTCCAGTACTACATTGAATAGAAGTGGCAAGAGTTGGCATTCTTGTCTTATTCCTGATCTTGGAGAAAAAGATTTCTATATGATGTTACCTCTGAGCTTGTCAGGAAAGCCTTTTATTATGTTAAGGTACATTTCTTCATATTTAATTAGTTTAGAATTCTAATCAGAAAGGGATGCTGAAGTTTTCCAAATGCTTTTCAGTCATAAAATATCCCCAAAAGCCAAAGCGATATTGAGCAAAAAGAACAAGCCTGGAGGAATCACACTATTGATTTTAGAATATATTATAAAGATATAGTATAAAGACAGTATAGTACTTACAGTATCAAAGCAGGCTATATATATATATATATATGTGCACACACACACATATATATTGTATATCAGATGAGAAAATCCTCAAATAAACCCACAGATATATGACTAATTTCTGGCAAGCATTCCAAGAACCTACAATAGACAAAGGAAAGTCTCTAGAGTTAATGGGTTGGGAAAACTGGATATCCACATGTAGAATAACTAAACCACATTCTTGGCTTACACCATATGGAAAAATCTCTAAGTGGATTAAGGACTTAAATGTAAGGTCTGAAACTGTAAAACTCCTAGAAGAAAATATAATGATAAAGTTTCTTGATTATAGTGATGGGCTGTGATTTTTTTCCATACAACTCTAAAAGCATAGGAAACAAAAAGGAAAATAGACAAATGGAATTGCATCAAATTTTAAAGCTCCTGCACAGCAAAAAAAATAATCAATAGATTAAAGAGACAACTTATAGAGTGGGACAAATTATTTGGTAGTCACACATCTGATGATATGTTAATATCCAATATGTATAAGAAATATGAGCAACTCTATTGCAAGGAAACAAATAACCTGATTTAAAAAATAGTCAAAGGACCTGCATAGACATTTCTCAAAGAAGGCTTATGGCCAACAGATATATAAAAATTGCTCAACACTAATCACCAGCAAAATGCCAATCAAAACCATAGTACAAAATATATTTGTTGACAAGAATGTGCCAAAAAGGGAATTTTTGTGCATTTTTAGAAGGGAATACAATTGGAGCAGCCATGGTGTAAAATAGTATGGAGATTCCTCAAAAAAATAAAAATAAAACTACTATGATGCAGCAATATCCCTTTGGAGAAAAAATTCAAAAGAAATACAATGAAATTGTAAAAGAGATATTTGCACATACATGTTTATTGATGCATTATTCACAATATCCAAGATATGGAATCGACCTATGTGTCCATTGATGGAAACATGTATAAAGAAAATTACACACATGCTAAAGTAGTTTTCAATCTTAAAAAAGAAGGAAACACTGCCACTTATGGCAATATGAATGAACCTGGAGAATATTATGCTAAGTGAAATAAGCTAGGCATAAAAAGACAAATGCTGCATGCTGTCACTTATATGTGGAAGCAAAACAAAATCAAATATATAGAAGCAAAGAGTAGAATAGCGATTGTGAGGAGTGGGGAGGTGGGGAAATGGGAAGATATTGACCAAAGGGAACAAAGTTTCAACTAGGCAAGATTAATGAATACATATAATATACAGCATGGTGACTATAATTAATACTAAATTGTTTATTGGAAATTTGCTAAGACAGTAGATTTAAAAGTTCTCACAATACACACACAGACAAGATATGAAGTAATGGATATGTTAATTAGCTCCATTATACTAATAATTTCACAATGTATGCATATATCAAAACATTACATTATATACTGTCACTGTAAATATGTACATTTATTTTGTCAAATATACATCAATAATGCTAGAAAAATGTACTATAAATGTGATTAAGTTTCTGACTGAATTTGGAAAAAGAAAGTTAAATTTAATGAAAAACTAAAATTAATTAAAATCATCAATTACACAGCCTTCTTCCAGATATCCACGGGGGCAGCTTCCTCATTTTTTTCAAGTTTTTACTTAAATGTCATTCATTTAGCAAAGACTTTTCTACCTCTTTATTTAAAAGTGACATCTAGGCCTCCACCTGCACCTTTCTATTTCAATACCCTGCCCTATTTTTCATATTCTTTGTTGCATTTATCACCTTTACTTATTTAGCATATTTGTTATACATATCTTTTTTCCTCAGATTTAATGATCAGGCAAATTGACTCTCCCTTTTCATGGAGACGGACGAGATCACAGTGCAGAAAATGTGTTGAAAAATACCATGGTAGACACAGTCAAATAGACATGGGCACAAATAAGCACAATAAAATAGTTGAAGAACCAATATTAAGGAACATTCAGGATATAGACAGACATCATGCATTATCTCACAAGCTGTTAGTCTAGTACAGATGACTTAGAGAGGAAGTCAAGGTAAGGTAAAAGGTATTCCAAGATCACTGATCTCTCTAACAACGCCAATATTGTAGAAAAAGGGTCTGGTATAGTATCTACCCTTACTATCTATTATAACTGATATCAGCATTAGATATACAATGTAATGCTTTGTAAAGGCAGGCAGAAAATAAAAATAAGTTGAAAGATCAACCTTCTCTCTGGGTAACATGGGATCAGAAGAACAGCTTAAAAGTTTAGAGATGTTTTTAGCAAAACAGGACCAGAGAACCCCCAGACAATAGTATTTCTCCTAGTAAAAAAAAAAATAAAGGATATCAGTAGGCTATTTTTGAAAAAGATCTCTGTTAAAAATACCTTCTATTCTCTGTTCTCCCAGTGTATAACTCATGAGTGTGTAAGAATCTGTAGTTTATATTTAATAAAACTTGTTCTATTTAAAGTCATATTGTATTCTGGAATAAAGTTATAGATTGTAGTTCAGGGATGTGAAGTGGAGAGGAGTTAATAGTGTTAATTGTTAGAGAAAATAATTTTCTTAATTTTAAACATATATTCTCAAATTTAGAAACAACTAAAAGATGGTTTGTATGGGCCAATTTGAACTAAAAATTAAAAATTATATTACTAAAAAGAAATGTATGATACTCAAATCTCATTTAAATTTATATTTTAAAAGCATAGAGATTAAAGATGGCCCTCCAGTTAAGGCTTTAAAGAGAATATATGAATCATTACTGTCAATGTGTAGCTCAATCACATGAGCAAATTAGATTTCTCAAAAACAAACAATATGGGAGAGTACGATCCTTAAAAATATTCAGTTAAGTTATAGTCAAGACAATGATATATAATTGAATCAAATTAAGGTGTTAAAATGTGTGTATGTCTATGCATTTTTAATGCAGTTTTAACATGTACATGGAGAAAATTATGCCTGCCTTCAAGGAATTTAAACTTGATAACATGTTAGGCTGTTATAGGAGCTCTTATACAATAGATTTTATGTAGTAAGGGACATTGTAGCAGAAAGTAATCTTACTTTATTAGAAGAAAGATAATTAAATTTATTATTTGAGCTAGACTTTGATATACGAGATGTAGTTTAATAGTTACAGAAATTGTAAAAATATGTATTCCAAGAAAGAGTGACGTAAGAAATCCTGACACCAAGACCAAGCTGAGGCTAGGAAGTATGTAGATGGTAGTTGATATGTAGTTCAATTGGACTAAAGTTCTCTCTTATTTTTATTCTTTTCTTTATTACTACTATTATGACAATGATTTTGATTACCTAAAATGGGAAGACAAATCTGGGAACGATATTTGGGTTGAATATAGTAATGGGAGGAGCTCCAGTTTTAATCTTTAGATTATGCTGAGCCTCATAATTTTCAGCAGTGGCTGATAGTCACAAAAGTGTCTATAAATGAATCTAGTGCATCATTGAACATAAGAAACTAGAAATGTGTAAATTATTATAATATCCATATAATTATAATAGTCATATTAAAATTGAAGCTCATGTTACTTAATCAAGACATATATACCCAAAATAACTTCCTTAAATAGAATGTACTATTTTTATAGAAATTAATCTCAAAGCATAATAAAATTAGATTTAATGTGAAAATGGCAAATTCATGATACCATGGCAGATATTGTTTAAATTATTTAAGGCCTCATCCATTATTTATACTTCAATATAAAATATGTATAGAGCTATATATTTATATAATTTATTGATACCAGTGTATACAGATGCTTTTATTCTGTAAAGCAATAATGCTCTTATTTAAAATGTTTAAGATGACTGATTAGAAGTATTAAAGTACATCTCATCCACTTAGAAAAACATAGTAATGTATAGACAGTATAATACTTTCAATACATTGTGCAATAAAAAACATGGGAGTTCAACAGAAAAAGAACAGGAAACTCCAAAAACTAGGAAGAAAAGAAACAGGCAATTGGTGTGACTGGAAGTGGCTGGGAATTCAAAGTGACTTCCCAGTACAGATGAGAATGTGTAAGTGTTTTTATGCAGTCCACTTTCCACTGGGGAATAAGGCCATCCAGGCCATAGGAGAGCATCTTGACACTCCTAATTCCTGAATCTTAGGGAGCAGCCAAGAGACTGTGAGAAGAAACTTCTCCAGGGAGAGAAATCCCTCTGGATCCCATGCAGTTTCTGAAACCTAACTGGTTATAGCAAGATGTCATCCTTATTCCTACCACTTAGCAGGCTGTGTGCAGTCCTTGGAACCTGTGGCACTATCCTATGCATTAGGGAAACAGGCTGCAATTGTGGAACCAAGGCATGAGTTGGAGGTGGCTTTTACAACCAGAACTGAGAAGTAAATATAGTGTAGGCTATAGCCAGCAGTGCCAGAAGTGGGCATTGCCCCCAGGACATAAGCCAGACAAGAGTTGATGAGAATCTTTGGTCTTAAGCTGGATGGGGACTCACACAGCCTGGGCCTGAGTTGCAGGCTAGATGTAATCTCCTGGGTCTGACAGGCTAGCCACATCAGCTACAATAGCCCAAATGGATTAGGATTGGAATGAGAAAATGACACAAGTCCCCCATCTGCCAGTAAGATCTGTGGCCACTGGGATTAGTCCCACCCTTCCTGTGGCAGGACCTTAGCACAGTTGTGGTCACCCTTCACCCAAGCATTCTGCCAGACAAAGCTGGTGGAGACATTTGTATTTGGGACACCTGAGTAAAAACTTATCTCCCCTGGCTCTACCACGCTTTGCCTCCTCCCATGAAACAGGGTGTAAGATCCAGGGCCCTGGGGGCTCTACAACCCAATTCACCACCTGGAACACTGGAGTACTCTTCCCAGAGAACTGATGTTGACCATAAACACTCTACTACTATCAACTCAGTTGGTTTCTACCTGCAAGCAACAGCTACTGGCCTGGAGGCTGACCCACACAGCCTATTGAACCACAGACAACACAAGGTTCAGTGCTTGGGAACCAGAAGAACATTTTACCACAGCTGCAACCACCATTGCACATGACATGCTGTCTGTCCAAGAGCTTGGATACCTGGAATCACCAAAACAGGTGCCAGCATGTGTTGGCCCAAGGCACAAGAATAGACGTACTTAACCCAGCACCCCCACCACTGAAACCTGAAGATGGGCCCATCTGGTATTTTAGTTTTCAACACAACTTTACCACAGTCCCCACAACCAATAATCTGAATTGAGGAGACCACAGATACCACTACACTGCATATAGCCAAAAAAAATCACACAGATACTTCACTATGGCATGCATCCAGAAGCAAAACCAAAGGACTCTACCCAACCAACATTATAGGCACATCTTCAAGCAAAAGTACACCTTAATAAAAGTAAATTGAAAAATAAGTAAATTCAATAAATAATAAAAAATTTTACACCATGTGCAGATAAATCAAAATAAAAACATAGGAAACATGAAAAGCAAAGTAGTATGACACCCCCAAGAAACAAAATAATTATCCACCTATATATCTTAATAAAAAAACTTCAAAATTTCAGATAAAGAATATAAAATTTTATTCAATGATGCACAATGGGATGCAAGAGAAACTGAAACTAATACCAGGAAGTTAGAAAATTAATTGAGTTTGTGAATGAGAACTTTACCAAGGAGACAGATATTTTAAAAACAAGTGAACAAACAATAAACAAAAAATTCTGAAATTAAAAAATTTATTGATAACAATACAAAATACATTTGAAAGCTTCAATCATAGCCTAGACTGAGCAGAAGAATAAATTTCAGAACTAGAAGAGAAGTATTTTGAAATAATCTAGTTAGAGGAAAATAAAAAAATCACAGAAAAGTCAGGAAACAACAGATGCTGGAGAGGATGTGGAGAAATAGGAACACTTTGACACTGTTGGTGGGAATGTAAACTAGTGCAACCATTGTGGAAGTCAGTGTGGCGATTCCTCATGGATCTAGAACTATAAATACCATTTGACCCAGCCATCCCATTACTGGGTATATTCCCAAAGGATTATAAATCATGCTGCTATAAAGACACGTGCACATGTATATTTATTGTGGCACTGTTCACAATAGCAAAGACTTGGAACCAACCCAAGTGTCCAACAATGATAGACTGGATTAAGAAAATGTGACACATATACACCATGGAACACTATGCAGCCATAAAAAATGATTTCATAATTAAACAGAATGAAGAAAGACTTAAAAATCTTTGGAATAACATAAGGCAACCAAATTTATGAATTATTGGTATTCCTGAGCATGAAGAGAGGTCAAGAAGCTTTGAAAACCTGTGTTAAGAGTATAAAATATAAAAACTGCCCAAGTTCAGGAAGAGATTTACACATTTAGATATAAATGAAGATCAGCAATCCTCAAGCAGACAGAATCCAAGAAAGACTTTGCCATGGCACATTATAATAAGACTATCTAAAGTCAAACTAAAAAAGCAAATTCTGAAAACAGCAAAGGCATCTGGTAACCTAGATGGAAACTCTACCATACTAACTGTGGGCATCTCAGCAGAGACCCTACAGGACAGGGGGAAATTGACTGATATATTCAAAGTGCTCAAAGAAAATTTTTAAATCAATAATATAAATTCAGCAAGGCTGGTTTACATAAATAAAGGATAAGTAGTCTTTTTCAGACAAACAAATTCTGAGGAAATTGATCCAACCTAGGTGAGCCTATAAGAAATGCTTAAGTGAGTCCTACACTTGGAAGCAAAAGGAATATATTCACCATCATGAAAACACAGAAATGTATAAAATTCACTGATAAAGCAATCATACAAAGAAAAAGAATCAAATAGCAAGATTAAGGACTTACAAAACCTAATGTATTAATAATAACCTTGAGTGTAAATTGATTACTCTACTTAATATACAAAGATTGGTGAATGGATTAAATAAAATGATCCAACTACATGCTGCTCATAAGAAACTTACCTTACCACTGAAGACATATAGATTAAAAGGGTGAAAAAAGATATTCCATGCAAATGGAGATCAAAAATGAGCAGAATGAGCTGTACTTATATGAGAGAAAACATACGTTAAATCAAAACCATTAAAAAAGGCAAAGAAGGTTATTCTGTAATGATAAATGGATCAATATAGCAAGATAACGCAACAATTCTAAATAAGTATGCACCTAACACTAGAGCACTAAGAATCATAAATCAAATATTATTAGACCTAAAGTGAGAGATGGACAGCTATAATATAATAGTTGGGGACTTCAAAACCCCATTCACAGCATTAGACAGATTATCAGATATAGAATCAAACGAAGTTTAGGCGTAAATGATATTTTAGACAAATTAGACCTAGAAGAAATTTGCAAAATATTCTTCCCAACAACTTTAGTATATAATTATTTTCATCAACCCATAGAACATTCTCCAACATAAACCTTATTTTAGCTCACATGTGGTCTTAAGAAAGTCTTAACAAATTTTTAAAAATCAAAATCATATCAAGTATTTTCTCAGACTACAGTGTAATAAAATTAAAAATCAATACCAAGATGTACTACAGAGACTGTATGAATAAATGAAAATTAATAAATATGCTTCCGAACAAACATTGGATCAACAAAGAAATTAAGACCAAAAATTTTAAAATATTTGAAACAAACAAAAATAAAGACACAACATACCAAAACCACCACAAAGCAAAAGCAGTGCTAAGAGAAAATTTCATACCATTGAATATCTATATCAAAAAGATAGAACTATTAAAAATTAACAATCTAACCACACAACTCAAGGAATTAGAATAGTGAGAAGAAACTAAACTCAAAATCAGCAGAAGAAAAAATAAAAAAGATCAAAGAAGATGGAAATGAAATACAGCCTAAATAGACCACAAAGATCAGTGAAATGTAAAGATGATTCTGTCAAAATTCATAATCTGCAAGTTAGAGTCAAAAAAATGAGAAAAAACCCAAATAAAGAAAATTAGAAATGAAAATATGTCCATCTGATAACACAGAAATACAAACCATCATAAGAGACTATTATGAACAACAATACACTCACAAACTGGAAAACCTAGAGAAAATGGATGAATTCCTGAAAACATAAAATCTCCCAAAATTGAACCAGGAAGAAATAGATAACCTGAAAATATCAGTAAGGAATACTGAGATTCATCAGTAATAAAAAGCCTCTCAATAAAAAAAGCCCAGCACCAGCCAAGTTCTACCAAACATGTGAAGAAGATGTCATTCCAGTCCTCCAGAAACCCTTCCAAAAAAAATCAAGGAGGAGGGAATTCTCCCTCTTTTTATGAGCCAGTATTTCCTTGACACCAAAACTAGACAAGAATACAACAAAAAAGAAAATTATAGACGAAATCTCCCATTAACATATGCACAAAAATTCTCAAACAAAATACCAACAAACAAAATGCAACAACACATGAAAAAGATACTACACCATGATCAAGTGGGTTTTATACCAGGGACGCAAGGGTGGATCAACATATATTAATCAAGAAATGTGATAAATCACATTTGATCATCTCAATAGATAAAGAAAAAAGCACTTGATAAAATTTAGCATTTTCTCATAATACAAATCCCCAAAAACTACACATAGAAGGTACATTCCCCAAAATAATCAAGGCGGTTTGTGACAGTCCAACAGCCAACATCATACTAAATGGAGAAAAGTCAGTAGAAAGCACTCCCTCTAAAGTAGGAACAAGACAAGGATATCCAGTTTCATCATTTTTATTCAACATAGTACTGTAAACCCCAACCAGATAAATTAGGCCACAGAAACAAATGAAAGGTATCCAAATTGGAAAAAAAGAAAGTCAAATTATCTCTGTTTGCCAGTGATATAATTTTACATCTAGAAAACCTTAATATTCTACTAAAATGAGAAAAAAGAAATGTCTATTGTTAGATATAAATTTATGTTGGGAAATACAATATGGAAGAGAATAGTCTGTTTTAAAAGAAGCCCAGGGAAACTACTCATATAGCCTTCACAAAAAAGTTAGAAAATTTATATATATTGGATTATTTTAGCATGTGTTTATGAAATGTATCCTTTATTAAAAGTAAAGTTATAGTATGCAGTGCTACACATAATTTCCTAGTGTTATAAATGCTAGTGTGAGTAGACAATTCTGAAATAATAAGAGGATTTTAGGAGCTACAGAAAGATGAGATAATTTCATGTTAGATATCTTACTGTATTTTTCTTTTAGTATTATGGATTCTATTCCTCCGTATCTTTATTGGAAATGCTATGGCTTTGCTGTATGTCTTCCATTTGCCCAAAATGGACTCTCATTTTCCACTTGCCTCTGTCCTTGGTGAGGCTGACCTGCATAGATTGCATCAGTGGGACTTCTGGCTCTCTGGTTTCTAGTTAAGTTTTGCCAGTGGAAATTACGTGCAGGAAGAAGAGAGAATTCAGAGTTTTATACCTGTTCCCCTCTGCTGTGGCTTTCCAGGTAGAGTGCTTCCCTATACTGAGGTTCAGAGCTTTTTTCAGTTAACTCTTGCCAGATGACTTTCTTTCTAGGTGCAGTAATTCCTCCCGCTTTGTTCTTTCAGGCCCAAAGTTGGTAATGGATCACTCCATTACTAACTTCAGGCTGCTGGATTACCCTTTGTTTGGTCATTTTACCTAAATCCTTTCCAACATTTTGTAAATCATTTTACTAAATTTTTCTTAATTTCAATTTGCATATACCATCTTTTTTTAATGTCAGGACACTGCAAGTTACAATCTTGTATATTACATTTGCCTCCGTTTGAAAAAAAGTGTGGAGAAAGGTGCAAGGAAGACACGCTAAGAAAAAAAAAACCGGGAAATTATGCACTATTTTTTACATTTTAAAAAGCTATCTTTTAATTCACGTACAGTTAAATTTACTCTTTTGAGGGCTACAGCCCTGCAGCATTAAGTACAATATGTAAAATTGTGTAACTACCAGTGCACTTAAAATCAAGAACAGTCCCATGACCATCCAAAATTTCTTTGCATTGCTCTTTGTGGTTAAATGCCATCCCCATCTCTAACCCTGGCAATCACTGATCTGTTTGCCATCCCTGTTGCTTTGTATTTTATATTTCCACAAAAATTGATTTGTAAAATATGCTGTCTTTGGGTCTGGCTTCTTCCACTTTGCCTGTTGCCTTTGAGATTCATCCATTCATTTGTGAATATTAACAGTTAACTCATCTATATTACTGCATAGTATCCATCATTTCTTTTTTTAAAATTTTATTATTATTATACTTTAAGTTTTAGGGTACATGTGCACAACGTGCAGGTTTGTTATATATGTATACATGTGCCATGTTGGTGTGCTGCACCCATTAACTCATCATTTAGCATTAGATGTATCTCCTAATGCTATCCCTCCCCACTCCTCCAACCCCACAACAGGCCCCAGTGTGTGATGTTCCCCTTCCTGTGTCCATGTGTTCTCATTGTTCAATTCCCACCTATGAGTGAGAACATATGGTGTTTGGTTTTTTGTCCTTGCGATAGTTTGCTAAGAATGATGGTTTCCAGCTTCATCCATGTCCCTACAAAGGACATGAACTCATCCTTTTTATGGCTGCATAGTATTCCATGGTGTATATGTGCCACATTTTCTTAATCCAGTCTATCATTGTTGGACATTTGGGTTGGTTCCAAGTCTTTGCTATTGTGAATAGTGCCACAATAAATATACGTGTGCACGTGTCTTTATAGCAGCATGATTTATAATCCTTTGGGTATATACCCAGTAATGGGATGGCTGGGTCAAATGGTATTTCTAGTTCTAGATCCCTGAGGAATCGCCACACTGACTTCCACAATGGTTGAACTAGTTTACATTCCCACCAACAGTGTAAAAGTGTTCCTATTTCTCCACATCCTCTCCAGCACCTGTTGTTTCCTGACCTTTTAATGATCACCATTCTAACTGGTGTGAGATGGTATTTCGTTGTGGTTTTGATTTGCATTTCTCTGATGGCCAGTGATGATGAGCATTTTTTCATGTGTTTTTTGGCTGCATAAATGTCTTGTTTTGAGAAGTGTCTGTTCATATCCTTCACCCAGTTTTTGATGGGGTTGTTTGTTTTCTTCTTGTAAATTTGTTTGAGTTCATTGTAGATTCTGGGTATTAGCCCTTTGTCAGATGAGTAGGTTGCAAAAATTTTCTCCCATTCTGTAGGTTGCCTGTTCACTCTGATGGTAGTTTCTTTTGCTGTGCAGAAGCTCTTTAGTTTAATTAGGTCCCATTTGTCAATAGTCATCATTTCTTTACCCTCTTGCAAGTTGAAGAAATTGGGTTGTTTCCAGCTTTGGCAATTGTGAGACAACACTGTTATAAACATTCAAGTACAGGTTTTTGAGGATATAACTTTTCATTTCACTTGGATAAATACCCAAAATGGTATTGTTGGGTCACACAGTGTTTAATATTATACACACTGCCAAACACTTGATATTGTGTGTCAATTTCATTTCAGAACACATTTTATTGGATGAACAGTAGTACTATATTTTGATTTTCATGTGCAATTTCTTGATGACTAGTGATGATGTGTATCTTGTCATGTTCCTTTTGGCCAGTGGTATATCACTTATAGTGAAGTATCTAGTCACACATTTTGCTCAATTTAAATTGTATTTTTAAATCATTGATTATAAGAGTTCTTCATGTATTCTGGATATAAATATGGAAAAATATTTGCATATAAATGTGCATATTTGTGCATATTATGTAACTATTTATTATATTTATACATATTGTGCATATTACATGTTTACAATAGTTTTATATAGAATCATGTATATGCATAAATATATTATGCATATTTAATTTTTTCCCAACTATGTGGTCATTTTATTTTCTCGTGTCTTTTAAATAGCAAACATTTTTAAAGTTTTATTTTGATAATATTTATTTTATACATTTTATTTTATTTTATTTTATTGTTCATAACTTTGTGTCCTATTTGATAAATCTATGCTTGACCCATAATTAAAAATACTTTTGCCTAAAAATGTATATATTTTGCCTACAATTTTAAAGTTTTAACTTTTAGTTCTATAATTGATTCTGAGCTGATTTATTTTAGCAATGAGATTTTACAGATTAAGGTTTTTAATACTGTGATTTTTAATATTGAAGAAGATTGAGGTTAATCTTTGTCAATGCAGATGTCATGCTTTGCTTTTCAGCACTGTTTTTTCAAAGACATCTTTTTCAAATGAATAACCTTTGCTATCTTTGTAGAATGACGATTTAACATGCAAATGTGGATGCATTTCTATACTTTCCACTTTGTTTTATTTGTATATGAATTCATATGCCAATAGCACACTATTTTCTTCCCCGTAACTTTACAGTAAGTATTAAAACTAGGTAATGTAAGTCCTCCAAATATTTTTCTTTTATCAAATCATGATGTATATCTAAGGACCTCTGCCTTTCCATATATACTTTAGATTCAGCTCATATTTTTAAATAATTCTGCTAGAATTTTAATTAGGCTTACATTTAATCTATATATGAATTTGAGAAGAATTTTCATCTTTACATCACCAATATTCCAATTATTGAATATTTAATTCTTCACTCCAACTTTAATTTCTCATAGCTTTTTTCTTTTTAATTTTCAGTAAGCACATTTATAAACCCCTGGTTAAATTATTTTTAAAATTTTAATTTTATGCTTTTGTGAGTGATAGTTTAACTTTTATTTTCTAACTCACCATTCATATTGTGTAGCACTGAAACTGACTTCTGTGTAGCACTGAAACTGACTTCTGTGTATTAGATTTTGGTTCTTGTTACCCAATAAAATTAGTTATCAGCTCTAGCTTTTTTTATTAATTGCTTCAGATTATCTATAGAGATGATTATGCCATCTATACAAAAAGAAAGTCTGAGTTCTTTCTTTGAAATTTTATGTGTTTTGGAAAAGTTCAAAGAATAGTACAATGAAGGCCACAGCTTAAAAAAATTAATAATAAAAAGTTGGAAAAGTTGCCCAAAAACTTGAATGTAATTAATATCACTGAACTGTACACTTAAAATGGTTAAACTGTTAAATTTTATGTTGTGTATTTTTGACCAAAAATTTTTAAAATTTGGAAAAAATCTTATATAAAGAATAATCCTGTCTTAACCACAGTCAGTGTCATTCTTTTTATATTGCCTAGGATTGAACCTCTTGTACAAAACTGAAAAAAAATGGTGGCAATGAACATGCTTACCTTGTTCAAAATTTTAGGCTAAAATCATTAATTTCTTCAACACTGAGCATTTTTTTCCATTTCTAATTTTCCAACGAGTTTTCCATAGAATTTTTTTAAAATTCAAGCACTTTTTTTGCATTTACTTAAATGATCCTATGCTTGCTTCTCTTACATTCTCTTAACATGGTAAAGGGCATTAATTGTAATATCTGAAACTAACCTTGCATTCCTGATATAAACCCCATTATTTTTCAAGCTGTAGAATTTTTATTTTAATCAGGCTAATTTTAAAAATTAGCCTGAATTTTTTTATTTTATTTGATAATAAAAAGGGATAGTCAAGATAATTTTTTCTTCTCTACTGATTTTTCAGTTACTTTTCAAATTTAAAATAAGAGCAGGTAATACAGAGTCCTTTTACACATCCTCTTTTAACCCATCCTTTCTCCTATTAGTAACATCTTATACTGCTGTGGTACATTTTTACACATGATGACCCAATATTGATTCGTTAATAATAACTAAATTCCGTAGATTGTATTAGGATTCGAGCTTTGTGTTGTACAGTATGGGTTTCAATAAATTCATAACATTAGGTATTCACTATTACAGTACTATATAGAATGGTTTTACTTTCCTAAAAAATTATTGTGTTCTACATATTCATCCCTCCTTCACTACTCTCCCGCAAAAAACTGGCAACCACTGACCTTACTGTTTCTGAAGTTTTTTGCCTTTTCCAAAATGTCATAAGGCTAAACACATAAACTATGAAGCCTTTTTAGTCTGGTCTTTTGTACTTGGAAATATACATGTAAGATTCCTACATGTCATTTTCAACTTAATAGCTCATTTCTTTAAAAACTTTTTCTATGGATAATAGTTCATATGTATAAGGTATGTTTGATATTTTGTTACAAGTATAAAATGTATAATAAATAAATCTGCCCAGTGTGGTGGCTCACGCCTGTAAACCCAGCATTTTGGGAGGCCGAAGAGGGTGGATCACGAGGTCAGGAATTCAAGACCAGCCTGGCCAAGATGGTGAAACCCTGTCTCTACTAAAAATACAAAAATTAGCCAAGCCTGGTGGTGGATGCCTGTAATCCCAACTACTCAAGAGGCTGAGCCAGAGAATAGCTTGAACCCGGGAGGCAGAGGTTGCAGTGAGCCAAGATCGTGCCACTGCACTCCAGGCTGGGTGAGAGAGTAAGGCTCCATCTTAAAATAAAATAAAATAAAATAAAATAAAATAAAATAATAAATAAATCAGGGTAGAATTTCCATCACCTTAAACATTTATAATTCATTGGAATTAGGAACATGCCAATTCCATTCTTCTAGTTATTTAAAAATATACAATAAATTATTATAATTTTTATTATTGAGACAGCTACTTGGGACACTGAGGCAGGAGTATCAATTGAGCCTAGGAGATTGAGGCTAAAGTGAGCCATGATGGCACCAACTGAACTTTGGCCTGGGTGACAGAGTGGAACACTGTCTCAATAATAATAATAATAACAATAATTTATTGTATATTTTAAAGTAAAAAAGAATGGGGTCTCACTCTGTCGCCCAGGCTGGTATCAAACTCCTGGGGTCAAGCAATGACAGATGTGACTCATCATGCCTGGCACAATAAATTATTAACTGTGATTGCCGTATTGTACCACCAAACAGTAAATCTTATTTCTCCCATCTAACCGAATGTTCCTATCCATTAAACAACACTTCTTTACCTCCCTTCCCACTCAGTCTCTAGTTGCCATCATTCTACTCTCTATCTCTGTGAAATCATTTTTTTTTTTTAGCTCTTGCATGTGAGTAAGAACATGTGATATTTGTCTTTCTGTGTCTGGCATATTTCATCTAGAATAATATCCTCCTGTTCAATCCATGTTTTTGCAAATGACAGGATTTCATTTTTTATGACTAAATAATACTCCATTGTGTATATATACCACATTTCCTTATCCAGTCATCCATTGATGGACACAATTTTATTCTATAATTTAGCTAGTGTGAGTAGTGCTTCAATAAAAATGGGAGAGAAGCCAGGGCCAGGCATTGTGGTTCCCACCAGTAATCCCAGCACTTTGTGAGGCTTAACTGGGAGGATCACTTGAGCCCAGGAGTTCAACACCAGCCTGGGCAACATGGTGAGATACCATGTCTACTTCTTTTTTTTTTTTTTTTTTTGCTTAATTGCCAGGTGTGGTGACAAGCACCTGTGCTCTCATCTTCTCAGGAGACTGAGGCAGGAGAATCACTGGAGCCCAGGAGTTTGAGGCTGCAGTGAGCCATGTTCACACCGCTGCACTCCAGCCTGGGTGACTGAGAATTTGTCCCAAAAAAATTGTACTACTAATAAAAAAATTAAATAAACATAGGAGCAAATATACTAATTATTTTTTTCTTTTGGATATATATATATAGCCATGGGATTTCTGGGTCACATGGTAGTTCAATTTTTTTGTTTATTAAGATACCTTCATACTGTTTTTCACAGTGGTTGTATTAAGTTGCCTTCCCTGCAAAAGAGTATGAGGGTTGCCCTTGCTCCACATTTCTTCACTTTCATTATCTTGTTGTCTTTTTGATAAAAGCCATGCTTCTCCAATTCTTTCGGCTGTGATGTTAGATTGTTAATTTGAGATATTTCTAACTCTTTGATGTGAGCATTTAATGCTATAAATTTCCCACTTATCACTGCCTTAGCTGTGTCCCAGAGATTCTGATATGTTGTATCTTTGTTCTCATTTGTTTCAAAGAACTTCTTGATTTTGGCCTTAATTTCATTGTTTACCCAAAAGTCATTCAGGAGTATGCTGTTTAATTTCTGTATAGTTGGATGGTTTTATTAACCTAGATAGATGTTTAACACTAATATTTTTAAATCATAAGCTTTTTTGTTTGTTTGTTTGTTTGAAACGGATTCTTGCTCTGTCACCCAGGCTAGAGTACAGTGGTGCGAACTTGGCTCACTGGAACCTCCACCTCCTGGGTTCAGGTGATTCTCCTGACTCAGCCTTCTGAGTAGCTGGGATTACAGGCGCCCGCCACTGTGCCCAGCTAATATTTGTATTTTTAGTAGAGACGGGGTTTCACCATTTTGGCCAGGCTGGTCTCGAACTCCTGATCTCGTGATCCACCCGCCTCAGCCTCCCAAAGTGCTGGGATTACACGCATGAGTCACTGTGCTGGGCCAGCTTTTGGTTTTATTATTTTTTTCCACGGTTTTCTGTTTTTTTATTATTATTATTTTGCTGATTTCTTTTTAAAAATAATTTTTATTCCTGTTTATTTTACGTAAAATTTTGTTCTCTTTTTAAATGTTTTTAAGCAGGAATTTCTGGCCACTGATTTTATGTAATTTGTTAGCTCTAATAATACTATAAAACAGTATAAATTATCTTCTAAGCAATATTATTTCTGCATTCCACCAGTTTTAAATGTTGTATTTTCCCCTCATTTCAGCTTAATATTATTTTCCTTTGTGACTTATTATTAGATTCATGCATTGTTTAGAAATGTGATGCTAAATTTTCAAATATTTTATGTGATTACTTTTGCAGTTGATTTCTAATTTAATTATATTTTAGTCAGAAAATATGCTCTACTCTAAACTTGCTTTACAATTTAACTAGGGTTTAGGGTATGCTTGATAAAGCTCATAGGCTACGGTTCAGAATGTAGGCTAAGGATGTCAAGAAACTGAACTCTCTAGGGTGGCATCTGAGTGCTAAAGCAGAGGGTACAATCCTGTTCCAAATGAAGATGTAAACCCTGGGGAAAAGGATGATATAGAGATGCCACTTAGAAGTGAATGAGAACTTCAAACAAAAACTATAACAAATAGATACATCTTTGTACTACTAATTGTACTACTAATTTTTAGAGGCTGCATGAGGCCTGCAGACTGGATACAATGTGAATTGAATTGGAAGATAACATAAATAACTGTGTGTTTGAGCTTTGAGCTTGGAATAGGAAAAATGTGTAGCACCAGTGGTATAAGATCAGAGGCTTTTTCTTAATATTTCTGATTTGATAAGCAAAAAGATATTGATTATCATGTGGGAGAGGAAAGGGAAAAGAAAAATACTATAAATACATTTCTTTGTAGTGTAAGGTTAGTTTGAGCAATATTACATACATTTAAAATGCAAATGTGGTGCTGTCTGCTTATGAATCTTAAGGAGAAATTTTACAAGTTAAATTTTGGAAATAAAACCAGTAGTGTTAAGAATAACCATGCAAAAAATCACTTAACAGAGGATTAATTTTACTCGATTTATAACAAATCAGTTCTAACATTTTTAGTAAACTGACATAAAAAGATCAGCAACCCCTAATAGTCAATGTTGATTTGAAGCATGCTGCTGCTTTAAGAAGAATTAAAAATGACCCTGCAAAATGTTTTACAATACCAGGGCAGATAAAGTGCAGGCAGCCTTTGACTCAAACAAAAAGAGGGCGGGATCAAAAATAAAGCTTTTTGGAGGTTAAATATGAGATTCATATCATTTTACAACTCCAAGGATAAGGCTAAGGAAAAGAAGTTCTAGGATAATGACATTAAAGGTCTCTATTCCAGCTTCTAGCTTCATTTTTAGTGAACAATTTGAGAGAGGATAGAAATAAGAGGCACAAAGAAATAATGTTTTCACAAAATCCTGTATGTCATAATTTCTCAAAATATGCTTACTATAGTATTATCCTATAGGAAGGACCTCAATATATGTGCACTTAACCAGTTTTAATTTGAACAAAACAATATGGATTGTGATTTTTTTTAAGTTATTTTATTTTAAGTTCAGGGGTCAATATGCAGGAGGTGCAAGTGTGTTACATACGTAAACGTGTGTCATGGGCCTTTGTTGCACAGATTATTACATCAACCAGGTATTAAGCTTAGTATCCATTAGTTATTTTTCCTGATCCTCTCCCTCCTCCCACTTTCCACCCTCCAATAGGCCCCAGTGTGTGTTGTTCCCTTCTATGTGTCCATGTGTTCTCATCATTTAGCTCCCACTTATAAGTGAGAACATGCCATTTTTGGTTTTCTGTTCCTGTGTTAGTTTGTTAAGTATAATGGCCTCTAGCTCCATATCATGTCCCTGCAAAGTACAAAGTTGTGATTATTCTTATACTCATATACGTTGGTGCAATTTGTACAATATATTAACTCTCTAATAAGAATTTGTCAGACCCAAGAGTCAGTGGTTAGTCTGCATCACTTAGGGACTAAGGGAAAACCCCTTTCACATGCCCTCTAAAACTTCACTGAAAATCAAGTGACAAATGGTGGATGAATAGGAGAAAAAGCATTTAAATTTTATTTTAATGTGCATTGCACAGGAGAATGATAACCACATAGCTCAATGGGGTACAGATGTTTATATACCTTTCTTCATAGGGGAAAGGGAGTGGGGAAAAGGTGGATATTTGAGGAATAGTAAATACTTTTTAGGGGAAAGTGAATGGACTTGGAGGACGTACAATGACCTAGGACAATGTCTGCTGGGTCTAGACAGTAGATGATTTGTTTTATTTTATTTTATTTTAATTTTTTATTTTATTTTATTTTAAATTTTTTATTTCAATATTGTATTGTATTGTATTGTATTGCATTGTATTGTATTGTATTTATTGTATTGTATTTTAATTTTTATTTTAATTTTTTATTTTAATATTTCATTTTATTTTGTTTTATTTTATTTTATTTTTTTTTTAACTTTTTTGCAGAGTCTTGCTCTGTTGCCCAGGCTGGAGTGCAGTGGCGCGATCTCGGCTCACTGCAAGCTCTGCCTCCCTGGTTCACGCCATTCTCCTGCCTCAGCCTCCAGAGTAGCTGGGACTACAGGCGCCCACCACCACACCTGGCTAATTTTTTGTATTTTTAATAGAGACGGGTTTTCACCATGTTAGCCAGGATGATCTCAATCTCCTGACGTCGTGATCCGCCCGCCTTGGCCTCCCAAAATGCTGGGATTACAGGCGTGAGCCACCGCGCCTGGCCAGTAGATGATGTTTTGTTACAATAGTCTGTCCCGGTGTCTTGGCTGACTTTTCGGTCTTTCTTCCTGTGATATGAGTTCAGTTAATGAAAACTCAGGTAAGGGACCAGAGTTGGTTGTTTTCTTCTTTGGCAGTCCAGACTGCAGACAGTTCAGGGAACTCCAGAGAACAGCTTCATTCTGTGCTTTGGGCAAAATAGAGGGTTAAGAGACAGGAGGGAGGGGGAAAGTTTGAGAGACCTTGAAGCTCCTTTTTAAATCCAGCAGGTCAAAGTGGCATATTACATACATTCAGAATTAAATTAATGTAGGTTAATATTAAAATTAAGTACTTTCTTATATTTATTTGATTTTTAGGAAACACAATGACCCTTATTCATAACACCTACTGAAGATTAACAGATTTTTTTCCTAAAATATTAAATTAGAAAACCACAGGCCCTTTTAACATAAGAGCTAACAGTAATTTTATCTTTACTATTATAGACAAACAATTTTCCACGTTTTCACTCTATAAATAAAAATTGATTTGGATATTCTTTCGTATAGGAAGCTTTCTGTTTGTCCAGAGACTAGAGGGTAGATACCTATGATTTTTTAAGGCATTACTTGTATAAAATTTATTTGGTAGTCTATTTTTAAGGAAATGAGAAGAATATTTTTGTTTGGAAACCACTCAGAGACAATACTGATAACTACTTTGAATACTGTACAATGTTCTCACATCTACAATGAGTTACGTTTGGATATATGCCCTGCCTTCCAGTTTATGTGGCTCAGTTTTTCAAGTTTTTTTGTGTGATTTTCACAAGTTTACAAACCTGGATATTTACAGAGTTGGAGTTTAAAACTTAGTACGTAATATAGTAATCATATCATAGCAGCTACATTTTACTGAGTAAATAGTATGGTCGAGATACTCAAATAAATGTTAAAATGTCTCGTATTTCCCTTGGGTGATATTATATATTATGCATTAATATCTTTATATACTTGTAAGAACTCAAAGGTTTAAGGGGGCCAAGTATTCCTAAGAACTGCCAGCACATTGACTAACATCTATGGAACTCAGAACCTATTCTTCAAACTCTAAATTTTGCTTTTTCCATTAGTTATATAAACCATAGATCTTTAAAAAAATGGAGATATAAATTTTGTCTAAGGCCAAAGGCCTAGAAGACTGACCTTCAGAGTGCTTCTTCCAAGAAATGTATGTTTACCTGTAATAAACTGCACCAAGTAGGTATAACTCCTTAGTGACTGTGTCTGGGTGATAGTTCATGGTGTTTTTCAGAAACATGTAAAACTATACGATAAGAGATCTATTATTCAGGTGACACTACAAGGAGAAATTTAAAACACACCTCCTCTCCCACCTACATGCAGAGCTTTGAGCAACTGATATAGACAGTGAGTTCAAACAAGCAAAAACCCAAAAAGTGCACAACTGTAACAATTATAAAATAGGCCACTTGGTTAAACAGGCAGAGAGATGAATTTTACACTTGGTGTTAAATTATACAAACAGGCTGTTTGCAATTTACAAAGCCTTCCTTAAAAATCAATGGACAATTTGGCACCTAAATAACTATGCAGGGAACAAGATGATAAACAATCATGCTTTCAGTAATAAGTTCCCTGATACATCAGAATGGCATTCCTGCACAGATGTAATAAGAAAATGACACCCAAAGAAAGATGGAAAAGTAATTAGACCTTACTAGAATACAGAGTATAATAATTAATGATTTTTGCAAATCCCTTGTTGACTAGACATTAACATAGAAACCTATTGCACATTTTCTGTATTTAGAAAGATTATATAATTTACCATCTCAACCAATATATTTTTGATAATGAAATGAGGCTCTATTCACATTTCTCTAGAACAACAGGTAAGAATCAGGCCTTCCTGGGCATAGTAGGATGTATGGTTATTAATAGTTATTATATTTCAGTGTAGTAAATTCCTATAATTTTATGTTGCCTCAGCATCTGATATAATTTGCTTCTGTGTCCCCACCCAAATCTCATGTTCAATTGTAATTCCCAGTGCTGGAGGTGGGGCCTGGTGGGAGGTGATTGGATCATGGTTTCTAATGGTTTAGCACCCTCCAACTAGTGCTGCCTTGTGATAGAGTTCTCACAAGATCTGGTTGTTTGAAAGTGTGCAGCACCTCCCTCTTCACTCTCTCTTCCTCCTGCAGGCCATGTGATGATGTACTTGCTCCTCCTTTGCCTTCTGCCATGATTGTAAGTTTCCTGAGGCCTCCCCGGAAACAAAAGCATGTACAACCCACAGAACCATGAACAAATTAAACCTCTTTTCTTCATAAATTACCAAATTTCAGATATGTCTTTAAAGCAGTGTGAGAAAGGATTAAAACAACATTCATTTTGAATATAGGCTTAACTTTGTCATATCCCAATGAGAGCTTAGTCACCCTTGACACAGTTTTCAATTATCCACTTCTTCCCAGTTCTTTATTGTGGTTAACCTACATATCTATCTTGTACAATTGCCTCCTGATGTCCATCTTCTTGTTGTATGTATATGTCCCATAGACATCTATGGGACATATACATACAACCTACTTAACTCAACCCACTGACCCCAAATCCTGCACAAACTGCAGAGATGTTCCTGTGGCCATTCTCAGTCACTAAATGACTCCACAGAACTGGCACCTGTTTGCTCTAAACCAACCAATTAGAACTCCCCTTAGAAATTCTGCTTGGCTAATGCTCTGGACTCCAATAAAGTCCTTGGACCATAGGAACTTTCTTTTTTTCTGGCTCCCTACTGGCTGATTCAGCACACTGATTCTTTGATTTTCCCATCAACCCATGGGTATGTCTCATTTCTCATGGACCTATGAGTAATAAACTACTTATGTTATTTCATATGTTTTGGTTTTGTTTTCTCCTTTGTGTCTCATTCAACCAACACACCAGAACCTAACTTTCTTCCCTGTCAAAGTTCTTCTACAGAGTAGCTATCTTGCCAAGAATAAACTAAACATAGGTTTATATAATAAACTAAATAAGAGCCAAAGGAGTGTCTGTCAGTGTAAACAGTCTCCTTCCTGTGAGAGGGCGGCCTGGTCATGTGTTAGACATTCAGTTACCAGGCCTTCCTTCAGAATAAAGAAGTATGTCATGAAAGGCACACTGTAGGTATGCACAATCACTTCTCCTGGAGTCCCAGCAGGAAAGAGCTAGAGTTTATAGACACTATCCAGAGAGAGATCTTAAGGCCAAATTAGAGAAAATTACAACATCAATATATGTAACCTGGAATAATCATTCAACCGTTGGTTGTGCAACTTAGTTAAGTTACTTAATTACTTTGATAATGAAAAGAATAATACCTAACTGGAGGAGTTGTGAGGACTACAAATTATATTTCTAACACAGTCAACACATTGTCTGGCATGTTGAAGATGATCAATAAACAAATACATTTATAATTCTAGTTCTCATTGTGTAGGTTACTTTTGTATCACCAATCTATTTGTAATAGTAATTAAGCTATTTGAGTGGTTGACATCTCAATTTTTAAAACTCGAAAGGGGCAGAAACTCTCTGATTCTAATATATCAAACTCCTATGCTTAGATTGGTCAAGAGCACATCATATAGCTTAAAAATTCTGTCTTTATAAGATTAATTGTGTGTATACTGAGTTTAAGAACAAAAGTAATGCCATTCTACTTTGGCTAGTGAAATGAAATAGAATATTTATATTAATATGTTTAAAAATATATTAAACTCTAAAAAACCCAATTCATTCACTTATCTGAAGCAATATTATTTTTATTTAAATAAAGTAATAATATTTTATTATTTTGAGTTAAGAAGCATAAAAGGAATGATAAACTTCAATCAATTAGTGTTGATATCGTATTTTAAAAACACAAATGTAAGATGTGAAATTTACAAAAAGTAAAGTACAATCTTTTCCTAGCTTTCAGAGATTTACTTCTTTGTCCTATTATAGGCAAAAACTGTTTTCTTTTTTTGTAATAGTGATAACACTACATTTGTATTTGGGCATGTCTATATCTAAGTGATTATTAAAATACTGCTATGAACAGAATGTCTGCACCCTGCCCCCCAAAATTCATATGTTGTACCCCAAATGTGATATTATTGGACAGAGGGCCTTTTGGAGGTAATTAGGGTTAGATTAGATCATGAAGTGGAACCATCATGGTGGAATGAATGGTCTTATGAAAAGAGGAAGCAACACAGGATTTCACTCTCTGGGTGCCTACACCTAGGAAGGCCATGAGAGGACATAACCAGGAAGAGGGACTTCACCAAAATCCCTCGCATACTGGCACCTTTATCTCAGACTTCCAGCCTTCAGCACTTTAAAAAATAAATATTTGTTGTTTAAATCACTCAGTATGTGACATTCTGTTATAACAGCCAAAACAGATTGAGGCATTTATTATAGTTTGCTTCTAAGCATTTAATATAATGCCAATTGTGTAATTTCAATACTAAGAAATTGAATTGGTCAAGCTCTTAATTAAAACATTCTGTATTGCTTAAGTTTGAATCAACATAATTTGAAGGACCAGTATTGTAACAGAAAATGTAACAAATAGTAAGCATTATTTTCCCAAGATATCACTATTATAATTGTGTATCTTCATATATGTAATAAACCATGGTAAGGCACAAATAACCTGTGATTTATTTTTTCAAGAAAGTTTTAAGTATAAGCAATTTAAGACCACGGTTTCTTCATTTTTCATGGTACGATCAATTTGCCAACCCTTTTAGCCTTTCCCTTTTCAGGACCCTGAATAACCAAGCCACATCTTACTGTGAACAAATTAGTTTTGACACCTTGAGACATTTAATTATTTGCAACACTGAGTCAGATGAAGGTGAAGCTGAAACTTTTCAAGTTCTAGAAAGATATATATGCTAAAAATGTCATTGTAGGATAGTTTCACCCTAAAAATTCACTTAATAAGTATAATAGAAATGTGCAAATAAGGCTGCAAATTTCTAAGAAATAAGCATATTACAAATTAAATAGAAATATAAATTTTAGCAGTTAATATTTTTTACATCCTACTATTCAGAAGTCTTTTTCAGAGGTGTATAAAATCTCAGAGATGGCACTGAGTACAAAGTTCATTTACTAGAGCCATTCATTTTACAGTTGAGGGACCTGAGGTTCAGAGAGGTTAAGTGATTTGCCAAGGTCACTCTTCAGTTGCTATTAAACTTAGAGAGTTAAAACCTAGACTTATTATTTACTCAATATTATTTTATTAATTTTATTTTTTCATTTATCAAAACAATGGCAACTTAGGAACATCCAAGCCTGTTGTTGGTGAATAATATATTTAATGGGAAAATTGTGCTAATTAAATTCATATATGTATTAAAATGGTACAGTTAATTTGCCCAAATGAATTCATAGCTATGCCAATTTACATGGCTATAATGAAAGAATCCTGAGAATATTTAATTCATGAATTCTTTCATTCATTATTTCATTAGTAATTATTTAATGTTTATTGTATGAACTATTTCAGGAATATATACATGTATGTTTGTGTGGGAGCATATGTAAGCATGTGTCTGTTTTGGTTTTCTTCACAGTTCTTATAGTCCTGATTAAAAAATGATTTTCTGAGAGTGATAATTGGTTGATTTGAGGACATAAAATAAATATTTCAATCAATATTTATTCACATTTGTCCATGGGAGAAAAATGATTTTAAGATGTGTGTGACTTAATGCAAAATATGTCCTGAACACACACACATTTTTGTAAATTTACTTGCTTATATAAGATATAATGTGAAATAAAATTGATTAAACTTTTAAGTATTAAATTATATAGGGAATGTGAAGAGCCCATTTTTACCTCTATTAGTGTAAGTATATTCAGCTTGAAGCTGTTAAAAATAATTGTGTGTATATATGTATATATTATAATATATATATAAGTGTATATATATGTATATATTATATTATATGTAAATATACTTCTTTATTCTGGAAGAAGGCCTAATGCCTGAATGGCCAACACAAGATCAGTATATATACATATATATATATATGTATATATATATAAAATAAATCTATATGTAGATTTATGAAGTATAAGTAGAAAAATATTATAGAGGTATATATAAGTATATGTAAATATTACATAACAAGCCATAAGTCTAGGGAGAAATATGTGTCTTATATGCTCATTTTTTCCTTTCTACAATTTACACATGCATATTCTGCATGAATTACATTTTATAACATTGAAAATCTTTGAACTGTTTTTGTATGTCATGAAATCTAAAGTTACTCATTGATTAATGAATACATCCTCCACTATTGTTAAATGAACAAGAAAAAATGTGTTTGTAGAAGTTTGTGTTTGTGTCTGTAGAAATTTGTGTTTGTAGAAATATCTATTCAGACTTTTAATTACTTTTTTGTACTAAATTGCTTACCTTGTCACAGTCATTTTCATTTTCTGATTTCATTGATGTATAATGAAACTTCAATAAGTAACCTACTATTATAAAGATACATATCTAACCTCTCTATATGGTGCATAAAGGCATCTTTGTTTGTAGAAGATTTTTTAAATGTTCATCTTACACTGTGTGACTGAATGATGTTAAGCAAGTTCTATAATGAAAGTATTATCTAAATGCTTAATTATTCATGTTTAAATATTATATATAAAAACATGCATATGTAGTATGTATATTAAATATGACTATGTATATCTTTGTCAATTTATTGCATTATTGATATATTTTCACAAAAGTACAATCTAAACAGTTTTATAACTAAAAGTAATTTGATTCTTTGGTGATTGATGGCATTCAAATTTCTGTTTAGAGTTTTCCTAGCATTTCATTAAAATATATTGATGTTGTATAGTTATTCTGAGCATATAGAATCATGTGATTTGTTTTTTGTTGAATTATTTACTAATTTCTATTAATGCAATTTTACATTCACTTGTTTGAAAAGTTTTATGTTCACAAGTAATTTGAATAAGATATTATGTATTCATCTTGGAAGAAAAACAGGATAAATTGTCAACACATTATTGAACTAGGGAGAATGGCCAGTGCATTATACAAGGATGGGAGTACTCATTTTTTTAAAGACAAGAATTAGAAGCAAATGCCTCAAAACAGTAATTGACATTCATAAACTACTTTCCCTTAAAACATCTAAAAGTAATTTGAATAAATTACTTAATTAGCCCCTTAGCAGCTTCCAGTGGTAGACATTGAATTGTAAGTACAATGTACTTTGTATTAACAGCATTGACGAAAAGTACTAGGGCAGATAATCTATAGAGACTTTACACGAAAAAAAAAAGCTGGTGTTTAGTCAATGGTAGTCTTGTACACAGTGTTACACATATAAATTGTTTGCTAATGTGAGAACGCAGCCAAGATTGTTTGGTTTACTCTTTTTTCTCCCTGTTAATTTAGTTTTCCTCCTGAATTGTCTTAACTTTTTATTATTTTTTTCCGTTCTCTTTGTCCTCTGTCTTTTAAAAGAGAGAACAAATCTAAAATTGAGATAGAATTATTTTTTCTACATATATCCAGATTATGTTGAATGTCTATGCAAACATTTATTAAAAACAGCAAAGACAATAAGAACAACAAAGTATATACTTCAGTTTTTGTTTCTTTATACTAACTACAGGTGTTCAGGGAAATAGGATTCTGTGACTTATAGACAGTCTATTCTCTTTTATTTTTAAACAGCTTCATTAAAATATAATTTAATACATTTAACACTGATCATACTTAAAGAGTACATTTTGGTAATGTTTACCATAGTTATATACCCAGGAAATCAACGCCATAGTCAAGAGAGTAAATGTATTCATCACCCAAAAACTTTATATTTAGTTGTAATCCTTTCCTCCTAGTCTTCCTTCCCAGAAAAAAATGTTGTGTGTTCAATTGCTATATTGTTTTATATTAGCTTGCATTTTCTGGAGTGACATATAAAAGGAATCATACAATATGTTTTATTATCTCGCTTCTTTCACTGGCAAAGTAATTTTGAGATTCATCCATGTTATCATCTGAATCAATATTTTAAATGGTAAATAATTTTTCACTGAAGATATGCCAGATTTGATTAATCCATTTACATATTGATGAACATTAGGATTATTTCCATTTCTGATTACAAAAAAGCTTCTATCAATATCTGTGTACAAGTTTTTGTATGGAGATATATATATATGTATACATATATATGTGTATACACATATCTATACATATATACATATATATGTGTGTGTTTGTGTGTGTGTGTGTGTATATATATAGATAGATAAAATATTCATTTATCTTGAGTAAATGCCTAGGAGTAACATATCTGGTTCATACAATAGATGTGTATTTAACTACAGGATGATTTCCCAAAGTAGCTGTACAATTTTACGTTCCCACAGGCAGCAATTTAATGCAAAGCAAATTTGCAAATAGGAAGGAATTGCTGTAAAAATAAAGCATTTTATTAAATATAAATTCAAATGAATTTGTAACCCAAAGTTTTCTCATAACTGGGCCTCCTAACATGTTTGATTACCATCTTTATTGAAAATGTTAGAACATAATCTAACATTTAAAAAATTTTGAGGGGAGTTTTAGTTTTCTAACTAAAACAACTATGGAAGCAAAAGGTGAACACTGTAATACACAGTTATAATCATTTCATATATTAGAAAACTCACAAATTGATTTTTTCACTGTATGGAACACACTGAAACATCATCTATTCACAAATGTACATTTGCTTTTCTGGACCTGGTCTTCTAATGCAATCTAGTGAAAGGCATATTATTTTAGAGTTTGGAAGGTTCAAGTACACTAAAATATTTTTGACAAAGAAGACAAGATAAGACATTAAAGAGACCCTATTCTGGAGTTTTTCCTTTGTAAAACTCAGATGAAATGTTTAAGAATTGAAATAAATTAATGATTAAAAACTTTACCACAAATATAGTTTGTAAGTATTATACACTACATTTATTTTTTATAATAATGTGCAATAATAATGCTTACAAATAATAATGTTTAAAGCATTATTAGCAAGAATTTTAAGAACTTTCTCCTGAAGTTTGAAAAGTGTTTTGTATTTTCGAAGAGGCCAAGTGCTCAACCTGCCTCAAAGAGTATCAATCTATCTTCCACACCTATACATGAAGAACAAAGTGACTGATGACTTCAATCCTGTCTGACTTTTCAGTGCAAAGCAATGTTGGTGCTGAACTTAGCCCTTTACCTCTGTGCAGCAGGTCTGTGGCTGTTCTATTTCCTAGCTACCTGCACAAGCTTCTATGATACATCAGTGGAGGGTAGAGTTTACACACTGAGTGCTACAGCCTTCCAAAGAAAACACACATTGATCTTAATGTTACGGTTCCATTGTGTAGTTGCATTTGGGCCTCGTCCCTGAATTCCCAGAAGGTGAAACCTCTATCTCAGAAATTTTGAGCTCTTGTCCTATTCCTTGGAAACTACATGGGTTTTGTGTGAACAAAGAGGATAAATGTGGTGTTTAGAGAGAGGAAATGGAAATGAAAATGGAAATGGAAGTGGAATGGGTGTAGTTAGGGCCTTCAATACTTTCATTGTGAATTGTAATTATATATATATTATATTAAGTATACTAAAATTAGATATCTAATATATGTTAGAATTGCATGATATATTCTCTCTGTATTAGAATTCCAAATATATAGTAGACTGTTAGAATTATATAATTGTAATATATAGATATATAAATAAGTTGAATTTAATACATTTTATAATATATTGTTTCTTCACTTTCTAAATTATAGATTCCTACCTTACAATGTTATCATGGTTGTCATTCAGGTTTGGAAGCATAAAGCAAAGTATATTTACACACTTCATAGAAGCAAACATAGCAATTAGAAAATAATGGTTATTTTATTAAAAATAGTCTCTTTATAAAAGTGTTTATAAAGGCTGCCAATGGAGGTCAGAAGTTCGAGACCAGCCTGGCCAATATGGTGAAACCCCGCCTCTACTAAAAGTACAAAAATTAGCTGGGCGTGGTAGTGCACACTAGTAATCCCAACTACTCAGAAGGCTGAGGCAGGAGAATGACTTGAATCTGGAAGCAGAGGTTGCAGTGAGCCGAAATAACACCACTGCACTCCAGCCTGGGTGACAGACTGAGATCCTGTCTCAGAAAAAAAAAAAAAAAAAAAAAAGCAGTAAGAAAAAGACTCTGGTATATTTTGGTTTTATTTAATCAACCAGCATTAACTTACTGCACATTCTGTTTTCCATTTTCTGAATGGCCACAGGAAGCTAAGAAAGACAGTTGATAGAAATGAGAAGTTGTTCAAGTAAGGGAGCCAAAACACCCAAAACTACTGAATACTAAGAAAATTGGTTTTATTAATGGTGCCAGTCTCAAGACTGTATTAGGCTAATACAAGAGACATTGGCATAGGTTAAGAATTTGCCCCATCTACCTACATACCCTGTGGCAGATCTCTGAACCCTTTGAAATTCTGCATTAAACTAATGATAATCATTTCCAGAACATCTTGTTGAGAAAAATCTGAGTTCTTTCTTTGCTGCATTGACATTAGGACATTTCTCATGGTTTTAGCTAGGGCCTTTACCAAATACACATAGCATTTATTCTGTAAGAGATATATGTCTAAAGTTTGAATTGGCAGTTATATGTATATTAGTATTTAAATTTTAAAGTGATCCCCTTGCAAATTAGTCTGCAAATAAAAAGCCATGAAAAGATATTTTTTAAGTCACTGATTTTTTTATGTGAGAATATGGGTTTGGAATTTTTGGTGTTGCTTATTACTTAATTTATTCAACATGATTAGTCCTTCAACAAAATTGTCTTCATGTGCAGGAGTCACTATAATCAGAATTAAATGAGGTAATAAAACTGAAGCATAATCAATGTTGATTATATGTTAGAGGAAAGAATATATCTGACATTGGGTGCACATGGAATGGTAATATTTACATGGAAAGTGTAATTAATTGCCTTATTAGACCTAACTCTTTAATATTTTCTGTATCCATGCCATTTTCCATGTAACCCTGCTCTATGTCTTTGGGCTAGGCCATGTGATTTCATTGGTCCAACGAATGCCTGTAGAATTTCAGCAAGAGGAGGCTTAATATAAGCTTGCAGTTTGTACTTCCTTTGTGCAGTTCTGACGTAGCCACAATAAGAAAAATTATCTGCTAGGCTGCTGATACATAGAGTACGAGAAACAGATGGAGCTGGCTTGCAATCTTCTGGTCAAAATGAGCCCACTCTAAATAAACTTACCTACAAATGCACAGATAAAATGGATTATTTCCATGAAAAGGTGCACAATTTTAAAGTAGTTTGCTATTTATTATTTCCACAATGGTTGATAAATAAAGAATGATAAGGTGGAAACTGCAAGTTGCAATCAGAAAATGGAGGGGTTTTTATTATGGATTTCATTCTTCTACAAGGAACTGTTTATATTTACATTTGTACGATGCAGTCATATGTTGGGGATAAACCACATATTAGAGTACAAATTGGTTTCAGAATCAATATTTAGAAGGTTGGATTGAATGATTACTTCAATATCATTTCTGGTATTGCTGAACTTGTACATTATTAATTAATGATTACGAAATCTTATTGGTTGACTTCATTTCTAATTAGAATAAAAAGATTAACACCATGATAAAAAAAACTTGTCTGACAAATTATTAGCACCTGTATATTCACTTTCAGATACTGACAAAATATTTGAGTCATACACATGTCAATGATCATGAAATAGATACGGCAAAGTCCATAAGTTAGGAATCATGCAAGTTTAATATTTTGCTGGTTTTTAAATCTGTGATTACAACATAGAAGTACTTAATTTACAAAAGAGAGAGGGTCCTTTTAATTGTCTTTCTTTCATCGAAGACAAATCACTTGATGACAAATTATTTTTAAATTGCCTTTGTTACATACTTGTAAAATATGTTGAAACAAAATGAAAAACCAACTAATGTTTTTGATGTGACATATTATGAAGTACATTTCCCAAAAAAACTTTAAATATAGTTAATCTTCTAAATCTTATATCTAGATTGTAGAAAAAAACAAAGAATTAAAAATTAAGAAATTCTCCATGCCTCACTGTCTTATTTCTCACCTGCTAAGTACAGCTACCTAGATTTGATAATTCTACAATGTGTATATACTTCATAACATCATGTTGCACATGATAAAACATACAAAATTATCTGTCATTTTAAGTTTAATAACAATAAAAGAGCTATGGTTTTCTCAGAAATTTTACCTTTTTCTACACAAAATATTATTTTGAACTATAAATTACATCAGCTTTATTTTAACATTAAGCAAATTACCTATATAAAATTTCATAATAACTTTCTTCCTCAAAAATTGGGTTAATGTGTAAGGGGTTTTAAGTGTGCCTAGTGGAAATTAGAAAGGCCCTCTCATTTAAATGATGATAACTTTGTGATAAGATACTATTTCCCATAAATGTGCTATCATAATTAAGGAACATAATTCTGCATAATATTTATTTACCTGGAAGTATTTGACCTCTGTGAGAGACATAATAAATTACGATGTAATTAAAATTTTTTTTTTTTGACAAAGTCTTACTCTGTCACCCAGGCTGGAGTGCTGTGGCCTGACTCCAGCTCACTGCAAACTCTGCCCCCCATGTTCAATTCTTGTGCCTCAACCTCCAGGCGTGCACCACCATGCCTGGCTCTTTTTTGTATTTTTGTAGAGACGGGATTTTGTCATGTTAGCCAGTCTGGTCTCAAACTCCTGGCCTCAAGTGACACCCCTGCCTGTATCTCCTAAAATGCTGGGATTACAGGCATGAGCTACCACTCCTGACCTTTGATGAGATTAATATTAAGACAAAAACACAACCAGATGCTTATCTTTATAGTTTCCCTTCTCTTATCTGAGTTCCTAGGTTTATAAGTAAGCCAGGTTATAAGTGATTCACAGTATTACAGGTTTGTACATGTATAGATATAAGTATTTTTTCTTGAAAATTACCTTGGGGTAAGTTTTTCTGTGTTTGTTTACTGTAGATATATTTTATACATGAATATGAAATGTTGATTGCATTGATATTTTCAATCAATATCAGTAAGAAAAATTTTCTACTATTGATACATGACAAATTGACATGTCTTAAAAATTATCATTTTTTTTAAATTACCAACTGTACTTGAAATGTAATGAGTATTAGAAAATGCATATCCAATTATATCTTTCCTTTTCCATGGCAGATGTGTGATTTGGTATTAAATTAATTACCAAATGCCTTTGCATTCTAACAGTTGGATATTTTAGACTTCAAAGGCAAATAGATTTTGAAGCAATATAATAACAAGCTTAGAAGTGTGAAGTGCAGCAGGGCAGAAAAGTGAGAAATCAACAGGCTTAGTTGTTAGTATTTTTCAGAAGAGTTAATAAATCATAGTGTGACAACAGTAAAAAATGCAAGTCATATGTAGTACAAACATAATTCACTATAAATCAAATTTTATATCTGTTTAACATTAATATAATTAAAATTCAAGATGGCACATTATTGTACACATGGATTTCTAGTTAGATTTATTATGTTTCTGAATATCATCCTAGAAGTTCATCATATTTCTGTATAATTTTTGTTGTAATTGGCAGTAAACATAAAAACTGAATATTTTGGAAGTTTAACATTTTTTAATGAAGACATTTCCAAGTACCAGTGCTTTCAAACTTTCATTATTTTACAGTTAGCTCAGGGTTAATAGAAACTCTTTAACCCTGAACTAACTTTACTTATTAATAAACTCTCCTTAGATACAAGTCATATATAGCATGACAATTATAATCTATATTAACTATTGCTTACAAATGTTAAAAAATTCATCTGCATATTATAATCTAAAGTTCTTGAATGAAGTATCATTTTGAAACTCATCTACAGTCTTATTTCAAGTAATTTGATTACCTATTACATATGAAAGTTGACAGAAAAAATTAGGAAATAAATATGTCTGTAAATACAACTTATTTTAATAGAGATACACAAATTATTTATTTTGAAAGCTGTGTGTTTGATCTTAGGGACTTAAATATTTCTCACAGAAACTCTTATTTAATTAAAACAATTTGTGTATCTTCTATCAGATAACATTTATTTTAAAAAGACTTTTAAGAAAAAAATGTTGCAACATTTTGACTAATATATTGATTATTCAATCACTATTTATGTAAATGGGTAGTTCAGCACCAAAATTGTTTATTTGCTAAATATAAATACTCTGTGGAAGAACTAGTATTAATCATTCTCTGGTGAATAAGTCTAGATATTTTAGAGGCTTTTATAAATAGTTCAATTCTGCATTTGGCATGTTTTTTAATGTTTGCTTTCACATTGTCCCCTTTCCAGCCTCTCTCTCCTCCCCCTCCCTCTTTACCCCTCTCTTTCTCTCTCAATCTCTTTTTCTCTCTACTCTTCTCTCTTTGTGTGTCTCTTAAGCACTTTGCCCTTTTCTTTATACATGATAGATATTTAATTTATATGTTTGATAAAAATACACTACAAAATGAACAAAATATTTGGTAAATACTCCAAAAATGTTATAGAAATATTAACCTATGAGCCATAACAAATGTAACGGTAAATTGAATAAGTAAATTTTAATTCATTTATTTTTCATGCTTAAATATACTATAGATACCATACATACAAAGTTATGCACCTAACTAAACTGACAATTCTTTTAATGCTCTTATTTTCTGGGACAAACACATAGCAGGCATCAGTTTTGGTTTTACATTTATTAAATAATTCAAATATTATTCAAGTAAGTATGGAAGAATGTCACAAATGCCAATAAATACCTTTCTATGACAGCAAATACTTTTGATTAATCATTTAATTATTGTTTAAATTTTATATTTACTATAAATAGAATATAAGGAGTAAAGTTAGCTAAGGTCAAATATTATTATTTCATTCGATTACCCAATATTGTTTTTACTGATCATATTCTTTTTATTTTAAAAACATATGCAAAGTAAGTGTTGAAGTAAGTGAAACTCACTTAAATTCAGAAATTGTTCCAGGCAAAAAATCATCAACATAACAAGTTTTTTTTAATACTGTGCTATTTGAATGTAAATTTTGTTTTTATTTGCAAGCTAAACACATCATAATCTATGAACTATATGGCATGATCAAAAGTACTAATGAATGCTTGGAAACAAACTGTGGTAATAAAAGCTTGTGAAAAATGAATAGAAAACAACACCCATGATTGAAATAAGTTATTTGAAATTTGTAACTCCTCAACAGAAGAAAAATAAAAATAACAGTTATAGACTTCTGGAAGAAACAAATTCGCTTTCTCCCATTCTCTCTTTCTCTCTCTCTGTGTGTGTGTGTGTGTGTGTGTGTGTGTGTGTGTGTGTGTGTGTGTATTTAATTCCACTTTTAGACATGTACCCAAATGAATTGAAAACAGGGATGCAAACAAATAAGTTCATGCCCATGTGTGTTGCAGCATTATTTACAGTAACCAAGAAGTGAGAACAAGCCAATTGTTCATCAGCAGATGAATGGATAAACAAAATGTAATATTATAATAATGAAGTGCCACTTGACTATACAAAAGAGTAAAGTACTAATACCTGCTACAACAATAATGACTTGAAAGCATTATGGAAGGGCGAGGAGGCAGAGCAATATTGCTAAATAGAACCCTCCAGTGAACATTCCTCTCTTAAGAATGTCAAATTAAACAACTATACAAAGAAGAAAACAATTCCATAAGAATCAAAAATCAGATGAGTGATCACAGTACCTGGTTTTGTTATTATGTCAATAAAAGAAGCACTGAAGCGGATAGGAAAGGCAGTCTTGAATTGCATACACAATCCCTCCTTCATTACCCCTGGCAGTGACCTCAGTAGCACAGAGAGATAATCTGTGTACTGGGGAAGGGAGAGTGCAACGATTGTAGAACTTTGCATTGGAACTCAGTGCTGCTTACCACATGGGACAGCAACACAGAGCAGAACTCAGCTGGCGTCCAGAGAAGGAGCATTTAGACCAATCTTGGCCAGAGACAAATCATCCATTCTAGTGGTTGGAACCTGTAATTCAGGCAAGCACCACCACCGCAGGTTAATGTGCTCTGGGGTTCTAAACAAATTTGAAAGGCAATCTAAGCCACAAGACTGCAATTCTAAGGAAAGTACTGCTGCTGGGCTGGGCTTAAAGCCAGTAGACTTGAGGTGAAGGTGAGATACCAGCTGGAGTGGCCAAGGGAGTGCATGTGTCACTCCTCACCCAATCCAAGGCAGCTCAGCTCAGCTTAGCCAAAGTGGGTTAGAGTGGCAAGTGGGAGTTTGTGGTCTCTGCTTCCAGACTTTGGCTCCCGGATGGCATTTCTGGACCTGCAGTGGGCCAAAGGGGAGACCATTGGCCTGAAGGGAGAGATCCAGGCCTGGCAGCATTTTCCACAAGCTGACTGAGGAACTCTTGGGCCTTGAGTGAGCATTGATAATATCCAGGCAGCAAACAACATGGGCTCCTTGTGGTGGTGACCATAGTGTATTAGTCAGAGTTCTCTAGTGGGACAATATTAATGGAATTATATATGGGAGTTTCTTAAGTATTAACTCACATGATCACAAGGTCCCACAATAGGCCAACTGCAGACTGAGGAGCAAGGAGAGCCAGTCCAAGTTCCAAAACTGAAAAACTTAGTCTGATGATTGAGGGCAGGAATCACTCAGCATGGAAGACAGATGTACGCTAGGAGAAAAACGCTGTTTTTCACATTGTTCTTCCTACTTATATTCTAGCCATGCTGGCAGCTGATTAGATTGTGTCCACCCAGATTAAGGGTGGGTCTACCTTTCCAAGCTCACTGACTCAAATGTTAATCCCTTTGGCAGCACCCTCACAGACAAACCCAGGATCAACACTTTGTATCTTTCAATCCAGTCAGGTTGACACTCCGTATTAACCATCACAAGTCCATTCCTTGTCAACTTGAACCCATACACATCTCCTGAGATCACATATAATCTTCAAATAAAGACAATAATAAGGTCATAATTACACCTAGCCTAATACAACTAACAAATGGAAACACACCAATCCCCCACCCAAATACTATTACATAAAGTTAACAATACTTAAATACTGATGTTAGTCAATAAATCTTACGTCACGTGAAAAAGGAGAAAGGAAATAAAATGATATTTTCTTAGTACAAGTGTATACATGCACAAACATGTTTTTTAAAAAAGAAGAAGGAAATACTCATGATAATTACAGTCCTCATTTCTACAGCTGGTTAGTTGGTCATAGCTGGTATTGATGACTACCTTCTTCTAGTACCCATTCTGTAATCCCTTTGCCTTCTGCAAACACCTCAGCAGATCGTGGTTGTTTCCCTGGTGCAGTGACCCAAACCTTCATTCTTAAAGAGTCTGGGTCATTTGTAGTCCTGCCTGGATTGGGCTACTATAGTTTCCCATTGACCTTAATCACAGGGCATGGTAATACTAAGAGACACCCTAATGGATCTCCTGTATTTCATGCATATTCTTCCTTACCTCTGCTCTGGAGTAGTAAACTGATTTCATCTTGATAGTCCAGGTCAGACACCCCAGCCAACACAGTAACTTCCTTCTTAGCCGGTTGATCCAAAGGTAGGAGGAGCCCAAACTGTCCAGGTGGCAATCCTAACTTCCAGTTTAACAAAACTGTTGTGTCTCCTGGTTGCAGTGTACCTCCCTCTGGAACTAAGACCTCTAGCCCACCAGAATGTAATGTCGCAGGAACAGGAAGCAAAAACTTTGCTAGTGGATCACTTGGGGTGTTGGTGATTGGTGCCACTTCCACATCCACCCCTTGACTCCTGGACCTGTGAATCCTGGTTGTAGGACAAACAGTACCATATATTGATCACTGATTCAGAACATACACGACCTTCTTGAGAACTTTGCCCAGCCCTGCAAAGTATTGTCACATAGTTGGCATTGTAATTATAACTTCAAAAGGCCATTCCACTGTTCTTTCAATCCAGCTGCTTCAGGAGGATTGGGAACATAATAAAACCCGTGAATTTTATGAGCATGAGTTCACTACTGCACTTCTTTAGTCGTAAAGTGAGTGCATTGGTCGGGGCAATGCTGTGTGGAATACCATGATGGTGGATAAGGCATTCCGTGAGTCCACAGATGGTAGTCTTGGCAGAAGCATTGCATGAAGAGTAGGCAAGCCCATACCTGGAGTAAGTGTCTATTTCAGTGAGGACAAACCTCTGCCTTTTCCGTGATGGAAGAGGTCTAGAAGAAAACAGGGGTATTGGGGCTGGCTCCTGAGGAGAGTCAACATTATCTTGCCTGGCAACTGCCTCAGGGGAAACCATCACTGTTGTCTCAGGCAGTTCAGGGTTTATCTTCTCAGACAAAGTTGGAAAGGCTGATGGCAGCATGGGTCAGGGAGGGGATGTTGTGACTACTGGGGATTGGGAAGCTGTTCCTTCTGGCAAAAAAGTTTCATTGGAGTTTACAAATGCAGTGTCCTCAGCTTCATCAGGGTCCTTCAACGATTTCCCATTCCAAGTTGCAGGCTCCCATTTTTTTCAAATCAATGCCCTCACTTCAGCAGTAGACACCTGGCAAGGTGCACCTTTTGTTGCAGCTCAGCCACTGTCATGATAAGAGCCTGTGTCTGATTTTCCACACTTTCAGTTGTTTCTCTACTGGAGATAAGACCCTCATTCAGGGCAAGCCTAGCAAATTTGAGGCTCAGTATCTGCTTTTGAAGCTAGGAGATAGAATCTTTGAGTTCATCATTTTATTTCAACTCTTTGTTCAGTGAACTTGGGAGCAGCCAACCAGCTTCATTGTGTTCCTTGGTTCCCACATATGGTCAAAGGTATTATGTATAGAGTCACTAAACTCTTTGCCTCTCACAAGTGATAAATCAGGAGTTTCAGATGCATTTATTTTGGATAACTCTCTAAACAGTTCACACCAAGGACTATCAGTGTTCTCCATACTAATAGAAGTAGAGACTTTAGCATTTTTGGGTCTAATCATATTAAGCAGCCAACAATAGGAACCCTAATAGGAACATATATATATATGTGTGTGTGTGTGTGTGTGTGTGTGTGTACATATATATATGTGTACATATATATGTGTGTGTACATATATGTGTGTACATATATATGTGTACATATATGTACACATATATATGTACACACACAGACACACACATATATGTGTGTGTGTGTGTGTATATATATATATATATATATATGAGCTTATTAAGTATTAACTCACAAGATTACAAGGTCTCACAATAGGCCATCTACAGATGGAAGAGCAAGGAGAGCTAGTCCAAGTTCCAAAACTGAGGAACTCAGAGTCTGATGTTCGAGAGCAGGAAGCATCCAGCACGGAAGAAACACGTAGGCTGAAAGGCTAGGCCAGAGTCTCTCTTTTTCACATTTTTCTGCCTGCTTGTATTCTAGCCATGCTGGCAGCTGATTAGATTGTGCCCACCCGGATTAAGGGTGGGTCTGCTTTTCCCAGCCCACTGCTTCATATGTTAATCTATTTTGGCTACACCCTCACAGACACACTAATGATCAATACTGCATATCTTTCAATCCAGTCAAGTTGATACCCAGTATTAACCATTACACATGGGTACAGACTCCTTCTCCATGACAAAAGGAAGAGGAACAGTGGGAAAATCTCTGTCCTGTGACTTGAGTGCCAACTCAGCCACAGTAGAATAGAAATCCAAGTGGATTCCTAAGTTTCCTGACTCTCAGATGGCATTTCTGGACCTTTCCTTGGGCAGGGGAAAGAAGACCCACCACCCTGAAAGGGAGGACGCAAGCCTGGCTGTGTTCACCACGTGCTAATTGTAGAGCCTTTGAGCCTTCAGTGACCATATCCTGTAGCCAGTCAGTAGACATTGCGTGCCTTGAGACAGTTTCAATGCTTTGCTGGCTTTAGGTCTGAACTAGCACAGTCCCAGTGGTGGTGGCTATAGGGGTGCTTGTGTCACTCCTTCATCAGCTCCGTGCAGCTCAGGGGAGAGGAGAGAGAGAGAGAGACAGAGAGAGAGAGGGAGAGACTCCATTTGTTAGGGAAAAAAGAGGAAGATAACAGGTGTCTCTGTCTGGTAATCCAGAGAATTATCTAAAATTTTTCCCAAGACCACCAAAGAAGTACTCCTATGTGTGTGCTAGCTTCACAGCATTGCTGGGCTTGGAGTGCCCCATAATGCTGATACAATTGCATTGACCAAAGACTCAGATTACAAAACTCAATTCATCTGGAATACTTTAAAAGCCTTCCCAAGGAGGATGGGTACAAGCAAGGCCAGACTACAAAGAATACAATTAATAGCTAACTTTTCAATGCCCTGATATCAACAAATATCCATAAGCACCAAAACATGACCTCACCAAATAAAATAAATAAGGCACCAGTAACAAATCCCAGAGTGACAGAGATAATGTAACTTTAAAGAAAGATAATTCAAAATAGCTATATTGACGAAGCACATTAAAATTCAAGATAACACAGAAAAGGAATTCAGAATCCTATCCGATAAATTTATGAAAGTGATTGAAATAATTTTTCAAAAATCTGGCAGGAATTGTTTAGCTAATACATTCAATTAACATACCAAAGAATGTATCAGAGTATCTCAAGCATAACTGATCAAGTAGAAGAAAAAATTAGTGATCTTGAAACAGACTATTTGAAAATACACAGACAGAGGAGACAAAAGAAAAAAAAATAAAAAAGAGTAAAGCACATCTCTAAGATCTTGAAATGGCCTTCCAAAAGGCAAATCTAAGAGTTGTTGGCCTTAGGAGGAGGTAGAGAGAGAGAATGGGGTAGAAAGATTTTTCAAAAGAATAGTAACACAGAATCCCAAAACCTAGAAAAATATGAACAGTATTTAAGTACAAGAAGTTTATAGAGCACCAAGCAGATTTAGCCCAAATAAGACTTCTTCAAGAAATTTAATAATCAAACTCCCAAAAAGCAAGGGTAAAGAAAGTCTCCTGAAAGTAGAAAAAGGAAAGAAACAAATAATACAATGGAGCGGCAAAATGGCAGCATAATTCTCAATGGAAAATTGCAGGTCAAGGGAGACATACATAAAGTGATAAAAAAGAGGAACTTTTATCCTAGAATAGTATTTAGAGCAAAAATATCCTTTATTCATGAAGGAGAAATAAAGACATCCCCAGAGAGAAACAAAAGCTAAGGGATTTCATCAACCACATAACTGTCCTACTAGTATGCTAAAGGGAATTCTTCAATCTGAAAGAAACAGACCTAAATGAGCAAGAAATCATCTGAAGGTAGAAAACTCACTAGTAATTGAAAGTACACAGAAAAGCACTCTGTGATAACTCTTATTGTGGTGTATAAACTACTCATATGCTGAGTAGAAAGACTAAAAGAGGACCCCATCAAAAATTACTACAAAAATTTCAAACATAGTATAATAAGAAATGAATAGAAACAACAAAAAGTTTAAAAGTAGGGAAATGAAGTTAGAGTGTAGAGGTTTTTAGTTTTCTCTTTGTTTGTTTCTATAATTAGTGTTAAGTTGTAATAAATTTAAAATAATGAGTTATAAGATGTTATGTGCAAGCCTATGGTAACCTAAAATTTAAAAACCTATAACAGCTACACACACACACACACACACACACACACACACACACAGACACAAGAAATTTAAACATGCTGCCAGAGAAAATTACCTTCAGTGGGAATGATGAAGGGTAGGAATAAAAGAAGGAATGGAAAACCACAAAACAACCAGAAAATAAATAACACAATAGCAGTGGAAAGTTCTTACTTATCAGTAATAACATTGAAGGTAAATGGACTAAACGCTCATTGAATCATTTGTAACACAAAGGAAAGATAAATAAAGTGATGGATAGCCCAGTTACCCTATTGTGATTATTAAGCATTGTGTGCCTATATCAAAATATCTCATGTACCCCATAAATATATACACCTATTATGTACCCAAAAAGATTTTTTAAAAGACAAAGAGTAGCTGAATGAATAAAAAGTACCAATGATCTGTTGCATAAAATGATCACACTTTACCTATAAAGACACACATGGATTGAAAATAAAGAGATGCCAAAATATATTCTATGTCAATTGAAATAAAAAAAGATGGGGGTAACTATACTTATATCAGACAAAATAGAATGCAGAACAAAAACTATAAAGGAGACAAAGAAGATTATTACACAATAATAAAGGGGTCAATTTAGCAAGAGAATAAAACAATTGTAAATCTATATATACTCAACACTGGAGCACCCAGAAATATAAAAAATATATTATTAAAGACAGAGGTAGATCCGAACACAATAATAACTGGAGACTTAAATACCCTACTTTCTACATTAGATAGATCATTCAGACAGAATATTAACAAATATCACTTAATCTACCCTATAGACAAAATGGATCTAACAGATTTTTTTCAGAACACTTCATCCAATGGCTGCAGAATACATATTCTTTTCCTCAGCACATGGATCACTCTCAAGGATAGGCCAAAAAAGCAAACCTTAAAAATTCTAACAAAGTGCAATCAGATCAAGTATTTTCTCTGACCACAGTGCAATAAAACTAGAAATTAAATATATGAAGAAGTTTGGAAATGATACAAACACATGAATTTAAATAATATGCTCCTGAATAGCCAATGTATTAATGAAGAAATTTGAAATAAAACTTAAACATTTCTGAAAACAAATGAAGATAGAAATATGCATACCAAGACCTATGGAATATAGCAAAAGCAGTATTAAGAGGAAAGTTCATAATAATGAGCCAACATGAAAAAGTAGAAAAACTACAAATAAGCAACCTAACAGTGCATCTTAAAGAAACAGAAAAGCAAGAGCAAATCAAATAAAAAATTAGTAGAAGAAAATAAATAATAAAGATCAGAGCAAGAATAAATGAAATTGAAACAAAACAATACAAAAATCAATAATGCAAAAGGTTGTTATTTGAAAAGTAAGGAAGATTGACAAACTTTTAGACAGACTAAGAAAAAGAGAGGAAATGTCCCTGTCTGACAGCTTTGAAGAGAGCAGTGGCTCTCCCAGCATGCAGCTGGAGATGTGAGAAAGGGCAGACTGCCTCCTCAAGTGGGTCCCTGACCCATGACCCCCGAGCAGCCTAACTGGGAAACACCCCCCAGTAGGCGCAGACTGACACCTCACACAGCTGGGTACTCCTCTGAGACAAAACTTCCAGAGGAACGATCAGACAGCAGCATTCGCGGTTCACAAAAATCTGCTGTTCTGCAGCCACTGCTGCTGGTACCCAGGTAAACAGGGTCTGGATTGGACCTCTAGCAAACTCCAACAGACCTGCAGCTGAGGGTCCTGTCTGTTAGAAGGAAAACTAACAAACAGAAAGGATATCCACATCAAAAACCCATCTGTACATCACCATCATCAAAGACCAAAAGTAGGTAAAATCACAAAGATGGGGAAAAAACAGAGCAGAAAAACTGGAAACTCTAAAAAGCAGAGCACCTCTCCTCCTCCAAAGGAACGCAGTTCCTCACCAGCAATGGAACAAAGCTGGACGGAGAATGACTTTGACGAGTTGAGAGAAGAAAGCTTCAGACTATCAAACTACGAGCTACAGGAGGAAATTCAAACCAAAGGCAAAGAAGTTAAAAACTTTGAAAAAAATTTAGACAAATGTATAACTAGAATAACCAATACAGAGAAGTGCTTAAAGGAGCTGATGGAGCTGGAAGCCAAGGCTCAAGAACTACGTGAAGAATGCAGAAGCCTCAGGAGCCGATGCGATCAACTGGAAGAAAGGGTATCAGTGATGGAAGATGAAATGTATGAAATGAAGCGAGAAGGGAAGTTTAGAGAAAAAAGAATAAAAAGAAATGAACAAAGCCTCCAAGAAATATGGGACTATGAGAAAAGACCAAATCTCCGTCTGATTGGTGTACCTGAAAGTGATGGGGAGAATGGAACCAAGTTGGAAAACACTCTGCAGGACATTATCCAGGAGAACTTCCCCAATCTAGCAAGGCAGGCCATCATTCAGATTCAGGAAATACAAAGAATGCCACAAAGATACTCCTCGAGAAGAGCAACTCCAAGACACATAATTTTCAGACTCACCAAAGTTGAAAAGAAGGAAAAAATGTTAAGGGCAGCCAGAGAGAAAGGTCGGGTTACCCTCAAAGGGAAGCCCATCAGACTAACAGTGGATCTCTTGACAGAAACTCTACAAGCCAGAAGAGAGTGGGGGCCAATATTCAACATTCTTAAAGAAAAGAATTTTTAATGCAGAATTTCATATCCAGCCAAACTAAGCTTCATAAGTGAAGGAGAAATAAAATACTTTACAGACAAGCAAATGCTGAGAGATTTTGTCACCAGCAGGCCTGCCTTAAAAGAGCTCCTGAAGGAAGCACTAAACATGGAAAGGAACAACCGGTACCAGCCACTGCAAAATCATGCCAAATTGTAAAGACCATCAAGGCTAGGAAGAAACTGCATCAACTAATGAGCAAAATAACCAGCTAACATCATAATGACAGGATCAAATTCACACATAACAATATTAACTTTAAATGTAAATGGGCTAAATGCTCCAATTAAAAGACACAGACTGGCAAACTGGATAAAGAGTCAAGACCCATTAGTGTGCTGTATTCAGGAAACCCATCTCATGTGCAGAGACACACATAGGCTCAAAATAAAAGGATGGAGGAAGATCTACCAAGCAAATAGAAAACAAAAAAATGGAAAATAAAACAGACTTTAAACCAACAAAGATCAAAAGAGACAAAGAAGGCCATTACATAATGGTAAAGGGATTGATTCAACAAGAAGAACTAACTATCCTAAATATATATGCACCCAATACAGGAGCACCCAGATTCATAAAGCAAGTCCTGAGTGACCTACAAAGAGACTTAGACTCCCACACAATAATAATGGGAGACTTTAACACCCCACTGTCAACATTAGACAGATCAACGAGACAGAAAGTTAACAAGGATACCCAGGAATTGAACTCAGCTCTGCACCAACCGGACTTAATAGATATCTACAGAACTCTCCACACCAAATCAACAGAATATACATTTTTTTCAGCACCACACCACACCTATTCCAAAATTGACCACATAGTTGGAAGTAAAGCTCTCCTCAGCAAATGTAAAAGAACAGAAATTTTAACAAACTGTCTCACAGACCACAGTGCAATCAAACTAGAACTCAGGATTAAGAAACTCACTCAAAACCACTCAACTACATGGAAACTGAACAACCTGCTCCTGAATGACTACTGGGTACATAACAAAAGGAAGGCAGAAATAAAGATGTTCTTTGAAACCAACAAGAACAAAGACACAACACACCAGAATCTCTGGGACACATTCAAAGCAGCGTGTAGAGGGAAATTTATAGCACTAAATGCCCACAAGTGAAAGCAGGAAAGATCTAAAATTGACATCCTAACATCACAATTAAAAGAACTAGAAAAGGAAGAGCAAACACATTCAAAAGCTAGCAGAAGGCAAGAAATAACTAAAATCAGAGCAGAACTGAAGGAAATAGAGACACAAAAAAACCCTTCAAAAAATTAATGAATCCAGGAGCTGGTTTTTTGAAAGGATCAACAAAATTGATAGACTGCTAGCAAGACTAATAGAGAAGAAAAGAGAGAAGAATCAAAGAGACGCAATAAAAAATGATAAAGGGAATATCACCACTGATCCCACAGAAATACAAACTACCATCAGAGAATACTACAAACACCTCTACGCAAATAAACTAGAAAATCTAGAAGAAATGGATACATTCCTCGACACATACACCCTCCCAAGACTAAACCAGGAAGAAGTTGAATCTCTGAATAGACCAATAACAGGCTCTGAAATTGTGGCAATAATCAATAGCTTACCAACAAAAAAGAGTCCAGGACCAGATGGATTCACAGCCGAATTCTACCAGAGGTACAAGGAGGAACTGGTACCATTCCTTCTGAAACTATTCCAATCAATAGAAAAAGAGGGAATCTTCCCTAACTCATTTTATGAGGCCAGCATCATCCTGATACCAAAGCCCAGCAGAGACACAACCAAAAAAGAGAATGTTAGACCAATATCCTTGATGAACATTGATGCAAAAATCCTCAATAAAATTCTGGCAAAACGAATCCAGCAGCACATCAAAAAGCTTATCCACCATGATCAAGTGGGCTTCATCCCTGGGATGCAAGGCTAGTTCAATATATGCAAATCAATAAATGTAATCCAGCATATAAACAGAACCAAAGATAAAAACCACATGATTATCTCAATAGATGCAGAAAAGGCCTTTGACAAAATTCAACAACGCTTCATGCTAAAAACTCTCAATAAATTAGGTACTGATGGGACGTATCTCAAAATAATAAGAGCTATCTATGACAAACCCACAGCCAATATCATACTGAATGAGCAAAAACTGGAAGCATTCCCTTTGAAAACTGGCACAAGACAGGGATGCCCTCTCTCACCACTCCTATTCAACATAGTGTTGGAAGTTCTGGCCAGGGCAATTAGGCAGGAGAAGGAAATAAAGGGTATTCAATTAGGAAAAGAGGAAGTCAAATTGTCCCTGTTTGCAGATGATATGATTGTATATCTAGAAAACCCCATTGTCTCAGCCCAAAATCTCCTTAAGCTGATAAGCAACTTCAGCAAAGTCTCAGGATAAAAAATCAATGTACAAAAATCACAAGCATTTTTATACACCAATAACAGACAAACAGAGTCAAATCATGAGTGAACTCCCATTTACAATTGCTTCAAAGAGAATAAATACCTAGGAATCCAACTTACAAGGGACGTGAAGGACCTCTTCAAGGAGAACTACAAACCACTGCTCAAGGAAATAAAAGAGGATACAAACAAATGGAAGAACATTCCATGCTCATGGGTAGGAAGAATCAATATCATGAAAATGGCCATACTGCCCAAGGTAATTTACAGATTCAATGCTACCACCAAGCTACCAATGACTTTCTTCACAGAATTGGAAAAAACTACTTGAAAGTTCATATGGAACCAAAAAAGAGCCCTTATCACCAAGTCAATCCTAAGCCAAAAGAACAAAGCTGGAGGCATCACACTACCTGACTTCAAACTATACTACAAGGCTACAGTAACCAAAACAGCATGGTACTGCTACCAAAACAGAGATATAGAACAATGGAACAGAACAGAGACCTCAGAAATAATGCTACATGTCTACAACTATCTGATCTTTGACAAACCTGATAAAAACAAGCAATGGAGAAAGGATTCCCTATTTAATAAATGGTGCTGGGAAAACTGGCTAGCCATAAGTAGAAAGCTGAAACTGGATCCCTTCCTTACACCGTATACAAAAATTAATTCAAGATAGATTAAAGACTTAAACGTTAGACCTAAAACCGTAAATACCCTAGAAGAAAACCTAGGCATTACCATTCAGGACATAGCCATGGGCAAGGACTTCATGTCTAAAACACCAAAAGCAATGGCAACAAAAGACAAAATTGACAAATGGGATCTAATTAAACTAAAGAGCTTCTGCACAGCAAAAGAAACTACCATCAGAGTGAACAAGAAACCTACAAAATGGGAGAAAATTTTCACAACCTACTCATCTGACAAAGGGCTAATATCCAGAACTCCAACAAATTTACAAGAAAAAAACAAACAACCCCATCAAAAAGTGGGCGAAGGACATGAACAGACAATTCTCAAAAGAAGACATTTATGCAGACAAAAAACACATGAAAAAATGCTCACCATCACTGGCCATCAGAGAAATGCAAATCAAAACCACAATGAGATACCATCTCACACCAGTTAGAATGGCAATCATTAAAAAGTCAGGAAACAACAGGTGCTGGAGAGGGTGTGGAGAAATAGGAATACTTTTACACTGTTGGTGGGATTGTAAACTAGTTCAACCATTGTGGAAGTCAGTGTGGCCATTCCTCAGGGATCTAGAACTAGAAATACCATTTGACCCAGCCATCCCATTACTGGGTATATACCCAAAGGACTATAAATCATGCTGCTATAAGGACACATGTGCACGTATGTTTATTGCGGGACTATTCACAATAGCAAAGACTTGGAACCAACCCAAATGTCCAACAATGATAGACTGGATTAAGAAAATGTGGCACATATACACCATGGAATACTATGCAGCCATAAAAAAGATGAGTTAATGTCCTTTGTAGGGACATGGATGAAATTGGAAATCATCATTCTCAGTAAACTATCCCAAGAACAAAAAACCAAACACCACATATTCTCACTCATAGATGGGAATTGAACAATGAGAACACATGGACACGGGAAGGGGAACATCACACTCTGGGGACTGTTGTGAGGTGGGGGTAGGGGGGAGGGATAGCATTAGGAGATATATGTAATGCTAAATGACCAGTTAATGGGTGCAGCACACCAGCATGGCACACGTATACATACGTAACTAATCTGCACATTGTGCACATGTACCCTAAAACTTAAAGTATAATAATAATAAAGAAAAGGGAGAATATCCAGAAAATATATATAATCAGAGATCAATAAAGAGACCCTATAACCAATATTGCAGAAATATGAACGATCATTAGAGGGTACTATGATCTCCTATATGCCAATAATTGGGAAAATCTAGAAGAAATGGATTAATTCCTATGCACCTGTAACATACCAAGATAGAACCATGAAGAAATTCAAAACTGATCGGACCAATAACAGGAAATGAGATCAAGTCATAATAAAATGACTCCCAGCAAAAAAAAAAAAAAAAAAAAAAAATAGCCCCTGAAACTGATGGCCTTACTACTAAATTTTAGTAAACATTTAAAGCACTAATCTCAATCCTACTCAAAGTATTGTAAAAAATCAAAGAGTGAATACTTTCACATTTATTATATGAGGCCATTATTACCCTGATACTAAAACCAAAGACACATCAAAAAATAATAATAACACATAAAAAATAAATCCCAGTATGATGAACATTGATGCAAAAATTATCACTAACTACTAGCAAACTGAATTCAGTAACACATTAAAAAGGCCATTTATTATTACCAAGTGAGATTTATCCCAGAAATTCAAAGTTGGTTCAATGTACACAAATCAATCAATGTGATATTCAATATAAAGAGAATAAATAGGCCAGGGCACAATGGCGCAAGGCCATAATCCCAGAACTTTGGGTAGGCTGAGGTGGGTGGATCATCTAAGGTCAGAAGTTCGAGACCAGCCTGGCTAATATGGTGAAACCCATCTCTACTAAAAATACAAAAATTACCCAGCTACTAGGGAGGCTGAGGCAGGAGAATCACTTGAACTCAGGAGGTGGAGGTTGCAGTGAGCTGAGAAAGCACCATTGCACTCAAGCCTGGACGACAGATTGGAACTCTGTCTCAAAAAGAAAAAAAAAAAAACAGAATAAATGACAAAAAAATAATTATTTCAATTGATGCTGAGAAAGCATTAGATAAAAATTCAACATCTCTTCATGATAAAAAAAACCCTCAAAAAATTGTATAGAAGGAACACGCCTGAACACAATAAAAGTCATATGATAGTACCACACCTAGTATTGCATTCAATGGACCACACCTAGTATTGCAGTGAATGGGGAACAACTGAAAGCCTGAAGGTGTGGTGTGTAGACCACTCCTCTCTTGAGTAGAAAGACCGACTGATGAACCTATCAAAAATAGTAACTTCAGCAAGTTCTCTTAAGGGTTTTAGATTTTAAGGTTTTTAAATTTTAGATTGTCATAAGGCTTACAAATAAACTATCAGATGTAGAGCAAGACAAGGTGTTCACTGTTATTCACTTTCACCACTGTTAATTCAGCATAGTTTTGAAAGTCAAGATAGAGGAATTAGATAAGGAAAATTGAAACAAGGTATTCAAATAGGAAAGGATGAATTCAAATTATCCTTTTTTGCAGATGATATAATCATTTTTTTGGAGAAACCTAAGATTCCACCCAAAACCTATTAGAGCTGATAATCAAATTCAGCAAATTTGTAGAATACAATATCAACCTACATGAATAGTTGCTTTTCCATATGTCAACAATGTATAATCTGAAAAAGAAATCAAGAAATTAATTTCATTTAGAATAGCTAGAAATAAAATAAGATATAGGAATAAATTCAACCAAAAGAATGAAATATTTGTACAATAAAAACAACAAAAATTAATGCAAGCAATTAAAGAAGACACAAAAAATGAAAAGATATTCTCTTAATTGATTAGAAGAATCAATATTGTTAAAATATTTATACTACCCAAAGAAATCTGTAGAGTCAATACAATTCCTGTCACAATACCAATAACATTATTCACAGAAATAGAAAAAAAAATCTAAAACATATATGGAACCATCAAAGACCCAAACAGATAAAGTTATCCTGAGGAAAAAATAAATAAATAAATAAAACTGGAGGAATCACATTACCTGACTTCAAATTATACTACAGAGCCATAGTATCTAAAACAGCATGGTACTGGCATAAAAACTGGCACAGACCAATGGAACAGAATAGAAAAACTAAAAATAAATCCATACATTCACACTCAACTCATTTTCAACAAAGGTGCCAAGAACATATGCAAGGGGAAGGACGATCACTTCATTAAATGGCACTGGGAAAACTGGATATCCATGTGCAGAAGAATGAAACTAGACCCCATATCTCACCATGTACCAAAATCAAATCTAAATAGATTAAAAAACTTAAATCTAAAACCTCAATCTATGAAACTCTAAAAGAAAATATTGGGAAAAATCTACAAGACATTGGTCTGGGCAAAGATTTATTAAGCAACATCTCACAAGCACAGGTACCCAAGTAAAAATGGACAAATGGTATCACATCAAATTAAAAAGCTTCTGCACAGCAAAGAAGGCATTCAAGAAAGTGAGAAGACCACCCAAACCATGGAAGAACATATTTGCAAACTATCCATCAGAAAAATGATTTAATGACAAGAATACATAATAATCCCAATAAAACTCTATAGGGAATAGTCTAATTTAGAAGATGCGTGAAAGATCTGAATAGATATTTCTCAAAAGAAGACAGACAAATGGCAAAAGGTATATGAAAAGATATTCAACATCATTGATCAGATAAATGTAAATCAAAACTACATAATGAGAGACAACTTCACTGCAGGTAAATTTGCCTTTAGCCAAAAGAGTGGAAATAAAGAATGCTGTCAAACATGTAGAGAAAAGGGAACCCTTGTACACTGTTGGCAGAAATGTAAATTAGTACAACCTCTATGGATAACTGTATGGAGGCTCCTCAGAAAACTAAAAATGGAACCATCATATTACTTAGCAATCCCACTGCTAGGTAATTAGTCAAAAGTATGAAAATTAGTATATTGAAGAAATATCTGCACTCTCGTGTTTATTGCAGTGCTTTTCACAATAGCCAAGATTTGCAAGCAACCTATGAGTCCATCAACAGGTGAATGGATAAAGAAAATGTGGTACATGTACACAATGGGGTACTATTCAGCCATAAAAATTAATAAAATATGTCATTCGCAGCATGGATTGAGGTGGAGAACATTATGTCAAGTGAAATAAGTCAGGCACAGAAAAGCAAACTGCATTTTTTCACTGATTTATGGGACTTAAAAATTAAAAAAAACTGAACTCATGGAGATAGAGAGTAGAATGATGGTTATCAAAGGCTGGGAATGGTAGTGGTGCAGAGTGGGAAAGTGGGGATGATTAATGAGTACAAAAATATAGTTAGAATTAATAAGATCTAGTATCTGATAGCACAATATAGTGACTATAGTCAAAAATAATTTATTGTATATTTTTAAATAACTAAAAGAGTATAATTGGAATGTTTGTAATGCATTCACCTCAAGATAAATGATTGAAGTGATAGATATCCCATTCGCCCTGACAGCATTATTACACATTGTATGCCTGTATCAAAATATCCCATGAACCAAAAAAATACACTATGTACCCATAAATATTAAAAATTTAAAAAAAACTGTGCCAAGTGAAATAATCCAGACACAAAAGAACAAATATTGAGTAGTTCCTCTTACATAAGTTATTTAGAATAGGCAAGTTGATAAAGAAAAAACTATGGGATTCCAAGGGTTGGGGAGAGAAGAAAATCCACACTTCCTTAATGAGTGAACATTTTCTGTTTTAGAAATAGATAACATCGATTGTTATGTAATATTGCGAATGGAATTTAAACCAAAGTTGCTACATCTACATTACATGGCAATGGCTTCTTGTGAAATCACAGCTGTTTCATAGAATGTGCTCTTCCCCAGTCCCCCACCCACATGCAAGCTATGCAGAAAACTGCAGTTTCAATGGGTGATGTTGGCAATGGAAACCAGTAGCTTTGCTTCCAGAGACAGTAAATATGATATTTTATGTTGAGGGTTGAGAGTGGGCAAAACACAAGTCTTGGTTAAGTAAAAGTTGTAAGCCGGGCGCGGTGGCTCACGTCTGTAATCCCAGCACTTTGGGAGGCTGAGGCGGGCAGATCACATGAGGTCGGGAGTTTGAAACCAGCCTGACCAACATGGAGAAACTCCGTCTCTACTAAAAAAAAAAAAAAATACAAAAAAAAAAGAAGTTGTAGCAAAAGACATGGGAAACTTACAGTGTATTTAGACTGAGGCTGTTTAGTTTGGGGTTAAGAAGGAAACTAACCAGTAATTTACCAGGGATATATTGGGAAAACAGCTACAGAAGAACTAGAGAGTCTTCCCCAACCTCGGCTGTCTGGGCCATAGTGTGCAAAAACAGTGCAGGCCAGGGTGAATGCTGTGGCACCTAAAACCAAGAGTGCAATGAGAATCATTTTAAATTTGAATGTGCTTTCAAACACCCACAAAAATCAATCATCATATAGTGGAAGCCTTAGGGGTTTGACATCTTTCAGCAAAACCTATGTTCAAATAATTGGCTAAAAACCTGACTAAACAGACACAAGTGCAACCTATAAAAAGCCCGTTTAGAAGCTGAAAATAAGATATCAGCAGTCATAGTTCTCAGGAAACATTTCTCAGTTTAGGCCCAGACAAGTTAACATAGAGGTAAAAACATAAAAATAAAAATAAAAAAAGGCCGGACATGAGAGTGCATGCCTGTAATTCCAGCACTTTGGAAGGCTCAGGAGAGTGGATCTCTTGAGCCCAGGAGTTTGAAACCAGCCTGAGCAATGTGGCAAAACCCCATCTCTACAAAAAGTACAATTAGCCGGGTGTGGTGGCACACGTCTTTAGTCCCAGCTACTCTGGGGGCTTAGGTGGGAGGATTGCTTGAGCTTGAGGTTGGAATGGAAATGTAAAAGTAAATCAAATTATTTAAAGATATGATAAATAGGGTCAGGTGCAGTGGTTCAAGCTTGTAACCTCAGCACTTTGGGAGGCTGAGGTGGGTGGACAGCTTGAAGCCAGGAGTTCAGGAGCAGCCTGGCCAACATGGTTAAGCTCTGTCTCTACTAAAAATACAACAAACAGACAGGCGTGGTGGTGTGCTCCTGTAGTGCCAGCTACTCAGGAGCACTACAGGCTGAGGCCTGTAGTCCCAGCTACTAGGGAGTCTGAGGCAGGAGAACCACTTGAACCTGGGATGAGGAGGTTGTAGTGAGCCGAGATTGTGCCAGTGCACTCCAGCCTGTGTGACAGAGTGAGGCTCCAAATCAAAAAAGAAAAAAAAAATATATATATATATATATATATATGATAAATAAAATTAACAAAAGCAAACCAAATATCCACTTGAGGACATAAACCTACTAAATGTCATGAGGACATAAACCTATTAAAGAGTATCAAGCTTGGGTATTTCTATAAATAAATAATGATAGCTAAGGAGAAGAAACATAACTTTATCATAAATATGTCCTTTGGATTAAATGGCACACACCTCGAGCCTAAAACATTGTCTATAGAGTCAATAATGGACAGTGATGGTTGTCCGACTGCTGCCCCAATATGAAATGGAAAAGCATCCTGAACACAAAGCTAAAATCAGTATGACTATTTATTTCAATTATGAAATTTTAGTGTGAAGTCATAAATCTATTAGTTATACCAAATTGGATATCAGACCATTACAAAGAGTATAATGAAAGACTTAGACTTTATTTTTCTAAATAGTCCCACCTCTCATGTAGATTGAATTTAAGATAATATTTCTGTGTTTGATATATTATTAAAAATTAAAGGTTCCAGCTTCATATTATTATTATTTTTAATATCTTCAGCATCTTACATTTACCTTATCCCTGGCCTCCATAACATACTATAAGCTGAAATAGAAAATGTAGTTATTCTCTTTTAAAATAATGTTTTATGTCAGGTCCTTCTTTCTCTATATCTCATTCTATCTCATTTTCACATATACATACACAATCATGCACAACACACAATGGCCTACATCCTGACTTCAAGTTACATAATGCTTGAGATGAATAATAGCACATTTTATTACTTGCTATAAAATTTAAATGTAAAAATTACTAATGTTTTCTTTTTATCTAAGTCATTTGTGAAATGTTAATAAATATCATAGGTCTTAGTTGGATACATCTAACAGTTAAAAGAACATTTCTACTGTGCTTGCCTTTACAGATGAAATAATTGGTAGTTCTGTTCATATTTTACTATTGAAAATTATATTTCCATTAGCTACTTCACATAGCATCTATTTTATTCATTTTCAGGTTCCTGTCTGTATAAAACCCTTAGTTGTTAGTATTTCACAGATGAATTTATTTATTGTGGTAAAACACATAAAAAATTTACCATTTCAAACATTCTTAAGTGTAAAATTCAGTGGATCTAAGTACATTCACATTCACTTCATCAACTGAGGCTTTGTACCCATGAAACAACAATTTCTCACCCCTCCTTCCCTCAGCGCCTGGCAAAGGGCATTCAACTTTCTGAGTCTAAAACGTTGAGTATTTTAGGTACCTCATATTAATAGAATTATATTGTCATTTTGTAACTGGCTTTTTTCACATGGCATGTCTTCAGGATGCATCCATATTCTAGCATGTGTCAGAATCTCTTTTTCTTTAAAGGCTGAATAATAGTCCATTATTTGTATATATCACATCTTATTTATTTATCAATTGACATGGGTTGCTTCTATCTTTTGACTATTCTGAATAACGCTGATATTAACATGGGTGTAGATGAATTTCATTTTGTTTTTAAATTGAAGAAATATTTACTAAAAATAAAAATTCATTTTAGAGATGGCTTAATTCACAATCATCTTTTTCTTTTCTTGACATTTTCCCTGGCAGGTGGTTATAAAAGTTGACAGACAATTATCATAATAACTTCTTAATTAGACTCTTTTCACAAACATATTTAAGAAAAGTAACACATTTTAAGAGACTCAAAATGTATCAATGCTTTTGTATTGTGTATATACTGAAGTTGGGATAATTTATTTTTAATACGCGCTGCACAAGAAGTTTCTCTATTTAAACAGTATCACATACATTTAATAATATATTTTATGTGTGGTATCTTTATATACATGTGTGCATGTTTATATATGATTATGTATGTTTGTATGTGTATAAATACACATACACGCAGACACAGATACCTGTGTGTGTGTGCAGCGTGTTTGTGTTCAAGTATTCAGAGCCTGGTGAATGAATCATTTATAAATTGAACTTCTAATAAGGAAATGGGAAACAGAGGGTATTTGTTTATGTCATGTATTCAGAAGTGAAAATTAACTCTTGTAGGGCTTGCACATCTTAGATGGATAGCACAAGGTCCCCCAAAAATGCTATATGATACACCTGACTTTAGGGGTAGGCAGTTATAAGGAAAGCAATTTTTTTTCAATGTATTGATGTAAAGGGATATCTTATAATTATGTACTAAAAAAGTGTGTGTGTGTGTGTGTGTACCCATGCATGATTATACGAACATAGAAACGACAGCTTGTTAACACAAATACAGAAAAGGGAAGGAGAAATAACAATGTCAGTAGTTTGATAGAGACAGGGATGTTAATGCAAACCCAAGAGGAATAAAAAGATAACACCAAAAATTGCAGTTTATAATATATGGCCTATTTTGTGTATTTCTAAAAAATATGAAAATTATTTTAAAAGCCAAACATAGGATTAAAGAATGATGGTGATACAATTTATTTCATAATGACAAAATAAACAGGCAGGTAAAAAGGTTGAAAGTTGCTCTTGTACTCATAACAAGAAAGAACTCAACAAACAGAAAATTGACAATTATTATTAGAGCTATCAGAAAATTGAAGTCATAGGGCAATTTTCTGCACCCCAAACTTGAGACACAGACAGACAGATACAAAGAATCACAGCTTGCTGGAACAGAAACTCAAGAGCAACAGCCCACTGCTGAACCTGGTAAGGTGGTAGAAAAACAAAAACTATAATCAATGAAATGCTAGAGGCTTAATGTGGAAAAGCTTGAGAGTTAAAAACTCTGGGGAAGAAGAGTATCGGGAGGGTACACAATCATGAGTCTTACCTGCAGGAACCTTCAAGGTTCTCAAGACAAGATCAGAGAAAAATCCCCTCGTGCTTTAGGCAGGATGTATTTTTAAATACACCTAGAGCATTTATTTATCCTTATGAAGGCCGGCTGTCAAGTGAAACTACTTTACTGTAGTAGAAACTGACCAACCTGGGGAAGGGAAATGCCTAACTCCAGCCCATTTTAGTCTTCCATATGTGGGGAGAGAAATGCCCAATTACACTTTCCTCTAGCCTTATCTCACCTGTGTTGGATGTCACAGTTCCAACACAGCTGTGTTGTGCAGGTTACAGCCCAGGGGTACAGGCTTACTAAAACAGTAAGACATAACCATAAGACTATAAATCACTTTCTCTACCCCCATGCCTTACTACCAAATCAATAGGGCTACTATATAATAGCAGAGGGGTAGAAGAAAAATAATTGCACACCTCAGATCTTTTTAAAGGCTGACAGAGAAACTCAAAGACAGCAAGGGAGACAAAAACAAGGCACAGGAGGATATTTTAGCATCTGACACCTGCAGCTGGATGTAACAGAGAAGAGTTTAATCCCTAGCCCAATAAACATGAAACCTCATACTAAAGGCCAATCTACCTCAGTTTCTCCTACACAATACCTCATGTATGGCTTTGTACAAAAAATTACCTCATGCTAAAATACAAAAAAAAAGTTTGAAATGAGGAAGTAATCATGAGAACCAGACCCAGATATGGCAGGAATTTTCAAATTATCAGACCAGGAATTTAGAACAGTTATGATTAATACTTTGAGGGATTTAATGGAAAAAGTAAATAACTTGCATGAACATATCAGTGATATCCACAGATAGATGGAAACATTGAAAAAGAATCAAAAGGAGATGCAAGAAACCCAAAGTGCCTTTTATGGGCTCTTCAATATAATGAACACAACCAAGTTGAAGTAAACATGAAGACATGGCAATAACTAAACCGCAAAAAGAAAAAAGAATAAAGAAAAGTAAAACAGAATATACAAGAGCAATGGTACTATTATTAAAGGTGTAAAATAAACAAATATCAGAAGTATAAGACAGAGATAGAGAAACTGAAGAAATATTTAAAGCATAGTAACGAATAATTTTTTTAAATTAAGGTCACCTGCCAAACCACAGATATAGGACATTCAGAAAACACCAAGCAGAAGAAATATAAAAGTCTAAATGTAGGCATATCATGTTCAAACTGCAGAAAATCAAAGACAGAATAAATCTTGAAAAAAGCCAGAGGAAGCAAAACACCTTACCTAAAAGGAGCAAAGAATAGAACTACATTGGACTTTCCTTTTGTTCAACATGTATATATGATTTCCTATCCATAAACATAAACACACAAAACATTCCAATCACAGTTATCTGCATCTATGTGTATATCTGTGTATATGAGCATAAAATAAGTTACAACAGGTTGAAATTTTAGTCTGTTAACATTGTTTACCACAAAGATTGGGAGTGAAAAACAATTTAAGAGTGGAGGATAGTGGAAACTGTGAAGACTATTACATTTTTTTTCCTTCAAAACTTTTTGATTCTAAATTCTTAAAATAAGATTTTATTTTTTAAAATTTTGAAATCAAGCAAATGAAAATGAATTACATACCAGAAAATTTGGCAATATGATCTAAACCTGTTTCCACTGAAACACAAAGAGAACATTAGCGTTGTAGAATATATTGTTATTATTATTGTTGCTATTATCATTATTATAAGCATTTTTTGATATTTTTCCTACTAACTATTTTTATTACTTCGGGTTTTTTGTTTTTTTTTACACTCTTCATTTGCTTTATTCTGCTTGAAGTTTTTATATTTGAAGAGGATGTTTGTCAGTTATCTTTCCCCCCCTTTTTTTTTTAGAGAATATACATTTTTTATTTCAAAAGGTTTTTGAAAAACAGGTGGTGTTTCCTTACATGGATAAGTTATTTAGTGGTGATTTCTAAGATTTTGGTTCACTCCATCCCTGAGCAGTGTACACTGAACCTAATGTGCAGACTTTTATCTCACCCACCTCCCGCTCTTCCCCTTGAGTCCCCAAAGTCCATTACATCACTTTCTGTGTCTTTGTGTCCTCATAAGCTCCCACTTACAAGTGAGAACATATAATATTTGATTTTCTATTTCTGAAAAATGTTCCAGAAACAAAGGCAGTTAACTAAACCTATATTATACCGCTTTCAAACTCCTAAAGGCATTAAAAAAAGATAAGAGCAAAAAAAAAAACCCATTCCAAGGAAAGCAACTTCAAAGGCTAAAGAAATAGCCCACACAGATAAAAAAAGAGCCAGCATAAGAGCTATGGCAACTCAAAAAATGAGAGCATCTTCTTACCTCCAAACAATTGCATTAGTTCTCCAGCAATAATTCTTAACCAGACTGCAATGGCTGAAATTACAGAAATATAATTTAGAATATGAAAATAAAGGAAGATCACCAAGATTCAGAACAAAGTTAAAACCCAATCAAAGGAATGTAAGGAATACAATAAAATGATGCAGTAGCTGAAAAATGAAATGGCAATTTTAAGAAAGAACCAAACTAATGTGATATAGCTAAAAAACTCACTTCAAGAATTTCATAATACAATGTCAATTATTAACAGCAGACTCATTCAAGCTGAGGAACATACATCAGAGCTCAAAGACTAGTTAACTGAAATAATAAGACAAAAAGACAAAAGAATAAAAAATAATGAACAATCCACTGAGAAATATGGGATTATGTAAAGTCACCAAAACTACAACTCATGGGTATCCCTGAAAGAGAGAGAGAGAAAGGAAGTAACTTGAAAAACATATTTGAGAATATCATAGATGAAAATTTCCCCAACCTTGCTAGAAAGGCTAACATTCAAAGTCAGGAAATGTAGAATATCCCTGCAAGACATATACAAAATGATTATTTCCAAGCACAGAGTCATCAGATTCTCTAAGGTTGAAATGAAATAAAAAGGTAAAAGACAACTAGAGAAAAATGGCAGATTACCTACAGAGGCAACCCCATTAGGCTAACAGTGAACCTTTCACCAGAAACACTGTGAGCCAAAAGAGATTTAAAGGCCAATATTTAGCACTCTTAAAGAAAAGAAATTACAACCAACAATTTTGTGTCCAGTAAACTAAGCTTCATAAGTTAAGGAGAAAAAAGATCCCTTTCAGATAAACAGATGCTAAGATAATTCATTACCATCAAATCTACCTTACAGGAGTTCCTTAAGGGAGTATTAAATATGGAAATGAACATTACTGGCCACCACAACAGCACATTTAAACATAGATCTTTGACACTACTAAGCAACTACACAATTAAGTCTGCACAATAACCAGCTAACAATAAAATGACAGGATCAAATCTCCAGATATCAACCTGAATAAAAATGTGCTAAATTCCCAATTAAAATATTTGAACAGACTATCAAGTTGGATAAAGAAGTGAGAGCCAACTATATGCAGTCTTTCAGAAACCTATTTCACATGAAATGACACCCACTGGTTCAAAGTAAAGGGATAGTGAAAAAAATCTACCAAGCAAATGGAAAACAGGGAAAAGCAGAGGTTACTCTTCTTATTTAAGACTAAACAGACTTTAAACCAAGAACAATCAAAAAAGACAAAGAAGGGTACATATTGATAAAGTGTTCAATTCAACAAGAAGGTCCAACTATTCTAAGTATATGTGCACCCAACATAGGAGCATCCATATTCATAAAACAATGTCTTAGATATCTACAGATACACTTACACAATAATAGAAGAAGACTTCAACTTCACAGCAACAGTATTAGATTATCAAGGCAGAAAACTAACAAAGATATTTGGGTTTGAACTTCACACTTGACCAAATGGATCTAATGGACATCTATAGAACTCTCCACCCCTTGAAACAGAATATACATTCTTCCCATCTTGTCATAGCACATACTCTAAAACTGACCACACAATTGGTGATAAAACCATTATCATCAAATAGAAAAAGCAAAAACAATAAATAAATAAATCATATAATCCAAGCTCTCAAACATCAGGTCAGTAAAAATAGAAATCAGTACCTTAAAGAAATGCTGAAAACCATACAATTACATGGAAACTAAACACCCTGCTCCTTAATGGCTTTAAGTAAACAAAATAATTAAGGCAGAAATCAAGAAATTCTTTGAAACTAATGAGAACAAAGATTCAACATACAAGAATCTCTGGGATGCTGCTGAAACAGTGTTAAGAGGGAAATTCATAGCACTAAATGCTCACATAACGAAGTTAGAAAAATCTCAAATTAGCAACCTCACATCATATCAAGAAGAAACGTGAGAATAAAAGCAAACCAATACTAAAGCTATCTTAAGACTAGATAAGCAAAATAACAAAAATTTGAGCTGAACTGAAGAAAATTGAGATAAAAAATACAAAAGATCAACTAATTCAGGAGATTGTTTATTGAAAGAATAAGATTTATAGATCAGTAGCTAGACTAATAAAGAAAAAGAGAAGATTCAAATGAACACAATCAGAAAAACAAAGGGGGATATTACCACTGACCCCAGAGGAAAAAAAAAAAAACCTCAGAGACTACTATGAACATCTCTGGCACACAAATTAGAAAACCTAGAAGAATTAGACAAATTCTTAGAAACATACAACTTCCCACAACTGAACCAGGAAGAAATTGAATACCTGAACAGACCAATAATAACTTCCAAATTGAATTAGTAATAAAAAGCCTACCAACCAAAAAAAAAGCCCAAGACCAGAGGGATTCACAGACAAATTATACCAGATATTTCAGGAGGAGCTGCTATCATTCTTACTAAAACAATTCCAAAAAATCAAGGAGGGGGGACTTCTTTGTAACTCATTATATGATGATATCATTATTCTGATACCAAAACCTGATAGAAGACATTAGGCCAATATCATTGATGAACATAGTTGTAAAAATCCTCAACAAAATTCTAGCAAACTCGATCCAGCAGTATATGAAAAAGCTAGTACCCCATGATCAAGTAGACTTATTCCTGGAATGCAAGATTGGTTCAACATATGCAAAATAATGAGACACATCACATAAACGGAACTAAAAACTAAAAAACACATGATTATTTGAATAAGTACAGAAAAGGCTTTTAATAAAATTCAACATCACTTTATGTTAAAAACCATAAAAAAACTTGTCTTTGAAGGAACATAGCTCAAAATAATAAGAATTATCTATGACATAACAACAGCCAACATCATGGGCACAAGCTAGATGCATTCTCCTCAAGAATAGGCAAAAGCTGGATACATTCTTTTTGAGAACTGAAACACGATAAAGATGCCCACTTTCACCACTCCTATTTAACATAGTACTGGAAGTTCTGGCCAGAGCAATTAATCGACAAATAAAAATAAAAGACATCCAAATAGGAAGTGAGGATGTCAAACTAACCCTGTTTACACTGGGCATTGAAAAACTGGTCAATATCACTAATTACTACAGAAATGCACATCAAAACCACAAATGAGATACCATCTCACACTAATAAAATGGCTCTTATAAAAAGTCAAAATATATTAATAGCAGATGTTAATAAGTTGCAGAAAAAAGGGAATGCTTATACACTGCTGATAGAAATGTGAATTAAGTTCAGCCATTGTGAAAAACAGCTTGTCAATTTCTCAAAAAACTTAAAACAGAACTACCATTTGACTCAGCAATCTCATTATTGGGTATATTCCCAAATGAATATAAATCACTCTATCATAAAGACATATGCATGTACATATTCATCATAGCAGTATTCAAAATAGCAAAGACATGAAATCAACCTAAATGTACATCAACAGTAGACTGAATAAAGAAAATATATGTGTACACCATGGAATAGTAAACCACCATAAAAAAGAATGAAATCATGGTCTTTGCAGCAATATGGATGAAGTAGGAGTCCATTATTCTAATCAAACTAACACAGGAATAGAAAGTAAAATACCACATATTCTCACTTATGAGTGGGAGCTGAACACTACGAACTCATGAACACAAAGAATGAAACAACAGGCACCAGGGCCTACTTGAAAGTGGAGGGTGGGAGGAGGGTAATTATCTGAATATTACCTGTCAGATACTATGCTTATTACCTGGGTGACAAAATAAGCTGCACACCAAACCCCCATGACATGCAATTTTCCTATAAAACAAACATGCACATGCACCCCTGAAACTAAAATAAATGTTTTTAAAAATATGTATATGTATGTATATGTATATTTATTTAAAAATTTTTTAAATATAGTATATGGGCTAGCTTCAAATAGATTGAAACATGGCTAAATTCTCTTTGAACTTGTTTCCTCCTTCCCTGTAAAATGTGGGTAATCTTAGGCTAAGGAAAGTTTATATGTGACATTTTGGAAGTTGATGTAGTGATTGGTGAACAATATTACTGTGTTTAGAAGAGATCTGTCATAGCTTTCTTTTCTCTTAATTGAAATTTAAAATCATAGACGAATAAAAACAATTTACATTTCAAAATAAATTTTAAAAATACGGCTATTTAAAAGATAATTCTTATTAAATGTAATTATGTCATAATTACTTTTACCTGGAAATGTTACATAGAAATTTATATTAGAAGAAATAATATTTTTGTTTGATAAAAAAGAAAAACATTCTAATTAGAATTTGTTTTTGTTCTTAAAGAACATAATTGTGAGCCAAGCACGGTGGCTAAGGCCTGTAATCCCAGCACTTTGGGAGGCCGAGGTGGGTGGATCATGAGGTTAGGAGATTTAGATCATCCTGGCTAACATGGTGAAACCCCGTCTCTACTAAAAATACAAAAAAATTAGCAGGGCATGGTGGTACATGCCTGTAATCCTCAGCTACTCAGGAGAATCGCTTGAAGCTGGGAGGCAGAGGTTGCAGTGAACTGAGATAGTAACACTGCACTTCAGCCTGGGGGACAGAGCGAGACTCTATCTCAATAAAAAAAGAAAAAAAAAGTATATAATTGTGTAGGTAGAAAACTCCAATAGAATAATTAAAAAGCTACCAGAATTAAAAATAAATTTTGAAATATTGCCTTAAAAACACAAAGCAAAAAAAATTAAATACCAGCAACAAAGAATTGGAACATAACATTTTAAACATAAATTTCATAAAAACACCAAAATAATGAATTCTTAGAGGTATAATTAACAAAATGGTGACAATTTCTCTACTTTCAAGAATAAAAAGCATGCTTAGGATTAATTAAACAGGATATACCGTACTCATAATTGGAAGAATTGACATTGTTAATATTATTTAACCCTCAATTACACTGCACTCAGTGTAGTCCCAATCAAAATGCTCATAGGGTATTTTGTAGAAATTAGCATGATAGATCTAAAATTATGAGGGTATGCAAAGGAACTAAATTATGAACCTTTTGTAATAACTAGAAATCAGGTGGAAGATTGTCACATTATCATAAGGCTAACATTCACATTATCATAAGGCTAACAATTGAAGGCAGTGGCATTCCATCTTGAGCAGTTGCTGTGAAGACACCAGCTGCAGTGTGAGAGTGGCAGGTAGGACTGTACGCTCCACGGAGCCAGTGGGAGTCAGGAACAGGTGGGAGCCATGTCCCCTTCTGAGTTGAATAGATGGGAGCCCTGCCCTCCTGGGCACAGCTGCAACTACGTAGTTGAGGCTGCCAACCCGAACATCTCTGTGCTATTGGGGGCCCAGAAATCCCTCATCCCCACAGGCTCAGAAGGCAATAGGGAAAATGTTTCCAGGGCATGTCAGAGACCTTCATGGCAGCTGCTCTCATTACAGGCCCAGGGACTAAGATAAAAAACTAGTATTTTGGGGCTGGCCCAGAGCACCCCTAGAGACTTTGTTCCTTGTGTCCCAGCTGCTCCAGCCATGGCTAAAAAAGGCCAAGGTACAGTTCAGGCCACGGCTCCAGAGGGTGCAAGCCCCAAGCCTTGGTAGCTTCCATCCTTCCTGCAGGTGCACAGAAGTGAAGAATTGAGGTTTGGGAATCTCTGCCTAGATTTCACAGGATGTATGGAAATGTCTGGATGTCCATGCTGAAGTGTCCTGCAGGAGTGGAGTCCCCATGGAGAACCTCTGCCAGGGCACTGCAGTACAGAAATGTGGGGTTGAAATCCCCACACAGAGTCCCCACTGGGGCACTGCCTACTGGACCTGTGAGTAGAGGGCTACCATCTTCCAGATCTCGGAATGAGAGATCCACTGTCAGTGTGCACCAGGTACCTGGAAAGCTTCAGGCACACACCAGCCCATGAAAGCAGCCAGGAGGGTAGGTATACCCTGCAAATCCACAGGGGTGGAACTGACCAAGCCTGTGGAAGTCCAGCTCTTGAATCAGCATGACTTGGATATGAAACATGGTATCAAAGGAAATTATTCTGGAGCTGTCAGATTTATCTGCCTTGCTAGATTTCAGATTTGCATGGGGCCTGTAGCCCCTTCATTTTTGCCAATTTCTTCCATTTGGAATGGGTGCATTTACTCAATGCCTGTACCTCCATTGTATCTGAAAAGTAACTAACCTGCTTTTGATTTTACAGGTTTGTAGGCAAAATGTTATTGCCTTGTCTCAGATGAGACTTTGAACTGTAGACTTTTGAGTTAATTCTGAAATTAGTTAAGACTTTGGGGGACTGTTGGGAAGGCATGATTGGTTTTGAAATATGAGGATATTAGAATTGGAAGGGATCAGGGACAGAATGATATGGTTTGGCTCTGTCCCCACCCAAATATCATCTTGAATTTTAGCTTCCATAATTCCCATGGTTTGTGGGAGGTAACTGAATCATGGGTGAAGGTCTTTGTCATGCAGTTCTAGTGATAGTAAATAAGTCTAACAATATCTGATGGTTTCATAAAGGGGAGTTTCCCCTCACATTCTCTCTTGCCTGCCATCATGTGAGATGTGACTCTGCTCCTCATTCGCCTTCTGCCATGATTGTGAGGCCTCCCCAGCCATGTGGAACTGTGAGTCAATTAAACCTCTTTCCTTTATAAATTTGACAGTGTCAGGTATGTCTTTATTAGGAGCATGAGAAGAAACTAATATAACTATGTGTCATCTTGGTAAAGTTTTTGGGAAATTAATTAGCAAAGTATTTTAGAGAAAAAATTGTTTATTACTTCCTGTGTCTTCCATAACAAATTACAACAAAGTTATTGATTTAAAACAAGAAATGTATTATTTCACAGTTCTAGAGGACAATGTCCAAAATCATCTTTATTGGGTTGAAATAAAAGTGTAAGCAGGGTGACATTCCCCCAGGATTCCCTAGAAGTGAGTCAATTTCTTGTCTCTTCCAGCTTCTGATGACTGCCTGCATTCCTTGGTTGTGGACATACCATTTCAATTTCTGCCTACTGACCCCAAGGACTTCCCATCTTCTATGGAATGTGTTCAATCTCCTTCTATCTATAATTGCACTTAGTTATGCCCACCCAGGAAATCCAGTTAATTTTCTTTTTTTAAAATCTCTGTTTATTCCCATCGGCAAAGATAATTTTTTCTTATAAAATTATTTATACCTTACAGGTACCTGGACTTAATATATTTGAGAGTCAAGCATTTTGCTTACCACAATTGATAGAATATTTTAAATAGAGGATTGCAAGCTATTTTGGTATATTTCATAGGGTCAGTTTTCTTCACAGATATTTCTAGCTTTTCTCCTTTTAGGTACTTAATATGTTTATCTTTCCCTAGGCAGCTAAAGTTGGACACATTCAAATTACATTTTTGTCAATGGTGTGTGTGTTCCTAGTGTGATTCATCACATTTTTTTTATCATCTACTGCACTGACCAGTAATTGTAAAATTGAAGAGGCTCAGCCAGCCTGAGGGAGTCAATGACAATGAGAGAATCTGAAACACACTTTGTTATCCAGAATTAGAAATGTTACATAATTTGAACCTATCTGCTTCATTGACTTTTCAGCTATAATTTTTGCATTACATTTATTTTTTCCCTAGGGATTTCAATATGTATTTTTAACTTATTAAAACATACTTTTAGTTAATATTGTATCCATTTATATGTAATGTAAGTGCCTAATGACTACTTGTTATTTTTCATTTCCTCTCATAGATGCTATGGTTTTCATAAATATTATAAGTACATATATTATAAATCCTATAATATAGTATCATCAGTTTCTCTTTACATAGCCATATATTATAAAAAAATTAAAAGTAATAAAATATTACTGTATATTTACCAAAATATTTGCTATTACTGCAGTCTTCAGTGATTCATGAAGAATTGAGTTTCCATTTTACGTCAATGCTCTTTAGACTCAAAGACTCCCTTCATATTTTCTGTATTCAGGTGTATTAGAAATAAACACTTTTTATTCTTATTTTCATGCTTTATTTTTTTCTCAATCTTCATTTTTAAATGACTTTTTTGGAGTATATATATTTTTGGTTGATATTTTTATCAGAAATGTAAGTATGTTGTCTTTTTTTTGGCTTTTGTTTTTGACGATGAGTAAGCTATAATTACCCTGTTTCTTCCTTATTATACAAGATGTCCTTTTTCTTTTAAGCTTTTCTCCTTAACTTTGGTTTTCAAAAATTTGACTATGATTACCTAGTGGACTTATCCTTTTTTGTCTTTGCTGAGATTCTTGCATATATTAGTTTATTGGTTTTTTTGTTTTTTGTTTGTTTGTTTGTTTGTTTTTTGACGGAGTCTTGCTCTGTTGCCAGGCTGGAATCCAGTGGCGCAATCTTGGCTCACTGCAGTCTCCACCTCCCGGGTTCTAGCGATTATCCTGCCTCAGTCTCCTGAGTAGCTGGGATTACAGGTGCATGTCATCACACTCAGCTAATTTTTTGTATTTTTAGTAGAGACGGGGTTTCACCATGTTGGTCAGGATGGTCTCAATCTCCTGACCTCGTGATCCGCCCACCTCAGCGTCCCAAAGTGCTGGGATTACAGGCGTGGGCCACCGCACCCGGCCTTAGTTTATGTTCTTAAACAAATATGTAAAGTGTTTAATCATTATTTGCTCAAATATATGGTTGCACTTTTTCTATTTCTGAGTTTTAAATTTTATGCTGTTTGATACTTAATATTATTCAATGGTTTATTGAGGTCTGGATTTTTTTCTTAAATGTTTCCTCTCCTTGATATAGAGATTGAATAATTTCTACTGATAAATCCCAGATTAAACATTTCTTTTGCCATTTCAAATATAATCTTACTTCCATCTATTGTAGTTTTCACTCCAAGTATTGTGCATTTCAGTTCTAAAATTTTATTTGCTTATGTTTATAGCTTAATTTCCTACAATTTGATGTATATTCATTCATTATAATAACCATATTTTCTTTAAGTCCTTGAACATATTTGTGATAGCCACTTCAAATGTTTTATCTGCTACCATCAATGACTGGGTTATCTTAGAGCTGGTTTTTACTAACAATTTTATTTTCTAATTATGTATCACATTTTTCTGCTCCTCAGTATGTCTAGTAAATTATAATTGTGTTCTGGACATTTGGAAAAGTAGAAATTCTAGATTTTATCATCATTTTCTAAGGAATCTCAAGGGTTTGGGGGGTCTTGTTTTGTTTCGTTTTTACAGTCAAGAAGTAAATTTACTAATGGGTGAAGCTGATCCTGCTGAAGCTTGATTTGTAATTAATTAATTTTTTTAGTGAGTCACGAGATGCCTTAACTTTAAGACTTAGAACAACACTTCTCTAAAAATGTAGCTTGTCTGTGCAATAATCTAAGAACCCAAGATATTCTGGGAGAGCCTTCCTCTACCGTTCATCAGAATTCCTAAAACTTACAGTTCTATGTATTCTCTTAAATCTTTCTACAAATCACATATCTCCTTTCCTTTTTGTTTAATGTAATTTGGTTTCATTTATGTAACTGTTTATCTTTCTTTATATGTGCCACTTCCCATTTCCCTTATTCTATTTTAGGACTCCCAACTGTCTTAACTATAGTTAACTTAGCTCATTTATATTTGCTTTCTGCCTTGTGGTGAGTTTTCCTTCATAATTTCATGTGCTGACTAAAGATTTATTTTTAGATTTAAAAATGTTCTTGTATTATCATAGATTAAAATACTTTTATACAGTGCGTGACATCAGCAAGGCGGCAAGGTAGAAAGCTTCTAGTCTTTGCTCTGCCACAGAAACACTGGATAAACAACATTAACAACCAGAATAGCATTGTGAGAAATCTTGTAACAAGTTAAGAAGCTGTAGAAAACAAGCAAACTTTTGCTTGTCATTGTGTCACTTCCTTTTCAATGCAATGCCTACAAGAAATGCTGAAGTGAGTTCTATCACTTAAAATCTCTAAATGTTATTTGAGTTTAGATTTTTCATTTCCATAGAATGATTGATTTTTTGACATTTGAACATTCTTAATACTTCTGTAAAGTATCAAGACTTACAGTAAGATATACGTATCTATACAAATGTAAGTAAATAGCTACATGTGTGCATGTGTGTATATGTGTAATTATTTTATTTTTAGCATTGTACTGTTTTTGAATCACTCATGTCCTATTGGTAAATCTGATAATATTTATTGTGATTTGATATTTTCACATTCTACTTAAGACTAAGAAAATGTACATGTTTAAGAAAGGATAAAGAAATTTCTTTCTTAGAATAGTAAGGTAATTTATTTTCTTACCTGAAAAAACAAAAATATACAAAGTTGTTTGTTTATTCTTATTTATAAAAATTGTTGTCATTGCATACCTCATATCACTTTTAGTAAGAAATCAGACTGAAAAATACTTATGTATATTTCATTTTTATATTAACCTAAATCTGTCTTTACAGTTTCTTACAGTTGTCATTTCAACTTAATTAATGCATTACTTTATTCTTTTGCAAACCAGCCCACACATTCCCAGAAATATGAAGTTTTTGTGAAATGCAAATCAAAAAGTATGCAATGAAAAGTGCTTTCATCATACCACTTAAAATGGCTTATTAAATTTTTGATAGATATTGTAGGAAAAAGTATGCAGTTTTTTAGCATGGCCTTTAGATCTGTTGCTTAATACATCATTTATAGAAATTTAATTCTGTCTGATATCTACATTATACATTTATACACATATGAGAATTGTTTTACGTTGTAATTTTTCTGAAAATCATCCTAATCATGTTTGTTTAATATTTTTCTTCATATTCCAACATAAAACATGTGAAGTTTCTGTTACAAGAGTGAAGTCCTTGGTCTTTTACTCTCTCACACACTTTTTAAAATATCGCTATATAAGGATGTCAATCATAATTTAAAATTCCTTTTCTAAATATGGTTGTATTTCATTAATATTTACTGAGTTTATAATTATGTCCTTTCATGCAAATGTTTGATACTAGATCTTTGGGAATATTTAGTACACATAAACAATAAGTATGTTACATTTTGGCGGTATACTATCAGAATTTTTATTTGTTAGAGTTTATAATTAGAAACAAGTTTCTATGTTTTTATTCTGTGCAAACCGTATTCCATATGACTATAGATTATCAATATTGAATCTTCTGTCTAAGTAGACAGCACTTGCTATTGCCATGCAGAGACAGAAAGTTTAAGTTAAATATCTAACTATCTATAGTAGCTCACTATATTGATAATTATTTAGACCATTGCATATATAAGACAGTCATTATGTTCACAAAATAAGTGGCTGAATAATTTTATTTCTAGCGTTTCCTCTAGTATTAATATTTTAACTTTGTAATTTTAAATATATGTTCATAATAAACTTCTACAAGGAATCAAAAGGAAATTTAAAAATAACATTCTGTAAACTACTACTACTCATCCATGTTAATTACATCTACACTTGAATATGGCTTTATAAATTCAAAACATTATACCTATAACAAAATGTATGATAGTTTTTAACAACAAAGTTTCTATCAATCATGCAAAGTTTTTGTTGTTGTTTTGTTGAAGCATAGCAGAGAAGGCACATCACAATATATATTTTCATTATAATAAACACTTCATTGGTCTTATTATTGAATCTTCTGTGCCCATTCCATTCACAAGGGTAATAATTTAAGACAATTTTGGAAATTTTATTCTCTTGCCAGTAACTGATTTATGCAGAGATGTGGAATTTTCATATTTGTGTTATCTAGAATTATTGTATCTATATTATCCTTACTATGGGAAGCATCTGAAAACAAAACTTATACACGGAATGCCAGTGCAAAGATAGAAGGGACATGACATCGTTGAATCACTGAATTGTTCATCAGTCAGATCTTTGCAGTGCAGCTTATGTGATAAAACATATCTGGCCGGGCGCGGTGGCTCACGCCTGTAATCCCAACACTTTGGGAGGTCAAGGCAGGAGGATCACGAGGTCAGGAGATCGAGACCATCCTGGCTAACACGGTGAAACCCCATCTCTACTAAAAATACAAAAAATTAGCCGGGCAAGGTGGCGGGCACCTGTAGTCCCAGCTACTCGGGAGGCTGAGGGAGGAGAATGGCGTGAACCTGGGAGGCGGAGGTTGCAGTGAGCCAAGATCGCGCCACTGCACTCCAGGCTGGGCGACAGAGCGAGACTCCATCTCAAAAAAAAAAATAAATAAATATATCTAATTACTATTTAAATGTATTAAATTCAGTGGGGTTTTTTTGTTGTTGTTGTTAATTGTGGCTTACATCATGTTAACACATTTGAGCCCTCTGTTCTTCAGAGGCAAGAGTTACAGGTAGCTTCAACATGTTAAAGTTTTATATCAGTCATTCTTTAAAATTTATTTATTTATTTATTTATTTTGAGATGGAGTCTCACTTATTCTGTTGCCAAGGCTGGAGTGCAGTGCTGCATTCTCAGCTCACTGCAACGTCTGCCTCCTGGGTTCAAGTGATTCTCCAATCTCAGTCCCCCAATCAGCTGGGACCACAAGTGCACGCCACCAAGCCCAGTAATTTTTATATTTTCAGTAAAGATGGAGTTTCACCATGTTGGTGATGCTGGTATTTACATTTCAAATTCAGTTTATTTATATGTAAAAGCTAAATGTAAACAAAGAAAAATTGTCAACCTTAGATTTGTTATAAAATTCAATTACTGTTAAAGGTTTGTGTAATATGAAGAGTGTATCAAGCTAATTTTGAACAGTATGTGAAGGAAAAAATTTGAACCCTATTTGTTTAAGCTGAAGATGACAAAAACAAAATTTCACCCTATTTCCACTTAATTTTTAAATAAATTAGGCAAAAAAGTAAAAGCTTAGTCCAATCAATAAGAGGAGACTGATTCAGAAGAGATGAATATATAACCAGTAATACATCTCAATCTCAAGAATGCAATAGAAAAATTGATAGGATGGAAGTGCTCAGCAAAAACAAAACTATGCAAATGTAATAGAGTTATCAAAGATTAAAGTAATTCTGGTCTGTTATGGAATGAATGTTTGCATTTCCTCCTCCCAACTTCCTATGTTGAAACCCTAATCTCCAATGGGATAGTATTGGAAAATGAGGACTTTGGGATGTAATTAGGTTGTGAGGATGGATTTGTGCCCTCATAAGAAGAGACAGAAGAGAGCTTGTTTCTTGTCTCTCTGCTGTCTATCATGTGATGATACAATAAGATGATAAAACATAAAATAGAAGCTCACCAGGCACTGAATTTGCTAGTACCTTAATTTTGTATGTCCTGGCCTTCAGAACTGTGAGAAATAAATTGTTGTTTAAGCCACCTAGTCTATGGTAATTTTTCTATAGACGTCAGAACTGACTACAACATAGTCCAACAAAATATTAGTCTCAATTAGCTTTGAATTTTCCTTTTTTTTTTTTTTTTTTTTTTTTTTTTGACACAGCATCTTTCTCTGTCCCCCAGGCTGGAGTGCAGTGGCACAGTCTCGGCTCACTGCAAGCTCCGCCTCCCAGGTTCACGCCATTCTCCTGCCTCAGCCTCCCGAGTAGCTGGGACTACAGGCGCCCACCACCAGGCCCGGCTAATTTTTTGTATTTTTAGTAGAGACAGGGTTTCACTGTGTTAGTCAGGATGGTCTCGATCTCCTGACCTCGTGATCTGCCCGCCTCGGCCTCCCAAAGTGCTGGGATTACAGGTGTGAGCTACTGCACCCGGCCTGAAGTTTCCTCTTAATGCAAACACAACCCACAAGGAGTGCACTGTGAACAAAATGTCCTTCAGGTGATGGGCCCAGTGCTTGGGAAAGCTTTTGCAAACAATTCTCACAACAAAGAATGGGAAAGAGGATTCTCTAAGGCGACCTCAAATAAGAGCAGAAGAATTACCAAATCTCAATCTTTTGTCCCCAGATACTTGGGAGAAAGCAATGATAATAAGGATAAAAAAGGTATGGCTGGAACACAGTGTCCTAGGTAAAGAAAAATACTCATTTTTTCACTATCTGTGACTTAAAAAGGTCACACTTGTTAAACATTTACTATCGAACCACTGGGTTTAAATTAAATTATAGAAGTAATTACATTCAACATAAAGCTCCATACATACCAATAAAATAAAGATGGTAAATCTAAATAAAGAGAAAAGACTAATTATATGCTATTTTTCTTCAAAAGCAATTTTCAAATGTAAGAACACAAAATGTTTGAAAGCATAAGTATGAGAAACCTTTCAAACATTTCCTAAAAGAGCTAGTATAGTTATGTTAAGGAGATACAGTAAACCTTAAAGAAAAATGTAGCATGAGAGACAAAGATTGTGATTATAAAAGAAACTTTTCAACAGGAATGTGTAAGAATTCTAAGTGTGCAATTAATAAGATAGTTGTTATATATAATACAGTATTTAAAGAGAAACTACATTAGAATTTGAAATAGAGACAAATCTACAAATACCTTTTGGTATTCTTAAAAATCTTTTTCAAGTGAGACTATTTTTAAAAAATTAGAAGATTTAGTAAATAATATCAATAAACAACAGATTTCATTGAAGTATATAGCATGCAAATGCTTTTCAAAGAACCATGTGTCATTTATTTACCAAATCTATTTATTTACCAAATCTATTTACCAAAATAGATTATATCCTGAGTCATAAAAAGGTTTCAGCAATTTTAGAAGACATGACTTATATAATTTCCTGATGACTTTAAAATGAAATCAGATTCAATAACAAAAAGTTAATTAGAAAATCAAGGAGTTTGAAAATTAAGTGACACTCTGAACGATAAGTCAAAGGGCCAATTTTATTTAAAAATGAGTACATTTTATTTAAAAATGAGTAAATTGATAAAATAACAAAATTTACTAGATTTAGGAAAGCAACAAGTCATCAGATTTTTATTGTCATTAAATAAAATATTATCAGCAAAAGGTTGAAAAGTAATGACATTGGCTTCCCAAATATACATAACAAAATGTAAGTTATATCTAAATAAAGTAGAATAGAGGAAATAACAAATATGATGAAGAAACTTATGAAACAAAATATAGATGTAAAATGAAAAGAACTAAAAATTTTTAAATGAAAGGTCAGCACGAACCAATAAAATTTCTAAAAAGACTGGATAATTAGTGAGAGAAATATAGATTAATAATATCACAACTTTAAAAAATTCCGTGGACAGATACTAAAGTTATTTAGAGTATAGTTAAGCAATTGCAGAAAATAACTTTTTGTCAATTAGTTTGATAATTTAGATGATAAAGACAACTTTTATGAAACACTGAAAAAAACCCTAATAATAACATAAAAATAGCCCTATGTGTATATGAAAATATCAAGAGTCCTATATGAACCTAAGAAACTGAATTTGTAATTTGAAACACTGTTATAAAATCAATTCTAGGACCAGATGGTTCAATTACAAATTCCTCAAATCATTTAAAGGAGTAATATCACTAATTTACAAACTGCCAGAAAATATAAAAAGTTAGAACACTTTTCATCTAATTTTTATGAAGAAAATATATGTTTTATACAAAAAGCTAAGATATAAGATAAAATAATGATGAGGTTATAGCTCTTTTAAATATGTATATGTTTATGTTAATATCTCTCATATGTATATATATAAAATGCTACCAAGTTAAATTTATGGTAGATTAAAAGCAAACTACCTAATAATCATTTGACATTTTTCAAGAAATGTAAAAATGGCTTAAAATTGAAAAGCAATATAATTTACTGTGCCAATAAATGTTAAGCAATCATGTAATCATCTCAATAAATGCCACAAGAACATTGGATAAAATCCATTTGTGATCATAAACTCTGAACTTATTAGAAATAGAAGAAAATGCATTGTTCTGACACAAGGCACTCCTAAAAGTCATACAGAAAGAATAATACATACTGAAACAATAGTACATACTAATGAAGTAGTGAATAAGGAAATCAACTACATACGGCTGAAAAAAATCATATTCAGTTATATTCAATTACTTTTCTAGGACTCACTGGAGAACTGAGATGGTGGGACAAACTTAACATCCCATGCCTCCCCAAACTTGGAGACATAGAAATAAGAGCTGAGATCTGCTTATCTGGAGCAGAAGGCACTGGAGCCATAAGCTGGTGGGACCATTTAGATGCACTGCTAGAGGCTAGTGTGAACTAGTATGAGACTGAGAAAATTGCAGAAGATTTAGTCTTAGGAAGTTTCAACATTTGGTTATTTTAACTTCCATTACCTCACCGTGTTCTTATCAAAAATATTTGAGGGAGATTGCCCTCATGGTTCTGGCAAGGGGAAGAAAAGAATATCAACTGTGAAATATTTCCAAACTATTCGAGATAACAAAGGCATACTCTTTGGAACCAAAGACTTATTTCAAAGTCTTTTCCTGAGGAGGAGTGGCATTCATCCTACTCCTGCTCCTCTAGTTTTCATATTTCAAATAAGGGAGGAAAAACATGGATATCACTTGGAATCACTTGAGAAGGTCACAGCTCAGAGACACAGGCTCAAGAATGTGATATAATTGGAAAATTATAAGACATTCCTCTCCCTACAGATTAATACCATACTAATAAAGTTTTAAAATAATAGCAATAGATTATAGCTGAAACATTTGCAAGCAAAAGCCTCTTTTTGTGGAGAAGGACTTAGGGAAACCCAAGTAAAAAATAAGAGCAAAAATAAAGACACCAGAGGAATTTTAAGCTTCTGTCACCTACGGCAACAGAAAATATTAAACATTTAACAGAAAACATTTAACCCCTAGTCGGATTAAATCTTCAAACTTTAGTGTTATTTACCTCAGATCTTATTAACTAATACACTGTATCTGGATTTAAATAACAACAGCAACATAAATCAGAAGGCATTTCAAAAATAGAAGAAAATAGAGTCTGAACAAAAAAGGAAAGGAAAAGAACCAGACACATATGTCTATCCTTATGCCAGTACCACACTGTCTAGATTACTTTTGCTTCACAGTAAGTTTAAAATAGGAAGTCTGAGCCCTTTTACTTAAAAATGTCTTAAGAAAACAAAAATAGAAACACAACATACCCAAACTTTTGTGATGAAACAAAAATAGTACTCTTAGAAAAGTTGGTAGCAATAAATGCCAAAAAAGAGGAAAGAACTCATATAAACAACCTAACTTTACACTCAAATAACTAGAAAAAGAACAAATTAAGCTCCAGCTTACTAGAAGGGAAAAATTTTAAAAAGATTAGAGCAAAAGCAAATAAAATGGAGACTAGAAAAGTAATAGAAAGATCAATGAAACTAAAAGTGAATTTTCATGAAAGATAAAATAATTGACAAACCTTTAGCTACAGTAACAAAGAAAAAGAGAAAAAAGACCCAAGTAAAAAGTTCTGTTATTAATTTTTCTTTTAGTTTCTTTATTGACTCACTGGTTGTTCAGGGGAGCATGTAGTTTATTTTCCACATATTGTGAATTTTCCAATATTTCTCCTGCTATTGATTTCTAGTTTTATACCATTGTGGTTGGAAAAGATACTTGATATGATTTAAATATTTTTTTATTTGGACTTGTTTGTAGTCCATGTTCCATGTGCATTAGAGAATAATGTGTATTCTGTGCTTTGGGGTAGAATGTTCAATATATGTCTATTAGGTTAATTTGGTCTAAAGTGTAGTTTAAATCGGATGTTTCCATATCGAGTTTCTGACTAGATGAGGCCATTGTTGAAGTGATGTATAGAAGTCTGCAGCTATGATTGCGCTGAAGTCTATCTCTACCTTTAAATCTTCAAATATTTGCTTTATATGTCTAGGTGCTCCAATGTAGAGTGTGTATATATTTTTATTGTTATATCCCCTTAATCAATTGACCTCGTTATCACTGTATAATGATCTTTCTAGTCTCATTTTACAGTTTTTAATTTAAAGCCTATTTTGTCTAATATAACTACCCCTACTCTCTTTTGGTTTCCATTTGGATGCAATCTTTTTCCATCTCTTTGCTTTCAATTTACGTGTGTCCTTAAAAATGAAATGAGTCTCCTGTAGGCCACATGTAATTGGATTTTTTTAAAGTCCATTCAGCCACTGGAGTATGTCTCTTGATTGCAGAATTAAACCCATTTACATTCAAAGTGATTATTGATAGGTAGGGAGTTACTACCTATCAATAATCTAGTTGTTAAGTCTAGATTTTTCACAGATGTTCTTTAACAAGTCCATGAAGTTTTCTCTTTTTTTATTAGCTGATACATATTTTTATACATTTCCATTAAAAGATGTTGGCTTATGGCAAATGTTTTTCTACTTCTAGTGAGATGATCACAAGCTTTTATTTTCTCTTTTTAGTCTCTTAAAATGGAGGAATACATTGTTTAAATTTTAATGCAACTCAGTACTGTATTCCTGAGATAAAACTTACTTGGGGATGACATACTTATTCTTTTATACATTGCTGAATTAAAATTTCAAACACAGTTTATTAAGAATATTTGCATCTATGTTTATTTGGAATATTGGTCTATAATTTCTTGAATTGCAATGGTTTGTTTCAGTTTGGCATTAATGTTTCCTAAAATAATTTAGGTGCTATTCGAGGCTCATTCATATTACTTATAAACTTTATTTAATTATTTAATTTGTAACAGATTTCAGTAATTTCATTTATAAATTGAATGAAGCATAATTTTGTAATTATTTTATTTAATTTTCGGTTAATTCTAATTTAAATAATTTTAAAAATATGTATAAATTTGTATTTTTTAATTCAGTATATGTTCTTTTATTATAGGAGTTAAATCATGCTTATAATGTGTTCTCATTAAACATGAATGGGTATATAATATATACTAATTTGGGAAATTTTATACAAATATTTATTAGCTCAGGCTAGCTAATATGTTATTTAGATGTTTTGAATACTTTATCTGTGAATAAGAGATATGTGAACATATTTGGCTTATTGAGGGTTTGACAATTGCTGTACTTTTCAGTTAAATTTCATACTATTATATCTGAAAAAACATTTTAAATTGTGCATCAATTTGGATATCTCATATTTTTAATTATGGAAGTTATGCATTTCTAAATGACATAATGTGTTTTTATCCCTAATTTTTTTTAACCAGAATATTATTTTTTTAAAATGTAAATATAGGCCAGGTGCGATGACTCATGCCTGTAATCCCAGCACTTTTGGAGGCCGAGGCGGGCGGATCATAAGATCAGGAGTTCAAGACCAGTGTGACCAATATGGTGAAACCCTGTGTCTACTAAAAATACAAAAATTAGCCATGAGTGATGGCAGGCGCCTGTAGTCCCAGCTATTCGGGAGGCTGAGGCAGGAGAATCGCTTGAACCCCGGAGGCGGAGGTTGCAGTGAGCCGGGATCGTGCCACTGCACTCCAGCCTGGGCAACAAAGTGAGACTCTGTCTCAAAAAAAAAAAAAAAAAAAAAAAGTAAATATAGCTATATCAGCATACTTTTTGATATAATGTGGCCAGTCCATTTTCTTACATTTTCCTGTTTTTATTTATTTACTTTAAAAATAATGTGTGGGTACATAGTGGGTGTATGTATTTATGGGATACATGAGATGTTTTGATACAGGCATGCAATTTGAAATAAGCACATCATGGAGAATGGGGTATGTATCCCTTCAAGTATTTATACTTTGAGTTACAAATAATCCAATTACATTCTTTAAGTTATTTGAAAATATACAATTAAGTTATTATTCAATCTAATCACCCTATTGTGCTATCAAACAGTAGGTCTTATTGATTATTTCTACTTTTTTGTAACCATTAATTATTCTCACCTCCCCCTCCAACACCCAGCACCATTTCCAGCCTCTGGTAACCATCCTTCTACTCTCTATATTCATGGTTTCAACTGATTTGATTTTCAAACCCCCAAATAAGTGAGAACACAAAATGTTCATCTTTCTGTGCCTGGTTTATTTTACTTAACATAATGATCTCTAGTACTATCCATGCTGTTGCAAAACACTGGATATCCTTCTTATTTATGGCTGAATTGTGTATATGTACCACATTTTCTTTATCCATTCATCTGCTGATGGACACTTAGGTTGCATCCAATTCTTAACTATTGTAAGTGCTGCAACAAACGTGAGTGTGCAGATACTTATTTGATATACTGATTTGCTTTATTTTGAGTATATACCCAACGATGGGATAGCTGAATTATATGGTCTCGATTTTTAGGTTTTTGAGGAATCTCCATACTGTTCTCCATAGTGGTTGTGCTAACTTATATTCCCACCAATAGTGTACAAGAGTCCCCTATTCTCCATATCCTTAGCAGCATATGTTATTACCTGTTTTTTGGATGTAAGCCATTCCAACTGGGGAGAGATAATATCTCATTGTAGATATTTGCATTTCTCTGACTATCTATGAGGTTGAGCCCCTTTTCACATGCATGTTTACCATTTGTATGTCTTCTTTTGAGAAATGTGTATTCAAATCTTTTTTTTTTTTTTTTTTTTTTTTTTGAGACGGAGTCTCGCTCTGTCGCCCAGGCTGGAGTGCAGTGGCGCAATCTCGGCTCACTGCAAGCTCCGCCTCCTGGGTTCACACCATTCTCCTGCCTCAGCCTCCCAAGTAGCTGGGACTACAGGCGTCCACCATCACGCCCGGCTAATTTTTTGTATTTTTAGTAGAGACGGGGTTTCACCATGTTCTCGATCTCCTGACCTCGTGATCCGCCCGCCTCGGCCTCCCAAAGTGCTGGGATTACAGGCGTGAGCCACCACGCCCAGCTCAAATATTTTGTCGATTTTTATCAGATTATTATATATTTTTTTCCTATAGAGTTTTTTGAGCTCCTTATATATTCTGGTTATTAATTCCTTGTCAGATGGGTAGTTTGCATATATTTTCTCCCATTCTGTGCATTGTCTCTTCATTTTGTTGATTATTTCCTGTGCTTTATGAGAAGAGAGTGAAAGTATTCTAGAATGAATACAAGGAGACGAGTATGAAAATTTAAATTACCATGAGTACGAAGAAAGGACACCATTCCACACATACCAATTGTGGAAGAGAAATGTGGGCCTGAAGAACAACCTGTAAGTTTGATACCATTAAATAGCAACAAAATCTCCTTATTTCATAATTACTTGTATGGTATATATCTATAGTCTTGGGTTTGGTAAATATTATCCTAATTGATGACATACACATTAAAGTGAAATATTTATAAGAAAAAAATCAAATTTTTATTTGAACATTATATTTTAACATGAAAGCCAAATAAAAAGTATTAAAAGCAAAAGATATAACATAATATATAATGTCCTCTAAGTAACTTTCAAATATTAAAAAAAGGTACTTTGAAACTTTTAAAAAAGGTTTTATGCTAAACTTTTTAAAGAGGTATTATTTTATCATTTATGTTTTCAAAATTTTTTCAAAATATTTCTCAAAGTTTTATATTTGTACTTCGGTTTTTTTTTGATGTTTAATATCACGTTTATTTTTTATTATTATTATTATACTTTAAGTTTTAGGGTACATGTGCACAATGTGCAGGTTACTTACATATGTATACATGTGCCATGCTGGTGCGCTGCACCCACTAACTCGTCATCTAGCATTAGGTATATCTCCCAGTGCTATCCCTCCCCCCTCCCCCCACCCCACCACAGTCCCCAGAGTGTGATATTCCCCTTCCTGTGTCCATGTGATCTCATTGTTCAATTCCCACCTATGAGTGAGAATATGCAGTGTTGGTTTTTGTTCTTGCGATAGTTTACTGAGAATGATGATTTCCAATTTCATCCATGTCCCTACAAAGGACATTAACTCATCATTTTTTATGGCTGCATAGTATTCCATGGTGTATATGTGCCACATTTTCTTAATCCAGTCTATCATTGTTGGACACTTGGGTTGGTTCCAAGTCTTTGCTATTGTGAATAGTCCCACAATAAACATACGTGTGCATGTGTCTTTACAGCAGCATGATTTATAGTCCTTTGGGTATACACCCAGTAATGGGATGGCTGGGTTAAATGGTATTTCTAGTTCTAGATCCCTGAGGAATCGCCACACTGACTTCCACAATGGTTGAACTAGTTTACAGTCCCACCAACAGTGCAAAAGTGTTCCTATTTCTCCATATCCTCTCCAGCACCTGTTGTTTCCTGACTTCAAACTATACTACAAGGCTACAGTAAACAAAACAGCATGGTACTGGTACCAAAACAGAGATATAGATCAATGGAACAGCACAGAGCCCTCAGAAATAATGCCGCATATCTACAACTATCTGATCTTTGACAAACCTGAGAAAAACAAGCAATGGGGAAAGGATTCCCTATTTAATAAATGGTGCTCGGAAAACTGGCTAGCCATATGTAGAAAGCTGAAACTGGATCCCTTCCTTACACCTTATACAAAAATCAATTCAAGATGGGTTAAAGACTTACATGTTAGACCTAAAACCATAAAAACCCTAGAAGAAAACCTAGGCATTACCATTCAGGACATAGGCGTGGGCAAGGACTTCATGTCTAAAACACCAAAAGCAATGGCAACAAAAGACAAAATTGACAAATGGCATATAATTAAACTAAAGAGCTTCTGCACAGCAGAAGAAACTGCCAACAGAGTGAACAGACAACCTACAAAATGGGAGAAAATTTTCGCAACCTACTCATCTGACAAAGGGCTAATATCTAGAATCCACAATGAACTCAAACAAATTTACAAGAAAAAAACAAACAACCCCATCAAAAAGTGGGCGAAGGACATGAACAGACACTTCTCAAAAGAAGACATTTATGCAGACAAAAAACACATGAAAAAATGCTCATCATCACTGGCCATCAGAGAAATGCATATCAAAACCACAATGAGATACCATCTCACACCAGTTAGAATGGCAATCATTATATTTGTACATTGTAAGTTTATGAAGACACAGTCAAGATTCCAGAGCAAATGATTATTAACAGATCACTAATCGTAAAATGACGAGCTATATTTTACAGAGATTGGAAGCAAATAATCTTCCTAGTTGATATTGACCACAATTCCTTCAGTTTTTGTTCCAATTATGAATCAGCTTTTCAAACAACCCCCAAGAGAAAGAAAGAAACAAGAGAGAGAGAGAGGAAGGAAGGAAGGAAGGAAGGAAGGAAGGAAGGAAGGAAGGAAGGAAGGAAGACACCAATTTCTCCAAGACATTAAACTGTTGATTTCTGGTGCTTAAATTGCCACAAAATTTGCAACAGAAAGCTACTAATGCAATATATCTCTGGTCAATATGTATCACAGGCAGATGTTTTCACTCCTACCTCTCAACCAAAAAAAATAAAAAAGAAAAGAAAGAAAGAATAAAAAACACTGATGCCAGAACCTGTTTTACCATGTGTGATGAGGTAACTGGAAATTTGTTCCGCTTTCATTTTCAAAGTGTTATTTTCTATTTTTCTCTATGTGACCCAGTTGGATCTGGTCGCTTTCTGGTTGACTTTCAAAATGCAGTGATTTATCTCACTATAACATTTGTCTTAGCCAATTACATTCTTTTTGGTAGGAAGTCATGGACTTGAGCGTCAATAATTGCTTTGAAGAAGTCACAGATGAGAGAGAAATGAGAGGGAATAAAACACCCTCATTGTGAAGAAACTATGTGGACCTCAGCCATAAATTTGCAGAAGAATTGTCCACAAGGTAATGATAAGCATCATATAAATTATTTTGTTGAAATAAAAACCATTCTGAAAAGCTTCTTATGTATAGAATTTCCTCATAAATATTTGCTTAATTAAATTGACCAAAAGGTAAACACAGTGTCTGGAAGACATTTAAAAAATATTCATGCAACACATTAAAATAAATAGAAATTTTAGGAAACTTGGGACTAGTTATGCTATTTGTCATAATGAACTTACTTTAAAATTTATCAAAAGTTTTTTTTCTCATTAAATCTGGAAATTAAGCAGGCACACAATGATGTAAGGAATAATGAACATTATCAAAATATGGATTCAACTCTTCTTTTCACAGCAAAACATTCAATTTAAAGATAAATCTCACAGAGACTTATACTGAAAAAAAAATGTGCTTTGCAACAGAAAAAAATAAAAAAAAGAAGGCTAGTCCAAATACAGGCTAGTCTGACGCTGATGCTATTGTGGAGCATTTTATATTAGGATTCAATGTGGCTAGTCATGCCAACCTTAATACATGCAAAGCTGTTATAAATCAGGAAGCCATCTTAACTCTAGAAAGAAAAAAGTACACCTCAGCTATAGTTAAAATGTTCTTAGGATTCTGTTTGCATGTTTACCTCTCTAAATTTGAAAATGCTAGATAGTCTTTATTGGACCCATATATGAGCTGAACCACTCATCTGTGCATATAGCTCACAGCCTATATTTCTATATTCCAGAAATGGTTCCTAGTAGACATTTCTTCGGGGGTCTATAACGTTTGACCCTCAAAGAACATTTGGTTGTGTCTATCTTTTATTTTTTCTCCATGGGGGATTTTCTGGTGAAAACTGGAAAACCTACTAGACAAATTGTAAAAGAGCTATAACACTTGGGCTGTGTCTCTTTGATCAGTCTGCTTCTAGGGCACTTATTTCAAGACTTTGAAATAGAGGAATCTGGTGTATAGAAATGCTTGTGTCTTTTGCACATTGATTTTGTATCCTGAGACTTCGCTGAAGTTCCTTATCAGCTTACAAGATTTTGGGGTGAGACAATGGGGTTTTCTAAATATACAATCATGTCATCTGCAAACACAGACAATTTGACTCCCTCTCTTCCTACTTAAATACACTTCATTTCTTTTTCTTGCCTGATTTCCCTGGCCAGAACTTCCAATACTGTGTTGAATAGGAGTGGTGAGAGAGGACATCCTTGTCTTGGGCTGGTTTTCAAAGGGAATGCTTCCAGCTTTTGCCCATTAAGTATAATATTGGCTATAAGTTTGTCATAAATAGCTCTTATTATTTTGAGATATGTTCCATCAATACCTAGTTTATTGAGAATTTTTAATATGAAGCAATGCTGAATTTTATCAAAGGTCTTTTTTGCATCTATTGAGATAATCGTGATTTTTTTCTTTTTTTTTTTTGGACCACAACCATAACTTTTTGTTTATTGCTTACATATTTCTTTTTTTATTATACTTTAAGTTTTAGGGTACATGTGCACATTGTGCAGGTTAGTTACATACGTATACATGTGCCATGCTGGCGCACTGCACCAACTCGTCATCTAGCATTAGGTATATCTCCCAATGCTATCTCTCCCCCCTCCCCCCACCCCACAACAGTCCCCAGAGTGTGATATTCCCCTTACTGTCTCCATGTGATCTCATTGTTCAATTCCCACCTATGAGTGAGAATATGCGGTGTTTGGTTTTTTGTTCTTGCGATAGTTTACTGAGAATGATGATTTCCAATTTCATCCATGTCCCTACAAAGGACATTAACTCATCATTTTTTATGGCTGCATAGTATTCCATGGTGTATATGTGCCACATTTTCTTAATCCAGTCTATCATTGTTGGACATTTGGGTTGGTTCCAAGACTTTGCTATTGTGAATAGTCTCACAATAAACATACGTGTGCATGTGTCTTTATAGCAGCATGATTTATAGTCCTTTGGGTATATACCCAGTAATGGGATGACTGGGTCAAATGGTATTTCTAGTTCTAGATCCCTGAGGAATGGCCACACTGACTTCCACAATGGTTGAACTAGTTTACCGTCCCACCAACAGTGTAAAAGTGTTCCTATTTCTCCACATCCTCTCCAGCACCTGTTGTTTCCTGACTTTTTAATGATTGCCATTCTAACTGGTGTGAGATGGTATCTCATTGTGGTTTTGATTTGCATTTCTCTGATGGCCAGTGATGATGAGCATTTTTTCATGTGTTTTTTGTCTGCATAAATGTCTTCTTTTGAGAAGTGTCTGTTCATGTCCTTCGCCCACTTTTTGATGGGGTTGTTTGTTTTCTTCTTGTAAATTTGTTGGAGTTCATTGTAGATTCTGGATATTAGCCCTTTGTCAGATGAGTAGGTTGCAAAAATTTTCTCCCATTCTGTAGGTTGCCTGTTCACTCTGATGGTAGTTTCTTTTGCTGTGCAGAAGCTCTTTAGTTTAATTAGATCCCATTTGTCAATTTTGGCTTGTGTTGCCATTGCTTTTGGTGTTTTAGACATGAAGTCCTTGCCCATGCCTATGTCCTGAATGGTAATGCCTAGGTTTTCTGCTAGGGTTGTTATGGTTTTAGGTCTAACATTTAAGTCTTTAATCCATCTTGAATTGATTTTTGTATAAGGTGTAAGGAAGGGATCCAGTTTCAGCTTTCTACATATGACTATCCAGTTTTCCCAGCACCAATGCCTTTCTTCACAGAATTGGAAAAAACTACTTTAAAGTTCATATGGAACCAAAAAAGAGCCCTCATCGCCAAGTCAATCCTAAGCCAAAAGAACAAAGCTGGAGGCATCACACTACCTGACTTCAAACTATGCTACAAGGCTATAGTAACCAAAACAGCATGGTACTGGTACCAAAACAGAGATATAGATCAATGGAACAGAACAGAGCCCTCAGAAATAACACCACATATCTACAACTATCTGATCTTTGACAAACCTGAGAAAAACAAGCAATGGGGAAAGGATTCCCTACTTAATCATGTGACTTTTTTCATTGCTTTTGTTTATGTGATGGATTGCGTTTATTGATTTGTATATGTTGAATATGCATCCTAAGGATGAAGCCAACTTGATCATGTGGATAAGCTTTTTTGATGTGCTGCTGGATTCAGATGGCCAGTATTTTATTGAGGATTTTTCCATCTATGTTCTTCAGGGATATTGGCCTGAATTTTTTTTTTTTTTATATCTGCCAGGTTTTGCTATCAGGATGATACTGGCCTCATAAAATGAGTTAGGGAGGAGTGCCTCTTTTTCTTTGTTTGGAAGAGTTCCAGAAGGAATGGTGCCAGCTCCTCTTTGTACCTCTACTAGAATTTGGCTGTAAGTCCATCTGGTCCTGGGCTTTTTTTGGTTGGTAAGCTGTTACTTACTGCCTGAATTTCAGAACTTGTTATCGTTCTCTTCAGGGATTTGACTTCTTCCTGGTTTAGTCTTGGGAGGGATTATGTGTCCATGAATTTATCCATTTCTTCTAGATTTCCTAGTTTATTTGCATAGAGGTGTTTGGAGTATTCTCTGATGTTAGTTTGTATTTCTGTGGAATCAGTGGTGAAATCATGTCCTTTTTAGTGACATGGATGAAGCTGGAAGCCATGATTCCCAGCAAACAAACACAGAAACAGAAAATCAAACACTGCATGTTCTCACTCATAAGTAAGAGTTGAACAGTGAGAACACATGGACACAGAGAGGTAAACATCACTCACAAGGTCCTGTGGGAGGGTGGGAGGCAAGGGGAGGGAGAGCATTAGGACAAATACCTAATGCATGTGGGGCTGAAAACCTAGATGATGGGTTGATAGGTGTCGCAAACCACAATGGGACATGTATACCTATGTAACAAACCTGTACGTTCTGCACACGTATCTCAGAACTTAAAGTAAATTTAAAATAAATAAATGAATAGAGGGATCTGACCTCTAATCTTTTCCTCCTTGGCTTGCTGAGATTGCAGGAATGCTATGGCTTGTCATTCAGAGGATTTTTGCTTGATTGTTTGACCCTGAACTTGTGCAGCTTAAGAGATGTATATGTGCGTGAGGTGGGATAGTCTGGTTGTTAGGATGAGTTTTCCATGTCTTTCCTCTCATCAAGATCTTGCCCTTCATGCTACACTTTTGTATTTCAGCCGCAAAGGAATACTTGTATGTCCACTGGTTTCACTGTACCTAGCAGAGTCCCTGTGTCTAGGAAAAGTTCAGATTCTAAGCCTTAAATGACTTAAGTCCAGATCCACAAATACACTTGAGGAAAAAATGTTACTTCAGAATGTCATTTCTGCTGTCTTCCATAATCCCCTCACCAGAAAGATGGCCCCTCCTGTCTTGGAGACGTCAATATTTCTCTGATGTTTTTACATAGATGTTCTTAATGCAGCTTTTCTAGTTTTTTTTTTTCTTCTGGGACACACAATCTACTTCATTCTGTTTTACAGTCGATATCCCAACATATTTTTTTTTAAAAAAATATAGATTAATACACAGAAAATTTGATAACAGATGCAAACATCTCAGTTGTTTTATAATGTTTTCTACCAGAAAGTGGCACATAACCAATGTCTGTTGTTGCCTTTGACTGCAGAGTGAGAGTGGTAATCTGTTCCTGTTTGCCTGGGGCGTGTGAGGTTCTCAGGATGCTGGACTTTCAGTGGTACAGCAAAAAATGTTCTTGGAATATTAAGATGAGTTGATCCACCTAAAATGAAAATCTACTAATGCATTCATTTTTAACGTGAGAAACACATGAGAACTCCAAATATAATAGCTCTTATTGTTTCTACTTTACACCAATGTCATGTGCCGGAGCAACAAAATGATATTCCAAAATTCTTATAACTGTTATTAAAACCTTACATTCAAACTCATAAAAGATTCAATCTCACTACTTGCTTCTTTTCTTGGAGAACATTACAAATACTATTTTGAAATAAATCTTTATGTGCTTTCTAAATTTTGTTTTGCTGTCTGATGCTATTAATTTCATAATCATGTATGATCTTCTGCAGCATATGGAAAGACCCTGAATTTTCATCCCAGATCCTCTGATAATTAGTTACATGACTTGATCAATTCTTAAAAACTCTGTTTTTTATCAGTAATGCATGAGTTATATTTGTTTCTTATATATTAAATGAGTTAATATCTGTAAAATACTTAAAACAATGGCAGTTGTATTAATGCTATATAAATATTAAATAAATGAAAACAAATGCATCTACTATTTTAAATTTTGACAATGTATTTTCCTTCATAAGCTGCAGGCCTAGTTATTTCTCCTATTTGAATTCAAATTGTTTGTTTTTTATAAGAAATTTCATGTAGCCATACTCTGTAACAAGTTTCGGTTGTTACAATGTGTCATGTGTTTGTATTAAACTAGTTTTGCCCAGGTTATTCAAAGAATCACACAGGGATCATTCAAAATTCTACTTGAATGTGTATGTATTTATAGGCTCCTTGAGGGCACCATCATTCATGATCATGAGTTTTACTAGTACATTTATGCTGACATCCTCTAAGTCTACTTTTCAGTATCTGCTGACCCAGTGCTGACTGTCCCTTTGCACCACTGTCTTTATGACATTTCAGTGTGGAATAGATGTCACCTGCAGTAACTCTCCTAATATGAGCATCCAGATTTGCTGCTTGCAGGCATTTTCTAGTACACTAGTCTGATCTTTTCCACGATGCAGGTTTGTTACAGCAATATGAAATTCTGGCTTGCTCTCTTTCTACTTATCTATAGAAATATTGCTAAAGTTAGTATATTTTTCATTTATTGATGTAACATTTACAGTCAAGTTTTAAGATGAATAGTTCAGTGTTCATTGCAGATTAAAATTTACATGCTTGCAGAATAATCTTATAATTAAAAAATTCTTAAAAATTATATTTTCAATATTATGAAAGCAAATTTTTAAAAAAGCAATCATACTTTAATTATACTAAGGAAGATACTCAACATGTAATCACCAACTATTACTGTTTGTTTACTAAGTAATTATTTAAAAAATCAAATACATAAATAGTAAATAAAATTAATGACAGTTGTTCATATATTTTCTATGTAATATAATTGTTAAACTCACACGAATTAGTTTTCTCTAAAAAATTTCAAATGTGCTATTCTACCAAGAAAATTCATTCAACTCATATATTTTCTGACTTAATATAGTAAAAGCTGACATAGGCCATTTATACATGCCATTTTATTCTGAGATTCAATGCATGTTTATAAGTTATTCTTCTATCAATATGCTTCATTAATTTCAACAACCAATAAATGGAAATTTGAAAATTATTTTGAATATAACTATTATCAAGGGTCTGAAATATATGAAAGAAAAAACATTGCTGTCAATTATTAATCTGTTCATAAAACATGAACAACAAAAAAATAAACTTTGTTGTCTTGGTCTTTTAAAATCACAGTACTGTAAAGGTATCTTCAAAAAAATCGTCTTTTGCTATGATTTTCATGTGCTGGTATTAAATTGACAAAAATAAATATCTTAGGGAAATTAATATTTTATTTGAAAAATAAATATCACCAGCCTCTCATAAATATTTGCAATTATTAAAATCTAGACTTAGATGTCAAACTGAAAATTTGAACACAAAAGCTGGAAGTCTGTATTTATAAGTTACCAATATTTTTACAAATTTAATAATATATTTAATTGAAAGAATACTTACCTACTTAGAAATTGGTGACTGCATGGATGCATAAATGTAAATACAATATTCAAAATACATTGTTGGTAAATAGAATGAAATAACTTCAATGTCCTTAAGTCAGAAAAAAGTATTAATATATATGTTATGCCTTCCACTTTGTTTCATTCCTTCATTAGTGTTGCCTTACTATGTTTCTGCATAAACTGATGTCTTCGGTTAATAAGCTGTACTAAGATTCTTTAAATTTAACAGGAGAAATACGTCATGTCCGCAGGTCATATTTTTATCAGCAGATGGCTCCCCTGGTGTTTTCCCCTACTAAGGATTCTTACAGGTTGAAATGCCAAATCAAAACAATACCAAATGTAAATATGTATTCTCTACTTCATGCCAAGATTAATATACATTTTCACTTCCATCTAAGATACTTTTACAAGCTTCTTGAAATGCATTGAAAAGCTAACACAATTACAAGCACATTTCAAGTATTAATAAAAACATACTTTACAATTTTCTGTTTTTTTCACCAATGGAAGAAGACAGACTGCAGTTTCCATGCCTGTATCTACAGAGAACTTCAGAAAACATTTTTAAAGGACTAAGTCACAAAAATTAAAACCTGAACAGAAACGCACTATTGATTTATTAAAATTTATTATTTTAAAAGACATTCTATTTAAAATACAAACATGCAAACATAAATTTTCAATAGTATTCTATGAGTTATTAATGTAGTTCAATTTTAATAGCCTTTGATCTATGCCTTTCCAGGAACTAATGGAGTAATGGTAGATTGCTTGGTTCCCATATAGTGTTAGCAACAAGAGTCAAGAGGGAAAAAAAAAAGGAAAGTCCTACCCCTCTGAAGATAAAAAGCTAATCAGCTATAAAAGAGATCATCAATAAAATATTTTATTTGATCTTGGTTGAGATGCGGTGCTTTTTAAGAACTAAGTGTATTTTCAAGTTGTCCATTCCTCAAAGATATGACAATTGCTTCAGACTTAGCCATGCATAATCTCATAAATTCCATTTCATTGTGACATGTAGTAAACACATTAGTTTATTTTTACCATCTATTTTTACAGTTTTAAAAATAAATGTACTTACACTCTCTTTAGTCACATAATAATCATTAATATTAGAAATTGAAAAAATAGATTTCATATAATATAGCACATTTCAGGGCATTTTTAATTCTTACACAGTAAAAAAAGTTACATACTTTGAACAGACTGTCTTAAAATATTTTCTTAAAATCATTAGATAAGTTTAGATCTTTGTTTAAATCATGTATTTTTCATTATCTTTCAAAATGAAAGTATGATTGCTATTCCAAATAAATTCAAATATGCATTTATAAGAGGAATTATAGATTTTTCACTGTAAATTTTATTTTATTTTCTGTTGTTAGTAATTAAATTTTTTCTTTTATAAAAAATAGCATTGTGAAGATACTTTACTAGATATGTTAAGATAAGATTTTTTTTTTTTTGGCTTCCAAGTGTTGTGTTTCACTAAATGATTATTTTCTTAAATGGTAGTTTTTTTTTGACAGTCAAAATTCTTGCCTGCTAAAAATAATTGTGGATTGAATAAAAATAGTGGACATGAAATGTAATTTATTTAAAAAACATTGATTTAATTAACAAAATTTAAAATATAAGTTACATTCTAAAAGGTGAAAGTCAATTAAGAATATTCATAATTGTGCTTATAAATATGCATAGAGAGCTAACAGGCAGCTAATTTATAATGCTAAGACCTGAGTTATCAAAAACAGCACACACAGTGTCACTTACATTTATTTCATAAATCCAGAAGAGATGTTCAATTTCTTTTAAAAATTAACTTAATTATTTCATGCATATTTTATCTAAGCAAATGCAGAGCTCTGTTTTCTTGTTTTTAGATTTATGCTTAGACTGCACAGTATTATATATACTTATTCTGAAATTATAGTTACTACTTGTTTCCAATATTTTTTTCAACAATTCTCTGAACTAGAAACTTAAGGAAGAAATGCTATATTTATCTGTATCTCTGTATCTAGCTATATCTATAGCTATCTATATATCATCTATAACTCCTTATTTTATGTATTTTCACTTATTTATCTTTTATTGGTTTCTAATTTCTATTTTATTTTGGTTTGTTTTTTGAGATTGATGCACAATCATTAATTTTCAACATTATATTTACTATGTGAATCAAATACTGTGTATTTCCATTTTAGTACTTCTGCAGCTGTAATTTCCAGGATTTGATATGTTTCATAATTCTTTTCCTAAAATACGTACGATGTATTTGGTGATGTTTTTAGAGTTTTGAAATATTTTTATTACTGATTTTCTATTGAATTACACTGTTCTAGGAAAATATTCTGAAATGAAAAAGCATAGATTAGGAATGCTGCAGCTAGAGCACAGGGGGCAATAAAAGCTCTACTTCCGAAGGAAGGAAAGAAGCACTTGTGAGGGCCACACTCGTGAGACATAGGCCCACTGAAGGACTAAGAAGTAATCAGACGTCTGACTATGGAAACACTCCTCTCCTCCCACACCTAACCAATAAACCAAGTCTCCAGTATAATAATGGATTATAACTCAGACTTTTTGTTTGTTTGTTTGTTTTAGACGGAGTTTTGCTCTTGTAGCCCAGGCTGGAGTCCCATGGTGCGATCTTGGCTCACTGCAACCGCCGCCTCCCAGGTTCAAGCGATTCTTCCGTCTCAGCCTTCCGAGTAGCTGGGATTACAGGTGCACGTCACCACGCCCAGCACATTTTTGTATATTTTTAGTAGAGACAGGATTTCACCATTGTTGGCCAGGCTAGTCTAGAACTCCTTTAGAGCTCTTCTCCTTAAGGGAGAAGATTTATTATTCTCGAGGATAATAAATCGAGGAGGAAGATTTACTATCCTTGAAGGGGTCTGTTTGGGAAGCTGCCATGCCCTCAGCCCCTAAATAAAAATATAAAACCTAAATATAAAAGGTGCCATGCCCTCAGCCCCTAAATATAAATATAAGGATCCAAAGGTCAGTTCTAGAACTCGTGAGGTCTCCTTTTTTTGGATCCAATATAAGGATCCAATTATTTTCTTCTGCATGTAAATACCCAATTTTTTAATGCCATTTATTTAAGAGATTGCCCATTTCTCATTGTGTGTTCTTGAAATTTCTGTCAAAAATCAATTGACTGTAAATGGGCAGGTTTATGGGCTTTCTATCCTGTTCCATAAGTCAACGTGTCTGTTTTTATGCTAACGCCATGTTGTTTTGATGCCATTACTTTATACTTTGAAGTCAAGTAGAGTGATGCTGCCAATTTTATTCTTTTTGCTAAGGATTATTTTGGCTAGTTGGCATCTTTTGAGGTTCAATGTGAATTAAAAGTTTGTGTTCTCCATTTCTGTGAAAAATGATACTGGGATTTTTATAGAGATTACAATGAATCTGTAAATCACTTTGGGTAGTATGAACATTTTCACAGTATTAATTCTGGAAATTAATGAACACTAAATAGCTTTCCATTTATTTGGATTTTTAACTCAAGCAAGGAAACAACCTAATTATTTTCAACTCAAGCAAGGAAACAACCCAATTAAAAATGGGCAAAGGACAGATTTTTTTTTTTTTTTTTTTTTTTGAGACGGAGTCTCGCTCTGCTCAGGCTGGAGTGCAATGGTGTGATCTCGGCTCACTGCAACATCCCCTCCGGGGATCAAGGGATTCTTCTGCCTCAGCCTCCTGAGTAGCTGGGATTACAGGCGCCCGCCACCATGCCCAGCTAATTTTTGTACTTTTAGTAGAGACAGGGTTTCACCATGTTGGTCAGGCTGATCTCAAACTCCTGACCTCGTGATCTGCCTACCTTGGCCTCTCAACATGCTGGGATTAAAGGTGTGAGCCACCATGCCCGGCTCAGACATTTCTTAAAAGAAGACATACAGACATACAGACGGCCAATAGGTACAGGAAAAAATGCTTACCATCACTACTTATTAGGGAAATGCAAATTAAAACCAAAATGAAATATCACTTCCCACCCATTAGAATGGATTTTATCGAAAAGATGAAAGATGAGTGTTGGCAATGATGCAGAGAAGGGAATTCTTGCATATTGTTGGTGAGAATATAAATTAGCACAGCCATTATGAAAAATGGTATGGAGATTCCTGAAAAAACTAAAAATAGAACTAATACATGATCCAGCCATCCCATTTCTGGGTATATATCCAAAGGAATTGAAATTAATATGTTGAAGGGATATCTGCACTCTCTTGTTCATTGCAGTATTATTTACAATAGTCAAGATATGGAATTAACTTAAATGTCTATCAATGGATGAAAGGATAAGCTGTCTCTTTCTCTCACTCTCTTTCTCTCTCTCTCTCTCTCACACACACACACAAACATACACACAGACACACAGTGAAATGCTACTCAGCCTTAAAAAAAGAAGAAAATCCTTTCATTTGTGACAACGTGGATGAGTCTGTAGGACATTATGCCAAGTGAAATAAGACTGGCGCAGAAAAATAAATGCTGTATAATCTCACTTATATATGAAATCTAAAAAGTAGAGAGCACAGTGATGTTTAACAGAGGCTGTAGGAGTGAGGAGGAAGGCAATGGGAAGTTCTTGATCAAAGGGGACATGACAAACAGGCTTTGAGATATATTTCACAGCAGAGTGACTACAGTAAAAAACAACGTATTGCATATTTCAAAATAACTGAGTAATTTCAAATCTTTCACCATAAAAGTGATAGGTGAGATGATGGCTATGTTAATTAACCTGATATAATAATTTCCCATAGTATACATATATCATAACTTCACATTGAACACCATAAATGTATAAAATTATGATTTGTCTATTAAAAATAATATTAATAAAACTTAATATATTTAATATATTAAAGACCATGATGAAAATAATAGACCACATGTAAGAACAGAAGGACAATGCAATTATACACATAGAAATGCTAGAAATAAAAATATACTGTAATAAACATAAAGAATACCTTTGAAGATCTAATCCGTAGACTGGACAGATATGAGGAAAAATCTGTAAACTTCATTATAGGTCAACAGAATTTTCCTAAACTGGAAATACAGAAAGAAAAAGATTTTTTAAAAAATTATCAAAAAAAGGCAAAATAAAATATTTAAGAATTGTGAGTTAATATTTATTAAAATTTCATTTCCTTTTATACTAGGATCCACCATTTCTATGGAAAATCTTGTTTTGTTTTCAGTCTTTTTGTTACATAGAAGGCAATCTGTCACAATTCTTCACCTGATTTATATTTTACTTACCTTTCTTTGGTGTATAATACTATGGATTTTAACACATATCATCACTACCACAGTGAGTCAATGAAACAGTTCTTTCTGTTCAAAACAAACACACACTTTGCTATCACTTCACCTTTATTTTTTTTCTAACAATGTTTTCATCCTTTGTTTAATTTTTTTTTGTTACTTTTGTTTCATTAAACTCCATGAATGTAATGGCTTTCAGCATGTATGAAAAAACCTCTTCCAGTATTTATTGTAACATTTTCACTAAATATTTTTACTCTCCTCTTATTCTGAGACTCTGAAAGTATGTATATTTGAACACTCCATAGGGCATAAATGTCTCTCATGCTTTATTCTGTATTGTTCCTGCCTAGTTTTCTTTGTGCTTTGATATGGTTTGGCTGTGTCCCCGCCTAAATCTCATCTTGAATTCCCCCATGTTGTGGGAGGGACCCTGAGAGAGGTAATTGAATCATGAGAGCAGGTCTTTCCCTTGCTGTTCTCATGACAGTGAATAAGCCTCATGAGACCTGATGGTTTTATAAGGGGGAATTTCCCTGCACAAGCTCTCTCTTTGCCTGCCACCATCTACAGCTGTGACTTGCTCCTCCTTGTTTTCTGCCATGATTATGAGCCCTCCCCAGCCATGTGGAATAGTAAGTCCATTAAACCTTTCTTTTGTAAATTGCCCATTCTCAGGTATGCGTTTATTAGGAGCATGAAAATGAACTAATATATGCTTCAATTTGAATTTTTAATAGCATATTTTATAGATTACTAATTCTCTTTTTGGTTTGTCAATTTTGCTGCTAATTATCAGTTATTGAATTGTATATTTAATTTTTTTAATTCTTGAATATATATTTTATGCCTCCCATTTTTTTTTTCTGGCACTTTATTCTGGCAAAAATATTTCTACTTTTTTATAATTTATTGATATTTTATTTATAGTTGCCTTACACCTTCTGTATTAAAACTCCAATATCTAGTTCACTTATGGGTCTATTATCTGGAATATTTTTCTTTCTGGTTTTCAAATAATTGTATATGTTGACTTGTGTGTCTGATAGAGTTTCAACTGCATATATTGATGACAAAATGTTGTGGGGAATTTGGATGATATTTTTCTACAGAGCTTTTTTTTTTTGCTGTGACATAATGTAAGGATAGATCATTCTTTTCCTATAAACGTAAATCCTCCCTTTATTATCAGACTTTAAGAATTTGCATTAAAATTCTGTTAAATGTGTCTAAGAGAGGCCCCCTTCTTGCTCAAATCCAGAAATATAGGTGTTCTTTCTCTCTTTTTCCCCCTTCCTCCCTCTCTTCCTCCCTCCCTTCCTCACCCCTCTCCCTCTGTGCTTCCCTTCTTTCCCTCCTTCCTTTCTTCCTTCCCTCTTTCTTTCTCCCTTCCTTCCTTCCTTCTTCCTTCCTTCTTTCCTTCTTTTTCTCTCTTTTTTCTTTCTTTCTCTCTCTGTTTTTTCTTTCTTTCTCTTTCATTCTTTCATTTTCTTTTCTTTCTTCCCTTCCTCCCTCCCTTCTTTCTTTCTTCCCTTCCTTCCTTCTTGCTTAATTCTTTCTTTTCTCTTTCTTTTGTTGAACTTTTATTCACACAGTTTTGTCCTCCTGGTCTAGTGAGACAAGTGTAAATTCTAGGTTCTATAAATTTGTCCATTCTTCTACTGTGCACTGGAATTCAAAAAGTATCCCGAGGAAACACAGGGATATTTCAGTGTGTTTCACGTCCATCTGACATCTTGGCTTCTCAAGTCGTGGCTGCTTTGGTTGTTCATCTATGCTTTTAGCCATTTGTGGATTTTTTTTTTGGTATTGGTTTCTTTCAAATATTTTTGTCTACACTTTATATTTGTTTTCAGTGGGAAGGTTTTTGTATTCCAAATACTTTAGAATAGACAGAGGCATAATTTTTCTGTCCTTCTGTGTTTAGATACTATTCTAATATGACGTAATTAACTCTTGACATTTACACATAATATTATTTCTGTAGAATTTTAGCCATAGAAGAACATAAATACATATCCTGGATGAGGTTCTTCCAGAAGTGTTTTAGCTCTTGGAGTATCTGGACTTTTTGTACCTATCACAAAGGAGATTATTAATACATATTTATTAAATGAAAGAATATGCTTTACACATTATTTTTTTGTATTGCTGAAATTACAGGTCATTCCTTCACATGTTCTGCTTCATTACGTTCATCAATAATCAGTGACTTCTAGTTTTTCATTGTCTTCATTTTACTCTAAATCTCAGTTTTTATTTTTCCAAGAATCAGGTAAGCTATAAGTCAACATATAATTGATTTTCTAGAAAAAGGTATATAAAAATTATTCTTATTTTAAAATATATTTATTAATTATGGAGCAGCACAGAGATGGCAACAGTTGAGGTCAATGATAAAGTACTTCAAATATGCCAGACGAGACCATGGACCATAGTTATTGTAATAGTTTCAATACGATTTTCTATTTTATCTGGCTTCTTTCAATTTTATAATCTGTGTCCTGGACATTCAATTCAATATATTATAAGAGCTATCTATGACAAACCCACAGCCAATATCATACTGAATGGGCAAAAACTGGAAGCATTCCCTTTGAAAACTGGCACAAGACAGGGATGCCCTCTCTCACCACTCCTATTCAACATAGTGTTGGAAGTTCTGGCCAGGGCAATTAGGCAGGAGAAGGAAATAAAGGGTATTCAATAAGGAAAAGAGGAAGTCAAATTGTCCCTGTTTGCAGATGACATGATTCTGTATCTAGAAAACCCCATTGTCTCAGCCCAAAATCTCCTTAAGCTGATAAGCAACTTCAGCAAAGTCTCAGGATACAAAATCAATGTACAAAAATCACAAGCATTCTTATACACCAATAACAGACAAACGGAGAGCCAAATCATGAGTGAACTCCCATTTACAATTGCTTCAAAGAGAATAAAATACCTAGGAATCCAACTTACAAGGGATGTGAAGGACCTCTTCAAGGAGAACTACAAACCACTGCTCAAGGAAATAAAAGAGGATACAAACAAATGGAAGAACATTCCATGCTCATGGGTAGGAAGAATCAATATGGTGAAAATGGCCATACTGCCCCAGGTAATTTCTAGATTCAATGCCATCCCCATCAATGTACCAATGACTTTCTTCACAGAATTGGAAAAAACTACTTGAAAGTTCATATGGAACCAAAAAAGAGCCCGCATCACTGAGTCAATCCTAAGCCAAAAGAACAAAGCTGGAGGCATCACGCTACCTGACTTCAAACTATACTACAAGGCTACAGTAACCAAAACAGCATGGTACTGGTACCAAAACAGAGATATAGATCAATGGAACAGAACAGAGCCCTCAGAAAGAACGCCACATATCTACAAATATCTAATCTTTGACAAACCTGAGAAAAACAAGCAATGGGGAAAGGATTCCCTATTTAATAAGTGGTGCTGGGAAAACTGGCTAGCCATATGTAGAAAGCTGAAACTGGATCCCTTCCTTACACCTTATACAAAAATTAATTCAAGATGGTTTAAAGACTTAAATCTTAGACCTAAAACCATAAAAACCCTAGAAGAAAACCTAGGCAATACCATTCAGGACATAGGCATGGGCAAGGACTTCATCTCTAAAACACCAAAAGCAATGGCAATAAAAGCCAAAATTGACAAATGGGATCTAATTAAACTAAAGAGCTTCTGCACAGCAAAAGAAACTACCATCAGAGTGAACAGGAAACCTACAACATGGGAGAAAATTTTCGCAACCTACTCATCTGACAAAGGGCTAATATCCAGAATCTACAATGAACTCAAACAAATTTACAAGAAAAAAACAAACAACCCCATCAAAAAGTGGGCGAAGGACATGAACAGACAATTCTCAAAAGAAGACATTTATGCAGACAAAAAACACATGAAAAAATGCTCACCATCACTGGCCATTAGAGAAATGCAAATCAAAACCACAATGAGATACCATCTCACACCAGTTAGAATGGCAATCATTAAAAAGTCAAGAAACAACAGGTGCTGGAGAGGATGTGGAAAAATAGGAACACTTTTACACTGTTGGTGGGACTGTAAACTAGTTCAACCATTGTGGAAGTCAGTGTGGCCATTCCTCAGGGATCTAGAACTGGAAATACCATTTGACCCAGCCATCCCATTACTGGGTATATACCCAAAGGACTATAAATCATGCTGCTATAAAGACACATGCACACATATGTTTATTGTGGCACTATTCACAATAGCAAAGACTTGGAACCAACCCAAATGTCCAACAATGATAGACTGGATTAAGAAAACGTGGCACATATACACCATGGAATACTATGCAGCCATAAAAAATGATGAGTTAATGTCCTTTGTAGGGACATGGATGAAATTGGAAATCATCATTCTCAGTAAACTATCACAAGAACAAAAAACCAAACACCGTATATTCTCACTCATAGGTGGGAATTGAACAATGAGAACACATGGACACAGGAAGGGGAACATCACACTCTGGGGACTGTTGTAGGGTGGGAGGAGGGGGGAGGGATAGCTTTAGGAGATATACCTAATGCTAAATGACGAGTTAATGGGTGCAGCACACCAGCATGGCACATGTATACATATGTAACTAACCTGCACATTGTGCACATGTACCCTAAAACTTAAAGTATAATAATAAAATTTTAAAAAGCAGTACATTAAAAAAATCATATCAAACTTGCCATCTTATTATTTCATTGCCTAGTTCTTACATAATAACAACTTTGTATGTAATCCCTGATTTTATGATTTATGCTATTAGCCATACTTACCAGTTCTAGTTATTTGCCCAAATAGGGCTCACATGCCTTTGACAGCTGGACTAGGAAAATGACCCTCAAGCACAGTCTGGCTTTTTGTGGCTACTATAATTCAATAGTTTATTGGGATTTGATGAGAAGAGATGCTAACACTTAAGAGTCCTTAAATATTTTAAAAAATTTTGTCTTTGAGATATCTGCAACAGGACTGCCTTACATGATACTTGCCTACAGATATTACTCTTTTCAGAAAGAGTTTACTAAATATGTATTAATACATTAAAAATGTTATGGTAATTTTAGGCCTGATAAGTTAGAGAAAATTCATATTTAGCATTCCTTGGCCTCAGGTGATAAACTCTTCTCACTGTATATTTAAATTAAAACATTGAAGTTGAGAAAAATGCTGATATTGTGCTTGACATGTGAATAATGATGCTTTGCCCTAAAACCATAACTAGTTTGTTTACATGTATCTGTGCAATTACTAGTAATTGTCATACCAAGATAGCCCAAGTACAAAAATTAGAAATTGTGTTTAATCTTATTACTGTTCTCATTATGTTTATTTTTTGCATAAACATTATAATGAAAAAAGTTAAAGGAAAATAAAAATAATTATATTCACTTTTTATATCTTCTGATATAGCTATATTATTTTGAGTAAAAATATGTGTATCTATGAGTTAGATTACGATATACAATTCTAACTTAAAAGTATAAAATTCCCAGAGAGGGTTCAATTCAGAGAAACCAAATGTTTCTCCACATGCTTCTAAAAAAAGTAAAAAAGTGATGTAGGCAACTTGAAACATTTAATAGTAAGACCAATAATAATCAAAATTAAGTTTATGGGACCTAAAGTATTTCTCAATATTTTTTTAATAAAAATATCAGACAAAATATTTTATTCATTTTGTACTATAAAGTTTAAATAGTTTGTCTAAGAATCTTTTAACTCAGGTAAGAAACCAATGATTTTATGTTGACATATGTTTACTCTTCAGATCATTAGCCTGAAAACGCTTTTTAGTGGGTCACACGAGCTAGTGCAAATCTACCATTAGCTCTTAAGCACTTCAGCATTTGTAAAACTGCAGAAGTGTAACGTATGTTTTTATTTTCCTACAATGAAAGGTGGAATATTTGCTAAAGAATCTTAATGCACCAACTGATGATGCAAGGATATTATAGGCTAATTCTAACTTCGGTGACTGCTATAAAATAATGTTTTCATATAATACAATAAATCTAGTGTTATTCTTACAGAAAACGATTGCTTGCCACCAACTTCAAACAGTATTCAAATATTAATAACAAATGCATTGGAGGGTGTATCATTTAAAGTAAAAATATTAAACTTCAAATTACTGTTCTTCAAATAAAACGTAGATTATAGAATCTATTTCTATAATACAAAGGCCAAAAGACTATTAATCCAGCCCTCATGTTAGGAAATGTTAGCATTTACAAATGCAAAAAGGATTTTGTTATCTTAATTCAGTCATCTCCGAGTGAGTTGGTGTATTTAAATGAGCATAACTCTGGGAAATATCTCATTTTTCACAGAATGAATATTAAAAGTACATAATGCCATACATATACCACTGATAAAACAGATTATTTTTTTTTTTTATTTTTTTTGAGATGGAGTCTTGCTCTGTCGCCCAGGCTGGAGTGCAGTGGCGTGATCTCGGCTCACTGTAAGCTCCGCCTCCCAGGTTCACGTCATTCTCCTGCCTCAGCCTCCCGAGTAGCTGGGACTACAGGTGCCCGCCACCACACCGGGCTAATTTTTTGTATTTTTAGTAGAGACGGGTTTCACCGTGTTAGCCAGGATGGTCTCGATCTCCTGACCTCATGATCTGCCCGCCTCAGCCTCCCAGAGTGCTGGCATTACAGGTGTGAACCACCATGCCAGGCCTGATAAAATGGATTCTTAAGACATGAATTTATAATTTTATAACAGTTTTAATTATTTTGAATGCAAGGTATTGAACTGAAATGTTATCTAATATATATGTGGTATCAGTTTGGAAAGGATGCTAGAATCTCTCATAAGAAAGATAAAAGGATAAATCTTAGTGTAGAACATGGAGAGAGCTACTCTTCAATGAAAATGGATACCATGAAATTGAAAACCATCAGAGCTCTCTTCTTGTTTAAATCTCTGCTTTTTTCAACACAGTTGTATTAGTCCATTTTCATATTGCTATAAAGACATTCCTAAGACCGGATAATTTATGGAGAAAAGCTGTTTAATTAACTCACATTTCTGCACGCTATACAAGTGGCATGGCTGGGATGGCAGGGTAGGCCTCAGGAAACTTATAATCATGGAAGAAGGCAAAAGGAAAGAAGGCACATCTTCATATGGAAGAGCAGGAGAAAGAGAAAGAAGGGGGAAGTGCTACACACTTTTAAACAACCAAATCTCATGAGAACTCAGTCACTATCACAAGAGCAGCAAGGGAGAAATCCACCTCCTTGATCCATTTGCCTCCTACCATGGCCCTCCCCCAACACTGGGGATTACAATTTGACATGAGATTTGGTGGGAACCCAGAGCCAAACTATATCAATGGTTGTTTTATTTGTTTCCATTACAGGTGAAGTTTTTATAAATATGTGTGATAATGACAAACTAAATGGTCTGAACTTCACATATACCTATTCCTTAAAGGAAGTTTTTTAATATATTGATTTAAATAATCCAGGAATGCTTTTAGTTAGTGTCTAGATTTTATTAAAATAGATGAGATTTTTAAGAATATGGTAACACCTATTTGATATATATGCTGTCAGTGACAGGAGAAAAATTTTACCAAAAGGACAGTTTTCATGCCAGTATTCATGAGGAAGTTTGACCAGACAAAACAATGTAAGTGGCCTACAATATTCTGACACAACCCCAAACCTTAATCTCAAAATCACCAAATATTCCTAATTTACATTTTTCTTTTTTGTACTAACAGATAGCTTAAGATGGTAACTTCATTTTGTTACTAATAATTTATTGATTATATGGGAGAAGTAAAATGTTTATCTTCACTAAGAAATCAGAAAATATACTTTGGTCATGGAGAAATACAGATATAGATAAAATGTTTATATTTTGTGAACATAATTCTTTTCAAAAATTGTCATATTTTACTTTCCTTTCAAAACATCATAATTCTTCACAGAAAAAAAAATGTATATGGAATGAATAAACTACTTCACAGAATCTGTTGACAAATTTAGGTATACATTTGTGATATTAATTGAAAAAACATAGCAGTGCCTGCTGAAAGTGGTCACTATGTTTATTTTTTGTCAAAAATATTTGAGTTGCCTTAGAAAATTATAAAGTTCAAATACAAAAGATAAGAATTTTTTTCTTTTATTCCTAATATGGTTCAAGTTTATCCTTAAATAACAATAGAAAACTGAAAGCATTAATAGATGACAATAACCATATGTAATGGTGGAAAATCAGCAGGGAGAACGCTCATGCTCAATAATATATATGTCTGAATATCTATCTCTATATATTTTTAGAGACAGGGTCTCACTCTGTGACCCAGGCTAGTGTGCACTGACACAATCATACCTCACTATAAACTCGAAATCCAGGACCCAAAAGATCCTCTCACCTAAGCCTCCTAAAATCCTAAGATTACAAGCATGAGCCACCATGTCCAGCCTAATGTATATTTTTGGGTTATATCTGAATTAGACCTATTTGGTTGTCATTGCAAGAGGGTTTCTTTTTTTACAAGATGATTTATCTGATGATGAATCAAAGTGTAATGTATGGTAATAAGTCATAGTGCTAGGACCTAAGTGATGCAGGATTTCTCTAGGGCCCTTTGCCGGAATCACGAAAGGAGCGCCCCAACTATTCAGCCCACTGTGCTCAACCCTTTGTGGGAGGGAGCACATGAGTGAGCAAGTGCAGAATCTGGCCAGCTGCTCCAGGCACTGACACAGGAGCACACTCCATGTGGGGCCTGTGGCCTGATCAGCCATGTGGTCTTGAGGAGAACATAGCAGTGACCAGGTGAGGATGCCCACAACCCTGAAGCCCCAGAGCAGGTGTTACAGTGCTCCTTTAGTTCAAGCATCCACAGATGGCAGTGTATTATTAGCTGCTGAGTTGGCTCCTTGCCTCATCATGTGGGTTGGCTGCCCTCTGCTGGTGAGGGCAAAGGACTGGTGTGACAGCCTTTCTGGGTATCAGCACTTGGTGGGTTCTGAGCTCTTGCCCTGTGTCCAAGAAGAATAAGGTCACATGGATGATTAAAGGATGGTGAAGGTGGAGACTTTTATTGAGTGATGAAATGGCTCTCAGCAGAGAGGGGAGCTGGAGAGGCGACAGGAAGGGAAGGTCGTCTTTCCTAAAGTCAGGTTGTCTCTTCCCTGAAGTCAGGCCATCTCCTTCTCTACTGACTGAGTCTGGGATCTTTATAAGCACAGGATGGTGAGTGCATGGAGATTGGTTTGTGAGTACACAGAAAAGGTTAAAGCAAAGACACTACTCAAAGATTGGCATGACAGTATAGAAAACCAATAAGAAAAGGGCAAGTATATTTAAAATAGGTGAAGGGTGGGGGTCAATCAGAAAAAAGCAATGCTAAACAGGAAGACAAGTTCTCAGTCCAGTCCAAGGATTTAACTTGTAGCTTGGCTTTCAGGCTTTAAAGTTTTTTGGTTTGGAGTTGGGGTTTCACCAAGTACCCGCGCCTATCTGCCCAGGCATTTGGCTGCCTCCTGTCTCTATCATAAAGGCATATAAATATTAACACATACGTATTTGTTTTACCATTTAATTTTTAATTTTATGGGTATATTGTAGGTATATATATTTATAAAGTACCTGATATGTTTTTATACAGGCATGCAACGCATAATAATCACATTATGGGAAATGGCATATACATTCCCTCAAGTATTTATCCTTTGTGCTACAAACAATCCAACTGTACTCTTTTAATTATTTTAAAAGGTACAATTAACACATTTTGATTATAGTCACCCTGTTGTGCTATCAAATACTAAGTCTCATTCATTCTTTCTAACTATTTTTTTTGTACCTGTTAACCTTCCAAAACCCACCTTGCTCCAGTTAACCTTACCAGCATCTGGTAACCATCATTTTACTCTCTGTTTGTATGAGTTAAATTATTTTGATTTTTAGATTCCCCAAATAAGTGAGAACATGCAATATTTGTCTTTCTGTGTCTGGCTTATTTCACTTAACATAATGACTTCCAGTTCCACCCATGTTGTTGCAAATGACAGAATGTCATTTTTTATGGTTGAACAGTACTGTATTGTGTATATCTACCACACTTTCTTTCTTTATTCATCTGTTAGTGAACACTTAGGTTGCTTCCAAATTTTGCAATTGTGAACAGTGCTGCAACAAACTTGGGAGTGCTAATATCTCTTCAAAATATTGATTTCCTTTCTTTTGAGTATATACCTAGGAGTGAAATTCCTGGATCATATCATTGCTTTATTTTTAGTTTTTTAACTAACTTCCAAACTGTTCTCCATAGTTGTTATACTAATTTACACTCCCATCAGCACTGTACAAGCTTTCCTTTTTCTCCACATTCTCACCAGCATTTGTCATTGCCTGTCTTTTGTATAGAGTCCATTTTAATTGGGTGAGATGGTATCACATTGTAGTTTGATATACACTACTCTGATGATGAATGATGTTGAGCACATTTTCGTATGCCTGTTTCTCATTTGCACATCTTGTTTTGAGAAATGGCTATTCAAATATTTTACCATTTTTAAATTGGATTATTATATTTCTTTCCTATACAGCTTCTTGAGCTCCTCATATACTCTGGTTATTAATCCCTCATCAAATGGGTAGTTTGCAAATATTTCCTCCCATTCTGTGGGTTGTCTCTTCCCTTTATTGTTTCTTTTGCTGTGCAGAAGCTTTTTAACTTGATGTGTTCCCATTTGTCAATTTTTGCTTTGATTGCCTGTGCTTGTGTGGTATTACTGAGGAAATTTTTGCCAAGACTAAAATTTTTCCTGGAGAGTTTCTCCGTTGTGTGTGTGTGTGTGTGTTGTAGTAGTTCCATAGTTTGAGGTCTTAGATTTAAGTCTTTAATCCATGCTGATTTGATTTTTCTATATGTACTTTCAGTCCTTTGCCTGTGGATATACAGTATTCTCAGCACCATTTATTGAAGAGACTGTCTTTTCACCAGTGTGTGTTCTTGGCACCTTTGTCAAAAATGAGTTCATTGTAGCGGTGTAACACATACTGTTTCCCTTTGAATCCTCTCAGCAATGTGAGATTGTAAAATAAACTCCCTCTTAATGTTTGGATAGCACTTACTTTGAGTCAACCCCCAACACACACACTTATTTACTTAAAACTCTTCTTCTCAGAATCATTCTTTCCAGAATTCCTTTTACTTAATATTTCCAAAAACTCAAGGGTTATTAATCTGTTCTTTTAGTCACTGGCATGCCCATCATTCTGCCCATTTGCTTCAAGGGTACTGGTGCAGGTGTTGTTAGTTTCTAGCGATTCCTGAAATTCTGAAGAATACCACTTTCCCCAGTACTAAACTCACATGTGGATCCTTGAACTTTAGAGTGGAATTCTTCCAGGTTATATTTCTGTGGGCCTTTCAACCTATAATGACACAATTAGTCTGGCACAGAACACCTTGTGTTAAATCTGCACTTTGGCTGAAACTACACTTCCTTTTTAACAATAAAGACTGGCCTCTTATTGCATACCTTATCTCAATGTCTGTGTGGTGTTTTCTAGATGACAGGTTGTTCAGGCCTACATCAGTCTATGAACATTTTCAGATTATTTGAACAGCAATGGTAAATGCATAACTTCCTTTTCGGTCGGATACTACTATGAACCATGCAATTAGATTAACAAGTGGTATAAAGTTAGTGGCAACAGAAATCGCTCACCTCTAACTGTACTCTGGTTCTCTTCATAATTTCCTCACCTGGTAAATATCCCTAACTGCCTCCAATAGGTAAATGAATAAATAAACTCTTGTATACAGAAGAATGCTATTTTGCACTAAAAAAGAAATAAAGTTTCAGTACACCTAGTGTTTTGGATGTATCTCAAAGGAATTTTGCTGAGTAAAAGATGTCAGTCACAAAAGTTACATAACTTATTTTCCTATTATTCAACATTCTCAAAAAGCCAAAATTATAATGACAGAGATCAGAAAAGTGGTTGCAAGAGGACAAGGTTGAAGGGATAGCATAATAGAGTTATTAATGATGAATGAATTGTTCTGTGTCCTGATTGTGGCAGTTCTAACACCAAGGTATCTAAATGCTAAAATTCAGTAATAAATTCAACCAAAAAGAAACTTGAGTTTCATAATGTGAAAATATTTAGAAAAGAATAATGAAAGAGAACACAGTTGAGAGGAAACAAATAAACAAAAAAAATCCCCCAGAAAGTTTAAAATAATAATTAAGTCATTAAAATTAATGACCTTACATTTATAGAAACAAGAAATGTGTCAGATTTATCATTAATCTGGGGATAATAAAGGCTGAATCTTATATAATTTTTTTATTAGAAAGTAAAGAGAATTATTTGCATTCCTTTTAAAGCACTTGATAATATCTAGAAAAATTTCTTTGTGCCAATTTCTGATGGTAAATATTTTTATATGTGCTTCTGTAGATCATTCACTGATAACCACAGAAACACTGACAGTAAAAAGCAATTTTGGCCAGGCGCAGTGGCTCACGCCTGTGATCCCAGCACTTTGGGAGGCTGAGGCGGGTGGATCATGAGGTCAGGCATTTGAGACCAGCCTGGCCAACATAGTGAAACTCTGTCTCTACTAAAAATACAAAAAATCAGCTGGGCATGGTGATGGGTGCCTGTAATCCCAGCTACTTGGGCGCCTGTAATCCCAGCTACCCGGGAGGCTGAGGCAGAAGAATGCTGAGGTGGTGGTTGCAGTGGGCTGAGATCGAGCCACTGCACTCCAGCCTAGGCAACAGTATGAGACTCTGTCTCGAAAAAATAATAATAATAATAATTAGTAATGAATGTTCTAATTTTATATTTATACTCACATTTTATTCTTATACAAATGCCTTGACTCAGGTCTATTCATGTCTGTGTTACAAAGAAATATGAAGAGATTTTATTCATAATCACCCCAATCACCCATTTTAAATAATTGATTTAGGACTAATATAGGCAGATAATATAAATATTTTGTGTCTGTGTAGCTGTTTTTATTACATTTGGCTGTAATTTATGATACTTTGATGCAGCTGTTTTGTACTAAGTGTAAATTAGTTTCAGATAACATATTCTTTCAAGAAATGTCATCTTACGTGCCAAAGACAAACACTGTGAAAAATAATTTACCTTCTCTAGGTAAATGGTAGTATCTCCATAAGTATCAGAATTAACTTCCATGAAGAGTTCAATGATGATGACAGTATTAGTAATAATATTTATAGCTAAGATTAGTTTTGATGCTATTGGATGCTACTTTGTGTTTCGGTTTTTGTTACAGTACATTCTCACAACAGTTTTATGGTTTATTAATATTTCCCTTTTGTAAAAGGAAATATGAGCTACGGAGGGTTAAAGCTCTCAGGGTTTCACACATTGTCAATGTGTACCCAAAACATTAATCTAGGCTTTCTTATTCACACTTGAATAATTTCTAAACTAGTTTCCTGAACTTTGTTCTTAAATACCTATTTCAAACTAACCAAACTTTGAACATAAAGTAATGCCTCCACTTACAGTGTTAAATCTCTTGATTTATTTTTACACTGTTAATTCGTTTCATACAGATGTCTATTTTTTCCTTTAAATATATATATATATATTCCATATCATTCAGAATGTTCCGGGGTCTCTGCTTATTGATTTTGTAATTAGTTTTTATATTAACTTCCTTTTAAAATAATTTGTTTAATGTGTTATTTTAGCTTTTCTATTCTACATTAATTTTGTTTCTTGTGTGTGTTAGTCTGTTATGTATCTATGCCTACAGAGTGTTTTGGAATTTGCTTTTGCAAAACAGGTTTCAGGACGAAAGCAATTTTATTTTTACTTCTATGTTTGGACTTCTTATATCACCAAGTAGCATAAATTTAGAATGCTCTATGCTGTCTTTTAAATTAAGTTTGTGTTTTAAATTTCTCTTTTGTGACTTTTATTTTCCTAATCATGTCTTGGATAGATGAAAAACTACATTTCTGCTTTCTTTGGCCAGTTTAGGAAGATATTTTTCTAAGTCTAGTTTCACAGAAAGTAGTTTTTTTCATGCTTCTAGCCTTTGACAAGGGGATTAGTTCTCAAAATTTCCCAGTATATTTTAGAAATATTTTAGTGAATATTATCATATAAGCCTAGACTCTAGAACAGTAACTTTGAAATCATAAGAAATTTTCACTTATAATGTAATCTAGGACACACACACACACACACACAACCACGTTTCCAAAATCAAAACTTACCTTTACCATAGAAGATTCACTCTGACAAATGCTGCTAAGTATAATTTACAAAAGGTTGACAAACAACGGCACTCATTAAAATAAAAAATAAACATGTTTTAATGATTGTACTGGCCTTATTAATAAAAGACCTAATAAAACGCTAAGACAGTTTCAAATGACAGTTTGAAAAATAAACTATGAATAACAAATTGTATAAAGAACTATTAGGGTAAGATCTCTGAGTAATATACAGAATTGATTAATGATCTACACAGAGACAGTAACTTTTATGGTTGTTGTATCTACTGCACTTCTGCTATTTTCATCTATCCTAGATAAAAATCTACAAGTTAACTTCTAATTGCATAAACGCCATTAGAAAATAGCCCATGCAATAAAAAGTAAACTAAACTTCTACCCAATAATAATTTAATTCAAGAATACCCCAACATAATTTAATTTAATGTCCTGAGACTAATTTAAGCAATTTATTTTGACTAATTCTAATATTTATTTTTTTCTTCTGACATAACCGACTAAATTGATTTCAGTAATCTCTGATGGGCCAGAATACTCAGATTAAAAAAATAGTGCCTGAAACCTAAACTATATCTGATAACCTGGCCTGCTATGACATTACTTTTATTTATCTCATAATCTTCTCTTTTTCTCTTTAATTCTAGAAATTAAGATTTTTTTCCTTTTTCCACTGTGAAAGATTATTTTAAAAACATTTTACCGAGAATTTCTATGTATTTTTGATATGCCTAGGAGGGGTCCATTCTACATTAGCTTCGTGTGTCATGTCGTTAGGTGCCCTAGCCATCTATTTCCCACATTTCAGGCTAATTGCTTCAGACTTCATAGCTCAGTTGGAACACAGAGTGAGAGGATCATCAAACAGATGGATTTTGATCCTCCCACAAAGAGAATTATGGCCCCTGAAAATATATTTTATGCTATATTTAAAATTCAATCTCTTTCTCTTCTACTGCTTTAAATTCAGGGAAGTCTAGTCACATTATTTATGTAATCAAACTATGAAAAATTGTGGGGTCAGTAAAGATCTGATAAATGGAAAAAGTAAATGGAATCATATTCTTTACTTTTTAAATGAGTTTTATAATTCAAAAAATTGTGTTTGGAGGATAGATCTGGTTTCTTATTAAATAAAAGATTGCAAAGAAATATAAACAAAAGTTTAGTAAAATGCTTTGAAGTTAAGTATATATATCATATTTTATATATTATCTCAAATTTTAATAAGTACAGCTTCATTATTCCAGTGAAATTATTTTTTTACAGATCTTGGCTAAATCTAAAAATCCAACTTTGCCATTTCAGCACTAGCCTTATTTGAGTTTGCCTAACAATAGTAGTTGTTCATGGTGATATTACATAACAACCACTAAAAAACTCTATCAAGTTTCTACAAAAACACACAATGAAGAAAGTTGTAAAAATGAGCAACACAGTGACTTGTTATTAAGAAAAAAGTTAAGTATTCTCATCTCTGCTTGTCACATAAGGAAATGAGTTGCTCTAGGAATCAAAGTATTTAATGTGTTATTTTGCAAAACATTGTCAATTCTTTAGTATAAACATCTGTCTTCTGACACCCAAGGCAAAAGTAGTGTGCTTTCTGGAAAAAAAAAAAAAAAGAAAAGCCTTTATTAAAATGTAAAATTGCTGGACTTTTAGAGCAAGATAGAGGAACACGTATTTGTTCATCCAATTCTCCATTTTCAAGTAGGCATCCAATCTTATTAGATAAAACAAAAATTCCCTTTTTATTCTGTTATGTAGAATACTGCAGTGATAGTTAACATACCATTTTTTTTGTTGTTGTTTCTTTACCCTTTTTGCACTGTTAGTTTGTGAGTAAGGCTTAACAATAATCACCCAAAATCATAAAAGATCACCAAAACATGTGAAGATATTTGCTGGAAGCATTTGGATACATATATAAGTTGACCTTTTAAATTGTTATTTTATTAACTTTAAAGTTGCTTTAAAAAACAGCAATGCTTCTTCCCCCATAAAGGAAGAAGCGAAAGTCTATTCTAATTTTTGAATATTTTGATAAAATTTGTTGTCCAAAGAGTAAAAAAAAAATCTCCAAAGAAGTTCTTTATACAATTGCTTTTTAAGCTGTCAAATATTTATGTAGTTACTTCAACTCTTTTTTGAAAATGTGTCCTTTGTTGACATACTGTGTCATTTTGCTGTGACCTATTTGTCTTTCTTTCGTTATACATGAAGTAATTCATTATGTATAATGGAAGCCCACTTTGTAAACAGAATAAATAATAGAATAATTTGAATAGCATCGGTTTTTAATATTTTGTAAATTGCCTTTCTGTGTCTATAAAAAGGGAAAAAGGAAATGTGAATGACTTGAAATAATGAAAAATGAAGTTATATCTCAAGATGTACATTTTATGTACATTTTATGTGTACTAAAATGCATTACTGGGGTCTTGGCTTTCACCAGAACACGGGGGAACATGTTTTTTTCATCATCTATGTTACTGTTTATTTTTAACTAAAATACTATGAAAAGTGAAAATGTATAAGTATAAAAAATTTACTCATGTCTTGACTGCTTTTCAATTCTAGAGACTATTGGTTTTTTATAAGAATGAAAAGAAACAATCTAAATTACATTTGATATAGTCATTTAACTGGCTGAGGAAAGTAATATACTAATTGACCATTAGCAGTAAACACTATCTTGTTTATTAATTCCTAGATTTATAGCTTTATAAAATACTCTTTATACTTAGCAGTGTAACATATACTTTTCATTTAATGGCTAGAAAGCATTTATCTGCTACAAATTATTTTTTATTACAAATATTCCAAAATAATATGCCCATAAAAAACTCTGCCTGTACTCATCTCCTCATCTGTTTTTTGGAGTAAAGCTTTAATACACAGAGAAAAGGGCAAAACAAAACAAAACCCAAAAAGTTACAGTCTCAGTGCAGAAGAGAAATCCACCTCATCCAGGAAAAGGGAAGGAATATGTGCTTGGCACAGTGATACATGTGTGGAGGAACAGTAACATTCCTGAAAGCCATACACTTGATAAACAGGTTTACAGTACCTAGTGAGAGGTGACAGCATGCTGGCAGCCCTCACTCGCTCTCGGCGCCTCCTCTGCCTGGGCTCCCACTTTGGCGGCACTTGAGGAGCCTTTCAGCCCGCCGCTGCACTGTGAGAGCCCCTTCCTGGGCTGGCCTAGGCCGGAGCTGGCTCCCTCAGCTTGCAGGGAGGTGTGGAGGGAGAGGCGCGAGCGTGAACCCGGGCTGCGCACTGCGCTTGCGGGCCAGCTGGAGTTCCGGGTGGGCGTGGGCTTGGCGGCCCCGCATTGGGAGCAGCCGGCAGGCCCTGCCGGCCCCGGCAATGAGCGGCTTAGCACCTGGGCCAGCGGCTGCAGAGGGTGTGCTGGGTCCCCCAGCAGTGCCGGCCCACGGGCGCTGCCCTCGATTTCTCGCCAGGCCTTAGCTGCCTTCCCGCGGGGCAGGGGTCAGGACCTGCAGCCCGCCATGACTGAGCCTCCCCGCCCTCCTCCGTGGGCTCCTGTGCGGGAGGGAGCCTCCCCGACGATCGCCGCCCCCGCTTCACGGCGCCCAGTCCCATCGACCACCCAAGAGCTGAGGAGCGCAGGCGCATGGCCCGGGACTTGCAGGCAGCTCCACCTGCAGCCCCAGTGTGAGATCCACTGGGTGAAGCCAGCTGGGCTCCTGAGTCTATTGGGAACTTGGAGAACCTTTATGTCTAGCTAAGGGATTGTAAATACACCAATCAGCACTCTGTCTCTAGCTCAAGGTTTGTAAACACACCAATCAGCACCCTGTGTCTAGCTCAGGGTTTGTGAATGCACCAATTGACACTATGTATCTAGCTACTCTGATGGGGACTTGGAGAACCTTTGTGTGGACAGTCTATAGCTAGCTAATCTAGTGGGGACATGGAGAACATTTGTGTCTAGCTCAGGGATTGTAAATGCACCAGTCAGCACCCTGTCAAAACAGACCACTCAGCTCTCTGTAAAATGGACCAATCAGCAGGATGTGGGTGGGGCCAGGTAAGAATAAAAGCAGGCTGCCTGTGCCACCAGTGGCAACCCTCTGGGGGTCCCCTTGCACGCTGTGGAAGCTTTATTGTTTCACTCTTTGCAATAAATCTTGCTGCTGCTCACTCTTTGGGTCCACACTGCCTTTATGAGCTGTAACACTCACCATGAAGTTCTGCAGCTTCACTCCTGAAGCCAGGGACACCACAAACCCACCAGGAGGAAAGAACAACTCCAGATGCACCTCCTTAAGAGCTGTGACACTCACCACGAAGGTCCGCAGCTTCACTCCTGAGCCGGCGAGACCACGAACCCCACCAGAAGGAAGAAACTCTGAACACCTCCGAACATCAGAAGGAACAAACTCTGGACACGCTGCCTTTAGGAACTGTGACACTCACCGCGAGGGTCTCCGGCTTCATTCTTGAAGTCAGTGAGACCAAAATCCCACCAATTCTGGACACACTAGGAAGACTGAGACTCAATTGGACCATCAAAGAAAGACCCAATCACCAACACAAAGCTAATAAACTTGTAAGCTTTCAATACAAATAACGTTGGAATATAGCTAGGAAGCCTTCAGGAGACAGATTCTCTTTGCAGAGTCTCTGGGAGGTAAGACCCTAACATAAATAGGGAGTTATAAATTATGCATTACTAGAGATATCATAAATTATACTGTGATTTTTTGTGTGTGTATGTGTTTTGTTTTTTTGTTTTGTTGTCTTTTTTTGTTGTTGTTTGAGACGGAGTCTCGCTCTGTCGCCCAGGCTGGAGTGCAGTGGCGCGATCTCCGCTCACTGCAAGCTCCGCCTCCCAGGTTCACGCCATTCCTACCTCAGCCTCCGGAGTAGCTGGGACTACAGGCGCCTGCCACAGTGCCCGGCTAAGTTTTTGTATTTTTAGTAGAGGCGGGGTTTCACCGTGTTAGCCAGGATGGTCTCGATTTCCTGACTTGGTGATCTGCCCGCCTTGGCCTCCCAAAGTGCTGGGTTTACAGGCCTGAGAGCCACCGCACCCGGCCTATATACTGTGATATGTTTTTATAGTGTATGCGTATGTGTAGGGAAATGTCATATACGTATAGTGTATGTGTAGGGAAATGTCATATACGTATAGTGTATGTGTAGGGAAATACATATAGTGTATGTGTAGGGAAATGTCAGACAACAAGGGAAGAAAAGAATGATTTGGGAATGTAAGGTTCTTCTGCTACATGTGCAGCAATTTCGTATTATTTGAAGGAGTTGTCAGACCACTTTATAATACATATTATAAATCCTAAGACACACACACACACAAAATTTTTAAAAATAAGCTTAAATAATAACCCAATAAATGAGACAAATAGAGTAGTTAAAACTGATTAACCACAGAGAAAGCCACAAAATAGGAAAAGAACAACAAAGAATAAAGGGAACAAATAGTAAACTGGTAGCAGAATGGTATGTTTTTTTTAAGTACATAGATGGGCATAACAGTAAAGTAAGTTCTCGTAAGCCATACCCAAATATATACTGTTGTATTAGTCCGTTCTTGCATTGCTATCAAGAAATGCTGGAGACTGGGTAATTTATAAAGAAAAATGGTTTAATTAGCTCACAGTTCTGCAGGTTAGCTTCTCCTTGAGTTCTGGTCGGGGGCCGCTCAGGACACTTTCAATCATGGTGGAAGGCAAAGGGGAAGCAAGCACCTCACATGGCCGGAGCAGGATAAAGAGAGAGAGGGGAGGTGATACACACTTTTAAACAGCCAGATCTCATGAGAATTTTGTCACAAGAACAGCACTAGGGGAATGGTGTTAAACCATGAGAAATCACCCGTCTGATTCAGTCACCTTCCGCCAGGTCCCAACTCCAGCGTTGAGGATTACATTTCAACAGGAGATGTGGATAGGGACAGAGATCCAAACCGTATCACCTGGTATCAATAAATCCATTTAAAATATCAACACATAGATAAGTTAAAAGAAGGGAGAAAAGGCCACACGCGGTGGCTCATGCCTGTAATCCCAGCACCTTGGGAGGCTGAGTTGGGCAGATCACCTGAGATCAGGAGTTCAAGATCAGCCTGACCAACATTGAGAAACCCCATCTCTACTGAAAATATAAAAATTAGCCGGTGTGGTGGTGCATGCCTGTAATCCCAGCTACTTGGGAGGCTGAGACAGGAGAGTTGCTTGATTCCAGGATGCAGAGGTTGTGGTATGCAAAGATCATGCCATTGCACTCCAGCCTGGGCAACAAGAGCGAAACTCCGTCTCAAGAAAAAAAAAAAAAAAAAGAAGGGAGAAGAAAAATACCATTTAATCACACACACACACACACACACACACGTATATATATGTATATATGTGTATATGTGTATATGTGTATGTGTGTATATGTGTGTATATATGTGTATATATGTGTATATGTGTATATGTGTATATATGTGTATATGTGTATATATGTGTATATATGTACATGTGTATATATGTATATATGTGTATATATGTATATGTGTACATATGTATATATATACACACATGTGTATATATGTATATATATACACACATAATTTCCAGCATAAGCAATATACTGAGACCCTATCTCTATAAAAAAATTTAAAAATTAGCCCAGTACAGTGGTATGTGCCTATAGCTCTAGCTACTAGGAAGCTAAGGCAGGAGAATTGCTTAAGCCCAGAATTTTAAGGCTGCAGTGAACTATGATTGTGCTGCTGCACTACAGCTTGGGTGACAGAGCAAGACCTTGTCTGAAAATAGATAGATAAATAAACTGAATCAACCTTAAATAGACAGAACCAAGTCAAGATGGTTTCACTAGTGAATTAAAGTAGAAGTAACAGTAATTTTCAATAATCTCTACCAAAAAGTAGAACCAGAATGATCACTTCCTAATTCATTCTGTGAGGTCAGGATTACCCTAATACCAAAACCAAATAATGTCATCTCAAGAAACCAAAACTGCCAGCTGAATATCTCTCATGAATACAGACACAAAGCACATTTAACAATATTTAAAGAGAATTATATACCATAGCCACGTGGCATTTATTACTTCTAAGGAAATCTCATTCTACATTTGAAACTTAATCCTTATAATTCACTGTATCAACAAGCTCAACAAGAAAAATGATAATATAAAATGAAGCAAATGAAACTGTTATCAATATCAAACAGCCATAAATGTTACAAACTCTCAGCAAACTGTTACAGGAAATTTCCTCAATTTGATAAAGAATATCTACAAAAAGCCTACAGCTAATATTATACTTAATAGTGAGACACAATGATTTTCTCCTAAGATCAAAAACAATGCTAAGAAAATAGTTTTCAAATGCTATTAACATACACACATACGTACACACACACACATAGGTACCTATGTGAGGAGATGGATGTGTTAATCCCCTTGACTGTAATAATCATTTTGTTATATATTTGTATATCAAAATAGTGTTTCACACCACACACACACAGAGATATATGTGTATGTGTGGTATAAAACATGATATGTACATATTATATATATAATACATATAATACATATATTTATAAAATGGAAAAAAATGAAAACAAAAAAGAACAAGGCTAGGATGTCCTATCTTATCACAACTATTCAACTTCCTATTGAAAGTTTTAGCTGCTAAAATTAGACAAGAAAAAAAGAACAAAAATGTGTACATATTAAAAAGCAAGAAACAAAACTCATTATTTACCTTATTTCTGGATAATATAATTGTTTATGTAGAAATCCTCAAATAGCCGGGCGCGGTGGCTCATGCCTGTAATCCCAGCACTTTGGGAGGCCAAGGTGGCAGATAATGAGGTCAGGAGATCAAGACCATCCTGACTAACACGGTGAAACCCCGCCTTTACTAAAAAAAAAAAAAAAAAAAAAAAATTAGCCAGGCGTCGGGGGTCGGGGCGCCCGTAGTCCCACCTATTCAGGAGGCTGAGGCAGGAGAATGGCATGAACCCGGGAGGCAAAGCTTGCAATGAGCCGAGATTGTGCCACTGCACTCCAGCCTGGGTGACAGAGGGAGCCTCCATCTCAAAAAAGAAAAAAAAAAAAAAAGAAAGAGAAATCCTCAAATAATTAACTGAAATTTTACTAAACTGAGAATGAGTTTCACAAGAGAGAATGATATAAGATGAATATAGAAAAATAGTTTTCTTATATACCTGCATTAACAATGTGGTTTTACATCTAAAAAGAATGACATTTACATAGCAACACCACCACCACAATGAAGTCTTTAGGTTTAAATTTAACAAAATATGTATAGAATCTATATATGGAAAAATGTAAAATTCTGATTAAAGAAATAAAAGAAGATCTAAATTAATTAAATTATATGCATTTTATTGCATTGGAAGAATAAATTTTGTTAAGAAGTAATTTTTTTCCAATTGGAACTATAAATTCAAGGTCATGTCAGTCAAAAATCTCAGCCACTAGTTGTAGATATTCACAGATAGACTTAATGTTAACATAAAAAGGCAAAAAAAAAAAAAACAACTTGAGTAACTGGAATAAGTCTACAAAAAAAGAGAGAGAGAGAAGAACAGAGTTAGAGAACTGGAAGATTCATACTACCTAAATAGAATTACTATAAATCTAAAGTAATTAAAGTACTGTATTAGCAAAGAATAAACTCATAGATGAATGGAACAGAATAGAAAGCACAGGAATAGATGTACACAAACATAGTAAACTAATTTTTGACCATGGTGAGATGATAATTAAATAGAAAAGAAATAATCTTTTTAATAAAATTTCCTGAAATATTTGAAAGCCCATATGTAAAAAATGTTAACTTCTAAACAGCCTCATATTTTATACAAAAGTTTACTCAAAATGCTCACAGATTACTTGTAAATTTTAACACTATAACAAATCCAGAATAAAACAAAGGAGAAAATCTGTATGACCTTGGGTTTGGTGATGAGTTTTCAGATTCAACATCAAAAGTATAGCCAATGAAAGAAATAATTGATAAGTTGGACTTTATTAAAACTAAAACAATTTGCTTTGTGAAAGACACTAGTGGAATAAAAAGTCAAGCCACGAAATAATAGAAATTAAGTGCAAAACATGTATCTGAGAAGGAATTATATCTAAATTATACACACAAAACCCTTAAGGCTCAAAAGTAAGAAATTAACTCAATTAAAATTAAAATTTTAGCAAATAATATAAACAGATAACTCACTCAAAAAGATGCACAAGGGAAATATAAGCATCTGAAAAGATAATCAACATCTGTCTTTGTCAAGAAAGGCTGCTATATCAAAATAATATAGACTGGGTGGCCTGAACAACAGAAATTTATTTCTCACACTTCTGGAGGCTGTGAAGTACAAGATCAAGGTGATTGCCAGTTTTCTGCTGAGGAGTCTCTTCCTGGCTTGCAGACAGCTGCCTTCTCATTGTGTTCTGACATGATGGAAAAAGAGAGAGAGCAAGCTTTCTGATGTTTCTTCTTAGAAGGACATAATCCCATCATTAGGGCCATACCCTCATGACCTTATTTAATACTAATTACCTCCCAAAGGCTACATTTCCAAATACCATCACACTGGAGGTTAGGATTTCCATACATGAATTTTGGGAGGACAAAAATATTCAGTCCAGAATATCCCTTGTCATTAGGAAAATGCAAAGTGAAACAGCAATGAAATACCACTGCACTTTTATTTGAATGGCTAAAATCCAAAAACCTGAACAATATAGAAGAACTTTTATTCATTGCACATGGGTAATTACCATGGTTAAAATATTTGATAGTCTTTGGAATAGTGTTTGGTAATTTCTCACAGAATTAAACATAGTCTTAATGTGACAAAGCAATCACACTCCAAAGCATTTACACACTGATCCAAAAACCTATGTCGACACAAAACACAGCACACAAATGTGGACTGGAATTTTATGCATCATTATCAAAACTGGAAACAACCAAAATATCCTTTATTGGGTAACTGGTTACATAGTCATACAATTGATTACTATTCAGTGATATAAAGGAATGAGTTCTCAAGACATGTTAAGACATAGATAAATCTTCAATGTGTATGTTAAATGAAAGAAGCCAGCCTTAAAAGACTATATATGACTCAATTTATATCACACTTGGAAAACAGCACACTCCAGAGACAGTAAAAGTAAACAGATCAGTGGTTGCAGCATTCAGTGGGAACTGAGAATTGAAGTAGGTAATGTAAAGGGAATTTGTTAGGGCAGTGGAACAATTCTGAATAATACTTTAATAGTGAATACATAATGCTATACTTTTCTTAACTCATGAAACTATTGGACAAAGAACACATCTCAATATATATAATATTAAAAAACAAATAAAAAAGTACACATTTGGCTGATCAATGTGTGTTTGAGGCTGACCTTATCAAATAAGCCCTTTAAAAGCAGAGTTCTCAACCACTTGCCACTGACAAGAAGTCTGAGATACTTCTTCCATCTGGCTCAAATCAAAGAACATATTGGTGTGGTGAGTTGCTTACTGGGGGCAACATCAGTGGAATTTGAGACTGGTCACTGGAAGATGAGAATAACCTCCACCTGGTAGCCAGTAAATAGAAGGAGACCCTCATTCTACAACCACATGGAACTAGATTCTGTTAAAAAAAAGATGAATTAATTTGGAGGTGAACTTTTCTTAAATGTCTCTAGAAGAAAATTCAGCCTGGCTAACACTCTGATTTCACTCTTGTGGTCCTCTGACCAGAAAACCTAGCTGCAACTTGCCAGACTGCTGACATTCAGAGCTCTGAGGTATTAAGTATGCTGTTTTCAGCTGCTAAATTTGTGGTGGTTTGCCACCATGAAGTAATAAAAAATATTATATAATAAATAATTAAATATATTAGCGACAAGTAAATATTACTCAAAGAATTCCAAATAGTGAAGGTAAAAGTAACGTGGGAAATAGAAAATCCCTATTAATACCTGCCTTACTTTGGTTTGTGCTGCTATAATGAAGTAACTGAGACTAGGTGATTTTAAAATAACATAAATGTATTGGCTTACAGTTATGGAGGCTGGGAATTCTATGGCCAAGGCTCCAGGAGGTTTGTCTGGTGGGGCTATTCTCTTCCTCCAGGATGGTGTCTTGCACATAGTGTTCTCTGGGTGGGAGGAAGCCTGGAGATTCTCATGACAGAGAGCAGAAGGGCAGAGAGATAGAGACAGAGAGGAAGAGAGAAAGTGAGAGAGTGCATAATTCTGAAATCCTTTTTCTAACGTTATTAAACCCACCCATGTAGGTGGAGTTTTCATGGTCTAATTACCCTTTAAAGTTTCCCCCTTTATTCCATTATATTGGCAATTAAATTTCAGCATGAGTCTTGGGGAAGACAAAGGTTGATCATAGTGACACCACAGTAATAAGTGCTTCACATACATCCACAGTTGAATGATAAAATTAACACACAAAAATTTAAGGAGAAACAAAATATTTTTGCAGATTCAAATTATCCTCGGCTGGGCACAGTGGTTCACGCCTGTAATCACAGCACTTTGGGAGCCTGAGGTGTGCAGATCACCTAAGGTCAGGAGTTTGAGACCAGCCTGGCCAACATGGTGAAATCCCATCTCTATTAAAAATACAAAAATTAGCTGGGCGTGGTGGCACATGCCTGTAAACCCAGCTACTTGGGAGGCTAAGGCAGGAGAATAGCTTGAACCCGGAAGGCAGAGATTGCAGTGATCTGAGATTGTGCCACTGCACTGCAGCCTGAGCGACAGAGAAAGACTCCATCTCAAGAAGAAAAAAATCTTCTTCAAAATAATTATTAATTACTCTGATGTTTGTAACAAATGTCTACAGATTCTTTGGTACTGCTCCTTCCAGGATATGGAGTTCAATTTTCTTCCCACTGAGTACAGGCTTGACTTACAACTCATTTACAATGAAATGGGTATGGACATAGAAAAATAGTAAATTTACTGTAGAGAAACTTGGCAGACATCACCTTATCCAGTGCGATAATCATTAATTAATCATTAATCAAAATTAGTATCATAAATCATGTCATATTGAGACCATGTATTCCCTGATTGGATGAAATTATAAGGGCATCTTCTTCTTATTCTTCCCCAGAATAATCATAAGAAAATATCAGGCAAAATTAAATTGAAATACATTTTAAAAAATACTAGGTGTGGAGAGTCTTAACCATATTTCCATTTATTCACCAGTCTGCCTTCTGGAGAAACCGGTGGGTCTGGGGGAAGAAGTCCACAGACTTAACCAAGAAGACCACATGCTTAACCAAGTAGTAGACCTGACTAAAGCCCTGTGACTGATGCTTTAAGCACTATTAAAGCAGATGAATAAGGTCTCACCTCTCACTCTGGGAGGCTTATGTAATACCTGATACATAAGCAAGAAATCCTCCATAGCATATTCTTCAACCTGGGACCCTACTTCACAAAGAACTTGTGAGATGAGCACGTAACAATGGGATCTACTAGTCAGATTATGTACTGCACTATACAGAAACTTCAATATGATGCTATGTTCTCAAACAAAAGGCCATATGGGACTTTCACCCTAGAGGTAAACCAGGACTCAAATTACCATCACTTCCAGTGATTCAGCTGAGCACTTGTGCTTCCCATTCCCACAAACGTTGGCTCTGTATATTTGGAAATACTACTCCCCAAGACACCTGCACTTTTTCCCACTAACAAAGTGAGGATGTCAGTAAATTACCAGTTGCAGCCGCTGCCAAAATATTTTGGACTCTTTACCGGCAGATGAAAAGAAGAGTCCCCATAATGCAGAGTCTAATCAGCAGGAGGAGATTGAGCTGCTTTTACAAAATGGTAAGAGGAAGAAATACGTGTGCAATCCAAGTAATCCACTTAGGTGCCTCCTGATGTTCCTTTGATCCATTTTTTTAAGTGTGAATGAACATATACAGCAACCTGATCTGAGAAGGATAGAAGGATCAAAGTTTGAGCAATGAAGGTTTGGGACACAGCCTGTGTAGGCCTGCCTAAGTGAAAGCTTAAAGATAAATTAGACTGGATAGTGGTTGGAGGAGATGTGTACTAATTTCAGGGCAGAGATCAGCTGAAGTGTTGGGGGCCATAGTTCACCCCACTAACCTTATTCAGGCAAAATAGCACATAGAAACCATGGACATGCTGTACCACAAACCAATATGGAGAAAGAGTGGCACAAGTTGTTTACTGTGGTGGTCGTTAAAATATCCTGTAGACCTCTAATGATAGAAAATGTATTTGACCAAGCAGCTGCTCTATGAAGTCTCACCCTGGGTTTACATGGAGTCCACACTTTCCCTGGGCTGCTCCCAGACAATGATGGAGTGCAGCAGTGATATCATGCAGGTCCATTTCTGAGAGAAGTGGAATTCCATGGATGGTTAAAGTTGACTCAAAGACTCCTTGTTTTCCCTCACATAGATATTTGCCCTAATAAAAACCATTCATATTTAATCTTGTCTTCATAAGCTTTTAGAGAATCCAGACTAACATATATTAGAATTGTTAAATTGTAGATTATGAAAATACTCAAATTTACTGGATAATTCCAAGTTATTTAGAAGGAGAGCATACCAAGATTGTATGTTAGAATTAACTTGAATTAACCATTTAACCAACACTCGGTATTTTCAGATTTTTAGTCTGTGACAGTATGTTACCTTTCAAACCCTGTCCAATTTCAGCTTTCCTTTGCATTTTTCTAATTTCTGTTATGGGTGAATATCTTTTTCTCTATGTAGTGACCATTTATATTTTCTTTTATGTGAAGGCATGCTTTCTAAATGTTTATCAATATTTCTATTGAGTTGTTTATATTTGTTTTATTAATTTACATAAGTTATTTACATAATCTTGATGGTACTCTCTCTTCAGAAATATGTGTGGTGATTTTTTTTGGTATTTGTGGCTCGTGATTTCACTTTTTTTTTTTTTTTTCAAGACAGAGTCTCACTGTGTCACCCAGGTTGTAATACAGTGGGACCATTTCGGCTCACTGCACCCTCCACCTCCCAGATTCAAGTGATTCTTGTGCCTCAGCCTCCCAGGTAGCTTGGATTACAGGTGTGCGCCACCAGCATGCCCAGCTAATTTTTGTAACTTAGTAGAGACAAGGTTTCACCATTTTGGCCAGGCTAGTCTAGAACTCCTAACCTCAGGTGATCTGCCCGCTTTAGCTTCCCAAAATGCTGGGATTACAGGCGTAAGCCATCACAGGTGGTCTGATTTTACATTTTAAATAATGGCTTTTGAGGAATGAAAATATTTCTTCTACAGTGGTCAAATTTTTTGACTTTTTCATAAATGCTTCATGATTGATTTTCTGTATTTAAGAAAGTTGTTTCTAACACAAGTGCCTACAGATCATCTATTATTTTATCTATAAATGTAAACATTTTTGACCAGGCCATTTGAGATACATATTTTGGAATTTTCAACTGCTTGTTTTCCATATAAATAACCAAATTATCTGGCACTTTTTTTAAGATTTTATTTTTTCCCAATTATCTGAAATCTAAAATAAGTCATATATGAAAATTAACAAATAAAATAAATATGAGTCTTTTCTGTGTTCTTTGTTATATTCATTGTGTCTATTACTTTATTCATATGCCAAGTAACAGTGTCTTGCTTACTATATTTTTGTAATAGTTCCTGTTATCTGGAGGAGCAAGTCTTGATATTATTTCTTGTTTTTATTTTTGTTTGTATATTTTGGCATCTCCTTATTGAGTTATATAAGATATTTTCATTATAATTTCATTAAAATTATGCATTAATTTGATCATATTTTACAACTTTATGCTACTAGTTTTTTAATTAATAAACATAGAATATATGTGTATTTACTTTTTCCTCCCTAATAAAGATTTAAAACTTTTAATATTTTCTCCTGCTTTATAATACATAGTGCCTGGCAGATCACAGGTGTTCAGTATGTATGTAATATTGATGACAGAATTTGAATAGGCAGATGTTACTGGATATCTATTATTAGTTAATTATTTGTATCTAAATAATAGAAAAGTTCTCTTTAGCTCTACCTGGTTCAAGCTTTTTGGAACCCAGTAAACAGACAGTGGCCCAGAGAAACCCTGATAATATGGGCCCAGGATTTCCTTTCTTTAGCCTTCTCCCACTATACATCAGTGTGTTTATAATTTGAATACTATGTATTGCATAATTTTAAGTAAATTAATATTTTCTAAATTACCTGATCATACTTTTTGTTGTAATGATTGTAAATGTAAAATTTACTAAAATGTCCCTCTATCAACTTTATGCCATGAGAATAAGAGTTAACACACATTTGTATTCCTGATATGTAAGTGTGGACATAATAATTATTTAAATTATTTTCAGTGATATATTAAAAGTTTATTTCCAAGAAAAGATCAATGGAATTTATTTATTAAATATAATTTTTCAAATCAAATCAAAGCAAAAATTAGTGTGTGCCAATTATCAATTTATTGATTCTAAGCTCCAATCCCACTCACTCTTCATTGACTGCTTTGTGAAATGGAGACTCTGTAAGCATTTTCTTTTGTAACTGATGCTAAATATTGGCAGTTGAGAACACTCTAGGGACAGAGAAGAAAGAAAGGCTTTTTTTTCCTGGTTTCAGTGTTTAATTATTTTCTTCTTTCTTGTTCTGTGTATCTATGAGCAGTGGCCTTTACCTCCAGCAGTTTCAGTGACATCTCCTTGGATGAACTCTCAATAAGCCTCAGAGTTACCCCAGCAATTGACTTACCAGCCTTGGACTACCAGAACCTCGCCAAGATGTCTTTAGCTTGCCAGATCCAACTAAGGTTCCCTACTCACCAGCCTAAACCCACAGGTTCTGCTATGAGAGGCTTTGAGTTTATCAGTCCTGGCCTGTAGATTCTTGTGTGCCAATCTTGGCCAGCAGACTTTGAACCAGTTATGGTTGGAAAACTCAATGAATTTCTCCTCCATCCTATGACCTTCTCTTTCCAGGTCTGAATTCCAACCTTGAGGGAGATACTTCTTCAAGTTCATATATTTTTGAATATTCTCCCTCAGATCCAGAGTATTACCCTGTGCATTCTTTACCCTTTCAAAATCAATCACCTATTATATAATAATTAAAAAGTATTTTGTTCAAATTACTGTATGAGTTCAGTCTCCTAATTGAATCCTGGCTGATACATACAATTTTCAGTAATTCTTCATATTCACTGAAACCATTAAAAAATATTATTCCTCCTGTAGTTTCCTCTCAAATTTTACTTATTTATCATATTCTTATATTATAACCTAGCATTTTGTATTCTTACATTATTTAACATTATTCTTATATTTATTTACTTTTGTATACATTTGTATAATTATGAGACAGCTTTCAAAATGTATCCTATGTAGGCTGATTATAAGGGAGATTTGACTGCCATGAAAGTAAAGTTCCTGTTTCTTTATAAATTCACTTAGATAATTTGTTTACTGAACAATTATATTTCCACTTTAACTTGCATAAGTCTGTAATATATATTACATTTGCATATGATTTTCCCAAAGGGAAAGCGAAAACAGAACATGTCAACTTCATGAAGGATTGTGGACTTTATTGATGGAAACATTTGTTTTTTCTATGTGGGAGGAGTAAATTATGCAAATTAAGAAGTGAAATCTATATCCCATATTTAAACATGAAGTTGTATTAATTCCACAATTTCTATATAAAAAGGCATTACGTTTTCCTAAAAGTTTCTAATATTTATAATATTTGTGAATTCATCCGTGCCACTCCAAATCACTATTCTAAATTTTGTAAAAGCTTTTAGAGACTTTGGATTTTCTTTTTCCAACTCAGAGTCACTGAGAGATGCTGAACATCTTCTGATAATCCTCAGCTTGTTTAATAAGAAGGGGTTTTTGGAAATATTAAACTGAGTTTTGTCTTTAAATAATACTCCCAATACTTTCAAGCTACTCATATTTCAGAACTATACTATATGACTGGAAATGCTAAATATTAATAGACGATCCCAAAGAAATGTACAAAGTATTAATCATGATTTTTCATTTGAAGGTATTTCTTTATTACTAGTTGCCAACTTATGTACATATTGGGACTAGACTATAATTGTACAAATATGTTATAATCAGTGAATGCTTATTTCTTCTAATTATAAACTTATATTAAAAACAAAATTTATCTTTCATTATTAATATTAATGTTAATATTATTTTTGTTTGGAGAGGTGTTATAAGACTCTTGTGAAAGATAAATAAACAAATTTCTCCAAGAAACTTGGAAATGGTACAGTGATGTTGGCAAGATGTGATACATTATCACCTTCAGATCTGTTTCTGTAAGATAACTAAAAAGCTATCTATTAAGAAATGTTAAGTCTTTATGTATAAAATACAAGTAATATAATCTAAGGGCCCTTGCAATAAAAGACAATGAATCCTTTTTCTACGTGTTGAATATTTTCCATGCCTCATTTTACACACTCTTATCCCCACCTTTTGTGATCATCAGCACACCGACAGATAATACTTGAGAGTTATCATTAAAACTCCTTGCTCAGCTATATCTCAAATCTTTTGCTTTATGCCTTGGACAGCCTCTCTACCATGTGGATGCCTGCAGGAGCCTGCACAGTCATTCTGCCACATGCACTGTGGATACACAGCTGATTTACAGCTGGGCTGGAAAAGCCTCATCTCTGTCTCTGGGGATTCCAGGATATCCTGTTTTTGACTCTTAGCTAAGGTAAGTGCAAGACTTATGATGTGCAGTTTAAAGTTGAAACTCTCCTGATGATCTCCAAATCAGTTTCTTTACTGGTAGTTTACTATGAACCTAATCAGTTAGGTCAGCTTTCTTGATTTAGTGGCCCGTGGTGTACTGCAAACCCTCACTAGATCTTCTGCTTTGAGCTCTTTGGCAACCAAGATTCTTCACTCAGAAGTTGGTAGTTCAAGCTGCAGAAAAAGCACTGTCTATGTGTGTGTGAGAATAAGGCCTCTCGGAGCTGGTGCATGGAATGTCTCCAGGATCTGATACTTTCTGCACTTTTTTTCTCTTACTGGACCATATTGTTTGCCTTCAAATATGACCTTTACGCAAGTATGCTCAGTGGTGTCTGCTTAATCCTTTCAATTATTAAAACTTGGGAACTCTTTGCATGTATAAACTTGGAAGTGGAAAGGATATAATAATTCTGGGACAAAATTTGATCAATGAGCAGCAAAAGCCAATTGATACGTATAGGCTTCATTTGTGTCTCAGATGGACAATTCTGAGATGCATGGTAAAAAGTCGCTTGGACTGTCCCAGCAACAATGATGTCCATTTTAGCGCAGAAATATCCAACTCATTCTTCACCCTTAAATGGGGTTTTTCTCTTTCCCTGTTTTATTTTCCCAGTCTTTCTAGTTCTGATCATTGGCATCGGTTCTTCAAATGAATTAGCTGAGTGCAGTTCCTAGATTCAGATTCTGCTTTGGGAGCAAACCCAAGCTAGAACAGGTTAATAAATCAATTTTGCTATTTTTCTTATTCTTTTTCTATTTTTATGGCATATTATTCTTTACTATCAAATGGCAGATTTATGTGAAATTTGAAAATGTAAACTATGCAAGTATGTAATCATTATTGAGCTCTTGTAAAAACTAAAATTGCATCAAATTATTGGATGAAAATAATTCTGATTAGTAAATTATCTTCTCTATTTTAGCATTCACTGTTCACTCAAGTGCTCCCGCAGTATTATGGAGGAAGAATCAGCTTGTAGAAAAAGAAACCTTATAAATTGAGAGAAGACTACTTATTAACAACAATAGATAGCAAACTGCAATGAGTCATAGCCTAAAAATTCTAAAAAGAAATTGAAATTAGACCCTTATATAAAACAAATCAATCAACCTAAAATAACAGAAAAGTAAATATATTTTACTTTTAATACTATGAAATTTTAATATTATGAAACCTGTTAAATGAAAAAGTTTAAGCCCAAGAATGGTAAATGGAAATAAAAACAATGCACCAAAAAGAGAGAAAAATATTCAAAATAATATAGTAAAATAAAAGACAAAATTAGTAGTCCATTTTGGTCAACCAAGAAAATTTTTTTGTGATAAGAAAATAACAGTAATTCTGTATGTATTTAAATACTGTTTTTAATTAAAATGCTAGACACAAACTACTTAGAATTTATGAAGGAGTTTTTCAAATAAAAGTTAAATATGTTATCTTATTTAGAACTAGAATAAACATATGAATAAATTTTGACTCATTTAAAATATATACTACAAACTTAGGGCTAATAACTAAAATAACAGAAGTGTAAATTATAAAACATTTAATCCAGAATAAGAATTAAAGAAGTAAAAAGAGGAAGACTTTAGAGCAAATGGAAAATGCTATTAACCCAGTGTTAAGGTAGGGCACAGAAAATGTATGCTATACATTCATTGCTGGTGGGAATATAAATTGATACAGGTATTTTAATGAGTAACTTAATATGTCTGATAGAATTTAAAATTCCCATGCCTTTTGATTCAGTAATTCCTAAATATATATGCTAGAGAAACAGTTGTTCACATATATAAAGAGACATATAAAATAATGGGCCTAGGAAATAGTGATTATAATTCAATATGATTTAAACAATCTAAAATTCCATCTAAATGAGATAGATAAAATATTATCACATTCTTTCACACACACACACATGGATTTTATTCAGCACTTTACATAGTTTGCCCTTTCTTACTCTCTCTTATTATGCCTATATACATAGCATAATGGATATATATATGTAGGCTCTCTCATTATCTGAAAAAAAGCCACTAGTTATAGCACATGTATCTTACAGTGAATTTAAAACAAAACTCAAATCTTAACTCATGTAGTTTAGGAAAATATTTAAATTTTGAGACATGGTCTCAATCCAGACATTAGGAATTATGTCTGCCTATTATCATGGGCCATTAGAACAAAACTTGATATAGGAAAATCCTCGGTGCTGAGATTATGTCAATATATCAATATTGAGATTATGTCAATACATCAATATTTGTTCCAATTGCTCCATCATAATAGGGAGAAATAGCGCCTAATGACTGTCTTGAGACCATGTGTTAAAAGTTGAATATTTTCCTAAACTACATGAGTTAAGATTTGAGTTTTGTTTTAAATTCACTATAAGACACATGTGCTATATCTAGTGGCTTTTTTTTTTCAGATAATGAGAGAGTCTACATATATATCCATTATGCTATTTATATAAGGAATATAGAAAATATAAATCATAATTTTACATTAGGATCATTGTATATGTTTAAGTGTAAGTTAATTTGCTGGCCAGTTTTAGATATTTGAAAACACTTTCATTTTTAATTCAATTTTTCTCTGAGTTCTATCCCAAGCAGCCATAATGTGTAAGGCAACAGGACAACACACAGCATCCAGCAGGGATTCCTGAGAAAAGACAAAGCTGAAATGGGAGTCTGAATGACTTTTCTAGATCTACTTATTTAAAACTTAGGAGATCATAACATATAAATTAAAGTAACTTCTAAGCTTCTTTTTGAATCCCACATGAGATATACAAAATAACCTGCACTTTATTAGGTTGGTGCAAACATTATTGAGGTTTTTGCCATTGAAAGTAATGACAAAAACCGCAATTACTTTTGCACCAATCGAATAGATTTTTTAAAATTTATTTATCCAGAGTATACTCTACTGAATGTTTTTGTTTTAAGTGTATATATTTTTTGTGTGAAATTGCATCAAAATTTAAATGTGTTTTGTTCTGTGGTTGATTGTTGAAATACTTTACATCTCATGTAAACGAAGAAAGCAATCATGTATCCAAATGAATAAAAGTAATTTGACCATTCTTCTACTAGAAAAAAAATGTAATATAACATTTTTAAAATGTTTCTAGTTCTCATCAAGTACAAGTACAAGCGGATTTAGTAGCAGTATTTATAAATGCAGCAACCTCAACTCTGAGGTTGTTTCAACTTCTTGCCTTAGAGCAGACAAAAAGAAAAAGGGACAGAGATAGAGAAAATAAGATTCTGTTGGCATTATCAAGAAGGAGGGAGGGAAAGTAGAAGGATAAAAAAGTTTGACACAGGTGGAGTCTTTCCTAACCTCTCACCCTCACTTTTATTTTTGCTACTTTTTTCCCTTTCATTTTGTGTGTAAAAGTTTAAGGCAGCATCCATGTTTCCAAGAAACTTTTCCTCACACTTTTCATCAACCATCATTATTTTAGATCAAAGTGAAATTCTATTAAGCCCAGACAAACTATTTGAATCGGGTATGAAGTCAAGGCCTTCCCACTAGTGTCTTCTACTCCTACCCATACTTTACTGTAAAACACAAATCTAATTCTATTGTCATCCTCCTTAAAAATCTTCTGCTTCTTATTGTTTACAAATGAAATAAAAACCTCAGGGCATGTTATTCCAATTTCTTTACAGTCTGTCTCTTTTTAACTTTCCCTGCCTCAGCCCTGGTGTTTCCTATGTACCCTAACTATATATTTTCTGTATTTCTTCTACTTGCAGAGGAATCTACTATCGTGGAGTGTGTGTGTGTGTGCCCGTGTGTGTGTATATACATATATATGCATATATATATGAGTGTGTGTATGTATATATGTATGCATATTTACACATTTTTATTTTCCATTATTCTCTGAGCAACTTAACGCAGTGCCTTCTGAACATTGCCCAGAATTGGCAAAGTGTAGGGGAACTTAAATATTTGTTAAAGGATTACTTTTAAATGATTATGAATGAGTGAATGGATGAATAAATGACACCCACCACTTCATATATTCAGGCCTACGGAGACCATCTTTTTCATTATTTTCTAAAAATATTCTTTAAAATATAATGATAGATCTTATCAATGCCATTATCTCATAATTGGTAAAACTATGTACAAAGCAATATGACATACTCAAGAATAGCCATAAAATTATGCAAACTTTCTGGCCCAAAAGTGTGACTGCTAGAATTTATTACAATACTCCTCTTAAACTATAAAAAAGTAGGGAGAAATGGATACTGAAATATTAGACACTTAGGTTAACCACAAACAGAAAGATTTTCTTCTCTAAGAGATATAGGAAAATCCTAGGTGCTGAGATTATGTCAATACACCAATATTTAGAATTCAGAGAAAAATTGAATTAAAAATGAAATGTTTTCATCTATCTAAAACTGGCTAGCAAAATAAACTTAAGCATATACAATGATCCTACTGTAAAATTATGGTTTACATTTCCTATATTCCTGAGCAATACTGATGATGAACGTTTATTTTTAAAAATTCTGAAAAATATGAACCACACAGAAGTAATCACTAAAATGCATTTGTGTCTATTTATTGTCTATTGCAACACTCAGCTCTGCCTTCACAGCCTGATATCAGCCAAAACAAGGTTTTCGTTTGTTTGTTTTTTGAGACAGGGTCTCGCTCTGTCACCCAGGCTGGAATGCAGTGGTGCGACCTTGGCTCACTGCAACCTCCGTCTCCTGGGTTCAAGCAACTTTGGTGCCTCAGACTCCCAGCAGCTGGGATCACAGGCCTGCACCACCATTCCCAGCAGTTTTTTTGTTTTGTTTTGTTGATATTTTTAGTAGTGATGGGGTTTCCCCATGTTGGCCAAGCTGGTCTGAAACTCCTGAGCTCAGGTGATCTGCCCGCCTTGGCCTCCCAAAGTGCTGGGATTACAGGTGTTAGCCACCACAGCCAGCCAAGTATTGGTTTAAATGTAGCTGTGTTTCAATAAAACTTTATTTACAGAGGAATTTTTTTCTTTTACCTTAGAGAAGATTTATTTTTCTATACATTTGAAAAGAATTTTTTTAAGCAAAATGCCCCAGGCAAATAACCGTTCTCATCTTGAAGAGGGAGCCAAGAGGCTTCCTCAGAAATTCTTTGGGCAAGTGGGGTCAGCTGGTTTCCAAGGCCCTTAGGGCAGCCTGATTCTCTGTCAGTGTTCATAAAACTTCCTAGAACATTAGCTCCTTAAAGGGTTTCCAATACCGAAACTATCTCATTTAACAGACGGAAAAAGTGATGCTCACGCCAGAGACAAATCAGCCCAAGGTCATCTAGGATCAGTGGCACATCTAGGATTCAGGCCCAAGGACCCCCAGCTGACCTGGCTTCCCTGGAACCTCACTGTGAGTTCTTTAACCATGGCTGTGTTTTCAAAGTTGAACTGGGGCTGCTGTTGATACCACCTTTAAATGCCTGCTTTTGTCATGGAGACCATGAGAACTTCACTCTTCAGCTGGCAATTTACCTGGCTGCACAGTGCTCAGGCACACACAAGCTTCAGGGCTAGAAGGTAAAGGATTTGCCAAGGCCAAGTGCTGAAACCCACTTCTTGTTTTGAAGCAAATGAGAACTTCCACCTGTATTTGACCTGGGTATGTATATTAATTAGTTTGGCAACTGAGATTTTTTTCTTGATGATCAAAATCCTAACTGGCAGTTAAATATGTCTTTTTTTTTTTTTTTTTTGAGACAGAGTTTCCCTCTTGTCACTCAGACTGGAGTGCAATGGCACAATTGAGGCTCACTGCAACCTCTTTCTCCCCGGTTCAAGCAATTCTCCTGTCTCAGCCTCCCAAGTAGCTGGGATCACAGGTGTCTGCCACCACGCCTGGCTAATTTTGTATTTTTTAGTAGAGACAGGTTTTCACCATGTTGGCTAGATTGGTCCTGAACTCCTGACCTCAGGTAATCCACCTGCCTCGGCCTCCCAAAGTTCTGGGATTATAGGTGTGAGCCACTGCCCCTGGTCAAATATGTCTTTTAAAAAAAATAATAATAATGACTTTTAAATACAAGTGACCTGAGTATGCAAAGTATTTCTAGACTCAGGGTTCTTAAAGTGAGGAAAAATTAGCAAAAGCATTATTTGACAGCCCCTAGAATAGGCCAAATATGAAATAACTAACAAATTGCAGATAGTAGTGTGCTCTACAAAGAAAAAGAGAGCAAGACAATGGATTACGGAAAAGATGAAGTTTATTTTAGATGGAGTATTAAGTGACAGATTCTATGAGGAGGTGAAAATTGACCAGACAACTGAAAGAAGTAAAACAGCCATACTAATATCTCAGGAAAAATTATCGCAGGAAAAAAAGAGAAAAAATAAAATGACTCTATGTCAGAGGGAGTTTGGGCTGGCATGGTGGCTCATGCCTTTAATCCCAGCACTTTGGGAGGGCGAGGTGGGTGGATCACTTGAGGTCAGGAGTTTGAGACCAGCCTGCCGAACATAGTGAAACCCATCTCTACTAAAAATACAAAAATTAGCCTGGCGTGGTGATGGGTGCCTGCAATCTCAGCTACTCAGGAGGCTGAAGCAGAAGAATTGCTGGAACCTGGGAGGTGGAGGTTGCAGTGAGCCTAGATCATGCCACTGCACTCCAGCCTGGGTGACAGAGTGAGACTCCATCGCAAAAAAAAAAAAAAAGGGCGGGGGTGGGGAGGAGGGTTTGGCATGTTTAATGGAAAAGGTCTGTGTGTGACCAGAATAGATGGAATGCGGAGAAGCAAAATATAGATTTTAATTTCCATGGTTCTTTACTGAAGAGTGTTTCTTATTTAAGTAGCAATGCTATGATTAAATTGATTGTGAAAGAATTACAAATCTGGAATTTATTGCATGATCAGATAGGAGAACAGATTTGATTTGCTAACTCTGTATAATATACTACAGTGTAAGCCACCCTCTATTACTTTAGCAAAAGATTTTTTTTCATTTTCCTGCAGGTTTATTTTTTTCTCTAAAACCTTAATTAGCATTTTTTAATATTGCTGAAAGATGGGGATATAAGTTCCATTTATTTCTTGAAACTGAATATAATTGTCAAATATTGAAAAATAATAATGGGCATCATTATAATTACTGTTAAGTAGTTTTCCTGTGTAGAGAGAATTATAAAAATATCCTTCATTATCTTTCATGGATAAATGATGTTTTTCTCATGAGCCAGAGAAAAATTATCACAATGTCTGCCCAGGTGTTTCTGTTATGCTTACAGAAGTGAGTAGTGCTATTTTCAGACACTGTACTTTCTCTCTTTTTCATATGAGTACATTAATCAATTGTGGAGTTGTGGCATCTGCTGTAAAACAATTTGTTTTTCCATTATTTGATGGCTACACTTTTAGTTTTTTTCTCTTCTTATTGAATCACATTTTCTTTCCTCTTCTTTTAAAAATATTGCTGTATTGATTTACAAAAAATATATATTTTATTGCCTCATTTTAATTTTTGGTAATCCATGTACTGCTTTATTAAGGCCTATATAACTCATAATCCAACTCATCGATTAAAAGTTCAGGAAACCAAAGAGGTGGCTTTTTCTCCAATTAAAGATATCATAATGATAATTTTGGGGGCTGGTGAAAACTGAGATTGTCAGAAGGCTAATTTTTTCTTAGATGTCATTTTTTTTGGTCACAAACTAGAGATGAAGCTCTCTATAGGCAAGTATAGAACAATCTCTCTGTGCAACAATTTGTATTTTCAGACCACTTTTAGTCTTTGGGGGTAGATATAATTACTTAGAAAAATCTTCAATGTGTCTTTGGAAAACAGTTGATCTCGAACTCAGTTCTAAAGCTGAGTCAGCATCACAGGATTTCAGATTCTTGAATGTTATTTTTGTTGTCTTTCTCTTACTAAATTGTTATCACTGAATATTTCTCCTTTGTTTTACTCCATTTGGACTGCTATAACAAAATTCCATAGACTGAGTAGCTTATAATACAGAATTCACATCTCACAGTTCTGAGGCTGGGAAGTTCAGCATCAAGGTGCCAGCAGGTTCAGTGTCTTGTGAGGGCCTGTTTTCGGTTTCATGGAGGGCCCCTTCTCACTGCATCTTTACGTGGTACAAGTGGCAAGTCAGCTCTCTGGGGCCTCTTTTATAAGAACACTTATAGGAATATTGAATTAGTGAATGAGCTCTGTTCTCGTGAATTAATCATCTCCCAAAAGGCCCTAACCCATTTATGCTGGAGGTTGCAATTTTTGTGTGTGAAAAATCAGACCTTGGCAATGACCTTGAGCAGTAGGATATAAATAACTCCCACAAGCTTAGCATTCCAATAAGGGAACACTAGGCATAAATGGGCTTAATACCCTCATCTTAGGGGAAAGGATTTCAATATGTGAATTTTGTGAAACACAAACATTCAGACGGTAGCATCTTTGCTTTCTTAAAAAGTTAAATGAAACAAGTTCCCAAATTTAAACAAGCAGAAATATGTATACAGATAAGAGGAGAGGAATAGTTTAAAATTATTTTAATTAGATATTTGAAATCCTCAGTATGCTACATTTATAAAAAAGAAATTGTATATGTGACAGGGAGCAAAATAAAACCCTGTGTCACAAAAAGAATCCACTATCAATTATTTATAAAGATCTTAGCAAGGAAATATCAGCTTCAATATTACAAACTTTTCAGATGTGAAAAATGATTTATTTTCAAATATAGTTCAAATGAAGTTTTGCCTTAACAAAATGGCTTTTCTAAAGGCCACCTTTAGATCAAAATACTTTATCTAACTTGTGCCACTTCTTGGTAACCCTTGGTAACCCCTAAATTGTCTTCTCTATTTTCTCCAACTACTCTACTAAAAAGTTTCTTCCTATTTCTCCACATGGCTTCAAAAAAGGGAACATAAAAGAGAAATACCAGTCAGTGATAATCATGTGGAAAAAAAATAATAATGTGAAGCAATGTTTTTTTTTGTTGTTGTTTGTTTGTTTGTTTTCTCTCGAGGTCATGATCTGGTACTTTTTTACAGCAAACTCATACTTAACAAATTTTAAAGATTTTTTAAAGAATGAACTAATGAATTGGGTTAGGTAAGTTTATCTTAACCATTCTTATGTCCTTTAATTTTCTGCACTTTGCTAGTATTTTACTTTTAGAATCCATAGTCAGCTTGAATCATATTAATTTTCTGACAACTGAATAAAAAATATTTCAATATTTCATGCATCTTGTTTATTTGTTTGTTTTGGTAGTTTTTTTTAAGAAAGTGAAAGTAGTTTAATTTAGAGAGAAGCCATGGAAACCAGGAAACAAAAATGAGATTGTGATTGGGAAGGAAGGGATCATCATCAATAAAATTGCTTTACTAAGCAAGTTATTGCTGGAGGTGACAAAACTTTAATCCCACTAGAGCCTTTAAAAGCCAGTATCGAACACACTGTTCAGTAATGCCACTCAAATGAGCAGTGCATTTATTTATTCATTCTTTATCAGTCATTTGGTTAGTAGTATGTTATTAATTCCACAGTAATTCTGACTTGCCACTTGCATGGACAAATTGGGTTCCAGCTGCCAGAAAAATCCTTCAGGCAAAGGATGCAGCTGCCACCAGTTGGAATTCTAGGGGATACTTGGTCTTTATAATTTCTGAGTACATAAGCATCTACTATATGTGCTTAATATAAATGAATGCCATTTTAATGTACCTTAAAATTTCTAAGCAAATACATGAAAAGCAATGTCTAATTTCTTGCTTATTTTCAAGGTATACAGATAACTCTGTTATATTCAGAAAGAGCAGGGACTTGAAAAAAAAAATCTGTGTTAAAGTCTCATATGAACTAAAAAGAAAAAGTAATTTATTCTTCTGCTACTTCTCTTTTCAGTAAGGGTGGTTGCCTTGTCTTGCTCATTGCAAGAATGAAAGCTGTATAAGTTGAATGAAAATATAAATATGACTTTGAAGGTGGGTAAGTCTTACCTTCCCTTCTAGCAGTCTCTGAAGTTGCTTGAACAATGGCTTATTTTATTATTAATTGGGTCTCTTTGGTTGCAAGTAATGGAAGTATACTTGAACTAGATTAGCAAAAATGTAAGGCTTGTTATAACATTGCACAAGCACAGAACTCGCTGCTGGCTGGTAAGATATAGGACTACTGCATTATGGGGATTTTTGAATTCTAGTCTACTAGAGGGACCATTGTTTTCAAAGTTCTTTAGAAGTTATTCTTGGAACTACTATTTATACACGAAAGAATGTGGATGGATCTCAAAAGCATTATGGCAAAAGACAGAAACAAAAGGCTACATATTGTTTGATTCCATTCACCTAACATTTTAAAAAGCACAAAACTATAGCAGTAAAAATGAATCAGTGGTCCCCAGAGACCAGGGGTAAAGGAGAAACTATAAAAAGGAGACTTTTGGGATAATGGAACTATTTTAAATATTGACTATGGTTGTGGTCACAAGACTGCAAAACTGTATACAGTTATTAATATTTATAGAACAATACACTTCAAAATGGGGGATTTTATTGAATGCAAATTATACCTCAATAAACCTGATTGCTTTTTAAAATATATATATATATAAATGTGAAATAGATTATTTTTATTAAGTGACTAGAAAAAGGGCAGGCAAAATAATCGGTAACTTAGTAGGCAGCAAATTATTGTTCATTTATTTAACTCAGGTTTTAGAAAGTCCATTGTGAAGCTAGTAAAAGATTGTGATTTGAATTATTTCTCAAATTATAGATGATTCTTAATGAAGACAACAGATATACCTAATAAATTATTTTTAATTGATCCATGGATACTATCTTATCTTTATTCACACTTAGATATAAGAAAACACTAAAGATAGACTTAGCATGTTTCTAAAATTAATTTCTCTAATTTTCAACACAGCACATAATAGTTATGATAATTAAGCCGACTGATATCATAATTTATGATTACTTCTTGTCAGAAACTGATATTATTTCCATTGAGTAGGAAGTGGGGAGTGGGGCAATTAAACTTAGTGCTAGAATTATTCTCCTTTTAAGCATAATTCATCAAAATCAAGAGTGAGCTTCAAAATGACCAGTAATAAAAGTAGGAAGAGAGATGATTTTCTATAAAGTGCAATTTATGGATTCTGGATTCACAGAGAAAATAAACACATAGTGAATTAGGTAAAAATAAAAGAAGTAAAATATCCTGCATGTATTCTATTAACAAGATCAAAAGAAAACAAAATTTACATTACCGTAGTTAGAGATCTTTATAGCACCCCGTTTGTTAAATTGATATTGTTTTGTTAAAAAAATGACACAGACATATTAATGGCTACAAAGAAACAAATAAAGAACTCCTTCTCACTTTTAAATAGACTCTGGATTCTAGAGGATAGTCCACACTTTCTTGTGCAATTGTTTAAATGTTGAAATTGCTGACATTAAGTATGTATGCATTTACATGTTGAAATGCCACACAAAGGGTTTATATTAATTTACTCTTTTTATAAGCAATGTAAGTCCTTGTTCTCTACAGTCTTATCAATATCAAGTATTTTGTACATTACTGATTTTGCCAATTTAGTATATGAAGAAAAAGCCCACAATATAATCTTTATTTTGTTCAGTGGTAAGCAAAGTTAAACATATGTTTTTTAAAAGTCCCATTTTGCGTCTTGATTTCAAATCATCTGGTCATATTCCCAAATATTTATGTGTTGCATTCTTTGATTTTTATTCATTTATGGAAAAGTTTCAGGGATAAAGAAGGATTAGTATTTTCTGTGTTCCACATGGCTGTTCTAGACCATTGAAACTCCAGTCCACAGTGTCTTATTTTTTTAATAGTTTCACATAGAAAGTATGTTAATATACATGATCTTTTAATTATTTACACATAAAAGGTATTTAGAATTTATCATTATTATCATCATTTCAACTTTAGACTTAAATAAACTGAACCTCAAAGTGGTCAATGACTTGACCGAGTCTCAAAGTAGAAATGAAGCTGATTTTCTGGCTTCTTTCGTATTTTTTCAAACTACATATATTCATTACATTTATTTTACTAACAAAGTATTGCTTTATCCTTTCTTATGAACCAGCATTTTTATTGTTTTTTTAATTAAATTTATTCTTATTAATAAAAAAACAAGTCAATTCCTTGGAAATTTTTGCCGAAACCTGTTTTACATTTCAATATCTCCATAATTGGCCATAGGATTTAATGATATTGAACTCCTTCTTTCTCTGTTGCTTCAGGCTTGTCCATGGAAGTAAATATCCGCATGATTTTAACTTTCCGAACTGGCCCGAAATAATTTGTCTTAACTATTGTCAAATTATTACCCACTTTGTAAAGCTGTGTTCAGTTTCTTCTCCTCAATGAAAACGTTCATGGTCATATAAAAATATGATTACATTTTTTCTCACTCTCTGAGTTACCTTGTATTTTATAATATTTTCATGTAAGAAAATGAGCTGTCCATTTTAAATGTCCATCATAATTCTTCAAATAATGTTTATAAAATTATACTCACTGGCTAGTAATATGCAGTTTGGCAACAGAATGAGACTATATACAAATTAATAAAGTCAGTTGTTGGTCACAGTTAACAATAATTTTTCATAAGCTTGGAGTTGAAGAAATTCAAAGGCACTCAGTATTTTTTTAAATTAAGAATTGCAAGAAGAAAGAGATAGAAAATGAGTATGTTATTCAAAATGAAAAGATCAATGCAATCATCCAAACCCAGTTAAGACTGTGTAACAGTGCAAAACAAGGTGTTTCTAATATTTCTAGAATATCACTGTCTTTCCCTTATACTAGGCTCAAGATTTCTTTAAATGACGTAGGGAAAGTAACTTTCCATCGGCAAGACAGAAAATAGCTATTGGGAGATTAGGGTAGGAGATGGAAGGAAAGCGAAGGGAAGGGGAGGGGAGGGGAGGGAAGGGGAGGGGAAGGAGAAATGGCAGGAAAGAACAAGAAAAGGAGGGAGAAAGAACTAAGAAAGGAAGAGAGGAAGGGAGGGGAGGAGAGAGAGAGGAAAAGAGGATGAAAAATGAGAGGTGGAATAACAGCTAGACAGGAAAGGAGAATGAGAAAAGTAAGACGCAAACAGGGAGAGCAAAAATTAAAGTAACCTAGATGTGGCAGTCAAGAGATTGTGAAAGATGTGTATACAAAAGAGGGGCCATACCACAGCAGTAACTTGACCACAGCAGTAACTCAATGCATGATTTGTGTTCCTGTATCTTTTAATGGCACAAGTCCTGGGACCTTTGATGAGGCTCTGTCTAATCATAGAAGGACTCTGCCACCAGAATAACCTAGTTTGCATAAACTTTCCTCGTGTTTTCTTTCACTCCGCTATCCAGACTGTAGGGTGTGCCTTACATTATTTAGCTGAATTGTCAACAGGTGTACTGAGTAAATGTTTGATTTATAAATATCTCTGTATCTAATCATGTATCAATTTCTCAAATTATGGTGTTTCACATATTGGTTTCTCTAAAGATTATTTCATTTCACAATTTGAGGCAGTTTTGTGAAATGAAACATAAACATATATTTTAATTTCTGCCTGAAATATACAACATTGAATTTCATTCAAATATTTAATGCCTTCACAAATAAAACGTAGCTAGTGTTTCATGTTGCTGTTTAGAAGTTTATTGAAATATGGCAGATAAAATGCTATAGAGATATTATTATGTTTAATAATTCAGTAGTTGCTTCAAATATGCTATAAAGTGTTGGAATATGGCCAGTTAACTTTAAAATATAGAATAATAAAATAATTGGATTTAAAATTGCTTCATATTATTTTTGTTTAATAAAAAGACAATCCATGTCTTAGGTGCACCCTTTTAAATCCTATCTACTTTCTGATTCTTAGGATTCTTAAAAAGAATATTGTAATGACTGAACAGAAATATTATATCTGATTTTGTACTAGAAAATTGAAGCAGCGTGGGATCATGGCTAAGTAAGAGCTTTATAGCAGTAGCAAATAGTTACATGATTACTGAAGTATAGCTGTCACTGGAAATAGAAAGCTGCAAGGAACCTATCATAAAAGTAGCAATTTCAGTTTCACTAGTGTTTAAAATTAAAGCCCAGTAATTCATTGTGGATGTATTTCCTCAATGGTTTCAGGAAAGTATCCTGCTTTCACTGAGCATTTTCACTTTGTTCCTTATGTGTTTCCTTTCATAATGAAAAAGTTGTAATTTCAGATTGGTAAAACAATTGTTAGGACTTTGTGAACAAACACTCAAAAAGTTTTGTGTCATGAAATAATGATTAGTCAATTGTATTTATTGTTATAACACACTATGTTAAAAATTCACTGCCAGATGATCCACATTATGTTAGGTAAACCAATTTAATCAACAGTTTCCTCTTTTGACATATAATTAGCTGATGGAAGAATTTAGAGGTGTAAAAAACCTTCAAATAAAAGCGTTTATGGAAAAAAATAATGGCTGTTTATGGAGTTTTGCATACATGTGTTACTGTCTTAAGAAGCTGAAATGAGATTTAAGAAATTGAACAATATTTAAAGAAAAAGATAACTTTTTTTTTTTTTTTTTTACAATTTGGTTTACCGTGAAAAGCATTTGGACAGATGTATCTATTGGCATGTAATATTGCTGAGGGACATTGACAAACGTAGTCTCTAAAAAATTTAGGGGAGTTTATAAAAATAACCACAGTTTGAGATAAATTAAAGTAAACATAGAAGCTACTGAACACAAACAGTAATAAATAATTATATTGAAAAGGTTTCGGAGAAAAGATAATCAGTTTGGTAATGAATAACATTTTTCTCACATAATATTTTAAGTACTAGAGGAATATGGTTCAATGATAACTTGTATGTAAGGCACTTTTCTTGACAATACTGAATACAAAAACATAATTACCACATAATATAGACATTCTTTTATTAAATATTTTTTAAGAATTTATTTTTAAAGTAATGTTTTATTTAGAAAAACCTAAAGACCCCACAAAAAAAGACCCGTTAAAGCTGATAAATGAATTTAGTAAATTTGCAGGCTATGAAACCAATCTACAAAAATCAGCAGCATTTCTACATGCCATCAGAGAACAATCTGAAGAAGAAATTAAAGGACAGGCTTGGTGGCTAACAACTGTAATTCCAGCACTTTGGGAGGCCAAGGCGTGTGGATCACCTGAAGTCAGGAGTTTGAGGCAGGCCTGGCCAACATAGTGAAACCTTGTCTCTACTGAAAATACAAAAATTACAAAAATTAGCCAGGCATAGTGGTGTGCACCTGTAGTCCCAGCTACTCTGGAGGCTGCGGCAGGAGAATTGTTTGAACCTGGGAGGCAGAGGTTGCAGTGAGCCAAAATCAAGCCACTGCACTCCAACCTGGGCTACAGAGCGAAACTCCATCTCAAAAAAGGAAAGAAAGAAAGAAAGAAAGAAAGAAAGAAAGAAAGAAAGAAAGAAAGAAAGAAAGAGAGAGAGAGAGAGAGAGAGAGAGAGAGAGAAAGAAAGAAAGAAAGAAAGAAAGAAAGAAAGAAAGAAAGAAAGAAAGAAAGAAAGAAAGGGAAAGCAAGCAAGCAATCCCATTTACAATAATGAAAACAAATCTAGATCTAAATATTCTTCATAGAAAAAATAATTCAAAATTTTATATGAAACCATGAAAAGACCTCAAATAGCAAAAGCAAACCTGAGCAAAAGAATACAGCTGAAGGCATCACATTACCTGATTTCAACTTATGTTACAGAACCATAGTTACCAAAAATGTATGGTCCAAGCATAAAAACAAATACACCAGTAGAATCGCAAAGATAATCCAGAAATAAATCCACGTCTACAATGAACTCATTTTCAACAAAAGCACCAGGAACATACATTGGAGGAAGGACAGTCTCCTCAGTAAGTGGTGCTGGGAAAACTGGATATCCATGTGCTGAAAAATTAACTACACCCCTGTCTCTCACCATACACAAAAATCAAATCAAAGTGGATTCAATTATTAAGCCAGAGCCCTGAAACCATGAAATTCCTGGAAGAAAACATTGGAGAAATGCTTTAGGAAATTTGTCTGGGCAAAGATTTTCTGAGTGAGACCTCAAAAGCACAAACAACTAAAACAAAAATTGACTGATGGGGTTACATCGAGCTAAAAAGTTCTGCACAACAAAGGAAATAATCGACAAAGTGAAAACACAAGCAACAGAGTGGGATAAATTATTTGCAAACTATCCATCAAACAAAATATTAATAACTAGGATATATAAGGAACTTAAAAAAACTCAATAGAAAAAAGTATCCAATTAAAAAACTGGGCAAGAGATCTGAATATACACTTCTCAAAAGAAGACAGACAAATGACCAATAGGTATATGAAGAAACGCTCAACATCAGTAATCATCAAGTAAATATAAATCGAAGCCACAATGAGATATCATCTCACTCCAGTTAAAATGGCTTCTATGAAAAAGACAAAAATGTTTGTATACTGTTGGTGGAAATGTAAAGTTGTACAGTCACTATGGAAAACAATATGGAGGTTCCTCAAAAAGCAATATGGAGGTTCCTCTAAAAACTAAAAAAAAAACCTACCACATGATTGAGCAATTCCACTGCTGTGTATAAATTCAAGATAAAGGAAATCAGTGTATCAAAGAGATGTTTGCATCTCCATGTTTATTTCATCACTATTTACAACTGCCAAGAAATTGAATCAATCTTAGCATCCATCAATGGATGAATGGATAAAGAAATGTGCTATATGTACAGAATGGAATATTATTCAGCCATAAAAAAGGATGAAATTCTGTCATTTGCAGTAACATAGATGGAGCTGGAAAATACTGTGTTAAGTGAAATGAGACAGGCACAGGAAGACAAATATCGCATGTTCTCATTTATATGTGGGAGCTAAAAACTTGATCTCATGGAGGTAGTAAATAGAATAGTGGTTACCAAAGTCTGGGAAGGGTAGTGGAGAGTGGGAGATGAAGAGTGTTATTAATAAGTAAAAAATTCAATTAGATAGAAGGAATATGTTCTAGTGTTTGATAGCACAATAGAAAAACTATAGTTAAAAATAATGTATTGTATATTTATAAATAGCTAAAAGAGTTTTGAAATATTCTCAACACAAAGAAGTGATAAATGTTTGAGGGGATGGATATCTCAATTACCTAGATTTGATTATTACACATTGTATATAGGTATCAAAATATCGTACGTACTCCATAAATACGTACTACTACTATGTATCCATAAAAACTTTAAATAAAAAGTTAAATTATAAAATTATTTGCAATTTTACTGATAACAAGGATAAGAAACTTTCTGCAATACATCCAGAGGTATTCATTTTCATGTGCTTTTATAAATAATACTTTAACATATGAAGCGCATGATATGTTTTGTAAATATTAAGAAAATAGAATATAGGATAGAAATATGGAAGTATATGTATTGGAACTAATATAAATAGAAATTTATATATAAAGAATAAAAACCATTATTTAGTGTTACCTAGCATTATTTGGTGTATTGATACAAGATTGATGTTCAAGTCAAACTGAAAAGTAATATTTTATTACTAGAAGATAACTCATTTTGTTTGAGAGAGCAGTGCTATTTGTTTCAGAGAATTAGTTCAATGTTTAAAAAAAAATACTCTCCCTCCCCTTTCCCCCAGCCTCAAATACCTAATGCCTGCAGGGCTTAAAACCTAGATGACTGGTTGATAGGTGCAGCAAACCACATGGTACATGTATACCTATGTAACAAACCTGCACATTCTGCACATGCATCCCAGAAATTAAAGTAAAATAAAAAATAAATTTTAAAAAGACAAAGGGAAAAAGCTGCTTATAGAAATAAAGGTTTCCAAATTGTTAATTAAAATAATATCCTAATTTCTACAAATCTTGTCTCCATGTATCATTCAGTATAATTTATAACCACCTTATTCTACAGTTTGCATTTCTATCCTAAACTTGTCACTCTTTCTAAATATTCTATGATCCTACATTCCCCCATGCTTTTATATTTTGTTATTGCAGGATGGGAAGTTCCTTAATTACATTTCCCCACACATATAGAAATATTGACTACCCTTTAAGACATATCTCACAATGTCTAGTCTTCCAAAATGTCTTTGCTGATTCTTAATTAAGACCTTTCTTTTTAGCTCCTTTGTAATGGTGGGGTTTCCCAGAAGTCAAGTTTCCTCAGTGGTGACATAAATCTACTGTGTGAGAAGCATCTACCTGGACCAACCTACAAATCAGCCCCCTGGGGAAGTGCTTCCTGCTGTGAGAAATAAATCCAGGAATTCTGGGTCTTCTGTCTGCATCTATGAACCTGTGCAGGCTAATTTCTTAGTTTCCAAGTAGAGTAAAATCTCAGAACCCACAGTTTCTGATAATACATACCCATATATTTTCTAAATTTTTCTCTTGAGATGACCTACAATGAAGGAAATAAAATAATCCTGATCGTGCCTAGCATATAGATTGTTATGTTTACATACTCTTCCACATTCAAAGGAAGCATGGCTTCTTTAAGAAAATGCTGCATCTAGTGCTGGTATCCTGACAGATATTAGAGAGGAAAAATCTTCCCAATGCACAGAGAAATTAAGGAAGTGCTAAAAAATGATGGTAGCAACCTTAACAAAGTGATTATATTTTAACATTACTAATTTGAGAGCCAGTCAATATCACTTGTCTCCCAATACCTGTATACGACACTGAGAAGGACACATCACTTTAGTAGAATTCCTGCCTAAATTATATCACCTAAATGTAATCATGTGAAAATATCAATACAAGACATCCTGCGATATAAAAGGCCTGTGCATTAAGAAAAATAAAGGTCACAGAAAAAAGAAACTCTGAGGAATCAGTCTAGACAGAATGAGCCTGTATCATAATTACCCATTATAGACTGGGTATTGATGGCCTGCCAAGTCATAATGTCTACTGAGCCCAGCATCAGATGGAAATGGTACAACTTAGATTAAGCATGAATAGGACCGGAGGAGGCACGTAAGCTACATGAGCTGGTAGCCAAGACTGCCATGCATTTGTATCATTATCCTCCCAGGGCTTGGACTTATTGCCACATTGGGTGGTCCATCTGAGTAGCTGAAGATGGATGTAAAGCCCCAGCTAGGTTTATGGGTGGGTTGGCCTAATATGGATGAGCAAGCTGAAAAAGTATAGCAGCAGCCTCACAACCATATTCTAGTATGGCCCTGAGTGATATTAGAGGAGGGAAATCTTCCTAACAGGCAGAGCTGAGAGCAGTGCACCTGGTCACCGACTTTGTACGTAAGAAGACGTGGCCTGAGGTGAGAATATATATATTCTCAGTAAGTGGCAATATATATATATATATATATATTTATTTATTTATATTTTCTCAGTAAGTGGCAAATGGCCTAACCTGGTCAGGGGCCTAGAAGACAAAAGCCTAGAACACTGGAGGAAACAAAGTCTAGGATAAAATTTCATGTGCAAATATATGGAAGTGCTCAGAAAGTATGAAAATGTTTATATCACATATTAATGTCCAAATATCTATCTATCTCTCTATCTATACCCAAATGAACAAGTGCTGGGCATCTAGTAGACCAGAGGTCAGCAAATATTTTCTGTAATGGACAGATAACTATTTTAGGTTTTTCAGGCTACATATTATCCCTGTCACATATTTGTTTTTGTTGCTTGTTTGTTTACAAGCCATTAAAAATATGAAAATCATTCTTAATTCCTGGTCTGTAAAAAAATAGGATATAAGCTAAATTAGGCCTGTAGGTCATAGTCATCTGACTCCTGAAGTAGACAGATGGCTCAGTCAGTTGACATTAGCCAGCCTTTGTCATCAGCCACCTTAGAACTAGCACTATGGACAAATAAATCATGTGGCCACAGTGGCTGAAAGGGAGGCCAGGAATGCAGGTGGTAGGGAGGAGATAATCCCTGATGAGTTGAAGAAGAATATTTTGGGAAAGGACATGTAAATTAAACTTGGTAGCTTTTACATTGGGTTGCTTGGGGAAAAGCCTGATGGTCGAAATGTAATGTATATTGTTTTTTAAAAAATTGAATATTATTATCTTTGACATGTGATTAGAATTATAAAGAAATTCTAATGTGTTATAGTATTAATCACAATTGCCTTTAGATGCATATTTACCATAGTCTACATTTCTTGCTTACTCAATTCTTGCTTCCTTCTCTACCTGAATCTTCTTTTAGAAGCATAAACTGAGTTAACAACCTGATAAATGAAGTAAGTTCTATTTACCAACTTGGAAAATTATACCTGTGTGAGTACACAATACTTGGATTCACTGACATGCCAAAATGAACATTATGGGGTTGTAAGAGTTGGACTCCAACACTTTTCTCCTCACTCTAGTTTTTTTTCCCACATCCTGAGGTGCCTTGCAGACATGTATATGGGCACCCATATCTGCCCACAATCTTAAAAACAACCACGATTGGCCAGGTGTGGTGGTTCACACCTGTAATCCTAGCACTTGGGGAGGGCGAGGTGGGCGGATCACTTGAGGTCAGGAGTTCAAGACCAGCCTGGCCAACAGGGTGAAACTTCGTCTCCACTAAAAATAAAAAAAATTAGCCGGGCACAGTGGCATGTTCCTGTAATTCCAGCTACTCGAGTGACTGAGGCAGGAGAATAGCTTGAACCCAGGAGGGGAGGTTGCAGTGAGCCGAGATTGCACCACTCCACTCCAGCCTAGGTGACAGAGCGAGACTTTATCTAAAAAAAAAAAAATCTTCTTCAAAATACTTATTAATTACTCTGATGTTTGTAACAAATATCTGCCAATTCTTTGGTACTGTTCCTTCCAGGATATGGAGTTCAGCATCCTGGAAGGAGCTGAGTATAGACTTGACTGAGTATAGGTTTAGCTTACAACTCATTTACAATGAAATGGGTATGGACGTAGACAAATGTTGATTCTCCAGCCTCAGCCCCCTGAGTAGCTGGGATTGCAGGTGCCCACCACCACACCAGGCTAAGTTTTTGTATTTTTAGTAGAGATGGGGTTTTACCATGTTGCCCAGGCTGGTCTCGAACTCCTGACCTCAAGTGATTTGCCCACTTCGGCCTTGCTAGGATTACAGGCATGAGCCACCACACCCAGTCCTTTTAAAAAAAAAAAAAAATCCCTAGTGCCGTTTAACTTATGAGCAGTTACAGATACAAATATTTTAAAATAACATCGGTTCCTCTATGCAGAGTATTGTAGCCAATATTTAATGTTTTACTTGTTCTTGCAATCTATTCAATACCTCATTACAAATATTTCCTGATCACCCATTGTATATAAGACATGTTCCAGATAGAGGTGACATACTATGTGCTGGATTCAAAGCAATGAAAGAGCTTGCATATTTTCATGAGGAATCTACCATCTAGGAGTACCTTCAAATTGCAATATCACTGAGCCATAGGCTATCTTTTGATAGATTTCAACAGCTAAGTTCTATATTCAGACTCAAAACACACAAATGTGAAATATTTTTGTTTTCTTCTTATGTGTGCAATGTTATTAATGCACATATACAGATGAGAGTAATCTACTTTATCGAAAATACACTGGGAAGCAAGACCTTGATAAACTGGGGATTCCTGCTATATTCCACAAGGCCATAAAGAAGATACCTTATTTTTTACAGACATTAAGAATAAAATGTCTTTAGAACAGGATGATTAATTCTATTCTAGGAGAGAAATAAATCCACTTATGTAAAACAAGAACATTTTTACTTTGTGGATTTTGAGTATTGGACATATTGGTGTTAGACCAGCAGATGAGTAAATTAAGCTGAATACCAACAAAATAATAAGTATCTAAAAATTTTGTTAAATGCAATGTTGATCAGGTCAAGGGTTTTGAGAAAGACAAATTTGAAGCATAAAAAGCAGAACTATTTTTGAACCTCATCTTTATGCATGAGTGTACTGTATTAAGGAAATGGTCAAAAATTAAGTTACAAAATTTGTCATAATAAAAGGTTATAAATCAAGACTATTCACAAGATCAAAGAGGAAACAAAATGTTAGAAGACAAAGTTTTAAAGAAATTTAAAGTGTCCTGGGTAAGTCTCCTAATGGTTTTGAAGTACATACCAAGTGTTTCTTAATTTTAGTCTTGTCACTTTTTTTTTTTTTTTTTTTTGGTGGAGTCTCACTCTGTCGCCCAGGCTGGAGTGCAGTGGCTCTATCTCGGCTCACTGCAACCTCTGCCACATGGGTTCAAGTGATCCTCCTGCCTCAGCCTCCTGAGTAGCTGGGATTACAGGCTCCTGCCACTGTACTCGGTTAATTTTTTTTTTTTTGTATTTTTAGTATAGATGGAGTTTCATCATGTTGGTCAGGCTGGTCTTAAATTTCTGACCTCGTGATCCACCCGCCTCAGCCTCCCAAAGTGCTAGGATTACAGGCATGAGCCAACGAGTCTGGCCAACTTGTCGCTCTTAATTGCATAATTAATAAGGCATTTTAAGTACCCTCAGGAAAAAGAGTTGGTAAACATTATAGATTTTCACCAGGGTGCCACTTTATTATAGTTTAATTACTTTGGAGATGCTTATAGACAGAGTTTTCATGAAGATGAGCCTCAATGCAGTTGGGTGGGACCAGAAATTCCTCTATAACAATTCATTTTTGTCAACACACAGATGAAATAAACAAGATCTAAGTGAGATAATGAAGCTCACGTAATTTTTTTTCTAGGTGACATCTCTTCCTTTGCACATAATGTTTGGTTTCCAGTAATAGCAGCATCTTCCAGCGCCTATTCTTTCTATTTAAAACAGGATGCTTTCAAAATGGGACGTTTCAAGGTTAAACTTTTCTATTTCTAGCATAATGTTTTAAAAGGTCTTATATATTTCACTAAAAAATAATTGTTGCAAGAATCTGGAAGGAGCAGTAGGACATCTTCTGGGAAGGGAATCATGTCTATTGTCCCTGAAATAATATGTGCATTCCTGACCTTGTGGGTATACTTGCTTTAATCTACTTTCATTTTTTGAGAGGATTGGGTGAAAGGTCTATCTGTCCTTATCTGACCTGTGGTGCTCAGCTTTACTGATTGAAAATAAATCTCACCTGCATCTGCCTGCTTCTTATCATCCTCCTATTGCTTTTTTTCTTTCTCTTCCTGAAAAAAGTCATTTGCTAATATCTACTTCAAATGCTAGAGCCTAGTGTTACCCTGCTTCCACTCACAGTACACTTGAGCAGGGAGTGGATGATGTGCAATCGCATTCTTAGGTATGATGCTGGATTAGGGCAGAAGTGCTAGAATAAAATTCCCCTGGAAGATCACAGGGCACCAGATCTTATAAATAAACATGTTCTTTAAATAAAAATAAAATAAAATAAAATAAAATAAAATGTATCCAGTCTCATAAGTTGTTAAAAAATCAATAACATTTTATTTTAAATCAGTAACTTGCCTAACATTATTTAAATTATTCAGAATATTCTTCATATGAAAAATAACTTTAATTAAAGTTAATATAATCAACTTTGGTGAATCTATAAAATGTCACTGTCAGTTGGTATATTATTATAAATATTTTTATTAACTTATAGATAAACTTATTTACATTCTATAAATAATAACTTTACTAAAATTTATTTGAAAAATGTATGTTATGAAATTTTTATGTTTGAAAATAAGCATGTAAATTTCCTATTGAATGTGCAAATGTGAAAAATCTGTGTAAGATGAGATAAATGAATAAGCTTGTGCAATAAATACATGTATTTCAAGATGTATAGAAAAATTATACCTGGTTGTGTTTGTTGAGAAATTAATTTCTTTAAGTGACATTTTATGTTTTAGGATGGCCAAGTCAGGAAAGAGTCCTGTAACCTTTATTACTCAATTAAGATATAACATCTGAATTCCTCCAGGATGGATTGAGCTAGAAATGTCAAAAGAGCAAGGGGCAGCTAGTGGTATATCATGAAATCATGGGTGAAATGTTAATCAATGCAATTCTCTCATGAAGATAAGTGGTGATTGGAAGAATATATGGCAATGATATAAGAAAAATGGCTAGTGAGCAGAACAAATGGTATTGTTTATGGGGAAATAATCCTAATCATAATAAACTATAAGTAATAGATCATTTAATCTCGGCAAACACATTGTGAACTATTTCGCTTATGTTATCTCATTAAATTATTGCACCAAACTTATAATTAAAATAAACAACTAAGGAAACTAAGACTTAGGGAATTTAAACAAAGTATCCATGTTCTCAGAATGGTTTTGAACCTAGAATTTATTCTAGACTTTTCACTATCCAGTGTATACACACAACTGATATGCTAGTGCCTCCTTAGCCACCACAGCACACTACAGTCTTCTATTTGTATTTTTTCACTAATATTCTATATTCTACATATCTTGATAGAGCAAATATGATCTCAGATATTTTCTACAGTTTGGTATTTTATATTCAGATATTTTGTACAGTTTGCTAAAATTAATTTGCACTAATAAATTAATTCAATGCAACAAATACTTTTTTTTCTGGCACAAATGTTGTTTAATCCAATGCTGTCTACTTATTGTCTGAATCCCTGAAGCTGCAAGTGGCCTGTGTAATTAATATACAGGAGACTATGCTTAACGAACATGCCTTAAAATTATAATTATCAGATTCAAGTTGATACAGTGTCATAATCACATGACATTTCCCTAGTCTATTTCTACTCTACTCGCCATAATAATTTTATACTTTTTTTCTTTGCTTCAAACTTTCATCATCTCTTTTTCCATCCTCTTACTCAGCTGAAATTGTTGCTTCCTATTTCACAATAGAAAGAAACAGGAGTTAGAAGTGGGTTTCCCAATGACTTACCATCACGTCTAACACTTCACCTCTTATCTGCATTCGTATCTTACTTCTCAAGTATCACTATGAGTGAATTGCCCAAGTTCCTATTCAAAGAAATACCTTCATTTTATTTTTGCGCAAGATCCAACATTCTTGTTTTTAAAGGATAAACTCTGGCAATCTTCCTTTCTCACCCGTATCATGGACTTCCTCCTTGTGACCTGAATCAATGTAATCTTCATACAAACATGTTTAACTTCTTCCCTTAAAAAAGGCCATCTCCAACACTGGCCCATTTCTCCATTCTTTGCTCATTCTGGTTTGAAAACTCAAGCATCTGTCCTTGTCAGTCCACAGAAACTGACATCCATTTTGCTAAGTCGGATGGTCAATTCTCAGCTACATTATTCGCCTTCATTTAGCAGCTTTAGAACTCCCAGCTCAATCTGTCCTCGTTGAAGCTTTTTTTTTTTTTAGCTACCACAATAATACACCCTCTTGATTTTACTTCAAATTCACTGAGTACTTTTCTTTTTCATTTGGTAATAAAATAAAATTCCCTCGAAGTAAGTTTTATTGTGGTTTATCCATGATTTGAGTTGGCTTAGATTTGCATATACTTAATTTAACATTACAAACAAATGAAGTATGAATAATTAAATATGTATTTGGAAAAATATGATTAGAAATAATAGAAATCTAACATAATTTTTCCTAGACTTTTTCTCAAATATACCATATACTTATTAAAGAGGATAAGTGTAAAATCTAAAGAACATGACAAATAGCCTCAGGATTGAATGCCAAGTGATTCCATGTAGAAAACATTTATAATACATACACTTGTGTGCATATGACTAAGAGATTATATGCACACAGGTGTAAATATTATGAGTGTTCTAGATATAAAATAAAAGTATACAAGTAATATAGGCATTATGTATTAATTAACAAAATCTTATCTTACATTAGAATTATATTGCACATATATTCATGCTGCTTATTCGACATCAGCACAACCAAATTTTCTCTCTTACCTTTCACATGAGTTTCTAAGAATTCAGTTCTTCCCCATACTAAATCTGCAAGACTAAGTTTTTCTAAATTAAACTCATTAACTTTATTAAGATTAAATTTGGCTTTTGTATCTTTAGTCTATTTAAAACTTTAAACATAAATGTACTAGTCTTCATAATAACTCTTCCACATATTTGATAATCCTACATTTATGTTATTATTTACAGTAATAATAAAACAACTTAATAGAATACTGTCAAAGAATGACTACCAGTAAATATCACAGGCAAAGTTTGTACAGGTCGAATCGTTAATTATATGTGTTCAAAGATTTAAATCTAGTTAATTGTACAAATTAGTTGATTGTACTATTTTCTAGCTTGGGGGTTGTTCTTTCTATACACAAACAACTTTGTATCAATAATCTTGTCTAAAACAAAATAAATAATATTTTGGTATAACTTTTTCTTTAAGGAACAAGTTATAGCTTATTTATTGTTTCTCTCTTCTAAGTATTTACACTATTTCTACATTTGTTCAATTTTTAAATTCACTCAACAAAATGGATTCACTACCTACTATGTGTGAAATTCTACTGTTGGTATAAATGAGGTCTCTATTATCATGTACTTTATCTTCTAAAGTAAAGGTATATGTCAAAATAGTTTGATACTAATAAGCTCACCCTGAATTGTTTATATGAGGAACATTGATATTTATTTGGCAAAATGTATTGGTCTGCAGGCTTTCTTTTCCTGATAATATATTTCTTACTAAAAAATAAACTCTTACATTTGGTACATTACTTATAACCCTTTATTATGTAGATTAATTTCACTTCTCCTCAACTAGGAAGGCCATAGATTTTTTTTCCATAAAAAATAAGACAAATCACAGTAAGTATATAAGTCTTTAAGTAGTTATACATTGGAATATTCATCAATTATATTTTATATTACATAATGAAACACACCTTATCAATGATTGATGACCAAATAGATATGTAGATAAGGGAACAGAGCACCAGAACATCTCTCTGTCTTTTCATATCCCTCTTTCTTTCTTTCATATGATATTTGAAATGTAGAGATTCATATTAAATAGTTAAAAAATGTCTTTTTGTCTTCCTGTGTAATCCACATTCATTTTAGCATCAGTTACCTGCCTATAACAAAGTATTGTTGGTTTGGACTAATTTTATTTTTATTAGTATGATCATTGTTATTGTTGCTCTTGACCCTCAAGAGCTTTTTATGTGTCCATCAATGCTCACTTTCTTCATTAGATTAATCAACTGTATAATTGGCAACTAAGTGTAGAAGTTTTAGACAGATATTTTATTCATCTGTTTAGCTGGATATATTCTGAAAATGAACGCTGGAAACACCTGCACTCCTAAAGAGATTTCCCAGTGCAGTGAAGTTTAACAGCAATTGTTGGATGCCTCTAAATTTACGTGTAACTGACTGAGGAATAGAGAATGATATTTAAAATGTTTCTAATAAAATTATTCTGAAACACCACAGGTAGAGTTTCTAGAGAAATTGGATTGTATTTCAGTCTAAAATAAATTATTATTATTAATATTATTATTATCATTATTATTATTATTATTGAGATGCAGTTTCGCTCCTGTTGCCCAGGCTGAAGTACAATGGCTCACTCTTGGCTCACTGCAACCTCTGCCTCCCAGGTTCAAGTGATTCTCCTGCCTCTGCCTCCCAAATAGCTGGAATTACAGGCGTGAGCTACCACATCCAGCAAATTGTTATATTTTTAGTACAGACGGGGTTTCACCATGTTGGCTGGTCTCAAACTCCTGACCTCAGGTGGTCCACCGGCCTCGACTTCCCAAAGTGCTGGGATTACAGGCGTGAGCCACTGCACCTGGCCAATTATTTTCCTTTATGATTTTTTAAAACCACATGCTACTGTAGTTGTTTGTTTATTTGTCTTTATCTTTCTTTTAGAATATAACATGCCATTCTTTGCTATTCAACCTATAATTATGCTCTTTTATTAATTTTGCTGATGATTCTTGTTTAGTTTTGCTTCCTATTGCATAGTAACTTGGTGAAGCATACCCTTCAGAGCAATGAATGTATAGTATAGCATGAAATGGTGGAGGTTGTTAGGTGAATATTTGAACTCAGATTACAATTATGTGGGAACCGGAAGACAAGCATAATCTGGTGCGATGAAGCTTAGCAATGACATGGCTGTCAGAAAAGTCAAACTCTTTGAGAAGTGTCAAGGGTAAATGGGAGAGAATTATCCACAATATATGCTGTAGCAAAGAATAGAGAATGCAATTTTATGAGAAAAAATGGTTATAAAAGAAAGAAATAGGCTACTTTATGAGAAGAATGAAAATATCTATTGTCTAAAATTTTATAACAATCATAATCAATGAGACCTTTTCTGCTGTCACGAAATTAGAAGCACCTGCTGTTGCTGGTAGTAACAATTCCTGACCCTAATATGTCAAATAGATTTTTCAAGCATTGAAAATTACTGTTGTCATGGAGAACTGCAACTGCCCATGAATAAAATAACTTTTTTTGTAATATTAAGAACAGTTTAAAGTGTTGCTTTTTAATATATTACCATCACCAAAGACAATTACTTATGTCTCTATGATAAAGTTTGCCATGCAATCTAATAATTTTTACTATATGAGAAAAATTAATCTAGTCAATACTCTATAGTTGGGTAATTGATTTTAAATTATGCATTGTTTTCAATGTTTCAATTTTGTATCCGTTATGTAAGGTAGTGTATCTATTACCATTAAAATGACTTAAGCAGCATTTCAAAGGAAATAGCTTTGATTAATTAGATATAAATTGTATTTTTTTAAAAAAACACTACATGATATGAGGTTAAAATGTATATGATTATAAAGCATTAAATTTAGTGGAGCACTATGTTAAAGTTAATATTTTTCTTGTTATTTTTTGCAACACAACATGAAAAAAGGGTTTGTTTAAGAAATTAGTTTCTTTTTGCTATTATAATTGAAGATGTTAAAAAATTTGAAAGATAACAAATAGCACAATTGAATAAACGCAGCTATCAATGTAAGTCGTTTATTTCTAGTTTATCCATTCAATATAAATATATTGAGCAACTAACGTGTCACTGGCAGATATGGCACTGAACAAATCTGAAAAAAATATCTCTGCCCTTATGGGTCTTACATAATTTTATTACATATAATTATATGTTAATTAGTTACATTTTACACTAAATATTATTATTATTATTTCTTTGCCAGAGACATATTTGGCATTAGATTGTAAAATCTATGAAACTTACTATTATAATACACATCACTCCAAAATATTCTATACCTCAATTGTGACACTGGTTATATGGATATATATACTTGCCAAAAGGCATTAAATGGCATGGTTAAAACTTACAATTAAACTTAATTATTAGAACTATAAAATTAAAATTACATTTAAGGTATGTAAATTACAACTCAGTAATGTAGTTTTGTAAATACTGGATGAAAATATTTTTATTTATTTATTTATATACAATAGTAACTACTTACATACACATATCTAAATTTCACATATACATATATACATTTATATATACATATATGTTTATATACATATATAGAAATTATATATAGAGAGAAAAATTTTAAAACGAGAGTGAGGAAATATATTTTGATAACATTTGGGAATTCTAGGTCAAAGTGTATTTGTTGTATGTATCTTAAGGTTATCACTTATATTTAAAACAAAGTTACTTTATCTCTGTATGCCCTTCAGATTCCCACTGTTACTTTACTGAGGTTATTAACAGACAACATGGGAAAGGCCTCATTTGAACTTTGAATGATTTATATAAAAACAAAATTCTATTGTCTTGCTAGGGTTATAGTTACCTTTCATTAGATCTTTCATGTTTAGGAATATTTTATAAAATATTTTTGCAAAGAAGTTAAGAAAAATAATTTTTTTTCTATCTATTTGATACTCATTAAGCTCTCAGTTATATTGTTTAAAAAAACCTACAAGGGACATATCTTAACTGTGATTAATGACAGAACCATTTAAAAAGAGAATTTATAGCTGAAGCCTCTGAGAGTAGCTAAGTCTGTGCCACAAATTATAAATGATCGGGATTAAGAGTAATCAAGGCAGAGAAGAAACAATACAGAGGCTGTTGACCTGACTCCTTTTCACTGATTCAAATAAACCAGTATGACCCAGAAACAGACTTATCAGCATTACCCTGAGATAAGAATGATTCAAATGTCACAAAACTAACAAATGAAATAGGAAAGAAAACATATTTCTATTGTTTTCTTAAGATTGTTTTAAAAAGTAACACAAGGCCTTACGTCATAATTACATAAAAGTGAAGGCAGGAATATGTCATGTCATATGAGAAAATAGACAAGAAAATCAGTATGGGTTACTGAGAACAAGCTTTCCAAAACATGAATAATTATAATTTTTAGTAATACCAATTTCCTATCGTGGCTCTGTTGCTATAAATTACCCGTTGTCTCTTTTTTAGTCCCTTTGTTTCTACTTCCCACTCCCTCTTCCGTATCCCGTTAAATATCGACTTGTACTTCAGAATGTAGCTCATCTCTTTTCTCCTCCAGGAAAGCTTTCTTGCTGCATTCAACCTCCAGCTTGTGCCTGGATACCCTTTCATCCTGTTTGTGTCCATGACACACTGTGCACATTCTTTGCCCAATATACTTTTCATATGGTATTGGAGTTGTCTCTGTGTGAGGGATCTGTGTCCCTCAGTAGCAGGTAACTCCTTAATTAAGGTATTTTTCAAAAAGCAACTTCCAGAATGCCTTCCCTCTTATTTTCTAAATAACGTATTCTTTAGATCACTTTTAGGCACATTGCCGTTTGTTTTCATTTATTTACATTATAGAGTATGATCAATTGTTGTGGAAGTCTGTCTTGTTTCTTCCATTTCCAGTGCTTCACACAGTGTCGGGCACACAGTACACACTTCAATATTTGTTGAATGAATATGCAAATGAAAGAGTACACCGTAACTTTTTTATCATCATATGTCCAGCGACACCTTTTTATCTAATGCATAATAGCTATCTTAATGGTAAAAAGACTTGTGTGAAGTATTAGAAACAAGAAAATTAAAACTTATTTTTTATTTGTTTGTTTGTTTTTAATTTCCCTGCCTCAGCCTGCCCAGTAGCTGGGACTACAGGTGTTCTCCACCATGCCCAGCTAATTTTTTGTACTTTCAGTAGAGATGGGTTACACCATGTTGGCTAGGCTGGCCTTGAACTTCTGACCTCAAGTCATCTGCCCGCCATGGCCTCCTAAAGTGCTGGGATTACAGGAATGAGTCACCATGCCTGGCCGGAAATTATTGTTAATATATAATTCAACTACTTGAATATGTAAATTACCAGATGGTATATCAGTAGAGGCAGAGAATAAGCTGATACCTAAACCCTGGGTTATATAATATAAACTATATTTTCATCTAATTTTATTTACCAGTTAACATCCTAATGCCTGATTTCTCCATTACAAAATGGACTCAGTTTTACAGCTGTCTTCTAAAAAATCATAGAGATGAGCAACTATGTAAAATATTAAAATACTTTAGAAAACATTTATTCCAACCCTATTATATTAAAATGAGTAAATTTAGATTCAGTGTGATAGGTAATAGCTACCACTTATATAGTACATTTCAGCTGTTAAAAATTGTTTGTAGATTACCTTATCATCTGGGTTTCACATAATCTTAGAGAAAAACCAAAGGACCTGACCAAAGTACCATGAATACATGAGTAGATATTTGAGATGTTTTCTACTTTTTGCTATTTAAATATATTTGAAACGATTATTTCTGAACAAATTTCTCCCATGGATTTCTAGATCTCTTTCAGCTATTTTAGAAATAAAATTAAATTATAAAAAATGAATATAAAGTTTTTGAAATTGTTCAGTGTTGCCCTTTACAGATTAATCTATTAACATTGTAGGTTTTGAATCATAAAATATCATTAATACAACAAAATAGAACATGATCTTTAATTGTTTCAACATTATTTGTCTTTTACATACTTTCAGATAAATGCAATATTCATTTTACATTTTCATTGAAGCAGATATATTTGCATGGTAACTGAAGTATAGTATGAAATTTTCCACTTCTTTAAGGTCTTCTTGCATAAATAACTTATAATGATAATAGAGACAACAAAGCAACATTTTAAAAATATGTAATAAACACATAAAAACTGTCATACAAGGTCTCTAACTACTTTCAAGAGTTAATATGCTTATACATTTTTTAAATTTCTACATAGTTTTTTATTTTTTACAAAATTTTAATTGTAGATATTTTTAATTTAATAAGTACTTTCATTGACATCATTTCTAATGTCTACTTCACACCTTCACAAGAACACATCATAAATCATATAATGACTTTTGTATTGCTAAACTGAAAGAAAAACGGAGTACATGTACCAAATTGCAACAGTGTTTTTCAGTAAGTTAGGGGATTTTGTTGATTTACGTGTTTCCTTTATTTTTTCTGTTTTCAATATTGAAAATATTAACAATTTAATCCAAGTAATTTTAAATATACTTCATTGATATTTCTAAGTAAAACAAATATATATTAAAACATAACTATAAATTTTAGTAAAAGAGCTAGGACTCAGTTTTGGAATTAAAGTAGCTAAATTTTAATAGGGAAAACATTTTTCAAAGTAAGTGACACAAAGCTCTTGAATTAAAATGACCGAGGATGAGTGAAACAGAGCATAGAATAAATCTTCTCAAACGAAATAGCAGCACTCTGGAGGATTGCTGCCATGCTCTATTTCTTTCAGTTTGTTCCTGTGTTCTATCATTGTAATACAGACATAGTCGGTAGTTGGTCTCAAATGAATTGGTTAAAATGCCTAACTGGAAGAAAAATGTATACAAAAATTGAATAATTTCTAACTGCTTATTAATGTCAAATGCTCAAAATTTCACAATTCGAATATGCTGAACGGAAATGAAAGGTATATTTTATACATGCTAATAATTTCCATGTTATACAAGTAAAATATTTAGACCAACCAAAATTTTATATGGCTGAAAAAAATCCACAACCTTTGACTAAGAGCAAACATGTAGTATCATCTTTTATGCATGTATATAGCATTAAAATACATGCATATAGAATTAGCATGTTGAGGAATGGATCATGTTATGAAAGAAAATATGGTGGATAAAATGGTCAAAATGTTAAAATGTATAATATTAGTTTGGTGCAAAAGTAATTGTGGTTTTTGGGATTGAAAGTAATGGCAATGCTTTAGTTTCCCCTCATCATTGAACTGCTGTATTCCAAAAAAACTACCAAAAGGCAAATTTAAGTGCTATTAATTACAGTCAGGGTTCAGCCTATTTTTATAAATGCTTTTTTTTTTTGTAAACCACTCCCTTATTTCCTTCAGTGACATTTCAGCTTCCCTATGCAATTATGACATTTTCTAACATATTTAGAGATAATAAGACTGATTCCCCAACGAGAGAGTTTGTCTCTATGTTATTTGAACAGCACAGTGATATTGATCTGTCCAGACACCAGTAACCACGTCTACCTATTAACAAACATTTACTTAGACAAATTACAAATTTAGATACAAAGTATTTAATTAAATAATCATCCATATATACACATTTATAAGTTGCTGATATGTTATAGATATTACAGTGCACTTCATCTAACGTGAATTTATTGTTTCAAAGGTGCAGTCTCAAAGGACTAATGCCCTTATTTGCTGAAATGCAAAGCAACAGTTCTATGGATCCTTCCAACCTCCTTAAAACCTTTAAAAAGTCTGTAACCAGTAACCATGGAGACTGTTATCTCCGCAGAAACAATACTCTCAAATTAGTTGTGAAAGGAGGTCAACTAGAGGATCGCAATTTCTCTTTTGTTTTACCTTTCTAGGTTGCAGACACAAACACAAGACAAATTATATTCTAACAATTAAAGATAATGTTAATTGATCATATATATATTGCCCTAAATATTGAATCTTCACCTAAAAATTTCAGGAAAACGTTGGTAACATTGATATATTCCAAGTGAACTCTTATGTATTTCATATTGTGATTCATAGTGCTAATTCCCATATACTTGAAACCAAGGCAATATAAAGCCAAATCCATGTTAAATGGGTATCTGGGATTAAAAAATGTTTATGAAGAATCAGTACTTAAATGCCTTAAGTAAAAATGAACTCAAAATTTTTTTCCGGGAATAACTACTTATCCAATGGTTGAAATAATTTTTAAGTTTTAGAATACCATTTAGCATAATTTTTAACTTAAGATACAAATATTAATAAATGGTATTTAAATCACAGACTATAATCTAATTAGAAAACTTCTACCCAAAATATTTTAAAGGATCATGCTTGAAATCTATACTGAATTCTATACTATACTATACTATAATTCACAAATACTGAATTACAATAAACCACAAAATAATAAAATCATCACAGATCCAAATATATGCAGATATTGGTTAAAATGGCAGATCTGTGCAAGATTAAATCTTAAAACCATATGCTTTATTAACAACAGATGTGACATTTAACAACTGTGCTCTAATTAGCTTCAAAACACACACTAATTCCCCTTTTAAACCACCATATCCATTAACATGGAGATGAACTAGTGCCCAAGGTCTCTTCTATTTTCCAAATAATTGTTTGAAATGCTGACAACTCTAATTGCTCTAAATATTTTCATTCTTCCCTCACGCAAAGCAAAGTGCAATTTAACTTTATTCTTCTTTAAATTTCAGGTGCCCAGGGTTAAATATGTTGGAAAACAGCAGTCCTCTCTTATGTGTGGGGGATACATTTTAAAAGCCCCAGTGGATACCTGAAACAAGTATAGTGTGGAACCTCATATGTACTATGGTTTTTTTCCCTATATATATGTGCTTGTGGTAAGGTTGAATTTATAATTAGGCACAGTAAGAGATAAACAACCATAATAATAGAATAATTATAACAAAATACTGTAATAACAGGTATTTAAAACATAACTTATTTATTTCTGGAATTTTTTACCTAATAATTTCGGACTATGATTGACCATGGGTAACTGAAATCACAATAAGAGAAAACATAGATAAGGGCTGCCCATGATATTAATGTAGAAGAATATACAATGTGTATCATGAAAAAATTCATAGAAGCTCAAGCAATAAAATATTAAGTTGTAATATTTTAAGACAATACAGTGCCTAATCAGCAAAAAAAATTATACACCTACCTTTAGACTTTATGTGTGTTTGTGTGTTTGTGCTATTTGCAGACTCAATAGATGATAGATCAATCATACACAGCCAAACTGCTAAAATAAAATATACTTCTAAAACAATAGCATTACAACAATCTAGCTGTTTTTAATAAAATATTTAATTATCAAGCATATGAAAACATAACACATGTGCAGATATACACATGCATACACACATAGGGAAAAGACTGTAAAGTACATAATAAAAAGAGGTAACAAAGATCTGAGGATAATGGATACATTTGATCCTAGATTAAACAGTTGATCTGAAGTGAGGATTAGATTCAGGTTGAATTTCTTATTGAAACTGAAAGACTATTTAATAAGAAACATGCAGTAGATGTAAATGTATAAGTATGCCAGAATAAATAAAATTTCATTTGTTCCTGAAACTAAAGTGTCAGGTCAATTTATTATTTTACGAAATAAAACTATTTATCTCCACAAATGTGTATGTGTTGAGTTCCTATTAAGTGGAGCAACAATTTAAAGTGGGTTAAAGATTCTAACCTATGGGTTCTGAACATTAATTTCAAATAATAACAAACATCTAAGGGTTAGCATTTGGTGACCGATATGAGTATACAGTGGTAAAATTGGGGTTTCTTTGTGATGATGGAAATTCTGTGTCCTGATTGTTATGGTGGTCACACCGATCAATATGTGTGATAAAATTAAAGAACTATACTAAAAATAAAAAACAAAGTACAAGTAAGTGAATGTAAAACTGTTCAAATATAAATATGATTTAATTAATTCGTTACATTGCATCAGTGTATATTTCTTGGTTTTGACAATGTAGTATAATTATGCAAGACGTTCTCATTGGAGAAATTTGAGTAATTGATACATGAGGTTCTCTGTACTACTTTTTGTACCTTATGTGACTCTAAAATTTTTTTTATTAATTCTTTATATTTTAAACTGTTATTTATGTTCAGGAGTACATGTGAAGGTTTGTTACATAGGTAAATTCGTGTCACGTGGGTTTGTTGTACAGATCATTTCATCACCCAAGTATTAAGCCCAGTACCCAATAGTTATCTTTGGTTCTCTCCCTTCTCCCAACCTCTACCCTCAACCCTCCAGGAGACCCCAGTGTCTGTTGTTTCCTTCTTTGTGTTCATGAATTCTCATCACTTAGCTCCCACTTACAGGTGAAAACATGTGGTATTTGGTTTTCTGTTTCGGTGTTAATTTACTGAAGATAATAGCCTCCAGCCCCATCCATGTTTCTGCAAAAGGCATGATTTCACTCTTTCTTAAGGCTGCATAGGATTCCATAGTGTATATTTACCACATTTTCTTTATGTAGTCTATTGTTTATGGGCATTTGAGTTGACTTCATGTATTTGCTATTGTGAACAGTGCTGTAATGAACATACATATGCTTGTGTCTTTATAACAGAAAAATTTATATTCCTTTGGGCATATACCCAGTACTGGGGTTGCTGGGTCAAAGGGTAGTTCTGTCTTTAGAACTTTGAGAAATAGCCATACTGTCTTCAACAATGGTTGAATTAATTTATACTCCCAGCAACAGTGTATAAGCATTCCTTTTACTCCACCACCTTGCAAGCATCTGTTATTTTTTTACTTTTTAGTAATAGCCATTCTAACTGGTGCAAGATGGTATCTCATTGTGATTTTTATTTACATTTCTCTAGTGATTGGTGAGGTTAAGCTTTTCTTTTCATTTGCTTGTTGGCCACACATAAGACTTCTCAAAAGTGTCTATTCATGTCCTTTGCTAATTTTTTTATGAGGCTGTTTTTTTCTTGTAAGTTTCTTAACATTCCTTATAGATGTTGGATAGTGGACCTTTATTAGATACATAGTTTGCATAATATATCTTACATCCTGTAGGGTGTCTGTTTACTCTGTTGATAATTTCTTTTGCTGTGCAGAAGCTCTTTTGTTTAATTAGATCCCATTTGTCACTTTTTGCTTTTCTTGAAATTGCTTTTGGTGTCTTCATCATGAAATCCTTGCTCGTGCCAATATTCTGAGTGGTATTGTCTACTTTGTCTTCCAGAGTTTTTATAGTTCTGGGTTTTGTCTAGATTATCTGTCCAATGCTAAATGTGGAGTGTTAAATCCCCAGATATTATCGTATTTGCATCTATTTCTCTCTTTAATAATATTTACTTTATATATGTGTGCTCTAACATTGAGTACATATATATTTACAATTGTTATATTATTTTGCTGGGATAATGTATTTATCATTATAAAATGACCTTCATTTTTCTCTTTCTACATTTTTTGTCTTGAAATCCGTTATATGACTATGCCTATATTTTTTTGCTTTCTATTTGCATAGAATATCTTTTTTCCTTTTTTCACTTTCAATGTATGTGTGACTTTATAGGTGAAGTGATATTCTTGTGGACAGCTTATAAAAAAAAATCAGTTCAGTAACTCTATTAGTGGATAATTAAGTACATTTAGATGTAATAATATTATCGATAGGTAAGGACTTAATAGTAGCATTTTGTTATTTTTTATTGTTTTGTTGGTTTTGTCTTATTTTCTTCCCTTCTGTATCCCTATGGGTAAAAGTTTTTCTCTTGTAGTATTGTGTCCAGAATTGGTGGGTTCTTGGTCTCATTGACTTCAAGAATGAAGCTGCGGACCCTCGCGGTGAGTGTTACAGTTCTTAAAGGTGGCGTGTCTGGAGTTTGTTCCTTCTGATGTTCAGATGTGTTCAGAGTTTCTTCCTTCTGGTGGGTTCGTGGTCTCGCCGGCTCACAAGTGAGGCTGCAGACCTTACAGTGAGTGTTACAGCTCTTAAGGCGGCGCCTCTGGAGTTGTTCATTACTCACGGTGTGCTCCTGGTCTCTTTAGCTTCAGGAGTGAAGCTGCAGACCTTCATGGTGAGTGTTACAGCTCATAAAGGCAGTGTGGATCCAAACAGTGAGCAGTAGCAAGATTTATTGCAAAGAGCAAAAGAACAAAGCTTCCACAGTGTGGAAGGGGAGCTGAGAAGGTTGCCACTGCTGGCTGGGGCAGCCTGCTTTTATTCTCTTATCTGGCCCCACCCACATCCTGCTGATTGGTAGAGCCAAGTGGTCTGTTTTGACAGGGCGCTGATTGGTGCGTTTACAATCCCTGAGCTAGACACAAAGGTTCTCCACCTCCCCACCAGATTAGCTAGATACAGCGTGTCAATTGGTGCATTCACAAACCCTGAGCTAGACACAGGGTGCTGATTGGTGTGTTTACAAACCTTGAGTTAGCTACAGAGTGCCGATTGGTGTATTTACAATCCCTGAGCTAGACATAAAGGTTCTCCTGGTCCCACCAGACTCAGGAGCCCAGCTGGCTTCACCCAGTGGATCCCGCACAGGGGCTGTAGGTGGAGCTGCCTGCCAGTCCCACGCCATGCGCCCGCACTCCTCAGCCCTTGGGTGGTCGATGGGACTGGACGCTGTGGAGCAGGGGACGGCGCTCGTGGGGGAGGCTCCGGCCGCACAGAAGCCCATGGAGTGGGTGGGAGGCTCAGGCATGGCGAGCTGCAGGTCCCGAGCCCTCCCTGCCCGAAGGCAGCTAAGGCCTGGCGAGAAATCGAGCGCAGCGCTAGTGGGCCGGCACTGCTGGGGGACCCAGTACACCCTCCGCAGCCGCTGGCCCGGGTGCTAAGCCCCTCATTGCCCCGGGCCGGCAGGGCCGGCCGGCTGCTCTGAGTGCGGGGCCCGCCAAGCCCACGCCCACCCGGAACTCCAGCTGGCCCGCAAGCGCCGCGCGCAGCCCCGGTTCCCGCTCGCTCCTCTCGCTCCACACCTCCCTGCAAGCTGAGGGAGCCGGCTCCGGCCTTAGCCAGCCTAGAAAGGGGCTCCCACAGTGCAGTGGTGGGCTGAAGTGTTCCTCAAGTGCCGCCGAAGTGGGAGCCCAGGCAGAGGAGGCGCCGCGAGCGAAGGAGGGCTGTGAGGACTGCCAGCACACCGTCACCTCTCAGTATGTTTTAATTTCTTGCTTTTTACTGTTTGTTTAACTGTTATGGGTTTTTCTTTTGTAGTTAACATGAGGCTTACTTGCAAGTAACATTTTAGAACCAACTATTTTAAACTGCTGACAACCTAATACTAATTACAGAGAAAACAAAAACAAAAACAACAAGCAGAGAGAACACTAAAAACCTTCACACTTTAACTGTATTCCCCATGCTTTGTGACTTTTAATTGTCTCTGCTTTTTTGGTATATCATCTATCTCTCAAAAAGTTGTTTTTGTTGGAGGCTGAGGCAGGAGAATCGCTAAAACCCAGGAGGCAGAAGTTGCAGTGAGCCAAGATCACGCCACTGCACTCCAGCCTGGGTGACAGAGCGAGATTCAGTCTCAAAAAAAAAAAAAAAAATGTTGTTTTTGTTATTATTTTGGTAGTTTTTTAGTTTTCCTTAAGAAATATGAGTGGTTTTCACGCCGTGATTACAGTGTTATTCTGTGTTTGTCCGTGTACTTACTATTTTCCGTGAGGTTTACACTTTCAGATGATTTCTTCTTGCTAGTTAACTTCCTTTTAGTTTAGATTGAAGAACTTCCTTTAGCATTTTTTATAAAATAGGTCTGATGTTGACAAAATCCCCTATTTTTTGTTTGTCTCGGAGAATCTATATTTCTTTTTCATGTTTGAAGGGTAATTTTGCCAGATACTTCCAAATGGGAAAACTATTATCTGGCAAAAAAACAAACAAACAAACAAACAAAAAAACCCTTTTTTTCTCTTCTTTCAGCACTTTGAATATGTCATCCCACTCTCACCTGACTTGTAAGGTTTCTACTGAAAAGTATGTTGCCAGGTGCCAGATGTTTGAGAGCTCTTTTGTATTTATTTATTTCTTATTTCTTTCTGCTTTTAGGATCTTTTCTTTACCTTTGACCTTTGGGAATTTGATTTTTAAGTACCTTTAGGTAGTTGAATCTTTTTGTCTTTCTTTCTTATCTTGTATCTGAATATTGATTTCTTTCTTTAGGTTTGGAAATTTCTCTGTTATTATTTCTATGAATAAACTTTCTACCCAGTATCTCTCTCTACTTCCTCTTTACAGCCAATAACTCTTAAATTTGCCCTTTTGAAGCTATTTTCTAGATCTTGCCGTAAGCTTCATTTTTTTTAAAATTTTTTACTTTTTCTCTTCTGATTGTGTATTTTTATATAGGCTGTCTTCAGGATCATTAATTCTTTCTTTTGCTTGATGAATTCTGCTATTGAGAGACTCTGATGCATATTTCAGTTTGTCAATTGAATATTTTAGCTCCAGAATTTCTACTTTATTTTTACAGTGTCAATCTCTTTATTAAATGCTTCTGATAGAATTTTGAATTTCTTCTGGTTTTTTTTTTTTTTGGAGTTTGTTGAACATCCTCAAAACACACCTTGATAAAGTTAAAAGAATAGATCATATAACATGTGCTCATACCAAAATATAATTAAACCATATATCAATAACATAAAGATAGCTGGAAAACCTCTAAATATTTGTAAATTAGAAGACATGCATACTTCAAACTAACACATACATCAAAACAAAGTCTAAAGAGAAATTACTAAAAATATATTTTGAACAGACTGAATATGAAAATGCAACATATCCAAATTTGTCTGATGCAGGGAAACCAGTATTTAAATAACAGTTCATAGCATTAAGTGAATAATCAAAAAGAAATTTTAAAATTACATTAATAACCTAAGACTTCAAGTTAGGAAACTACAGATAAAGGAGAATTTCTTTGCTAACACAAACAGAAAAAAAATACATAATAAAAATTAGAGTAGAGATCAACGATAATTGAAGCATGGAAATAATATAAAAAATCAATAAAATAAAAGCTGGTTACTTTAGAAAATCAATTAAAAGGGATATATTTTAGAATGGCTGCAAACAATAGCAAAAATATATGACACAAATTATCAATGTCAGAAATGAAAGAGGTTATTACTGATCCTGTTGATATTAAAGGATAATAAACACTACTAACTATGTTAGGCACACACATTTATTAATCTAAAATGAACCTTTTTTTAAATCACACAACTATAAAAAGTCACACAAGATTGAAAGGATAACAAGAATAGAGCTAATAAAGAAAATAAATTAATAACCTTGCAAAAATAAAATGTAAAATTCAAATGGTTTCACTAGTAAATTCTACCAAATATTAAATGAGAAATCATAAATATATTATTCAACATTTCTTCCAAAAAATAATAGAGGAAAATACTTTCTAACTCATTCTATGAGGCAGCATTGTCCTTATACTGAAGTCAGATAAAAGCTTTACAAGAAAGAAAAACTGCAGATCAGTCTCTCTCACAAATATAGAAGCCAAACTCCTAAACAAGTATTTGCAATTTAATTTTAAAAAGTATAAAAATAATTATATATTATGTTCAAGTTATAGAAATCTGGATCAAAATGTAAAAATAAAACAATATGTTATTATTTAAGATTGAGTGCCTGTATTAAAACATCTCATATACCCCATAAACATATACATCACTATGTACACATAAAAATTAAAATTTAAAAAATTTAAAAACTAAAATCAGAAAATATAATCTATGGTATCAAAATGCGAAAGATGACAAATCATGACCATATTAAGTGATACAGAAAAACCATGTGACAAAATTCATAAACGATTCATGATAGAAACACTCAGAACCAATGAACATCAGAAAACTAGAGGAACATCTTCAACTTGACAAAGAACATCATAAAAATTCTAGTGTTGGTAAAAAAAAAAAAACAGTGCTTTTCCTTCATCCCAAAACAAGGTAAAATATATACTCTCTATTCAGTCTCTAAATGGAAGTCTATAGGACAAAGTCAATCAATTGGACAAAGACAAGAAAATGAACTTAAAGATCTATAGATTAGAAAGAAATAAATACAACTCTCTTTATTCACAGATAAAATCTTTGTCTATATAAAGTATCCAAAAAAAGTACAATGAACATTCTTAGAATGTTAAACAATATAAGCAAGGGTAAAATGCAATGGTAGAAATATTAAACAATATATGTTAAATATATAAATGTAAATTGTATACTTATTTACCATCAATGAATAATTAAAATTTTAAATTAAAAAACCAATTTCAAAATTACTCAAAAATAAAATACTTAACAATTATAACAAAATATGTACTGGAATTCTATGTAGAAAACTATAAAATGCTGACATATGAAATTAAAGAGCTAAATAAATGGAGAGACATTCCATGTTCAAGGATTGGAAGACTACATATTTATGAAATTGTCTAAATTTAACATTAAAGCTATAGATTCAATCCCAACCTAAATTTGCAGTTCCAATCACAGTCCAAGTAAACTATTTCATAGTGATAAACACATTAATTCAGAAATTTGTATTGAATGAAGAAAGACCTAAAATAAGCAAAAAAAAAAAAAATAGTAAAGAAGAAGAGAAAGTTGGAGGGCTAGCATTATTTGAGTTTAAGACTTTCTACAAATATAAATAATAAAAAACTATGACATTAGAGAAAGAATAGACACATACATAAATGTAACAGAATAGAGAGCTCAGAAATACGCCCATGCAAATATAGCCAGTGACAGTTGACAAAGTCACAAAGGCTTTACAATGAAAATAGGATTGTCTTTTAAACAAAGGATCCTGAGAGAATTGAATGTCTATATGCAAATGATAGATGAATAAATAAGAACCTGGATAAAGACTTTAACATTATTCACAAAAAATAACTCAGATTAATTAGGAATTTAAATGTAAAACACAAAACAAAAATGTGTGCATTATCAATGCTCATTTTTACATTTTGTACCCTTTTCTCCTGGCAGCCTTTTATTGCATCTCCTCATACAAAGATCATCCATACAGTTGGCATGTTGTTGCTTTTCTCAAATTTAATTAAAAAGCATATAGCACAAGCTCTAGCATAAAGTAGATGCAAGAACAGTATAAGCCTCCATCATGGATTTCTATTTGAAGGTTACCAAATAAAATATGAGTAAAAGAACCATAAGATGCAGGAATTAAAGCTCCAGTGGAGTAGGCAGTATCAGCTTCCTTATATTATAAAACAAACATAAATATATAGATTGTATAATCCTCCCTTGACTAAGAGTGTCCACAATCTGACTCATGCTTACCTAGTGAACGTTAAATATTATTTTTTGCTATGGCAAATTAGGGTGGAACATGGATATCAATATTTTATAGAGAACATTGATATCAATATTTTATAGAGGGAAATTACAGAAAATCCACCTAGGGAAATACATTCAAACATGTCAGTAGAACAAGACAGTATCAGTGGTAGTATTAGCATTCATGTTCGTTTCCTCGGGTTGCCATAACAAAATACCACACACTGAGTGATTTTAAACAGCAGAAATTTATTTTACAGATTTAGAGGCTAGAAATCTGAGAAGATGTTGACAAGGCCATGCTCCATCTGAAGACACTAGGGAAGGATTTATTCCAGAACTCTGCCCCAGCCTCTGGTGATTCCTTGACTTGTGGTAGCAAAACTCAAATTTTCACTTGCCATTCTCCCTGTGTGCTTGCCTTGATTCCAATTTCCCATATTTCTTAAGGCCACCAGTTATATTGGAAAATGGACCCACCCCACTTCAGTATGACCTGATTATAACTAATTATGTCTGAAATGATCCAGTTTTTAAAGAAGGCTACATTCTGAGATACCGGAAGTGAGGATATCAACACGTGAATTTTGGGGTACATAATTAAACTCATAAAAGGCAGTATCAAGGACTAAGATTAAGCAAGATGAGAAGCAACTTTTAGAAAATGGGGGCATACCAGTGCCAGAAATAACATCTTGAATTGTGTAAAGTGGTTTGTATACCAGAGATTGGTGGCCAATTTAAGGGTTCAAAGTTATTGATATATACATATGGATAAGTTATATAGAGTGATGTACTCAGATATGTAATGTTAAACTGAGCACTATCCATTATTATATTATTTAAAACATCTACACATCTATAGATTTAACTTTGCTTTTTAAAATATAGCCATCCCCAGTCTTGATTTATACAACATATGTATATATGTATACATATATTATATATGTATGTTGTATAAATATATTTATAAATATATGTATATACATTATTACAGAAATATGGCAAATCTTTTGAATAGAAACAAACAGCTCTTATAATCACTTAGTTAATAACAATTAAAAATAAATTTCAAATTTTGAAGAAGAAATCTGTTCTAATCATTGCACTGGGGCTGGGCATAGAAAATAATAATTAAATTTTATTTTTGAAAACAATTGTATAATGTGTATTTTCAGACAAGTAAAATAAAAGCATTTGAAATAAATCACATTTTAGAAATTTCAAGATAAGAACACTTGGGTCAGTTTTTAAAAATTGGCCTTTGTATTACCTGAAAGGGCAGTATCATTTCAGACTTACATAGTATAAATCTAGTTATCTGAGTTTCTCTAAATACTCATTGCCTCTGGGTCACAAAACTGCAAACAACCATTTTGAAAGGGATACCTTTTGGTACCCAAATCTTAAAAAATCTATAACAATTACATTTGTTTTAATAAAAAGTCAATTTTGAAACAGAATAAACTCTCATACTTTGAGACAAGATAACAAAAACTACCAAAGTGATACTAAGTTTAAATAAAAAAGGTAATTTCTATATATAAAATAAGGCTGTACTCACTATTAGAACTCTATCTTGATGTTTTAAAATCATTATCGTAATACATTAATTGTGATACTAAATAAATATATATATTTCAGTATTTGCCATTTGAAATGCATTTGGGGCATATAAGTTTTCTTTGAAAAAATATGAAAACTGTCATTTGAAACAACTATAAAATCAATACATGTCAAAAATAAATTTAAAATTCCAGTGCTTGTAGAGAATAAAAACTAACTTTGATATTATAAGAGCTTTCCCTACAAAATATCCTGAAGTTGGTGTTATAAACTGTTACTTTTTAATTTAATATAATTTCAAACATAGGAAGTGCTCAAGAATAACTCAACATGCATATGCCTTTTATTAAAATTAAATAACTATTTACTTTTGTTTTATTAGCTTTAACATTCTTTTTATATATTTACATATGTTAACACTTATTTCACATTAATATCAGGACTCCTATAGGGAGATATATAGAGAGAAATATGTTAACTTTTCTGAAATGTTTGAAAATAATTTGGGAACTTATGATCATTGTATTTGTATATAAATTATTTGGTATGCTTTTTTGCTAAAAATAAGGGTATATTTTAAAATAACCTTTTGTTTCAAAATTAATAAAATCATTAAATTTAACATTGATACCATAAATAACATTGATACAATAATATTAGCTAATATTACAGTCCACTATTACCTAATATTCAGATCATCTGCAAATCTGTTAAATTGTTAAGATAGCCAAAGAAATTCTGAAAAACAACAAAAAAGCAAAAATCCCAATACTCGGTTTCATAGAAACCTATTCACTTGTGCTGATGTCCTAAATAATGTAATTTTTGAAGGTAGATTTTTAAAGGATTGGACTGAAGCAGGTGGAGTTTGTAAGACTGTGGAGCACAGAATTCTTTAAGGTAGGTTTTGAGGGCATGGCTGTCTAGGCATCTAGACGTTCAACAATCAATGTAACTTCACTTATGACTGAATTAGACAAATGAAACATTATAATATTATGGTGCTCTTTTAGGTTAGTTCCCCATAGGGAGTCATTGAGATAAGAATTCATGTGCAATTGATTTATTAAACACTTCAGAAATAGTAAGAGAGAGAGTACTAAAATAGGAAAAGGTGAGGAGTCACAAATAATTCCCAGCCCCAGACTGGTTTCACAGTGAAATCGTCAGCATAAATTACAACTTAAGAGTTTTTTTTAAAGATCTATGCAAGGGATTTTGAATTTTGGTCTCCCTTATCAGTAAGTCATTTATACCTGAGTGGGTTTAAACTCTCAGGCCCTTTCAGTTTTCTCCCTTTGAGGGAGAAGGTGTAGCAGGGAGAAAGGGACAGACCTATGCAGAAAACTGCAGGTGCCAAGCATTAAAAGCAAAGCACACAGAATCTTTAAATTGAATCCAAGGGGATATGGATGAGAAAGGACAGTGTCTGCTACAATGCCTTACAGGAATTGAGGAGAAAGTTTAAAGGCAAACTGTGCTTATCTCATGATGTTACTAAAAGTGACACTTCCAGCTTCAATACTGCATAAAAACTATACTTTGAGATAGAATATTGATGTCATAATTATTATTTCTGCATTGTAGAGTAGAAGTTGGCTATATTTTTGGATGTTAAATATATTTTGTAACTTTTCACATTGTATCATTTGGTCATTCAAATATATGTCACTTCTATTACATCTAACGCTGAGCACTTTTTAGCATAAATAAAAATCCATTGATTTTTCATGTCTCTATTCATATTTTCCATGGGGAAGATATTGGAAAATTAATTGTACATCCCTTTAAACTGTGGATAAGTGATTAGTAGTTTGAAATAAAGGAGTGTTATAAATAAAAACTTAACGGCCAAATATTACAGGGTCAGTCAGATGCAGTGTCTGGAGTTCTCACTTGATGGTGTGTGTGTGGGGGGTGGTGTGTGTGTGTGTGTGTGTGAAATAAAGCCTTGAAAGGAGTGGTGTCTGTCACAATCTAGAATGTAGGTATAGAAACCATTGTGTGAGTAAGGGAAGGGGAAGGCCTCCGTAAGGTAGCAAGTAGGTAAGCCTGCAGGTAGGGGTACTTCCTGTGAGGTGTGTCAGTAGCAACTGAGCTAAGACTTAATCTTTTTATCTAGTTTGCCAGGTACTAGTGGTTAGGTTAGCACCCATAAAAGATTCACATATGTGTGGCCCATGAAATAGAATTAGTCATAATGAGAACTAATCTTAAAAAGGCTCAGTCTTTAAAACCATTTTAATTAATCCATTTGTAAATATCTGATATAATATTTTAGGTGTATGGTGGTGATATGATGTTAAAATCCCAATGCCCCTAGGATTCCTTGTTTTAGCACTGTCGCCTATTCTAGAACATCTACGTTTTTGGAACAATTTTAACAAAATAAATCAGACGAGAAGAACCAGCATTTGAGCTCAATACTCATTTCCAGTAAGGTGATTTACCTTCCAGGCAACCAGAAGCCTGTAATACAAAGTAATAGGGACTTCTGAATGCAATATCGTAACAATGAGCAAATTGGTAATAAGCACTATGAAGAAAAAATGAAGCTGGGGAGTAGAAATAAAGTGACAGGGCTATTTTATATATTGTTCTCATGTGAGGCCCCTCCATGGCAGTAACGTTAATAAGAGACCAAAATAAAGAGGCAAGTGATATGACTCTGGAAAATACTGTTTGAGGCAGAGTAAGTAGCAATACAGATTCTGAAACAGCAGGGTGCTCGCTTTGTTTGAGGACCAGAAATAAGACCTGCATGGTGAAAGCGGAGACCCAAAGAGCTAGAGGAATGTGAAAGAGACCATAGAGGTAGAGAATTGATTCATGTAAACCTTACAGGGGCGATAAGAATTTTCTGAGTTAGAAACTATTGAAGCAGAGGTATTACCTGTTACATGTTTTAAATGGTCGTACTGGCAGTGGTGTGGCTAATATAACAGTGGAAGAAATTGAGTAATGATTGTATCACAGCAGCTTATCTTGTGGTTATAATGCCTTCTGTACTCACTGAGTTGTCCTTGGGAAACTTCGTAGAGCTCTTTGAAATTCAGCTATGTCATTTGAGAATAGGCCAAAATACTTATTTTATTGTCTTCTTTTGAGGTTAAAGAGAAATGCATGTTAGATAATCTTGTAAACTATAAAACATCAAATCAATACGAATTGTAGAGAAATGTATAAAATTCTTTACACAAAACAGTGGTGAAATTCAGAAAATATATCTATTTTCATTGGAAATCCATTAGGTTCCACATAATGACTTATAGTTAAATATCAATTATTTTTAAATATTTTCGCCTTATACGACATCATTTTGAGCTAAGATATACATATATACACAAATATTACATATGTTTAACAAATGAAGGCTCTTATTTATTAATTCTTTTTTTGCTTGTTAGCAACCTACATATTTGAACTACTGAATGTTTGGTTTTTTAGGACACAATACTCTTGATTTTAAGAAGATTAACAAATGAATCTATCATGTTATTAGTTTTTGAAATAATTTTATTATTCCATACTTTGCATAATATCTCAATTAATTTTAATTGATTTTTTTTTGAGATGGAGTTTTGCTTTTGTTGCCCAGGCTGGAGTACAATGGCATGATCTCTGCTCACTGCAACCTCCACCTCCCAGGTTCAAGGGATTCTCCTGTCTCAGCCTCCTGTGTAGCTGAGATTACAGGCGCCAGCCACCAAGCCCAGCTAATTTTTTGTTTTTTAGTAGAGACAGAGTTTCACCATATTGGCCAGGGTGGTCTCGAATTCCTGACCTCAAGTGAACCACCCCCGCCTACCTACAAAAATGCTAGGATTACAGGCGTGAGCCACCATGCCCAGCCAAATTTTAACTTATTTTTCAGTGAAAATGTTTTAATGAAAAGTTAGGCTACTTGTAGCATTTCTACTTTACTTAACTCTATTATCAATGACAATTACTAGAGAAATTTAAAATTATCTGTACAAATAATGCCTTTTTTACTCCATAAATATTAATTTCAATACCTTCCAAATAATAAATTAAGTCCATAAACTTAATTATAAGCATATTACCAAAGCAAACTATGAAATTTGTCATAGTGCTCTAAATAGTAGCTGCTGCTTTAAAGAGTCCTTGATTGACCTCTGGCAAGAGGAACATTGTTCAGTAAAATGAGTTATTTCACCTACAGAAATAGCATTCATTTGCCAACAATGTCGGTGAGTTTTCACCACTTCCTTTCATTTTAGCAATCAATTTGAGAGCTGTACTAAAAGCAGCATAAAGTTCATTGTCCTCTGGCACAAAATCAGACAGCACATTTAAATTTGTCTGTGCTATAAAACCCATGTAAACAATAAATGCTTTTACATACAAATATGTCCAAAGTGAAATACCTTGAAATACGTATAATAAATTAAAAAAGAGTGTTTTAAAAATCTTTAAGAATTTTTTTTTCAGTTAATTTCATGGAAAATGCGTAACAAAAATTATGTACAAATTCTTTATACTTGCTTATCTTTAGTTCAAAAATTTACATAGTTGTTTTAGCTAAAAAGCATAAAGTAATATTATTTTTTAAGTTTATACTTTGGACAATGACTACAAAAATTGTTATATACATTATTTGAAATAATTCACCAAAATGTTTTTTGAAGTTGGTGCTAGCACTATATTGAGAAACTGAGGCATTGAGTTGGGTTATTTCCCCAAGCTCTCAAAGGGTAAATTATGGAGCCATGATTCAAATCCAAGCTGTCTGCACCCCAATCATAATTATTAAACACTGTATTATATTGTTTATGGAAAATCATAACAGAAATAATGTGAAGCAAAAATAATCTTCATTTAACCTTTTCTGATAATTTGATTTATTACCAAAGCTGTATGTTTGTAAAATCATATGATTTTTCACTTATCAAATTGATAAGATTTTTTTTCATCCAAACATGAGTTCAAATTGGAATGTCATATGATGCAATCTCTCTAAAAATAATTTAGGCAAATAAATTAAAAGCTTGATAAGAGGTATAACTTTTGACCCAGGAACTCGTAATTCAGAAAAGTAATTCTAGATTATCAATGGTCAGGGCAGGTGGAAATGGAAAGTCCCCAGAGAAGATTGCCTAAAGTGAAAATAACTGGTTGCCATGTTTATTGTAAGAAAAGAGTTCAGGAACACAAGCCCATGATGATTAAAGGTTGCAATATTACATTTCATTAGGCCCAAAAAACTAGAGTTATTGGGTGGTGATATATGATTCTTAATAGAAACATTATATAAACTGCACAAAGAGAATTTGTTTCAGGGTGGGAATATAACCACATAGCCACTTAGTTTTCATGGAAGACTTCATGTAGAGTTTGTCACCATTGTTTGAAATCAATTAGTGTAATTATAATATATAACCCACTTAAATCCCTGTTCTTTAGAGCAAATAAGACTTGAATTTTATTAATGACTAAGATTGTTACCAATAATTCACCCATTTAGCAAAGATAATGAAGTTTATAAACAGGAGAGACCCCTCTGGTCTTTGGTTGGCTAGTGTGGATACCATGTTAGAAATGATCCTCCATAATCCTCTGGTGCTTTTTTTTTTTTTCCCCCCCCACTTTGGGCCATAGAATTCAGATTGCCAAGATCTCCCAGCTCCTGCCTCACAACATCAGCAGAAACTGTGATTAAGCAGGAGAAGATCATTCTCAGTTACTCTTGGAAATAGGATACATCTACCAGTTTCCTAATTTGGGTAAATTTTTACCTTCTGTTATCTCAGGTGCAGCCTAACCCAGTCTATCGGCATAAGGTTCCTCATGTTTATTTGATTCAGCTCAGCATGCACCCTCCTCAGGACACCTGGATTTGTTCTTTGCTCTGTCTGGATTATTCATCCAGAAGGAATATATAAATGATTTAATCCCTCACTAACCTAAGGTCTTTATGTAAGTGTCACCTTCCTAATAAAGCTTGTGTGGTAATACCATTAGTACTCACAAATATCTAAAGCTCCTTACTTTCTTGGAAACATAAAAAACCACAGTACCCAATCTGACTACAATTAGATAGAACTGTGACTGTGAGAGAAAAGAGTGTTATGTCTAGACAAAAAACAGTGAAAAGCCCATAACCAGTATGCCCACACCCTCATCCCCATCACAGCAAGAATGAGGGCCATATTTTGTTATTATGGCCCCAGGATTTTGTCCCCTATTAGACCATTCCTACATTGCAATAAAGAGACTGGGCAATTTATAGAGAAAAATGTATAATGGGCTCACGGGTCTGCAGGCTGTACAGGAAGCACAGTGCTGGCATCTGCTCAGCTTTCAGGAAGGCCTCAGGGAGCTTTAGCTCATGGGAGATGGCAAAGGGGAAACTGGCCTCTCAGAGGGCCAGAGCAGGAACGAGAGAGGGAGGTGCCACATACTTTTAAATAACCAGACCTCAGGAGAACCTACTGTCATGAAGACAGCACCAGAAGGATGGTGCTAAACCATTCATGAGAAATCCACCTGTATGATCCAGTCACCTCCCACCAGGCCCCACCTCCAATACTGGGAATTACAATTCTACCTGAGATTATTTTCTTGGGGAAAAATATACAAACTATTTCACTGTGTAATGCCTTAGGAGAAAGTTTCCGTAGAGAGTGGCCAGAGTTATGAAAAACAATAAAATAAGAAAACAGTATGAAATTGTTGTTAAATATTTCTAAATGTTTACTAAACATTTCCAAAGATTTTCGTGAGCCAAAAATATACATATTCATGTGTCAAATCAACTAAAATTTTAGAGTTCATATTTTACTGTAATTTAACCTATCTGACTAGTGTGACTTTCTTAAATGCACAAGTTAAAATTACAAATAGTTACCTAAAGACTCTGTTCTGCTTATTTCCTTCTTATTTTTTTATACCTCTTATAATCTAACATAGTATACATTTTTAAAAAACTTATTATTATTACCACCACAGTCTCACTTAAGTACAGACACAAGAGAATAAAGATTTTTTATCTGTTTGTTGACTGCTACATCTGGGTAGTCAATAAATATTTGTAGAAAATCACATTAATGAAAATGTATAAATTAATTTCAGCATTCATGTGTTAAATTTCTGCTTACATCAATTGTCTATTTTTAAACTAATTTTCTGTCAGCACTGTATTTATATATATTTTTATATATAATTATAAATATATATAAATATAAATGTGTTATATATAAGTATAAATATATATATTTATATAATATATATTATATATATATTTCTTTGAGAAAGAGTTTGCTTTCACAATATAATTTCTTATATTTTAAGCAAAATCCGATTAATTAAATGGTGTTCATAAATCATAAAGTAATTTGACAATTTTTTTTTAAGTTTTACTCTTGATAATGAATGCTATAATTATTATAATTCAGTGTGGTCCTATGAGTTAATTTTAAATTTTCTTCCTCTGGATTTCATCCAAAACTCATAATCTTCTGCCTTTATACAATTATTTGTGTTTTTAGATACTTAATCATAGTATTTTTAGAACAGACAAAATAAGAGAATATTTCTATTGTTAAAACTATCAAAGTAAGGAATCCTACAGGTAGTTATCATGGGATGGGGAACTAGTGTTTGGAATATTTAAAATACGGTTAGTTTTTAACATATATATGTCAGAACCACTGCTATATTAGGTAATAGCTAATATATTTACCAGGAAATTATTTATTTGCCTTATTAATATACTTGTTCAAATTAATTTTCCTATTAATATTTTTCAAGAACAATACAATTTTTATTTCTACTTAATAATTATTTAGAAAAATACTTTTCTGTTCTACTCTTGACTTTAGAACCTGTTAGTCTTTCACACAAATCAATTAAAGAAAATAGTCGAAAATGGCAAAATAGAATATAAGCAGAAAGGAATCAAATAATATTTAAAATAAGTAACATAACCACCATGATGTCCATGAAAGAGAACTAACCCAAGTAATTTTTTATCAGTATTTGGATAATTTATTCTCAGGCCAAGAAAAAGAAACTCTAAAAATATTGAACTTTATAGTTAATAGGTTTATTTTTCATGGAGGCGTAGTTAGAAGATCTAAAGCTACTTTTTTTCATTAAAAGACTGAACAGTTTGGTCAATGCATAATGGACAACTGGGTCTTGGTTTCTCAATATGAAGATAACAGTTATAAATATAGAACAAAGGAAGAATGAGGCTTTGATGTTGAATTGGAATGGAAAGTGTCAGTGTGAGCTCATGTGTTTATATAGAAACCAATGCTGATACATTTTTTAGATACAGATGTGTAAGGCATAAATATACGATGGAGCCTAAATATAGATAGATCTATAGATACTGATGTATCGAGGTACATATATATGTATGCATGCAAATATACACATATTTAGCCTAGAACAGTGATCTTCCAGCGTCTGTGAACTCACTAACCTCAAGTCCTGGTTGATACGTATAATTATTTGCTAAAAGGAATGAGAACTTTCTGGGAAAAGGTCTGATTCCAAGGGTAGGGCAGCAGAAGTTCAAGATAAATCCAAAATAGCTTGTCCTCTGGAATGTGAGAAAGTGCTGTGGAGTAAGAGGGAAGAACCAAAAACAAAAACTAGCTCAAAGAGTTTTCCCTTCAACCTATGGCAGTTATTAAATAAATAAGAAATCTGAGTTCACACTGATATAAAAATAATAAGAAGAAAACAAAGCTCTTTTTAGAGAAGGAAGGCAACAAATAAAACATTTCAAAAAAAAAAAAAAAAGATTAACCACACTTCCTAGCCTCTGGTAACCATTATTCTACTGTCTATTTCCATGAGTTCAATTTTTTTTTGCTCAAACATATTAGTGAGAACATGAAATATTCGTCTTTCATTGTATGTTTATATCAAAATAACACATGTCCCCCAAGAATACATGCAACTAGTATGTATCCATAATAATTAAAAATCTAAAAATTAAAAAGTAGTGATTAAGAAATCATGTTTAGAAACATTATGACAAAAATTCATTTAGAAAATAATTACCAGAAAATTTGAATACTAGTGTATGTTTTTATATTATTAAGTATCTTCTTCAAACACAAAAATGAAATAAAAAGAAATATTAACTCTGCATTAGAGAAACTTCTCAGGTCCTACCTTAACCATGTGTGCAAAATAAACCTCACCCATGCTAGAACATACTAATTCCATATGTCTCCTGACATAATGCACTTTTAGAAGAATATAATGTCATTTGCATATTATTCTTGTCAAAAGTACATAAACCAGCATCTGATCCTGAGGTAACATTAGAAAATCTGATTTGAGGAATATTTTACAAAATAATTGACCAGTACTCTGTAAAAATATCAATATTAGAGAACAAAAGGAAAGGCTGAGGTACTCAGAGAAATTAAAGAGTAATAAAATGACAACCAATGCAAGGCATGATCTGTGATTTCCTTATTGCTCAGTAAACATTATTGGGACTGTTTAAAATATTTAGAGAAAGTATGCTGATTACAGTATTTTTAGTCATTACTAATTTCCTGATTTTAATCATTACACTGCAGTTAAGAGCTTTTAAAAACAGAACAATCTGAAATACTTAGAGATGAGGCATATGGGCTGTAACTTATTCTCAAATGGTTTAGAAAATAATACATAATCAATATAATTTTATGTAATTTATATATCTAAATTTATGAATTTGATGTGATTTGGCAGTGGCCCCACCCAAATCTCATCTTGAATTGTAGTTTCCATAATCCCCATGTATTGTGGGAGGGACCAGGTGAAGATAAATGAATCATGGGGGCAAGTTCCCCCATCCTGTTCTCATGATAGGGAGTTAGTTCTCACGATAGTGAGTTAGTTCTCACAAGATCTGATGGTTTTGTAAGGGGTTATCCCCCTTGCTGGGCTCTCATTCTTTTCCTTCCTGCTATCATGGGAAGAAGGATGCGTTTGTTTCCCCTTCCACTATGATTGTAAATTTCCTGAGGCCTCCCCAGCCCCGTAGAACTGTGAGTCAATTGAACCTCTTTCCTGTATAAATCACCCAATTTTGGGTATTTCTTCATAGCAATTTGAGAACAGACTAATACCCTATCTTAATCTATAAGTAGAAATAAACATAGGTATATATAGTAATACATACACATATACATATAGATATACACACATGTATGTATGTATATGTAGAATAATAAATTAAATTTTAACTATTAGCATTTTAGGAATCTAGATGATTATATAAATTCTTTATATAATTCTCAAATATTTTCTATATGTCTGAAATTATGAAACACTTAAAAATATCATTAAAGAAAAAGAAAATACTTCATACTAGCAATGGTTAAAGACACACACACAAATACATAAGGTTTAAAAGTCTTTTTATCTTCTTTTTAATTGTGAGAGCAATAATCTCCCTTGACCAGAAACTAGCATTTATCAATTATTTCTTAAGTCATTTATTTTGTTCAATACCTTGTTAAATCAAGCCAGCAGTAACTATGTTCTGCTATCATCCTAATTTCTAACGTTTTTCCCCTTGAGCTACATGCTTTATGGTATATGGTCTAGATCCAGGAAGCAGAGCAAGATAGCTGAAGTGAAGCCTCCACCAATCATCCTACTCACAGGAATGCCAAATTGAACAACCTTCTACACAAAAAATAACCTTTATAAGAACCCAGTATTAGTTCAGGTACCAGCCCAGCTACAGTTGGTAGAGCACCGAGTGGGCTCTTGGGGTCCCGACTTCTAGGCCTTGTGATATAGTTTGGCTGTGCCCCCACCCAAATCTCGACTTGAATTGTATCTCCTAGAATTTCCATGTGCTGTGGGAGGGACCCAAGGGGGAGGTAGTTGAATCATGAGGGCTGGTCTTTCCCATGCTATTCTCGAAATAGTGAACAAGTCTCAAGAGATCTGATGGGTTTATCAGGGGTTTCTGCTTTGACTTCTCTTTCATTTTTTTTCTTGCTGCCACCATGTAAGAAGTGCCTTTGACCTCCTGCCATGATTCTGAGGCTTCCCCAGCCATGCAGAACTGTAAGTCCAATCAAACCTCTTTTTCTTCGCAGTCTCTGGTATGTCTTTATGAGCAGCATGAAAATGGACTAGTAGAGTAAATTGGTACCACTAGAGTCGGGCATTGCTGAAAAAATACGCAAAAATGTGGAAGCAACTTTGGAACTGGGTAACAGACAGAGGTTGGAACAGTTTGGAGGGCTCAGAAGACAGGAAAATGTGGGAATGTTTGGAACCTCCTAGAGACTTTTTGAATGGCTTTGACAAAAATGCTGACAGCCATATGAACAATAAGGTCCAGGCTGAGGTGGTCTCAGATGGAGATGAGGAACTTGTTGGGAAATGGAGCAAAGATGACTCTTGTTATGTTTTAGCAAAGAGACTGGGAGCATTTTGCTACTGCCCTAGAGATTTGTGGAACTTTGAACTAGAGAGAGTTGATTTAGGGTATATGGCAGAAGAAATTTCTAAGCAGCAAAGCTTTCAAAAGGTGACTTGGGTGCTATAAAAATCATTCCATTTTAAGAGGGAAACAGAGCATAAAAGTTCAGATAATTTATAGCCTGATGAGGCAGTGGAAAATAAAAATCCATTTTTTTGAGGAGAAATTCAAGCCAGCTGCCAAAATTTGCATAAAAGCAAAGAGCATAATGTTAATCCCCAATACCATGGGGAAAATGTCTCCAGGCCATGTCAGAGACCTTCATGGCAGCCCCTCCATTACAGGCCTGGAGACCCAGGAGGAAAAAGTGGTTTCATGGGCTGGGCCCGAGGTCCTCATGCTGTATACAGCCTAGGGACTTGGTGCCCTCTGTCCCAGTTGCTCCAGCTGTGGCTTAAAGGGGCCAAGGTGTTTCATCCATGGTTTCAGAGGGTGCAAGCCCCAAACCTTGGAAGCTTCCACGTGGTGTTGAGCCTGCGGGTACACAGAAGTCAAAATATGAGGGTTGGGAACCTCTGCCTAGATTTCAGAAGATGTATGGAAATGCCTGGATGCCCAGGCAAAAGTTTGCTGCAGGGGTGGGACCCTCATGGAGAACCTCTGCTAGGACAGTGCAGACAGTAAATGTGGGGTCAGAGCCCGCTCACAGTGTCCCTACTGGGACACTGCATAATGGAGATGTGAGAAGGGAACCACTGTCCTCCAGACCCCAGAATGGTAGATCCACAGACAACTTGCACCATGTGACTGGAAAATCCACAGACACTCAACACTAGCCCATGAAAGCAGCCAGGAGAGAGGCTGTACTCTGCAAAGCCACAGGGACAGAGCTGCCCAAGACCATGCAAACCCACCTGTTGCATAAGCGTGACATGGATATGAGACCTGGAGTCAAAGGATATCATTTTGGTGTTTTAAAATTTGACTGCCCCGCTTGATTTCAGACTTGCATGGGCCCAGTTACCCCTTTGTTTTGGCCAATTTCTCCTATTTGAAATGGCTGTATTTACCCAATGCCTGCACCCGCATTGTATCTAAGAAGTAACTAGCTTGCTTTTGATTTTAGAGGATTATAGGCAAAAGGGACTTGCCTTGTGTCAAATGAGACTTTGGACTGTGGACTTTTTGGTCAGTGCCAAAATGAGTTAAGACTTTGGGGAACTGTTGGGAAAGCATGATTGCTTTTGAAACGTGAGGACATGAGATGTGAAGAAGCCAGGGGTGGAATGATATGGTTTGCCTCTGTCCCCACCAAAATCTTAACTTGAATTTTATCTCCCAGAATTCCCACTTGTGTGGAGGTACCAGGGCGAGGTAATTGAATTATGGGGGCCAGTCTTTCCCATGCTATTCTTGTGATAGTGAATAAGTCTGACAAGATATGATGGGTTTATCAGGGGTTTTTGCTTTGGCTTCTCTCTCATTTTTCTCTTGCTTCCATCATGTAATAAGTGCCTTTCACTTCCCACCATGTTTCTGAGTCTTCTTCAGCCATGTGAAACTGTAAGTCCAATTAAACGTCTTTTCTCCCCCAGTCTCTGGTATGTCTTTATCAGCAGCATGAAAATGGACTAACATAACTTGGCTCTTGGATGGCATTTCTGGACTTTGCCTGTTCCAGAATGGAATCCACTGCCCTGAAGAGAAAGTCCCAGGCCACGAAGCATTCATCACAAGCTGACTGAAGAGCCCTAGGTGCCTTGAATGAACATAGACAGTAGTCAGGCAGTACTCATCATGGGCTTGGGGTGGTGGTGGCTACCAGAAGAGACTCCTTTGCCTGTGGACAACGGAGGACAGAGTGGAAAGGACTTTGTCGTGTGACTTGGGTGTCAGCTCAGCTGCAGTAGAAAAGATCACCAGGTAGATTCCTAAAATTTCCAACTCCAAGCTCTGGCTTCTGGATGGCAACTCTGGACCCAGCTGCAACCAGGGGGAGCTCACTGCCCTGAAGGGAAGGACACAAGCTTACTGGCTTTGCCACTTGTTGACTGTAGAGCCCTAGGTCTCCGAGTAAACATAGATGGTAACGAGGCAGTGGTTACTGTGGGCCTTGAGACCCAATTCTGTGCTGGCTTCAGATTTAACCCAGTACAGTCCCAGTGGTGGTTGTCACAGGGGTGCTTGTGTCATTCTGCCACCAGCTCCAGGCAGCTCAGCAGAGAGACTCTGTTTTGGAGAATGTAAGGGAAGAGAACAAGAGTCTCTGCCTGGTCATTCAGAGAATTCTTCCAGATATTACCCAAGACCACCAAGGTGGTACAGCTACAAGTCTGCAAGAGCCACAACATGATTGGACTTGCAGTTGCCCCTAATACAAATATGACTGCAGTGACCAAAAGGTTAGATAACAATACCCAAGTACCTTTGAATACCTGGAAATCCTCCCCAAGTGGGATAACTATAAACAAGTCTGGACTATGAAGACTACAATAAATACCTAATTCTTCAATGTCCAGATGCCAATGAACATCAACGAGCATCAAGACCATCCAGGAAAGCTTGACCTCATTAAAGAACTAAATAAGGCACCGGTGTTCAATCCTGGAGAGAGAGAGAGTTCAAAATACCTTTTTGAAGGAAATTCAATGAAATTCAAGATGACACAGGGAAGGAGTTCAGAATTATATTAGATGAGTTTAACAAAGAGATATAAATAATTTTAAAGAGTAAAGCAGAAATTCTGGACTAAAAAATGCAATTGGCTAAAGACTATACTAATTCTTATTATACTAATTCTTTATACTAATTCTTTATATTAATACTAATTCTTTATACTATAAATTATACTAATTTATAGTATAATACTAATAATGCTAAGAATTATACTAATTCTTTATACTAATTCTTTATACTAATTCTTATATACTAATTCTTTAATATACCATATACTAAAGAATATGGTATATGGTCTACTTAACATGTAACAAGAAACAATAGTTCCCCCCAAAAAATTGCTTCTCATGTATAACGGATCACCATCTTTTCAACATCAAACAATTATTCTCATACTATTAGCCAATAGACAGTGAGATACTTCCACATACTTTTGGTTTTGTTTTGTTAATAGCCAATCATTGATTATAATATTATTGCAATGTAACATATTTAGTACAGTTTTCCTAGAATATTATAATACATTTCTTTTCTAGAATATTATATATAATTCAAATGTATTAGTCAGTATACTAAACTAAAATAGTCACCATTAAATATTATTCCTTAATGCATAAAATCACAAAATTTTAGAAAAAACATTAGTTTCTGTTACCTATTTACATTATGAGAGAAATATAAGGATAAATGCTAATGATTTTGATTAACTGCTATAATTCAACACTAATGTAATATTTGATTGTACAGAAGATGAGTAGGAGTTTTCTAGCTGAGTGGTTTATAAAATGGCTATATTCACACATTTAAATTGGTCATTAATTTGTGTAAATTTGAATTAATATGATTGATTTCTCTCATATTTTCTTGTTATAAGCATCATTTTCTTTACCTTAGCAAAACTAGGGAAGCATTTATAAATATACATATAAATAATTATATATATCTTAGTGATATTACTCATGAGATTTCATACATGAAAGCACACTGGATATTGCCCAACAATTACTTTTACTTATTTGCCAAATATTGTTTACATTTAAATTTGATACATTACAAATATCTTCCAGTAATGAATTAGTTTTCTAGGACTGACATAACAAATTTAACAGCCTGGGTGGGTTAAACAACAGAAACGTATTTGCTCACATTTCTGAATGTTTTAAGTCTAAGATCACAGTTTCATCAGGATTAGTTTCATTCCAAAGCCTCCCTCCTTGGCTTGTAAATAGCTGTATTATTTTGTCTTCACATGATCTTATTCTGATGTATGTGTATCCTAATCTCCTCTTATAAGGACAGCAGTCGTATTGGATTAAAGCCCACCTTTAAAGACTTCATTTTAATTCAACTACTTCTTTAAAGACTCATCCCCAAACATAGTCACAATCTGAGGTACTGGGGGTTAGGATGTCAACATATAAATTTTGGGGGAACGTAATGGAGTCATAAAGAGTAACCATCATCCTCTGGTTATGTTGTTTTAACTAAAATATATATTAATAAAATCAAGCAAAATTATATTGAGATTTTTCTAGTATTAAGTAAAGGCCATCATATTAAAACATTACCATTAAGACATGTCCATGAATTTAAGGCTTATAATCTGATATAGGAATTTGTTGTGGGAAAAAATATGCATATGCCAAAGTACATTTTTTTTTTTTGCCTTCCCAGCGTTTATTTATCTCCCTTTCTAAAGTGAATACATAGATAATTTGTATTCTGGTCAACAATATGGTTTCAGGAAATCTACTGATACGGGGCCTCCTCCATTGGTGTAAGCAATGAGCACACTACACAATCTACCTTATTCCTATCACTATATCAAGTGGTCCAGGACTGGGACTAATTTTCTAGAAGAGGAGAAAACAGAAAACAAACAAAAACCCTTTCCTAGAAATTAGTCGAGTAGGAAAGAAAGATTCTTTCATCTCTGGTTGTGAAGATGTGAGTTGTAGCCCCAGAATTTGTGATGAATATGTTTGTTCCAGGTTAGATTTGCTACAAGATGATTATAAACTGGAGTTTACATAAGGATGTACACTAGGCCTTTTTTCCTCCCTCCCTCCCTTCCCCCTCCCTCCCTCCCTCCCTCCCTCCCTCCCTCCCTCCCTCCCTCCCTTCCTTCCTTCCTTCCTTCCTTCCTTCCTACCTTCATTTTCTATTATAACAAATGACCAAGAACTGGGTGCTTAAAACAACAGAAATTTATTCTCATAGTTTTGAAGGCCACAGGTCTAAAATTAAGGTGCAAGTGGGGCTAGGCTCCCTCTAGATGCAGGACTAGAAGAAAATTCATTTATTTCCTCTTGCTTATGGTGATTGTTGAAATTCCTTGATTTGTGGCTGCATCTCTCTGTCCTATCTGCACATCACCTTTTCTCTGTGGTTGTCTGTGTCAAAATTAACTCTACCTCACCCTTAGTATGAATACACTCGAGTGCATTTAGACCCACCACAATATTCCAGGATAAATTATTCTTTTCAAGATATTTACCTTAATTATTTATTTTGGCATGTAAGGTAATATATTGATACATGATTTGCTATATAAGATAATATTTATAGGTTTAAGTAATTAGGAAGTGAATATATATTGGTTAGGGGGCACATTTTTAGTCTAACATGAAAAATACAGTAGGGATAACATGTAGGATTGAGCAGAAGTAAAGACTGGGCTATGATGCCATCTCAATGAGGACCTCAGTCAAACTCACAGTGGTAACTGAAGCAATGGCCTTACAGCATTGTCCAAAGGTGAGATAAACTGGGCAGGGCTCTCTAACCCTCGTCATCCAGTTATTAAATGTAGCCTTTTCCAGAAAGAATGCATCATATTGGGTGAGTGATTCTTGCCAGTTGAGGCAATTCTCAAAGATGGCTGATGACTATTCGTTAGTTAGACTCTCAACAGCTGATAGAACACTTTCTGTATTCCAGAAGGAGAAAATGCTGGCGTTACATCACAGCATTCACTAAAATGTAAATTCACAGGAAAATATGCATGAAAGCCAAACAGAAACAAATGTAAGATTTAGGTTTGCCAAGTTCTAGATTCAAACTGATTAGATCTTTGAAAGTCTTCCTTTGATTCTGAAAGTGATATAAATTCCTTTGCTGCAAATTTTTGCTTAGAGTACATATAAAATGTGTTTATGTTATTTGCAACTAGTCCAGAAAAATATAAAAAATGTACAGAAATATGTATATTTCAAAGCTAAACAAGAAGAACTGCAAGAAATGTACTAAAAACTGTCTCCTTATTATAGATATTAAGTTTAGTTGTATAGATGGTTTTTCTGTTACTGCCTAAAGTCCTTTACTTGATAACATTTTCACATTATTGTCATAAGCAATACAATTACTCAAGGCTAGCCTCAAAACCCTGTGGTATAATGCTACTCCAGATATTTTCCCAGATCAGTAAGAATCATTCTCTTATGTGTGCTGTTAGAAATGCATAAATCTTGGGCTGCAACTTGTGTCTTCTGTGTCAGAATCTCAGAGTGGTGGCTTGAGAATCTTTGATTTAATACATGCTTTGATTTAATAATACATTCAGGTTATTCTTGACAGAAGCTTGTATTTCAGATTTATTTTTATTTTTTGTTTTTATTGCCTTTTACTAGGCATGTAGTGGTATCTATTTGTGATTTAATTTGTGTTTGCCTAATGATTAAATATATTAAGCATTTTTATATCTTTATTTGGTAATATATCTCTTAAATTCTTTGCCCATTTTCTTAGCATTGTTTTCTTATTATTGCGTTTTGAGAGTTTTAATATACTTTAGGATCAAGTCATTTATTAGGTATATAATTGGCAAATATTTTCTCTTAGTTTGTACCTTTTCACTCTCTTAACTTCATGTTCTGTAGAACCAGAAATTCTTAATTTTGATAAACTCCAAAGAATTTTTAATGTCTCACATCTTTAATATCAAAACAAAGAAAATTTTCTAAAAACAAGAGCAAAAATATTTCTTCCTATATTTTCTCCTAGAAGTTGTGTAGTTTTACATATGTGTCGCTAATCAATTTTGAGTTAATTATTTTCTAGGAGGAGAAATACAGATTGTGGTTTTTCCTTTTAAATTTTTTTGCACATGGGTAAATAATTGTCCCATAAATTATTATTTGTTCTAAAAGCATTTTTGAATTGATATTGCACCTTGTCCAAAATTAATTAACCACATATAGGTGGATCTATGTCAGGATGTTGTTTCTTCTTAAAATGTAATATATATATATATATATATATTTTTTTTTTTTTTTTCTATCTCACAATTAGTACAAAAACAGGCCAAGACAGACGAGGCCACAAAATATACTAGGGCATTTGTAATGTCCACTTTATTGTTTCATTGACTGATGTGTCTTTTTTTCCTCCAACACTATACTGCATGGTTTATTGCAGGTTTAAAGAAAATTTTGAAACAAGGGAGTTTGAGTTATTTGAGTATTTTTGTTTTTCAGTTGTATTTTTTAAATAGCCAGTAATTTGGCTATTCCAGTTCTTCTGTTTAAACAAATTTAATAATCAGTTTTGCAATTTTTTCAAAACATCAACTTAGGCTTTTAATTGGGATTGTAGTTAATCAACTGGTCAACATAGGAAGAATTTACATTTTAGCATTATTTAATCTTTTGAAATTGTCTGAAAACACATTTCTCCTTCACTTTTGAAAGAGACTATCACTGAGTATAGAATTTAAATTGACAGATTTTTATTTCAGCCTCTTGACAATGTCACATTGTCTTCAGACTTCTATTGTTTTTGTTGAGAAATGAACTTTATTTCTTATTCTTGACCCTTTTATGTAATACATTATTTGTTCTTTGGCTGCCTTTAATATTTCCATTTGTCTTTGTTTTTCAACAGCTTTCATGTTATTTTGTTGTCACTCTTGTTTATGCTGATCATGTTTCTTGAGATTTTGGGTGCCTTCTTAGATATTGGCTCTTGTTATATTTCATTAATTTTAGAAAATTTTTTGCAATCATATTTTCAAAACATTTTCTCTATTTTTGTTTTAGATTGCAACTACATGTATATTAAATGAAACAAATAGATAATGACATATCATTAAAAATCTCTTGGATTCTGTGTTCTGGATTCTCTATTTTTTTCTTTATTCTTCAGTTGTCCAAGTTTTACCTATCTGTCCTCAAGTTTACTCATTATTTCCACAAATGTGTCAAGTCTACTGAGAGTTTTTTTATCATTCTGTTACTATGTTTTGCATTTCTATTTTCTTTTTATTTTTCTAATTGTTTTTATCTCTGTGCTGAAATTATCTATCTCATCATGCATATTTTCCACATTTTTCATTGAAGCCTTTAATAAATAGTTATTTTAAATCTCTTAATGGATACTTCTAACATCTGCACTTTATCTAGATCTGCTCCTATTTATTGATATTTCTCTTCACAGCTCTTGTTTTATTAACACTTTGTTTGCCTCATATGTTTCTGTGAAAAGTTAAACATATTGCAAAGGACAGTAAAAAACAGATGAAGGTAATTTGTATTTATGCCTGGAAACTAGCATGCTTTATCTTTGAATAGACCTTTACTGTGGGGGCTTGAGTCGGTCTTGTCGGGAATTGAGTTTGGATTTTACTATTGCTAATATATGCCCCATAGGTTTCAGATTCCATCAATGCTAACTTTTGTTTGTGTTGGGAATAGATTTTCCAAAGAGTCTTGCTCAATGTCTGCACAAAACTCAGCTTTAAGTTTTCTCTTTGTAGCTATATCTCAAAGAAGGTCTTACTTCATGCTCTCCACACATTCCCCCAATAGCAGAATGCTGTCACTTTTTTTCCTAGATACTTGTTACCTTTTGGCAGTGGATGTAGACATTCTCTGTTACTCTGAGCCTTTGTTTTAAGCACGTGCATTCCTGGGTTTCAGGAGGGGGCTTATTTTATGATTCTATACTTTCCCCATTCTGTACCTATCCCTGATGTATTCCAAAGACAAAGGCTTGTCTTTGTTTTGTTTTGCTTCCTTTTTGTTTCATTTCTCCAGTGGTATCTGTTCCCTAAGACACCTTCTTTAAGAAGATAGGAACTTCTTGCAGTGGATTAAGGCTTTTGTTCAATAGAGAAAATAGATCAGAGTGGAGTATTTTCCTTTTCTTTCATTGACTATGGTCTATCTTCCTCATCCTGTACCACAGGGTCTGTAGGGGATGCTTTTCTATGAAATCTCATGAAATTTCATCATGTCTCTAATCTTTTACTATTATGGGTGAATAATGAGATGAATGGAGAAGAGCCACTTGTTGGTAATTGCACTGCATCTGTGTTTCTGAAGAGTTGTAAAGTCTCATGCCACCCCAAACTCTGCCTATATCAATTTGTTAAACATTTTAACTGAGTTATTTTCACTGACACTTGGCATCTACCCCAGGTAAACAGGAGCTCTTATCTTATTTTTCCTTACAGGTACGTATCATTCTTGGATTTCAGGTTAGTTGATTATCCTCTGATCTCAGTTGTGTAATGGGCTCAAGAAAAATTGTAATTTTGCCTATTAATCAGAATATTTTTGTTATTAGGTAAAGATTATTGTTATTTCCATCTTTCTATATCTTAATGAGAGTTGATCGAGTCTGAAAGCTGAAAAATTTTAGCCAATTCTGTATGAACATAGTGTCTAATTTTTCAAATTGGTCACCAACTTATGGTGGGGAGAAATAAGGGTTACCTCCTTAATTCAAATTGTCCTCACACACAGACAGACTGTCACACACACACACACACAATTTAAATATGGAGAGAGAGAGTAGTGAGAGAGAGAGAGAGACTGAGATATCTGAAAATTAAATATTTAACAGGAATTATAGGGAGAGAATATGGAATTTTTATTTTTCCAGAGTGAGATAATTTAGGTGCTTGTTAATAACTAAATTATTTATGTGGAAAGGAAGTTAAATGGGTTTACTATGAATAGAAGTCGAAGAATCCACTAAGGGTGTTTGCTCTTAGTCATGATAATCATGTTAACTAAAAAGTAGTGTAAAGCCATTACAAAATAAATAAAACATCTTTACTATATTCTGATGAATGAAAACCGTATCTTGATTGGTTTTTTACTCTAAAAATATGGGATAATCAGAGAGAAAGAGAATAAAGAGGGAGAATTTTCTTATGATAAAAGCCTTAATGTTAGGTGGCTGGTAGCTATCTTCTCCCAATAGTTCTCTGATGGTACATATCTGCATGTAATATTTAAGAAAAATGCAAATGCTCAAGTCATATCCCATATCCACTGGATTTAAGAGCTTAGAGGATGGTGCAGAAAAGTTATATTTTTATAAATAACTCAGGTAATTTTTTCTTCATTCAAGAATTTTGGAAAACTATTGTCTAGGCCAGTATCAGACAATAAGAAGAATTAAATGTTCATAGAGATGAGAAAATAAAGATGAAATTATTTTATTCATATACAGATTAGTGAGAAATGTACAGACCCAAAGTAATTTATTTAAGAAAGAGAACCTTGAAAGAAGTACATCAGATGACTCTTAAAATGAAAGCAATAGGGCATTCAAAAATTTTAAGGAGTATACAATTAAAGCTCTATATAGACCTTTACGCAAATAATTGAGTAACTCTTCCTAGAAACTGGGACACTAATGCCAAATATCATTAAAAAACCAAAACTGAAACTAAATCATTTGGAAATTTGGAAAGAAAGAAATAAAATTTTCCTTGTTTGCAGATAATATGATCTTATATTAGAAAAACCTAAAGAATCCACAAAAGAACTGATAAAAAAAAATTAAGTAGAGTTGCAGGATACAAAAATCAACATACCAAAATTAGTAGCAATTCTATACGCCAAAAGTGAACAATGTGAAAAAGAAATTAAAAAGTAATCACATTTACAACAGCCACACATAAAATTAAATACCTAGGAATTCACTTAACTGAAGAAGTGAAAGACTTCTATAGAAAAAAAGCAAACAAACAAACAAACAAAAAACACTGGTGAAGGACATTAAAAAGAACACAAAAAATGAAAATATATTTTATATTAATGGATTGGAAAAATCAATATTGGTAAAATGTCTATACTACCTAAAGCAATATACAGATTCAATACAATTCCAATCAAAATACCAATGCCATTCCTCATAGAAATAGAAAAAAAAATCCTAAAATTTATAAGAAAGCACAAAAGGCCCAGAATATCCAAAGCTATTTTAAGCAAAAATAACAAAACTGGGGGAATCATATTACCTGGCCACAAATTATACTACAGCACTATAGTAATCAAAACAGTATGGTACTGGCATAAAACCAGGCACATAAACCAATTGAAAAAAATAGAGAACCTGGAAACAAATTCATACACTTATAGGCAACCCATTTTTGACAAAGGTGCCAAAACCATACTCTGGGGAAAAGACAGTCACTACAATAAATGGTGCTGGGAAAACTGGTTATCTATGTGCTGAAGAATGAAACTAGATCCCTATTTCTTGCTATATACACAAATTAAATAAAAATGGATTAAAAGCCAAAACCAAAGACATCAAACTATGTAACTACTAAAAGAAAACATTGGGAAAACTCTTCAGGACATCGATTTGGGCAAAGATTTGCACAAGCAACCAAAGCAAACATTGACAAATGGAATCACATCAAGTTAAAAAAGGCCTCTGCATAGCAAAGAAAATAACCAACAAAGTGAAGAGCCAGCCAATAGAATGACAGAAAATAGTAGGAAACTACCCATCGAACAAGGCATTAATAACAGAATATATAATGAACTCAAACAAATCAACAGAAAAAAAATCTAATAATCTAATAAAATGATGGGCAAAAAATTAGAACAGACATTCCTCAAAAGAAGACATACAAATGGCAAACAGGCATATGAAAAGCAGCTCAATATCACTGATCGTCAGAGAAATGTAACTCATAACTACAATGAGATATTATTACATTGTCATTAAAATGGCTTATATTCCAAAGGACAGGCAATAACAAATGCTGGCTAGGATGTGGAGGAAAGAGAACCCTTGTACACTGTTGGTGGGAATTTAAATTAGTACAACGATGGAGAACAATTTGTAAGTTTATTAAAAAACTAAATTGAGGTACTATGTGATCAAGCAATGCTACTGCTAGGTACAGACACAAAAGAAAGAAAACCAGTATATTGAAGAGATATCCGCACTGTTATGTTTGTTGCTGCACTATTCACAATAGCCAAGATTTGAAAGCAACCTAAATGTCCATCAACAAATGAATGGATGTATTAGGCTGTTTTCACATGGCTATAAAGAAATGCCTGAGATTAAGTAATTCATAAAGAAAAGTGGTTTAACTGATGCACAGTTCTGCATGGCTGGAGAGGCCTCAGAAAACTTACAATCATGATAGAAAGAGAATGGCAAGCAAGCCACATCTTACATGCCAGGAGGAGAGAAGTGTGAATGAAGTAAGAACTGCCAAACACTTTTAAAGTCATCAGCTCTTCTGAGACCTCTATCACTATAATGAGAAGAGCATGGGGAAAACTGCCCCCATGATTCAATCACCTCCCACTCAGTCCCTACCTTGACACATGGGGATTACAATTTGAGATGAGATCAGGGTGGGGACACAAGAGCCAAACCATATTATTCTGCCCCTGGTCACTCCCAAATCTCATTCTCTTTTCACATTTTCAAAACCAGTTATGCCTTCCCAATAATCCTCCAAAGTCTTAACTCATTCCAGCATTACTTCAAAGTCCAAGTCCAAAGTCTCATCTGAGACAAGGCAAGTCCCTTTTGCCTATGAGCCTTTAAAATCAAAAGCAAGTCAGTTACTTCCAAGATGCAGTGGAGGTACAGGCATTGGCTAAATGTTCCCATTCCAAATAAGAGAAATCAGCCAAAACAAAGGGGCCAAAGGCTGCATAAAAGTCCAAATCCCAGCAGGGAATTTATTAAATCTTAAAACTCTGAAATAATCTCCTTTGACTCCATGTTTCACATACAGGGCATTATGATATAATGGGTAGGCCCCACAACCTTGGGGAGTTCCAATCCTATGGCCCTGCAGGATACAGCCCCTGCAGCTGCCTTCACAGGCTGACATTGAGTGCCTGCAGCTTTTCAGGTTCATGGCACAAGCTGTTGGTAGATGTACCTTTCTGGAGTTTGGAGGATGGTGGCCTTCTTACAGCTCCTCTAGGTAGTGCCCCAGTAGGCACTCTGCATGGGGGCTCCAACCCCACATTTCCCCTCTGCATTGCTCTATTAGAGGTTCTCCATGAGGGCTCCAACTCTTCAGCAGGCTTCTGCCTGGAAATTCAGGTGTTTTCATACATCCTCTGAAATCTAGGTAGAGGTTCCCAAAACTCAACTCATATCTGTGCACCTGCAGGCCCAAAACCATGTGGAAGCTGCCAAAATTTGGGGCTTGCATCCTTTAAAGCAATGGCCTGAGCTGTAGCTGGTTCCCTTTTAGCCATGACTAAAGCTAGAAGGGCTAGGACACAGGGCAGCAAGTTGCAAAGCTGCACAGAGCAGCAGGGCCCTGGGCCCAGTCCAGGAAGCCATTTTTCCCTCCTAGGCCTCCTGACTGGTGGGTGATTCTGCAAAGATCCCTGACATGCCCTGGAGACATTTTTTCACATTATCTTGGTGATTAACATTTGTCTCTGCGTTACTTATGCACATTTCTGCAGCCAGCTTGAATTTCTCCTCAGAAAATGGGTTTTGCTTTTCTATCGCATCATCAGGCTGCAAATTTTCTGAACTTTTATGCTCTATTTACCTTTTATACATAAGTTCTAATTCCAAACCATATCTTTGTGAATGAATAAAACTGAATGCTTTTAAGAGCACTCAAGTCACTCTTTCAATGCTTTGCTTAGATTTTTTTTTTTTTTTGCCAGATACCATAAATCATCTCTCTCAAGTTCAAAGTTCCACAGATATCTAGGGCAGGGGCAAAATACCACTATTCTTTTTGCTAAACCATAAAGCATAGGGAGAATCACCTTTACTCCAGATCCCAATAAGTTGCTCATCTCCATTTGAGACTTCATTGTTCATATCACTATGAGTATTTTGGTCAAAAACATTCAACAAATTTCTAGGAAGTTCCAAACTTTCTCACATCTTTCTTTTTCTGAGCCCTCCATACTGTTCCAACCTCTGCCTGTTACCCAGTTCCAATGTAGTTTCCATATTTTCAGTTTATCTTTATAGCAATGACCTACTACCTTGGTACCAATTATCTGTATTAGGCTGTTTTCACACTGCTATAAGGAAATGCCTGAGAATGAGTAATTTATAAAGGAAAGAGATTTAATTGACTCACAGTTCTGCATGGCTTGGAAGCCTCAGAAGACTTACAATCATGGTGGAAGGAGAAGGGGAAGCAAGGCACATCTTACATGGCAGTGGGAGTAAAGAGAAGAGTGAATGAAAGAGAACTGCCAAACACTTAAAACCATCAGCTCTCATGACAACTCCCTCACTGTCATGAGAACAGCATGGGGGAAACTACACCCATGATTCAATCACCTCCCATCAGCCCCCCCTCAACCCATGGGGATTACAATTTGAGATGAGTTTTGGATGGTGACACAGAGCCAAACCACATTAATGAATAAAGAAAATGTGGTACATATGCACAATGGAATACTATTTAGCCATGAAAAAGAATGAGATCTAGTGATTTGCATCAACATGGATGGAACTAGAGGTCATTATGCTAAGTGAATAATTCAGGAACAGAAAGACAATCATCACATATTCTGACTTATTTGTGCGATCTCAAGATCAACACAATCGAACTCATGGTAATAGAGAGTAAAAAGATGGTTACTATGCGCTGCAAAGGGTAGTGGGGGACAGGGGGAGGTGGAGTGGATAATGGATACAAAAACTTAGAATGAATAAGTCCTACTCTTTGATAGCACAGTAGGATGACTGTAGTCAATAATATATTAATCCTATATTTTAAAATGCCTTAAAGGATGTAATTGGATTATTTGTAACCCAAAGGATAAATGTTTGGGTGAATGGCTAGCATTCTCCATGATGTGCTCATTTAACATTACATACATGTATCAAAACTTCTTGTATACCCCATAAATATATACATCTACTATGTACACACAAAAATTTTAAAAAATTAAAAAATATATAATTTTAGGCAAAAATACAAATCAAAAATGAGCATAAAAATGTCTGTGAACCATGTGTTGAAAAAAAAATTGAGTTCGATATCTAAGGGATGGCTCAGGAAAAATGAACCATGGCAAAGGAGAGCTTGGCAGGAAATGGAAGTTTCAATTTTAGGCACTAGTTAGATACTTTCCTAGTAGAAAGTAGCTGCTAGAGTAATGAAAGTGAACACAATCCTGGTCCCAGTCCATACAGATTCATCTCATTGTGGATGACTTCACAAAATTAAATAGAGGAACATTTGTTATTAAAAATATAAATAATAAATATGTGGGATATAGAACAAAGGCTAAGCACAATAAATAAATTACAATTGAATAAAAGAATATTGATACTATATAGGATGATAAGACAAGAGATCAACTAAGGGAGAAGTTTAAAATGTTAAAACACACACTTAGAATTGAACATTTTTTTAAAAAAGTATATTAATAACCAAAAATTTGGAATAGATTCACCACAGACATATACTATCAATACTGAGAGAGGAGCTAGATACAATAATTTTGTTGCTTTTTAAAGTAACACAATTTGTGCAAGCCTAGAAAAATATAATAGCCAAGAAAAAGCTGAGTTTTTTGGAAGCATATATGACAAAGTTACTATGTTCACTCATTCTCTGGAGACACAATTTTCATGGAACTGGCAGTGACTTCAGGGCAGGAGTCAGCTAAAGGAGTGTCTTCATTGAAACACATGTTGTCACTCAAATGGAAAAGACTGCTAGGTGGCAGATTTTGTGGCCTTCATAGTAAGTGACACATAATGAGAAGCATTGGTAGCCACTATCAAGAATCAGAACACGTAATCATTCATCATGATGGTGGGGTGAATGTGTCAGAAGGAAAAAACCTAAAAGGTAAATAAAAACTGCAGATTTTAAAATATGTATGATTGGACATCATAACCTAGATAAGATTGTGGTTAGGAATGATGTTTGTAAAAATAGCAAAAAGTTATCAAGTGGCAACTTCAATGGGTGGAGGATTTAAAACATTTCTGTACTTTTTTTTTTTTATCAGTGGGAAATTCTTGTGAAAGTTACTGTATTAATGCCGTTTTCCCCATTGAGGTAGTCACAGGTTGTATACTCTTAGAGCTGTATATTGGTCTGGGCCTACCTTTCTCTTTTCTACTATGATCTATGATTGCAAGGAAAAGAGTCAGAATTCATCCAGTTCTGTATTCTCAGATAAGTATTTAAGTTGCTCAGAATTCATTTTGCTTTATAAAATAAATGTATGTATAGCCAATGCTTCAGTAATTTTAATACATTCTGAATTGCTTAACTGTATTAAAAGTGGAGGGCACATCGAAATTGAATACCCCAAACTTTCTCTCACCATCTTTAAATCGAGAAAACTTTATCTAAGCATCCAGATTTCCTACAGGCACATTATTTCTTGACTGATGAACAGCAAAACATAACATAAAGACTGATATAAACACCCATCTTCATTTTCTTTCACCCTGTCTTTCTCTAAGAAGGAATTATCCTATACAATTTTAAAATCTAAAGCCTTAGTCAGGATATTTAATCTCATCTCTTTAGAACTTTGTTTAGTTTCATACTCCACTGCTTCCTTTTCCTCTGTCCATAAAAATGGCAAAGACTCTCTGTGTCTAGGAATGTCCCTCATTCTTGCTGTCTTCTGAAGCTGCCTCCATTTCTCTCTGCATAGAAAATAGCCCAGGTCCTTCATCCCAGTGCAAGAGTCAGAATATAATTAAACCAGAGCTGAATGGATGTGAGAGAAAGGTGATGCCTAGTTCTATTTATCTGCTCTTTTTCTTCTCCTTATGCAGAGGAAGAATTTCAAGAACCATTTTGGTGTTTATGAGCAAAGTAATTGTCAGAATGACTTGGGTGCTTCTTAAATATTTACCTCAATTTGTAATTACCATTAAATAAAACTTTTTATTTTGGGTTTTGTAAAACAGAATCGCAAAATTTTTCTCAACTTCAGCCAGATGTACATTTGCTAGAAGAATATGATACAATGTATAACAATGGTATCACCATGTATTAAAACAAATCCAACCAATCATAGACTTAAAAAAAGACTAAAGCTAATTCTGCAATTGCCTTGCACCCCCTGTATTTTTTTCCCTGGTATTGCTTTGATGCCGTGGAACCCCAGCCTTCCCCTCAACAGTCAATTAGAAACTTAATTTGGAGTCATTCTTTTATATATATATATATATGTGTGTGTGTGTGTGTGTGTGTGTGTAATATATATGTATAATATATATGTGTAATATATATGTGTTATATATATGTATAATATATATGTATAATATATATACACACATACACACATACATCTACACATACAGTTTTTCAATTTTTACTTTAGGTTCAGGGGTACGTGTGCCAATTTGTTACATGGGTCGATGGTTTGTCACTAAGGTTTGTACGAATGGTTCAATCACCCAGGTAGTGAGCATAGTACCCAATATGTAGTTTTGTAACTTGCATCCCCACAAGTCTTGCATCTTTATATCCATGTGTGCTCAATGTTTAGCTACCACTTACAAGTTAGAATATGCAGTATTTGGATTTCTGTTCCTGAATAAATTCACTTAGAATAATGGACTGCAGCTGCATCCATGTTTCTTTAAAGAACATGATTTCATTTTTTATGGCTGCATAGTATTCTATTGTGTGTATGTACCACATTACTTTTATCCAGTCCACTGTTGATGGTCATCCTGGTTGGTTCCATGTCTTTGCTATTGTGAATAGTGCTGCAATGAGCATACGATTGCACGTGTCTTTTTGGTTGAATGACTTATTTTTCTTTGGGTACATAATAGGCAAAGGGCATGAACAGACATTTCATAAAAGAAGACATTTATGCTGCCAACAAATATGTGAAAAAATGATTAACATCACTAGTGATTAGGGACTTGCAAATCAGAACCATATTGAGATTCCATCTCACATCAGTCAGAATGACTATACTAAAAAGTCAAAAAGTAACAGACGTTGACATGGTTGTGGAGAAAAGAGAATGCTTATACACTGTTGGTGAGAATGCAAATGAGTTTATCTATGATAGGTTGCAGTATGGAGATTTCTCAAATAATTTAAAATAGAACTGCCATTTGACCCAGCAACTCCATTACTGGATATATACCCAAGGGAAAATAAATCCTTATTTATATTTTTACCACCTCTTCTTCACTGTGCTAAAATGTCAGACAGTTGGAAGTTCCTTGGAATGACTATCTAAATGCCAGACTTTAGAGGCCATTTCTCTGAATGTCAGCAATCGTACTGCAATTGCCCTCCAATCTTCTGCCTATCTGCCCCGATCAACACTTGAACCTGGAGGGTCAACAATTAGTTAGTAGTTATTCTGAGTGGACATGGAGAGAGAATGGAGGATTATATTTTCTTTTATTGAGACTTTTAATTAATATTAATTTTAATTCCACTTATCTTAAAATATTCTTTATCTGGGCTTTTTTACACCTTAGTCTATGCAAGTATCCACATAGCTAAACTTTCTCAAATGTAGCCATTATTCTGCAAGCAAAAAACAAACAACAGAAAAACGAGCAAAAAAAAATCTTCTGGATCTTAGCAATTGAAACTGCTCTAATTGCTTTTATTTGTATGATATGCTGTAGTTTCATGCATTATTTATTTACCATAATTTTAACGGCTTCTTAAAAGCAAGAGAAGGTTGAAAAATGTTTAGGTTTTCATTTTGAGCCAGAAATTCCTTAAGGTGAACAAATTGCCTTGAATTCCCAATGTTAATACAAAATGGGGAAGACAAGGGTAATCGTGCAAATACTTGATACTTTCCAAGGGCCCAGGGAGAAGGAGAAGTGTTGCAATGCTTTGCTGTTTGGTGAGTCCTTTCTCTGTCTTTGTAGGGTGTTCAACTTTGTTTATAGTAGATGACAATGAATATGATATTTGTCCTGACAACATTCATTATGCTTAGTTCAGTGCAAGTAATCTTCAGGTTATTTGGCCTAAATCTACTCCCAAGTTTTATTTTACTTTTTTGTTAATGTTAATATTTATTATTATTATATTTTGTTGTAGAGGTCCACAGACTAATGCAATCACAGGGAAAATATAATAAGGCCTTTGACATTTTTGGAAAATTTCACTGTAGAGATTATTTTTATAGGGCAATTTATACTTTAATCAGAAGCCTATGGAAGTGCCCCATTTCTCTGCCTCTTCACTAACAGATTATTAGTATTATAATTAGAAATACAACTCTTAATTATAGAGAATAAAAATATACTTTGTTTCTAAAATACTTCAACTTTAAAGTGAATGAGTCTCACAATCACTACGTTTATTTTATCTAGTATCTTAACAGTAGCAGACTCTTCATGAACAAAGGAAGTAAATGGACAGGAGCTCTCCACTCACTATTTCATTATAATGTACCTCTCTGAGCACTAAGAGGCAACCGTGTTAATCCATAATGTTTCTATTTCACCCATATTTCTCTGTAGTGATTTAACTGAGGATATATACCATGAAAACCTGTGAGTGATTATATATATATTTTTAATATATATACTTGTAATTAAAAAAAAACTTCCAAGTCTATTTAATCATTGCATTCAATAAATATTAGGATATTGTTTCTCCCATTTACCACTAACTCTGAAAACTTAACATGGCTTCTATTTTTATTAAAATATGATCCCAACCTCTGCTTTACATTCTCGTGATGACTTGACCACAATATTTTCACCCCATGACTCAAATTGTTATATTTCCCCTAACAATCTAACAAAAATGCGGATAGAGTTTCTAACCCTCTATTTTAGAAAACATTTTAATAATATGAGCTGTCTTCAGTTAATGTATATTTGTCATAGTTCTCAACTTGTTTTTATCTCTTGAAACAAGTTATGTTTTTCCTGTCAGAATCACAGTGGATATTTCAGCACATTGACAGAATTTAAGGAAAAAAATTTCACTAAAAATAAGCAGAACTATTTTTTAAAGGAAAAGAATCAAATTAATGGTAAAGTTTAACAGGTAGCTCAAGCAGAAGAAGTCATTTATTTGTTCTTACAACTTGTAATTAAGTGATGTGCACTCGGGGCAATCAGTTTATTGGAAGACTACAAGAATCATTATGTTCTAGCTTTTCCTCCTCCTACACGAATAATTAATATTCTGAAACAAAACATTGCAGGACACTCAAATGATGATTTTAAATATTTTCTTATTGTTAAGAAAACTATTCTACCACAAAACTAGTGAACAAAGCTTGTAATGGAATTAGGTATTTTTCTTTCTATTGTACAGAAGAAAGGCTTATATTTCCAACTAAAAGATAAATGACATGTATTTCTCACATATCACATCATTTGCTTGTAAAACAGGTTTTCCTCTACAATTGACTTATTCTGATGGCATTCCTTGAATATTGACAGTTTTATGCATTCAATATTTATATGCACAGAATAGTGTTTAATTGACACATGTAATTAGATTTTCCGTCTACAGTTGAGTATAATTTGGCTGTGTATTGCCTAATTCAATGCAGCTTAGACACTGAAAATAATTTTATGTGGGTAATTATCTAAGTTGTTTAAACCACTGAGCTAATAAGGTGACGTTCAGGTTCATTTAGAAACTATAGTCCCTGACCCCACATAAATATATGTTTCCTGTGTGCAAAGATAACAAACAATGGAGAGTACATGTATTTTAAAAATTTGTATTGTCTCCTGGAAACAAAATTCAGACTCAATCTTTTAACAAAAAGAATAAAAATATCATTTTTAAAGACTGAGAACATAATGGTGACTAATTGTGCCACTCTATATGTTGCTATAGTATAAAAAAAGTTAATTGAAGATCTTTCTCCCTTCAGTATTTGTTTTTCCTCATTTCAAGAAAGTAACAGATCCTTTCCTACCACTTGTTTTTGGCAGAAATTTGTGCATTTAGGACACATTCAGAATTTTTAATTATATTCCTAAAGCTTATGATAGGAAATTTTATTGAAAATATTAAGTTCAGTGCTTTCCAGGGGATTAGATGAGAATCCATGGTCTAAGAGGAGACCAAAATGTTTAAGAGAAATTCATAGTTGAATGCATGAGAGATAATAACAGCAAACACACAGTTCATTGGAAGAACTTAAATAGATTAGACAAACAATGCAGTTGAGGAATCTGCATGAGACATCTTGTGAGACTGGAATCTGGGCACTCCGTGCTGAGCCTTGGCCCATATTTTCTTTACTTTGCCAAACATGAGAACAACAGAACCGATAGATGTGGAGAGTCGCCTGGCTTCTACAACATTCATCTAAGTAGCAGACATGAAAGAATTGAATCAGAAGTCTTTTGCTTCATTAAAAAATATATTAAGTCCTTACCATGCATTACAACAGTAAGAAAGATGAACACAAATTTTCTGCTGTCATCCTATAGGGCTGAGGGAAGACAATAAATCAATCAGTAAACTATGTAATGTATTAGAAAATTATAAATCCTGTGAAGGAGAAAGGTAAAAGAGTAATAAGGAAGATGGGGGTTGGAGATCAGCACTTTAAGAGTTTGGTAGGAGAAAGTTTCTCTAAGGTAACACATGAACAAATAATTCAAGGAGGTGAAATGGGCACAGAGACCAAGTACAAAAACACTTGATTGGGGGCTTCTCTGTAAATTTGAGGAATAGATAGGAGGCCTGCATGTCAGGACCTAAGTAAGCAAGGACAGAGTGATAGAAGATAAGGTTGGGCAGGTAATTCAGTGTCAATTTGTCTGCCGATTCGCTGATTTTTCACCAGATACTGTTGTAACCCTTGAAGAGAATCATGGCCGCTATGGTGACTGACATTGAATTTTAAGATAGCCTCAAAGGGTACTTGGAGTCTTGTTGAATTTAATTGGGGATATAAGATGGGGCTATCAATGCTTTGGGGAAAAAATTGTTATGAGTACTGTTAATATCCACTGTACATGCCTTCCTGCTGGTATATCCCTATACACTCCTCTCAAGAAGTAATTATATCCTGAATTGAGTGTTAATCATTGCTTTATATTTTAAAATATAGTATGTTGATATATGTAGCTATAATGTATTCATTTTCATTGCTCCCTAGGAATCAATTTTCTGAACATAACTCAGGTTATTTACCCATACCCCCATTGAGCCCATAGCCCCATTGAGCCCATACCCCCATTGAGGAACATTGTTGTTATGTCCATTTTTTTCTCCAATGTAAATGATGCTGATATGAACATTTTTGCATCTTTGTATTATCTCCTTATTCAAATTTTAAAGCATTTCTTAAAGGTATATATCTAACAATGTTGTGGGTCATAGAAACAGGTGCATTTTAAAACTTTCTAAATCAAGTTACATTTCTCTCTATATTTGCTGCACTGATATCATCCACATTCTAGGATAAAGTCATTTTTTCTAGGCAGTGGTTCCCAATAGTTTTAAGATTGCAATTGGAGCAGGTAATATTTACAATTTTCCTGACTGTCCTGTGTATTACTGAAAATTCACTGCACGTTCTTGACCACTAAATGCCTTCCAGACCTCTAATATGTCATTTAAAAAACCCAGAAGTAAGCCTTCTCCTTCACATTTCTAAACCTTTGGCAATAGTTGGTATTTTAACTTATTTTTAAATATTTCCTATCTTTTCATGGAGATTCTACATGCCCATCTAATGAATGTGTATTGCATTTATCTGGAATTCCTTTGTATTTTTTTAATCAGTATACTCCATGCCTCTGGAATCTAATTCATCCCATAATGTGCGGTGAACACACGGGTTGCCTATATTTTGAGAAATTTCCTAGAGTATTTTAAATATAGGTTCCTTCTAATTAATTCCTGGTTTATCAACTTGCTCATTTCCTCTGTTGCTCTTTTGGTTGAGATCATATATATATTTCTGTGGGATACTTGTGTTTATCAATTTTCTTTTGTCCATTCTTAAATTACTTTTGATAAGAATTACCTATTTATTGTATCATTTGCACATATTCAACATCAAATTTAAGTCAAATATCACTTTTTAAATAGATTTTGTAACAATTGTAGAAAGAAGGCTTCTTTTGTCTTTGTTTTATGTGTTGTCCTTCGTAGTGACTGCTAAATTTTTATGTCAAATAAAATCTAAAGCATTGTGCCAGGTAATTTTACGTTTCTTAGAGAGTTAGATAAGAGGAAATAGAATCCACATTCAAGTTATACAGGATGATAAAGTAGTCAGAATGCCCTAAAATAGCTTTCTTAAATTTGTCAGGTATCTGAAAAAAATAGATCTTTCAAGAGTCATTTAAATATTCAAGACTGAATCTGACTTGGAAAGATTGGTGTTAGTCTATTCAGGATGGGAACTATTTTATATATGTTGTAATTTTAGAAGGGTTCAAAATCAGAAAAGTTTAAAGTAAATTAATAAACAAAGAAACAGTTCAATAAGATGTGATTGAGATGATGATTTGAGAAAAGGAGAAGGTCAAGGAATAGATAGACCTGGAGAAGCTGGTTAAATCACACTTTCAGAATCATTACATAGAATAAATTACAATTACTCTAAAATGGGGTTAGTAAAGTTGAGATCCTTACATTTTTAAACTTGCTTTACTTTCCTTCTAATAACTGTATAAAAATAAATTTCAATGAATAAAGAGAATGCACCTTAATAACATGTTCCAGAAAACCCCTATCATTATATCCAGAATTGTTCTACTTTTAATGCCAATGTAGTGTCAGGAACTGAGATTAAAAAACAAAACAAAACAAAACAAAACAAAACAAAACAAAAACCCTGGCCGGGCGCGGTGGCTCACGCCTGTAATCCCAGCACTTTGGGAGGCTGAGGTGGGTGGATCACAAGGTCAGGAGATCGAGACCATACTGGCTAACATGGTGAAACCCCGTCTCTACTAAAAATACAAAAAATTAGCCAGGCGAGGTGGTGGGCGCCTGTAGTCCCAGCTACTTGGGAGGCTGAGGCAGGAGAATGGCATGAACCCGGGAGGCGGAGTTTGCAGTGAGCCAAGATCGCGCCACTGCACTCCAGCCTGGGCGACAGAGTGAGACTCTGTCTCAAAAAAAAAAAAAAAAAAAAAAACACTCTACTGTGGAAATTTTAATTTATAGACAAGTATTAGTCTTAGCAGGATTCTGGTTTCAGATACTCCCTGCTACTGTAGTCAATATATTATTATGGTAGCTGCTTGCTGAATGGCATATGCATATTTCATGCCATCATTTTCTTTCCTAGTTATTTATTGGGAGGTTTTGCCAGAGCATGAGTTATATTCATTACTCTGAAAACTAGATGGGTTTGAAGCCATTTGACAAACAGAACTTGATATAAATTAACATACTAAGATAATTATCAATTTTCCTTAGATAACGATTTTAATAACAGAGAGGAATTGTTAAAGCAAGAGATAGAATCAACAATATCAGTCAATTAGATAGAGTTTAAAAAGTCTAGTTTAATTTTGTCATTTTGTTTAAAAATTTAAGTTTATCATTGACATATATTTAGCTAGTTCTGTGATAATAATGGTATATATTTTCCAATATGTTATATTTTCTGTGCATAAAATCTTTCGTTTGTGAATCTCAACATTTTTATAATAAAACATTTATGTATATAAAGAAATATAATAATCTTAACTTTATGACTATTTTAAAACTATTTCCATAAAATGCACTTAGGAACAAGTCACAAACTTACTGTATTATATTTCTCATGGTCAGAAGTTTGAAATAAATTTTATTAGGCTAAAATCAAGGTGTCACCAGGGCTGCATTCTTTCTATAGAGTCCATTGGAGAACCTGTTTCCTTGCCTTTGAATTATTTTACCATTGTTTTTTAAGACTGTATTTTTTATTTTAAATAAGAGATGGAGTCTCACTCTATTATCCAGTCTGGAGTACAATTGCATGATCATAGCTCACTAGAGCTTCAAACTCCTTGGATCAAGTGATCCTCTCACCTCAGCCTCCCTGTGCCTACATGTGTGTGCCACCATGCCCAGCTAACTTTTATTTATTTTTATTAGATATGGTGTCTTGCTATGTTGCCCAGGTGAAGACTGTATTTTTAGAGCAGTTTTAGATTTACAGCAACATTAAGAAGAAAGTACAGGGATTTTTAATGAATCCCCTGCAACTGTTTTCTTTTATTTTACTAAAGACTGGCCTGTAATTTCTGTTTTAAATCACTGGTTATCTTCAACTTGGAAAATTTTTTTCAGTTGCTATTCTGATGAAATTAGTTCTTCCAGTGTATGACATTGTGGTTGATGTTATGTTTTCTTTGTTTTCTTTGATTCAAATTCAAGGTGTCAGAGGTGGGGTAAAATGGTGAAATAGAAGGCTCTACCAATTACCCCCAACTACCCACAAGGACAAAATTTAACAAATATGTACACAAGAAAAGCACCTTCATAAGAAGTAAAAATCAGGTAAGCCCTCACAGTACCTGGTTTTAAATTCACATCGCTGAAAGAAGCACTGAATAGGTAGGAGAAACAGTATTGAATCACTGACATCATCTGTCCCCCTCCAACCAGCCACCCACAAAGCGACCATATAAAACAGCCCTGGCCATAGTGGAATTGCCAATAATAGCAGTAGAAATTGAGTTACCACAAGCCTTGCCACCACAGGCTACAGTGCCCTGGGGCCCTAATAAACGTAAAAGGCTGTCTAAGCTACAAGGTCTGCAACTTTTGCACAAGTCCTACTGCTGAATTGTGCTCAGAGACAGTAGACATGGGGGAATAGGTGATCTACTGAGACACTAGCTGGAGCAGCTAATGGAGTATTGGCATCATTCCTCCCTTAACATGAGGCTGCATAGTTTATGATTCCAAAAGAGACTACTTCTGGCTGGGCACGGTGGCTCACGCCTGTAATCCCAGCATTTTGGGAGGCTAAGGCAGGCAGATCACGAGGTCAGGAGTTTGAGACCAGCCTGACCAATATGGTGAATCCCCGTCCCTACTAATAATACAAAAAGTACCCGGGCGTGGTGGTGCATGCCTGTAGTCCCAGCTACTTGGGAAGCTGAGGCAGGAGAATCACTTGAACCCGGGAGGTGGAGGTTGCAGTGGGCCGAGATTGCCCACTGCATTCCAGCCTGGGTGACAGAGTGAAACTCTATCTCAAAAAAAAAAAAAAAAAAGAGACTACTACTTTCCTTTTGAGGAAAGGAGAGGGAAGAGTGAGAAGTATTTTGTCTTGTGTATTGGATACCAACTCAGCCACAGAAGGACAGGGCATCTGGGCATCTATCACAGTCATGAGACATTCTTTCCAAGCCCTACCTCCTAGACGACATTTCTATGAACACACCCTTAGGCAGAAAGAAATCTGCTGCCTTGAAGAGAAAGACCCAGTCTCAGCAGGATTTATCACGTTCTAACTGAAGAGCCCCTTGGCCCTGAATGAGCAGTGACACCAGGTACTATGTCAAGGGCTTTGGGTGAGGCTCTGAGACTTTCTGGCCTCAGAAGAGGCTTAGCACATTCCCAGATATGGTGGCTATTTGGTGAGACAGTTTCTGCTTGAGAAAAGTAGAGGAAAAAGTAAAGGGGACTTTGTCTTGAACTTTAGGTACCTGCTCAACCACAGGGAGATAGAGCACCAAAAAAGCACTTGGGGTCCCTAACTCCAGGACATGGCTTTTGGATGCCATTGATGTACCTGCCCAGGGCCAGAAGGGAACCTACTGCCTAGCAGGGTGAGTCAGGGTGATTCCCAGTCCAGGCAGCATTTATAATGTGTTTATCCAAGTGCCCCAGAGCCTTAAAAGGATATCAGCAGTAGTTTGGCAGCACTGTCCTTGGACCTGTGGTGGCAGTGGCCACAGGATGAGGTTCCTTTGTCTTTGGAAAAGGAAGGAAACTGTGGGAATGACTGCTTCTTGTGGTTTGAGAGCCAGTTCAACCTCAATAGAATAGAATTCCAGGGAGACTTCTAAGGTTTTGACCCTAGTCCCTGACTTCCAGATGGCATTTCTGGACCTACTCAGGGCCTGGGTGACCTCACTGCCCTGAAGGGAAAAACACAGGCCTGGCTAGCTTTGCCACTTGATAAGTGTAATGGAAGAGAACAAAGGTATCTCCCTGGTAATCTAGAGAATCATCACAGATTTTGTCCAAGACCATCAAGCCAGTACCTATACAAGTTTGCAAGAACCACATTATTACTGGGTTTGGTTCCATACCTTTAAAGCAGGTACAGCTTAGATCACAACACCAAGTCCTTTTGAATATCTGGAAAGCCTTTTCAAGAAGGACAGATACCAGCAAGCCCAGACAGTGACAACTATATCCCTAACTCTTCAATGCCCGGAAGAAGACAAACATCTACAAGTATCAGTACATTCCAGAAAAAAAAAAAAAAACAGCCTTAGAAGATGAACTAAATAAAGCACCAGAGACCAATCCTGGAGAAACAGAGATATGTGATCATTGAAACAGAGAGTTCAAAGTAGCTGTTCTGAGGAAACTCAAATAAATTCAAGATAACACAGAGAAGAAATTCTGAATTATATCAGATAAATTTCACAAAGGTATTGAAATAATTAAAAAGAAGCAAGTAGAAATTCTGGAGATAAAAAATGCAGTCACTGTACTGAAGAATATATTGGATTTTTTTTTTTTTAGACGGAGTCTCACTCTTGCCCAGGCTGGAGTGCTGTGGCGTGATCTCGGCTCACTTCAAGCTCCACCTCTCGGGTTCACACCATTCTCCTGCCTCAGCCTCCCGAGTAGGTGGGACTACAGGTGCCTGCCCCCATGCCTGGCTAATTTTTGTATTTTTAGTAGAGACAGGGTTTCACCGTGTTAGCCAGGATGGTCTGGATCTCCTGACCTCGCGATCCACCCACCTCGGCCTCCCAAAGTGCTGGGATTACAAGGAATGTTTAAATAGCATAATCAATCAAGCAAAAGAAAGAGTTAGTGAGCTTGAAGAAAGGCTATTTGAAAATACATAGTCAGAGGAGACAAAAGAAGAAAAAGCCAGTGAAGCCTACCTGTGGAATCTAAATAATAGCCTCAAAAAGGGCAAATCTGAGACTTGTTGGCCTAATAAAAGAGTTAGGAAAGGAGAAGGGGTAGAAAGTTTATTCAAAACGATAATAACAGGGAATTTTTAAAACCTAGAGAAGGATACTGATATCCAAGTACAAGAAGGTTATAGAACACCAAGCAGGTTTAACCTAAAAAAGACTACCTCCAGATATTTAATAATCAAATTACCAAGGATCAATGACAAGGAAGGACTCTTAAAGCAGCAAGAGAAAAGACACAAATGACGTACAATGGAACTCCAACACATCTGGGAGCATACTTTTCAGTAGAAAGTTTATGGGCCAGGAGACAGAAGTGCTGCCATTCAATGGTGACTGCCTGTCCTACCTGGTCATAACTTTCTGGCTGAGAGACTCAGATCTCTAAGGCCTGTAATAAATAAGGTTTACTATTTTGTCAAAATGTTTTCCTATGTCTCCTGTATTATCATTTTATAAATTATTGTGTATACAGTGTGCACAATATATATTGCAATATGCACCAATATATTGCAACAGCTAGCATGACACAAATACAATATAGTCATGTGTTGCTTAACTACAGGGATACTTTCTGAGAAATGCATTTCATCTTTGTTCAAACATCTTAGAGTGTACTTACACAAACCTCAATGATATGGCCTACTACACACCTATGCTATATGGTGTGAACTATTGTTCATAGGCTGCAAACCTGCGAAGCCAGATACTGTCCTGAATACTGTAGGCAACTGTAACACAATGGTACCTATGTGTGTATCTACACATAGATACGCCAAGTATGTGGCATCTTGTCTTTCTCTCTCTCTCACACACACAGTTGTATGAAAACATAGCACATCCGAACACAATAAAATTTTTCTAATATGTTGTCTTTGTCTTTCAAACTTATGAATTCTTTATTTCTACATGAATTTAGCATTTGTTTCCTGAGCTAAAAGCAAGTAGATCCAAATAAAGAGATACTTGTTTTTCAAACACCTTACTACAGTCTGCCTAAGAATATATTATTATTATATTTTTAAAATCTCATCCTTCTTTGGACCCTACTTTAATTTTTCTGTTACCTGTTTTCAGTAAAAATATAGTATTATAATATTTTGGGACCATCACATATGTGGTCCATTGTTGACTGAAATATTATTATTCTGTGCATGACTGTACAGATATGGTATACTCATAACGTCTGTTTATAAAGAGTAGCAAATAATTCACTCTTTTCTGAGTTCCTAGTATCTACCAACAAACTTAGAAACAATTATTGATTTTAATACTCTCCCAAATCCTATCAAGTTAGTCTGCTTAAAAATTACTTCATTCATTCAAAGTTTTTAAAAAAATTAACCTAATCTGTTGCAGTTAAGTACAGTACTTAAACAACTTCTCAATTTTATAGCTTAATTTGAACTATCCATGTGATGGAAGTAACAAGTTACAGGGCTCTGTGAGGATCAAATGGATCATTGCTTTTAAAAATCACAGAGAGTATTGACATGAAGCAGTGACTCAATAGTAGTCTGCAACTAGTATTATTTATAATAACTAATAGTAACTACTATTAATTACTATTACCCTGTAGTTATGAATACTAACAGTATTCATATTGTAAATATATTTTATTATATATTTTAATTCTTTTTTTGTAAAATATTAAATATTCTATTATCTCCTCTAGGATTATTAAAAAATATTATGTGCTCTAGATGAATTATCTTCATGTAGTAGTTAAATGTGGTTATACATTCCAACCTGGATTTTAAGCTTAAACTTTGTGCCTTTGTGATAGATGGTATATGACATTTCTAATTGATTTCTAGAGAAATTATTCAATTTTTAATTTATTCTTATCATATATTAATAGATTATTATTTCACAAATTATATCCTAGAGTAAATAACTTCTAGGTAGATGAAAACAATTGTAAATTAAAATTATCAAATTTTCACTAAATTCTTATCTATCTGATTTATTCAAAGGGCATGTAGGCTAGGGTTTCTGGTAACCAAATCTACATTTATCTCCATATTTAGCCCAGACACTCTCATTATAATTTTGTCTTACTTTTTAGTGTCAAACAATGTGCAACAATCCGGGGACATTTAACACAGATGCATTTGGACCCACTGCTCACTCGTAATGAGAACTTCTAAAACTTTATCAAATTCATTTATCAAATCAAATATTTTTTATTGAGTTTTTAGGGTTTTTTAGGTATAAGAACATATCATCAGAGAAAAGAGATAAATTAATTGCTTTTCCAATTTGGATGCCTTTAATTTTCTTGCCAGATTGCTCTGGCTAAGCTTCAAGCACTGTATTAAATAGGAGTGGTGAAAGTGAGCATCCTCATTTTGTTCTAGTTCTTAGGGGATTAAAATTTAGTTGTATTTTTTTAAGCTTACTTTTGAGATTTCTTTGTCTTTCTAAGCTCCAGTTTGCTTCAACTATTTTTTATAATAATAATATATATTGACACTGAAAAAATGCCTTTTGTTTAGCACCTAATAATATTTCATGCAAAATTCTCTAAAGATTTTTAAGACCTTTGTAGATTATGTAGGTTTTTCACTAATTCAAGTCCATTTATGACAAAATATACCAGTGTCTTTGCCTTAGTACATTTCCTATCACACTGTAACATTCTTTTTGAAAAATATATTTTATAAAAATACTGTGTGGCATCTTCTTAGTTCTTAATTATGTTTTTAAAACTTCCAGGTGTTGCCTTAGATTTTCATTAAAAAATGATTATTTTAATGTTATGTTAATTTCTGTGTTGCTAAGATATTATTTTTATTAGTCTGAACTAAAATTAGAGTTCCAAATCTTATTCTTTAGCTTGATATCCTTTTAAAACTATATAGAATAATAATTTAATATGTATATTAAATGAATATAAATATTTCATGTGTACAGATTATAGAAAATAAAGATTAAATTAAAAAGTTAGATCATGTGCTTGATTATTCAGAATCATTTTAAGAAGAGTTATCAAATGATAAAAACAGAATATCAGGAATTAACTAGCCATTTTTTATAATGTTCATTCTCGCTTTTTTTTTTAACCTTTGCTTGTTACAGAAGCAATTTGCTTCTGTTCATCTATATTCCTATGTATCTTACATCAGTAATTCTTGTTTCTTTTTTAAATAATTTCAACTTTTACTTTAGATTCAGAGGGTACATGTGCAGATCTTTCTCTCTCTCTCTCTTTCTCTCTCTTTCATTCTTTCTTTTTTTGATTTTTACTGGCATGTTCTTGCTATGTTGGCCAGGTTGGTCTTGAAATCTTGGCCTCAAGCAATCCTCTGCCTTGGCCTCCCAAAGTCCCAAAATGCTAGAAATACAGATGTGAGCCACAGCACCCAGCCTGCAGGTTTGTTACATGGGTATATTGTATGTCAGTGAGGTTTGGGGTATGAATGATGCAATCACCCAAGGAGTGAGTATAGTACCCAATAGGTAGTTTTTTTTTTTAGTTCTTGATCCTCTCTCTCCTCTCTCTAGTAGTCTCCAGTGTCTGTTTATTCCATCTTTGTGTCTATGTGTACCGAATGTTTAGCATCCATTTATAAGTGAGAATATGTAGCATTTGATTCTTTCTTTCTGTGCTAATTTGCTTAGGATAATGACCTCAAGCTGCATCCATGTTGCTGCAAAGTACATGATTTCCTTCTTATGGCTGTATAGTACTCCATGATGTATATATATAACATTGGTCCAAAAGTAATTGTGGTTTTGTAATTTAAAAGAAATAGCAAAAAATGCAATTACTTTTGCACCAACCTAATGTATATATTATGTTTTTTCCAAGATATGGTTAATATATTTTCCAATATATTATATTACATATTCTTTTATAATATGTATGTATTACATTTTCCTTTTTCTAATCCACTATTTATGGGCACCTAGGTTGATTTTATGCCTTTGCTATGGTTAATAATGCTGCAATGAACATATACGTGATGTGTCTTTTTGTTAAAATGATTTCTTTCCTTTGTGTTTATACCCACTAATAGGATGGCTGGGTAGAGTGGTAGTTCTATTTTAAGTTCCCTGAGAAATATCCTAACTGCTTCCCTCATGGCTGAACTAATTTATATTTCAATCAACAGTGTATAAGCATTCCTTTTTATTGGCAGCCTTGCCAGAATCTGCTATTTTTTGACTTTTTATTAATAGCCATACTGACTTGTGTGAGATAGTATCTCCTTGTGGTTTTTAATATTTAAGGTCTTATATTTAAATCTTTTACCCATAGTATCTCATTGTGGTTTTGATATACCTTTCTCTGATGATTACTGATGATAAGCATGTTTTCATATGTTTGAGAAGAGTTTGTTCATATAATTTGCCCATATAAAGAGGTTGTTTGTGTTTTGCCTGTTGAATTGCTTAAGTTCCTTGTAGATTCTGGATATTAGACTTTTTTTGGATGCATAGTTTGTGAACATTTTCTCCCATTCTGTAGGTTGTCTATTTACTCTGTTGGTGGTTCCTTATACTGTGTAGAAGCTCTTTAGTTAAGTTAGGTTTCACTTGTCATTTTTGTTTTTTTCTTTTTCTTGAAATTGCTTTTGAGGACTTAGTCATAAATTATTTGCCAATGCTGATGTCCAGAAGGGTATTACCTAAGTTTTTTTCTAGGATTTTTAATGTATACTGTGGTATTTAAATCTTTTACCCATATTACATTTGTATGTGGTGAAACATAGGGGTCCAGTTTCATTCTTCTGTATATGGCTGGTCAGTTACCCCAGCAACATTTATTGAACAGGAGTCTTTTCTCTATTGTTTATTTTTGTCAATTTTGTCAAACATCAGAGGGTTGTAGGTGTGTGGCTTTATTCATGTGTTTTTTATTCTGTTCCCTTTCTGTATGTTTCTGCTTTTATACCAGTACAATGCGGTTTTGGTTACTGTACCCTTATAGAAAGTCAGTAATGTGATGTCTCTGGCTTTGTTCTTTTTGCCTAGAATTGTTTTGGCCAGTCGAGCTCTTTTTGGTTCTATATGAACTTTAGAATAGTTTTTTTTTTTCTTCTAATTCTGTGAAAAATGACATTGGTAGTTTTATAGGAGTACTGTGGAAGATGTAGATTGCTTTGGGCAGAATGGCCATTTTAATGATACAATGGTTATTTTTAATGCCTTCCTTTCTTTCTCAGATCCAATCAGTTACCAAGATCTGTGCAATCTTCAGTTATATATATTTTATGTAGACCCTTTCACTTTTCATTCGTAGTATTCATATCCTGGTCTAGGTACTCATGACTTTCTGGACTGCCAAAAAAGCCTTCTAATACATCTCTCCAAGGCTGCTTTGTTTTTCCTCCTCTACTCTGTCCTGCATAACAGCATCAGATTGATATTCCAGGAACACTACTTTGATCATAGCACTTCCTAATTTCTTCCACAGCACCATTGCTGACTTTCTGAGAAAAATCAAATAATTTCAGGTAGCGTCCAAGACCCTCTTTCCAGACTTTTTGCTATCCTATATTCAACTATAGCAAATCTGGTGCATTTTTACTTCTCCAAATGCAGCCGTTGGTTTTCTGTCTCCTAATGTTTATTCCCTTCCTTCCTTCCTTCCTTCCTTCCTTCCTTCCTTCCTTCCTTCCCTGCCTCCCTCCCTCCCTTCCCTCCCTCCCTCCCTCCCTCCCTCCCTCCCTCCCTCCCTCCCTTCCTTCCTTCCTTCCTTCCTTCCTTCCTTCCTTTCTTTCTTTCTTTCTTTTTATTGAGACGGAGTCTCGCTCTGTCACCCAGGCTGGAGTGCAGTGGCACGATCTCGGCTCACTGCAAGCTCCGCCTTCCGGGTTCACGCCATTCTCCTGTCTCAGCCTCCCGAGTAGCTGGGACTACATGTGCCCGCTGCCACGCCCGGCTAATTTTTTTGTATTTTTGGTAGAGCCGGGGTTTCACCATCTTAGCCAGGATGGTCTAGATCTTCTGACTTCGTGATCCGCCTGCCTCGGCCTCCCAAAGTGCTGGGATTAGAGGCGTGAGCCACCGCGCCTGGCCTACTAATGTTTATTCTTATTATTTTCTTCTCATAGAATGCCATGTATCACTAACACCAACTACCCAGTTATTATAACACCTACAACAGATGCCAACAAATTTTTGAATTTGTCTGGATATCCACAACTCATATATCATTGTTGTTTGAGTAATTATTTTTTATATTTAAATCTTGCCTTATGATATGTGAGGAATTACATATTTTATCTATCCTACAAAATTTTAAGAGGTAGGAATGGTTTTATGTATATGTATAAATATACCTCAGTACTAATACTACCATATAATTACTTTATATATACTACCAATACTACCCATATAATTACTTTAAAAACTCATTGGATAATTGACCAAAAAACAGATAAATTATTAAGGCCAAGTAATCAAGAAAGAGAAAATGAGAAGTTATCTACTAAATTTATTGGGAATTATTTTAAAACTATATATATAGTTTTATATATTATATATATATATATTTATATATTTTATATATATATAAAATACTGTTGCTACCAAAAAAATAATAAATGACAAAATCTCCAACGCATAAGGAAGAGTAAGCTATTTGTCACACATTTATTTTCAGTGAAAATAATGGAATCTCACATACAGATATATCTGTTATAGTGTCATATTGCACTTTAGTACACATTACCTCATTTTGTCTTCACAGACGCACATGTAGAATGCCTTTCTACTGTTGTTATCCTGATGAAGAAAAGATAGTTTAAGGAGTTAAATAACTAATAAGAGTTTTAGAGCTAATAAGAAATAGAGTCTGTGTTTGGAAACAGACAAAAACTTTATCTGTGATTACAAGACTCCTGCTATTTCTCCTGCACCATAATAACTTGTTGTTTTATCCATGCAGTTCCTCATGCTTAATAACTTTCTTATGCTCAACCAGTTGTTACAGGAAGATGTATTGATACTAGAGCTCAGACTTTATTGTTTAGCTATTGTTTTCATTATGTCACTCATTTTAAAAATAATGGTATTTATGATGTAAATAAGATAGGAAGAAGAGGAAGTAAAGAGACGAACATAAAATAATCTGCACAATTATTATATATACAAATCCTCACAAACATAGGCCAATGTGTATTGGGTGTATGTAAAGTTGCAGAGTTAACATTTCTGTAAGTAATATCCTTTAGAGCAAGATTTGAACTTTTTAAATCACATCTGATATAACTTCCTTGACTCTCAATGTAAACAGTGGAATAATAGCATTATCTCCAAAAGGAGCTAAAGAAATATTTATATTTTTGATATAGTATGAAATAAGATCTACTAGTGTTGATTGCTCACTACCATTCAAGTTCATTAAGTATGGTTCTTCAAAATATTCAATCTTCTAACAAAATATTCACTACACTAACAAAAAATAAGATAAAAATAACGACATGCTGTATTTTTGATTGATTTGTTTTTAACCCTTAAACTATCTGTAAATTTTCAAAAACACTTCAATGGATTAATCATGGAGTATAGAAAAAGAGGAGTGTGCATTAGAATTTGTGGCAAAAGTTATTACACAAGTCATCTAATTTTTTATTACAGTTCTGTATATATTACTATTTAGAGATTGAGATTAGTCATATGTGCTACATACTTTCTGTTTGTTTTAACAGTTCATATATTTATATAATTTAGTCTCATTTTAAAAACCTATTCTGCCATGTTAACATAACTTCTTCAGCCACTGGATTTTCTTTAAATGGAACCAGAACTTGAAGTGGTTTTCATTTAAGGTTGATATACTTAAATACTTAATTGTACACTTCTCTAATCAAACTTTTTACCCTGATCTTCATAATCTAACTCTTATTATCTTCCTTTCGTCCTGTTACTATCACTCAGAGGCACTTAACTTCAGCGAGGAAAACCTTGTTTTATTTCTTGAGCATAAAAGCTTTTTATTGCAAATGTTTAGATAAACTGTTTTCTTTTTCTGGAATGATCTTACCGTCAATACCTTAGATAGTGGGATCCTTCTCACTTTTGAAGTTTCAGATTAAGTATCATCTCCTCCGAATATAGTTCCTTAGTATTTCAGTAGACTGTAAAACAAACAACAAAAAACACACAAACAAAATACCTCATTGCCCTCAATCATGAATTTTTGTCCCTTTCTCATCAGTATCCATATTTTTAATTCAAAAGTTATTTTCTTTTTTATTTCAGTTACTGCAATTTTGAAAAACAACTGGAAAAAAAATAAGTACCCAATTTCTTATTTTGAGGTCTGGAAAAAAATCAATACATTAAAAGACATACTGAATCAAAAGTAGGATTTAAGATGACTGAGAGAATTGGTATTGAAGACATAACTATACATAGATGTGTTGACATTATTTTTGTATATTTATTATTGTCAATTCAGTGACTGATAGAAAGATGCACAATACTATGTAACAAACTTGCTCCTCCCCCTTGGAAACAGATCATCTAAATTTGCTGATTTGGGTTTTTTCAAATATTCAAGAATCCCTGTCAGGTTTGGTCAATAGCATTTTTGCAAAGACATCATTATTTCCTAAATTTCTATCATTTTTCTAATTTAAAAATTATTTGTACAAGTAGTTTCAACAACTCAGCCATTTTGAACTTACTAATTTTAAGCTTGTCCTTATTAATTAGCCTATTTTTGCATCATTGCTTATCTCCTGATAAATTCAAAGCAATCACATTTTTAAAGCCATTGTACCAGTATAAGCTTTTTGCCCCTTTTATTTATTTTATCCGTGGAAGCTTTTCTATTTTCTACTATTCTTTTCTATTTTCTATTACTATACCGTTTTCACCCTTAAACATATAGAAAAGTTCCTAGTAATAACATCTCCTTATTTACAGCAGTATGTTAGTAGCAATCACAAAAAGGGGGGATGAGAGGTTTTGTACTCTTTTTAAAGACAATTAATTAATATTTAGAAGTTATCTTCACGGATTTACCGATCTGATAATTTGCTAAACCCAAAATTCCAACAAGTAACAGGAAAGAAAGAAAAAAATGATTACAAAATATCAGGAATGAAAAATAATTTTATGTCTAATTTAAGGTTATTAGTTCAACCTATATTGACTAAACAGCTAGACAAACAAATAAATAATTGTTGACTGTCTGGCACTTTCTTCCAAGAATCTACAAATTACTGCATCCAGAGGAACTGGCTACAATATACCCTATATGCCCATTTTATAATGCATGGACCCCTTAGGTCCTGCTTAACTTTAAGTTTGGCTTCTGGCCAATGTGAAATAAACTAAGGGAACATGTCTCAAATATTTAATTACTGTTATATGGGATTGTTATGCCCCTGCTCACATTATTGTGTTTTTTTATTTTCTAATTTTTCATAATATTTTACGAATGTTTGTTGTTGTTTTTAAGGAAAAAAATATTAGAAACTCTGATACTTAGTACTGCCTTCTGCTATGAATATTTTCATTACCCAGGCTTAATAAAGCAGTAGCAAATAGTTTTTAGAATTTCTACATTACATGTTTTAATTTGTTTTCTTTCTTCCTTTCCATCATTTTTTTCTCTCTTTAAGAAATATAGTCTCAGCCGGGCATGGTGGCTCATGCTTGTAATTCCAGCACTTTGGGAGGCTGAGGCGGGCGGATCACGAGGTCAGGAGTTTGAGACCAGCCTGGCCAACACAGTGAAACCTCGTCTACTAAAAATACAAAAATTAGCTGGACGTGGTGGCAAGCGCCTGTAATCCCTGCTACTTGGGAGGCTGAGACAGAAGAATCGCTTGAACTCGGGAGGTGGAGGTTGCAGTGAGCCAAGATTGCACTCCAGCCTGGGCAACAGAGCTAGACTCCGTTTCAAAAAGAATAAAAAGGAAAATAAATAAATAAATAAATAAAACAAAAAGAAATACAGTCTCACTGTATTGCCCAGGCTGGAGTGTAGTGCTGAGATGATTATAGCTCACTGCAGCTTCTAACTCCTAGGTTTAAGCTATCCACCTGACTCAGCTACCCCAGTAGCTGGGATTACAGGCAGGAACCACCACACCCAGCCTTGTATATTTTAATTTCATAAGTTTATCACTGAACTTACTACTATGTAACATCAGACCAGTCTCTGAATATGAAAACTGTCTTATTCAATGCTTTTGAGTTCTGTGATCTAACAGATTTAATTTTAATTTATCACTACTGTGCCTTCTTAATAATTGTCATTCACATACTTCTAAGGAATATCTACTATAAAATATACTTATGATAACATTTTATATTTTTGCTTTATACATATGTACTTTTTTGCTTTCATTTAACATTAATCAAACTGACTTTTTTGGAGAATTGTGTAGTTGCATGAGTTATAACCATGCATAGATTTGTTTAACCACCACCATGATCAGAATATGGAACAGTTCTGTCACCCTAGAAAACTCCTCATAGCACCCTTTCGTAGTCCCATTATCTTCCACCACTGGCAACCACTGTGCTTTTTCTGTCTGTGTTTGTTTTTCTTGTCAAGAATGTTGTGTAAATGGAATTACAACCTTTTGAATCTGATTTCTTTCACTCAAAGTGCCTGTGGGCTCAGGGGTTAGGTAGAGTTCTTAGACATGACACTGAAAGTACAATCTATTTAAAAAATGAGAAATGCTATTTAAAAAAACTTAACAATTTGCTGTGTGGAAAACACCGTTAAAAGTCTAGAAAAGTTAAGCTACAGAAGAATAATTACTTTCAAATCATATATCTGGCAAACAAATTGTATCCAGAATGTTTTAAAAACACTTTTGAAATTTGTAGAAAGAGGTTTTTATCTTTAAAAAAAATGGAAATAATGAATGCTGATGAGGATGTGGAGACAAAGGAAGCCTTTTTCTCACTGTTGGTGAGAATGTAAATTAGTATGATTGCTGTGGATAACAGTATGGGGGTTCCTCAAAGAAACAAAAATTGAACTACCATATGATGTTTTAGCTCCACTGTTAGGTCAATAACCACCCTCACCAAACAAAATGAGTATATCAAAGTGATGTTTGAACTCTCATGTTTATTGAAGCACTATTGATAATAGTCAAGATTTTGAATCAAACTAAGTGTCCTTCAAGGGATAAATACATAAAGAAAATGTGGTGCATACACCCAGTGGAACATGGTTCAGTGATTTAAAAAAAAAGAATTAAATCTGTCATTTGCAGCAACATGGATGAACTGGAGGACATTATTTTAAGTAAAATATGCCAGGCACAGAAAGACAAATATGGCATGTTTTCGCTTATGAGTGGGAGCTGAAATTAAAACAATTGATGTCATTGAGCTAGAGAATATAATTATGGTTACCAGAGGCTGAGAAGGGTAGCAAGGAGGTGAGATATGGTGAGGATGATTAATGGGTGTAAAAATATAGGTAGATAGAATGAATAAGATCTAGTAGCTGTTAGGACAACAGGGCACCTACAGTCAACAATAATTTATTGTATATTTAAAAATAATTAGAAGAGTGGAATTGGAATGCTTCTAACCACAAAGAAATGATAAGTGCTTGAGGTGATGGGTACCTCATTTATCCTGATTTGATTATTATACATTTTATGTTTGTATCAAAATATCACATGAACTCTATAAATATATACACATATTATGTACCCTTGATAACTAAAAAAATGAAAGTAAAAACAAAGACTTTGTAGTAAGAAATATACAACTCCTTTTAAAAAATGAGCAAAAGTCACTGAGAAAATAGTTATTAAACATTTCATAAGCTAATGTTAGAAAGCAATATGCAATGTGCATGTTGAAGATTTTTTTTCTCCCGTTTTTCAAGTTCAGGTGTAAACTTCCCTAATAGATGTCTCTGCTTGCCTGCCTGCCTGCCTTCTTTCTTTTCTTTTCTTTTCTTTTCTTTTCTTTCTTTTTCTTTCTTTCTTTCTTTTTCTTTCTTTCTTTCTTTCTTTTGTTCTTTCTTTCTTTCTTCTTTCTTTTTCTTTTTCTTTTCTTTTCTTTCATTTTATGTTTTCAGACAGGTCTCATTCTGTCACCCAGGCTAGAGTGCAGTGGTGTAATTCCGGTTCACTGTAACCTCAATCTCCTGGGCATAGGTGATCCTCCCACCTCAGCATTCCAAGTAGCTGGGACTACAGGTGCATGCCACCATACCCAGCTAATTTGTGTATTTTTTTTAGAGATGGGGTTTCTCCAGTTTGCCCAGGCTGGTCTTGAACTCCTGGGATCAAGTGATGCACTCACCTCAGCCTCCTAAAGTGCTAGGATTAGAGGGATGAGCCACTGCATCCAGCCTCTATTTGACTTTTCTTGATCCATCAAGTAGAGCTCTTCATTACTTTTTTGAAGCCATATTAGAGACTTCATAGGTGAGACAAATGTTACATTCCCTTTGCAGATTTCTGAAAACGAAGTGACTATATTTGTTAAATTAAATTAAATGAACAAGCACACAGATGGGATGTAAAAGATCTATATTCAACAAAAAAAAATCATAAAAGCTAGTAAACTATTATACTATTTCAAGGTATATTGTCTCTTTTAATTTCTTCAATAAATCTTAATTTACAGCTATTTTGATCATTCTTTTATTTTAAAAATTATAAATCCTTCTTACTAGAAAACCTAATATTAACTTCAATAATTGTATAAGGAGATATATTAGTTTGGTTAGTTTGGTAGGAATCCTATAACAAAATATCAAATACTGGGTGGCTTAAACAACAGGAATTTATTTTCTCACAGTTGTAGAGGCTGGATGTCCAAGATCAAGGTACTTGCACGGTTGGGTGTTCTCTGAGGCATCTTTCTTTGACTTGGAAATGTTTTCCCTCTTGTTTCCTCCTCATGTGGTCATGTCTATCTCCAGAGTCACATTCTGAGGTACTCGGGGTTAGAGCTTTAATGTATGGATTTTTGTGGGGGAAGCAATTTAGCCCATAACAGGAAAAATAACATCTAGGTAGGTGTTATTGTTCATAACAAAATTTTGAAATATTCATTTTATATTTGACCATTTCCATTAAGAAAATTAGTTCATGCAATCTACCTACTATGGCAACCCAGCATCATATAAGGATGTTTAACCTTGGCATTAGTTGATTGCATATATGATATAAAATTAATCTTAGTTTTTACCATAAAAGTATATATATTAAATTAAAATCCAGATACAATTTTACATAACTATTAAACATTGGCAACTTGGCATATCAATCAAAACACTTTAACATTCTACCATTTCTTTCAAATCCTAATGACATGAATGATTAAGAACTCACTCTATTTAAGTGAATTTTAAAAAATAAAATAGAAATGTATTTAATAACCAGTTTATATTTCAAATTAAATTATCAGTCTTTTATAAACTGTTTCAAAAGATCATTTTCTCTTGAGTATATTAATTTTAGAAAATATTGTTGATAAAGTTTAAAGTGAAAGATGAACTAGATCAATCTACCCTACTTAGTGTGAAAAATTAGTAGTCCATAGTTTTTTTCATAATTTTTTTTTTGCAAATACTAATCTGCATGTCCATGGCTAAGAGCCTAGAATTGTAATTCCTCATTTGCATTAATGTCTTAGGATGGATTATATTAATTCTGGCTCTAGTACAGTAGCAAAATTAATTATGATATATGTACATCGAACATTATAATGAACTCACAACTGACTCTTTCTAAACTAACCCATTGTCAAGTAATGAGGTTATCATCAGTCAAACAAAATTTAAGCAAATTTTTGTAAAGGTGAAAATCCAATGTATGTATGTCTATAAACCATTTACATCTACATGGTTCTTTGGGCCTTGGCTAGATATGACCACAGAAATACCCTAAACTGACATAAATGGAGTACTCTGAGGCCTGGCAAAGCAGGCACAAGTAAGGAAACGTTGCCTCCTTAGAAGCGCAGTAAACAGTGTAAGACCTCAGACCTAGACATTTTTTAGCAAATCAAAGAATAAGCAAACTTGAAGAGTCTAAACCATCATTTTTGACTCTGGACCAGCCTCCATGGTTTGGTTTCTCAAAAGAAGTAGTTTCCAAATTGTTGTGCAGAAAAGCATAGCTCAAAAGGAGAGTGCCTTCTTTGCTAAGGTTGCTGAAATTTGTTGTGTAGGGTCCAAAGAGGAGAGGATGGCAGAGAAAGAGCCCTAATAATCTGCTTAGAAGTTCTTCCAAGTGGTGTTCTCAACTGCACATCTCCCAGGACAGACTGCACATGTTCAAGGACAGGCTCAAGGAAGAATAACAAAGAACAGCCACTGTTGGGTGAGGAATGAACAAAGATTTCAGAGGTGTGCAGTGTTAAAGAGTCACTGATGTTCTGACATAGCTAGAGTGGATAATTTTCCAAAATAATTTATGATTTAAAACACTATCTCATAATTAGTTTTTCAGTAAAGTCAACAACAGCAAAATACATCTTAGAAAAATTAGATAACTTTGGATATTAACTGGATATTAGCTATAAAGGAATCACTGTTAATGATGTTAGGTGGGATAACACTACTGTGGTTAACAAAATTTCCTTTTTATTGGGTTACATACAGAAGTACCAACTGAAATGTTTAAGAAATGAGCTGTTTCTATATTTCATATAGTTCATGGGCCAGGCATATAATTGAGAGATAACATTGGTAGTAAAATAATAATTCAGGGAATATTTATATGACTCAACATCCCAAATTTTCAGAAGCATATTAAAGGTAGAGAAATGTTCACTGAATTTGACATCTTACTTGTGCACCTGCTAGTGCAGAAAGAAAAATGTTCCTTTTGTCTACAAGCTGTTGATCCTAGAGAAATGAACTGTCAGCAGCAGAGAAATCTGTAAGCCAAATATAAATAATAAAATGGAGTGATTCAGAAAGTTATTTATTACAGTGCAGGCTACTTTTGAAAAATTAATATTATATTGCTAGGTAAAATAAATTGTCAACCTAACTAAAATAAGTATGCAGTTATATAGTGAAACATTAATTGTAATTAATTATTTGTATTCTATAAACAGGATTTTAAAATATATTCAATTTTGCAACAATTCAACATTTCCCAGGAAGAGAAATAATTCCATATTGGTCATGTTTATGTGCCTCTTATACTTTTCAATTGTACTACAAAACAGGCAATTGAGCGTGTGCCTGTAGGATTTAGGTCAGGGGACAAGCAGCAATACTAACTGATTACATTGGTGGCCCAGGAGTGTGAGAATTTTAATTTGGTAATTTTTTTTTCCCCAGAATCTTCATTTAGTCACCTCCTAGTAGAGAAAAAGAAAAACCATATTCTTTTGTATATTGTGAAACCTCCATTCTGAGAATATAAAAGAAAAGGCTCTGTGTTAACAGCAGATTACTGAAAATAACTGTGTTAACAGCAGATTACTACACCTGCTATTTACTGTGCTATCTTTTCCTTAAATATTTTATTTTGTAGTAATTATGCCTTAACAGAAAGTTGCAAATATAGTTTAGAGAGGACCAATGCATGTCACCAGTTTTTCTCAGTGGTTACATCTTAGATGATTATGATACAGTGTCAAAAGGAGGAAATTGACATTGATACAATATGTGTGTATAGTTTTCAATCAGTTTGAGATCTTCCTGTTTCCAGGCATGAGGAGTGATTTTTAATTGAAAGCTGTACATTTAGGATATTATGTTATGAGTTTCTGGTTTTTATTTACATCTTCTGTTTTAGCTTCGTTTCTCTAACACATTTTTAGCAAGAGAAGCAGAGGATGTCACCTTATATTTTCCAGCTGGATATAGAATTCTAGGGTCCCCACAAGGACTTCATTGATACCTAAAATGGGGTGGCCTTTTGCTGCTGAACAAGGGTAAGATTTGCAGCTTTCTACTAGGCCTCCACTGATAACCTTTCTGGCTTCAAGGAATAGGATCACCTCATTAGTCACTCCGCATGGTCTCCACTGTTATCCTGAAATAGCAGCCCCATCACTGGTGGGCAGTGGTATAAGTCCATACTGTTTCCTAGGCCACTTGCGACACCATCCAGTGAAAAGGAAGAAGTGCAGGCTCCCATTGTGATCTCCACGCACATGAAAAACTCTTAACTCCCTACGTGGCCTTCTGTAAAACCACTGCAGTGGAGGCTGAGTGTGTGAGGAGAGATTTTGTTACGGTGGTAGATAAGGTAGAAGTCTAAGATCCTCACTCTGCCTTTACTGTATGGCTAGGGGTAGGGACCACAGTTTTTCTGTGGTGTTTGCAGTAAAGCAGTTATTTTCTAAATATTGTAGTTATTTTCCAAATATTTTTTGTTATGATAGACATATATAGACTGTATCTTTCCTGGTTTTTAGACTAAAAAGAGCAATATTTCTGTTATTGTTATTTATTTCTGCCGATTGCTATTTTCAGGTTGCTGGTTTCTTCAGCTGCAAATCTGGGATACATACGGCATAAATAAATTTGACAAAACTTAGTGCCCTATCACTCTTTTTGTCTAGAAGGGTGTACCCAGTCTGACTCCTTGTCTCCACCCCTCAAAATATTATTAGGTTTGTTTTACAAATAACAGTAAGGATGGCTATACTTAGACCCCCAAATAAGGAAAGTAAGGTCTATTCCAGATTCCTGGAGGTGGAAGAATCCATCTTATTATTTTTAATCATTGCTTCTTACTAAGATTAAAAGAGAGAAAACTATAGTAATATCAAGTGTTAGCTAAAATGCTGTTGAAGATCCACTTTCTCTAATTATGTGTGTCATTCAATCTATTCCAAAATTTGCAGTCTCTATTGAGAAGAGACAGAGCATGGTGATTACAACTTGAATAGTGCTTTATTTTACTAAATTTCTTTATATTAGTTTGGCTAATAAACTACAAGCCTTAATCATCAAATATTTGCTAATGGGAAATCGATGGAATCTTTTTTTAAGTAAAAACTATCTAGCTAAATGAATGGGATAACTATATTCTTGCATCTTTCTGATCTTTTCCACTGTTGATTTCGTTGTAATTTCCCTCACCTGTATCCACTGTAGTTCTTAGTACCAGAACCAGCAGTCTTCCTTCTGGTGTAAATAAGACAGTGACAATCCTAAATCTAGTGTCTACACACTATTATATCTTATTGAAAATCAAACAACCACGAATTGTAATTATCAAATTTATTTTTTATTAAATAACATTTAATTTTGAAGAAAAGTCCTCAAAAAGTTCATGGAAAGTTCATACTATGAAAAATGAAAACATCTATACCTAGATCTAAAAAACATTTTCTCAAAAAAACTCATTACAACTTGCTATAACATGTCTGAACAGGATCTGTTTTGAGGCACTAAGAGGTAAAAGACATTAGTTTGAAAAGTGCTTCTTTCAGAGCAACATAAATTCTGCTAAAATGAAAGAGAGAACACACATCAAAATTATGGTGAAGCTTGGGTGGATAAATGATGAAATCACTGATGCTTTACAAAAAGTTTATGGGGACAAGTCCCCAAAGAAATCAGCCATTTGCAAATGGATAACTTGTTTTAATAAAGGATGAGATGATGTTGAAGATCGAGCTTGCAGCGACAGACAACCACATCAATTTGGAAGAAAAAAAAATCATCCTGTTTGTGCCCTAACTGAAGGGAATCAATGATTAACAGCAGAAACAATAGACAACACCATAGGTACTTCAACTGGCCCAGCTTACAGAATCCTGACTGAAAAATTAAAGTTGAGCACACTTTTAATTCAATGGGTGCCCAAACCGTTGTGCCCAGATCAGCTGCAGTCAAGAGCCCAGCTTCGTATGGAAAGTTTTAATAAGGGAGACCAAGATCCTGCGGCATTGTTTTGAAGAATTGTAACAGAAGGTGAAACATGGCTTTGCCAATAGAATCCTGAAGACAAAGTGATGGCTACCAAAAGGTGAATGTGGTCCAGTCAAGCAAAAGTAGACAAGTCAAGAGCAAAGGTCATGGCAGCAGCTTTTTGAAATGTGTAGAGGTTTTGCTTGTTGACTTTGTGAAGGGCCAAACAACAATGATATCTACTTATTATGAGAGTATGTTGAGAAAGTTAGCCAAAGCTTTAGCAGAAAAACATCCAGGAAAGCTTCATCTAAGAGTCGTACTTTACCACAACAAAGATCCTGCTCTTTCCTCTCATCACAGAAGGGCAATTTTGTAAGTGTTTCAATGGAAAATCATTAGGCATCCACCTTACAGTCCAGATTTGTCTCTTAATTCTTTTTATTTCCCAATCTTAAAAATCTTTAATGGGCATCCATTTTTTAGTTAATAATGTAAAAATTACTGAATTGACATGATTAAATTCCCAGTATCCTCAGTTCTTTAGCAATTGATGAAAATGCCTGGTTTCATTGGTTACAAAAGTGTTTTGAACTGGATGCAGTTTATATTGAGCAATAAAGTTTCTATTTTTAAATTTTTGTCATTTTATTCCATTTTTTAACAAACTTTTTGAAGTACCCTTGCATGTATCTGGGTGTATGTATGTATGTATGTATATATGAATATATATATGCGAGTACATCTGCATTCATACCTATAGATACATGCACACCATAGGCTGAATATATATCATGTTGTTTTCTCCAGATGGTTTCAGAACAGGGAGAACTAATATAAAAGGTATTTAAGATTTTGGAAGTGTTGAATGAAACATATTTTGTGTTTTTGAGAAATAGAGCTAAATAATAAATCTCAAGAAGAAGTCAAAGTTATATTTTAACTTTAGATGAATGAACAAAGATGCAAATGTTTACTATAACTTTGAGAACACTAGCTTTGTTTGTTAGTTTAGTACTAACTTTGAGAACTAAAGTTGTCTACTACAACTTTGAGAACACTACAAATTTGAGAACAACTTGTATGCTTTGTGTATAAATATATGCTTTAATGCACATTTGAAATGTACTCTAGAAGTCTGGTTCTAGTTCAACTAAATATCATTTAAAATATAACTTTTGCACATATTATATAGTCTGTATTTTAGGCGTAAATTCAGGAGTACAAACGATGATACTGAAGCATACTGATTTCCTGCATCTTGTAAGTAAACTTTGAAGTCAATAAGCAAAATAACTAACAAAATTACTCCCTTTGTCAATCTGGGGAATATTAGTTTTAACTTCACTTCTAGAAAATGAGACCATCTCATAAACAACAAAGACAAACTTTTTTACACATAAAACACACTCATACTGGTGGGGAGAAAAATAAATCATTCTGGTACATTTGTTGATGTGTGAAAATATTTCTCTGTATCCATCTAAATGAAAGCATGATTTAAATAGATTTTAACTGCTACACTGTCACCTATTTTTCTATACTATTTTCATTCAACAAAAGTCAAATATTAATCTGAGTTTAATATTTGCATCCACATGATTTAGATGAATCAAATATTACAATATGTTTTTTTCCTTATGATAAATCTCACCTAGGGAATTTATGCCATTTACTTTTAACAAGTATCAGTTCACTGAAAGACATCAGCACAGAAATACTTTTGATATTTAACTTTAAGTTTTATTATTTTTACATTTTTAAATGTTTTTATTGAACTATGCGTACATAAACAAGATGCAGGTAATCAGTATGCTTCAGTATCGTTGTTTGTACTCCTGAATTTATGCCTAAAATACAGACTATATAATATGTCCAAAAGTTATATTTTAAATGATATTTAGTTGAACTAGAACTTGACTTCTTGAGTATATTTCAAATGTGAATTAAAGCATAGATTTATACACAAAGCATACAATGTGCCTAACATTAAATACACATTTAATAAGAAATAATAATAAAGATGCAGTTGACAGATCATAAGACATCATAGAGACATTGGTGACAATGTCTCTATATTTTTGGCTTTAAATAAAAAGCAAGTTTAAAATTTATTTTCAGATATTTTCACAAGTAATGTACATTAATCAATTATTTCTTTCAACATTTATAATTCTTAGGAAGAATAAGAAGAGAAAATATTTTTAAAAATAGCATTTGTATTAAGATACAGTAAATATTTTGTTCTTGCCTGGTGGGAAGTGATTTAATCATAGGGTCAAACTTCCTCCTTGGTGTTCTTATCCTAGAGTTATCACAAGATTTGATTTGGGAGCTTCTGCCGAGATTTCAGAGAATGCATGGAAACACTTGGACATCCAGGAAGAAGTTTGCTGCAGGGGCAGAACCCTCATGGAGAACCTCTACTAGGGCAGTGCTGAGGGGAAATGTGGGATTGGATGCCCCACACAGAATCCCAACTGGGTTAGTGCCTAGTGACACTGTGAGAAGGGGGCCACCGTCCTCCAGACCCCAGAGTGGTAGATCCACCAACAGCTTGCCAAAAGCCACAGGCACTCAATGTCAGTCCTTGAGAACAGCCATGGGAACTGAGACCAGCAGAGCCACAGGGACAGGGCTGCCCACTCCTTCTGTAAGTGTGGTCTGAATGTAAGACATGGAGTCCAAAGAGAGGATGTTGGAGCCTTAAGATTCAATTACTGACTTCCTGGGTTTTAGACTTGCACGGGGCCTGTATCCCCTTTATTTGGCCAATTTTTTCCTTTTGGAATGGGAGCATTTAGCCAATACCTGTACCCCCATTGTATCTTGCAGGTAACTAACTAATTTTTGATCTCACAGGCTCATAAGTAGAAGGGACTTGCCTGGTCTTAGATGAGACTTTGGACTTGATCTTTTGGGTTAATGCTGAAATGAGTTAAGACTTTGGAGGACTGTTGGGAAGGCATGATTGTGCTTTGAAATGTGAGAAGGAGATGTAATTTGGAAGGGACCAGGGGTAGAATGATATGGTTTGTCTCTGTGTCCTCATCTAAATCTTATATTGAATTGTAATTCCCAGTGTTGGAGGAGAGGCCTGGTGAGAGGTGATTGAATCATGGGGGCAGACTTCCTTTTTGTTGTTCTCTTGATAGAGTTCTCAGGAGATTTGGTTGTTTGAAAGTGTGTAGAATCTCCCCGTTCACTCCCTCCCTAACCTACTCCAGGCATGTAGGGCAGGCTGGCTTCCTCTTTGCTGTCTGCCATGATTCTAAGTTTCCTGAGGCCTCCCCAGCCATGCTTCCTGTACAGTCTGCAGAACGGTGAGCCAATTAAACCTCTTTTATTGATAAACCACCCAGTCTCAGGTAATTCTTTATGGCAATGTGAGAATAGACTAATTGTATAATGTATTGTGGAATAGACTAATACAGGAGTGATTCATTTTATAATGTATTGTTTATGTGGAAACATGAAGCAAATGATTGAGAAAGAAAATATTTTATAATTAAGATAACTTCATTGTATAATAGAACTTGGGTCTGTAATCTGACGGATGTGATTTTATCCCAACCCTTTGTCTTATATGCTGTGAAACTGTTAACAGATAACTTTTCCTTTATCAAACTATAGTATCATGTAAATTTGGAAGAATAATATCTTTTGTGGAAAACATAACATTCTTGGTATTTTGCTTTACTTACATATAAAACAACCCAAAATATTTTTGTTATTTACTGTCATTACTTTTAATAGACCTATTATTATTGTAGCATTCTAATTCTGGTCTTAAATTATCTGTGGCTGTTTTTGTAATTTAGAATTACACTGGAAAAGTCATATTATATAGAAAAGAAGCTAAATCTGCATCATATAATATATTGTTTAAAGTTATTAATATACTTCCTGTTGAAGTTATACTTTCAAGAGGGTAGGAATAATATAATGCAGAATTTTTTAAAATTAAAGGAATATCTTGACTGAGAAATATAGAGATCCACAAATGCCACCAATTTTTTAGTTTATGCTATTTATCTATCTGCAACTGAAACTGACCTATTTCTACGTTTATCCAAAAGTGCTTTTATTTTTATTGTTTATTGTTATGACCTGGAGTTAGCTTCCTAGCAATGTCAAAACATTCAAAATATACATTCACTTACCTTCCCAATTAAAGTAATCAAAATAAAATAAAGAGGTTGACTTTTTAGATAAGAAAGGAGGTTTTGTAGTACTTGTTTAAATTTTAAGTTCCACCAGACTTCTGGTAGTTTTGAAATGTCCTAGAATTAGATAAGTAAAACACAGCTCGCACTGTGACTCTATTAGCATCATTGAATGAAAACAACACAGGACCAGATGAACAGAAGGAAAATAACTGATGGAAAAATGTGGAATTTGAAGAAGAGTAAACAGTTTATCATTAGTACTTACACATATGTATTGTATGACTGAGTGAAGAAAAAAGTAGCTGAACATAGCTTTTTTCTATTTTATTTTATTTTTTACTCTCATATATAGCGATTATGAAGAGAAATACTTGTAAGTTAAGTTATGTACCTAATTCAGGTAGTCCTGAACATATATGTTCTGTTTTTATATGATCTCAGAAGGCATACACACATAGAATTAAGTAATACTAACTTATCTTACATTGAGGTTCCCTCCACTTAACCACATCACATTGTAAGATGAAGAAGACAAAGCTAGCAATTAAAATAGAATGTATGTGTGTGTGTGTATATATATATATATATATATATGTATGAACATTATATTCTAATGTTCATACCCAATACATGATCCTAAGAGTAAAAGCAATACTTCACAAACATTTGGGATTGTAAATGTCTATACCTGACCTTACAAACTGTATTGAAACAATAAAACACATCAATATATTAAAATATAGATTTCATCAAGCTACATTAATAGGATGTTGAACAATACAAGATAGTCTTTTGACCACTGTATGGCCACATAAGAGTGGCCTTGGGCTTGGAACATTTCCCTGCAAAGACATAAAGAGCCCTCAGAGCCTATGTTGGGTATATCAACTTGTTTGAGCATATCTTTTCTCTATTCAGGGCTTGATGTGTACTTCTTTGTTCTGCTGAAGCACCCTAGGGTTCTCAGGTATACTTCCAGCTCTGTATTTCAGACCTGACTCTGAAAAGGTTGAGGTCCTTCTTTCATACACACCACAAAAAAGACTTCATTGGCTGTTTATGATAGTCATTGGTCATGGGAACCAACATCCACTACTGAAGCTGATCTTGCTGTGTCTCTTCTCTATACCAATAAAGCATTATTCCATCCATCGCCTGTGTGAATATGATTCTTCTTGGGACTCTGAACTATGAAGTGTGCTGACATCTTGCAACTGCTGCTCCTAGTGGAGTAGGACCACTTTCCAGAATTTGTTAGCAGGTGTCATTTGCTGACACAAATCTTATAAATATGTGTGGTGTTCAACCAGAAACACTTTGAAGAAGACACATGGTTCTTTTAAATTTATTTTTTATAATTTCAACTTTTATTTTAGATGCAGGGGGTACATATGCAGATTTGTTACATGAGAATATTGTGTGATGCTGAGAATTGGAGTACAGATCCTGTCACCCAGTTAGTGAGCATAGTATCCAATAGATAGATTTTCAACCCAGACCCCTCCCTCCCCCATCTAGTAGTCCACAGTGTCCATTTTTTCCATATTTATGTCCATGTGTGCTCAATGTTTAGCTCTCACTCATAAAGTAGAACATGCAGTATTGTCTTTTCTGTTCCTGCATTAATTTGCTTAGAATTATGGCCTCCAGCTTCATCCACATTGCTGCAAAGGACATGATTTTTTTATGGCTGTATACTATGCCATGGTGTATGTGTACAAAATTTTCTTTATCCAATCTACCATTGATGGACACCTAGGCTGATATCATGTTGTTGCTATTGTGAATAGTGCTGCAATGGACATATTGGTGAATGTGTTTTTTCTGTTTTTGTTTGCTAGAATAATTTACTTTTCTTTAGGTATATAGACAGTAATGGGATTGCTGAGCCAAATGGTAGCTCCGTTTTAAGTTCTTTGAGAAATCTCCAGACTATTTTCCAAAGTGGCTGGACTAGTTTACGTTCCCACCAACAGTGTATAAATGTTCCCTTCTTTCTGCAGCCTTGCTGGCATCTTTTATTTATTTATTTATTTATTTTAATAATTACCATTCTGACTGGTGTGAGAAAGCATTTCATTGTGGTTTTGATTGGCATTTCTCTGATGATTGTTGGCCACTTGTATGTCTTTGAGAAGTATCTATTCTTGTCCATTGTCCATTTTGTAATGGAGTTATTTGATTTTTGCTTTTTGATTTGTGTAAGTTACCTATAGATTCTGGATTTTAGGCATTTGTCAGAAACTTAGTTTGCAAATACATAACTTGTTTATTTTAGAATAACTTCTGAATTTATTATTATTTGAACCAAGCCTAAAAATGTGATACATGAACATAGTTCATGTTCCTAGAAAATAATTTCATCAATTTATATATATAATGTAATTAAGTAATTGTATAAATTTAATATAATTAATATAAATAAATTAATGAAAATAAATATTATATTAATATTAATATTTTCTAATTAGTCCACTTAAAATTAAACCTGCATTTTACACATTATAAAAATAACATTCTCTATTCATGATTTAGATATATATTAGAGATAAAAAATAATTTGCCTAATTTTTCATTAGAAATAACAGTTTAAAAATAGTGAAACTACAAATAATTGAAATTCTCAACTTATTACTTTTTTTTGACATGCATTCAGTTATTCAGTGCCTGTTAAGAATCTTGGAAAATAATGAAGGCAAATTTAAGTCAATCAATTTGTTTAAAGGAAATATAAAAGAAGAAAATTAAACATAAATTAGCCTTACATTCATCATTCCAATAATTATAGAATTCTGGAACTATTGTTTTAAATAAGGTAGAGATTTGCATGGTGTAGCCAAATTTCCTTTAACTGGTCCTGAGTTCAGAAAATTTGATATGACATAAGAATAATGAGAAAAATACAAATAATGAAGCCATGCTCATCAGATTCAATTATAATTTCTGTATTTTAAGTGATTTTATAACTCTCTGCATTTATTCTGCAGTTCATTACTTTCCCTATGGTTATTTTATCTGTTCTGATACTTGGAAAATGTTTGCCACAATTTTGTTTATTATTAATATTTAGTAATTATAATAATTTCAGTATATAATAGTATATGCCTAACATGTAAAATAAATTATATCTCATGAAGCATACTAAGAATAAAAACTATACATCTTGAAAACAGATATTTTTTATTATACTTTAAGTTCTGGGATACATGTGCAGAATGTGAAGGTTTGTTACACAGGTATACACGTGCCATGGTGGTTTGCTGCACCCATCAACCCGTCATCTACATCAGGTATTTCTCCAAATGCTGTCCGTCCCCTAGTCCTCCACCTCATGACAGGCCCTGGTATGTGATGTTCCTCTCCCTAAAAATTTATTCTTAGTTCACATTCTTGTTGTATACATCTAATTGTCAGTGAAAAAAATTGGAAATAAAATGTGATAAAACACTTACACCTACAGTTGCTCATTTGGGAATTACCACCACAAGGAAAACTATCAATTCTTATGAAGTAAATTATCTGTGGCTAATTTGTTGACCCATTCTTTTCCAAACAGAAGATAAAACATTGTATTCAACCTATCAGTTAGTTATCAAGAGAAAGTAAAACTATTATTTTAGAGGCAATTACATGTTGGAGAAATAAGCAGTCTGTGTTTGTTCATTTTTGCATACAATTCCACTTAAAACACTAGATATAAATCGGAATATCTTTCAAATTATTAGTTGAGAAAAATGGCTAAAATTTTGCATATTTCCAAGCACTTATTAAACCTAATGTTTTTCAAATGTAGTAAGGTTAGCAAATTGTTTCTCTCTACATCAAGATATAGATGAATCATCTTGTGAAAAATGTAAAATGATGGGTGTATTTATTGTTGCTTGCTTTCCTTGGAATATAGATTTTGTTTCAATTCTTTTCTAAATCTTAATGTAGAGAGCAACAATTTGCCAACCTTAATACATATGAAAGCATTAGATTTAACAAGTGCTTGGAAATATGCAAAATGTTGGCCATTTAAATCCTTTTTAATTTAATCTCTATATAGGCCTTTCTGTGTGTTTTGCCTCAGAAAACTGATAAACTGCACAAAGAACAATAAAATGGTTGAATCAGTTCTGCATTTCCAAGATCCAGTATCTCAGGAGAAAATGAAAAGATTAGGGAGCAGATTAACCTCGGTCAACAAGACCTAGAAATGTTAACAGGAGGAGTACCGGGTCCTGGGTTCTCATCTTGGAGGAATATATTCAACCAAGATGCACGGCAAGGGTTAAAAAGCAGCAAAGATTATTTAAAGTGACAGTATGCTCTGAAAGTCAAGGCAGAGCATGCTGCTTGAGAGAATGAGCCAGCCCCAACTAGTCCTGGGGAAACCCTCTTTATGAGAATCTTACATGATTATTCATGAAAGCGTGTGAGGGGGTGTTGCTTGCAAGCATGTTTCCAGTGGTCCCTTGGGCACACATGTGCTGTGGTTGTGTATGCTGGTACACATATTGCATGTCTCATTAGCATTTAAAATTTTCACCCAGGGCTATGTTTTGTACTATTATAATGAGTAAAAGGCTACTCTAGAGTGAGTGAGTTTTTGGAAGAATGTGCATGCTTGTCAGGATGAAGAGTCACTACTACAGTTTTCTCAGGCTAGGGCCAGATGAGCCCAATCCACGAGGAGAAGTGAGGTCATAAGCCATCGTATTTTGCTGATTGTGAGTGGGTAGCCTCTCCAAGGATTCCTGCTCATTGCAGGCTATCTGCCTACTTTTAACGGAAAGTCCTGCGGGGTTTTCAGACTTTTAGCATTGTATAGAAGAAGCAGAATAATGTATTTGTTTTGTGTTTTGAGGTTCCTAAGCTGAAACTTAGAAATAGGCTTTGTATACTTTTTCATGTGTGTTTTGGCCATCTGTATGTCTTCTTAGGAAAAAATGTATTTTCAGGTGTTTTTTCATTTTTTAATTAGGTTATTTGTTGTTTTACTATTGAGTTATACAAATTTCTTATATATTTTGAATGTTTGCCTCTTATCACACATATGGTTAATATTTTCTCACATTCTGTAGGTTACCTTTTCATTTTGTTGAGCTGTGCAGAAGCTGTGTAGTTTGATGTAGTTCTACTTTTTTATTTTTGTTTGTATTGCCTGTGTTTTTGGTGTCATATCTAAAATCTCCTTGTCAAGACCAATGTCTTGTAGATTTTTTCCTATATTTTATTCTAGGAATTTTACAGTTTCAGGTTTTTTTGTTTAAGTCTTTAATATATTTTGAGCTGATTTTTATGTATGTTGTATGATAAGGATATACTCTTATATCTTTGGAGGTGGATGACCAGTTGTCCCAACACCATTTATTAAAAAGACTATCCTTTCCTTAATGAGTATTCTTGGCACTCTTCTTAAATATCTATTGACTATATATGCCTAGGTTTATTTCTGGACTTTTAATTCTATTTTATCGTCTATGTGTCTGTTTTTATGCCAGCACCATACTCTTTGGATTCCTATAGTTTTGTAATATAATTTGAAATCAAGAGCTGTGATGGCTCCAGCTTTGTTTATCTTGCTCAACATTGATTTAATTATTTGGTGTCTTTTGTGGTTTCATATGAATTTTAGGATTTTTTAATTACTCTGAAAAATGCCAATGAACAGTTGATATGTATTGCACTGAATCTACAAATTGTTATGGTAGTATGAACATTTAGACAATATTGATTCTTAAAATCCGTGAGCATGAAATATCTTTCTATTTATTTATATCTTATTCACTTTCTTATAGTTTTCAGTGTACAGATTTTTCATCTTGCTTAAATTAATTCTTAAGTACAGTCAACCTTTCATTACCATGGATTCTGCACCTGTGGATTCAACCACAGTTGATCAAAAATTAAAAAAATAATAAATAACAACACAACAATAAAAATAATGAAAATAAAAATTTTATTCATATTTTATTCTTTTTGATGATATTGTAAATGGGCTTGTTTTTTCAATTTTTTTGACAATTTGTTGTTATGTATAAAAACACCACTGATTTTTTGTATGTTGACTTTATATTCTGGAACATTAATAATTCATTTATTAGTTCTAATAGCTGTTAGGTTTAGTCTTTTAGGTTTTCTATTTGTAAGATTTTGTCATATGGACACAGAAGCAAAACGTCTTCCTTTGTTATTTTTATTGCTTTCAATTATTTTATTACTTCTTCTTGCCTAATTGTTCTGTCGAGGACTTCCAATACTATGTTGAATAGAAGTAAAGAGAGTGGACATTCTTGTCCTTGGTCTTAGAGAAAAAAAGCTTTCAACTTTTTGCTAGTGAGTATGATGTTAGATGTTTCCTTACCAGATATTGCCTTTGTCATGTTATTATATTCTTTCTATATCTAATTTGTCTAACCATCAGATAAATATAAATCAAAAGCACAATAAGACATCACCTCACACTTGTTAGCAAGGCTATATCAAAAAGTCAAAATAGATCTCGTGGAGATGTGGAGAAAAGGAAACTCTTGTACATTATTGGTGGAAAAGTAGATTGACGCAGTCCTTAGGGAAAACAATATGGAAGATTTTCTAAAACTAAAAAGTTAGAACTGTCATATGATCCAGAATCTTCACTTTTCGGTATATATCTAAAGGAAATGAAATTAGTATGTTCAAGAGATATCTGCCCTCCAATGTTCATTGCTACATTAGTAACAATCATCAAATATGGAAACAACCTAAGTGTCCATCCATGGACCAATGAATAAAGAAAATGTGAATATATGCATACGCATGCTCACACACACACGAATATTACCTAGGCTTCAAAAAGAAGGATATCCATCATTTGGGCCAACATGGATGAATCTGAAGTGTACCATGCTAAGTGAAATAAGCCAGATACAGAAAGACAAATTCTGCATAATCCTACTTATATTTAGAATATAGAAAAGATTTATAGAGGTGTAGTTGGCAAATAAAATTATATATACCTTTAAAGTATAAAACATCATGTTTGGATATATCTGTACATTCTGAAATAGCAAAATCAAGTTAATTAACATATTTATCACCTCACATACTTACAGAGATTAGAAGTGTAGTTACCATGGGCACCCTCACAGATACATCCAGGATCACAAACCGAGGATCAATACTTTGCATTCTTCAATCCAACCAAGTTGAAACTCAATATCAACCATCACAAGTCTACCCCTTATCAAATTAAACATCTACTGAGATTATACATAATCTTGAAATAAAGACAATAATAAGGTCATAATTATGCCTAATATAATACAACTATTCATCCTACAATGGGAAACACACCAATCCCCAACTCAAATGCTAAAACCAACACTTAAATTCTGATACGAAGTCAATTAATCTTATGTCACATGATAAAGGAAAAAAGGAAAAAAGTTTCATCAGAATTTACAAGCTCAGTGTCCCCAGCTTCATCAGGGTCCTCCCACACATCCCCATTCCAAGTTGCAGGCTCCCATTCTTTTCCAATCAATGCCTTCACATTAACAGTAGACACCTGCTGAGGCTGTGTATGCACCTTTCATTGCAGGTCAGCCACTCACATGATAAGAGCCTGTGTCTGATTATCCACACTTTCAGCTCTTTTTCTACAAGAGATAAGACTCACTCATGGCAATATTAGCAGATCTGAGTCTCAGTATCTGCTTCTGAAGCTGGGAGTTAGAATCCTAAGTTCATTTTCTTTCAACACTTTGTCCAGCGAACTTAGGAGCAACCAACCAACTTCATTATGTTTCTTGGTTCTCCACATATGGTCAAAGGTATTATGTATAGAGTCACTAAACTCCTTGCCTCTCACAAGGGGTGAATCAAGAGTGTCCAATGCATTTATTTTGCATAACTCTCCAAACAGTCCATGCCAAAGACTCTCAGTGTTCTCCATATTGTTAGATGTAGAGTCCTTAGCATTTTAGGGTCTAATCACATTAAGCAGCCAACTTCAGAAACCCCCAAACCAACAAAAGGACTCCATCCTTAATATTCTGTTCCTCTAGAAACACTCTTTGTATTAAAATCAGTATTAGGATTCTCTAGAGGGACAGAACTAATAGGACATATATATGAGTTTATTAATATGTTATATATTAATATAAATGAGTATATTATTATGATATATATATATGAGTTTATTAAGGAATATTAACTCACAGGATCACAAGATCCAACAATAAGCCATCTGCAAGCTGAGGAACAAGAAAGTCAGCCCAAGTCCCAAAGCTGAAGAGCTTGGAGTCTGATGTTTGAGGGCAAGAAGCATTCAGCACAGGAGAAAGATGTAGGCTGGAAGGCTAAGCTAGTCTAGTCTTTTCCCATTCTTCAGTCTGCTTTTTATTCCACCTGCACTGGCATATGATTAGATTGTGCTGACCCAGATTAAGGGTGGATCTGTCTTTCCCAGTCCACTGACTCAAATGTTAATCTTGGCAACACCCTCACAAACATACCCAGGAACAATACTTTGCAACCTTCAATCCAATCAGTTTGACACTCAGTATTAACCATCACACAGCATTATGAAAAGATAGGCAACATTTAAAAAATCTAATATTTTTAATTTGAAAAATATCCAAAAATTAGCAATGCACATGAAGCTCAAACAAAACACAATATGAGAGTTTTGAAAGTCAATTTTAATATCATATGTATATGATATGTAATTTAGTGTATAAGACAGGGTGGTACTATAAGAGAATTAATACTAATATAAAATAAAGATTTCAAAATCCTGGACATTGTCACACTACAAAATTAAGAGGTCAGAGAGATAAGAAATAAATGGTAAGTAGAACAGCAGAAGTCAGCAGTTACTAGTGATTAAGAAAAAAAAGAAGTCTTCTCTCTCATAAGGTATGTTTGTTTTCACCTAGCATACTGTTTCATGGAAGTTTTAGACTGATGGCTGTAGCTTAATACAGAGGCTTGTGTTTACAAACTTAATATCTCATCTTATATGGTTATGTGATCACACCACAGACAAGGCTCTCTTGTCTTTGACATGGGTATAGAAATCAAAGCCTTTGGTCACAAGAGATCAGTAAATATTACCATGAGAGGCACTAGTTTTAATATTTCCTTACCTCTTTGGATTTATTTTATAGTTTGTTTTGTGGGGAGGGGAAGAGGATAATTTCTTAATTTTTGGTCATACCACCCATTCGTAAACAAAATTGTTTATCTGTTGTCCAAGATTTTAGTTGTTTTGAGGAGTAATGATTTCTCATGTACTTTCTCTGTCATATTATCAGAAACATAAGTCCAATGTATATATTTTAAAGGATTTTTTATCTTAATTTATAGCATTGCACCAACATTCTCTTACAAACATAAAAGGTAAAGCATTATAAATTACATTAGTTTTCAAAAAATTCACTATATGGTTATGTATGCACAAACCTACATGAACTTTTAAAATTAAATTGATGCTTTGGTTAACTTTCGTATAAGACTGAGGCTATTCCATTTACATTGTTCAATAATGTGTATGTCTACGTCTTGCATCTTCTGAGATGGCAGTAAAGTTTTTCACTGCAGTAGCATGAATCATATATTTTTTCAGCTTATTAAACTAAAGAGTTATAATAATAGTGTTAATGATGTTGACATCAAGAATAAAGAAAAAGGATGATAATGGCTGTAGTTAATGGATGTATGCATGATTATGCATTCATGAGTTTATTTATGTAAGAATATTCTTTGGGAATTTACTCTGTGTCAGAGTCTGTGGTAGCAAATTGTGGTTGTGATACTCTGGTGATATGATAGATGAACGTTTCGTCATTAGGGATCTTACAGTAAATATAGCTGAAGTTGATGAAAACTGTCAAAAAAAATAGTGGATAAATAGTTAGATGAATCAAATCTCTTTTGGCATACTAATGAGTGACTGACATCAATCTTAGAAAATAAATTGATGAAGTAGCTGGCAGAAAATATTGGGGTGATGGTTGAAAAGGGGGTTATAAGAGACCAGTGGGAATAGCCATTTACGAAGAAATAAATTTAAAGTGTAAGACCATTCTGATTAGCAACTTTTCAAGGAGTAAAGAAAAATAAGTAAAAGCTTAATTTTTAATGAAATATTGTGAATAGACCAACAACAGACTCTGAAATTGAGGCAATAATTAATATTCTACCAACCAAAAAAAGTCCAGGACCAGGCGGCTTCACAGCCGAATTCTACCAGAGGTACAAGGAGGAGCTGGTACCATTCCTTCTGAAACTATTCCAATCAATAGAAAAAGAGGGAATCCTCCCTAACTCATTTTATAAGGCCAGCATCATCCCGATACCAAAGCCTGGCAGAGACACAACAAAAAAAAAGACAATTTTAGACCAATATCCCTGATGAACATCAATGCAAAAATCCTCAATAATATACTGGCAAACCAAATCCAGCAGCACATCAAAAAGCTTATCCACCATGATCAAGTGGGCTTCATCCCTGGAATGCAAGGCTGGTTCAACACACTCAAATCAATAAATATAATCCAGCATATAAACAGAACCAAAGACAAAAACCACATGATTATCTCAATAGATGCAGAAAACGCCTTCGACAAAATTCAACAGCCCTTCATGCTAAAAATTCTCAATAAATTAGGTATTGATGGGACGTATCTCAAAATAATAAGAGCTATTTATAACAAACCCACAGCCAATATCATACTGAATGGGCAAAAACTGGAAGCATTCCCTTTGCAAACTGGCACAAGACAGGGATGCCCTCTCTCACCACTCCTATTCAACATAGTGTTGGAAGTTCTGGCCGGGGCAATCAGGAAGGAGAAAGAAAGAAAGGGTTTTAATTAGGAAAAGAGGAAGTCAAGTTGTACCTGTTTGTAGATCACATGATTGTATCTTTAGAAAACCCCATCGTCTCAGCCCAAAATCTCCTTAAGCTGATAGGCAACTTCAGCAAAGTCTTAGGATACAAAATCAATGTGCAAAAACCACAAGCACTCTTATAAACCAATAACAGACAGAGAGCCAAATCATGAGTGGACTCCCATTCACAATTGCTTCAAAGAGAATAAAATACCTAGGAATCCAACTTACAAGGGATGTGAAGGACCTCTTCAAGGAGAACTACAAACCACTGCTCAATGAAATAAAAGAGGACACAAACAAATGGAGGAACATTCCATGTTCATGGATAGGAAGAATCAATATCATGAAAATGGGATACTGTCCAAGGTAATTTATAGATTCAATGCCATCCCCATCAAGCTACCAATGACTTTCTTCACAGAATTGGAAAAAAACTACTTTAAAGTTCATATGGAACCAAAAAAGAGCCTGCATCGGCAAGTCAATCCTGAGCCAAAAGAACAATGCTGGAGGCATCACACTACCTGACTTCAAACTATACTATAAGGCTACAGTAACCAAAACAGCATGGTACTGGTAACAAAACAGAGATATAGACCAATGGAACAGAACAGAGCCCTCAGAAATAATACCACACATCTACAACCATCTGATATTTGACAAACCTGAGAAAAACAAGCAATGGGGAAAGGATTCCCTATTTAATAAATGGTGCTGGGAAAACTGGCTAGCCATATGTAGAAAGCTGAAACTGGATCCCTTCCTTACACCTTATACAAAAATCAATTCAAGATGGATTAAAGACTTAAATGTTAGACATAAAACCATAAAAACTCTAGAAGAAAACCTAGACAATACCATTTAGGACATAGGCATGGGCAAGGATTTCATGTCTAAAACACCAAAAGCAATGGCAACAAAAGCCAAAATTGACAAATAGGATCTAATTAAACTAAAGAACTTCTGCACAGTAAAAGAAACTACCATCAGAGTGAACAGGCAACCTACAGAATGGGAAAAAAAAATTGCAATCTACTCATCTGACAAAGGGCTAATATCCAGAATCTACAATGAACTCAAACAAATTTACAAGAAAAAAACAACCCTATCAAAAAGTGGGCGAAGGATATGAACAGACACTTCTCAAAAGAAGACATTTATGCAGCCAACAGACACATGAAAAAATGCTCATCATCACTGGCCCTCAGAGAAGTGCAAATCAAAACCACAGTGAGATACCATCTCACACAAGTTACAAGGGCGATCATTAAAAAGTCAGGAAACAACAGGTGCTGGAGAGGATGTGGAGAAATAGGAATACTTTTACACTGTTGGTGGGACTGTAAACTAGTTCAACCATTGTGGAAGACAGTGCGGCAATTCTTCAAGGATCTAGAACTGGAAATACCATTTGACCCAGCCATCCCATTACTGAGTATATACCCAAAGGATTATAAATCATGACGCTATAAAGACACATACACACGTATGTTTATTGTGGCACTATTCACAGTAGCAAAGACTTGGAACAAACCCAAATGTCCGTCAATGATAGACTGGATTAAGAAAATGTGGCACATATACACCACGGAATACTATGCAGCCATAAAAAGGATAAGTTCATGTCCTTTGTAGGGACATGGATGAAGCTGGAAACCATCATTCTCAGCAAAGTATCACAAGGACAAAAAACCAAACACCACATGTTCTCACTCATAGGTGGGAATTGAACAATGAGAACACTTGGACACAGGAAGGGGAACATCACACACCAGGGCCTGTCATGGGGTTGAGGGAGGGAGGAGGGATAGCATTAGGAGATTTACCTAATGTAAATGACGAGTTAATGGGTGCAGCACACCAACAGGGGACATGTATACATATGTAACAAATCTGCACATTATGCACATGTACCCTAGAAATTAAAGTATAATAAAAAAACAATAACAACAGTACAAAAACTGGATGAACTGTTGGTTAGCATCTTAGTGTATAAGAAATATTTACTATATTTTAAATATTTCAAAATAGGTTTTCCTAATTCTTCAATGTTTCCGTTTTGTCTTTTTTTTTTACAACTTTTACTACATTTCCTACATCTTCCAACAGTTTTTTTTTGTTCCCTTTAAGCCAGCTCATCCAATTCAGTTTTTAAACATTGACCTTGATAATTTTATCATCTGCTGTCTCAGAAATATCATACTACAAAAGGCTATCTCTTGAAATAATTTTATTTTCTTCCACAGAGCTCTTTAAAATTATTTAATGTTTTAGGTCACACTTTATTTAGTACTTCTTGATTATCTATTTCTATTCAATACATCCTCACATCATGGTCAGTGTATTCAAAGAGTAAGTGTGATCCTTCTACAATATTGTTAAATGTATGTGTTGTATGCTATTCAAGAGGGAGAAAGTGTATGATGTTATAAAGGAAGTAATAAACACCTCAACAGTAAAATTCACGAGTGGCTTACAGATGACCCTGTATCCTATCTGCTATTTGCTGAATGAAACAAAATATTTATCTATTTCCATCTCCAAACACTTAAAGAAGAACAAAAAGTGTATTGTAGTTTTCACTAATCATTCATTTTATCGGACTTCCAGAATGTAACAAGTCCTCATTCTTGGCACCTAAATAACCTATGGTTGTTGGAATAATACTGCAAGCTCTTTTTAAACTACATTTTGTTCATATTACTCATAGGCTAATGAGTTGTTCTTCCCTTCAAATGCTTATATTTAAATTTTTATGCTTGAGAGGGTTTTATCATTTAATACATGCATGTTTTATGTTCTATTATGTTTCTTTCTGCTACAAGATTCTTAAATAAGAATAATTCTCTTGAAAATGTGAGTGAGAAATGATTTCTATTCTCTTAAGCATCTCTTTACTCACAGAAAGAGTTTATTTTTCTTTTTTTTCTATATTCCTGAACAAGCATACATTCATTTCAGTGACTTAAAGTATATTGGCCCCAAATATCAACTCCTTTATGTAACCAATATATGAATGTTTGATTTTTATTCATAATCTTGTTTCCGTGAGAGTCTCATGTTTCCTGTTACTCTCTTCTGACTTTGAATGAATGGGTAAATCATCTTACAACTATTTTGTGTATGAGTTTGGCAAGAATTTTATACTTACTGAGGTATTATCTAAAAATTATATATATATAAATTCATGAACTTCTGCACAATAAAACATTCATAAACTTCTGCACAATTTAACATTCACATTTTAATTTATCCAGTTTTGAAATTTGGTTAAAAATTCTGATTTCTAAAACTTATCTGCCAACACGAACAGCTCTTCGACTTCTTTTCAGTTCTATTTTCACCTAAGGAAACCATTTGTCTAATCATGACATGTTTTTCTAAGGCAGAAACAATGGAAAAAACTACATTGAGACACATTGTAAAGTGGCTGCTTAGCCACTGTGTTGTCCATGTCATTAGACAAGTGGCTCACTCCCATACAGAAACGTGAAAAATTGAAAATAAGCACATACCAGTGACCTTTGGAGTCACTTGCAAGTACTTGTAGCTGGCAGTGATAAATTTACACTTTCCGAATTTTATGATACTTCATACATTTGCCATTTTATAGAATCATTATCACCATAATATTTCACTTCTTATCCAGTCTTTCTATATTATATTTTACCACAAAAGATCGTCTAGGTTGATCATATACTTAGGAAAGATAATCACATATTTTCAAGTGTCGTGCAATAGGGAAAAAGTTGATGTGGACTTCAAGATTCCACCATAATTAGACTGGACTATGGCATAGAAATAAAAATAATCTTAAACACAACACTTTAGGGAACTTTCCCTTTTCAGAAAGTTTTCAATAATTCGGAAGCTGTTCCCTTCTTGAACTATTATCTAAATATAGATAAATACTGCTTCTCTACAGATAAATAAAGCAGAGGGTCTTGATTTATTTATTTATTTCATTTATTTATTTTGAGACCTATTAACCCTCTGTCACCCAGGCTGGAGTGTAATGGCGCGATCTTGGCTCACTGTAACCTCTGCCTTCTGGGTTCAAGTGACTCTCCTGCCTCAGCCACCTCCGTAGCTGGAACTACAGGCAGGTGCTGCCATACCCAGCTATATTTTGTATTTTTAGTAGACATATGGTTTCACCATGTTGACCAGGTTTGTCTCAAACACCTGACCTCAAGGGATCCACCCACCTTGGCCTCCCAAAGTGCTGGGATTACAGGCATGAGCCACCCCACCAGGCCTGATCTATTTTCTTTTTTTTAACATCTGAAGTCTTATGTGGTGTCTTTAAGCTTCTAGCTTTATATCCTCTATTGAAACCAGTAGTAACTTTATAATAACTTTATATTTACTGTCAAAATCAATTTCAATTATTGTTAAAATAATATATGCAACACTGTTTCAAAAATACCATGACAGATTTTAGTTTTGTTTTGTTTTGTTTTGTTTTTTATTTTAGAAGGTAATATTACCTCTTTGGATCATCACCATGGTTCTCAAAAGAATACATGGCAATATTCACAGAAGCAGCCTTTACCAAATATCAATTATTTCCCTGCTGCTTTCCATTAAAAAAGAGAAAATAAACAAATTAGCACATTGGCCTATTCCCCAAGATAAGACTGTAGTTAAAGCAGTCAACTCCTTTTTATTCTGCTTTTCCCGGATAATTTCATGCTTCTGGTTTTTTTTCCTCAGGATAATGGGAGAGAGCATGTTATTAGTATACAATATATAAGGAGGTTGATGACCTATTGTTATGGTGTAGGGACCCCAAAATACTCCTAGAATTCATAACAAAAACACACATGCACACACACGTGCACGCACACAAACACACACACGCATATACACTAATGATATATTCAGCAGACATTTTATAGTTTATGTTATCCTGTTTGCCTCTAAGCCAGTGATTTTAAATTGCTTTTCTGGTTATATTTGTTTTGTTTGTTTTGCTTTCTTTTGTTTTGTTTTAATAACAGCTAACTTCTCTACTCAATGAAAAAAATGGATTCAATGAATGTCAATGGCTCTACTATGGCATTTCTGGTTTTCTTGTTAGAGGTGGGATCAAGGACCACAGATATGCCAGATCCCTTCTCTTTTTTCCCTGAAGTTGCGATAAAAGTCCTAATGAAATGAAACAAGCAAATAAAAACAAACTAAAAACATGTTCCCTAACAGCACAGTTTGAACAACGTTGGTATAAGTTTTCCATGGCTTAGAGGGAGTATCTCAAAACACATCTTGATGTTAGCTTATGCAGGAAAGGCAATGACATTTTCATTGTTGTTGCTGTAGATTTTTCGTAAAGCATTCACTTCAGCTTTCGTTAGAGAGGTATTTGAAACTCAAACATTAACTAAAATAATGAGTTTTCACACATTTTTACTAAGTGATAATTGCAATATGAAAAGAATAAAGTGATTTTTTAACTGCTACATATTTTAAAAGAGATTTTTATTTTTTTTACATATTTAAGGCCATGATCCTTATTCAAATGCACACTAATTAAAGCTTTGTGCCAAAGAAAATGCACTTAAGATATAAGAAATATACCTTTATTATAAAATGAGTCTTGAAAAATGTGACAAATACGTCAGTATAAACTGACTGACCTCTTTATGTTGAATTAAAGGTCAAGGGCTTGAAATGTAGTTAGGAGGGCCAGACAGAAGAATAATAGGACCACAATGCCCGATAATATGTGCTACTCAGCTAACAAGTTAAAAGTATTGAAAAATAGCACACATTCAGGTCCCTGTACTATAATATCATGGGTAATTTGAATCAAAGTATATCTTAAAACAGGATTATTTTAGCACATAGAAAGAATGCAGGAAAGGACAAGAGAAGGGAAAGAGAAGAAAAGGGGAGGCCAAATATTGGGTACAAATACACTTCACAATAATCTAAAAATTATTCAAAGTGTGCTCTGTGTAATTATGCTAGAGGGAAAATGCATGTGTTATGCCATTCTTTTGTTACTGTAAAGAAATAACTGAGACGGTAATTTATTTTTTAAAAAGACAGTTTTTTTGGCTCACAGTTCTGTAGGCTATAAAGGAAGTATGGTGCTGGCATCTGCTTCACGTGAGGGCCTCAGAAAGCTTCTTATTATGGTGGAATGCAAAGTGTAGAGCCAGTGCACCACACGGTGAGACCAGGAGTGAAAGGGTGGGGAGAGATGCCACGCACTTATCAACAACCAGATCTGGCATGGATTCAGAGCAGAAACTCACTCATCACCAAGGAATAGTGCTAAGCTATTCATAAGGGATCTTCCCTGATGATCCAAATACCTCCCACCAGGCTCCATCTTCAACACTGAGGATGACATTTCAACATGAGATTTGGAGGTGACAAACATCTAGACCATATGTTCCCACCCCTGCTCCCCAAAATCTCATGCCCTTATATTGCAAAATGCAATTATTCATTCCCAATAGTCCCCTGAAGTCTTAATTTGTTCCACCATCAAGTGTAATGTCCTATGTCTCATCTGAGACTTTTCTTCTTCCACCTATGAGACTGTGAAATCAAAGTTATTTATTTCCAAGACACAATGGTGGTACAGGCATTCGGTAGATATTCCTATTCCAAAATGAAGAAATTGGTCAAAAGAAAGGGGCAATAAGCTCCATGCAAATCTAAAACCCAGCAGGGCAGCTATTAAATTTTAAAGCTCCCAGATAATCTCATTTGACTTCATGTCTTATATCCAGGACACTCTGGTGGAAGGGGTGGTCTCCCAAGGCCTTGGGCAGCTCAGCCCCTGTGGTTTTGTAGAGTTCAGCCCCTGTGGCTGTTCTCATGGGTTTGAGTTTGATGTTTGCAGATTTTCTAGGCACGTGATGTAAGCTGCCATTGGATCTATCATTCTTGGGTATGGAGTGGATTACAATTTTTGAAAATAGAATAAAATTTCAGTGACGTGCAAAATTTACATTACTTTGTATAAAACAGTGCTGCCATCATGTCTTTAATTTTAAATTTGTCATAAACCATTCTGAAACTTTTTATTAGACTACCTTATCATTTTAAATATTCAGAAACAATATAAGAATAATTCTAATATATTTGAAATATTACATTTTACTTTGATTTGACTTTATCTAAAAAATAGTACCTGAAAATAGGAAAAAAATAAAACTGGAAAATTGAAGTATCTGCTTTATAAACATATAAATCTGGATTTGTATTTATGCTGCAAATTTATAAATTCATACACATTATTTACTTTTTAGAGCCTCAGTATTTTAACTGAAAAATGGAGATATAGTATTTTTCATAGAAGTAAATTACATTAGAAAATATTTTAAAAGTACTAAGGTCAATAACTGGAATATAAGGAGAGCTTCATAGGGTATTACAATAGTTACTGTTTTAAATTCAACAGCTTTAAATAATATTTCATGAGTTCAATGTATAACCCTGTAACTTTGAAGTTTTTCAGTTTGTTTCATGTATATAATCACCCAAAGTACTTCAAATTTTTACCTTGCTAAAGTGCAGACTTTAGTCAGCATTCTCTTATTAACAACAAAAGAAAGATCCTTCCTGCCTCCTGGGCTTCAGTACCTTTCACAGAGTGTCTCAGTTGTCTTACAACACAAGCCCAATGTCGTATGGCTTTCCTGTTTGAATAAATGGGAAGCTACAGGAGTTCACACAATCCATTCCACAATATTCCCTCCAACCTTTTGTGAACAGTTTCATATAGTTTCTTTCTTGTTAAAACAAGTAAAACAGAGAAAAACTAATAAAAACGTAGTTGTTGATTCTGTAGTGGAACAAATTACATTTAAGTCATGTCCAGGTACATGGTTAGAGGATATCTTTTTGCACATATCTATGTATATAAAGCAAATGGTAAAAATAGTAGTGTTCTTTAAATTTCTGAATTTGAATAAAATGCATCCATAGAATGTTTTTGGAATATTTATTTGAGTGAAAAGTGATTCAATGTCCAAACAAAAATTTTAGATAAAAAATAAAAATGGAAAAAAAATAGATTCTGAGATAAAAGCCTTATTTATATCACAGATTTTATTATATTTAGAAGACTGATGAATCAGAAATAACTTAATAAAAGATAATATTAACTAAGCTTAAAATAGTCAAAAATAGTTAAAATATCAACTTAGTTGAAAAATTAAGTTATACTTAGCATTATAGATGTCAGAACTAATCTATGAGCTTTATAGATTATTGAAAATGATTATAAATATGTTAAGCACTAAATATGAAAATAATGACCTCATTAACTCTCCTGAGGTAATGGTGACAAACTTGATAGTTACAGACAATCTAGTATAATATTAAATTTAAAATGTAGCTGACATTAAGTATTGCTCTCATTCTACTTTTATAAGAAAACTCAACATTCTATTTTTTAATAAAATTATACTTATGAGTTTTACATTCCTTTTGTCCCAACATGTTACTAAAGAAATTTTTAAATGAGGATAATCTTAGCAAAAGGAGAAAAAGAGAAAACATTGCACAGAATGATTGATTGCTATGAAAGCATAACTATTTGTCGTGAGAAATAAACGTCGGTTAAATTCATGAGAAAGTCATTTACTTTTTAATGAAAGGAAGATTCTCAATCTAAAATATACTGAATGTATAATCGAATTAATATTGTACTAATGAGGGTTTATTACTGATATATAAGCTTATTTTGATAATCCACAGATTATGAATGTGATGTTAGGGTGTCAATTTTAGTTCTTTCCTGCTTTCTCTCGGGGGCATTTAGTGCTATAAATTTTCCTCTACACACTGCTTTAAATGTGTCCCAGAAAAAAAAAAAAATGACTGTGAGTTATATGCTTATCCCTATCATTGATGCTCTTAATGATTCGAAGACATACAGAAAAATTAAAATTTTATATTTATACTAGAATTAGCTTTCAATACTGTATAACTTCGCATACCCATTACTCCTGGTTTCATCTTGTCTTTCTCAATCCATTTGTCTAATAAATCTGATCTCTTAATTTGCAAAAATATTTCACATCTGCTCTTGAAATATATTGTTCTATCTCCTTAATTATCCAAAAATACCCACCTAATCTTACTGCCAACTGACTACCTAGTCCAGGTTTTCTCTTTGCTTTGAGAACTCTGATATATGTTTCACATTGTCTCCTAGTGTTCCAGTTGTCCAAAATTGCACCCTATTTAAAGTGCGTTTATTATTTCCTTATCTCTACTCTCTCAACTTTTCACTCTTCTACTAGTTCTTTGTGGAATTACCCCATAAACTAGTAGTTCACAATTTCTTATTAAAGTATACGCTTTTGGGGGAACCAAACAAAACACATGGGTTCTAATCAAATGTAAATGAAAATCTACAGAATTTCTGCAAAAGTCAACAGTTCTACAATGATAGTATATATTAATAAGCTCACTTTTAATCGTTGTTTAGCAAAAAAAAAATTATTGTCTCTCATGAGATTATCATTGTCAATATAAGAAAACTACAAAGTTTTTAAAAGTCCAAGCAAACAAAACATTACAATATAATTTAAAATTACATTTACCATCTCTTGGTACCAGATATCTATATAAAAAGACCACTTGCTGAATAAGCAAGTACTTTAGAATTGCTGAAAGTGGCTTCTATAAATCATTTATGTCAAGCTATGTAACTTGTACATTGTCATAATTAGCTTTGACAGCAAACTGGGAGATGAAATGTTGAGGCTTAAAACTGCCGTCATTACCTAGATCAACTCTTCCAAGTATATATTCATATAAATGTAAATAAACATATATTCATGAATATATAGTGTGTGTATGTGTATATATATACATATATATGTGTGTGTGTGTGTATATATATTAACTATATATGTGTGAAACTTTCTCTGGTTTCATTAAGTCAGTGGGCTATGGTAGTGATTGGCTTAATTTTCATAGATACCTCAGCAAATTTAATTTTCAGAATCTTTAACTCAGAATTGTGAATTGAATGAGATTTTTCTGTAAATTGTTTTAACATAAAATATGTATTATTCCATATTATATACAAGTTTAAAATTAGATTTCTAATATTGTGTATGCATTTCTAAATACAATGGTAACACTAATAAAGCATGTAAAAGCATAATAAATGGCACACCACATATTTTTATTTTTATGTGTTTAATGTAGAATAGTTTTAAATTTACAGAAAAATTATCAAGATAGTTCAGAGTTCCCATATAACAAGCACTTATTTATCTCTACTGTTAACATCTTACATTAGTATGGCATAATTGTCACAACTAACAAACTGATAATGATGCATTACTTCACACAGTATTAAGATTTTATTAGCATTTACCCAATATCATTTATCTATACCAGCATTCCATCTGGGATACTACATTCATCATGTCTCCTCAGGTTCCTCTTGGGCGTGGCAATATCTCAGATGTTCCTTGTGTTTGATGAACTTGGAGGATTTATAGAGTACCGGTTGGAAATTTTGTAGAATGTCCCCTCAACTATGATTTATTTAAAGTTTTTCCTTCATGAATACCCTGGAAATAGGGGTTTGAGGGACACAGATGCAAAACTAAAATGCTAATTTTATCATATGGTATCAAGGATATATTCTGTCAACATGATATATTACTGTTAATCAAAACTATGGTCATATTTTTCATTCTTTTCACTTATTCACATTATAATCAACCTATGTATATTGTTACTTTATAACGTTTGTCATATTTTTCATTCTTTACACTTACCCGCATGTAATAATCAATATGTAGTTACTTAATTTACCTTTAAATCAAATTAGAAAAGTAAAAAATAATAACTTTATTTATTCTTTCTCCAACACTTTCTTTCTTTTTTATAAGTATTTTCAAGTTTCCCACCCATATAAGCTTCCATCTGCCTGAAAAACTTCTAATGTGTCTTTTACAGGGAAGTTCTGGGAATGATTTGTTTTTTTCATTTTTGTTTGTCTGTGTAACCTACATTTCATTCAGTTTTGAAAAATAATATCATTGGATGTATGCACAGTATTACAGATGGTGGATTTTTCTTTCAACACTTGAAAAAGTTCACTATGCTCTCCTCTTGCCTGATGTAATCTGTACCCTTGTTTCTGGAAAGATAAGATGTTTTTCATCTAGCTTATTTCAAGATTTTCTTTTTGCTTGTGCTTTATTGTAGTTTCAATATGATATGCCTTATGTTTTGCTGCTGTTTCCTGTTTTAGTTTGTTTGCTTTTATTGGTGGGAGTATTTATTCTGCTTGGTGCTCTCTTGTTTCCTAAATATGTAGCTTGCAGTCTGCCATTAATTTTGGAAAGTTTTTCACATTAATATTTTAACTATTTCTTTTGCTGCATGTATTTGTTTTTGTTTTTCTTTTTGTAGTCCCAATGTAAGTTGTATCTTTGGAAATTGTCAAACAATTTTTTGAGGTTTCCTTTTTTCTCTTTCTCTGTATTGTAGTTTGGGAAATTTTATTGATGAATCTTCATGATTACTAATTATTTTCACTTAAGTGGTGAGTATACATATGATGATACTCATATGATATGGACCCATCAAAGTAATTATTTATTTCTATTAAAATGTTTTTTATTTCTACTATTTCCTTTTTTTTTCTTAAAATTGTGTTTTCCCTTTGACATTACCCAGGCATTCTTGTATGCTATATCCTTTCTCAGTATAGCATTTTACATATTAATAATAGTTACTTAAAATTTCCTGTGTGATGATAATTCCAGTATCTGCATGATACCTGATTTTGGTTCTAATTCTTGCTCTGTCTGTTCAGTTGTTTGTGCCTTTTGATGTTGAAAACTTGACATTGTTTATTGGGTGAATAGATGCAAAGAGATATAGTGTGAAGATTTATGTTAATATGATAGGGAATTGGACTGTGTTTAATGTTTACTGTTTATAGATGTCAGAGGCTTCACATTTCATTGCTTTTTTCACATTGAATTTTTGCTTTTTTTCACATTGTATTTTTAGCCTTTATATGGAGTCTGTGACTTCCAGCTTTTTCAGATTTAAAAAACCTTTTTTAAGTAAAGTTCAAATTACTATTAAGAACCACCATTAAAACTATTTTAAAGTGTATGATTCAGTGGTTTTTAATATATGTTAAATCTTGTTCAATCATCACCACTATATGATCATATAAATCACTCTGAAAAGAAATTCCATCTTATTAGCAGTTATGACCAATTTTGTCTACTCCATATGTCTTAGCAACTACTGATCTACTTTCTGTTGTCTTTGCATTTGCCTACCTGGATATTTCATAGAAATAAAATTACACAAAAAATATGTGGCCTTCTATGTCTGACATATTTCACTTAGAATAATGTTTTCAAGATTCATCTATGTTGTAGTATATACAAGTATTTTATTCCTTTTTATGGCTGAATAGTATTTCATTATAAAGTGATAAACTGTACTTGTTCAACAGTTAATGGGCATTTGGGCTATTTTAACTTTTTGGATATTTCGAATTTGCTGTTATGAACATTCTTGCACAAGTTTTTCTAAATGGTACAATTTCGAGCACTTTCAGTTTTAATCCCCTCTTACTGGATCTCTTTTAATGTGGTGGTAAGGTGTGGGGGAGAGAAAGCCTTCTATATATATATCATTCTTTTTGGTGAGATGTATCTTTGGGCTACAACTTGCATAAGTATTTCCTCATTGCAGTCTTTTTCTGCCCCATTTTTCCTACTCTTGTTCCTGGCTGCAGTATATTCAGTTTATTTTCATGACCTTCTACTTGTCAACTACTGTTTTAGTGCATTTTTATGCTGCTGATAAAGACATACCCAAGACTAGGTAATTTATAAAGAAAATTGCCCTCAGTCCCACCCACTGCCCTCTCTTCTGTGCTTATTGGTGCCCAACGTCCATAGGGGGCCAAGGCAGCAGGGGGTGGCTGCCATGTTAGCACTGCCCTGAGTGCGTGCACACCTGGCCAGTTCGTGAGGGCAGTGGGCTCTGTTACTACTTTTTTCTGAACCAGAGCAGGCACCAGGAGCGGGGAGAGTCCAGGGAGTGGGAGCAGGCACTTCAAAGCCTACATGAGCAGGGGAGCTTCCTGGACCCCCGAGAGTGCAGGGATGCTTGGGTCCAGAGCCATGGCTGGGTGGCCACAGCTGTTCCCGGGAGTGTGAGGGGGCTCCCACTCAGCCAACCTAATAGGGAGCGCGGCTCCCGCCTGTTCCTGTCCCCCTTCAGCTTCGCTGAGCCACAGCCATGGCTGCACCTTCCCCACTGCAGCTGGCATCCCTGGAGTGGCTGCTCCTGACGCACCTACCGCTGTTGTCATTATGATCTCCATTTTCACATTAGTGCTGGTCTGTTGTATATAAACTGCAAAAGAGAGAGGGGAGGATGAAGGTATCTGAATTCCTACCCTGTTATGACTGGGAACTGTTTTTAAGGTTATTCTGCGGTCTTCTTGGCCAAGAAGGGGTTCATTCAGTGGATGGTAGAGTAGGATTTTATTTCTAGTTCTCATTAGAAACATCAGTATGTAATTCAAAGAAAAACCTAAAAGTACTCTATAAGTATTAGCAAAAGAACTTACAGTATTCTGTCAAGTATAATGTGTGATATAGTTCTCTACTGCCAGTGAATGTGAGATGAGATTCCCATTAAAATGGAATCTACTAATTAAACCACATTTTGGCACTATGGAAGCTGGAGCCATTAAGTCATGAATTATATTCAAGGCTATGCAAGTGACCACATTTTTTTGTTTTCCTACAAATGGTTCCTTGATGGACTAACAAAATTAAAAGCTTGATTTTATTTTTTTTCTTAAGGACTTGTTATAGGCGACTTAAAAAAATAAGTTATACGTGTTTGACTTCAGTCCAGGGTTAAATATGGACTCTTTTCTATCATATGGTACACCCCTATGATAACTGTGTCTCTAGTTTGAACTCTAGTCAATAATCAAAACCGAATTTGTGAAAAATAAATAAATAAGGAAATTCTACCCTAGCCCAAATAGAGAATCTTAGATATGATACTAAGCGGTTGCCCATAACTCTCATCACTACCCAAAGATCTCATATGTGTTAGATTTGAATAGAGAAGCATACTCATTTAAAGGACTGATTTCACTGTTTTGCAGCTTGTTGCAAAATAAGTGTTTGTTTGTTTGTTTTTATTATTTAAAACTGACCAAGAAAAGTTTGCCTTAGGAGTCATCTAAGTCCTTTTTTAGGACTTAAGTCTTCTGGTCCTTTTTCAAGAAAAAAATGTCTTAATGGCATTACTGATCAGGAAATGCAAGACACGTAATTCCACATAAGATAAGTTTAAACCAAAAAAAAAAAAAAAGGTATTGATCAATCATATAGCAAAGTGGTACTTTAAACTTGTTTGATTTGAAGTCCGTGTAAACCAAAAACTCAACAATCATTAAGTACTCAGGATTATTACATTAAAAAATATGGTTAGTTTGTTTTTTGATCTATTCGTCTAAAGGCCTACTCAATTCTTTTCTTTTTAATACTTGATTTATTTAAGAGTCATGGAGATCTTTCTGTTTGTTTTTTTTCTTTAGACTTTTTCTTCTAAATATGATTATGCTCTAATTTGGACTAACCTTTCCTTTACACACACGCATTTTCCTAATCAATTCATTGCAAAAAACTGGTATACACTTTCCAATTGCTAGGCAAAAGTACAACCCATTTTTTTTCTCCCAAGTTTCTTCCTAACAGGTAACACGAAATCTTTCTAAAAACTTGTCTCAATTTTCTCATTCAAGCCTCTATTTAACTTTCATCACTCATGTAAAACTTACTTTGCTTTTCACAAATGCTAATTTCATACTTTTGTTAATTACCATTTTTCTTTAGCCAATTTTTACAAGTTATTTTGAAGTCACCTAAAAACAAAAAGGAGATAAAATATGTATTCTAACAATACTCACTGTTTGAAAATTCTTATTAAAAGGAAAATAATTCACAATAAATTTTTATCTGTAGCAACACCGCAAAATTTGACTAAATAATTTTATGCTGTAGTTTATACTTAAAGAAATAAAAGAAAATTCTTATAATTTTGGTAAGTCCTAGCAAAGATACTAGTAAAATGTTAGGAAGGACATTGTTTTGGCAATGGTGTCACATACTAGGTATACATTTCTCTGGTTTTTCGCTTTTCTTCTTTATTTCTCCTTAGTCATCAATTCTACTTGCATTCTACTTTTTATCCCTGGAAGGCATGTTTTTTTCTTTTTTACATGTACTACTGCAGAGTTGTGCTATTAGATTAGATTATTATGTGCTTGGTCATTCAAAAAGTTCTTGTGGTTCTTGGGACTACAATATGGAAGGTGAAATAACCATCTTTTTTTTTCTTATTTCTTGCTATTTTCACTGCATTTGGCATTCTATATGGCTATATAAACATCTATTATCCTTTTGGTTCTCAGTTTTTTTGTTTTGTTCTGTTTTGTTTTGTTTTTTGCCAAGTATATTATCCCACAGGGAAACATTGCAATTCCTTTGTTTCATTTTTGTTTCTATTATGCACTACTTATCTTAAGCTAAGTTTGTCAATTAGCATTTGGCACCACATATCATAGGAAGAAGAACATAGGCATTAAGTAGCCATATTTGCCACTTTTTCAAGCAGCCTTCATTCCAGGAATAGTTTTTTTTTCCTAGAGTTGTAATCAAGTTGCTGTTTTTTTCAAGTCACGTTTTCATTAAAATTATTTATTAAATAGCACTGTGTAGTGGCCTGGAAATCAGTGGACCAAACTGGAAATCAGTACCAAAGTTGGCATTTTGCCACTATCTTGCTAAGGTAGTAGACAAATTCATTAACCTATGTAAACCTCTAATTTCTTAGCCATAAAATTAAATGGCTGATTTAGAGAAAAAAAGCAAATATTTATATTTTGGTTTACATAGTGTTTTTACTGAAGAAAATGCATTTCATTTTCATTTACAAAAATTGCAGATGTCTTGGCTTGAATATTGTATAAATATCAATTACTTAAACTTATATTTAACCAAATATTTTGTGTTCAGAGTGATATTAATGAGGCTCCAGGAGCAGAACAAGCTATATCTTGAATAGCTTAAAAAAATATATAAACTTTAATGGATACGGCCAGGTGTGGTGACTCACGTTTGTAATCCCAGCAGTTTGGGAGGCTGAGGTGGGAAGATCATCTGAAGTCAGGAGTTCAAGACCAGCTTGGCCAACATGGCGAAACCCTGTCTCTACTAAAAATACAAAAATTAGCCAGGCCTAGGGCGTGTGCCGGTAGTCCCAGCTACTGAGGAGGCTGCGGCAGGAGAATCTCTTGAAGCTGGGAGGCAGAGGTTGCGGTCAGCCAAGATCATGCCACTGCATTCTAGCCTGGGCAACAGATCAAGACTCTGTCTCAAAAAAACAAAACAAAATGAAATAAAAAAGAAACATTAATGGATAAGCAAGAGCAACCTAATTGCAATACAGAATGATAGTGCATATTAATTGACAAAACAAATCATGCTAAAATTGAAAGCACCAAGTGTTCATATGAAAGAGTGAATATTGTGGGCTGCAATAATCTTGAGAAATAAGTCATAGAGAATATAGCACTTTAAGGCAGAATCAAATTATATAAAGTAATTTAATAAATGACAGAGATAGACGTTATCATTTACCTATATATTTAGGGTTTGTGTGTTGATATTGAAGTTTTAATAGAAAACATTCATTTGCCAGAATAATATCTGTTTCATTCTTTCCATTTTTAATTTTAAAAGATTGTGCCATTCTAGTATCTTATTGCAGTTGCATTTTCCAGATTAATGAGATAAATTAGGATTAACTGTTCATAGTGATTTGTACATTTTCTTTTGTAAAGTGTTTATTCAAATTCTTGGTCATTTTTCTATGGAGTAATCTATCTACAATCAGATAACATTGTTATTTTTGTAATAATCCTTCTAAATTTGCTGTATAAATTGTTGAAATGACTACCTGAATTAAAGTCATGAGCAATTTTAAATTTACCTAGACTCCATAAAGGTGATTATTATTGCTTACCATTTTGCTTTACTTTCACTCATCATGTCAGGAATTATACCCAAAGTGTTTGAAACAGTAGTGCTTCATTTTACTGAGTTCGGTATACCTAAAACATGTATTTGAGGGAATACTATGTTATGTTAACTTACGAAGAAAACATATTTTTTAGTTAAATGTATGGAAATGGTGAGTAAAGAAAAGTTTTTAGTCTTTCTGTAATTATTAATAAAGCAATAATACAACTGAATAATGCATGTTATAAAATGTCAACCAGGATTTGAGGCCAGATTTCAGTACATCTGTCATACTGCGAAAATAACTATTCTGAAGCTTTTTGATCCCCTATAAAAAGATATCATTATTGCAGGATTAAATTCTATAATATAAGTAAATCATATTGCTCTGAAAATCATTCGTATTTTTGAAATAACATCACTGCAAACTTTAGGTCAATAAATAAATGAAAATATTAACAGGATGTAGTATAAAAGATGCTTTTTCAAAAGTGATGACTAGAACTAGAATTGTATAAATTTTAGAATGTAGAGAGATAAAATAAATTTGTTTAAAACTTATTTCCCTAGTAATACAAGAAAATAAACAAAAAGTTGGATACTGAGCATAAATATGGCCTAGGATCTCTTCCAAATCTCAATTTTTATATTTAATTAGTATTCAAACATTTACACTGCAAAGCTTTTTGTAAGTTAAAACAAGTGATAAAATGAAGTGCATTAGGAGAAAATCTGTATTTGGTATACATTCATAGAAAAAATACCATTTAAATGATAATTTGAAAATCAATGAAAGTAGAGTAGATATTTTGTTTAGGGAAGGCTGAAACACACTTTATGATGTGAAAAATATTCAGGTGAAACTGATTTTAAAAAAAGGTAATGGAAGGACATTGTCTTTAGGTGGACTGAATGGGCACGAAGAAAGAGAGGGGTGATTCAAAGATTTTGCCAGAGATGTTGGGTGAAAAGGGCATTAAAATTCAGGGAAGGATTTAGGAGTGCAAATCTAACCACAGGTTAAATTAACTAATGGTACTGTATATAAATTTCAAAAAAATAAAAACATTGGCCCATGAAATTTAATTGAAATACTAGGTTGTATATAATAATGCTTAAATATTATTTTGTAAAGACACAGTTGAAAAATTCTAAATAACTGACAGTTAAAAGAAGTTAAGAGTATTAACAATTAAATACATACACATTATATGGAGATATGCTTCTAACAGAATCTGAAGGTTTAGCCATTTCAAAAACTAAATATTTGAAAACATTTAAATATGTAAAAGTATGTATATATTTCAATATATAGTCTGCATATATTTTAACCATAATGTTATTCATTGAGATAGCACTTGAGAAAAAGCGTGCTGTGTGGTTTAAAATGATATAGCTTGCCTTTCACTCCACTTCACTAGACTATAATTTTAAGAAATAATGTCAAATTGATTAATCATTTGGAATACAATTTTCTTAATATAATAGCTTTCACCTATTATTGTGATGATTCTAATTATAAATCTATAGACAAATGTAAAATAAGCAGACATTATTTTTATATTTAAGGGTGATGTGATAAAATGCAATATTTCATGTTAATTATATTATAAAATTGTTCTTAACATAATAAATGACATAAGAAATACATTAAATTTAGAAATGCTTTAATTACAGTCACGGCATATGGGGATACTGAAATGCATAATGGAAAAGTTTTAAGCCTGGTGGATTTCAGTCACTGTCAACTTCTAGGCGTTACACATCTGGAGGTGGCACTTGGCCTAGTGCCACTATGAGTATCAATCACAAAATAGTAGGCATTTATTGACTATTCTAATATGCATTTCTTTCAGACTTATAAGAGGCTGAGTATCATAATAGCCAGGAGATTTTGTCTCTTCCTGATGTATGCACATGTTTAGCATATCTGGGAGCTACAGTGCAGTAGGCCAAGATCTCGGTTCTAAATCTAATCTAGATTGAAAATGTTGACTTGTACTCACTTGATTTATTCTCACGTTGGCTTATTACTGGATCAGTGAATGAGTAAAAGAAAGGATACACAAAGTAATGATATTGGTAAATGAAAATTGATTCCTGAGTTCTTACAAGGTTTTGCAAGTGAAGTAAAAAATGTGGGGAACTGTACAACTTACAGCAATAAATCATCACTGACTTTTGTCTTTTATAGCATGTGATTTGAGAAAGAATTCAAATGTATCAGATGTGATACAATATTTGTCTTTCCTTTTTAAATAAATGGCTTGTTACAAATAAATGTTCAGCAGCAATAACTGTTGAAGTAAAATTTGTATAAAATACCCCACTTATATAAATACACATTCAATAATCATAACTTTATAACATTAATATAAACAAGGAAAATTAACATAAATAAAACTATATGCATCATTTGCTCTGCAGTAATGTAAAATTAACTGATTCATCACTAATATTATAAACGAGGCAGTATGACACACATTTTTTTCAGTATATTAAAACTGGGTAATTGCAGATAATAAAAAAAGAATGTAAAATATATAAACTCTCCAAAAGCCTTAGAAAAGTACAGTAGTGTATACAATAATCATTCATTCCAAAGTCTTCCACTTGTCTCAAATTGGCCACAAGCTCTGTCTTAGAAGAACTTTATGACTAAATATAATATAATGTGAGCCAGAATTACGTAGCTGGCACATCACATTACGTCATTAACAGCCTCCATCTGCTTTTCTAACTGAAATTTCTGATGATGATGACAATCCTCTGCCCTCATTTTCATAATTGAATACTGCTATGGTTTGGATATTTGTCCCCTCAAAAATTCATGTTGAAATTTAATTTCCAATGTGGCATTACTAAAAGGTGGAGACTTTAAAATGTGATTGGGCCATGAGGGCTCTGCTCTCCTAAATGAATTAATCCATGGATAGATTAATGAGTTAGTGAATTAGTAGATCAATGGGTTAGTGGCTTTTCACAGAAGTGAGACTGGTGACTTTATAAGAAAAGAGAGACCTGAACTAGGATGCTCAGCCTCCTCACCATGGGATGCCCTGTGCCATGCTGGAACTCTGGAGAGTGTCCTCATCAGCACAAAAGTTCTCACTTTTAAACTTGGGTTCTCAGCCTCCATAACTATAATGAATTTATTTTCTTAAAAATTACTCAGTTTCAGGTATTCTGTTATAATCCAATAAAACAGACCAAGATAAGAAAAATGGTATCAGAAGTGATACCAATTTATAATAGCACTCAGTAATGTAGAAATGGCTCTGGAACTGGATAATGGGTAGTGGCTAGAAGAATTTGGAGGATGAGGCTAGAAAATCCTGCATTATGGTGAAGGTTTAGAAGACAACAAGACTAGGGAAAGATTGAAAACCCTTAGAGATAGTTCAGTGGTCATAACCAGAATGTTGATAGAAATATGGACATTAAAGAACATTCTTATGAGTTTTCAGATGGAACTGAGGAACAAGGCATTGGAACCTGGAGTAAAGCCCATCCTTGCGATTAACTGGCAAAGAACTTGACTTCATTGTGTTATTTTGTCCATGCCCTTGGGCTTTATGGAATGCAGAACTTAAGATCAATGAATTAGGGTATCCGGTAGAATAAATATCTAAGAAGCAAAGCATTCAGGCTGCTGCATTACTAGTTTTAATGACTCACATTAAACTATGAAGAGAAACGGTTTTGAAGATGGAATTTCTAATCCAAAGACAAGCATATCAGAAATATTTGGAAAACTCTAAGCTTGGCCACATAACGAGTGAAGGAGTGTGTTAGGAGAGAAAACCAAGGATGTGGCCCAGGGACTATTTGAAAAAGATTCTAGCAAGGATAGAAGGGAACCAGGTCCTATTCTGCAGAGTAGCTAGGAGGAATAAATGGCCCTTTCGGTTGGGCCCAGGGCCTTGCTGCTTTGTGCAGTCTTAGGACTTGGTGTTCTGTGTGCTAGCCATGGTTAAAAGGAGCCAACGTACAGCTCAGGCTGTTGCTTCAGAGAGTGCAAGCCCCAAGGTTTGGTGGCTTACATGTGGTGTTGTGCCTCAGGGTGCACAGAAATCAAGAATTGAGGTTTGGGAACCTCTGCCTAGATTTCAGAGGATGTATGGAAAGACGTGGATGTCCAGGAAGAAGTTTGCTTTAGGGGTGGAACCCTCATGGAGAAACTCTGTTAAGTCAGTGCAGAAAAGAAATGTGACATCAGAGCCCCCACACAGAGTCCCCACTGTGGCACTTCCTAGTGGAGCTGTGAGAAAAGGGCCACCATCCTACCGACCCCAGAATGGTAGCTCCACTAACATCTTGCACTGTGTGCCTGGAAAAGCCAAAGACACTTAATGCCAGCCTGTGAAAGCAGTGGTGGAGCTCCTGAAGACCATGGAAACCCACCTCCGGCATCAGAGGTTCTCCATGAGAGCTCCACCCCTAAAGCAAACTTCTTCCTAGGCCTCTGGGCCTGTGATGTGAGGGGCTGCCATGAAGACCTCTGACATGTTCTGGAGACATTTTTCCATTGCACTGGTGATTAACATTTGGGTCCTCCTTACTTATGCAAGTTTCTGCAGCCAGCTTGAATTTCTTCTCAGAAAAAAAAAAATGTTTTTCTTTTCTATCACATTGTCAGCCTGCAATTTTTAAAAAATCTTTTAGGCTCTGTTTCCCTTTTAAGGATAAGTTTCAATTCCAAACCATATATTTGTGAATGCATAAAACTGGATGCTTTTATATATATATATATATATTTTGGCCAGAGTTTTGCTTTTATCGCCCAGGCTGCTGTGCCATGGCACAGTCTTGGCTCACTGCAACCTCTGCCTCCCAGGTTCTAGTGATTCTCCTGCCTCAGCTGGCATTACAGGTGCCCACGACTATGCCTGGCTAATTTTTGTATTTTTAGTAGAGACGGGGTTTCACCATGTTGGCCAGGCTGGTCTCGAACTCCTGACCTCAGGTGATTCACCCACCTCAGCCTCCCAAAATGCTAAGATTAGAGGAGTGAGCCACCATCCCCGGCCAAAACTGAATGCTTTTAAGAGCACCCAAGTCACATCCTGAATGCTTTGCTGCTTAGAAATTTCTTACACCAGATATCCTAAATCATCTCTCTCAAGTTGAACATTTCACAGATCTCTAGATCAGGGGCAAAATGCCACCAGTGTCTTTGCTCAAACATAGCAAGAGACACTTGTATTTCAGTTTCCAACAAGTTCCTCATCTCCATCTGAGACCACCTCAGCCTGGACTTCATTGTCCATATCTCTATAAGCATTTTGGTCAAAAACACTCAACAAGTCTCTAGGCAGTTCCAATCTTTCCCACATCTGTCTGTCTTCTTCTGAGCCCTCCAAACTGTTCCAACCTCTGCCTGTTACTCAGTTCTAAAGTCAATTCCACATTTGTAGGTATCTTTGTAGCAGCACCCCCCTCTCTGTGGTACTTATTTATTGAATTAATTCATTCTCACACTGCTATAAAGAAATGCCCGAGACTGAGTAATGTATTAAAGAAAGAGGTTTAATTGATTCATGGGTTCTCATTCATGGGGAGGCATTAGGAAACTTACAATGATGGTGGAAGGCAAAGGAGAAGCAGGCACCTCTTCACAGTGCAGCAGGGTGGAGTGAGTGCAAGCAGGGGAAATAACATATTCTTATAAAACCATGAGAGCTCATTAGAGTCACTCACTATGACAAAACAGCTTGGGGTAAACTACCCCCATGATTCAATTACCTCCACCTGATCCCACCCTCGACATACAGGGATTAAGGGAATTATAACTGATGAGATTTTGGGTGAAGACCCATCCAAACCACATTATATACTATATATACTATATATAATATAAATATTTCAAAGATATTATATATATATTAAAGGACAAGTGACAAAAACATGGTAATTTGAAATATTAGCATGTTTTTGTCACTCGCCCTTTAATAAATATCTGGGAAACTCTCAGTTATAAGTAACCCTCAACACAACTACAAATTTAGTTGTATAAGTTTATTTCGATAAAGTAAGTAAATATGTAACTGTTTGGAATCCTGTGCAGTTCTCCTCTCCAATCCCGTGGAACTCATATTCCTGTATTTGCAAAACAGATTTAAAATGAAGATGATTGCAAACATGAAGCTAAAAAAAATTGTTATTTCCATTTTTGTATTTTATATAAATATGTGTAGTACTTATGTGTTGAAAATGTAAAATCTCAAAGTCATTTACTCTTTTATGTACGTGGTGTCCTTATTGTCATTACATCTCACGTTCAGCTGTTACCATCATGTTGCATCATAAATCAGATTCATGAAGTAGACACAAGCAGTCAAATGCAGAAGTGTTAGAATTTCTTTAAAAATAGAATACTCTCTGATTTCTTTAATTAACATTTAATGACTAATTAAATATGCTAGAAAATAATAATTATATCATAAGTATCCAAAGTTTCACAAGCTATTCTATAAAAATTTGCTTAGAAATCAACTTATTCAAGTTATATCATATATTCATTTTTTATTTTTATTTTTTATTTTTCCATAAGTTCCTGGGGTACAGGTGGTATTTGATTACATGCGTAAGTTCTTTAGTGGTGATTTGTGAGATTTGGTGCACTCATCACCCATGTATACACTGCACCATATTTGTAGTCTCCTATCCCTTGCACCCCTTCCACTCTTCTCCCAAGTACCCAAAGTCCATTGTATTATTCTTATGCCTTTGTGTCCTCAAAGTGTAGCTCCCACATATCAGTGAGAACATATGAGGTTTGGTTTTCCATTCCTGAGCTATATCACTTAGAATAATACTCTCCAGTCTCATCCAGGTCGCTACAAATGCTGTTATTACATTCCCTTTTATGGCTGAGTAGTATGTAGTATTCCATCATACATATATGTGTGTATATATATACACACACACACACACACATATATATATACACACACACACATATATACACATACATACCAGTTTCTTTATCCGTTCGTTGATTGATGGGCCTTTGGGTTGGTTCCATGATTTTGCAGTTGTGAATTGTGCTGCTATAAACATGAGTGTGCAACCATCTTTTCAAATAATTACTTCTTTTCCTCTGTAGTGGGATTGATGGATCAAATGGTAGTTCTACTTTTAGTTCTTTAAGGAATCGCCACACTGTTTTTCATAGTAGCTGTACTAGTTTACATTCCTACCAGCAGTGTAGAAGTGTTCCCTGTTCACCACATCCATGCCAACATCTACTGTTTTTTGATTTTTTGATTATGGCCATTCTTGAAGGAGTAAGGTGGTATCACATTGTGGTTTTGATTTTCATTTCCCTGATCATTAGTGATGTTGAGCATTTTTTTCATGTTTGTTGGCCATTTGTATACCTTCTTTTGAGAATTGTCTATTCGTGGCCTTAGCCCACTTATTGATGAGATTGTTTTTTTCTTACTGATTTGTTTGAGTTCATTGTAGATTTTGGATATTAGTCCTTGTCAGATGTATAGATTGTGAAGATTTTCTCCCACTCTGTAGGTTGTCTGTTTACTCTGCTGTCTGTTCCTTTTGCCGTGCAAAAGCTCTTTAGTTTAATTAAGTCTCAGCTATTTATCTTTGTATTTGCTTTTGAGTCCTTGGTCATGAAATCCTTGCCTAAACCAAAGTTTAGAAGGGTTTTTCCAATGTTATCTTCTAGAATTTTTACAGTTGCAGATCTTAAGTTTAAGTCCATCTTCATTTGATTTTTGTATAAGGTGAGAAAAGAGTATCCAGTTTCATTCTACTACATGTGGCTAGCCAATTATCCCAGCACCATTTGTTGAAAAGGGTGTCCTTTCTCCACTTTATGTTTTTGTTTGCTTTGTCAAAGATCAGCTGGCTGTAAGTATTTGGGTTTACTTCTGGATTCTCTATTCTGTTCCATTGGTCTGTGTACCTATTTTTATACCAGTACCATGCTGTTTTGCTGATTATGTCCTTATAGTATAGTTTGAAATCAGGTAGTGTAATGTCTCCGGATTTGTTCTTTTTGCTTAGTCTTGCTTTGGCTATGTGGGCTGTTTTTTGGTTCTGTATGAATTTCAGATTGTTTTTTCTAATTCTCTGAAGAATTATGGTGGTATTTTGATGGGGATTGCATTGAATTTGTAGATTGCTTTTGGCAGTATGGTCATTTTCACAATATTAATATTTTATTTTTTGCAGTTATTTTAAAAGTGATTGAGTTCTTGATTTGGTTCTGTGCTTGGTCACTGTTGGTATATAGAAAAACTACTGAATTGTGTACGTTAATTTTGTATCTGGAAACTTTGCCGAATTCTTTTATCAGTTCTAGGAGCTTTCTGGAGGAGTTCTTAGGGTTTTCAAGATAAACAATCATTATCAGCAGACAGTGACAGTTTGACTTCCTCTTTACTGATTAGAATGTCCTTTCTTTCTTTCTCTTATCTGATTGCTCTGGCTAAGACTTCCAGTACTATGTTGAAGAGGAGTGGTGAGAGTGGGCATCCTTGTCTTGTGCCAGTTCTCAGAGGAAATGCTTTCAGCTTTTCCCCATTCAGTATTATATTGGCTGTGGATTTGTCCCAGATGGCTTTTATTACATTAAGATATGTCCTTTGAATGCTGATTTTGCTGAGAGTTTTAATCATAAAGGGATACTGGATTTTGTTGAATTCTTTTTCTGCATTTATTGAGATGATCCTGTGATTTTTGTTTTTCATTTTGTTTATGTGGTGTATCACATTCATTGACTTGCCTATGTTAAACCATCCCTGCACCCCTGGTATGAAACCCACTTGATCATGGTGGATTATCTTTTTGATATGTTGTGGGACTTGATTAGCTAGTACTTTGTTAAGGATTTTAGCATCTATATTCATCAAGGATATCAGTCTGTAATTTTCTTTTTGATTATATCCTTTCCTGGTTTTGGTATTAGGGGTAATGCTGGTTTCATAAAGTGAATTAGGGAGGGTCCCTTCTTTCTCTACCTTGTGGAATTGTGTCTTAAGGATTGGTATCAATTCTTCTTTGAATGTCTGGTAGAATTCTGCTGTGAATCCATCTGGTCCCGGACATTTTTTTTTTTTGTAATTTTTTAATTACCGTTTCAGTCTCACTGATTGTTACTGGTTTGTTCAAGGTACCTAATTTTTCCCGATTTAAGCTAAGAGGGTTGTATTTTTCCAGGAATTTATCCATCTCTTCTCGGTTTTCTAGCTTGTGTGCATAAAGATGTTCATAATAGCCTTGAAAGATCTTTTTTATTTGAGAGGTGTCAGTTGTAATATCTCCTGTTTCGCTTCTTAGTGAGGTTATGTAGATTTTCTCTCTTCTTTTCTTGGTTAATCTTGCTAATGGTTTATCAATTTTATTTATCTTTTTGAAGAACCAGCTTTTTGTTTCATTTGTCTTTTTTGTTTGTTTCAATTTCATTTAGTTCTGCTAAGATCTTCATTATTTCCTTTCTTCTGCTGGGTTTGGGTTTGGTTTATTCTTGTTTGTCTAGTTCCTTGAGGTGTGACCTTAGATTGTCTGCTTATGCTCTTTCAGATTTTTTGATGTAGGTGTTTAGGGCTGTGAATTTTCTCTTAGCACCATCTTTGCTGTATCCCAGAGGTTTTGATAGGTTGTGTCATTATTGTCATTCAGTTCAAAGAATTTTTAAATTTCAATCTTGATTTTGTTTTTGATCCAATGCTCATTCAGAAGCAGGTTATTTAATTTCCATGTATTTGCATGGTTTTGAAAGTTCCTTTTGGAGTTGATTTCCAGTTTTATTCCACTGTGGTCTGAGAGAGTGCTTGATATAATTTTAGTTTTCTTAAATTTATTGAGGCTCATTTTATCGCCTATCATATGGTCTATCTTGGAGAAAGTTCCATGTGCTGTTGAATAGATTGTATATTCTGTGGTTGTTGGATGAAATGTTCTATATATATCTGTTAAGTCCATTTTTTCCAGGGCATGGTTTAAGTCCATTGTTTCTTTTTTGACTTTCTGTCTTGACAACCTGTCTAGTGCTGTTAGTGGAGTACTGAAGTCCCCCAGTATTATTGTGTCACTCTCTCTCTCGTTTCTTAGGTCTAGTACTAATTGTTTTATAAATTTGCAAGCTCCAGTGTTAGGTGCACATATGTTTAGAATTTATATATATATATATATATATATATATATATATATATGTTTGGACAAGGCCTTTTATCATTATATACTGTCCCTCTTCGTCTCTTTTGACCACTGCTGCTTTAAAGTTTGTTTTGTCTGATATAACAATAGCTACCCCTGCTCATTTTTAGTGTCCTTTTGCATGAACTGCCTTTTTCCTCCCTTTTCCTTTAAGTTTATGTGAGTCCTTATGTGCTAGGAGAGTCTCCTCGCAGATAGTTGGTTGCTAAGTTCTTATCCATTCTGCGGTTCTGTAAATTTTAAGTGGAACATTTAGGCCATTTACATTCAACGTTAGTATTGAAATGTGAGGTACCGTTGCTTTCATCATGCTCTTTGTTGCCTGTGTACTTTGTTTTATTTGTATGTTTTTTGTTTCTGCTTTTTAACTTGTATTTCTGTTTTATAGGTCCTGTGTGATTTATGCTTTAAAGAGGTTCTGTTTTTATGTGTTTGTTTCAAGATTTGGAGCACCTTATATCAGATCTTGTGGTGGTGGTTTGGTAATGGTGAATTCTCTCAGAATTTGTTATTCTGAAGATGACTGTATCTTTCCTTCATATATAATGCTTAGTTTCACTGGATACAAAATTCTTGGCTGATAATTGTTTGGTTTGAGAAGGCTGAATATAGGTCCCCAATCCCTTCTAGCTTATAGGATTTCTGCTGAGAAATCTGTTGTTAATCTGATAGGTTTTCCTTTGTAGGTGACCTGGTGCTTCTGTCTCTTAAGACTCTTTCTTTTTTCTTAACTTTGGATACCCTTATGACAATGGGCCGAGGTGAAGATCTTTTTGGGATGAATTTCCTAGGTGTTCTTTGTTCTTCTTGTATTTGGCTGTCTAGGTCTCTAGCAAGGCTGGAGAAGTTTTTCTCAATTATTCCCCAAATATATTTTCCAGGTTTTTAGAATTCTCTTCTTTCTCAGGCACACAGTTGTTCTTAGGTTTGATTATTTAAAATAATCCCAGAGTTCTTGGAGGCTTTGTTCATATTTTCTTCTTTTTTTCTTTGTCTTTGTTGGATCCAGTTAATGTGAATACCTCATCTTTGAGCTCTGAATTTCTCTCTTCTACTTGTTCAATTCTATTGCAGAGACTTTCCACAGCATTTCACCTCTCTAAAAGTGTGGCCAAAGTTTCCTGAATTTTTTATTGTTGTTTCTTTAAGTTATCTATTTCCAAGAATATTTATCCCTTCACTTCTTGTATCATTTTTTGGATTTCCTTGCATTGGGCTTCATCTTTCTCTGGTCCCTCCCTGATTACCTTAATCACTAACCCCCTGAATTCTTTTTTAGATAAATCAGGGATTCCTACTTGGTTTGGGTCCATTGCAGTTGAACTAGTGTGATTTTTTTGGGGATATTGAAGAGCCTTGTTTTGTCACATTAGCAATGTTGGTTTTCTTGTTCCGTCTCATTTGGGTGGCCTCTGTCAGAGGGAAGGTCTAGGTCTGAAGGCTGTTCTTCAGATTCTTTTGTCCCATGGGTGTTTTCTTGACATACTACTCCCACTTTTCCTATGGATATGGCTTCCTGTAAGCTGAACTGCAGCGATCGTTGCCTCTTTCCTGGGTCTAGCCAACAAGCGAGTCTACACAGCACCAGGCTGATACTGGATGTTGTCTGTACTGAGTCCTATGATGTGAATTGTCTATGAGTCTCTCAGCCACAGATACTGGCATCTGTTCCTGTGGAGGTGGCAGAGGGTGCAATGGACTCCATAAGGGTCCTTACCTTCGGTGGTTTAATGCTCTATTTTTCTGCTGGTTGACCTTCTGCCAGGAGGTAGCACTTTCCAGAAAGCATCAGCTATAGTAGTGTGGAGAGGGACCAGTAGTGGGCAGGGTCCTAGAAGTTCCAAGATTATATGCCATTTGTCTTCCACTACCAGGCTGAATAGGGAAGGACCATCAGGCAGTGGCAGGGCTAGGCATGTCTAAGTTCAGCCTCTCCTTGGGCCGGGCTTGTTGTGGCTGCTGGGGGGGATGGGGGTGAAATTCCCAGGTCACTGGAGTTGTGTACCTAGGAGGATTATGGTTGCCTCTGCTGAGTCATGCAGGTTTTCAGGGAAGTCGGGGAAAGTCAGCGGTCACAGCCTCAAGTCTATTTCCAGGTGGAGGGTAAGATGGGCTTGAAAACTTGCCTGAGACTTTCCATCTCCCAGCTGTGAGAGAAAATGACTTTAGTTCTTCCCCGCCTGTGACATCTGCATGCCCGATTCATGCCCTCCCCCGAGTTCTGGCCAGGAGGCTTCTTACCCCGTTAACATTGTTACAAAGTTCACCTAGAGAATTCCTTCTCCCTGTGGAATTTTACCACTGCTCCTCTGGCCACCCTCTTGATGTATCCTTGTGGTGCCAGGCAGGAATGGGCTGCTTGGGGACCCAGCGAGCTCTCAGGTCCTTTCCGTGGCTTCCTTGTCCCCTGTATTTTGCTGGGCTCTCTAACTTGACTCATCTCCAGGTAAAGTCAGAAACTTCCCCCACAAATAGACCAGCTTCTCTAGTGAGGATGTGTGTTTAGGGGAGGAGGCTCTCCCTTTCCCATTTCCACAGTTGGGAAACTCACAGTATTTGGGGTGTTTCCTGGGTGCTGCAGGTGCAGTCTGCTTCCTTCAGAAGTTCTGTGGGTCCTCTCGGGATTGCTTATTTGTTCTTGCAGTCTGTTTGGAGCTAAAATTTACAGTGCAAACCTCCACATGCTTCTCTGTCTGGAGCTGCAATCTAGTTCTGCCTGTCATCCGCCATGTTCCTAGAAATCTTTAGAAATTCATTTTTCAATTGTGTATTTTTGCTTGGGTAAGTTCCAGCTAAATCAATTATTAGAGAATGTGCCTAAAAATCTAATTAATTTATAATCAATAATGAAAACTAAGGGTGAAAATAAAAATAATAAAGAATGTGTGACTGCTTCCTCTCCTTTTTTACTATACTCAATACTGATTATTTTGTCAAAATTAAATGAGAGTAGAGAAGATCTTAATATATATTTGAGTTGTGGTTTTTCTCATTATCTGCCCTTCAATGTCTCTATTTTTTAAAAAATAAATTCTACAAGTATAAACCATTGAATATTATAAAATATTTTATAAGGATATTTTCTAATGTCTCTGAGTATATCTAAAGTAACATAATAGTACATTCTGTAGGAAATGATCTAAACATATTTTCTTTATGGAACAAAATAATTTATCATGACTATGTAATCCTGCAAAGTATTCAGAGTCCAAAATTACATTGATGTTTGCATGATTATCTCTCAAGAAATAAAAATACTCGTGTGCTTGGAAAACTATGTAGTAGATTTGATAAAGCTTTGTATTTTGTGTATACCCATTAGACATATTGATATTTAAAACATAGTTTTAGTCATATTTATCACACATTCAGCTTTTTTGGCTTGCCCTGGAAAAGCTAGACTGCTTATTTCATTGAATTATTTTATATGAATGAGAAAAACTAATATACATCATAATAGTGCATAGCATGATTTTTAGGATAATTATTTTCAAGCAGTTATAATTGATGTTATTTGGATTTTATTGGTTAAAAATGCTAGTTTTTTATTGTTTATGACTAGATTTTTAAAATAAAGATGTTTCTCCATTATTTAATTTTAGTGCTACAAAAAAATTAGCTTAATTTCATCATGATAATGAAGAGCTTGCTTCCTACCTTTCTATTCCTCTAGGACATGAGATAATTCTTCTCCCATCATAGCTTTTTCTGCTCCTGAGCTGATATTATATATGTTGCACAATTCAGAACAATCTTTTCCTTTGTGTAAGCTGGCAGTATCAAGGATTTATGGCAGCTACTCTCTCATGCTAGTGAGGGGAGAATAAGACTCAATGTGTTTTAAAATCAAGTATAAATCAAAGCTGGTGAAAGGCAAAACCTGAAGAAATGCCATACTTTTGTAAAAATATCCAAACTTTTTTGAGTATTTCTTTTTATGCTTTCACCATATGGTTGAGAGGAGAAATAAGATTTAAAAAATACAATGTATAATTTCAAATGATGTCATATATCTCATTATTACTGACGGCTGAGGTAGCTGAATATTTTTTATGTGATTTGGAACAAATCAACTTCCCTTTATCTGATAATGTTTCTTTATATTAAAAAGCAACTTTGAATAAGAAAGGCAGTTCTGTGGAAAGAGCATAAACTTTGATGTCTGAGGCCTATATCCAAATTCCAAGTCATGTTTGGAATGTTTCTTCACGCTTACTTATTATACTTAGTACAAGTTACCCACCTTCTCAGATTCACTGACCTTTGTTTGTATCCTGCTGGTGTTGCTATATGTGAAAAGCATTTCCACTATTCAGAAAAAAACTCAATGTACTAATACTAATAAGGTTATCACATTTTCCTTTGGAAGATATAACACACTCATGTCTTACAAACGTTGTTTTTGATTAAGCAATACCAAGATGAACTCCCATTTCTGAACAGCAAACTACACAAAAGCAACAATGGAGAAAGAGTTAAGTCTGCATTTCCTCTGCAGAAGTCTTCTCTTTTGTAGCAATTCTAGCACAATTTATCTTTTGAAATGTATGTCATTATAAAGCGATGAGAATTACAAATATCAATTTACAGTAAAACTAAATTTTCTCTTTATATGTTTTATGGTTTCTATATTTATATCCTATCAAGTAATGTAATGTCAGAGCAGTTCTCTGTTCTTCACCAGAAATAGCCCAGTGTTCTCCCAAGTGGCTTGATGGTAGGTTATGTCACATTCCTAACATGTCCTACCTAGAAAGGAATATGACAGGTAGTTTCAAGTGCTAGCAATATTATTAAATTATGGTGCATCTTTTGAAATATCAGTTGAAAAATATACAATATTCTTAGTTGTGTTTCTATTGTTTACTATTTGCAGATTTTCTACTGTGTGGAACACTATTAGTAACATTTAATCTTGCTGATTTCAGAATCTGCCACTGAAATAGAATTAGATTTTATTGCAATTTTAATACACACTCTTTTACCTCTATTACTACAAGTAAAACACTATTTATTACTATTCATATTACTATTCCTATTAGTAATATTTAATACTACTAACTCATGACCTGTATTACTACGTTTTAAGGTAAAATGTGCAATCCAATCAAATTGCATGTATTCACTAACTTGACCATTTACCCAACAACCATAATTTTAAACCTAACTTCCAAATTTTGAGTGGAGAGCAGGAATGTTGCAGAGAAATATGAATAATAAGAAATTGTAATAAATAGCAATATTTTTGATTATCTGATATTTTTATTTCTTATGCTTTATTTTAAACATATTTTCATAAGCTTACATTTTGCTAGATATCTATATTTCTTGTATCCTTAACATTGAAATTTTGATTAGTTTTGACCACTGCTGTCTTATTTATTGATATTTTCAGCCATTTATTAGAGTCCATGACAGCAGATATTACCAGTTGGTTAAATGCCTCAGAGGGTTAAGATTTATATTAAAATAACAATCACAATTCAATATCTAAAGGAGAATAGGCTCTGAATTACCTGTTTAAATTTTAGAACAGATATTATTTAAATCAGCATACACAAACTGTGGAAAAAAGAAAAGTGGCATAATAAATAAACTAGTAGTTAATTTTTGCAGACTTGATTTTAATTTGGAAAATAATATACAGTTTCTTTACGTTAAGGATCACATACAAAGTGAGCATTTTTTCTGCGATTATTTTAAGTATTTACCTATATCATTTTTGAAACTTTTCTTCCATATATACACTGTTGTCCAGCTGACTTTAAACAAAGAATTTCTGATTCTGCTACCCAAGGCAATCACTGTCGGGTGTTACAGCATCTTATCAATTTCAAGTGACATAACTGTGTATGTGTCTATAAACACTATAGGAATTATGTTAAATAATACTCAATTACTTTATGGAGGCCCCTCTACGCTTCACTACTGCTTTATTCAAATTTGTGTTGGTTTCTTTATTATTTTTTAGTTGCTCTATTAGTATTCTTTATAAAATAGAACTACATGTCTCATTAGATGCATCAGCTTATTGTCCTGAGAAAGATTCCAGGCTGTGGGTCAAAGAGGGGGGATCCCAGTTAAAGCCTGGCAGATTCTCTTAGTTGAAGAGGCAGGATTGAGAGTCTAGAAAACCCAAAAAGTGTAGAGTAATAGGGAGTATTATCACAGAAAAGGGGCAGCACAGACAGAGAATTCTAGACCACTGTGTCCGGGACTCCCTCAGATATCCAGGGAATACTAATATTTCATGGATTTAAGGAAACTATCCCAGGCCAGTAAAAAGGAAACACCTAAAAAGATTAGAAGAAGCAGAGCCTTCACAATATCAGGAAGAGTGCTAATTCCCACTAATCAAATTTGAAAAATGTTATAATTTATTGAGTATTGGGTAGAGTCCTCAGAAGAATCTTTCTTTAAAAGTGTGGAATAATTAGCTACCTAGGAATACATTTAATCAAGGAGGTGAAAGATCTTTATAAGAAGAACTACAAAACACTGAGGAAAGAAATTGTAAATGACACAAACAACTGGAAAAAACTTCCCATGGTCATGGATGGGAAGAATCAATATCCTTTAAAGAGCCAAACTGCCCAAAGCAATCTACAGATTAAATGCAATCCTATAAAAACACCAATGTTATTTTTCACATAATTTAAAGATAATCCTAAAATTCATAAGAAACAAAAAAAGAATGTGAATCGCCAAAGCAATTCTAAGCAAAAAGAACAAAGCTGGAGACATCAGATTATCTCACTTCAAATTATACTACAAGGCTAGATTTAATAGCATGGTAGTAGAATAAAAATAAACAGGTAGACCAAAGGAGCAGAATAGAGAACACAGAAATAAAGGTACATACTTACAGTCAACTGTTCTTTGACAAAGTTGAAAAAAACACTGGGGAAAGGACACCCTATGTAATACCTGGTGCTGGGAAAATTGGATTGCCATATGCAGAAGTGTGAAAAGGGACTCCTGTCTCTCACCAAATACAAAAATTAACTCAAGATGAATTAAAGACTTAAGATCAAGACCTGAAAATATTAAATTATTAGAAGAAAACAGGAAAAATCTTTTCTGAACATTGGCATGGGAAAAGAATTCATGACTAAGACCTCAAAAGCTAAAGGAACACAAAGATGGACAAATAGGACCTAATTAAGCTGAAAACCTGCACAGCAAAATAAATAGTCAATAGCATAAACAGATAAACTACAGAATGGGAGAAAATATTTAAAAGCTAGGCATCTAACAAAAGACTAATATTAAGAATTTATAAGGAACTCAACAACAACAACAACAACAACAAAAACAACCCCATTAAAAGGAGGCAAAAGACATGAACACACATTTTTTAAAAGACATACAAGTGACCAATAAAAATACAAAAAATGTTCAACATCACTAATAATCAGAGAAATGCACGTTAAAACCTAAATGAGATACCATTTTACACCAGTCAAAATAGCTGCTATTAAAAAGTAAAAATAAAGTAACATGTTGGCAAGGATTCAGACAAAAGGGAATGCAAATACACAGTTGGTGGGAATATAAATTAGTACACCCTCTATGTAAAACAGTATGGCAGTTTCTCAAAGAACAAAAAATACAACTAACATTTGATCCACTAATCTCACTACTTGGTGTCTACACAAATAATACAGAAAAAATTATAGATAGATAGATAGATCTATCTTTAAATTATGTGAAAAATAACATTGGTGTTTTTATAGGACTGCATTTAATCTGTAGATTGCTTCGGGCAGTATCGCTGCCAGTATAATGTACAGGGGTTGGGTGATGGCTATACTAAAAGCCCAGACTTCACCACTACACAAAATATTCATGTAACAACACTGTACTTGTATTCCCTAAATCTATTTATCTGTCTACATAAAAGCTGTGTCCTAAAAGCTGCTTATATCTTGCTTGACAAATCTTAAAAACAAGACCTGAAACACCAAAAAATTATCAAGTTATTAAATCCCATCCCTGAACAACATTTGGGAGTATGTAGAGAACTACAAACTGTTCAGTATGATTTTTTAGAACAGTCACAATTTCTAGCATCATATAAAAAATTACTAGATATGTGAAACTAGAAAAATATGAATGAAAACACAATGTGTCAAAAGTCATGGGATGCAGGTAAATGAATATTCAGAAAGAAATTCTTGTAGCACTAAATGGTTTTATTAAAAAGAATGTAATCAAAGAATGGTGTCAAATTAATGAACCCAGCTTCTCCCTAAATGAATTTAAAAAAAGAGAGAAGGAGAAAGAAAAGAATCTCAAAATGGAGGAAAAGGAAAAAAATAAAGACCACAACAAAAATTTAATTAAAAAGTAGAAAAAGTAGGGGAAATAAATAATAGGAAGTGGATTTTATTGAGAAGGTTAATATGATTGACAAACCTCTGGTCAGAGTAATAAAAACATTTCAGAAATGACAATAGTAATATGAGGAATAAGAGAATGGAAATCATTACAGATACTGCATATACTGATAATAAAGAGCTATTATTTTTAAAACTGCATGCAAATAAATTGTACAATCTTGTTGAAATAGGCTTAATCTTTGAAGAATGCAAGCTATCAAATCTGACTAAAAAAATAATGTGAATACGTCTATATCTATTGTCTAATAAACACAAATCTGGACTTTAAGGAACTATTTTATTCAGAAGAAAGACTCTTGCAATAGGAAGAACGCGGATTTCAGATAACTGCAGGCATTTCAAATTCAAACAAAAAAGGCCTTTCTTTATAGGGTTAAATTAGAAGGAAAGAAAAAGAATATTTTAAGGAGAAATTTGCTAAACAAGGGGAAATGATAAGTGGGGTTTAACAGAGACATTGTTTTGCTGTGGTAAGCTGACCCTGAGGATAAGCTGATATGATGATACTTTCAGTTTTTAGAGTTTACTCAGGCTTAGTGACAAGAAAACTTTAGGATCCTGTAGAAAGGAGAGAAGGTTGACTGAAGTTTGTTTAAGACAAAGCAGAGAGTAACAAATGGACGTTTGTGAATGCCTGAACACCATAAGAGACATTGAACTTGTAGTTAAAACCATTTCACAAGGAAAATTCTGGGTCCAGATAGCTTCACTGGTAAATTCTACCAAACATTTATGAATCAAATAATACCAATGCTAGACCTTTTTTTCTAGAGAATTAAAGATAGAATAATTCCCAACTCTTTCTATGAGGACATTTTATGATTCATTATTCTAGAAACAAAATCAGACAAGAACAGTTAAAAAATAAGTACAATCCAAAATCTCTCATAAATATAGATACACAACTTCCTAGAACAATTTTAGCAAATCAAATGCACAATTTTATAAAATGAATCAGAATTCATGATCAAATGACTTCTTCCTAAGAATGCTGGGTTGGCTCAATATTGGAAACTCTGTATCAGAACAAAAAAAAGACTCTTGTTCATTGCTGGTGGGGATGCAAAATGGCAAAGCTACTTTGGGAGATAATTTTGGTAGTTTCTAAAAAAGCTAAATGTAATCTTACGAAATGGTACAGCAGTTACACTCCTGGGTATTTGCCCAACTGATTTGAAAACTTATAACCGCACAGAAACATTCACATTAATGCTTATATCAATTTTATTCTTAAACACCAACAATTGAAAGATACTAAGAGGTCCTTCCATTAGGTGATGAATAAACAAATTGTGGTAAATCAATGCAATGGAATACTAATCAGCAATAGAGAGAATGAGCTATCTATCAAGCCATGTTGAAAAATGTATAAATCTTAAGTACATATTGCTATTTGAAAAAGCCAGCCTGAAAAGGCTAAGTACCGTAGAATTTAAATTATTTGGCATTCTGGAGGAGGCAAAAATACAAAAATGGCAAACATATCAGTATTTAAAGTGGTCTGTTGATAAGCTAAGGTTGAAAAGTGAATCACAGTCTAGTGAAAGTATATAATTCTGTATGATACTCAAATGGTGATTACATGACATTATTCATTTGGATAAGCCCATAGTTCTTCACAGCAAGAAGAGTGAACCTTAATGCATGCAATTATATAAAACATTTAGGAAATAAAGATAAACACACATGCAATGAAGATTGTGACAAAATAAACCAGTTGTATTATAAATGTAACTGAATGCAAGTCCAGCTGCTCACAGCTTTAAAGCAAAAATAGGAGAAGTGGAGTCTGGTGAAAGGAAAGCAATTTTATTCAAATGGCAGTTCGGAAATGGCCAGGCTCATTCCTCTGAAAGACATTTCAAAATATTAAGCGCATAAGTGAGTTTAAGAAAGGTAACCTGGCATGGGAAGCGTGTGGGAGTGGGGTGAGGAACAGGATCTGTGTGTCTTGTTCTGATGGCTATCTTGAGTAAACTCCCTTTAGGAGGTCTTGTTGGTACTGTCTTGACTTTGGCCCAGTAGTGGTGTACTGATTGTTCACAACTCCCTCTAGGCAAGAGAGGATTCTACAGCTGAGTCTCCATGCATTAGTTTATTTCAGGTTTAGCCCCTGGTATTTCTAAACAAGCACTTAATTAGAGAAGCTAGCACAGTGCAAGGGAATATCTGGTTGAAAAGAAGAAAAAAAAGGGTTTCAAAGTACATTTCAAGGTTAAGACTAGAAAAGAGAAAAAAAGTTTTAAAATGTATTTTGAAACTAAACCGCACAGTTACACAACTGTAGGAAACCTCATTAAGAAAAGGTTTGTTGTAAAATATGGAGACTTCTGGGAATAAGTGAAACCAAGAAGTTTAAAGATGAAAAGAACTGCACAAAAAACATACTGCACCATAGTTAATAAAGTTGCTTAGTTGTCTCCCATGGGGATACCATATAACAGTTCTGAAATTGATATACACATATACTAAAATTAAACAATCAAGTAAATAAGTAGTAGATGATAGGAGCAAGCTTTTTCACTGTTAGAAGGGGAAGTTACTGATAAGCAAGGGGAGGAGGAAGTATAATTTATTTGAAAGGATTAGAGTTGAAGAGATAGCTGAAGGTATGTTTAGCTTAACATAGATATAGATGGAAAACTTCAGATGGATAGCTAGAGAGATATTTGTATATACATGGTTTGTATACACACATACATAGATTTGCTATGTCTGCTGAGAGGATCTAAAAATAATGACACTGGTAGCAATGAGCATATAGAGCACCAACATAATGCTTTCTAATATTTTTCCCCAGTTAAAGAAACCAGACCTCCTTGAAGAAATAGTTGATTTTAGGGTTGAGTCAGGAACTATTGAAGAGGTGCCTGGAGTATCTCACAATACAAGAAAATAAGAAAGTGTTCAATTAAAACAAAGAATCACCCAAAAGTTTGGGGGTATGGCAAAGAGAGAAGGCAACTGAAGCAATTCCCAAAAGCCAAAGCTGGAACAAATTGAGCAAGAAAATAAAGTAGTATTGAATTATAACCCAAAGTACAAAATAAATATTTATGAGTCATTGCTTATAAAAACAAATGTTGACTAAAAATAAAATTAAATGAGTGTGGGTAGGGAAATGGGAAAATTCTCCAGTGCAGAATTCTAAACAATTTATTTAGAGACTTTACCCTTAAGGAGGTGAAATAAAATTTCCCACTTGTCAAGTCTGAGCTGCATACATGACTACCAAAGGTTATAGTATGGAGACAGGGAAAAAGAGTAACTTTCCAGTAGAGGAACCTGATAAACACTATCTCAACCAGGAATCAAGGTCAATATCAACTGTGTTACATTGTGTTGATGGTGTGTACTTTTGTAGTAATGTGATGAAATGGCACTTTACCTGTGTTGTTTTCAAAAACCCGTTAACTCAGTTTAAATGGGAGAACAACATCAGCCAAATTCTAATTGAGGAATTTTCTGCAATATCCCTGACTAATACTCCCGAAAATTGTCAAGGTCATCAAAAGTAAGGAAAGTCAGAAAAACCGTAACAGCAAAGAAGTGCCTCAGGAAAAGTGACTGATAAATATAATATGATATACTGGATGGGATCCTGGAAAAAAATAGACATTAGATAAAAACTAAAGAAATCTGAATATAAGTGTGGATTTTAGTTAATATTGAAATATAAATATTGGTTCATTAATTGTAAAAATGTGCCATACTAATTGAACATATTAATAAGATAAGATACATTGATTGTGAAGCATATGGGGAACTTCTAAAAATTCTTTATAATTGTACTGTAAACTTAAAATTACATTAAAAGTTTTAACAATTTATTAAAATCAACCAATGTAATGTATCATATTAATAAATTATAAAAGATTAAAACATTATATTTTAATGCCTGGAGAAGTAGAATTTGACAAAGCAAATATCCATTCCTGGGGGAAAAAAGACCAAACTGCTTAGCCAGTCAAACCTGGGATTTTGTGTGTGTGTGTGTGTGTGTGTGTGTGTGTGTGTGTGTGTGTGTATTTTAACCAAAAGATTTTTTCCAGCCACTAAATCTTAGCTCTAAGCTCTCAGCTCTTCCTTGGATTATATACAGTATGAAAAATAGGTGACCAAGATTTACTGTTATTGGAATATTTTCAATTTGGAAAGAAAATTGCTGTTGAGATGGATATTGCACATCTCTCATGACTATCAAGGACTAGGATAAGTAGTCAATAATGGTAATAGGTAGATATCGTAACATTTTGTGTGACAAAGCACAGATTTCAGAGGATGCATAATCTGAGTCTAAAGATAAATGGATCATATTTTATATGCTTCATATATGCTTTATGGACTTCATAACAACGTAATAAATAACCAATCTTGTGGTCCTAGAAGGGATTGTCATTCTCTCCTTGGCACTATAATTCCATCATTTTCACCAATCAGTAATGATTAAGACCCCAAACTGGGTACTAATTTCCATATTAGTTTTAACTTTTGGTTGCAATGACAGGAACACAACTCAAATCAATCTACTTTTTGCAAGTGGATAATGCTTTTACTCACAGAATCCACACACTAGATGAACGATAACTCCAGAAAGATGCACACATCTTGGACACTGAATTAGAAGGAACAAGAAAGTAAATCATCTAGGGTCTCAATCTTTTCTTTGTTTTTCCTCTTTGATTGTTAAGATCAACCTATCTTACTTTATCTGAATTTTTTTGCACATTGATTTAAATTAGTAAAGATGATAACTCTAATATTACAGCAATTATTTAGATTGACTTGAAACTCTTTATAAATGAGGCCCAAATGTTACTAAGAAATTCACTGATATAGTTTGTCAGGTGACATATAGACCAAACCACTGAATCCAGAAGAATAACGATTTAGGAATTTCCTATCATAACCTGGTTATTAACCTGTGAGGATGATAAGTTGAAACAGGATGTAAGATCCTGCACTAATACTTGAATAGGGAGATTGGCTATTCTAAAGGAAAATGGTAATGGGCAGCCAATCCCATGTGTTCATAACAATTGATCAATAGTACAGACTTAAAAATTGTATTGTATATATGTATGACTCTCTATATATACACACATACATACAAACACATACACACACAATTTGGCTTAACTACAGCCATATTATTTTACCTAGACAAACTTTAAGATTGATATTTATAAATGAAGCAAACTAGCTGCTATAAACTGAATGTTTTTGTTGCTTCTCCCCCAGTATAATGACATTTGTTAAGGTGGACCTTTGGAAGGTAATTAGGTTTAAATTTTATTATGAAGGTGGGGTTACCATAATGGGATTAGTGTCCTTATATGGAGAAGAAGAGAGACCTGAGCCTTCCCTCTCTCTCTTCACCATATGAGAACACAGTTAAAAGGCAGCTGTCTGCAAGCTGGGACCCTCACCAGAAACCAAATTTGCCAGCACTTTGATCTTGGACTTTCAGCCTCCAGACCTCTGAAAAATGAATATCTCTTTCTTAAGCTACCTGGCATAAGGCATTCTCTTATAGCAGCCTGAAGAGACTAATAGATGAGGTTAAGCAAAGCATGATGTATTAGGAAGCTGAGGTATATGAAGCAGACCAATATTGATTTTTATTTCAGTTCTTTTTACTGTTATTTGTACAATGCTGAACAAATGGTTTCATCAATCATGAATCTAACTATAATTTCCCTACTTGGAAACATAGTTAACATACCTCATATGATGTTTGTGAGAATTAGCTTTAGTATACTATAAATAACTGAGCATAGTTACGACTCAATTTCCAAACTTATCACACGGGATATTCTTAATAAAGTTGTGTGTGTGTGTGTGTGTGTGTGTGTGTGTGTGTGTGTGTATGTGTAATATTTTAACCCATGGAATATTGATGTTGATCTTATATATCATTTTGGATGTATTAAAAAATATATCCCAAAGCAATATATTAAATAGATTGTAGAGTTATAGTTATATATTCTACAGAAGGAATGGGGGAAAACCCAGGATACTTATATAAAGAAATATTTGTTCTTTGTAATAAAGTTTATGGTGAAAATTTCAAATATAAATTACTGATATAAAGAATATCAAGGAATTAAAAATATGTGAAAGTAAAAGCTCTAAAATACTTTATAATGCTATATTTATTAGCATTAGAGCCATTTTATTTATGTTTTTGTTGCTTCTCCCCCAATACAATGGTATTTATAAGTTGAACCTTTGGAAAGTAATCAGGCATTAGAGCCATCCTAAAATATATGCAAACACAAAGAGACTTCAAAAAGTTAATAGAAAATGCATATTAAGAAAAAAGCTATGCATAAAATTCAAAATTTATTACACCAAAATAAACTCATACTAACTTATTAAAATGTCTGGACAGGATCCAGTTTGAGGCACTAAGGACAATTAAAACAAGAGTTTGAAAAGAGCCCTTATTAGAGAAACATGAAGTCTGCTAAAATGAAAGCAAGAACAAACATCAAATTTATGGTAAAGGTTGGGTGGAAGAATAGTCAAATTATTGATTAATACTAATTTTCAAAAGTTTGTGGGGTAAATAAAGAAATCAGCAATTTGCAAATAAATAACATTTAAAAAATTTTCAATAACCTGAGGGGTACAAGTGGTTTTTGGTGACATGAATGAATTGTACAGTAGCAATAATATTTTAATAAAGATTGAAATAATGTTAAAGATGAAGCTCACAGTGGCTGAACATTCACATCAATTTGAAAGGAAAAAAATTAATCTTGTTTTTGCTCTGATTGAAAAGCAGCTACAATTAAAAGCAGAAGAAAAAGCATCTCTGTAATTAGCTCAGCTTACACAATCCTGACTGAAAAAAAATAAAGTTGAGCAAACTATCCATTTAATAGAAAAAAACCATTGTGCCCAGATCACCTGCAGACAAGGGTATAGCTTTCAACTGAATTTTAAACAAGTGGTATCAAGATTCTGAAGCATGTCTTTGAAGAATTATAATAGTTGATAAAACATGATTTTACTAGTACAACCCTGAAGACAAAGCACAATCAAAGCAATGACTACTAAAGTTGGATGTGGTTCAGTCAAAGACAAAGCAGACCAGTCAAGAGAAAAGGTCATGGCAACAGCTTTTTGAAATGTGTAAGATATTTTGCCTGTTGACTTTCTGGAGGGTCAAAAAACAATAATATCTGCGTATTATGAAAGTATTTTGAGAAATTTTGCCAAAACCTTAGCAGAAAAATATCTGGGAAAGCTTCATCAGAGAGTTCTTCTTCACCATAACAAAGCTGCTCATTCTTCTCATCAAACAAGGACAATTTTGTGAGTTTTAATGGGAAATCATTATCCACCTTATAGTCATGATTTGACTCCTTCTAACTTCTTTTTGTTTTCTAATCTTAAAAAACATCTGTAAAGAACACCCATTTTTTCTTCAGTTAACAATTCAAAAATAGACTGCATTGATATGATTAAATTTACAGGACCCTCAGTTCTTCAGAGATGAACTAAATGGCTACCATCATCACCTACAAAACTGTCTTGAATTTGACGGAGGTTATGTTAAAAAATACAGTTTATATTTTAAATTTTTACCTTCTAATTTTAATTTTCCACGAACTTTGAAATCTGTTAACAATTTGAATGATTTTTTATGAAGTGTGACAACAGAAAAATAATATGTTCAAATAAATGTTCACAGTGATTTCAGATATATGGATATCTGTTTTCAAATAAAATAACTTGATATCAGACATTTATTTTCTCATTTCTGAGTATTTTTAATTTTCATATTGGACCAACAACTCTTGTTTCAAATCTTCTCCTTGAAGAAATAGTGAAGAATTAAATAAGTATGGCATACATTATAATTAAGCACAATCTAGTCACCTTTTTTATTATATTAGTTAATTTCATAAGAAAGCATTTTTGTAAAGGAAAATGCTTTAAGTGTGATATCTTATTTTATTTTAGTTTGTAACTCCAAAATTTTAATTACAGAATTAACATAGAAGTATCACTTCAGCAGTCTTCAGTAGTCATTTCAAATGCCACCTCTGCATTAACCTCCTAACCTTTATAGCTGATTTAAATCATTATTTTCTCATTTTTGATCATAATGGTCATGTATATCATTTTTATTGGATTATTAATCTCTTTCTTGTATTTTTAGGTAATGTTTACTTGACTTTGTTCCCATAGTAGGAAGTGATGCATAGTTTTTTGGAGGTAGAGGGTAATTTATTAATGATATTAGTAATATTTTTTACTTACCTCTTTTACCAAAACCCTTCCTGCCTTGCTTCAATGCCTAGGACTGTTTCTTGTTCAGAATAGATACTTAATAGTATTCTTATTTGTTTGTTGTTTTGCGATACAGTCTCACTCTGTTGCCCAGTCTGCAGTGCAGTGGCTCAATCTCAGCTCGCTGCAACCTCCACCTCCTGGGTTCAAGGGATTCTAATGCCTCAGCCTCCCAAGTAGCTGGGATTACAGGCATGTGCCACCACACTTGGCTAACTGTTGTATTTTTGGTAGAGATAGGGTTTCACCATGTTGGCCAGGCTGGTCTCCAACTCCTGACCTCAAATGGATAGCCCTCCTCAGCCTCCAAAACTGCTGGGATTATAGGCATGAGCCACTGTGCCCAGCCTTAATAGTATGCCTCAAATGCTGAACAAATGCATATCCTCATTTGAGAAACTGTGCCTAATAGCCTAAAAATTTCTTCAGTGTTGATTTTGTTGTGCTTACCTAAAACTTCTAGGTGCATCTTTCTCTAGCTTTCAAAAGCACATGGGAAACAGCACTTTAGGTATTCTTTTGAATATATAACCAGGCATTCAAAAGAATGTGTTTAAAATGTGATGATGTGATATACAAAAACAGCCATTGTATGTTATTTGCTAGAAAATCATTCCTGGGCTTTCACATGATGCCTTTTCAGTCTGGCTCTCTTAAATACCTAGGGCTAAGGATAAGGCTATTTGTACTTCTGTTGATAAGAATAAAATATTTAGGACAGTGTTCATGTGTCATTGACTGACAACTAAGTTACATTTAAACTAGCTGGCATTAGAGATTAATTTTCCGCATGGTCATATATTATTATAATCATCTGCATTATCCTCATTAGGTTTATTTTCATGCTTTATCATGTGAAAAATTAAGTGTTTTAGTTTGTTTCTTTCAAGGTTCTGCAGCTTTATCTGTGAAAATTATTGAAGTGATTGCAAATACAGTACAGCACAATTCCATCCTTCCCATAAAAGGTATTTGAACATCAGAGAAAATATATTCATAATAACAAACATATTAAATACATAAGTATCTGGATTTATACATAGAAATAAACATAGTTACATAGCTATATAGGTAAATCATTCTATACTAACAAATATAAAATCTATCAGAAGATAGTATTCTCAGATGATAAAAATTAATATTAACTCACACAATTTGAAATGTACACCTATCATATTATATATTTGTGCTCTTCTTTTAATAATCACCAAGGCACTAGGACTACTGAAATATAGTGGCTTTTAGTTTGCAAAATATATATTAATTATGAATAAATGAATAGGCCTATAATATTACAAGTAAAATGTTTTCAACTCAGAATACTAGAAGGGCAAAAACTATGAAAATCTGTCTTCTTAGGCTGTCTCATAAAAGAGTCATTTTTAAAGCATTTATTTATTCTTTTAACACATCTTTAACAGATACTTAGTTTGCATATAAAAAAATGTTTTAGACTCTAGAATGCTTTTGCCTTCAAAATTTGAATAGTGTAACAAAATGCACATAAAATGCTTTGAAATTCATGAATAAATTTTATTCTTTTTTTTTCAATTTTATTGTCAATTACAGAGGGTTAAAATCACTATATATATATAAAAAAGGGACTGAAAATCACCATGTTCTAAACGGAAGTAACTGGAGTAAAATAAGTGTGCATCCTCATAAAATTCAATACAGAACTCTAGTAGGTTAGACTATATCATAAGATTATTACTTCTAATAACCAAATCTTGAACTGTGTCCATCTAAGGAAGCATTGTCTTGGAAATAAAAATATAAAATATTTTACTATAGCTGCCATTTGTATTTTCCAGACTAATCTAAAGGAGGGAAGTTGAACAGTTTGATTTCTCCTCTTGCTTACTTGGCAATGCTCTCCTTCCTCAATTTCTAATGATGATCAGAATAGCTCAGTTCTCCATCCCAGTGATGCCTAAATGGCTATTCATGCAGTTCAGAGATTTTTTGGACAACATCTGTCTTCTTTTCCCTCTCTTTGGCCTTTTAAATGTCTTTTTCTTTTAATTTCTCACATCCAACCTTTTCTTATCATGGGTTAATTGTTCAGCTCCATTAGGTTTATTACATCCTGGAGTGCAAAATGAAGAAAAGTAAATGAATTTCAGAGTTCACTGCCCACAATATGTGGTATCTGAAAGATAACAAAATCTTTTACACTAGTTATGTTAGCATTTGGTGAACATTCCGTAAGATTTTTGAAAATTAAAAGGGATTATGCAAGTTAAATATGTGAAAACTTATCACTCTCTCTCTCCTGTCTCTGTCTTTCTGTGTGTGTGTGTGTGTGTATGTGGCACGTATCTGAATATAATGAATTTTTTCCAGTATTTTGTGTTGTTTTCTGAAACTTATTAATTCTTGATTTCTCCTTGAATTTAGCATTGTTTCCTAGGGTAAACACAAGTAGATTCAGGTATTAAAAGCAAGTAGATTCAGGCCATGCACTGTGACTCATGCTTGTAAACTCAGAACTATGGGAGGCCAAGGTTGGAGGATCTCTTGAGCCCAGGAGTTTGAGACCAGCCAACAAAGCAAGACACTATCTGTACAAAAAAAAAAAAAAAAAAAAAAAAATCTAGGCATGGTTGTGTGTGCCTATGATCCCATGATCCCAGATACTCAGGAGGTTGAGGTGGGAGGATTGCTTGGGTCCAGGAAGTCATGTCTGCAGTAAGCCATGATTGTGCCACTGCCCTCCAGCCTGGGTAACAGAATAAGAGCCTCCTATCTCAGAAAAAAAAACAGATTAAAAAAACAGATATTTGTTTTTCAGAAACCTGATTGTTCTGTAAGAAAATATTTCTACATTTTTTAAATATCATATTTATTTGGACTTAAACCCTACTTTGATTTTTCTATATGAATGTAATACTTATTACCTATGAATCAAAGAAGAAACCACAGTTTGAAAATGAACAATAAAACTATGGCATAATAAGCCTAAAGAATTGCCAAAAGAAACATTTATGACCTAAAATGCATATATTTAAAAAGTAAGAAAACTTAAAAATTAGTAACAAGCTTTTGTGTCAATAAATTAGAAAAAACATGTTGGGGAAAAGTTGAGTGTTGGGAAAAAAGCTGAGGCAGGACTTGCATGTCTGACATAATGTAAAAGAGTCTTAGAACATGTCCAGGGTCCAGGATCTAAAACCCCTCATGGAGGGGCACAGAACACCAAGCTCTGTGCCAAAGGGTGGAAGGCTGCTCTGATGCACCACAGTCTAAGCCCAGGGGATAAAACCCCTTGTGGTTTGGATGGAATCCAGAGTTCAGGGAATAAAACCCCTCGTGGCTTCTGGAATGTGTCTAGACTTGCTGGCTTCTTGCTTCTGGCACTCCCAGGCTCATGGATAAATTGTGTCTTAAACTAGAACATATTTCCCATTATCTTGAGTAGCAGAACATGTTCCGTATGCCTCAAAGAAAATGCTAAATGGTCACAACTGTAGACCATGTGCTTGATGCACCACTTTCTCTCAATCCCCACATCCTCACCACCTGCTTCTTTGTTTGATCACCAATAAATATCATGGGCTCCCAAAGTGCAGTGCCTTTACAGCCTCCATACTAGCGTTGGCCCCTTGGTCCCACCTTATGCACTCTTAAACTTGTCTTTTCTCATTCCCTTGACTCCGCTGGACTTTGCCGCCTCCATGGCCTGGTGTTGGATCTGATCACCCCAACAAAAACACGCTAAATTAAGAGCAAGACAATAAAATATAGTAAGTAAAGATAGCATAAACAATTAAAATAGAAAGAAGGTACAGTATCAAGAAAATAAATAAAGACAAAAAGTTATTTTTGGAGAGAAAATACATCTGTAGATCCATAATATTACACCTTTGTAATTTATCAGATTGATTTTGGAAACTGAACATACAGCTGCAATTTCAGTCCTACATGTGTCTAATAGAAGTACATATGTCAGCCAAAAAGACATGTGCAGGAATTTTTCATAAACACTTTAGACATATTATACAAAATCTGGAAATAAAAAAGATAATCAATATAACAATGGGTATATAACCCTGAGATATTACTGAAATGGAATACCCCACAGCAATCAATAATAAAGAGGACGTCCAGCTATGAACAATATAGATGAATCTTATACATGTTGCATCAAACAAAGCAAGTCAGGAGCAAATGAGTATGTGTAGTACATGGTATAATCTCAATTTATTAATTTCAAGAATAGGTTAATATAATTGATGGTGGTAGATCAGAATAGTGATAACTTGTTGGGGAAATATTAATGGGGAAGGAACAGAAGGGAACATTCTTGGGTGCTGGAAATATTTATATCTTAACCTGGGGTTGTTTCATTAGTTACCTTTTTTGGATGTAAAACAGCATTGAGTTGTATACTTGAAGTATGTTAACTACATTGTTTTTATCCACCTCAAAAACTGTAGTCATACTGCATGTATGAGTTTCAGTTGACATGATTTAGTGAAGATGTCATTTAGATTAAAAATTAAATGGTAAAAATTGAAAAGTGCTGTGAGATAAAAGAAATAAAAATATGAATTAAGTATCTGAAAATATGGTCACATTTAATAATAAAGATTGAATGCAAATTTAATATTCATTTTTATCTTCAGAGTGTGTTTAACCATATTTAATGTCGATTTATGAGAATTCAAGCCACCTAATGTAACTACTATTAGTAAAATTATAAGTTAATAAAATTTTTTGGAGGGGATGCTGATATTGTGTATAAAGAATAAAATGTATGGATTCTTTAAAAATAATGAAATATCTCTAATAAATACTTATACTAAGGCAATAATAAAAGAAGCGTGATCATGTTTGTGGGAAAGCAATTGTGTTTTTCCAACAAATAAAAGTAAAAATGAAAAATTTTATTAAAAACATATTTATATTAGAAATAGGATCTTACATAAGAGAAGTGGAAATAGATTGTCCCACATGAGAAAAGATAGTCTTGGTTCAGTAGTTGTTATACATTTACTCCATCTATCTTTTCCATTTCTTCCTAACTTGTGAGATGAGAGAAAGCAGACAGGGAGGATTATGATCATCTCTGTTTTGCTTCTTATCTATGATAATGTTCTCATTGTATGTTTTAATTACCTTCTCTCATAAACTCCAGCAGTTGACAACTCCTCTTGCCAAATGTGGTCTATTACCAGTCACTTACACTAGGAAGAAGTAAGGACACCATCAAATTTCTTTATAAGGTTTCATGGCTGAATGGCAAAATATTTTCACTTTTGAAGGCACTAAATCAATATTGCCTTATACATTAAATATGCATATTATGAAGTTGTTTATGTACATGTAATTATGTATAGTATTAGCTTCAGCTGATATATCCCCTATGGACTTAATATATATGCAATAATTTTTGATGTTTTGGGAAAATAAAATGGTAATCACAAAACGATATGAAAGCAGTCACTTAAAATTAAGAATTTTTTTCTAGGAATTTTGAAGATGACATTAAACTATGTTTTAAATCAGCGTAAACTCTGTTACCATATCCTTAATTGTGAGAAACCTTGGTCCAAAGAGATTTTATTATGAGACCAAGCAGATAGTTCATAACAAAATTGTTAATTGTTTAGTGATAATATTAAAGCATAGTAAGGAAAATAGGGAAATCAACAAATTATTTGGTTAAAGCAAAAATATAGTAAGTATCCCTCTGTAACTCAGTAACAAAAGATGAATTGAGTATAGTCTCTTGACTTAATTTTTTTTAGACATTTTTTGGGGGGTTAAGGGGGAGGATATACTTTTCCAATCACTATTGCTTCACAAGTACACAAATCTTAGGAACAAAATTTTAAAATTTTAAATTTTCAAAAATTAATTTAAGTTTATACCAGTATTGGTAAAGATTAAACTAAACACTTTCCCTTCCTCCCTCCCTGCCTTCCTTCTTTCCTTTCTCTCTTCCTCCCTCCCTCCCTCCCTTCCTTTCTTCCTTCTTTTTTTCCTTCCTTTTATCTTTCACTTCCTTCTGCCATTGTTTTTTATTCCTTCCTTCCATCATGGACCTGAATATTTGTTTGCTGTAACTTAAATATTCTGTGCCTATAATACAGATTTTTGAAATACTGATAAAAAGTGACTACAAAATTATCTTGTAAGTTAGCCACTTTGAGACAACCACATTTATCTAGTAACCTTTTCGTTCAAATGCTGACTCTTATGTACTCACACATACAGATATACATAATCATTCAATAAATATTTGTTGAGAATTTTAATAATCTGAAATTCAAAGAAAGACAGATTTTTTAAAAAGCAGTGTAATACTCCACAATATTCCAAGTACTTAATAAAAACTAAATTAATCAAACAGTAAGAAAAACTAAACAGTTCCCAAAAAATAATTAGGGAACTACTGCAGTTAAAAGACAAACCCTGACACCACGCAATTGCAACTCTGTCTTAACTACAATAGAACTGTAAACAGTTTCGCAGCCCCCTCCTGTTCTAACATTTCCTGGGCTTCCCTTTACCAATTTAATACCATTTTTATGGCAGAACACAATCACAGCAGCATATCTCATATTTCCACTGAAGCATCAAGCTTTTAAAAAGCAGGGAAAACATTATATGTGTAGGTGGAAATCCATTATTGCTGAATTGCAAATTAAATGGACGTACTGTAATTTTCTGACACAGTAGGAACACTGTAAAAAGAATCTGTCTTGAATTAGCATTTTCCTTTGTTTGTAACTGGCCATAAAGTATGCTTTCTAATTAAAACTTTTAAATGCGTTTAATTAATGGAATATAAAAAATAGACCCATGTCAAAATTAGTCCCATGTCTACTGACTAGTCATTAAAATGTAAGGTCATGGCCTAGTTTAGCAAAAGTAAAGATAAGATTCAGTGGTTGAAATCTTAATATATGGTGAAACTTCTTATGGTTGTCTGGCTTTTTAGGAAACCCTGTGTTTCTATTGTCTTATTTATTTCAATAAATTATAAGCTAAATTAGATAAATTAAAATTTTTGGAAAAAAATTAAATGAAGAGGAAATTAAAGACAAATTTTTGTTTCAAAGAAAGAATTAGTTATTTACCTTGCTATAATTGACTACTTGGTAGTTTAGTCTATGACCTACCTGGTCATCTTTGGGAAAAATTTGTCAGAAAAAAAGAATTAATTGGTGTTAAAAAGTTTCGACATGCTTTAAAAATACATTGTGGAACTAGATTTGGATGAGATAGATGTTTCCACATTGTTCACAGATGTTTAATTGTCTAATCAGACAAATGGAGAGAATAACATCAACCAAGCACAAAGGCTCTTTCTTCTACAAGTGGAAGTAAGCACTTTTTGTGCTTCTCTGCTAGAATCTCAAAATATTTTCTCCATCTTCATCTGAGTATTATAAGTGGAAAACTACATAATACCAATAACAATAATTTCCATGATTATTTTACATCATTACATATATAAACTAAGCTCCGACATGTCTTGAGAATCTATGATCCCATGTCTGATGTTTTTCTCATGATTAGACTATAAAGACAAGTTTTTTTTCTTTTTTTTTCAGAATGACCAAGGAAGTAAGTTGCCGTTTTTATCACATAATGTTAAAGGTACGTATGATCAAATTAAGTTATTACTGCTGATATTAGCCTTGATCACCTGGCTGAGGGGTTATTTTTTATCTTTCTGTACCATAAAACTACTTTTTTTTTTCTTTTGTACACTGAACTCTTTGGAAGGATGTTATAAGAAGCCACCACTTAAAGGGTATGAAGTTATACTCCACCTCCTTAAGGGTGGAATACATATATATATATATATATGTTGTTTAGAATTTTTCTGCACAGATATTTTTTCTATTCAAATTTATTTATTTAGTCAAATATTTATATTAATGTGGCTAATCAATAGTTTGTTTCTCACATTGGAAGCTTTTGTTGTATCTGCGTCCCTTTGATGTGCCTTCATCATAGTAGGTTTTATTTTTTTATTTTATTTATTTAGAACTTTACTTTCCTGCACTACAAAATATTCTGGGTTTATTGTATCTCCTGTCCAAACTCAAACTTGGAATCAGCCATGTCACCAAGGAATCCTGATCTCTTTTCTTGTAAAATTGGTTTTAGAAATCAAGATATGAGTGCTGGGTGCGCTTTTTGCTATTATGGTTGCTTGTAGCCCTTCTGAGATGACAGAGAAGGAAAATACACAAGACTGTGTTAACCCATATGTCTATGCATATCAATAAATTTTGCTATGTTACCATCTATGTATTATGCTACACAAGGCTTCAGACTGATATCTCCAACTCTAATTCATAATCACATGAATCATTCTAGCCTCCTCCCCTTGCTCATTTATAACTTCCCTCTTCAGCAATGAGAAACGTGGCTCCCACTGTTACTGGTGGGTCTTTGTTCTTAGAGCTCCCAAGAGGGTGGCAGGCCACTCCCAAGTTGGGGGCCAACCATTTGTTCTCTGACCTGGGGTTCTTGGCCTCACGGATTTCAAGGAATGAAACACTCATGCATGAGTGTTATAGCTCTATTAGAAGCCGTGGGTCACAGAAGAGAACCATTGAACCCAGTGACTAGTGTTCAGCTCAATTAGGATGAACCCAGGCACTTAGCCACGCAGGAACAATGGTGAGCCTCTAGCCTGATCAGGAGCGGCAATGGGAGCCTCGCTGGATCAGAAGCACAGTGGACACCCTGCCTGATCCAGAGGAGTGACAGTCAATGTGGGTCTGCGACAGCGGCGATCACCAGTGGTGGACAGTGAGGGAAAACTCAGCTTGAGCTGAAACAAACATGGACTGGAAAAGCATACAGTTGCAAGATTTAGTAGAGTGAAAACAGAGTGCCCATACAAGGGGAGAGGACCCAAAGGGGGTTGCTCACTCCTGGCTCGAATGCCTGGAGTTTATATCCCAATCACTGTCCCTCCCGCTCTGCTCTCAGATGATAGATGATTTGATTATTTATTTACCTCCTGCTTTTAGCCTAATTGGTATTTAGTGAGCCCTCTCTACTACCTGATTGGTCAGGTGTGAGCTGAGTTACAAGCCCCATATTTCAAGATGGACGTGGTCACCTTCCCCAGCTAGGCTTAGGAATTCTTAATCAGCCTAGGAAATCCAGATAATACTGTCTCTCAGTCCCTCCTCTCAACAGGAAAACCCAAGTGCTGTTGGGGAGTTGGCTGATGACCGCTCTAACTGCCTCCTGCTGAATTGGGGTGTAGTAGGGGTCATGCAGTTGAGATTTTGTCAGGAGGGATGCCTTCGATGTCATCAACATCGGAGCATGGGCTAGCAGGCTAGTCCAGGGGTCCGCAGTAGATCTTAGTCATGGACTGCCTCTGGGGCTCCATTTCAAGAATGATTTGTAGTTTTACAGCTTCGATTCTGGAAGAGACAAACTTAACAAGGAGGTTAAAGATACCGGGATTGAAATGTATGGCCTGAAGTGCAGAGGATTATTTCTTTGGCACACTTCACAGGCCCTGACTATCTGCTTGATAGTTTTGAAAAGGCCTGGTCCAGTAAATTATGATTTGGCCATCTCATGGGTGCTATCAATGCCTAAGTGAAAGGTTTGGTGAAGAGTTTTAAGTAATTTCCATTGCTTAGCTGCAGACAAAAGTATTTTTCCTTCTTCAATGGGTAGCCATCCTGAGGGGAGGAAGCTGTGTCCTCGTGAGGTTACCTATTCTATTTCTTCTGCTGAGTACTGGGGCTTGGTTTCCCAGAGGGGATTACCCCATACTAGGGGTCCTTCTATAAGCATTTCTAAAGGAGGGTCCCACCTTGTGGCTCTTTTGGGTTCAATATCTGCTCGGTGGTTTTCTTCTATTTCCCTTTCCTTTCCTTTCTGATAACCCCAGCAGTGTAAGACTGCCACCTCTTTAGGTTTCTGTACAGCCAATAATAATCTCCTAGTGGCTTCCTGATGTTTGATAGGTGTTCCCTCGGAAGTTAGGAATTCCCTTTCGCTCCATATTGCTGCATGGGCATGGAGGACTAGGTAAGCATTCTTAGAGTCTGTATATATATTTTTCCTCTTTCCTTCTCCTAATTCTAGTGCCCGAGTGAGGGCTATTAGTTCTGCCAGCTGAGCGCTAGTTCCTGGAGTGAGGGGCTTACTTTCAAGTATTCCATTATCACTGACCACTGCATACCCTGCCTTTCAAAGTCCTTTTTCTACAAAGGAGCTTCCATCAGTATACAAGTTGAGGTCGGGATCAATCAGGGCAACCTTTAGAAGGTCCCCTCGAGCAGTGTAGGTTTGAGCAATTGTTGACGGTTATGTTCCATCTTTACTTCATTGTCTGGAAGAAATGTGGCTGGGTTAAGAGTTGCACAAGTGAGCAGTCGCAGCACTGGTCCTTCAAGTAATAGAGCCTGATATTTAAGCAAATGTTGTCTGACAGCCACAAGTCTCCTTTAGCAGTGAGTATGCCATTCACATCATGAGATGTCCACATGGTAAGATCTCTTCCCTGTATTATTTTAACTGCTTCAGATACTAAGACTGCTACTGCTGCCACTGCCCATAAACAATAAGGCTAACCCTTTTCCACTACATCAATTTCCTTACTCAGGTATGCCACGGGTTGCAAGCTGGTCCCTTGGACGTGTGTAAGGACTCCTAGAGCTATTTCTGTTTTTTTCTGTGACTTATAAAGAAAAGTCTTGCCCCATTGGCAAGCTTAACACTGGGGCTTGGGTTAAGGCCTTCTTTAGGGCCTGAAAAGCTGTTTCTGCTTCAGGTGTCCATTCTACTAAATGAGTATTGGCTTTCTGAGTTTCCTTAATTAGTGTGTATAATGGCCTGGCTCTTTCGCCGTACCTGGGAATCCGTATTTGGCAGAAGCTTGTTATGCCATGGAAACCTCTTAATTGCTTCAGGGTTTTGGGATCAGGATAAGCCAGTATAGGATGGATACATTCCTCACTGAGGGTCCTGGTGCCTTTGGATAATTTTAACCCTAAGTATTTAACCTGCTATAAGCAGAGCTGTGACTTTGGTTTGGAAACCTTGTAGCCACAAGTGGCGAGGAAGTTTAAAAGCACTTGGGTGGCTTGATGGCACAAGGCTTCTGCAGGGGCGGCTAGATGTAAATCATCCATGTACCAAACAACATGAGGAGAACTGGCTCAAGTGTTGGGCTTGGGTTGATGTCTGGCCGAATAGATGGGGGCTGTCCCTGAACCCTTGGGGTAAAACATTCCAGGTGAGTTGAGACGTTGGGTTAGAAGGATCTTCAAAGGCAAACAAGAATTGAGAGTCAGGATGTACAGGAATGCAGAAAAAGGCATCCTTAAGGTCCAGGACTATAAACCACTCTGCTTCCTCTGGCATTTGGGAAAGCAGAGTATAAGGGTTAGGTACAGCTGGGTATAGAGGGACAATGGCCTCATTGATAATCCTGAGATCTTGCACTAACTTCTACTGTCTGTTGGGTTTCTGTACTCCTAAAATTGGAGTATTGCAGGGGCTATTCCATGGTCTTACTAGGCCTTGGGCTTTTAGGTCCTTAACAATGTTTTGGAGTCCTTGTTGGGCCTCAGGTCTAAGGGGGTACTGCCTTTGGTAGGGAAAGGAGGTGGAATCCTTTAGTTTAACTTGAACGGGATGGGCATCCTTTGTTCATCCATACTGTCCTTCTGTTGCCCAGACATCAGGATTACTTCCTTTCTCAAGTAGAGGACAACAAGCAGGTGATCCTTCTCCTATGTTCAGGTGTATAATGGCCCCTGCTTTTGCTAGAATGTCTCTCCCTAACAAAGGAGCGGGGCTTTCAGACAAAATTTGAAAGGCATGTGAAAGAGAAAAGTTCCCCAGTCACAACTTAGTGGCTGGGAGAAGTATCTAGTGACTGCCTGTCCTAGGACCCCTCAGACAGTGACAGACCTGGAGGACAGTTGTCCGGGACAGGAGAGTAAGACTGAGAAGGCTGCGCCAGTGTCCAGGAGACAGTTAACCTCCTGGTCCTCAATGGTCAAGCATAGCCGGGGCTCTGTGAGGGTGATGGCATGGGCTGGTGCTTGCCCTGGGCACCCTCAGTCCTGCTGCTGGATCATCTGGTTAGTGGCTTCTGACTCAGAGGACCATTGTCCTCTGGAGCAGTGGGCCTTCCAGTGATTCCATTGTCATCAGGGACATGGACGAGGGGGTGTCTTATTTCTATTCGGACAATCTTTTTTAAAGTGTCCTTGTAGACCACACTGGAAGCAAGCCCTATCAGGCGTTCTATTTGCCCAGGTTTTCCCTTTTCCAAAGCCTCCAAAATCTGCTTGCCTGAGGGCCATGACTAAAGTGGTGGTTTTTTTTTTCTTAATGCTGTTTGTCCTGTTCCACCTGCTCCTCCTTATCTCTATTATAAAAAACGGATGTTGCCAAGTTCAACAGGGTTTCTAAGTTTTGCTCTGGGCCTAAGGCAGACTTTTGAAGTTTTTTTCTAATCTCTGCAGCTGACTGAGTGATAAACTTCTCCTTTAAGATTAGTTGACCTTCAATAGAGTCAGGTGACAGAGAGGTATGCTTCCTCAATGCCTCCCTTAGTCTCTCCAGAAAGGCAGTAGGATGTTCTTCCTTTCCCTGTGTTATACTGGACATCATTGAATAATTTATAGCCTTCTTCCTAGTTTTCCTTAGTCCTTCTAGCACGCAAGTTAGCAAATGTCTGTGGCACCAATCTCCATGTTCTGATTCTGTGTCCCAGTGTGGGTCAGCACTGGGAACTGCCTGCTGGCCTGTGGGGAATCATTCTCTTTCCTCTGTTGTCATTCTATCATTGACCTGACTAAGATACCAGAGATCGCCAAACTCTCGGGCTGCAGTTACGGAGGCACTTCTCTTATTTGTGGTTAGTGTCTGATCGAGCAGTAACATTATATCTCTCCAGAATACATCTTAGGGGCGTTTTTGCCTTGGGGGAACGTTTCCCATCTGAAAAAAGAACATACGGATGCCAGGTCCCCTAGTCATTTTCCCATGAGCATTAGTCCTAGAGTTTCCACTATGGTCCTAATGCTTATTCCTTTCCAGGGTGCATAACCACCCAAGGACCTCTGTTTATCGGATTCATTACACTCACCCATGTAGCTGTCCTGCACGTGTTGACCTGCCTTTCTTGACCACAAAGGGGTCCGGGCTGCTGGATTCTAGTTATCCTTTGCAAGCGTGCCCAACATTGCCTTTGCACTCAGGGGTGAGTTCTAGAGCTGGACTGGGCTCCTAGGTATTTCAAAACAACCCAGTTGCCTCATTAGATGCATTCCCATAAACAACAGTTCTTATGCAAATTCATTCCAGAGAGGGTGTAGGTAACCTTTTGAGTTTGGATTGATATAGAGTTTTTGCCCACTAGGGCCTTTTGTCCTTCTTTTCCTTTGTAGAAATATGCTCTAATTATCAATCGTAAACCTTTTGTTGCCCTGGATTAAGTCCTTTTGGGTACAAAATATGGGAGATGGATCCTGTTTATCCTATGTGCCTTTTTCCTATGAGAAGGAGAGTGAGGAGAAAAAGATGTCCTTGCTGGTTTTGTAAGTACTTTAAGGCTTAGCTGAGTTCAAACAGCTTGAACGTTTGAGCAGACCAATTATTAGGCAATTTTCCTAACTCTGCTTTTACAAGAGTTTCCCTATCAATTACTGAATACCCATTTTTTTTTTCTTTCAATCACCTGGGAGGAACCATCCACGGTCCTGTCCTGAAGGGAGGTCCTCCTATGTCTGGTTGGACCTTCGTATGGTAATTAATATTTAAATCCCCTGTTAGGAATCTGCTGGGTTAAGGGAATTTTCAGTGGTTAACATTAAATTACCTTTTTCTAACAGAATAGCCCTATACTTCAAGATTTTTGAGTTAGTAAGCTACCTTTTTGCTTTTTTTACTTAGGATACTTCTGGTGAATTGTGCTCACGATGAGGTTTCCTCTAAAGGTTATTTTTCTACTTTCTTCTCTTAGCAAAGCAGTTGCCACTACAGGTTAAATGCATTTGGGCCATCCGTGGGTTACTGGGTTAAGAATTTTTGATAGGAAGACTATGGGTTGTCAGTGGTCTTCGGGCTACGCCCTTTTTTACACTGACAACAAGTTGGTATTGGAATGTTATAGGGTCACGGAGAAGACCTTCAATTACTAATTATAGGTTCTAAATTTACCTTGCTTTAAAAGGAATAGGGTACACTGTTTTCTCTTTACTACTTCTATCTCTCTCTTTCTCTTGGACTCCCTCTGTGTCTCTCTGTCTCTGTCTCTCTCTCTCTGCCTCTCTCTCTTCCTTTCTTTTTTTTCTGTCTCTCTTTCTTTTTTTTTCTCTCTCTCTCTATCTCTGTCTCTCTTTGTGGATGGATTTTGGAAACACAGTGGAAGGACGTTCGCTTGTTGCCCCCATTTGCCACTATAGGAATATGCACCTCCCTTTGATTTACTCAATTCCTTTTTATCCTGATCTATTGTGTTGTTGTAGACACACTTCCAGTTGTTAAAGTACTGGGGCATCAGTTCTAAGGCCCTGGCCAAGGAGCCAAGGCTTGGAGATTGTATTGCAGGTGAGGTAAGCTGGGTAGAAATCTGGGGAGAAGAGCAATTTACACAACGGGAGAGCAATCCTCCTAGCCATTTACAAACTTGGGGCCCCGGCAAGGATGGTGGGGAACGGGTCCCACATAACTGCCCATGTCGAGAGCTGTATATCTAAATTGGGAGGGACACCAGGGGCAAGACTCCCTGGGTTCATAGCCTTGATGCCCAAGGACACAGCGTAGAACTTCCTTAGATCCCTTTGGAGATACAACTTGCTCTAATACTTTGGAGAGGAAGTGAAAGTCTGAAGGTGGGTGTGGTCACCTTCCCCAGCTAGGCTTAGGAATTCTTAGTCGGCCTAGGAAATCCAGCTAGTCCTGTCTCTCACCACCATCTGCCAGCCACTCACTTTATTGTTAAATTCCAGTATACATGTAGAGTCATTTCAAAATCTTTAAACTCTACCCCCGCAGAAAAAAAAAAAAATTGTCAACTACAATTCAGTTATTTTTGCCCATAGTCTTACAGACTCCACTCATTTCCAAAGTCACTTAGGACAGCACTGCTTTTTTTCCCACCTTTTTCAGTGACATTGTTTCACGTATTTCTTAAAAAGTTGTATTATTTTGTCAAATTCTGTATTCTAACGTGGGACTCTCTAACCTCACAAAGATTTACAAGTTAAGGTTTACTTCTTGTATACTACTGGGTAGCTACTTACGCTTTTTCTCAGTGTGCATGATAAAACAGCTTTATCTCCACCCATATTACAAATAAGCTTTTAACACTGGGCTCTTTCTGCTACATTCTTGGCTGTCATACTAGAGAGTTTTAAGGTTTTCATTTGTTGTACATCACTTTTCTGTAATGCTTCAATGGTGAACCTACAAAAACTTCTTGTCTGGCCGAGTTTTCAACTTTGCATTTCTCTTTATAACTACCCAACTCCCTTTTGGGTTAATATCAAAAAGAAGGACTCATTATGTGTAGTCATGTCCCTCATAGTAATGTTTTGGTCAACAAGAAATAGCACACACTATGTAGTCCTGTCAGATAATAATGGAGCTGAAAATTTTCTCTCCCCTAGTAACATCATAGCTGTCATAACATAGCACAAGGCATTACTCACATGTTTGTGTTGATGTTGGTGTAAACAAACCTACTGCACTTTCAAGCATAAAAAAATATAGCACATACAATTATATACAGGACATATATGAAGATAATGAATGACTATGTTACTATTTATGTATTTACTATACTAGACTGTTTATTGCTTTTTTAGATTGTATCATTTCTACTTATAAAAGTAAGGTAACTATATAATAGCCTTAGGCAGGTTCTTCAGGAGGTATTCTGGAAGAAGTAATTGTTAGTGGATAGGACAGCTCTATGCATGTTGTTAGCCCTGAAGACCTTCCAGTGGGACCAGATGTGGAGGTGAAAGAAAGACAGTGATATTGATGATCCTGACCCCATGTAGGCCTGAGCTAATGTGTTTGTTTGAGTTTTAGTTTTTCACAAAGGAAGTGTACAAAGTAAGAATAAAAAAAGCCCTTGACAAATAGAAAATTTTGTAAAGAGAAAAAAGCTCATAGAATATAAAATAGAAAATATTTCTGTATAGTACAAATATTTTGTACAGTATGTGTTTGTGTTTTAAACTGTTTCATTACAAAAGAGTCAAAAAGTTAAAAAATTAAAAAGTCTGTAAAGTAAAACGTTACAGTAAGCTAAAAACAATTTATTATTGAAGTAAGACAAACTTTTTATAAATGTAGTATAGCTCAAGTATACAGTGTTAATAATGTCTATAGTAATATACTGTAATATTCTAGGCTTTCACATTCACTCGCCACCCACTCATTGATTTAGCAGAGCTTCCATTCCTGCAAGCTCTAATCCTGGTAGGTATAGGTATACCTATTCAGGTGTACCATTTTTATCTTTCATACTGTATTGTTACTGTAACTTTTCAATGCTTAGGTATGTTTAGATTCACAAATACTTATTGCATTGTGTTACAGTTACCTACAGTATTCAGTAAAGTGACATAGTGACATGCTATCATAACCTAGCAGCATATACACAACATAGCCTAGGTTTGTATTAAGCTATACCATCTAGGTTTGTGTAAGTACGCTCTATGATGTTCCTACAACTATTAATAAATTGCCTATAGACACACTTGTCGGAATGTATCCATGATGTTAACCTGTGTATGACTGTACATATATTTCAACCAATCTTATTTAAATTGATAAATATTATGGAAGAGTAAGTATTATCACTTTAAAATTTCATATTACAAAGTTTCATTATGGAGAGATGTCTGCATTCACTTTTTTTGTATGTAGGAGTGTGTTGTGTGCTAACTTGCACAATATGAAATTAAATATAGATTTGAATTGTATATCATTATGAAAGGTAAGCACAATACACTAAACAAATTTCACAATTTATTATATTTTGTGCTTAAAAAGTATAACCATTTAAAAAAGTCTAAACTTTGACTCTTTAGGTTAGTTTTTTCCATTAGTTTATCTTTTTACAAATATAGTTATGTTTTTAAATCATCAACTCAAAATATTATAACAAATTATATACTATAAAAAGCTCCTTTAATATTAACATCATTAAAACTCATCCATTTTGTAACCAGGAATATAACATTTATAAGATCTGCTTCATATATTAATAAACGTAGACAGAGGCTAATTAGGTGATTTGCTTAAATGTCAGACACAACTTTAATGCCAACAAATAATCTGGAAGCACATTTATGTTAGCTTCATGTTTTTTTTTTTCAATTGTTCAACAAAGAGAGAACTTTTTTTTTTTAAATAGAAGAACTAAAAAACAAGAGAGAAAAACAATTCCAGATGGATGTCTATGCTGACAACTGCACTAACAATCTGTCTCTTTAACTCAGATGTTAGCTTTGCTACCAAGGCTAAAATATTACTCATTCTTGAGCTAAAACTTGTTTTCTAACATGTTTTGTCTATATTCTTAAGATGCTATTAGGCTTACACATAATCAGCAATCATTCTTACCTTTACCTACTTGTACCTTAATTCTGGCTCATGCTGTAATCAATCTTCACCTAACTTTATTTCATTTTCCTAGAATTGTCAAAACCTTTACCCTATATGAACTGAAGCTCTAGTGTAGCATAGCTTTACTTTTGCAAGGTAAGAACTGTTCAAAATAATTTAAATTTAGTGTTTCTAAACCCAAGTAAAATAATCTTTTTAGAGATATTTGCTGAAAAAATACTTTCAATTCACAGAATACTTATGTGTTGTTCTTAAAAAGAATTAGCTCTAGATTCAATTCAGACATATGTATACATTATTTAATAGTTGTATTAATATATATTCAGAATTAGAGATTTATGCCACAGCATAATTTTATTTTGTATGTCATTTTCACATGTACATAGGGTAATAATTAAGTTACTTTCAGTTGATGTTACACGAGTGGAATATTAATCATTGTTAAAATTAGTTTTATGAGAGTTATATACACTTTTTCAAATAATTATTCACAGTTTATTTGAAAAGATCTTATCTCTATAATTTACTACATAGAGAGATAGAGAAAAAGGAGTCTATTATCTAATTACTTGCTATTTTAAATCATTAATCAAACATTTTGTAATAACATTAATACTATAAAAGTGCCTCTAACATTAAAAGGGCTGTTATCTATCTATTGTCTGTTGTGGTACATAGCAATTTCAATAGTAATTAGTACAACTTTCTGGATACTTAATATATTTTTAAGATAAGTCATCTCTCATTCTGTGAAATAAAAGTATATATTTTTTCTAATAATATTTTCTAAAGAAAAGTGTACTTTTTCTAATTTCTAACTTTATTAGGAATTCAAAACAAAAATGTATTATTCAAAGTTTGTGTGTGTGTACTTGTACATTTGAGAAAGTGGAATTCAAAACTGTAGGTCCAATGTCAACAGGTGCCTTCAAGGTAATTCAGTTCTGAAATACATAATTTCAACTCTATTTGCTTATTTTCTACCTTTTTGCCTACTCAAAGTGACTTAAATTTACTGAAATAAAACGAGTAATCTCGTATCCTCTGAGAACAAAAACAAACACTTTTTTCTCAAAATATGGTTCTTTTTTCAAAGTTGTATTCTGTAACTTACATTAAGAAACATCAGTAATTGTTAGATCATTTCCAAAAAGCAGTGCTATGATATTTGTTCTGCAGCAGAAATGAAGATTCTCAAGTAAGAATATGCTTGCTATCCAATAAATGATTCTTAAATTTTCTGCTTTATTTTTAATAATTATATATATTTGACATATAAATATATTATCTTACATTTTATTTAAGTTTAGTCTTACTAAATACTGAGTTCTATTCAGACAAAAGCATATTTTAAAGTAATTCACATTCAAGAATCTAAATATTGCTTTAAAATTTTTTTTATCAATAGCAATTTATTTCATTTGTCATAAAACTCCTATATGAGGGACTAATCAATAACCCTTAAAACTTCTCTAACCAAAATACAGCCCACGTATCATTTTTTCATATGGCTTTTTTTCCAGATGCATTGAGTGCACGTGTGCCACTTCCACAGTGGAAAGTAGCCTCTCATTGACTGCTTGTTCAGGTAGCTAAGCTTATATCAGCACTTTTCTTTGCAGTGGGGAACCTCTAGCATCAACAAATGCTCATTGATCCAGTAGAATTGGTAATCAACTGATAAGTTATTAAGCCACGTATCATACACATAAACATAAACATGGTATGCCAATGTAGGAACTGATTGATAGATGTGTAAAGGATGTTGACTGGTGATTATGATTCATAGCTAATGGCAAAGAGACACTAAATATCCCACTTTAAAGGATAAATTTCAATAATTTGGGCCACATACTTCACTCATGAAATTTTGGGAGGTTAAAAAAAAAAGAGCAGTGTTACCACCAAATAGCATCCTAGCTTTCTGAATACACAGTTTATCAAAGTCGATTAAGCAACGGATGGAGCAAAGGAGGGAGAAGGCTGAGGGAGAGAGTGACTGAGAGAGAAAGAGAAGACTGTAAAAGGAGGCTCTGAGAGACCTAGTGACCCAGAGTGTGTATAGAATGATACTACGTGACTACATGTTTGTTAATTTGAGAAGTCTGTAGGCCCAATCTTGTGGTCTAGTGGACAGGGAATAACCTAATAAGTAATTTCTTAGAAGAATGTACCTTGGTTCCCCTGCAGGGTGAAGGCAAATATTAATTAGGGAATGACGTCCATTTGGAGGTAGGCTCCAAGAGGTTGTTTG